>NC_132933.1:133420669-134732414 GCF_047675955.1 Chlorocebus sabaeus | reverse complement strand
ACACAAACAGGAACAACAACAACAACAAAGCAACAATTAAACCCAAATATATCAGTAACCTATGTTTCAGTCACTATCTTTAAAAGATAAATAAATTTGTTTATATTGGGTGGATGAAAAACAAAAGCCAAGCATAGCCTATTTATAAAAAGGCACACCTAAAACATAATGACATATATAAGCTAAAATAAAAGATGTACTAGACAAATAACAACAAAAATATACTTAACAAAATTGAGAGAAGGAAAAATGGAATTTAGAGGAAAAAGTAGGAATAAAGAAAGACCTCACTTGATGACAAAAAGAACAATACACCAAGAAGATATAACAATTTTGAACCTGTAGGCACTTCATAATGTGGTTTCAAATTGGCATGGTGGTTCATGCCTGTAATCCCAGTACTTTGGAAGGCTAAGAGAGAAGGATCACTTGAGTTCAGGAGTTCAACACCAGCCTGGGCAACATGGCAAAACTCTGTCTCTACAAAAAATACAAAAAATTAGTCAGGAATGATGGCAGTCCCAGTCTGTAGTCCCAGCTACTCAGGAGGTTGAGGTGAGAAGATCAATTGATCCCAGGAGGTCAAGACTGCAGTGAGCTGTGATCATGTCACTGCACTCCAGCCTGGGCAACACAGCAAGATCCTGTCTCAAACAATAATAATAATAATAATTTGGTTTCAAAATATGTAAAGCAAAATTTTTATAACAGATATACCATCATAGAAGAAAATTTTACTTAACTTTTCTCAAAAAGTTATTGATAAGGTGGCAAAAATATATATATATGTAGCAAAGATTTAATCTTCACTAAAAACATAGCTTGATCTAATATTTATATACAGAATATTGCACTCAACAAATAAAGAATGCACATTCATTTTGAGATCATATGGAACATTTATAAAAATTGACCACATACTAAGTAGGCTATAAAGAGAATCCCTCCAAGTCCAAAGCTGGGGAACTGTGGGCCAGTTACTGAACTTGCATTAATGGTGAAGAGAAATCTACTAATACTGTTGGCTTTCTTTAGTTCAGAGACTGGGAAAGTCCCAGCCCCCATGTAGCCAAGTCAGAAGCAGCTGGCCAGCTGGTCTAAACTAAAATTATGTCAGATTCCAAGAAAGTTTTCTGATGAATCAGAAAACATGACTTAAACTAAATCATTGGAAGCTCTACATTTTGGGTTCAGAAGCAAAACCACTTAAAAGATATTAAAATAAGAAATGAGTGTGATTGTATTATTTTCTAGTTTGCTGCTTTTCCTGAATTCATTTTTCTATCCAATGGCAAACTGCAAAATCATTTCAACTGCCACCTTCCATTTCTGTTGTACCTTCACACATATTAATTCACTTGATCCTCACAATAAGCCTGTCAAGTAAAGAAAGTAATATTATTCTTATTCATTAAGCCAAAGTAGATGAAACCCACCTCTTGTCCATCACCAGAAAAAAAAATCCTTTGATGATGGAAAACTCAGATTGTGTTTAAAAATATCTGCATGTTATTCTGGATAGCCAATAACATCTTTATAACATTTACCCCATCACCAACCTATCAGCAGAAAGTTCATTTTGTCAGCAGGGCAGCAGGATGAAAGTTATGGGAAATTATCAGTCCCCTAACAGTTTTCAAGCCAAGAACTGATTGTCTTTGGGCTATAAAAGCTTTGCCTCCTTCACTCAGAGGAATACTAGCATTTTTTCAATTGATATATATTTGAACATATTTAAGTGGTATATGTGATATTTTATTACATGCACTGAACATGTAATGATCTAGTCAGGGTATTTGGAGTATCCATCACCTCGAATATTTATCATTGCTTTGTGTTGGGAACATTTCAAGTCCTCGCTTCTAGCTATTTTGAAATACAAAATACGTTGTTGATAACATGGTCACCCTACTCTGCTATCAAACATTATAACTTATTCCTTCTATCTAACTGCATGCTTGTACCCATTAACCAACCTCTCTTCATCTCTTTGCCCAACAGACATCCTTTCCAGTCTCCGGTAACCACTATTCTCTACCTCCATGAGAGCAACTTTTCTAACTCCCACATATGAATGAGAACATGCCGTATTTGTCTTTCTCTGCCTGGCTTATTTCACTTAACATAACGTTTCCTAGTTCCATCCATGTTGAGGCATTTTTTTAAAACAGGGTCTCCCTCTGTCACCTAGGCTGGAGTGCAGTGGAGTGATCATGGCTCACTGCAGCCTCAACCGCCTAGACCCAAGCAATCCTCCCACCTCAGCCTCCCCAGTAGTAAGGACTACAGGTGTGTGCCACCACACCCAGCTCATTTTTGTATTTTTTTGTAGGGATGGGTGTCTCACCATGTTGCCCAGGCTGGTCTCAAACTCCTGGGCTCAGGCAATCCCCCCATCTCGGCCTCCTAAAGTGCTGGGATTACAGGCATAAGCCACTGTGCCAGACCCAAGAGGCATGATTTTTACACTGCCTCCTAGAGTTCTCCAGCAGGCTTAAGTTCCGGTATCACCCCGTGTTGACTTTTCCCTTACCTGTCTTCTTTCCCCACTCTCCATCAATATTTCCTTCATCTCTCAATTAAATGAGTTGCATTTGAATCTTTGTCCTGGTGTTGGCTTCTGTGGGAACCCAAACTAAGTCATATTTCACTCAGAAAAAAACTATTGCAGCATGTCTTGTACAATTTCTACTTATTGCTTAATGTCAGAAATAACTGAGTCATTAACTCTTGTTTTTTTATCTCCTGAAATGTAGAAAATTATTGGTACATTTTAATCAATGAACATGTCATTTAGTGAGCACTCCCAGCATGCATAGCTGATGCTGATGGCCTTATTTACTGCAGAGGGAGAAAGGAAGGAAGTGCGCAATATTTAAGATGGGTATTCACAACTGGAATTAAGTGAGGACTTGGGGCCAGGGATGAGCTGACAATCTTTCATGTTGTGGGTGTCACAAATGACTTGCCTGTATGTGCTCTAAAAACCTGCACAGCTCAATGCTCCGAAGGTTTCTGGAGACTACAGTAGGGTTTCGCTTGGCCCTGATTCCAGGTGGGAATTGAGACACCCAACATCAGTGTCACTTTTAGGGAGACCTGGTCTTTCCTGGAGACCTTCTGTGAGAAGAGTGACCTTCCCTAGGCAAACCGCCCCCTCTCTGTAAGATCCGACTGAAGTCTAGCTCCAGACTGCCCAACTCTATCACTTACACTACTTTTGGAGGAAATGATTAAGGAGCATTTCTTCTGCCCTTTATTCTTTTCAAGATGATTTGCAACCATTCATTGCTCATTCCTTACAAAGGAAACGCAGGGAATGCAGGGAAATGAGGAAATGCAGGGAAAAGCCAGGAGATTATAGATGGGTGACTCAGTTCAAATTACCCCTTCTAGCATCTTCGCACCCTTCCTTGGACAGAAAAAAGTCTTTAAAGATCATGCTGAATCTTCCTTTGAAGTGACAGGTAGGACAATGCAAAGTAGTTCAAAAGGGTATTTTATTTTAAAAAAGAATTTAAGATCCTGCTTTATCACTCTGTAATTTAAATAACTTTATGGAGACTTTGGAGTTATATGTATGTTCCTCCTGCTTTGTATACATGTTTTAAAAGGCCAAATTCATTCTATGATAAATAAGGCTTTATTCCCCAGGAAATGTGACTTTTGAGTTCTTTGCAATGCATGGGCTCTGCTTCTGGAACCATTGATTTTTATCTCTGGTGACATAATATCATCCCTTGTTTGAATAAATGAAGCACATACTAAAAACTGTGGCAAGGAGAGAAGAAAGAAAACCAGACAGAAAAAAGCACTTTAAATAACTGGAAGAGAACTTCCCTTGTTGGTTCTTGTCCTTGTTCCAGACAGCAGCTATTGTAAGCAAAAAGGGACAAGTGTCCCCATTCGGTTATGTTGAGGATGCAGAGGTTCAGCAGGGTCAAATGCCAGTTATGCTTAGGGTCACCAACCTTTGCTTTTCTTTTTTTATTGTTTTCAAATTTTGCATTCCACATTTGGAAGTCACGTGGGCTGGAGATGGGAGAGGAATTATAGACCACTGATTTTCAAAGAGGAAATTCCTTTTGATGCCAAACAAATCTTATTTGACTTTTCAATGTATAAAGCAGATTTAAAAGTGGTATTTTATTTGTCTGAATTTATTTTATAAATTCTAAGTCAGTTAAGAAGCACCTTGTATTTTTAGTAGAGATGGGTTTCACCATGTTGGCCAGGCTGGTCTCGAACTCTTGGAGACCAGCCTGGATGTTTGTCTCCTCCAAATCTCATGTTGAAAATTGATCACTGTTGCTGGAGGTGGAGCCTAATGAAGGTGTCTGCGTAGGGCCTAATGGAAGGTGTTTGGGGCCCATGAAAGAGGGTGTGGATCCCTCATGGATAGATTAATACTCTCCCATAGGGAGTGAGTTCTTGTTCTAATAGTTCCTACAAGAGCTGATTGTTGAAAAGAGCCTGGCACCACCCCTCTCTCTCTTCCTTCTTTTTTCGCCATGTGATCTCTGCACACTGACTCTTCTTCACCTTCCACCATGAGTGGAAGCTTCCTGAGGTCCTCACCAGAAGCAGATGCTAGTGCCATACTTTTTATACAGCCTGCAGAACCATGAGCCAAATAAATCTCTTTTTAAAATAAATTACCTAGCCTCAGGTATTCCTTTGTAGCGACACAAACAGACTAAGCACCTAAGCCTTACCCCCCAAAAAAAAGAAAAGAAAAAAAAACAAGAAAGAAAAAAGAGGTGGGCACAGTGTTTCACACTTATAATCCCAGCACTTTCAGAGGCTGAAATGGGCGGATCACTTGCGGCCAGGAGTTTGAGACCACTTGACCAACATGGCCAAACCCCATCTCCACTAAAAATACAAAAATTAGCTGGGTATGGTGGTACACACCTATAATCCCAGCTACTCGGGAGGCTGAGGCAGGAGAATCTCTTGAACACGAGAGGCAGAGGTTGCAGTGAGCCAAGATAGCGCCACTGCACTCCAGTCTGGGCAACCGAGCAAGACTGAGTCTCAAAAAAAAAAAAAGAAAAAGAAAAAGAAGAAGAAAAAGAAAGAAAAAGGAAAGAAAGAACACATGCATACATATAACTGTATGTGATACTGACCCAGTGAGATAAGACCTATTACAAGTTCCCTTATTTGGACACCATGATATTTAATTGAGTGGGCACATATGATTTGGGATGGTGTTTTACATGAGCACAAATCCACACGCTTGAATTACAAAAAAAAAAAAAAAAGACAAAGCTGTAACCTTTCAAAATAATGACACAATGTTAAGAACGGGACTCCAATAAACAAATTAACATACCATAAAGAAGTGTGTGGTGAATGCTGTGATGTGCCACCCAGATCCCCCACTCAGGCCTGACACACTTACCCCCCAGTTGCTATCAGTGCTGCCACTTGACGGCTGTCTGGGAATTGCCCTCAGCCAAAGAGAGCTGCCTCACTCAAGGTCACACCTCCATCCCTGGGCAGTTCACATCCAATGACTAGTGAGTGAGGAGACGTAATATAGTTCTGGTCCTCTTGCCTCAAAAAGACCAACTGGGGCCAAGCACGGTGGCTCACGCCTGTAATCCCAACACTTTGGGAAGCAAGGCAGATGGAATGCTTGAGTCCAAGAGTTCCAGAACAGTCTGGCCAACATGGCGAAACCCATCTCTATTAAAAATACAAAAATTAACTGGGCATGGTGGTGAGCACCTGTCGTCCCAGCTACTTGAGAGGCTGAGGCAGGAGAATCACTTGAACCCGGGAGGCGTAAGTTGCAGTGAGCTGAGATTGCACCACTGCACTCAAGCCTGGGTGACAGAGCGATACTGTGTCTCAAAACAATATAAAAAACAACTGGGAAAAGCAATCCAAGTAGAGCTCCCATGAGTTCGACTGAGGCCTTTGTTGTAATTTTGGGGTTCACATCATCCCTGTGTTGAATCCTGCTACCTTGGTATCAACCCACCATCACACGTTAGAGTACCAACTTGTATACACAGAGACACACTTCAGGTCTATGACTTGGTTAATATCTCTTAATAATTGACAAGCTGTTGAGTGTGCCAGTGTGAACACATCTGTTCTCAGGTCCACAGTTTGTAAATTGGATAACAACTTTTCTTCTTAAGCTGATATTCTTAGGCAGATCAAAAGGTCATTTAAACAATAATTGTTCTTGGAATCCAGTAAGTGAATATGAGTACAGCATACTGCCTTGCTAGGCACCACAAAAATATTTAATATATCAGTGTGATATATCTCCCTTAAACAGACAGGATTAATCAGTTAAGTAAACCAACAATTAGGTTGAAAACACAAGTGCTCATAGAACAAAGTGATATCCACTAAGATGTAAAATTTATTTCAGGAACATCAAGAAAGTGACTTACTTGGAAACTGACTTAAGTAGTGCCATTAAAATTCTGAAATGTCAACATTCTTTGGGAATGGAGTATATTAGAGATGCAAATGTACAATTCCCTCCTGGGGCTGGGCTTGTACAGTCTTGTTCAAGTCAGAGTAAAAGGCTCTAATGATTTTGAATGGCTATCTCAGTTAAGCAGGACTCTTAGCTGGCCATTTAGGGATAAACAAAATATATTGGATCATAAATATGCATATATATGTTCCTCTTTCTCCCTTTCTCTCTCTCTCTCACACACACACACGCACACACACACACACAAATACAAACACACACACACAACTCTTCCCGTTTTTGAGAGGGGAAAAGAAATCTACCCTTGCCTATATCTTGAAGGGTGACATTTTCTTTAAACAGACATATGAAATAACTTTGGATTAAAAACAACAATCACCAGGGCAAAGTGGCTCATGCCTGCAATCCCAGCACTTTGGGAGGCCAAGGCAGAAGAATCACTTGAGCCCAGAGGTTCGAGACCCCAGCCTGGGCAACATGATGAAATCTCATCTTTACAAAAAATACAAAAATTAGCCAGGCATAGTGGTGCATGCCTGTAGTCCTAGCTACTCAAGAGGCTGAGGTGGGAGGGTCACTTGGGCATGCAGGGGTCTAGTCTTCAGTGACCTGTGATTGCACCATGCATTGCAGCCTGGGTAACAGAGTGAGAACCTGTCTCAAGAAAAAATCCTAAAGCTCAAGGTGATGTTATTGTGATGGGTAGAGGGGCCCTTGAGAGGTGATTAGGTCATGAAAGCAGAGCCCTTATTAATGAGAGTAGTGCCCTTATAAATAAAAAAGGCCCCAGAGACATCCCTTGCCCCTTCCGCCATGAGGACACAATAAGAAGACGGCCATTTACGAACAGGTTCTCACCAGATACTAAATCTGCCAGCACCTTCACCTTGGACTTCTGGTCTAAGGTACTTTGTTATAGCAGCTCAAGTGGACTGAGACAACTGGATTCACAGAAGACCTTTGGCTACAGCTTTATTTAGAGCTAAAATTCCATGGTTTAACTGAAGGAATTTTTCTCATAAGATATTCAGTTGAGATCTCAGTGCCAGCCCCAGCCCAACTGTGTAACGTCCCTTGCAGCACTCTTCTTCTAGATCAAGTGTTCCATTTTCTGTTACCGTTACATGAATCAGAATTGGCCTATTTTAAATTACACATTCATTTGCATTATAAACAATACAAACAAGGATATGGTTTGGCTGTGTGCCCCCACTCAAATCTCATCTCGAATTATAATCCCCACGTGTCAAGGGAGGGACATGTAATCCCCACATGTCAAGGGAAGGAAGTGATTAGATTATGTGATGGTTTCCCCCATGCTGTTCTTGTGATAGTGAGTGAATTCTCATGAGATCTGATGGTTTTATAAATGGTAGTTTTTCCTTTGTTCATGCACACTTCTCTCGCCTGCTGCCATGTGAAGAAGGTCCTTGTTTCCCATTTGCTTTCCACCATGATTGTAAGTTTTCTGAGGCCTCCCTAGCCATGTGGAACTGTGAGTCAATTAAACCTCTTTCCTTTATAAATTACCCAGTCTCAGTTATTTCTTTACAGCAATGTGAAAATGGACAAATACAAACAATAATGCCTCCCACACCTATTTATTCCTTTGCACTCCCCAGAAGTAACGCCAACTAAGCATCCAGCAACTGTCCTCTAACTTGTGTGATGCATTTACAAATTACACATATATGCCCATGTGGTCTTTAATAAAGCAAATGGAATTGCATTTCATTTACTGTTCTGTGACTTGCTGTTTGAACTTAAGAAATATGTCTCTGCAAGTTAGGACATGATTTTCAAATCATTTTATCTAGATTGATTGCATTTTTTTTTTACCAGTACTTTGTTGAGGTATAATTTATTTACACTCTACTGCACATAACTGACTTTGAGGATTTTTTTGCATGTACTTACAGATGCTCTTTGATTTACAATGGGATTATGTCCCAATGAATCCATCATAGGTTGAAAAGACAAGTTGAAAATGCAGCCTGAGAGTCTTTGGTTAAAGAGTCTCCAGTGCTTAAAGTCTGAAACCTTGTGGTTGCATATGACTTTCACACCATCATAAAGTTGGAAAATTATTCATCAAACCACATACATCGGGACCATCTGTATTCCTGTGTGACAACCACCCAGATCAAGATGAAAACATTTCCGTTACCCCAGAAAAGCTCCCCCATATCCTTCCAGTCAATATCATCCCACAGATATTGAGATGGCGACTACACTGACTTCCAACACCATGCAGTAGTTTTTCCTGTTAAACATCACATTCGTGGACTCACATGCAAGTATTCTTCTGCGTCTGGATTCTTCTGTGCAACATAATATTCTGGAGCATCAGCCATGTTTTGCATGCATTGGTAGTTTGGAATTTTGTTGTTGTGGCTGCCTAGTGGTATTCCCACCAAAATTTGGGTTGTTTTCACTTTGGGGCTCTTGTGAGTAAGGTTATTGTGAATATTCTCACAGAAGTCGTTTTGTGGATATATGCACTTACTTATCTTGTGAATATGTTTACAATTGTTGAGTCATTGGTACTGCCCATTTAATTTTATTACAAACTACCAAATATTTTCACACAGTGACTGATATGGTTTGAATCTGGGCCCCCACCAAAATCCCATGTTCAATTTTAATACCCACCGCTGGAGGTGGGGCGTGGTGGGAGGTGACTGGATCATGGGGGTGATTTCTGATGGTGTAGCACCATCCCCCTAGTGCTGTCTTGTGCTAGAGTTTCCACAAGATCTGGCTGCTTAAAAGTGTGTGGCACCTCCCTCTTCTCTCCCTCTTCCTCCTGCTCAGGTCATGTAAGATGTGCCTCCTACCCCTTTGCCTTCGACCATGATTGAAAGTGTCCTGAGGCCTCCCCAGAAGCTACCATGCTTCCTGTACAGTTTGCGGAACCATGAGCCAATTAAACCTCTTTTCTTTATAAGTTAGTCTCAGGTATTTCTTCATAGCAGTGTGAGAATGATTAATACAGTGGCTATGCCACCTTACACTCCTACCAACAGTGTATGGCATTCCAGTTGTCCCATGACAGCACTTTGTATTTTCAGTCTTCACAGTGTAAGCCATGCTGATGGATGGATACTGGCATCTCATTACAATTTAAATTTGCATTAATCTGATGACCGATTATGTTGAGCACTTTTTCATGTGCTTATTGGCCCTTTCTATATCTTCTTTTATCACATGCCCATTCAAGAATTTTGCCCATTTTTAAATTGTATTGTTCATCTTTTTATCATTGATTTATAGGATTTTAAAATATATAATATATCCAAGTTCTCTATCAGACATATGTATTGTGAGTATTTTTAATCTATGTCTTGCCTTTCATGTTGATACTGGCCACATTCTTTTTAATGGATGCCTATTTTCCCATTGGAGTGGGAGTTTCTTCATCTACACTACAAGTTCTCTATTAGTGGACATTTACATTCCCAGCGGGAGGAAAATGTGCTTTGATGGAAAACAGCATTGTTTAGAGCACATCCTTCTGGGTTCTCAAATTCTGCTTCTGCACCTTTCATTGTCTTTGAACCATTTTTGGATTCTGTAAATTGTGTATAATTGAAGCAATGCTTCTATAGATGGAGATTCAATCGGCTGCCTCTCCTCGCTGTGGAAGAAACCAATTTTGCCTTCATTTGCACATTCACTTTCATATTCCTGATGTCTACATGTGTCCATTCTTTCGATTGTCCTTTGAAATGGTTGTAACATCTTACCAGTTCCCTCATTAGCACTAGATTCAATAAAATCTCCAGCATATGTTCATTTTATATCTATATGAGAGCCATGATTTTACTTTTAAAAAAAAAAACACATCGTTTCCAATTTTTTTCCTTTTACAAAGGATATTGCAGCCCTAATTATATATTTATCTTAGTACACATTTATCTCTCTTAGGACTCAGAAGTCCTCATGCTCTCTTCACACTTGAAATCAAACCAACTTTGAGGAACAGATTTAACAATGAAGGCATAAGGGATGAGTACAGACAGAACTTACATTTTCACAGGGGAAAAGGTCAAATTAGGCTAAAACCAAATAAATAAAACTAATCATGAACCCTCAGGCATGCTAAGGCAGGGTAACTGAGGAATGCTTTTGTTTATTGGGCATCTACTATTCGGTGTTAGGCACCAAAGACATAGTCTCTGCCTTCCGGAAGCTCAGGCTAGTGGCGAAGACAAATAATTAAGCAAGTGAGTGATGTTCAGGCTGACGCTGTGCGTTCTAATGCCACAAAGTGGAAGGAAGGGAATTTATCCATCTCTGGTCCTCAGGTTTCTGAATGCTTCCAGAGTTCCTGGAAATGCTTTCATATGGAAACAGCCTTTTATATTTGAAAGATAAAAGAAATTAAATTTTGATCTTCATGTTTTTCAAATAAGAGCATACATCCTAATAACAAAGATATTCAGTTTTACTGCTAAGAAATATCTGAAATATTCATTAAACTGCTCACTGGTGGGTATGGGCACAATTGATTGTGAGTCCCTGTTTCTAATGGCACTGACTCCTGGGATAGTGAGAGGATCAAATGCTTTAACATGTTATACTACATCAGGAGTTATTTGGAGAAACAGAAGCCATGCTATGTACGCCAGGTAAAAAGGATTTTAGCATAGGAATTAGTGGTTTACAGGACTATTAAAAGAGGTAGGAAAGACAAGGTCAAAGAAGGTGTCATCGAAGATAAAGGCAGCAGACACTGGAGACCTCAGCTTAAAGCACCGAGGTAGAAGATTGTCAAAAAGATTATTGGGAAGCTGCTGAGGTTCTAAAGAAGCAATGGAAATCCCCTCCCTCCCCTAGTCCCACCCTTGTCTGCTGTGAAGTGTGTGATTCTCAAGAGTTCCTTAAGGAAGCTTCTGTAAATCTCATGCCTACCCACATGTCTGGCCATGGACAATAATGGCTTCTCGCTCTCTTCTGCCTTCAAATTTCATGCAAGTTTCTCTCACTGACAAACTCTCAACTGGAACTATACTAAGGCAAGAGTTCTGGGGAATGTGCTTCTCAGTGTCTCTTCTGGAAAGCACAGATTCTAGAAGGAGGACAGTGGTGACACTGAGTTGAGGCGGGACAGTTCTGCCTACACAGAAAGCACAGTGCCTGGCCCTCAGCCAGATCTTAATAAGCCGTGACCACTATCATCATCACCATTCATGAAGCAGCAGGGACGCTGGGCCAGCACTTAACTTTCGCTTTGTTTGAAATTACTATTTTTCTTCCAGGATATCTGTCCACCATGCAGCCTCTTCATGCCCCCATTCCATTGTTCTATAGCTGAACAAAGAATTGGCCGTCACAATCCTGGAAGGCAACTGCTGGATAATTCAGTGGTATTGAAAATATGTGAAGGGATTTATGGGTTAGTGATAACACCCTTCGCATGAAAGTGAGACTTTAGATCTAGTCCTGGCTTTGTTGCTAGCAGCTCTATGATTTGGGGCAAACTACTGAACTGTTCTTGTAACTATTTTATGGAAAAATCTAGAAGGCTGTGATACTGAGACGAGCACATCAGCTCTGGGGTTTCTTCTCCGCAATGCATACCCTCAATCTAATCAGGAGAAAACATCAGACAAACCCAAAGGGAGGGACATTCTACAAAACAACTGACCAGTACTCTTCAAAATTGTCAAGATCAGGAAAAAACAAAGGAAGACTTAGGAGCTGTCACAGATTGAATGAAAGTAAGATGTGACAACTAAATGCCAGGTGGGACTTTAGATTGAAACCTGGAAGTAAAAAAGAACTTTAGTGGAAAACCTAGTGAAACACAAAGACAGTTTGGAGTTGGCGGTATTGTACCAAGGTTCCTTTCTGAGTTCTGATCATTGTAGCACGGTTATGTGGCTGTTAACCATGCTCAGGGGAGGCTATATGGGAACACTCTGTGCTATTTTTGCAACTCTTCTGTAAGTCCAAAATTATCCCCCCAAAAAAACTTTAAAAATAAAAGACTGCTAAGTAGCGTCAAGAGTGAATTCATCACTTTGCACTGGGCCTGCAAATGATGTAGCCAGTCCTGTATGGAAGTATATGGAGAACAGGACAAAACATTTCCTAGGATGCAAAGTAAGGAAGCAGCACGAAAATGACTGCCCTGAGCTTGAGAGGGTTCTGAAAGGGATGGAGACAGGAGCTGTTAAATCTGAATGGAACTTGGGGACAGGAATAAGAATGGCTGTGGGACTGAGTGCAGTGGCTCACGCCTGTAATCCCAGCACTCTGGGAGGCCAAGGTGGGCAGACCACTTGAGCTCAGGAGTTTGAGACTACACTGTGCAACATAGCAAGACTCACGTCTCTACAAAAAGTACAAAAATTAGCCAGGCGTGGGGGTGCACACCTGTAGTCCCAGCTACTTAGGAGGCTGAGGTGGGAGGATCACTTGCACCTGGGAGGCGGAGGTTGCAGTGAGCAGAGATGACTCCATGGCACTCCAGCCTGGGTGACAGAGTGAAACCCTGTCTCCAAAAAAAAAAATAGCTTTATATATTAATATCTAAGAATTTTTAAAAATAAAATAGCTGTGGACCACTAAATGAAGACCAGCTGGGACAACGCACACACACTTCAACTGATGATGGCTACAGAAAACGACAAGAATCTGATTCTGATATCCTCTCCCCAGCTTGGAATTGTAGAAGACCCCTAGAACTTAGAAGTAAGTCTGGAGAAAAGGACGGAAACACCACCCATTGGTATTCTCCCAACCTCCGTCGATGCCCCGGGTTGTTTTCTTGTCTTCCAAGGAAAGTCAAAAGCCTTGAATGATTAAGATTAAGTTTCTACTTCCAGTGCATGGAGGCTCTTAATAGAAATTAAGTAGTTATAGAAAAATTAAGTTCGATTTCCTGCCCGCCTGTGTTTGTGGACTGAGATTTGTACCTGTCTCACCCATCAGTCTTCCAAATTGATTTTACTAGTTAATTTGAGATTACAAATTATTCTACGTTGAAGTAGATGAGCATATTTTTTTAGCATAATGAGAAAGGTCATTGTAAATTTGATGCATTGTGAATTAAAATAAGTTAGGATGAAATGAAGGGGTGATAAGTGCTTTACTCTACAGAAGAGTTAATAATGTCAGACCTCCATGGAGAAATTACTCCACTAGATATGGATATGGGCTATAAGGAAAACTGAAAGCCAGAGCTGAAAATCTTAGCTTTGCTGGCCAAAATAAAAATATTACCATATATTTAAATAAATATTAAAGCATAAAAATGGCATGTGTTAATAACACTTAGATTTTACTCAGGAAGGACAAAGTACTGCCAAAGTTTTCAATAGACTTATATCTACCATGGTAAATTACTGTTACTGGGTTAAACTATTCTGTTTTGCTTATCAAGGAAGAAAGTCAACATTCTAGCTGTGCCACATTTAATAAACTGGCTGAAAAATATGTGTTACATTAATATAAAACACTGTAGGTAACATCAGCAAAAGTTCTGTAAGATGAGTTCATTAAAACAACAACCTGAGCATCTATATTAAGAGCATTTTAAATGTTTGTTTATTGTATTTATTTGGGAAACAAAACAAAACATTAAAGATACATTTATTTATCAAAAACAAGTCTTATGAGCAGGCAGTTGAAATGTTTAACATTGGACTAATACAGTAATAGAACTAACTTGTTAAATTTTGAAGACAGAAAAGATCCACTTTAACATGAAATACAAAACATCTTCATAAAATTTATTTTGTCCAGTCAAATGTGATCCTCCCTCTTGAGCCCAGGAGTTCCAGATAAGCCTGGGCAATATAGCAAGATCTCCATCTCAAACAAAATGTGATTTTAAAGAAGTTATGTGTATGTTATTCCTCTTCAAGCCATGGGAACGACTTTTAAATACTTTTTTTTAAAATAAGGGGCATTTTGAACTGTGCCATCCAACCCAGTAGCCACTATCCACTTGTGACTATTTCAATTTAAATTCTAATTAGCTAAAATGAGAGAAAATTTTAAATTTACTTCCTCTGTCTAATTAGTTACATCTTAAGTGCTCAATAGCCGTACAAGCCTATTGGACATTGCAAATTTATATTTTTAATGTGGTATGTTTATTTACATTTCCATCATGGTGGAAAGTTCTATCAGACAAGACTGCTTTAAATAACTTCTGAAAACCACTAATGTAATAAAGTTAGCAATAGAAGTCTGGAAATTTTCTTCTAAATGTAAAGTTTTGTTTCTGTGGTTTTGCTTCTAGTCCAGGGAATATTTCAGATACCACAAAATATTAACCAAATTCAAAATTTGCATATACAATTTGAAATTTCTTCTTGCCTAGGGTCGAATTGTATTTTTCTTTTAAAAAAATTATTTTTAATTGACAAATAATAACTGCGTGTATTTATGGGGTATGATGTGGTCTTTTGATCTATGTTTATAATGTGGATTACTATTCTGTATTAGCTCTGTTACTAGTAGTTTGTAAAATAACTTATGAAACTGAACGGTGAAGCCAAAGACTATCTTAGTTGGATTAAATCTGAATTACGGAAGTTAAAGCCTTTTTGCCCTTTATGGAAGATTTTTTTAATGCAAGATTTTTAAAATTATCAATTTTTTTTTCTTTCCCCGAGATGGAGTCTCACTCTGTCACCCAGGCTGGAGTGCAGTGGCACAATCTCGGCTCACTGCAATCTCCACCTCCTGGGTTCAAGTGATTCTCCTGCCTCAGCCTCCTGAGTAGCTGGGACTACAGGCACACGCCACCATGCCCGGCTACTTTTTTTGTATTTTTAGTAGAGACGGGGTTTCATCATGCTGGCCAGGCTGGTCTCGAACCCCTGACCTCAGGTGATCCACCCATCTCGGCCTCCCAAAGTGCTGGGATTACAGGTGTGAGCCACTACGCCCAGTAAATTATCTACTTTTTAAGACCTTTGTAGGCATAGTTTAACTTATAAAGATGTATGTAGAAGTACTATGGTTTTATTAAGCTGAAGGCAACTACTACAACAAATCATTCAGAGAATTATTTTTAAAAATAAATCCTTAATATCTTATCTTTAAAAAGCTATACTTGTATATTATAAACTATACTTAAATTTTGCTAAAATACTCTAAAAGTTGAATTTTGAAAAGATATATTTGAAAATATGTATTCATTCTACAAATCGGTCACATAAAAAAATCTAAATCTCGCAAGTCACGAAAATAAAAAGACTTGTCAAGTTTTATATGAATTATATTATTTGACTGAGTGGCTCCTTACTTTCTATTGGATTTCTTTCTCTACCTTATCAAAAAAACAAATTATATTAATGTCAATTATTTAAGACAAAGACATGGGTCAGAAGCCAGTGACCAAAACTAAAGGCTGACCTCCTACAAGGGAAAAAATTGCTTTTTGAACAATACCTAAGAATGCTATAAAACAGATGTGACTGAGGGCCATTTGAAAGGTTAGAAGCTGAAAGATGGCATTAAACCTGGCAAAATGGTTCTTAAGCACAAATGGTCGAATGATGAAATTATAGAGTACTTCCCATGGCTGAAACATTCAAGAACGTTCTTTAAAATCAAGTGCCAATGTTAAAAATAAAATCCTATGCATGAGCAAAATGGGATTATTTTTTAATTCTCTAAGAATCCTGTCAATATCCTTTAAAATCACTTCTTTCTAACTGAATTTGGAATCTTTTTTCACTTAAAACATTGTAAGATTTACATTTGTATGCATTTCAACTAGTAGAATCTATCAGAAAAATACAGCAAACATATTAAAACCTTCACCCAGACATTTCGGAAACCAAAAATTACGTTAGTGTCTGAATTTGGTCAGATCCTTAGCATTTATAGTAGCATATTCTTAAATCTAACCTACCTAAATGGAACTACCGTTTTATAATATGATTTTCTACGTTAACCCTGAGAAAACGTCAGTGCTAAGATATTATCAGGAGGTAACTAAAGAAATGTTGTTCTCATCAGGAGTAAATTAAAAGAACACAGGTCTCATCGGAAAGTTTAGGTCAAACAATGTGTCAAGCCTATGATTCTGATAGATGTATAAGAAAGGTACTGTGGGTGCTTTGGTTATATGTAAACCACACCTCACTTCTGAGTTAGTGGCATTAAGATCTAAGCCCTTGGTTACGATGTACTTGGCAGATACTCAATGTCTAGTGCCTGCAAGTTTCTATGCTTGGCAAATATTTCCCAGTGCCTCTTCTACGGCTCCCTACCTATCTTTATTCACTGACACTCAGATGTCATCTGTCATTACGTGCTAAGTGTACTGCTCTTCTCACCCCACATTCAAAGGCAATGAAAACTACCATTTTATATTATTTGACTGATCGACTCCTTACTTTCTATTGAATTTCTTTCTCTGCCTTATCAAAAAAAAAAAGTATATTAATGTCAATTATCTAAGACAAAGCCATGGGTCACAAGCCCATGAGTTTACTACCATTCCCTCAATGAAAGGTTGTCATCAAATTCACAGATTAAACATTACACATCTTCCTAATGTGATTCTACCTCCTTTATGAGCAGAAAAAGAAGTTTGGCAATTTCTACAGGTGTTAATGCAAACTACTCTGCCAGTACAGCAGGCTGATTTTGGAATTAGAACTTGAGAAACTTACAAAATAGTCTTAACAGTTTAAAAAAAAAAAAAAAAGTTTGGCAGCTGCCGTTCAGGTGCTTCTGTCAGTGGCGTTGGGATCTCTTGACTTTTACTCCTGCTCCGACTCTGGAGGGGTCACTGCTGGAAGCGACTGAGATCTGGCGTCAGCACTTCTGACATTATGTCTAAGGCTACGGATACTGCTGTTGATGGAGGTCACACACAACTTCCAGTCCCTTCCATTTTCCGAGAGATCACAAATTGGGTAGTTTTCTTGGAGGAACTCTGGTGGTAAAGACCCAAGACATAACAGTTTACTTGCAAATCACTTCTCAGAGAAATCAATTCATTCAACTTTCATTCTACTACGGTGTCTGTGAAAGGATCATTAACACTTCAATTAAAACACATAGGCTATAATCATTATTAAATTAGCTGAACAAATTCTTTAATCTAGAAAGAGAACTATATGAAACAGCACCATGCTTAAATCACAATAAAGGAACAATCTCCCATGACCTTGCCACATACCAGAATAGAAATCCTCTGCTGCCTTGAGTATCCAAGGTCAACTTTTGTTACTCTCAAAAGTATCAAACAAGCATCTAGCATGTCACTTATCAGCTCGAATAGAGACATGCTAAGCCTCTGCAATGAACAAGAGGCTGCAGTGTCATCCTACTTTAAGAGGGAAGAAGCTGTAACTGCTAACTTTTCTGGTACTGCTGGATTTATCTCTGATAAAAGGAATAAGGGTATTTAGATCTTGCAATTAGAGGAAGACTTCTAAAAGGGAAGGTGACAGAGTAACATAATTCAAGGAGCACTCTTAGAGAAAGTGAGAAGACAGACAAGGAGAAAGGTATGGAAGAGAGGTGTTTATTAGAAGAGCAGGGCTGCCCTCGGGCACATCATTAGGTAATCAAAGGCCTAAGTGCCTTTCAGCCCTTGGAAAAGGATCTGGTGATCCCTACAGGTTAGCATTAGTTAGTTACATTAATCTCATTTGTTTTTCAATAGGGTTAACAGGCTAATAAACATGCCATAAACATCACATATATCCAAATATTTTAGCAAAGCATGTGTCAAGGTTGAAAGGCTTTCGTACCCAAAGGACTAATTAATTAATGGATCAGTGGTAGCCTGGAAAAAGGTTTTTGTGGTATGTCACTGGATTCGGTATCCCACTCTATCCTGCTAACATTTTATTAATCAAAAATAAGTTCTGGAAAAAATGTTTATCCCATTTTCCCACAAGAGCAAAGCTGGGAGGGATAATTACCACACTGGAAGACAAATACAATGCAAAGCTTTCAACAGGTGGCAACAAGGAGCCTAAATTGACTGGTGTTTCCCAAAATGTGTTCTCTGGAACGCTAGTCATAAAAGAAGTTTCTTGGGGAAAAAGGTGCTAGTTGCACAAATGGGAAATGCTACCCTCTGCAGCTAGTCACCACTTGGGGATTTAAGATTGCACACAAGCATATTCAGGGTTCTGAACAATCCCACAGAAAAGACAAGTGGAGCCTCCTTTTGCTGATTGAAATGTTAGAGATACAGCTGCGTTGGTAGGACGCATAAATGAGGGAGGTGGCAGTGCACAGGACAACAGAAGGTCAGGGATCAAGACTGGGAGATTTAGGCAGGCTTGATGGCTAAAGGCATTCAGTTTTCAAACTGACAGTCGACCAGGCACGGTGGCCAAGACGACCGGATTGCTTGAGCTCAGGAGTTCGAGACCAGCCTGGGCAACAACGGTTAAACCCTGTCTCTACTAAAAATACAAAAAAATTAGCCAGGCATGGTGGCGCATGCCTGTAGTCCTAGCTACTCAGGAGGCTGAGGTGGGAGAATCACCTGAGCCCGGGAAGTTGAGTCTGCAGTGAGCCATGATCTAGCCACTGTACTCCAGCCTGGGCAACAGGAATGAGACCCTGTCTCCAAAATAAAAGAAAATGACAGTCAAGTGAAACCCATCTATTGACTGAGGTCCTTGGGGTGCTTGCTTAAGGTCTTTCCTAGCCGTTTGACTTTAAAAGTATTTCACAAGGCTGGGCACAGTGGCTCACGCTTGTTATTCCAGCACTTTGGGAGGCTGAGGCGGGTGGATCGCTTGAGCCCAAGAGTTTGAGACCAGCCTGGCCAGCATAGTGAAATCCATCTCTACAAAAAAATTACAAAAATTAGCCAGGTGTGATGGCGCATGCCTGTAGTCCCAGTTACTCGAGAGGGTGAGGTGGGAGGATCATTTGAGCTTGGGAGGTCGAGGCTGCATTAAGCTGTGATCACGCCACTGCATTCCAGCCTGGGCAACAGAGTGAGACCCTGTCTCAAAAAAAAAAAAAAAAGAAAAGGTATTTCATGAAACACCTAAAACACCTACTAACATCTAGCTGAATTTGAGAAATACAGTTCAGGGAATGCTGACCTACACTGACAAGATATGATGCAGCAAAAAATATATTTATATTTTTCTTACATTAACATTAAAAGGTGCTAGCAGTATAAATGGTAACAGCCTGAATACTAACAATATAAATGTCAGTTATAGCAAGAAAGATCTAGAGGTCTTAGTTGACCATATATTTTATTTTATTCTATTTTATTTCATTGAGACAGGGTCGCACTCTGTCACCCAGGCTTGAGTGCAGTGGCACAATCACGGCTCACTGCAGCCTCAACCTTCTAGGCTCAAGTGACCCTCCTGCCTTAGCCTCCCAAGTAGCTAGGGAGTAGCTAGTAGCCAGTGTATGCCCAGCTAATTTTTGTATTTTTTGTAGAGACAGGGTTTCACCAGGTTGCCCGGGCTGGTCTCGAACTCCTGAGCTCAAGGCATCCTCCTGCCTCTGGCTCCCAAAAGGGCTGGGATTACAGGCATGAGCCACTGCGCCTGACCTGACCATAAATTTTTAAATGGCATGTGACATTTTAGGCTGCATTAACAGCCTAAGAGGTTGTACTATTGTATCCTGGGTGGATTTAAGCACATCTGAAGGTAGTCATTGAATCAAATCATGAGGGATCAGGGCAACATGTATGTGAGGAATTCTGAAGGGAAATGTTAATATTTAACTGAAAAAGCATAAGGCTTAAGAGGGAAAAGGTTGGGTAGAACATTTCCTCTCCAACCCTCATGCTACCATGTGGAGAGACCTCTACATTGGAAAGTTGGGATGAATGGGACATGTACGATTGAAGAATAAAGCTGCTATTTTTATCTTCACCTGCCTGAATGGAGCAGCCCTCTCTCACTCAGTTCTGAACTTAAAAGGGAGTGTCTTTATGATCTCCTAATGCTCCAGCAGGAAGTGATGGCTGTCATTAACTGCTTGAAGGCCCAACCTGTGAAAAGTGATTGGATTGACCCTGTTTAGGTAGAGAAGGGATAACCAAGACAAATGTGTATGATTTACAAAGGAAGGTACATTTTGAGTCACTAGAAGGAAGAACTTTCCCATGAATTGTAGCTGAGACAGCAGGTGCCTCATCAATGGAAGTATTCAAAGCCCAGGGGAGGTGACTGTCAAAGTTGAGATAGGAGTTCCTGCTGTGGGTGGGATGTTGTATTAGAGGGCCTATAAAGTATTTCCTATTGCTAAGATTCGACAGTTCTGCAATATAAAGACATGGATGGGGGTTTAAGGAGTGAGGGTTGTTCGCTAATTGCAAATCTGCCTACTAACTTCCTCCCTATCAATTAAGAGCCCTTAAGTGATACTGAACTCTCATCAGAGAGCATCAGATAATAGTTATTTATATGAAATCTACACCTTTGGCTCCTGGACAGAGTTACCTTTGACTACTAATTTTCAGAAACTTTTCCCTCAAATAACAAAATATTAGGGTAAGAAACTATATTAGAACACAACAATAAATTGGTTTATTCATTCAATGGGATATGAATCAGCAGTTCAAATGTATGAACAGATCTCAAAAACATAATGTTGAGTGATTTTAAGTTGTGCAAAAAGATTACTGTATATCCCCATTTACGTACATTAAAACAACCACATGCCGAGTGCAGTGGCTCACACCTACAATCCCAGCACTTTGGGAGGCCAACGTGGGAGGATTGCTTGAGCCCACCAGTTTGTGGCTGGAGTGCAGCATTGCAGTGAGTCACGATCACACTACTGCACTCCAGCCTGGGCAACAGAGCAAGACTCCATTTCAAAAAAAAAGAAAAGAAAAAATAAAGTAAAATAACTACAGAACAATATTACATATTATTTATGGATCTATTAACATAGGTAGCAAAAGTATAAAACATGCATGGGGGCCGGGCGCGGTGGCTCAAGCCTGTAATCCCAGCACTTTGGGAGGCCGAGACGGGCGGATCACGAGGTCAGGAGATCGAGACCGTCCTGGCGAACACGGTGAAACCCCGTCTCTACTAAAAAATACAAAAAACTAGCCGGGCGAGGTGGCAGGCGCCTGTAGTGCCAGCTACTCGGGAGGCTGAGGCAGGAGAATGGCGTAAACCCGGGAGGCGGAGCTTGCAGTGAGCTGAGATCTGGCCACTGCACTCCAGCCTGGGCGACAGAGCGAGACTCCGCCTCAAAAAAAAAAAAAAAAAAAAAAAAAAAAAACAAACATGCATGGGAATGATATATCCAACTCCAGGACTGTGATTACTTCTGGGGAGCAGGAGAGGGAAAGGGATGATGAGTTGGAGTGTTAATTATATCAGTAAAGCTTTATTATTTTTTTAAAAACAAAAACGTGGAGCACAAAACACGAAATGTCTATTATCAGTGACGGGGGTAGACAAGTATTTATTATATTATTTTCCATACATTTCTGTATGTTTCAACTCATTTCAAATAAAGCAGTACTTTCACAGAAATCATATTAGGGGTCATAATCCCAGTTCTCCCACGAGTTCAGGTCTCTCCTCTCATATCTGATCACCCAGCCTTTGCTCTGACTCTTCCTTCTCCAAGTTCATTTTATCTTTATATTAAAGTGAAACAGACTTTCTTGTCAGCTTCTACTCCTTGGGGCTGGCTCTGCCCCTTGGGACAACAATGACTCTACTGTCTTCTCTCTGCTGAAATAACTGAAATGATTGTCCTTCTACAAAGCAATAGAACTTTGAGCCTTAGGAGAAATTTGTTAAAATCTGCCCTATGTGGATAATACATCAAACTCGTGCTGAATATTTGTTTACTGCAAAAGACATCTTTCAGATTTTAATATAATTCAGTGAGAGATAAAATGATAAAAGGCTTAGAAAATATTTTTCATCAACTTTTAAAGAAGTAATATTTTCTAGATGCTAAAGAACTATAAAAGTCACCTATTTTTCCCTGCATTAAAAAAAAAGTAATTAGAAAGACACTATTTCTTCCATAAACACATTCATTTCAGAATTGTCTACACACTTTTTTTTTAACCATAAAGTAAGGGAAATTGAGTTTAGTTTTTTTGCCTAGTAGGTTAGCTCAGTGATGTTCAAGTTGCAAGTTGTGACCAATTACTAGGTTGTGAAATCAGTGATAGCAGTACTTGAAAGAAATGTAATGGAAGAGAAAATACTGGAATGTAACACTCATAGAGTAAGTACTGTTTGTGAAACTTTTGCTTTGGTTTTTAAAAGTCACACTCACACAGAGGCATGTACTGTGTCACAATGTAAAATGTAGTTCTTATTATGGGTTGCAGCAAAAAAAATGTTTGAAAACAATTGGGTTAGATGATAACAAATGCTTATAAAAGCTGCTAGCTGAAAACCAGGTTTCTTTATTCTGAAACACCAGTGTTGTTCAAATTTGTTGGCTATGAAAATGTATGATATGAAGGTAGGAACCACCTGAGATCAGAGCTACATCTTTGCTGGGTGCCAGTGACACAAGTAAGAAATATTTTGCTTCCACTTTGTCCAAATTTAAGATTTCACAAGAAGTTTTTAGAAGCTTTATTACTTCACTTAGCATATGTCACAGAGACTATATTAGGCTAATGTGCACAAGAAAAACTTATAAATTAACCTTCTGTGCTTTTGTTGACACTTCTGCAAATGGATGAAGCCCTTTAGCTTTGACCTTGCTCCTCAGTCAATGAAGGTGTTTTGAGTTTTCATACCCCTGGCAGTCCATAGCAGGGAGCTACAGTCAATAACCCCTTTCCTGTCTAGCAAAGCCATTCAAGACAGAGCAATTAGCCCTAAGAACGCAAATGCAGAGAGAAATACAATTCATGATCTTGCTCCTTGCTGTACTCTAATGAGGGACTCAGTAAAAGTTCCATTCTCCCCAGAACAAACACAACCTGAATGGATTCTTCTTTCTGCCCTTCTCTTAAAACACAATTGGCTTTTATTTATTCAGACATACTCTACATGTAACAAACCTTGGAGAGCACTAATCTTATTAGGGTCAAGGGCATACAGGCCATGCTTTAGACTGCCATAGACGTTACTTTGGATCAGGACATCTTCTGTGAAGAGTTTGTGAATAAGGTATCTAGCTGACAGGCTTGCGCAAGACTTAGCTTTTGCCAAAGTCAGTACTGAATATGGCATCCATATATTTCTCCAAGGTCTTCCAAAATAGCCTAGAAGCAAAAGAGAAAGATGTCAATTTTCACAGCAGATGTTAGGTTGCATTATTTTTTAAAGGCTGAAACAGAAACACTGATTTTTCTGAATTGTTAAGCTCAAGAATTTGAAAGGTTAAAAATCTAAGGCCTTAAACATTTTTATTTATTTTAAAGACAGAGTCTTGCTCTGTTGCCTAGGCTGGAATGCAGTAGCACAATCACGGCTCACTGCAGCCCCAGCCTCCCAGGGCTTGAGTAATCCTCTTAGCTTAGCCACTCGCCACTCAAGTAGCTGGGGCTACAGGTCCACCCCACCATCCCCAGCTAATTTTTTTTATCTTTTATAGAGGCAGGGTCTCACTTTGTTCCTCAGGCCGGTCTAAAACTTCCAGACTCAAACGATCCTCCTGCCTCGGCCTCCCAAAGTGCTGGGATTACAGGTATAAGCCGTCGTGCCCAGCCTAAAGCCTTGCGTTTTTAGTGGATTATGAGACAGCATGAGAAATGAGGTAGAAATCACTGTGATTACACATGCTACCACGGTTCAACAGGAAGATTTAATATGCTGTTACCTTTTAGGATACAATAAGTTTTAAAATTACATTTAGTAACAAATTCTAAGTAATTTAATGCACTGTTTCCCTACTTACAAGAAAGATTTTTTCAAAAATAAGCTCCATGATTCTTCCCGAAATAGTTATAATTTTTAAAATGTAGGTTTTCTATTTAGTATTAAATTCATTTTAAATCAACACACTGCTGGTTCACTTTACATATTGTATCTTAGAGATCTTATTTGAAATGAAAAGTAAGTTTTAAGACTTTTTATTTCTCAACTCTACAGCTTAATCATCATCATCTCTCTTCAGTCCATAGTGATTCAAATTAACTCTATTTGAAAAATATTATATTTTACATACAATAATTATTTGTTAAATAAAATATATTTAAAAATATAATATAATTATTTTAAGTCAGTAAGTATATTCTTCATCTTAGAACATCCATCATTTAATAGGTGGCAATAAAAACTATTGAATCATCCAGATTCAACATTTAGCAGGAGAGATTCTTTAGAAACACATTTAATGGGTCCAAAGACTTAATTCTGGGAGATTTACCTAGTAATATTTATCAAGGGTTAGGAAAAAAGGTTAATACTCTTTAACCTGGTAATTCAATTTCTAAGAACCTAACCTAAGATAATCCAAAGTATGAAAAAATCTATCTGAATCGGCCAGTGCAGTGGCTCACACCTGCAATCGAGCACTTTGGGAGGCTGAGGCAGGTGGATCACCTGAGGTCAGGAGTTCAAGATCGGCCTGGCCAACATGGTGAAACCCTGTCTCTACTAAAAATACAAAAAAAAAAAAAAAAACCTAGCCGGGCGTGGTGGCACACATCTGTAGTCCCAGCTACTCAGGAGGTTGAAGCAGGAGAATCGCTTGAACCCAGGAGGCGGAGGTTGCAGTGAGCCAAGATTGTGCCACTGCACTCCAGCCTGGGTGACAGAGCAAGACTCCATCTCAAAAAAAAAAAAAAACTGAATGAAGACTGTTTTTTTGTAGACTGATTTGTAATCCCCTTCCAAAAAACCCTCAAACCAAAATGACAACAACAACAAAAAGAAACAAAGTAGGAGACAAATAAATTGGGATGCACTTAATTAATGGAATGTTATAATCCTACTTAGAGCAAAGATTACGAAGATTGTAGATTCTTGAGGAAAAATAGATACATATTATAATGTTAGAGAAGGGGAGTAATTATGTGGGAATCATAATGTTTCCAAATGTTCACAGGAAAAAAAAAACTGGAGGAAAATGAAAATGCCCACAACAGTTTTTTAAAGTATTTTGATCGTGGGAGCTTTCTTCCCCCTCTTAAAAATATTTTCCAATTTTTAAAATAAAATGGCATAACGGACTCCACACACACTACAGTGACTGCTTGGCTCACAGTGGGCTTAGTTGCCCCGTCCCCTCGTTATAGCTGAGTCAGGGTTAGAGACATGTGGCCCAAGTTCTCACAGTCTTGGGGCTGCTCTAGTTCTTGCCTGCCTGAGACTCACTCGGTTCTTTGCTTCTTTGAATACAGGAGTTATTCAACTGGTGACTTGTGTTGTTGTTTAATTTATCCAGTCTGTGTCTGTAGTGTACAATCTTAACAAATACAGTAGTTAGATTACTTTTATAATGGAAGAAATAAAGCTATATCTTGTCAATGATTTCGTTTGAAAAGGATCCCAGGTAGTATTCTACTTAGGGTTAACATGGGGGCAGGGTACAGAGAGAATGAAGTTTTACTACTTCAGATGTCACTCATCGGTATGGGTGATGCTAAAACCCAGCACCCTGGGAAGATGCATTGGGAAGCACAAGTGGCAGGTGGCACAGTCACTACTGAACCACTGCCACTTGACACCCATCAAAGCAGGAGGCGCCTTTAGCAGACAGTTTAGCAGTGGGAGCACAATGTTCTGAGAGATGAGATTCACGAATTCGTGCCAAAAATCCTATCGCACACCTGCAATGTGCCAGGCACACAGAGAACAAGAAGTGTCTCTCAGCTGCAGCCCCTCCCCTTCACCACGGAGGGCAGTGCCTTATCAGAGCTCACATGGTCCAGTGAGTCGGCAAAGAGCCACTTTCCGTAGGAAAAATAATAGTCCCAGAACCATGTGTCTATATATGTCATTAACTCATTAATAAAAGACATTAAATTGTTTCACTTTCTGATGAAATTTCTCAAACACACATAAAAGTAGAGAGAATAGTACAATGAGCCCCAAAAATGCATCACTCAGATTCAACATTTATCAGCAAGAGAATTTATTTAAAAATAAGTTTTTTAAAAACTCACCCCATGCTTCACCAGGTTCCTCTGGATTATCACTGGAAGGCTCTTGCATTTCTTCAGGGATAGAATCACTGTTTGGCTGCAAGTTCCCCTTTTCTCTCATTTCAGAATAATTCATTGGCTGAAACATCCAAGAACTGCCTTCACCACCATCTCTGTCCCTATGGTCATTTCTATCTGCAGATGCTGGTGCAACAGGGTTGGTAAGTTTTTTATTTTTGTGAACAGTTTTCTGTTGAAATACAAAACCATATCCGTAAACAAAGTCCCAGAGCAAGAAAATATGTCTGTGCTCTACCACCTACTAGGCCCCCCCTAGGAAAGCAACTAACTCTTTAAAAGGTGGGCTGAAGCCATAGGAATACTGTTTGTCGCAATACTATCTGGAAAGAAGGAAAGGGGCGGCTTCTTCCGCAAGCTGTCATGACCCGCTGCTCCTTGGAGGATTTTGTAGCTTTGTCTAAGGAACTGAATGAGAACTGCTGGTACAAATTAAGTGCATAATAAACATTTCACAAATAAACAAAGCAGTGAGTTTCTTGGAGATGACCACTTTTTGTTTCTCATGTTTTGTTTGTATTCTTTTTCCCTAGTGGCGCTCAAGTCTGGCTGCCCGTTTGAATGACCTTCGGGATCTGTAAAAACAAATGGTTGTGCTGGGCCCCACCCTAGGCAAATTCAGCCAGAATCTCTGGCAGTAGGAGTGGGGAGCTCAGGCGTTAGTAACTATTTTTAAGTGTCTCGTGTAATTCTAATATGCACCCAAGGTTGACAACCACTGCTCTGGGTTAGCGCTTCTTGAACTTTAGTGTGCACGCAAATCACATCGGGGATGGAGGTTGGGGAGGGTCTTGCTAAAATGCAAATTTTGCCCCTGAATCAAGACCCTGCAATTTTCACAAGCTTGCCAGTGGTCCACTGCTGCTGGGTTGTGGACCTACTCTGAGTGACAAGGACCTGTCCCATTCCTAGTCAAGCACACAGCAGGCACTTGGCAGACACTGCTTCTCTTCTCTTTTGACACCTAAGCAAATATGCAAATTACCATTTTCCAGGCAGTGTCTTAATTTTACATTCAAATTGTTTAGGGTGCAATTTTTGAAGGCTATAAAATGGAATGTTAAAAATAAGCAGATTTGGTTTCAGGCAGATGGTGCTTGAGCTATCACTGAAATCAACCCGTTCACCAGGAAAACATACGCTCAGCTACAAATATTCTTGGCAAATTGTTTCCATAAACTTACTCTAAAGACACAGGAGCGACTAGACATGGCCAGAAGAAAAGGGGGTTGGTGGAAATTAGGAACTGTCATTAAGATACATATTTCATCAAAAGACAACAGATATGACACTCTTCCCTAATGGCCCGGTTGTGGTAAAACAAACAAAAATCTCTAATGTACTTTGAAGATAGACTGGAGGATAGAGAAACTAGATTTCTGTTATCACATAACTATATGGAGTGTAAAATATCTGTAATCGTTTAACGTCATAACGTGTTTATTTCACCAAGTTCCATCATCACTAAAAGTGAACAAGTAATGAAGTGCCTGCATTTTCCCCTGCACCTCCTCAGCTACCATTGAAACAGCCAAAGAGCACACAGCTAGCTCCTTTCTGTGTTGCTCGGTGAGATACTGAAAAAGATTTGCCAAATATCTTTGTAGCTGAAACTATTTTCCTAGTATTATCCTTGGCTTCAAATATACTAATTATAGCACTTTATTTATCTTTAGGATATTTTTATAGAGCATAAATCTCAAAAAAGTAAAATAAACATGCAGTATGCTTTTGAAAGAACATCTCATGCCCCCTAAGTTAAGTTAATGAGAATTTTAGCACACGGCCTAAAGAGCCTGTAACTCATGCTATCAGTTCTGAAGCTGTACACAGTACAAACTCAGGTAATAGTAACCATATTTAGATGAAAAATAACTTACTGGAGTACTCCTGGCTTCAGAACATAAACAGCAGATCATAGAATTGATACCAGAAATACAGTCCTGCCAGTCTTTTCCATGTTCACGCAAATCACAGGTGGGAAAAGTTGTTGCCAGATATTCTGCAAACAGCAGAAAGTATTCACGAAAATTAGAAAAAAAATTAACAAACTAACGAAAATTTTTTTTCTTTAAATACTGACTTTTAGATGGTTCCATTGTGTAATGGTGAGCACTCTGGACTCTTAAATACTGACTTTGTCTCTTTCTACTTCTCATCCTTTTCTCTTATTCTTTCTGAGAATTTAGAAATTCCACCCAATGAGGATGCTTTGCTGAATTATTTCCCCTACCATGAGATCCCCTAAAACACTGACGTAGGAAGCTAATATTGAGCTCTTGTTGCTCAAAAAAAAAAAAAAAAAAAAGGTGTAGGCCGAGCACAGTGGCTCACATCTGTAACCCCAGTGTTCTGGGAGGTCAAGGCAGGAGGACCAGGAGTTTGAGAACAGCTTAGGCAGCAAAGTGAGACCTCATCTCTCTAAAAAATACAAAACTTAGCCGGGTATGGTGGCATGCACCTGTGGGCCTAGCTACTCAGGAGGCTGGGGAGGAAGGGTTGCTTGAGCCCAGGAGTTCGAGGCTGCACCAGAGCTATGATCACACCACTGCACTCCAGCCTGGGCGACAGAGCAAGACCATGTGTCTGAAAAACAATTTTAAGTGTGTAACCAAATGTTGACACTTTCAGGGTGTTCAGACCATTTAATAACCCAATGGATAAATCAGAGCTAAAAGGAAACATATCAAGAGAAAATAGTGTTACTGCAAACATGATTACACCAGGGGCTCACTCATTGTGTCTATCTTCCCCAGCTCTTCCCTCTGCCTAGAACATCCTCCTGTTCCCTCTACCTAGTGAAGGAGTCCTTCAGAATCCAGCTCAAACATCCTGTCCTTAGTTAAGCCTTCCCCAACTCCCTCAAAGCAGCTGCTCTGAGCTTCCCCAACACTACCACACTGGACTGGGATGTATCTGTTTCCATCAACATGTCCCTTTCTAGACTATGAGCTCCTCATAGGCAGAAACACTTATTCATTGTAGTATACTTAGTATTCATGAGTTCTAGGATCTCAATAGACATGTCTGGAAGGGAGGAAGGCAGGAGGCTAAAAAGGACTAATCAAAAAATTCTATTTCTGTGTTGCTAGTCTCCAGCACTGACAAGTCTTTAATTCCCCCACCTTTTGGCAGAGGAAGCTTTTTCCTTTTTTTTTTTTTTTTTTTTAAAGTAGCAAGTTTCAGGGCTAAAGAATTGACTTAGTACTAACCATAAACAACTATAATAGATGAGGCTTGTCTTATTCAACCATTCAAGTCAATGGACAACTTTTATTCTTTGGAAGTTGTTACCAATGATATATTATTAAGTTGTAAAATCAGGGTCAGACAGGTGAAAAAAATGAAGAGTTTTAAGATTCACACAGACTTCATTGTTATTCCTTCAACTGCCAATAACATTCATTATATGACCAAATGATTATTAAAAATAAGATTCCATTATCACTTAATGTACACATACCTCTCAATGCAGCCATTTTGTTTGGGTCAAGGGACTGGCTGTCTTTCAAATGGATATCCACTGAGTTGCCAATCAGGATTTCCTTGGAGAACAAAATACGAACCAAATAGCAGGCTGCTTGCTTAGGTTTGGCCATATTTCGTACGGCCAGTAAATGAGTTTTAAGTACTCTGACATTTCTTTTTGGATCACCAAGATAGCCTTTAAAAATAAAGAGAAAAAGGAACATCCTTGGTTTTGTCATGCAAGGGTATCCTGAAAGTACACAAGAGAATTACACTGATTTCTTTCTTCTTCTTCAAATAAGGCAAATGCTGATAAACTGATTTCTAATTCATGAATTTCTACTTGGGTGAATTTTTTTTTTCGATGCTTATCTCTTCCTTTCCCTTAAATGGGGCTCTTTGACACCATCTGCCAAACTGTCAACATTCTTCACTTCTGCTGGTCTTGAGCTTACTGTATTGAACTACTCTCTTTCATTAGTTTGAACACATGTCATTGTTAGGCTGCAGGTGCATATGTTAGGCTGCAGGTGCATATGCAAACATGTTGCCCTGAGTTTCCACTGCTCCATTTCACACTCTAAAAGTATACTCAGAGCCATTCTACTGGGTAAGTGGATGTTCCCTGAAGACAATGTTGAAAGCATGAGTGGGGATCATTAAGAAAATTTTCAAATAGCTAGCATTTATCAGTAGTTCCTGTATATCAGGCATGTGCTAAATATTTTACATCTATGCACCAGCTCAGTTTCATCATTCTAACACCTCTATCATTACTCCCACCCCATTGTTCCCACCCCCATTATTTCCAAATGAGGAGACCGAGGCCCAAAGAAGATAAGTTATTTGAAAAGGTCACACTGCTAGTTACAGAGCCAGTTTTAAAATCTGTTTATGAGTCAACTGCTCTAAACCATGAATCTTCTACTAATATCTTCCATTCTTTTTCCTATGTTTTTAAAAGAAAAAATTGAAATGATGCTTTAAGTATAGTTTAAATCCTGCTTTTTCAGTTAACATTATATTTTGAGCATTTCTCTGTTTTCATCTTTTTTAAAAAAATCTGCATTCCTGTCACCATGATTTTCCTGACAAGTGACATTTATGTAGTACTTACGTCCCAGGCATTGTGTTAAGAGCTTTAAATGCATTGTCCTAGCCAGGTGCCGTGGCTCACGCCTGTAATCTCAGCACTCTGGGAGGCCAAGGCGGGCGGATCATGAGGTCAGGAGATGGAGACCATCCTGGCTAACACGGTGAAACCCCATCTCTACCAAAAATACAAAAAATTAGCTGGGCATGGTGACGGGCGCCTGTAGTCCCAGCTGCTCGGGAGGCTGAGGCAGGAGAATGGCGTGAACCCGGGAGGCAGAGCTTGCAATGAGCCGAGAGCGACAGAGCGAGACTCCAGCCTGAGCGACAGAGTGAGACTCCGTCTCAAGAAAAAAAAAAGAGAGAGCTTTAAATGCATTGTCCCATTTGATCTTCACAATTCTGTGAAGTAGGCACTATTATTTTTGTCACTTCACAGCTGAAGAAACTAATATTTAGGTTAGGAAAGGGACTGAAGGTCATAAGGTTAGTAAGACACAGAGCGGAGATTTGAAATCAAGCAGACATGAGAGCTCATGCCCTCAACTATTAGGCTTTACTGCCTCACATGCTGTAGATACACCAGAAGTCAAGTGATTAATTCCCTATCATCATTTATTTTTGTTTGTTTGTTTCCAAATTTTCCCAATGATTCTGTAAAGGACATTCTTGTACCAAAATTTTTATGTAATTTTTTATTACACTTTCAGAGAGAAGTGAGATTACAGTCAACTGGCATAAATGTTTTTATGGATTTTTCTACAAACTATCTTTCAGAAAGTTTGTACCAATGTATACTTCTAACAATGTATCAGAGTGCCCATTTTAGTACTGAGAATCAACTTTTGTTTCTGGGTTTTTTTTGGCTGGAGTACAGTACAGTGGCATGATCATGGCTCGCTATAGCCTCAACCTTCTGGGCTGCTCAAGTGATCCTCCCACCTCAGCCTCCCAAGTAGCTGGGATTACAGGCACATGCCACCACGCCTGGCTAATTTTTTGTATCTTTGTAGAGATGGGGTTTTGCTATGTTGCCCACGCTGGTCTCAAACTCCTGGGCTCAAGCGATTTTCCCACCTCAGCCTCCTAGATTGCTGGGATTAACAAGTCTGAGCCACTGTGCCCAGCCGAGACCACAATTTTTGAAATTTCTTCTAGTTTGAGTAATAAAATAATTTAAAGGAATACGCTCTCCTCTAGGAAGGGAGTCAACAAACTACAGTCCACTGGCCCATCCCCCCACTGACATGTGTGAAAGGTATGCTGGCCATGGCCATGCCTATTCATTCCTCTATGGGCTGAGGCTGCTCTTATGTTACAACAGCAAATGTGGGTATTTGTGACAGACAATACTATCTAGCCCTTCACAGAAAAGGTTTCCTGACCCCTGTTCTAGGATATTAATAAGAGATAAGCTGCTTAGAAGTTGAGACAAAAAAGAACTGACTACAAAATATTTGGAAGGCTTACCCTTAGAAGCCACAGAGCTTGGGGTCCCCTCATCTCTGCCACTGTGGCTTGGCAGGCAGTACATGAACTGGTAAGATACGTGAGCTTTAGGCCAGTTACGGTGGCTCATGCCTGTAATCCTAGCACTTTGGGAGGCCAAGACGGATCACTTGAGGCTAGCAGTTTGAGAACAGCCTGGCCAAAATCGCAAAACCCCATCTCTACTAAAAATACACAAATTAGCTGGGCGTAGTGGTGTGTGCTTGTAATTCCAGCTACTTGGGAGACTAAGGCAGAAGAATCGCTTGAACCTGGGAGGCGGAGGTTGCAGTGAGCCAAGATCATGCCCCTGCACTCCAGCCTGGGCAATAGAGCAAGACTCCACCTCAAAAAGAAAAAAGACACATGAGTTTTAAAGTCAGAGAAAGCTGGGGCAGAGCTCAAGTCCTACTCACCAGCTCTGTGACCTTGGGGATGGGGATAATAAAAGTGCCAACACCATGGGGTCATTATGGGTATAAGTGGAGAAGAGGCATGTCAATTGTTTAGCACAGTGCCTTGCATGTAATATGCACTCAATAAATGTTAGTCATGGTTCTGAATATCACCTAAAACCTGTCCTCAAAACAGGAAACACACAGCTTTCACTGTCTTGCATCAAGTAAGTGGAAGAATGTAGCTCAAATAGTGCCACTTATAATGTGTGTCATTTCAAACTCACCATACTTGGGAGGGATACAGACAGGTGATGAGGAAGAATCCTGGCCACTGTCACTGTTCAATAAAGTTGAGCGATTCATTGTGTTGAGGCTGTTTTCCGTGTTGGTATCTACTTTTACCAAAATGTTCAGAGGTAACAGTGCTGAAAGAAAAGAACTCTCAACTGACAATTCTATATCCAGCAAAACTGTTTTTCAGGTACAGAGGGAAAATACACTCTCAGACAAAAGAAAACTAAAAATATTTGTTGCCAGCAGACCTACTTTTTTTTTTTTTTTAGACTCTGTTGCCCAGGCTGCAGTGCAATGGCATAATCTCGGCTTACTACAACCTCCGCCCACTGGGTTCAAGCAATTCTCATGCCTCAGCCTTCCGAGTAGCTGGAATTACAGGCACCCACCACCACACCTGGCTAATTTTTGTATTTTTAATAGACACGGGGTTTCGTCATGTTGGCCAGGCTGGTCTTGAACTCCTGACCTCAAGTGATCTGCCTGCCTCAGCCTCCCAAAGAGCTGGAGACCTACTCTTAAAGAATGGCTAAAAGAAGATCTTTAAACATAAAGGTTATGATGATAGAAGGAACAGTGGCACATCAGAAACGAAGAAAGAATAGAAAGATGCATGTGGAGAAATGGAACAGCCACACTGGAAAACAATTACTACATTTGTAATTATAATCACTATTATTGTAATTATTATTATAATTTAAAATGTAGTAATTAATTGCAGGGTTTTCTTAGGGTTAAGCACCTAAGAGTGAAATTGCTGGAAATTTCACTCTTAGGTATTTATCCCAGAGAAATAAGAGCTCATGTTGACACAAAAACCTTCACATGAGTATCCTCAGCAGCTTTGTGATAGCCAAAACCTGAAAACAACCCAAGTGTCCTTCAATAGGTGAATGGTTAAAGAAACTGTGGTAAATCCATACCACAGAATACTACTCAGCAATAAAAATGAAAAAGAGAAAGAGCAGAAAAACGGGTGATACAAAACCATCATGAGTTCTCTAAATCATATGGAATGACTGAAACAAAAGTGAAAACACCATCTGATACCTATGACTATGATATTTAAAGGTGGGGAGAAAAAGAAACCTAAGTGGAATTAAAGTTTCAACACTTCATTCTAAGTGGTAAAATGCTGATTCCAACAGGCAGTGATAAGTCACATATGTATACAGTAACACTCAGAGCAACCACTAGGAAAACTGCACAAAGCAATATACTCAAAAACAAACAAATCAAGATGGAATGCTTAAAATGTTCAAGTAACTCACAGGAAGGCAAGAAAAAGAAAAGGAGAATGAGAAACAGAAAATAAACAGAAAAATAATAAAACGGAAGGGCTTAAACCCTGTATCAATAATTACATTAAATGCAAATAATCTAAACATACCAATTAAGTGGCAGCAATTGACAAAGTAGATAAAAAACAAGACCCTCGATTGCCAGGTAGTGTAAATGAAAACAAAAAAGAAAAACAAGACCCACCTGTATGCTCTTTATTAGAAACTCTACAAATTCAATAACATAAGTAGGTTAAAAGTAAAAGAAAAAATTACCATGTGATATGGTTTGGATTTGTATCCCTGCCTAAACTTCATGTCAAATTGGAGGAGGGGCCTGGTGGGAAGTGACTGGATAATGTGGGCAGATTTCCCCCTTGCTGTTCTCATGAGAGTGAGTGAGTTCTCACGAGATCTGATGGTTTAAAAGTGTGTGGCACTTCCCCCTTTGCGCTCTCCTGCCACCATGTGAAGAAGGTGCTTGCTTCCCCTTCACCTTCTGCCATAACTTTAAGTTTCCTGAGATCTCCCAGTCATGCTTCCTGTTAAGGCTGTGGAACTGTGAGTCAATTAAACATCTTTTCTTCGTAAATTACCCAGTCTCAGGTACTTCTTTATAGCAGTACGAAAATGGACTAATGCACCACGCAAATATTAATACAAAAAAAAGAAAGCAGAGTGGCTATATTGATATCAGATAAAATAAACAGACTTCAGAGCAAAGAAAGTTACCAGAGACAAATAAGAACACTACATAACAATAAAAGGGTTAACCCCCAGGAAAATATAATGATCCTCAATATGTTCGCACCAATCAAAAGTGTCTCAAAATATATAAAGCAAAAACTGAAAGAGTAGAAAGGCAAAATAGACAAACCCACAGTTATACTGAGGACCTCAACACACCTCTCAGCAACTGACAGAACAACCAGACAGAGGCCAGGCACGGGGGGCTCATGCCTATAATCCCAGCACTTTGAGAGGCTGAGATGGGCAGATCACCTGGAGGTCAGGAGTCAGGGACCAGCCCAGCCAACATGGTGAAACCCCGTCTCTACTAAAAATACAAAAATTAGCCAGGCATGATGGCACATGCCTATAGTTCCAGTTACTCAGGAGGCTGAGGCCCAAGAATCGCTTGAACCCAGGAGGCAGGGGTTGCAGTGAGCCAAGATCAAGTCACTGCACTCCAGCCTGAGTGACAGAGCGAGACTCTGTCTCAAAAAAAAAAAAAAAAAAAAACAACCAGACGAACATCAGCAAGGACAGAGAAGACCTGAGTAACACACAACCAACCAACAGGATTTTCATTATAGAACATTCCATCTAATAAAAGCAGAATACACTTTTTTTTTTCAAATGCCTATGGAACATTCACCAAGACAGACCATATCCTGAGCCAGAGGAAAAAACCTCAATAAATCTAAAAGAATTGAAATCATATAGAGTATATTTTCTGACACAGTGGAACCAAACTAGAAATCAATAAGACAAGAGAAAAATATATAAACACTTGGAAATTAAACAGCAAACTCCTAAATAATCCACATGTCAAAGAGAAGTCTCCAAGGAAATTTGAAAATACACAGGACACAGCTCGGGAGCAAGATAGCTAAATAGAAGCCTCCACCGATTGTTCGCCCCACAAGAACACCAAATTTAACAACTATCGACACAAAAAAAGCACCTTAATAAGAAATCCAAAATCAGCTTAGGTCCCAGCTCAGCCACAGTGGGGTAGGGTACCAAGTGGGCTCTTGGGGTCCCTGATTCCAGGCCTTGGCTCTTACATGGCATTTCTGGGCCTACCCTGGGCCAGAGGGGAGCCCACTGCCCTGAAGAGTGAGTCCCAGGCCTGGCAGCATTCACCATAAGCTGAGTGAACAGCAGCGGTGGCCTGGCGGTACCCCCTGTGGGCCTGTGGCAGTGGTGGCCACAAGGAGAGACTTCTCTGCTTGTAGAAATAGGAGGGAAGAGTGGGAAGGACTTTGTCTTGTGGCTTGGGTGCCAGCTCAGCCACAGTAGAATAGAGCACCAGGTAGATTCCTGAGGTCTCCAGCTCCAGGTCCCGGTTTCTGATTGGCATCTCTGGACCTGCCCAGGCTGAGGGGAACTCACCGCCCTGAAGGGAAGGACACAAGCCTGGCTGGCTTCACCACCTACTGATTGTAGAGGCCAAGGGTCTTGAGCAAACACACACTGTAGCCAGGTAGTGGTTACAGCGAGCCTTGGGCAAGACTCAGGGTTCTGCTGGCTTCAGGTCTGACCCAGCGCAGTCCCAGTGGTGTTGGCCACAGGGTTGTTTGTGTCACCCCTCCCCCAGCTCCAGGCAGCTCACCACAGAGAGAGACTCCTTTGTTTGGGAGAATGTAAGGGAAGAGGCCAGGCGCAGTGGCTCATTCCTGTAATTCCAGCACTTTAGGAGGCTGAGGCGGGCAGATCACCTGAGGTCAGGAGTTGAAGACCAGCCTGGCCAACATGGTGAAACCCTGCCTCTACTAAAAATACAAAAATTAGCTGGGCATGGTGATGCACACCTGTAATCCCAGCTACTCGGGAGTACTGAGGCAAGAGAATCGCTTGAACCCGGGAGGTGGAGATTGCAGTGAGCTGAGATTGCGCCACTGCACTCCAGCCTGGGCAACAGAGTGAGACTCCATCTCAAAAAAAGAACAAGAGTCTCTGCCTGGTAATCCAGAGAATTCTTCTGGATCTTAACCAAGATCACCAAGGTGGCATCTCTACAAGTCTTCAAGAGCCACTGCATTACTGGGCTTGGGGTGCCCCCTGACGCAGATACTGCTTCAGTGACCAAAAACTTAGATCAAAACACCCAAGTCCCTTCGAATATCTGGAAAGCCTTTCCAAGAAGGATGGCACAAGTAAGCCCAGACTGCAAAGACAACAATAAATATCTAACTCTTCAGTGCCCAGACAGACGAACATCCACAAGCATCAATTCCATCCAGGAAGACATGACCTCACCAAACGAATGAAATAAGGCACCAGGGACCAATCCCAGAGAAACAGAGATATCTGACCTTTCCAACACAGAATTCAAAATAGCTGTTTTAAGGAAACTCAAAGAAATTTAAGATAACACAAAGAAGGAATTCATCATTCTATCAGATAAATTTAACAAAGAGATTGAAATAAAAAGTATCAAGCAGAAATTCTGGACTTGAAAAATGCAGTCAACATACTGAAGAATGCATCAAGGTCTCTCAATAGCAGAAATGATCAAGCAGAAGAAAGAATTAGTGAGCTTGAAGACAGGCTATTTGAAAATACAAAAAAGACAAAAGAAAAAAGAATGAAGCATGTCTACAAGATCTAGAAAACAGCCTCAAAAAGGCAAATCTAAGAGTTATCGGCCTTAAAGAGGACATCAAGAGAAAGACGGTAGAAAGTTTATTCAAAAAGATTTGCTAAGCGCAGTGGCTCATGCCTGCAATCCTAGCACTTTGGGAGGCCAAAGCAGGCAGACTGCCTGAGCTCAGGAGTTCAAGACCAGCCTGGGCAACATGATGAAGCCCCATTTCTACTAAAAATACAAAAAATTAGCCAGGCATGGTGGCATATGCCTTTAATCCCAGCTACTTAGGAGGTTGAGGCACGAGAATCACTTGAACCTGGGAAGTGGAGGTTGCAGTGAGCTGAGATCACACCACTGCACTCCCGCCTAGGTGACAGAGCAAGACTCTGTCTCAAAAATAATAATAATAACAGACAACTTTCCAAACTTAGAGAAAGAATATCCAAGTACAAAGTTATAGAATACCAAGCAGATTTCACCTGAAGAAGACTGAATATCCAAGTACAAAGTTATAGAATACCAAGCAGATTTCACCTGAAGAAGACTACCTCAAGATATTTAACAATCAAACTCTCAAAGGTCAAGGATTACAAAAAGATCCTAAAAGCAGTAAGAGAAAAGAAACAAACAACATACAAAGACCTCTAATATGACGGGCAGCAGATTTTTCAGTGGAAATCTTACAGGCCAGGAGAGAGTTCCATGACATATTTAAAGTGCTGAAGGAAAAAAAATTTATCCTAGAATAGTACATCTGGTGAAAATATCCTTCAAGCATGACGGAGAAATAAAGACTTTCCCAGACAAACAAAAGCTGACAGATTTCATCAACAGCAGATCTATCCTATAAGAAATGCTAAAGAGAGTTCTTCAATCTGAAAGAAAAAGACATTAATTACCAATAATAAATTATCTGAAGGTATAAAACTTACTAGTAATAACAACACACAGAGTATTATAACACTGCAATTGTGCTGTGTAAAATACTCTTAAGTAGAAAGACTAAATGATGACACAATCAAAAATAATAATTACAACAACTTTTCAAGACATAGACAGTACAGGCCGGGTGCAGTGGTTGACACCTGTAATCCCAGCACTTTGGGAGGCCGAGACGGGCAGATCACCTGAAGTCAGGAGTTTGAGATCAGCCTAGCCAACATGGTGAAACCCCGACTCTACTAAAAATACAACAAGTAGCCGGGCATGGTGGCGGGTGCCAGTAATCCCTGCTACTCAGGAGGCTGGAGCAGGAGAATTGCTTGAACCCGGGAGGCAGAGGCTGCAGTGAGCCAAGATCACCCCACTGCACTCCAGCCTGGGTGAAAAGAGGGAAACTTCGTCGGAAAAAAAAAAAAAAAAAAAAAAAGACATAGACAGTACAATAAGACATACAGAGAAAACAAAAAGTTAAAAAGGGAAATTAAGTTAAAGTGTAGTTTTCATTAGTTTTCTTTTTGCTTGTTGGTTGGTTTATGCAATCAGTGTTAAGTTGTCATTAGTTTAAAATAATGGGTTATAAGATTATTTGCAAACCTCATGGTAACCTCAAAGCAAAAAACATACGATGGGGCTGGGCATGGTGGTTCATGCCCATAATTCCAGCACTTTGGGAGGCCGAGGTGGGAGGATCACTTAAGCCTAGGAGTTCAAGAAAAGTTCAGCCTGAGAAACATGACAAAACCCCATCACTGCAAGAAATACAAAAAGTTATCTGGGTGTGGTGGCACGTGTCTGTAGTCCAAGCTACTTTGGAGGCTGAGGTGGGAAGATCTCTTGAGCCTGGGAAGTCAAGGGTACAGTGAGTCAAGATCGTGCCACTGCACTCCAGCCTGGGCAACAGAGCAAGACCCTGTCTGGAAAAAAAAAAGATACAATGGAGACACAAAAAATAAAACAAGAAATTAAATCATGCCACCAGAAAAAAATTACCATCACTAAAAGGAAGACAGGAAGGAAGAAAAGAAGGAAGGAAGAGAAGACCAAAAAACAACCAGAGAACAAATAACAAAATGGCAGGAAAAAGTCTCAACTTACCAATAAAAAAAATTGAATGTAAATGGACTAAACTCTCCAATCAAAAGCTAGAGTGGCCGAATGGATAAAAAAAAGCAAGAAACAATGATCTGTTGTGTACAAGAAGCACACTTCACCTGTGAAGATACGCTGAAAATAAAGGGATGGAAAAAGATATTCCATGCCAATGGAAACCAAAAAAGAGTAGGAGTACCTGTACTTATATCAAACAAAATAGATTTCAAGACAAAAAGCTGTAAGAAGAGACAAAGGAGACCATTACGTAATGATTAAGTGGTCAATTCAGCAAAAGGATATAACAATTGTAAATCTCTATGCACCCAACACTGGTGCACCCACATATATAAAGCAAATATTAGAGCTAAAGAGAGAGATAGGCCACAATACAATAATAGCTGGAGACTTCAACACCTCACTTTCAGCACTGGACAGATCATTCAGACAGAATATCAACAAAGAAATATCAGATTTAATCTGTACTACAGACGAAATGGATCTAATAGATATGAACATTTCACAGATATATTAAATGTATATTCTGCAGGTGTTCTGTAAATACCTATTAATATTTCTCCTCAGCACATGAATCATTCTCAAGGATTGACCATATGTTGTCACAAAGTAAGTCTGAAAATATTCAAAAGAATTGAAAAATTATTCAATTCCAAGCATCTTCTCTGACTACAATGGAATAAAGCCAGAAATGAGTAATGGGGAATTTAGGAAACTATACATGAAAATTAAATAATATGTTCTTAAATGATCAGTGGTCAATGGTAAATGAATGGTCAATGAAGAAATTAAGAGGGAAATTGAAAAAAAAGTCTTGAAACAAATGGTAATGGAAACACAGCATACCAAAACCTATGGGATAGAGCAAAAGCAGTACTAAGAGAGAAATTTATAGCTAAAAGTGTCTACATCAAAAAAGAAGAAAAACTTCAAATAAATAACCTAATGATGTATCTTAAAGAACTAGGGAAGGAAGAGCAAACCATGCCCATAATTAGTAGAAGAAAATAATAATAAAGATCAGAGCAGAAGCAAAAGAATTTAAAATGAAGAAAATACAAAAGATGAAATGAAAGAAAAAGTTGCTTTTCTGAAAAGACATATAAAATTGGCAAACCTTTAAGCCAGACTAAGAAAGAGACAAGATTCAAATAAATAAAACCAGAGATTTAAAAAGAGACATTACAACTGATACCGCAGAAATTCAAAGGGATTATTAGCAGCTACCATGAGCAACTGCATGCCAACAAACTGGAAAATCTAGAGGAAATGTATAAATTCCTAGACACATACACCTATCAAGTTTGAACCATGAAGGAATCCAAAACCTGAACAGATAAATAACAAGTAATGAGACTGAAGCCATAACAGAATTCTCCCAGTAAAGAAAAGCTCAAGACCCAATGGCTTCACTGCTGAATTCTAACAAATATTTAGAGAATTAATACCAATCCTACTCAAACTATTCCCAAAAATAGAGGAGGAAGGAATACTTCAAAACTCATTGTACAAGGTCAGTATTACCCTGATACCAAAGCTAGACAAAGACACATCAAAAAAAGAAAACCACAGGCCAATATCTCTGATAAATACTGATGCAAAAACCCTCAACAAAATACTAGGAAACGGAATTCAACAATACATTTAAAAGATCAGCCGGGTGCAGTGGCTCATGCCTGTAATCCTAGCACTTTGGGAGGCCCAGGCGGGGGATCACGAGGTCAGGAGTTCGAGGCCAGCCTGGCCAGCATGGTGAAACCCCGTCTCTACTAAAAATACAAAAAAATGGCCAGGCATGGTGGCGCACACCTGTAGTCGCAGTTACTCAGGAGGCTGAGGCAGAAGAATTACCTGAACCCGGCAGGCAGAGGTTGCAGTGGGCCAAGATTGTGCCACCACACTCCAGCCTGGGTGACAGAAAGAGACTCCATCTCAAAAACAAAAATAAAAAATCATTCATGGATGGCCATGGGGTCTCATGCCTACAATCCTAGTACTTTGGGAGGCCGAGGCGGGAAGACTGCTTGAGCCCAGGAGATTGAGACCAGCCTAGGCAATATAGCAAGACTTTGTCTCTACAAAAAAAATTTAAAAATTAGCCAGGCATGGTCGTCCATCCCTGTAGTCCCAGCTACTTGGGAGGCTGAGTTGGGAGGACCATTTGAGCCTGGGGGTGTCGAGATGGCAGTGAGCCATGATCATGTCACTGCACTCCAGTCTGGGTGATAGAGACTGTCTCAAAAAGATCATTCATCATGACCAAATGGGATTAATCCCAGGGATTCAACGATGGTTCAACATACACAAATCAATCAATATGATACATCATGTGAACAGAATGAAGAACAAAAATTGTATGATCATTTCAATTAAGTAACTCTCAAAATGTAAGCATATAAAAGCAAACATTACTGTAAGACAAGAATAGATATTTCAAAGAAGAGGATATGCAGATAGAAAATTAGCACATGAAGAGCCGTACATCATTTCGAAAGGTCAATGCATATTAAACCCTCAATGAAATATTACCATATACTTATCAGAATGGCTAAGTGGTGGGCAGATCATGAGGTCAGGAGATCGAGACCATCCTCGCTAGTGAAACCCCGTCTCTACTTAAAAAATACAAAAAAATTAGCCAGGCATGGTGGCACATGCCTATAATCCCAGCTACTCGGGAGGCTGAGGCAGGAGAATCGCTTGAACCCAGAAGACAGAGGTTGCAGTGAGCCAAGATCGCACCACTGCACTCCAGCCTGGGTGACAGAGCGAGACTCCTTCTCAAAAAAAAAAAAAGCAAACATACCAAATGCTGGTAAGAATGCAGAGAAACTGAATCACTCATACACTGCTGATGGGAATGTAAAATGGCACAGCCACTCTGGAAATAGTTGACAGTTTCTTATTACACTATACATGCAATTACTATACCACCCAGCAGTTAATTGTACTCGGGCATTTATCACAGAAAAATGAAAAACATTATGTTCACACAAAAACCTGTACTCTGGTTCTCATACCTGCTTTACTTGTAATAACCAAAAACAACAATCTAGATGTCCTTCAGTGGGTGACAAGCCACGATAAATCCATACCATGAAATAGTACTCAGCAATAAAAAGGAAGGAATTTCTGATATACACAAAAACTTGTATGAATCTCCAGGGAATTATGCTATGTGGAAAAATGCAATCTCAAAAGGTTAAATGGTATATCAGTCCATTTATCAATCCAATGGTGTATCAGTCCATTCTTACAATGACAAAATTATAAAAAGGGAGAATATACTAGTAGTTGTATGGGATAAAGATGAGGCCAGGGAGGGAATGACATGAAGGAGTAGATATGGTTATAAAAAGTCAGTAAGAGAGTTCCTGGAAGTCATGGGACAGTTCTGTATCATGACTAGATACAGTTAGGTTTATTTATGACTGAACGCAGATGTCATAAAATTCCAGACAACTGGATACACTCTCTCTCTCTCTCTCTCTCACACACACACACACACACACACACACACGCACTCACACACATACAAATGAATACATGAAAAGCTGAGGACATCTGAATAGATCTGGTGATTGTATCAATGTCAAAACCCTAGTTGTGATATTTTACTATATTTTTGTAAAACAGTACTATTGGGGGAAACTGGGTAAAGGTACACAAGATCTCTCTGTATTCTTTCAATCCAGATTAAAGAGTGCTACTTGTAACACATATCATTTCAAACTCACCAAAATTGGGAGTGAGGCAGGCAGATGCTGAAGCATCATCTTGGTCACAGCTATTTTGCATTACAGTTGAGTAACTCATTGTCCCAGAATTCATTTGTGGGCCAGATTCTGTTTTGAACAACATTTCAATATGTAAAACATTTTCTAGTGCTGAAAGACAAGAAATCTCAACCATGTTTTTTATATCAGGAGAAACTATCCTTCGGGAATAAAAGAAAAACAGACATTCTCAGACAAAGAAAAACTTTAAAAAGCGGTCACTGGCTGACTTACCCTTAAAGAACAACTAAAGGAAGATCTTCAAACTGAAAGGATATGATTAAGGAAGGAATCTTGCAGCATCAGGAAGGAAGAAAGAACAACACAAAGAGCAGAAATATGGGCATGGAGAAACTAGGTCACTCACACGTTGCTGGTGGGGGTAGAAAATTGTACAGACACTCTGGAAAACAACTTGGCAGTATTTTATAAAACTAAACATACCATTACCATAGGACCCAGCAACTGCACTCTTGGGCAGTATCTCAGAGAAATGAAAACTTGTGTTCACACAAAACCTATATGGTGTATGAGTGTTTATAGCAGCTTTACTTCTAATAGCCAAAATCAGGAAACAACCTAGATGTCTTTCAATACCTGAAAAGATAAACAAACCACAGTACATCTACACCATGGAATAGTACTCAGCAACAAAAAAGAAGGAACCATTTGGGGGCTTGCCTGTGGTAGAGGATACATGAACCTAATTAGACATATGATAAAAACTGAACTAAAACACATACATACACATGCACACAAATAAATACAAGTAAAACTGGGGACATCTCAATAATATCTGCAGAAGGTATCACGTCAACATCCTGTTTGTGATAATTTCTTATAGTTTTGCAAGATGTTACTTTTGGGGAAAAGTGGTAATGGAAACACAGATTTCTCTGTATTATTTATTATAACTGCATGTGTAGCTAAATTTTTCTGAAAATAAAAACTTTAATTAGAAAAAGCTACCAATATCTTGCACTACGGATGCCAATCAATCTAGATTAAATAGTGCTGCATATAGCAAGTATCATTTCAAACTCACCGAAATTGCAAGGGACGCTGTGAAATAATGAGGAAACATTCTGGCGACTGTTGTTTTCTAATAAAGGTTGGTAATTTGTTTTCACAGACCTCTTTACTGAGCTGGTTCGTGCTTTTCCCAATGTTTCTATAAATAAAATATTTCAAATATTGAAAGACAATAAATTTCAATCATGAATTCTACATCAGGCAAAAGTGTCCTTCAAATATAGAGAAGATAAAGACATTCTCACATGAGGGAAAACTAAAGTGTTTGCCACTAGCTGACATACACTTAAAGAATGGCTAAAGGAAAATCTTCAAACAGAAAAGAATGATGAAAAAGCAAATCTTGGAGCATCAAAAAGGAAGAAAAAACAATGAAAGCAGGGGAAATATGCATGTGGAGAAACCGGATCATTCATACATAATTGGGGAGAATGTAAAATGATACAGTCTCTCTGGAACACCATTTGGCAGTTTCTTATAAAACTAAACATGCAATTACTATACAACCAAGCCTTTTCACTCTTGGACATTTATCCAAGAAAAATCAAAACTTACGTTTATACAAAAATCTGTACATCAGTGGCCATTGCAACTTTACTTGTAATAGTCAAAAACTAGAAACAGCCGCGATATCTTCCAATGGATGAATGAATAAGCCAACTGTGAAACATCCATACCATGGAATAGTGTCCACAATAAAAACTAAGGACCACTCATACATCCAGCCAGTCAGATGAATATTCAGGGAATTATGTACTGAGGCAGGTGTGGTTATAAAAGAGCAAGATGGGCCGGGCGTGGTGGCTCACGCCTGTAATCCCAGCACTTTAGGAGGCCAAGGCAGGTGGATCACTTGGTGCCAGGAGTTGGAGGCAAGCCTGGGCAACATGGTGAAATCCCATCTCTACAAAAACTATTTAAAAAAAAAAAAAAAAAAAAAAGCCAGAGCTGGGTGCAGTGGTTCATGCCTGTAATCCCAGCACTTTGGGAGGCCGAAGCAGGCAGATCACTTGAGGCCAGGAGTTCAAGACCAGCCTGGCCAACACAGTGAAACCTCGTCTCTACCAAAAAATACAAAAATTAGCTTGGCGTGGTGGCACATGCCTGTAATCCCAGGAACTTGGGAGGCTGAAGCACGAGAATCGCTTGAACCCAGGAGGCAGAGGTTGCAGTGAGCTGAGACTGCACCACTGCACTCCAGCCTGGGCGACAGATGGAGATTTTTGAGACTCTGTCTCAAAAGAAAAGAAAAGAAAAGAGAAAAGAAAAGAAAAAAGAAAGAGTAAAATGAGGCATCTTGGTAATCATGGAAATGTGTATCTTGATCATGGCAGTGGGAATCAAACCTACTCATGTGACAAAACTGGGTAGAACTAAATGCACACAAACAATTTAACACAATTAAGTGGGAAATCTCAATAAGATGTGTAGATAATATCAATGTCAATATTTTGGTTGTGATGTTCTGTTACAGTTTTGCAAGATGTTATTGTTGGGAGGAATAGGTAAAGTGGAAGGGGTATTTCTCTGCATTGTTTCTTACAACTACCTGTATATCTTAAATGACCACAAAATTAAAAGTTTCGTTTAAAAAAATCTACCGCTAGTTTTACATTAAGGACTTTGATGGATGTAGATTAAACAGTGCTACTAATAACATGTATAATTTCAAATTCACCAAACTTGGGAGGAATGGAGAGCGATAAAGAGGCGTTACCTTGGCTATGGCCCCTTCCTGATGAAGTTGGGTAATTCTCTGTCTGAGTATTGTTTTTTATGTTAGTTCCTGCTGTTTCTGGCATTTCTATAACTTTTTCAAGTACTGAAAGAAAAGAACTCTCAACTATGAATTTTATACTGGGTGAAATTGTCCTTTAGGAAAGAAGGGAAAATAAAAACATCCTCACAAAACGGAAAATTAAAGGAATTTGTCCCTCGCAGATTTACCCTTTAAAAATGGCTAGAGGAAAACCTTCAAACAGAAAAGATACTACAAGAGAAGAAATCTTGGAGTACCCAGAAAGAAGAAAGAATGATGGAAAGATCAGAAATACAGATATGGAGAAACTGGATCACTCATACATTGCTGTTGGAAATAAACAATAGTACAGCCTCTCTGGGAAACTGTTTGGCAGTTTCTTATAAAACTAAACATGCTAGTACCATATGACTCAGCAATTGTTCTCTTGGTATTCATGACAGAGAAATGAAAACTTATATTCACCCAAAAACCAGTACACAGTACATGAATGTTCAAAGTGGCTTTACTTGTAATATCCAAAAATTGAAAGAAAAAACCAGATGTCTTTCAATAGGTGAATGGTTTAAAAAAAAAAAAAAACTGTTCCTATCTGTACCATGGAAAAGAAGGAACTATTCATCAATAGAAAGAAAGGAACTACTGAGAAATGAAAACTTACATTTATACAAAAATGTGTACATGAAGATTCATAGCAGCTTTACACCCAGTAGACAAAAAATAAAAATAAAATAAAAACACAAAAAACCCACCAGACGTCCCTCAGCAGGTGAATGGTTGAACAAAACATAGTATATCCAGACATGCAATACTATTCAGCAATAGGAATAAACTATTAATAGAAAAAACAACCTGGACGAGTCTCTAGGAAATTAAGCTGAGTGAAAAAAATCCAATTCCAAATATGATTCCACTTATATAACAATTGAAAGAGACAAAATTATAGAGGTAGAGAAGAGATCAGTGGAAGCCAGGTGTTAGAAATGGGTCATGAGGTGTTACGGAAGGGTGACCTGAGAGAGTTGGTGAGGTTATCAAAGGCAACACAACAGCGCCTCATGCTGATGGAAATGATCTCTACCTTGACTGCGGTGGTGGGCACACAAACCTACTTGTGGAATAAAGCTGCATAGTACTAAACACACACACACACGAATAAATACAAGTAAAACAGGACATCTCTATAAGATCTGTGGCTTGTATAAATGTGAATATCCTGGGTTGTAATATTTCTGTTGTATTTTTGCTAAATGTAATTATTGGGGGAAATTAGGTAAAGGGTAGTCAGGATTTTTCTGTCTTATTTCTTATACCTGTGTATGATTTCTGAACTATCTCAATATGAAAAGTTTAATTTGTAAAAAGCTATCACTAAGAATTAATATTAAGAATGTTGATGAATCTAGATGAGAGGGCTGCTTGTGATATCCATTATTTCAAACTCACCAAAATTAGAAGTGATGGGAAGATTTGAAGACGCTGGATTTGGGACACTCATATTTCCCAATAAAGATGGGTAATACACTGTCTGAGAGTTATTTTCCATGTTGGTTTCTGTTGTTCCTGGCATTTCAATAAGTATAATTTTCTCAGCTACTGAAAAAAAAACAGAATGCTCAATCATAAATTCTACATGAGGCAAAACTATCCTTCTGGAAAAAAGGTAAAGACATTTCTCAAACAAAAGAAAACTAAAAGAATCTGTCCCTAGCCGACTTATCCATATGAAATCTCCAGGCCTGGTGCAGTGTCTCACGCCTACAATCCCAAAACTTTGGGAGGCAGAGACCAATGGATTGCCTGAGCCCAAAAGTTCAAGACCAGCCTGGATAACATGAGACCCCACCTCTACAAAAAAAAAAAAAAAAAATTAAAAATTAGCCAGGAGTGATAGCAAGTACCTGTAGTCCTAGCTGAGTCAGGAGGCTGAGGGAGTGTCACTGGAGCCCGGGAGGTGGAGGCTGCAGTGAGCCATGATCGCACCACTGCACTCCAGCCTGGATGACAGAGTGAAAAGAAAGAAAGAAAGAAAGAAAAGAAAGAGAAGAGAGGAGAGGAGAGGAGAGGAGAGGAGAGGGAAAGGAAAGGAAGAAGAAAGAGAGAGAGAGAAAGAGCGAGAGAAAGAGAGAGGAAGGAAGGAAGGAGAGAAAGAAGGAAGGAAGGAAGGGAGGGAGGGAGGGAGGGAGGGAGGGAGGGAGGGAAGGAAATGTTAAAACAGTAAGGATATGATGAAAGGAATCCCGGAGCATCAGGAAGGAAGAAAGACTAATAGAAAGACCAGAAATATAGGCCGGGCACAGTGGCTCCACCTGTAATCCCAACACTTTGGGAGGCCGAGGTGGGTGGATCCCCTGAGGTCAGGAGTTCAAGACCAGCCTAGCCAACATGGCAAAACCCCATTTCTACTAAAAATACAACAATTCGCCGGGCGTAGTGGTGAGTGCCTGTAATCCCAGCTACTTGGGAGGCTGAGGCAGGAGAATTGCTTGAACCTGGGAGGTGGAGGCTGCATTAAGCCGAGATTACATCACTGCACTCCAGCCTGGACAACAGAGTGAGACTCTGTCTCAATTAAAAAAAAAAAAAGAAAGGAGAGAAAAAAGAAAGGTAAGAAATATAAATATGGAGAAACTGGATCACTCATACATGTAAAGCCGTTCTGGAAAAATGTTTGGCAGTTTCTTATAAAACTAAATATGCTAGTACCATAAGACCCAGCAATTGTGCTCTTGACATTCATGACAGAGAAATGAAAACTTATATTTATCCAAAAACCAGTACAGGAATGTTCAGAGCAGTTTAGTCCTAATACCAAAGAGTGGAGAGGGGGGAAATAATGGCCTTCAATTGGTAAATGGTTAAAAACAACTACTGTATATCCAAACCATGGAAGATTATCAGAAAAAAAAAGAGGAACAGCTGATACACACAACAACCTGTATAAGTCTTTAGGGAATCACACTGACTGAAAACAAAACAAAAAAAAAACCTACCTGCCATAAGATTCCCTTTATATTACACTCTTAAAGTCACAAAATTATAGAAGCCAGTGTTTGTCAGGAGCCAGGGAACAGTCAATGGGGAAGAAAATGGTGACCTGAGAGAGGTGGGGGTGGTTATCAAAGATGAGGCAGCCTGGTGGTGATGGAAATGTTCTGTCTTGACTGTGGTGGTGAGAATCAAACCTATTCATGGAAAAAAATTTGCAAAGAAAGAAATACAGATACACCCACAGATTATTATAACTAAAACTGGGGATATCTCAGTTATTTCTGTGTATTTTATCAATGTCAATATCCTGTTGTGTTAATTTACTATAGTTTTGTAAGATGGTATTGTTGGAAGAAAAGGGTAAAGCATAAAGGGGATCATTTCTATTATTTCTTACAAATACATGTGAATCTAAAATTATTTTAAAATAAAAATGGCTGGGCACAGTGGCTCACGCCTATAATCCCAGCACTTTGGGAGGCTGAGGAGGGCAGATCACCTAAGGTCAGGAGTTAGAGACCAGTCTGGCCTACATGGTGAAACCCCGCCTCTACTAAAACTACAAAAATTAGATGGGCATGGTGGCATGCCCTATAGTTCAAGCTACTTAGGAGGCTGAGGCAGGAGAATCTCTTGAACCCAGGAGGCGGAGGTTGCAGTGAGCCGAGACCACACCACTGCACTCCAGCCCGGGTGACAAAGTGAGACTCCATCTCAAAAAAATAAAAATAAAGTTTAATTTTAAAAATGAGCTGCTACAACTAGCTTGCATTAAGGATGTTAATCGATCCAGATTCAATAGTGTCACTTGTAATGCAGCATCTGAAACTCACCAAAATTAGGTGTGTAGCCGGCAGATAAAGAGGAAGAACATGGGCTGCTGCCATTTCCCAAAGAAATTGGGTAATTCATTGTCTGAGGGTTGCTTTCCAGCCTGGTTTCTGCAATTGTTGGCATACCTACAGAAAGAACATTTTTCAATGGTTAGGAACTCTCAACCGTGAATTTATACATAGTGAAATTCTCCTTGAGTAATGATATGGTTTGGCTGTGTCCCCACCCAAATCTCACCTTGAATTGTATCTCCCAGAATTCCCACATGCTGTGGGAGGGACCCAGGGGGAGGTAATTGAACCATGGGGGCCAGTCTTTCCCATGCTATTCTTGTGATAGTGAATAAGTCTCATGAGATCTGATGGGCTTATCAGGGGTTTCTGCTTTTGCTTCTTCCTTATTTTTCTCTTGCCACTACCATGTAAGAAGTGCCTTTCACCTCCTGCCATTATTCTGAGGCCTCCCCAGCCATGTGGAACTATAAGTCCAATCAAACCTCTTTTTGTTCTCAGTTTTGGGTATGTCTTTATCAGCAGTGTGAAAACAAACTAATACGAGTAATTAACAGGCAATAAGGACATTCTCACATGAAGGAAAACTAGGATTACTTATCCCGCATAGACTTGCCCTTAAAGAAAGGCCAAAGGAAAATCTTTATGCAGAAAGGATATGATGAAAAAAATGGGTCTTTGGCCATCGGGAAGAAAGAAAGAAGAGAAAGAGCAGAAATATGCATGCAGAGAAATTAGATCACTCAGATATTACTGGTGAGGAGATAAAATGATACATCCCCGCCTTTCTGCCCATGGACTCCGCTGAAGAAGCATCGTTAAAGTCTCTCTTCTCTCTGCCATCATGTCTAAGTCAGAGTCTCCTAAAAAACCCCAACAACTGAGGAAGCTCTTCATTGGAGGGTTGAGCTTTAAAACAACCAATGAGAGCCTGTGAAGCCATTCTGAGCAATGGGGAATGCTCACGGACTGTGTGGTAATGAGAGATCCAAACACCAAGTGCTCCAGGGGCTTTGGGTTTGTCACATATGCCACTGTGGAGGAGGTGAATGCAGCCATGAATGCAAGGCCACACAAGGTGGACAGAGGAGTTTTGGAACCAAAGAGAGTTGTCTCAAGAGAAGATTCTTAAAGACCAGGTGCCCACTTAACTGTGAAAAAGATATTTGTTGGTGGCATTAATGAAGACACTGAATAACATCACCCAAGAGATTATTTTGAACAGTATGGAAAAATTGAAGTGATTGAAATCATGACTGACCGAGGCAGTGGCAAGAAAAGGGGTTTTGCTTTTGTAACCTTTGATGACCATGACTCCGTGGATAAGACTGTCATTCAGAAATACCATACTGTGAATGGCCACAGCTGTGAAGTTAGGAAAGCCCTGTCAAAGCAAGAGATGGCTAGTGCTTCATCCAGCCAAAGAGGTCGAAGTGGTTCTGGAAACTTTGGTGGTGGTCGTGGAGGTGGTTTCAGTGGGAATGACAACTTTGATCGTGGAGGAAACTTCAGTCGTCATGGTGTCTTTGGTGGCAGCCATGGTGATGGTGGATATGGTAGCAGTGGGGATGGCTATAATGGATTTGGTAATGATGGAAGCAATTTTGGAGGTGGTGGAAGCTACAATGATTTTGGCAATTACAACAGTCTTCAAATTTTGGACCCATGAAGGGAGGAAATGTTGGAGGCAGAAGCTCTGGCCCCTATGGTAGTGGAGGCCAATACTTTGCCAAACCACGAAACCAAGGTGGCTATGGTGGTTCCAGTAGCAGCAGTAACTATGGCAGTGGCAGAAGATTTTAACTAGGAAACAAAACTTAGCAGGAGAGGAGAGCCAGAGAAGTGACAGGTAAGCTACAGGTGACAACAGATTTGTGAACTGAGCCAAGCACAGTGGTGGCAGGGCCTAGCTGCTATGAAGAAGACATGTTTTAGACAAATACTCACATGTATGGGCAAAAATTCGAGGGCTGTATTTGTGACTAATTGTATAACAGGTTATTTTAGTTTCTGTTCTGTGGAAAGTATAAAACATTCCAACAAAGAGTTTTAATGTAGATTTTATTTTCTTGCATCCATGCTGTTGATTGCTAAGTGTAATAGTCTGATCATTACACTGAATAAATGTCTTTTAAAAAAAAGATACAGCCCCTCTGAAAAAAAGTTTAGCATTTTCTTATAAAACTAAATATGAAGTACCATATAACCCAAAATTGCATGCAAACTTGTTTACACAAAAACCAGTACATAAATGTTCATAGAGCTTTACTTGTATTGACCAAAAATAGAAAACACCCCTGATGTCATTCAATGAATAAACAGATAAACAGTTATACATCACTACTATGGAATAGTACTCAACAATAAAAATGGAGGAACTATTGATGCATACAACAATTGGTATGAATCTCGAGAAAATTATGTTTAGTGAAAAAAAGCCATGCTCAAAAGGTTACACAGCATTTAGTTGCATTTAAGTAACAACATTCAAATAATGAAATTCTGGCAAGCAAAGTGAGATTGCTGACTATCAGTAGTTAAGATAGGGCAAGATGAGAGAGAAGGGAGATCGGGGGAGGTGGCTGTTGTTATAAAAGAACAATATAAAGGATCCTTGTAGTGATGATGGAAATGTTCTGTATTGTAACTAATAGTGGACATGTAAATTGACTCATGATTAAATTTCATAGAACTAAATACACACACACTGATGTAGACTTAATCAATGCCAATATCCTGGTTGCAGGATATAGTTCCTTAAGATGTTATCATTGAGGAAAATGGGTGAAGTACACATAGGATCTCTTTACAGTTTCTTACAACCACATGTGAATTCAAAATTATCTCAAAATAAAAAGGCTAGCTTTTTGGTTTTTTTTTTTTTTTTAAAGAGCTATCACTGACTTGCATTCAGGATGTTGATGGAAAATAAACTCTCAGCCACAAATTCTATGCCCAGCAAAACTATCCTTAAAGAATGTTAGGAAAATAAAGACATTTTCAAATGCAGGAAAACTAAAGAAACCTGAAAGAAAGGCTGAAGAAAAGTATTCAAACAGAAAGGAATTGATGAAAAAAGAAAATATAGAGCATCCAGAAGGAAGAACAACAGAAATAACAGAAATATGAATGTGGAGAAACTGGATCACTCACGCATTGCTGGTGGAAATGGAAGATAATACAGACTCTCTGGAAAACTATTTGACAGTTTCTTATAAAACTAAACATGCTAGTACCATAAGGCTCAGCAATTACACTCATGGCATTCATGACAGAGAAATGAAAACTTATATTTACAGAAAAACCTGTTCATGACTGTTCATAGCGGCTTCACTCCTAATATCCAAAAACTGGAAAAAAACAATTTGATGCCTTTTCAATGGGTGAATGGCTAAACAAACTGTGGCATAGCCATACTATGAAATATAAATCAAAAATAAAAAGGAGGGTAGGCTGGGCATGGTGGCTCACGCCTGTAATCTCAGCACTTTGGGAGGACACGGCAGGCAGACGACTTGAGGTCAGGAGTCTGAGACCAGCCTGGCCAACATGGTGAAACTCTGTCTCTACCAAAACTACAAAAATTAGCTGGGCATGGTGGCACACACTTGTAATCCTAGCTATTTAGGAGGCTGAGGCATGAGAACTGCTTGAATCCAGGAGGCAGAAGTTGCAGTAAGCCAAGATCGCGCCACTGCACTCCAGCCTGGGCAACAGAGAAGACTATGTCTTTAAAAAAAAAAAAAAAAAAGGAGGAAACTCCTGATACATGCAACAAGCTGGGTGAGTTTTCAGAGAACCATACTGAGTGAAAAACACCAATCCCCCAAAATTACATACTATAACATTCCCTTAATGTAACATTCTTGAAGTGACAAAATTATAAACAGAGAACAGATCAGTAGTTACCAGGTGTTAGGGATGGGGCAGGTTGAAAGGAAGGGATGACATGAGGAAAGTGAATGTGATTATCAAAGGGCAAGACGAGGCATCTTTGCAGTGATAGAAACGTTCTATGTCTTTGCCAGAGGTAGACATTAAAACTACCTGTGATAGAATTGCAAAGAACTAGACAGACAGACACAAATTAATTACAAGTAAACCTGAGGATATCTCAGTAAGATCTGTGGAGTGTATCAATGTCAATACCTTGGATGTGATATTTTACTATAGTTTTAAAGATGTTATCCTTTGGGGGAAATGGCTAAATCATAAACAGGTCTCTGCATTATTTCTTACAACTGTGTGTGAATCTAAAATTATCTCAAACTAAAAAGTTTAATTTGAAAAGAGTCACACTAGCTGACATTAAAAAACTGGTGAATCACGCTGGGCGCAGTGGCTCACGCCTGTAATCCCAGCACTTTGGAAGGTAGAGGCGGGCAGATCACCTGAGGTTGAGAGTTGGAGACCAACCTGACTAACATGGAGAAACCTCGTCTCTACAAAAAATACAAAAAAAACTAGCCAGGCGTGGTGGTGCATGCCTGTAATCCCAGCTACTCGGGAGGCTGAGGTAGGAGAATCACTTGAACCTGGGAGGCGGAGGTTGCAGTGAGCCAAGATCGAGCTATTGTATTCCAGCCTGGGCAATAAGAGCAAAACTCCATCTCAAAAAAAAAAAAACAAAACAAAACAAAACAAAAAAACTAGCTGGCAAATCAAGATTAAATAACGCTATCTGCGTATTTCTTATTTATTTATTTATTTATTTATTTATTTATTTATTTTAGACGGAGTTTCGCTCCTGTTGCCCAGGCTGGAGTTAAGTGGCACAATCTCAGCTCACTGCAACCTCCACCTCCAGGTTCAAGTGATTTTCCTGCCTCGGCCACCTGAGTAGCTGGGATTACAGGTGCCCACCACCACGCCCAGCTAATTTTTTGTATTTTTAGTAGAGACGGGGTTTCACCATGTTGGTCAGGCTGGTCTCAAACTTCTGACGTCAGGTGATCTACCCGCCTCAGTCTCCCAAAGTGCTGGGATTACAGGTGTGAGCCACCATGCCCAGCATTATGTATCATGTCAAACTCACCAAAATAGGGAGGGATGAAGACAGATAAAGAGGCAGTATTTTGGCCACTGTAATTTCCCATTAAAGTTGGGTAATTCACTGTCTCAGTGCTGTTTTTACTGCTGTTTGCTGGTCTTTCTGGCATTTCTATAAATAAAAAGTTTTCAAGAGCTGTAATACAAGAACTTCACCCACAAATTCTATACCAAGCAAAATTATCCTTCAAGAAAGAAAGGGAAACAGACATTCACACACAAAGGAAAACAAAAAGAATTTGTCCCCAACAGACTTACCCTTAAAGAAAGATTAAAGAAAACTCTTCAAAAAAAAAAAAAAAGAAAATGATGAAAGAATGAATCTTGGAGCATCAGGAAGAAAGAACAAAAGAAAGAGGAGAAATCGCCATACTGTTTTCCATAATGGTTGAACTAGTTTACACTCCCACCAACAGTGTAAAAGTGTTCCTATTTCTCCACATCCTCTCCAGCACCTGTTGTTTCCTGACTTTTGAATGATCGCCATTCTAACTGGTGTGAGATGGTATCTCATTGTGGTTTTGATTTGCATTTCTCTGATGGCCAGTGATGATGAGCATTTTTTCATGTGTCTGTTGGCTGTATGAATGTCTTCTTTTGAGAAATGTCTGTTCATATCCTTTGCCCACTTTTTGATGGGGTTGTTTGTTTTTTTCTTGTAAATTTGTTTGAGTTCTTTGTAGGTTCTGGATATTAGCCCTTTGTCAGATGAGTAGATTGCAAAAATTTTCTCCCATTCTGTAGGTTGCCTGTTCACTCTGATGGTAGTTTCTTTTGCTGTGCAGAAGCTCTTTAGTTTGATGAGATCCCATTTGTCAATTTTGGCTTTTGCTGCCGTTGCTTTTGGTGTTTTAGACATGAAGTCTTTGCCCATGCCTATGTCCTGAATGGTACTACCTAGGTTTTCCTCTAGGATTTTTATGGTATTAGGTCTAACATTTAAGTCTCTAATCCATCTTGAATTAATTTTCGTATAAGGAGTAAGGAAAGGATCCAGTTTCAGCTTTCTACTTATGGCTAGCCAGTTTTCCCAGCACCATTTATTAAATAGGGAATCCTTTCCCCATTTCTTGTTTCTCTCAGGTTTGTCAAAGATCAGATGGCTGTAGATGTGTGGTATTATTTCTGAGGACTCTGTTCTGTTCCATTGGTCTATATCTCTGTTTTGGTACCAGTACCATGCTGTTTTGGTTACTGTAGCCTTGTAGTATAGTTTGAAGTCAGGTAGCGTGATGCCTCCAGCTTTGTTCTTTTGACTTAGGATTGTCTTGGAGATGCGGGCTCTTTTTTGGTTCCATATGAACTTTAAAGCAGTTTTTTCCAATTCTGTGAAGAAGCTCATTGGTAGCTTGATGGGGATGGCATTGAATCTATAAATTACCTTGGGCAGTATGGCCATTTTCACGATATTGATTCTTCCTATCCATGAGCATGGTATGTTCTTCCATTTGTTTGTGTCCTCTTTGATTTCACTGAGCAGTGGAAAACAGTATGGCGATTCCTCAAGGATCTAGAACTAGATGTACCATATGACCCAGCCATCCCATTACTGGGTATATACCCAAAGGATTATAAATTATGCTGCTATAAGGACACATGCACACGTATGTTTATTGCAGCACTATTCACAATAGCAAAGACTTGGAATCAACCCAAATGTCCATCAGTGACAGATTGGATTAAGAAAATGTGGCACATATACACCATGGAATACTATGCAGCCATAAAAAAGGATGAGTTTGTGTCCTTTGTAGGGACATGGATGCAGCTGGAAACCATCATTCTTAGCAAACTATCACAAGAACAGAAAACCAAACACCGCATGTTCTCACTCGTAGGTGGGAACTGAACAATGAGATCACTTGGACTCGGGAAGGGGAACATCACACACCGGGGCCTATCATGGGGAGGGGGGAGGGGGGAGGGATTGCATTGGGAGTTATACCTGATGTAAATGACGAGTTGATGGGTGCAGCACACCAACATGGCACAAGTATACATATGTAGCAAACCTGCACGTTGTGCACATGTACCCTACAACTTGAAGTTTAACAATAATAAATAAATTAAAAAAAAATAAAAATAAAAAAAATAAAATAAAATAAAATCATGTCAAAAAAAAAAAAAAAGAAAGAGGAGAAATATGCATTCAGAGAAAATAGATCACCCATATATAGCTGGCAGGAATGTCAGATGGTACAGCCCCCCTGGAAAATAGTTAGGCAGTTTCTCATAAAACTAAACATGCATGTCCAAACTCATCACACTGGGTATAGTAAATATGTGCAGTTTTTTACTTATTAACTACTACGGTTTGAAGGTATCTTTTCCAAAATTCAGGTGTTGCCACTGTGATCATATTAAGAAATGGGACCTTTAAGAGATGATTAAGCTATGAGGGCTCCTCCCTCATGAATGGGATGGAGGCCCTTATAAAAGAGGCTTCACACAGCATTTTGAAATCTTACCCTTCTACCTTCTGCCATGTGAGGACACAGTGCTCCTCTCTTGCAGAGGATGCAGCCCTCACCAGACAGACGAACTGGCTGGCACCTTGCTCTTGAACTTCCCAGCCTCCGGAGCTGTGAGAAATTACATTTCTGTTCTTTTTCAATCACCCTGTCTATGGTATTTTGTTACAGCAACACAAACAGACCAAGACATTAATATATCAATAAAGATTTGTTTTTTAAAAAAACCGAAACATGCAATTAATATATAACCAGCAGTTGTACTCTTGGGTAATCATGTTAGAGAAATGAAAACTTCCATTTACACAAAAATTTGTATATGAATTTTCATAGCAGCCTTACTCCTAATAGTCAAAAACTGAAAAAATAGTTTCCTTCAATAGATGAATGGTTAAACCATGGTACACCTATACCATGGAATAGTACTTGGCAATAAAGGAACTACTGAAACACACAACTTGGTTGAGTCTCCAGGGGATTATGTTGAGTGAAAAAAAAAACAATACCAAAAGGTTACATACTATATGCATTCAATTAAGTGATAAAATTATAGAGATGGAGAAGAGATCACACTTGCCAAGGGTTAGGAATAGACAAGTGGGGAAAGGAAAAGGAGGATGGGTTTGGTTATAGAAGGGCAATACAAGCATACTTTCTGGTGATAGAACCGTTCTGTATCTTGACTATGATAGGAACATACAAACTTTCTCAAGTGACAAAATTGTTTTTAAAAAAGCCGAAAGTCAGACACACAAATGAATACAAACTGCAGCCTTATGAGATGTTACCACTGGGGAAAATTGGGGAAAGGGTATCTCTCTGTATTATTTCTTACAACTACATATGAATTTATAATGATTTCAAGATAAAACTTTTAATTTAAAAAACAGCTAACACTAATTTGCATGAAGGGTGTTTTAAAATCTAGATTGAAGAATGCTATCTGTAATATGTGTCATTTCAAACTCACCCAAATTGGGATGGATGCAGAAAGATGACAAGGCTCTACCTGGGCCCACATCTTCATTTTCCAGTAGAGCAGAGTAATTCACCACACCAGGGTTATTTGCCAGATTGGGTTCTCCTTGTGACAGACCTGCCATAGGTACTGCTGTAGTAGCATCGGCAAATGAGATGACAGCATGGGTACTTTCAGCACCTCCACTGATAAAGTTACATGGCATACCGAAACAAGGAAATGAGCCACCTTGTGTGACATACGGCTGTAATGAACGTGAGGAGACAATTCTGGGATATGATGAACTCTCACTGAGGTCTCCTTCCTGCAGTTCAGGACATGCTGCTGACTCAAGAGATGCTACAGCAGGGCTGGCCCAGGCATGGGTTTCCTGCCTTTCTGCTGGTGGTGGTGTGCTAGACTGTACCTATCCCGGGTAAGAGAACAGAATGAGTAAAGTTATTTTCTTCGGTTCCTAGACTTCAATTTTTCCATGAGACATACAATCAAAACTTTTTTGTGTAAATCCAGATGACCTCTAAAATGACACCAACCCAGTATAAATCAACTGTAACTTAAAATGAGGCTTAAAAAGTTGATTTTAAAAAAACATTCCTATGTATTTTCCTTGCAACATCATTTTCCATTGTTAAGGATAAATGCTGTACTTTGATTATATGATTTTTATTCTTCTTCAACCCTGCGTTTTATACATGATAATTACTAACATAAAAATACTAAGTGTTGTAATCTGTCAGACCTAAACTTCAGCATTCTTCCAAGGGAATTTTAGTCCCCCATCTGCTATTAAAGTAAGTAGAGAAAAGCCTTGCTAATCTCAGAGTTACTAGTTCTCTATCAGTTCTAACTGATTGGTGTCTTTAGGAGCTAGAGGTTTATCAAAGTTGTAAAAATGTTTTTGTAACACACATTTTATCAAAGGTGGTTGCTCCCAAGAACACTGCACTTCTGAAACAGCTCCACAAAGATGGTCAACTTGCATAGTGGTATTTTCAATAAGATCTTCTACATTCTATTATACTTAAAAAATAGTAGTTCATATTTCAAAAGAAACATAACATATGTGAAAACGCCATAAGTCAAATGTTAACTGCTAGACACAACAAAAGTTCTCAAGCCACCAGAAATGTCTTGCTCCTATTCGAGGCCTGGCTGTAGGTGACACAAAGCCAGCAGGCTGAGCTCAGGAGCCCCAATATCCCCTCTGCTGCTCTACCCCATGCAGGCACTAAGGATGCTCTAATGCCAGCAAATGAAAGTGCCGCTATGCCTCTACACCAGCACATTGATGATGAAGACACTGCACATCAAGGAAGGTGCTATTTTACGAAAGAAATCCTCAAATCTGCTAAAAGGCCAAAGACTCACTTTATAATGTTCATATGTAACATATATGTTCATCTATGTACAAATATGAAGTCTATATTATATACAGAGAGTGAGTGTTCCACTCCAGAAAGAATAGTAAGCCAAATATAACAGATGTGACTTTTGGCTTCAAACATTTTAAAATCATGCAGTCAACAACTAATCTTACAAAACCATTGAGTACACATCCCCTACGTGCCAATCAAGCATATATGACTGATAAAAATCTGAGAATTCCTCTTGAAATACACAGAAACTTTGGGCAAAAAAAAAAAAAATACACTTAAACAAAGGGCCAGAAACATTTCCTCATTCATTCATTCAACTAAACCTTTATTGACGGCCTACCATCTGGCAGAACTACTTTGCTATGTGTTGGAAACATGGACTGAAAGAAAGCTCCTAGCCGAGCACGGTGGCTCACGCCTGTAATCCCAGCACTTTGGGAGGCCGAGACAGGCGGATCACTTGAGCTCAGAAGTTCGAGACCAGCCTGAGCAATATGGCAGAACTCCATCTCTAACAAAAACAACAACAACAACAACAAAACCTCCGTTTCCGGAAAAAAAAAAAAATACGAAAAAGTAGCCAGGCATGGTGGCATGCACCTGTAGTCCCAGATACTTGGGAGCCTGAGGTGGGAGAATCACCTGAGCCTGGGAAGTTGAGGATACAGTGAGCCACGACTGCACCACTGCACTCCTGCCTGGGCAATGGAATGAGACCCTGTCAAAAAAAAGCTCCTGTCCTAGAGGAACTACCATCTCAGCTGGGAGAGAGACAAGTAAAGAGAGGATTCCAATAGACAAAGTGATTAGCAGCCTGGAACAGTGGTTTGCAAAGTGGTCCACAGACCAGTAGCATCAACATCACCTGAAGCTCATTAGAAATGCCAAATTTCAGGCTGTACCCCAGACCTCTGGAGTCAGAAACTCTGAGAGTGGCAACAGTGGTCTATGTTTTCACAAGCCCCCAGGTGATTCTGATGCTCCCAGTAAGAAACACTGGGCTATGGCAATGAGGTAAATAGTGCAGGCTCTAGGGGAACATGGTTGGGATCAAACACTAGAGTCCAGCCACTTATTGGCTGTGTGACCCTGGGCAAGTTACTTAACCTCTCTGTGCTTCAATGTCCTCATGTAGGGAATCGGAATGAAAATCTCTCTCAGGGTTCTCTTGAGGACAAGAACCTTGCTATAGTATTAGGTTAATATTAACAGTAACAATACTACACTATGCCCGGTCCAACAGTGCTCAGTGGTCTCTTCCTGTTACTATTGTTATTACCAGCACCATGACACAGACAGGAACAGGAGGCTAAGTGTGCACAGAAGAGTGGGCCTAACCCAGGCTGGCAGTCATGGAGAGCTTTTCAGAGGAGGTGAGGTCTGAAGTGAGAATTAAAAACATGAGAAGGTGCTCTCCAGGTGAGGATGCATGGAAGGGTTTACAGGGTAGAAGAAACAGTAGGTTCAAAAATACCCAGAGAGAAAAACAGGAAGCCAGATGTGAAGACAGCAATTATGAATGACATTCCAGGAGCGGGGCTGCCATGGGAAGGAGAGAGTGAGGATGACAGCAAAGAAGGGATGGGAGGCAAGAGAAGTGGCTTCTCCAAGCTGTGGGAGAACTTGTAGAGGGGAAGGAGGGACAGGGGCTAGAGCCAGAGGAGAGAGAAAGGGACGCCCGATGGGGGGCAGCTCTGAGTTCGGGGAGGGGACTAGATGCAGAAAGCAGCAAGGATGTCAGCCCTGGTCACTAGAATGGTCGGGAAGGGGTCAGAAGAAGGGCGAGGATGGGGGCAGTTGGTTGGCTGTGGGGACAGATATGAGGAGTTGGAGGAGAGGACTGCCCCAGGCACTCCACTGTCTCCAGGAGTGAAGAGGCAGGACTAGGGGGCTGAGATAGGCTGGGGACTGCCAACAGAGGGGGTCCTCCTCTGCTCCCAGCTAAGCAGGACGGAGGTGGACTCAAGAGGGAACTGGGATGAAAGAACAAGGCATGCTGCAGCGCCACCCCGTGATCTAGAACGGGCAGGGGAGGAAAGAGCCAACTCCTTAGGAGCAATGGAGAGGAGCCATTGGGGCCATTTCAGGCTGACTGTGGCCCTAGGCACCTCCTCCCACAGATACTGCCTCCCACCCCAGTGTGCAGGCTTGCCGAGGGGGACCCTGGTCTAGCAGTGCAGGGGAGGCAGGCTAGGGAGAACCTGCTCCCTACCTTCTCAGCTCGCCTCTGTACCCACTTCCCCCCCCTCAAAACTGCATGTGTCCCTTGGAAGCCCTCCACCTTTCTGTTCTCCCCCATGATCATGATAAATGCCCAAACAATTTCACTTCCCAAAATATTTTAGCTCATTCCATTCAAGAAACATTATACACGGTAAGAAACATTTTTTTTTCTAATAAACCTTCATTACCTCTGGCTTATAACACAAAATCCCCGGTAATCACATATTTACCAACATGGTGATTCTTATAAGGAAAAGAAGGAAACAAAATGCTTCAGAGCTCATTGTCTAATGAAAAGAAGCATACAGATTCAGGAGAGAGAGATATTTCCTTAAGCCTGAGTTCAGAGTAATTCTACAGTGTATACGAAGACTGAAAAAGAATCCAAATTGCTTTCTTGGAATATATTTGGCAATGAGGATTTAATATAATATAAAGATTCAAAGTCTGGTATACACTCATTAATGATACTTCCACCTTCTTCACAATCAAGTATTTATGTTACTGTCTAAGGAAAGTTTATTAATAAACCAAAAGGAAATATGAAAGAAAGAAAAGTTCAGGACTTCTATTTCATTTTCAAGAAGCACCTAAGGCCTATTTGTGATATCAAAGGACCTTTGCCGATTGCAAATCCTACAACTACAGGAAAAGATATATTTGCAGAATTGTGTTCTCTTTAACCCAGCTACACTTAAGACACCATTTTCATCAAGCTTAACCATTTATATACTTTGTGGTAGATAAACGAGTTTTCTAGCACCAGAACTGCTTTAAAAGCAAGTGTTTCTAACCATGAACAAAGAACCAAATGTTAAATGGCTTTTGATTTTCAAATAAACCAACAGTGACACTCTGTGGACAAGACAAGAAACACTTAACCACCTATATTTCTTGATAAATTAATCTGTAAATCATCTTAAAATATTTTTTGGAGTAAGGCAGGGTATAAATAAGTAACCAAACAGTAAATAACCATTATATTTCTGAAAAATTATTCTAAGGATGAATTGTGGGCCATAAAAATAATTTTAACATAAACATACCAAGTAGTTATCTACTTCTTTGTTTCAAAATACATAATAAAAAATTAACTGAATTAGCCCAGCATTACAAACTTATTAGACAGCCAAAATTATATCAAATTATAATAGATATTAATAATTGTAAACACAATATTACCATCTTACCCTTGTATAGTGCTTCATGCTTTCCAAAGTGCTTTCAGATAATTATGTACAAAACCATGACACTGGGCAGATAATTAGCATTATCCCCAAAAATGAAAACATTGAGGCTGACAGAAGTTAGGAATTGCCTACACTACTTACGTGGCACTGATATCCACATCCTTATGTAGGTAAACAAATACATTTTCTGTTAAGCCAAATTATATATAGTTTAATAATCTATTTTATTCAACTTCAGAGATCAAAAAGCACAGGAGAATATAGTGGTAATGTAAAACAGTACGACCACTTAGAAAAACTGGCAATTTCTCATAAACTTTCAATTACCCCATTACCTAATACTTCCACTCCCAGGTATTTACCCAAATTAAATGTAAACATAGGTTCACAAAGAGACTGCCATAAGCGTTTTCATAGTCACTTTATTCCTAATAGCCCAAAATTGCAAACAACCCAAATGTCCATCAAAAGAATGGATAGGCCGGGTGCGGTGGCTCATGCCTATAATCCCAGGGCTTTGGGAAGCTGAGGCAGGCAGATCACCTGAGGTCAGGAGTTTAACACCAGCCTGGCCAACATGGTGAAACACCGTCTCTACTAAAAATACAAAAATTAGTCAAATGTGGTGGTGGGCGCCTGTAATTCCAACTAGTCAGGAAGCTGAGGTAGGAGAATTGCTTGAACCCGGGAGGTGGAGGTTGCAGTGAGCCGAGATGGTGTCACTGCACTCCAGCCTGGATGACATAGCAAGACTCCGTCTCAGAGGGAAAAAAAAAAAAAATGGGTAAGCAGATTATGAGTATTCATATGACAGAATACCACTCAGCAATGAACAGGAATGTAATATTAATACTATGAAACAAATCTCCAAAACATTATTCTAAGGAAAAAAGACTATGACCCAAAACAGTACATACCATACAATTCTATTTATGTGAAGTTCTAGAACAGGCAAAACTCATCTAGGATGGAAAAAAACATCAAAATGTATTTCCCCCAAAGTTAAGGGAGATGGGGACTTACTGGGAAGAGGTCCCAGGTCACTTTCTAGGGTGATGAAAATGTTCATTACCATCTTTTTTTTTTTTTTTTTTTTTTTTTTTTTTGAGACAGAGTATTGTTCTGTCACCCAGGCTGGAGTGCAGTGGCACAATCTCGGCTCAATGCAACCTCCGCCTCCCAGGTTCAAGTGATTCTCCTGCCTCAGCCTCCCGAGTAGCTGGGATTTCAGGCATGCACCACCACGCCCAGCTAATTTTTTTGTATTTTTAGTAGAGATGGGGTTTCACCATGTTGACCAGGCTGGTCTCAAACTTCTGACCTCAGGGGATCTACCTGCCTTGGCCTCCCAAAGTGCTGAGATTACAGGCGTGAGCCACCACGCCCGGCCAAAATGTTTATTATCTTCATGGGGTGTAAGTATACACATTTTTCAAAACTCACTGATTTGTGCATTTGACTGCATGAAATTCAACTCCATTTCTTAAAAAGAAATACAGCAGAATGAAAAGAACAAAGAGAGATTTTCACTTTAATAAACAAACCATAATATCTACCTCTGGAGTAGATAATCTTCCTCTTTTTGGCAAATCCACTTCCTCTGAGTTGTAACTGTATCTTTTTAAATGTACTGGGCATTTGATCTGTGAAATGGTTTGGTCACCATGGGCTACTGCGAAGCAATGCATAAAAAAGTTATTTCATACACTACTCTCTTAATAACCTTAATACGGATATGTTCTCAGAATGCTAACTCAAATTGAATTGGACTTTGGGTTGAATTTTAGAGTGACAAAACAAGAATTCTTCCATGATCAATTTAGAGTAACTCTTTTAAAACTGAAGGGCTATATTACCCATGACTAGGAATAAGAATCAAATCAAATGCAATTGCAAACTGTGAAGTGACTGCTTAGTAACTTCAAGCCTACACAGTAAATGCTGTAAACAAATGAACAAGAGAATGCAAGGGCTAACTGCTTTTGTAAAGGAGCCCCAAAAGGCCCTTGACTAAGGAGACGGCATTGTGTACAAAATGTAAGCCAGGAATCTATTCTAGATCGGACCCCCACCACTATGTGGGCTGGGCAGACCACTAGAGACACCACCTCCTCATCTGCCAGGTTAACATCAGTTGAGATGATCTCTAAGGTCCATTTCAACTTTCAAGTTAGGATTGCCTTATTAAAGTTTATATTCATCCTAAATAAATGGATGTGAAATGTAAGCCAAACAATCTAGAATTAGGAAGGTCTGGTTATGGCTCTGAGTCACTTAACTACGGAACTAGAAGAAGACATTGACCGCAACAGTATTGGATTATATCTTGTACTAGAGATTTGCTTTGAAAGCCTGCATCACAGTGACTGGGAGGGACACTTTAATGAAAGAGCTACTTCACTTAAACCTTCCTGAGCCAGGGCAGTAATGAGAGGCACAATTAAGGGATTCAGGTTTCATCTCTTTCCTGTTCCCTTTCATTCTATAGTGGAGATTCTAATGACCAAGGACCCAAAAGAGAGAAATCAAAAGGGGATAAAGAAAATGGGAGAACTCTCAAGTTAGATAAACACAGACTAAAGTTATATAGAAATATCAAGTTATAAAATACCTCCAGGCTGGACCCAGTGGCTCACACCTGTAATCCCAACATTTTAGGAGGCTGAGGCAGGATGATCATTTGAGCTCAAGAGTTGGAGACCAGCCTGGGCAACATGGCAAGATATCATCTCTAATAAAAATTTTTAAAAAATTAGCTGGCATGGTGGCATGCACCTGTCATCCCAGCTACTGGGAAGGCTGAGGTGGGAGAATTGCTTGAGCCCAAGAGGTTGAAGCTGCAGTAAGCTGTGATCGTGCCACTGCACTCCAGCCTGGGTGACAGAGTGATACCCTGTCTCAAAAAATATAATAATAATAATAAAAGATACAGTAAGATACCTCCAAATTGAGCTGTAACTTCAACCAAATTTTATTTTTTAAACTGTTTGAGTTTTTTCTGACTATAATACAGGCTATAAGTAATTAAATTCTGATGTATTCAAACAAAGGAACTACACAGCAATGAGAATAAACCAACTATTGGAGCACATAGCAAGAAGTAAAAAAAGCCAGACACAAGCCGGGTGTGGTGGCACGTGCCTATAGTTCCAGCTACACAGGAGCTGAGGCAGGAGGATCAATTGAGCCCAGGAGTTCAAGTACAGCATGGGCAACACGGCAGGACCCTGTTTCTGAAAAAAATGCCAGATATAAAAGAGAGTATAGCATATGATTCAATTGGTATAAAACTCAAAAACAGAAAAAAGTAATCAATGGTAGGAGAAGTCAGGATAGTGGTTACCTTACAAAGAAGAGTAGTGACTGAAAGGGGCTGGATAAGATTCTAGGGAGCTCATAACCTTATATTTCTTGTTATGGGTGCTGGTTATATGCATGTATTAGTTTGAAAATTATTTAAGCTGTATATTTATGATGTGTGCATATTTTGTATGTCATATAACTTCCATAAAAAGTTCACCTATGGCCGGGCGTGGTGGCTCATGCGTGTAATTCCAGCACTTTGGGAGGCTGAGGCGGGCGGATCACTTGAGGCCAGGAGTTCGAGACCAGCCTGGCCACAATGTAAAATCCCCTCTCTATTAAAAATACAAAAATTAGCTGGGTGTGGTGGTGCACGTCTGTAATCCCAGCTACTCGGGAGGCTGAGGCAGAAGAGTCGCTTGAGCCCAGGAGGCAGAGATTGCAGTGAGCCGAGATCACACCACTGCACCCCAACCTGGGCGACAGAGAGAGACTCCATCTCAAAAAAAAAAAAAAAGTTCACCTAAAAAATTCAGCTCATTATAAATAACTCAGAATCTAAATAAAAAGAGAAAGCAATCCATCAGCAATAAATATTGTAACCTTTAAATACATTTATTTATCTTACTCATATATTTTTTAAGCAATTTTGTGTGTCATTTATAATTTTTAAAATATTTTTAAATGCCTGCATGATATTCCATTTTATGGTTGTCCAGAGGTTCTGTTATCTGTTTTCCACTGTAGGACATTTATATGGCTTCTAATTTTTCACTATTTTGATATAATGATGTGTATACATTGAAAGGCAAACATTTATCATTTCAATCATTTGTAAGTATACAATTCAGTGGCATTAAATATATTCAGAGACTTGTATAACGATCATCACTATCTATACCCAAAATATTTCTATCATCTCCAACATATACTCTGTACCCATTACACTCCCCCTCACCTCAGTCCCTGGTAACCTCTATTCTACTTTCTGTCTCCATGATATCAGATGTTCTATAACACACTAAAGAAGCATCCTGCTAGCCCTGCTTATAGTTTTAAAACCAAAACAGATAAGTGATATCAAACTGCTTTTTTGGTATCAGATCAGGGAGCAAACCATAACCTGTGGACCAAATCCGCTTTGCCACCTGCTTTTGTATAGCTTATAAGCTAAGATGTTATGGAGTTTTTTTACATTTCTAAATTATGGGGGGGGGGGAGAATATTTCCTGAAATGGAAAAATTATAGGAAATTCAAATTTCCATAAAGTTTTATTGAAACACAGCCACAACCATCCGTTTACATATCAGCTGCTTTCATGCTATAAAGGCAGAGTTAAATACTTAAAGCAGAGACCTTATGGCCTGTGAAGCCTAAAATATTTACTATCTGGCCCCTTACAGAAAAAATGTACCAGTTTCCAACATAAGCAATAACATTTCCATGTTTTGAAGAGAAGAAAATCCAATTCTCTAAGCAAAGGGTGAAGAATAAATTGTCATATAGCTAAGGAAGAAATATTCCAAGGAATTAACGTCTCATGACTCTCTGTACAAGTGAGGATGTGGAGGGTCTCACATTTCCTAGAGAGCCATTCAAAGGACTAGTGGCTATAGTAGTTCTGGTTGCAGGACTCCACTTTCCATGGGGTTTTGGAGGCTAATGTAAATTTCAAATTCCAATTGTTTGTTGTTGGCATGTAGTACAGTGATTAACTTTTGTATATTAACCTGTTTCCTGCAACCTTGCTATAATCACTTATGACTTCCAGAAGATTTTTGTTGATTCTTTGAGACTTTCTACATAGATAATCATGCCACCTGCTCCATGGACTCTTGACTCAAGCTGTTATTCCTAGAAGTTCAGTTTTAGCTTTTTACTTTTGCATTGCCACCAAATTGTTATAATTATAGTTGCCAGATATAAATAATTGTTCAAAGAGAATATATTCTCCCCAATGCTTCCTGAGACTGTCTCACACAGAACAAAAGAGACATGGCAAAGGTTAAGTGAAGGGAAAACGCAAGCAGAAGTAAACATTGTGGTATTACCACGAAGCTAAGCCCTCTGGTCATAACTAATTATTGTAAAGGTTACAGGAATATTTAAGCAATTTACTGGAAATGGGGACCAGAGAGCAAAATTTTGCCAAAGAGGAAATTTAACAAAATTACCATATGACATTTGGAGTGGACGGTGATGGTCATCACTGCCGCCTGGAAAATTTGGTTGTGTGGCTGTGTCATCAGTGGGATTATCTGCTGTGTCATAAGTGGAATAATTTGCTATGTCATCAGTGGAATTATCTGCTGTTTCAGAATCTTCCACCATCTCAATACTGCACTCATTGTTATCATCACTGTCGTCAACAGTTACAATAACAAAATCTAAGAATAAGCAAAGAGAAAGATTAGATTCAATACCACATTAAATAAACAGTTTCTTGAGGAAGCTACCTTATAAAGTTATAGATTGTTTAAAAAACATATCTTAGCTGAAAATTTGTATTATGTATTTTTATATCTGTAATCATTACAAGTTAGCTAATGAACCCATAGTAGGAAGTTTTGAAGTATGTATATACATATGTATGCGTATACACACATAGACTACTATCTCTAGTACTTCCAATTTCGTAGAGCAATAAATTTCTTCTCATTTAAGAAATGTGGCCAGCTGGCCCATGCCACAGTGTTCAATGATATCCTTTTAACTTAAATGATGCAACTGGTGTTAAGTAGACATACTTGTGGTGACCATGATGTTCTAAACTTGTTCTCTAAAAACTAGTATTAGTGTCTATGATGACTGATAATGCAGAAATAAAGTGGAAAAGTAAATGTTGTTATGAAATGAATTAAATCTGAATCTCACAAAATGTGAAATAGGTAACCACAAATATACCAGATGTGAAATATCAACTTGGTAAACCATTTTAATGAACACGAAAACACATTATGCAAAATGTCTAAGATCAAAATAAGCTTTATTTCTTAAAGCTGACCTGAAAAAGAACACATTTAAGCTTGAAGTATTTACTCAGAGATCACATTTAAACTACATCATAACTTGGATTTATTCTATTTATTTCAAAAAGACTAATGCAGGAGAATAAAATAATTAGCTAGTGTGAGGGGCATGTGATGATTGGAAAATGGTACTAAATTAGGAATCACAGAATGAATGTTCCAATTCAGGCTCTGTAATTATCCAGAGGTATGACCATTGGGCTAGATAAATTGACTCTTTTGCCTCTGTTTTCTCACCCATAAAAAGTGGGGTTTTTTTAAGAGTCACTCTGAAGTCTACTTAATAGTCTTCATGGAAAAAAAAAAATATATGACATTAGAAACCACTTAACTATCTAAACCAAAGTATTAAATAAACAAAAGCTTAAATAAATTATGGTATTTCCCTGAGCTGGAATGGTATATTGCCAATAAGAAGTGTGTTCTCAGGTAGGGCGCGGTAGCGAATGCCTGTAATCCCAGTACTTTGGGAGGCCAAGTGGGGCAGATCGCTTGAGCTCAGAAGTTCGAGACCAACCTGGGCAACATGGCAAAATTCCGTCTCTACCAAAAAATAATAATGATAATAATAATACAAAAATTAGCCATGCGTGGTGGCATGCGCCTGTAGTCCCAGTTACTCGGGAGGCTGAGGTGGGATGGCTTGCACCCGGGAGGCTGAGGTTGCAGTGAGCCAGGATCCCACCACTGCACTCCAGCCTGGGCGACAAAACGAGACCTTGTCTCAAACAAAAAAGGAAGGAAGGAAGGAAGGAAGGAAGGAAGGAAGGAAGGAGGGAGGGAGGGAGGGAGGGAGGGAGGGAGGGAGGGAGGGAGGGAAAGACGGAAGGAAGGAAGGAAGGAAGGAAGGAAGGAAGGAAGGAAGGAAGGAAGGAAGGAAGGAGAGGAGGAGGAGGAGGAGGCGAAGAAGCAGCAGCGGCAGCAGCAGCAGCATGTTCCCAAAGAAAATGTACTAATATTAGATATGCTTGTGAAATAAAGTTAAATAAAGTTAAAGGGGAGAAAAGGATTCAAAACAGAAAAATACAGTATAATCCTAACTTTGAGAGCCAAAGGTAACATACCAATGGTTATCTAGGTGGCTATCACTGAATAGCAAATTTATTATCATTAGACCTCTCTGTCGATTCTCTACAATAAACTTTAGATTCTGTCATCAGAAGAAAATAACCAAGGCAATTGAAAGTGTATTTTTAAGACAAGCTTTTGTGTATCAACAGATCTTTCAAACTAGAGCTAGTAAAGCTATTGACAATGCCACTAAGGTTTCTCAGTAAATATGTAAAAGTCCAATCAGTTCTTTTAGGTGTACACATAACTTTCCCAATTAAATTTTAAAATACATTTTAACATTTAGAAATTGAAGATGGCCGGGCGCAGTGGCTCTCACCCATAATCCCCGCACTTTGGGACGCCGAGGTGGGTGGATCACTTGAGGTCAGGAGTTCGAGACCAGCCTGGCCAACACAGTGAAACCCTGTCTCTACCAAAAAATACAGAAATCAGCGGCGCGTGGTGGCACGCGCCTGTAGTCCCAGCTACTCAGGAGGCTGAGGCGGGAGAATCGCTTGAACCTGGGAGGCAGAGGTTGCAGTGAGCCGAGATCGCGCCATTGCACTCCAGCCTGGGCGACACAGCGAGACTCCGTCTCAAGAAACAAAACAAAACGAACAAACAAAAACAAGAAATTGTTTGAACATTATACTACCAAGGCGCAAGGCTTTCAATTGCCATCAACTCATCAGATGAGGCACAGCTCACAATGAGGTCTGAAAACGGCTTTTCACGCCGGGACCACTTTGAGAAACACACAGCAAAACGGGGCCAATTACAACAGCCAGACCGCTCCGTTTGTTTTAAGAACAATCACTTTCTAAATCTTCCTGCGAGACTCTCCAAGGCAGCCCTTCCATTGCCGCCAGAACCGTATCCCATCGCCCAGCACTTGCCGCAGGCCGGACAAGTGAGGCCCAAAAGGGCACCCAGCCCACGGCCCGCTTTAGAAAACACCGCGCTGCAAAGCTGCTCGGAAAACCGCTCTCTTTTAGTCAACCTGAAGCCAGTTTGCCGCACTTGGGGAAAGTCGGGGAGAGGAGGGAGGGACGCGATCCGCCACCAACCAAATCAGAGCCTTTCCTGTTAACGACCGCGCGGCAAGGGGGCCGGGGCCGGACCCTCGCACGTCTCGACGGCCTCCCCCGCTCCACAGGGACCCCGATATCGCAGGATCTCCCGACTCCCGCCTCTGCTCCCGACACCCTACGTTTTTCTCTTCTTTCTCATTTACGTATTTACAATAAAACAGCGAAGTTGCACGGTCTCTAATCAATCGCGGTTACCATCAAAGCCTCAGACTCTGTCTCAACCGCAAAAGGTCTGACAGGAAATCAACTCCGGAGTTTGTCAATTCTTTAGACTCAAAGCTCTCACCCAGTGCGGTGGTTCACGCCAGTAATTTCAGCACTTTGGGAGACTGAGACGGGAGGATTGCCTGAGCCCAGGAGTTCGAGACCAGCGTGGGCAACATGACGAAATCCCGTCTCAACAAAAAATACAAAAATTAGCCGGGCGTGGTGGCGCGCGCCCGTAGTCTCCGCTCCTCAGGAGGCTGAGATGAGAGGACTGCTTGAACCCAGGAGGCGGAAGCTGCAGTGGGCCGAGATGGTGCCACTGCACTCCCGCCTGGGCGACAGAGCGAGACTCTGTCTGAAAACAAAACAAAACCAAGCAAAAAAAACCTCTGTGAAAGTTTGAGTCATTCCTCATTCCTCGCCCCTCATACCCCGCCTCACCAAAAAGAGAACAGCTGAAAAAGGATCAGCTTGTCCCAGAAAGTCGGCATCAAGTATCTTATAAGCTGCAAAATCTCAAAATGTCACCCGCGAGGGCACCCCGGGAGAGGCGGCGGGTACCACCCAAAACACCCCCTCAGAACACCCGGAATTTGAGGCAGCACCCCAGCCGCTATGCCAAAACGCTGAACAGGGCTGTGTTCCGCGGCTGCCCACCAGGGAAAATCAGTAAATTCAAGAAAAAGTGCGGCCGCACAGACCTGCTGTATCGCCGGAGCCCGGCGTCGCGACCGCCTACATTGTTTCCCGAACACTCGAGGCTTCGGAGAGAACCGTGGGCCGGAGGGCAACCAGGCCCAGCCTCTTTACACACTCTCGGCACAAGCCCGAATCACCCCAACGCCGAGCCACCAAGAGCCAAGGGGACGCCATGAACCTCAGGATCACCTCACGTCTCAGGGACATCTTGAGCCCCTGAGACGACCTAAACTCTGGGCCATCTCTGTCCACCGCGCCAAATTTCCCACCGGCGCGCTGAGCAATCGGCGGCAGATGGCCGATACTCAGAGGCTGCCCCCCGACATGCCCCGGCCGATGAGTAGCCAATCCTGCCGCCCCTGAATGGCCGCCTAAGTGGGTGCCGTCCAGACTCTGACAGAACTTGAGGCCCAAGTTAGTGGGCCAGTTGAGGCGAGGTCACCTTACCCTGTTCCTCGGTCCCCTCAGACATTGTGAGATGGCGGGGTCTAGCTCTGAGGCCCGCGACCTGAGGCCTACGTCTGCGCCGCGACTGTGTGGTAACTCCTTGGTAACTGCGTGGTAACTGCGTACACTCGTTGTCCGAGGCACAATGAGGCGCGGGCAGGAGCCTGGACCACGTCTCTGCGGCTGCGCAGTAGCACGTGACTCCTGGGGGGTCAAAGGGCCTCACCCCCCCCCACTTTCGACCTATTTTCTTAAAGTATCCTTTTCACAAAAATATATACATGTATGTGTATATGTATATATTTGTACTATATATGTGTGTGAATATATGTAGATATAGATACAGATGGAGAGAGAGAGAGAGAGAGAGATAATGAACTGGGAGCCAACAGTGTAATTCTGCTCGTCCCAAAAAGCACATCATAAAAAAAAAAAAGTCCAATGTAAGAGAATTGCGTTCAGACTTTCTAGTGTTTTCCGGGTTGCTTCCTCACATCCGGTGCCGGCTTTGGGAACAAATCCGAAAACAAGCCGACTTTGAAAATATGCCCCTAATAAATACCTAGCAACCCCTCCCCTCCCCTCCTTCCTGCCCCCTCTAGTAGTCTATAGCCTATTGTTCCCATCTTTCTATCCCTGTGTACCGGATATTTAAGCTCCTACTTACAAGTGAGAAGATTCAGTATGTGGTTTTCTGTTTCTGTGTTAATTCACTTAGGAGAAAGGCCTCCAGCTGTGTACGTGCTGCTGCAAAGGACATGGTTTTGTTCTTTGTTACGACTGCATAGTTTTCTTTATTCGGTCCACCATTGATGGACACCTGGATTGATTCCATGTCTTTACTATTGTCTTCACACCTTTCAAAACCTGTCTCAGTACTACATCTGTTCGAATAATACCTCCATCAAGACACTTTCCGATAGCCCCCTGGTAAGAAGGATCCCACAGCAGGTAATCTTCACGTCCCTATTAGTATTTAAATTGCTTTACCTGATATTATAAATCCTCGTCAACATGCCTCTCTCCTAAGTTCCTGGAGGACAGCACCATGTCTTATTTATATTTGAACACCACCTCCCTCACAAGATTCTAAGAATTAAATGTTATAAAATATAAAGAACCTGGTGCCTGGAATTTGGGATCCATTTCTTCACTGTGTCAGTTATACAATGACTCTTGGGACTGTGGGTCTCTTCATTTGGGGGAAGGGTAAGAATTTCTTTACTTGTGAGAAGCAAAGGTGTATATTGTTAGGTAGAAACACAGAGTTGTTTTGCTATCGTACTAGAGTGTACATATGTGTAGGAGGATGCATAGAGAAACCGAGGGCTGAAATGGATACACTGTGCTGGTTACCAATGTGTTACCTCTCACCTCCAACTTCACCCACTTTTGCCGACTCTGTGAAAGTGGATGTGGGCCCTTTAAATATTTTTCCCTTTGCCAGTAACACAGTTTAAACCTTTGGCAGTAGAAGGTGCTAAAAGGAGACGGTAGGAGAGGAAGGTTTTTTTTGCCTCCTGGTTGACCTGTGCTCTCTGAGGACATTGATGCAAAGTGTAGCTTTCTCCTGCAGGAGAAGGCAGATTTCCAGTACTTTATAGAGGATATATTTCCAGCAAATTCATCAAGTTGCAAGGTTGGGTTTCCAGCAAATTCCAGAGAATAGATTTACAGTGAAGTCCACCAGTGCAAGCCATTGAGTGAGTCTTAGACACTGTGTCTCAACCCTAAGGGTAGTGCCTGTTTCTTATAGCTGTAATTTGTAAAGAATATTTTAGAGTTTTATTACTAGCTAATCTCTCATTACTCCAGTCCTCTTTTATACTTAATAATTTTTTCTTTCTTTCTTTTTTTTTTTTTTTTCCTGAGACAGGGTCTGGCTCTGTCATCCAGGCTGGAGTGCAGTGACTCGATCATGGCTCACTGCAGCCTGGATCTCCCAGGTTCAAGCAATCCTCCCACCTCAGCCTCCTGAGTAGCTGCGACTACAGGCATGCACCACCATGCCCAGTTAATTTTAAATTTTTTTGTTGAGATGGGGGTCTCCCTATGTTGCCCAGGCTGGTCTCAAACTCCTGGGCTCAAGTGATCCTCTCGCCTCAGCCTCCCAAAGTGTTGGGATCACAGACATGAGACACCACACCCAACCAATAATTCTTTACATTAAACTTTCCCTGTTCAAATTACCACGTGGTATTTCTCTTCATATTGGACCTGGAGGGATGCACCCACCTTTTGGGATTTCCTTCTAGCACACAGTACTCAATAGGTACACAAGGTTTGTTCATGGACTGTAATTGAATAGCCAACAGATACTCAGTAATCCCCTTCAGTTTAATTTCTGGTCAGTCCTCTCCATTCATTTGTCTGAGGCCTCTTCTCCACAGACAGAGGTGGGAGGGAGGGAAGAAACACTTTCCTATTGTCACGCCTAAGACTGACTTTCCATTTCCTGTCCTAACTAAGCTACATTAACCTGAGCAGGAAGAACAGCAGGCAAGGGAGGCTTCCCAGCCACGGGAGAAGTGGGAGGAGATGCTGCAAAGCTGTCTGTTCCCAGGTGCAAGCTGGACCACAGGAACTACAGAGCAGGTATTTCTGTCAACAGCCAGTACAGTCACAGCAATGTGGAGTTCCGCAGCCTGTAATTGTGGATTGGTGAACATCTTCTGAAAGACAACTAAAAAAAAAAAAACTGGATGCAATGTTTTTTAAATATTATAGCATTAGGCCGGGCGCGGTGGCTAAAGCCTGTAATCCCAGCACTTTGGGAGGCCGAGGCAGGTGGATCACGAGGTCGGGAGTTCAAGACCAGCCTGGCCAAGATGGTGAAACCCGGTCTCTACTAAAGATACAAAAATTAGCCAGGCGTGGCAGCGGGTGTCTGTAGTCCCAGCTACTCGGGAGGCTGAGGCAGGGAATTGCTTGAACCTGGGAGGTGGAGGTGGCAGTGAGCCAAGATTGTGAAACAGCACTCCAGCTTGGGTGACAGAGCAAGACTCTGTCTATACACACACACACACACACACACACACACACACACACACACACCCCATTAAAGCATATCATAAAGTTAACAATTTCTGAGCTAAGATCTGAGAAAGACCCAAAACCTAGATAGGTGTGAGAAACTGAGAGCATTGCTTTTGTTCTTGGACATTTGCTGATGCAGAGGAGGCCAAAGGAGGCTGTGCTACACGTTGGGTGGTTTTGTGGAACTGAGGGACAAAAGTTGGAATCTGGGACCCACCAAAGGAGAGTCTGTAAATCACCTCCCACCTCAAACTGGGACCACAAAGAGACAAATCTTCAGAGTAAAAGTAACCAAAAACTAACCATGTGGTCTCTAGATCAGCCTGCGAATTTAGCACTCCCAGGTGCCTGCATAAAGCAAGCAAACATTCTCTCTTGCAAAGGTAATGGCAACTTATTTCTACAAAGAATTATTTATTTTATTTATTTATTTTAAAAGATATTATTTTTTAAATGTTTTTTATTTCAATAGCTTTTGGGGGTACAAGTGGTTTTTTGTTACAGGGATGAAATATATAGTGGTAAATTCTGAGATGTTACTGCATCCATCACCCAAGTAGTGTACACTGTACCCAATCTACAGAGTCTCACTCTGTCACCCAGGCTGGAGTACAGTAGCACAATATCAGCTCACTGCAACCTCTGCCTCCTGGGTTCAAGCGACTCTCCTGCCTCAGCCTCCCGAGTAGCTGGGACTACAGGTTACAGGACTACCACGTTTGGCTTTTTTTTTTTTTTTTTTTTTTTTTTTGTATTTTTAGTAGAGACAGGGTTTCACTATGTTGGCCAGGCAGGTTTCGAACTCCTAACCTCTGGTGATCTGCCTGCCTCAGCATCCCAAAGTGCTGGGATTACAGGTGTGAGCCACTGCAGTTTTTTTAATTCCACACCATCCTCCCACTCTCCTTCTTCTGAGTGTCCAATGTCCATTATGCCGCTCTGCATGCCTTTGTATACCCATAGCTTAGCTCCCACTTGTAAGTGAGAACATGCAGTAAGTGGTTTTCCATTCCTGAGTTACTTCACTTACAATAATGGCCTCCAGCTCTGTCCAAGTTGCCACAAAAGACAATATTTCATTCCCTTTTATGGCTGAGTAGTATTCCATGGTGTATATATACCACATTTTCTTTATCCACTCATCGGTCAGTGGGCACTTAGGTTGGTTCCATATCTTTGTAATTGTGAATTGGGCTGTAATAAATCTACATGTGGCAGGTGAATCACTTCAGGTCAGGAGTTCAAGATCAGTCTGGCCAACATGGTGAAACTCCGTCTCTACCAAAAATACAAAAAAAAAAAAACAAAAAAATTAGCCAGGCATGGTGGCAGGCACCTGTAATCCCAGCTAGGGGCAGGGGCAGGTTCCTAGCATCAACCTGGTTGATTTGCAGGGGAAGCAAGCAGGCCATGCAAGAAGAGAGGGAGAGTTGACTTAAATGCAGCCCACAGGACACGAGACGGGACAATATGGCCACAGAGCAGTGTCCAGCTGCCCAAGGCGCCACTCTCCACTTGTTTCCACTCCACTCCATTCAAACTCCTGCCACCCGGGGGGGTTCCATCTCACCAGGCACAGTGGTCATCACCCGTAGCTTGGAGCCCCGGACACAACTCCAGTGGCCTGGCCAAGGCGTGCAATGCCATGCTTTCATGAGGCCCTGAGAGCCTGCTGCTTTGCTGACCCCAGTGTCTGCAGTGGGTTTTTGGCCCTAAGGGCAGATTTAACAAAGGAGTGTATATTAGTCAGGGTTCTCCAGAGGGATAGAACTAATAGGATAGATGTATATATAAAGGGGAGTTTATTAAGGAGGATTGACTTACACGATCACAAGGTAAAGTCCCACAATAGACCATCTGCAAGCTGAGGAGCAAGGAAGCCAGTCCGAGTCCCAAAAGCTCAAAAGGAAGGAAGCCAGCAGTGCAGCCTTCAGTCTGTGGTCGAAGGTCCAAGAATCCAAAAGCCGAAGAACTTGGAGTCTGATGTTTGAGGGCAGGAAGCATCCAGCATGGGAGAAAGATGGAGGCCAGAAGACTAAGTCAGTTTAGTCCTTCCATGCTCTTCCACCTGCTTTTATCCTAGCCGTGCTGGCAGCTGATTAGATGGTGCCCACCCAGATTGAGGGTGGGTCTGCCTCTCCCAGTCCACTGACTCAAATGTTAATCTCCTTGGCAACACCCTCACAGACACACCCAGGAACAATACTGTGCATCCTTCAATCCAATCAGGTTGAAACTCAATATTAACCATCAGAGGGTGTGTTCTTTGTAAGGACAGGGAAAGGCCCGGAGGAACTGCAGAGCAGCACCGAGCTCTGGCCATCAGTTGTGAAAGCTGGATCCCATGTGTTCATGGGCACAGACACGTGTCTGTGTGTGAGTGTGTGCGTGCGTGTGTCAGAGAGAAAGAGGAGGGAGAAAGGAAGATGGATGGGGCTGAGATGGTGATGAAAAGGGGAAGACAGGCTGAGCACGGGACAGAGTGACAGGCTAGCACCTCACCATTTCTGTGTTACCTAAAAAACGGTGACCTTAGCAGAGTAAAATTTGCCTGAGAACTTCACCCTGTCTCCCATGTTGAGTCTAGCACTCAGTCTCCCCGGGCAGAAGGGGGGCGGAGGGTGGCTAGCAGGGTCTTAGGTATGCCCAGGGGTGGTAGAAGGTGGAAGCACCTCCAGCTGGAGGAGGCCTCCTAATTAGGCACAACCTGCGCTGTCACCTCCTCTGACCCCATCAGCCCATGCTGATCGTCACCAGGTGCATGACTCCAGGGCTGACCTCTCACTCACCTAGCTCCTAGTGGGGAAGCAAATCCCATGTGGCTTCTTCCTGTGCCTGCGTTTGGGTGGGGAGACTGGCCTGCACCATCCCACCCGTTCAGGACCCCAGGAGGCTGGGCCCCAGCGCACTCTGCCCTCCCCCTCGCCCAGTTCAACAGAGAGTCTGCGGCCTCCAATCCAGATCGCAGAGGGCCAGGCTCCAGTGACCTTTCCGGATTCTGCATCTTGACGTTTTCATGCTGAGCAAGCAAACAGGGAAGACGCCTTTTGAACGCTCTAGTCAAAGGTTCCGCTAAGAGCACTGCAGAAAGCTCAGCTTCTCAGACCTCAGGCAAGCTTGAAAGTACTTTACCATTTTAAAGAGAAAGGGAGTTGCGCTTCACTTGCGGTCATTAACCCAACAACTCGGACTACTTTCAGAGGGATGCTTGCTCTTCTAAGCACAGCCCAGGAAAAGGCAGGAAGAAATATTTCGAGTGGACCCCAAGGAAAATACGCGGTTGGGATGCATATCCCAGGTAGTGCGCGGAGCAGATGGTCAGCTCCTGTTGGCTGAGAGCTCCAGAGCTCCCAGAATACGGATCTGATTGTGTGGCCTGCCGCCATTGATCACCCTTCAATTGATTCCCACAGCTCCTGGGATCCCATTCAAAGCCTACCCAAGGTCCATCCTGCTCCAGGCCCTGCTCATCTGTCCAAAATCCAAGCTCAAAAGAATTTGGAGAAGGAATTTAAAGTCTTCCTTAATAGTAAGGCTTGCTAGGGCTGCAGTTCCACTGTGTGTGTGGCGGGGTGAGCCGTGGCCAGGCTGTAGGAAAGGGAGTAGCAAGGGCCTTGGGACGGGAAAGACAGAAAGACAGGCAGAGACAGAGTGGGCACCCTTTGGGATGAGGCACTTCCCCATCTTGACCTCCCTGAACTGTCAGGGGAGGGGAGGTCCTTATTGGACCAAGGAGAAAACAGACTCGGATTGCCTGAGCTCTGTGACAAAGCCACACAGGCAGAGGGTCCAGCCCTGAGCGCCTTGGGCAGGTCTTTCCCTCTCCAATCCCTTTCTGAAAGGCTCTGAGGCTCTTGGACGGAGAAAGGGCCCCGAAGGAGAAGCAAGGAAAGCGCCATGGAGGGGCCTCCTTGGATAGGGCCAAGCCAGCAGGAGCCGGCCCTGAGAACAGGCGGCCCCCATAGGCCCTCCGCAGACCCTCAGCAGGAACTGGTAGACCGTCTGCGTGCACTGGAATTTCTGACTTGGTGTGGGTTTGGTGACCCGCGCATGTGTTGGTACAGGAGTCCGTGTGTTGCCTTCACCCAAGGGGCACCCTGTCCTAGACTCGCGCCTCCCTGGCTTCCAGCGCTGGGCCCCTGCTCTCTGTGGCCCTGTGACCCTGGCATCCCAAGAGGATGGCTTGAGAAGCCTCCCCACCTCCCCTCCAGGCTCCACGACTCCTCCCGCTGCAGAATGACGCCAACTGCGGTTGGACCCCGGCCCCGTGGCCCAAGGGCTATCTCTGATGGTCTCCATTTTCACTGCTCTCTCCAGCCCCTCTGCTGCACCAGGAGATCAAGCTCCCCAGCCCTTTCCCTGAGCCCGTGGTCCTCGCCTGCGAATCCCACCTGAGCAGTCCTCCTGCCTCTCAACCTGCCCCAGGGCAGGGTGTCCTCTAAACATCCCCCTTCAACCTGAGCTCTTCGCGCCTGTCTTACGTGTAGACAGCGGCTCCTGGTGACTGAAGTCAAGCCCTGTCTATAGACCAGGAGCCCCAGCTCCCTCCCACGACGGCAACATGACAACAGACAGCAGGACCAGCCCTCCCCGAAGGAGGGCCAAGCCCCTGGCCCAAGGCGTGCCTCACACCCTTGCTGCCGAGTGTTTTCTTCTCCGACCACTGAAATTCTCACGTTTCTTTTCCTCCCTGAACCCACCCCCCAGCCCTCCCTCCTTCCACCACCTTCCACCTCCTGGGTCCTGCAAGGGCAGTTAGCCATAGCTGACTGCCGGCTTTCTGCAGTCCAAATCCTCTGGCTCCTCCCAGCTTTCCTCTGCCTTGAGGTCCCGTGGATTTCAGCGTGCGTGGCCACTCCTGCTGAGCTGTGTCTTGACTCCTGGAATTCACTTCTTCATTGAACACATCCTCACTGAGCACCTCCAGGGTGCCAAGCACAATTGTGAGGCGGGGACAGAGCGGGCAGCCGCACACACCAGGCCTTGACCTTGACCTTCTGGTCAGCAAGGGGAGGGAAAACAGAAATGAACAAAATACTTTCCGGAGGCGTGGAGCACTGTGAAGAAAGTAAAAGGAGATGACAAGGAAGGGAGGACGTGCCAAGAGGGACAGTCACAGAAGACTTCTCTGAGAGGCCACATTGGAACTGAGACGTGAATGGTCCAAAGAGGAAGAAGCCCCAACACCTGGGAGCAGAGGAACCCAGGAAGAGCCACTGCAAGGGCGGGGCCTGAATTCAGGAGGAAGCTGGACATGCCAAAGCATCCAAGAAATGGCCAGGGCAGCTTCACAAGGGTGGCCGAGAGGAGAAGGATGGGTCTAATACTCAGTAAGGGTCAGAATCAAATAAGACAATGAGAGAAGGGAAGGAAACACATCGCGGGTAGGTATGGACCCTACTAAAACAGAAAGACCCGGACAGGAGCAGAAGAGGTGTGAGGATGGAGCACAGAAAGACAGAAGAGATGGGCGGGGGCAGATCCTGTGTGAGTACCAATGGCAGGAAGACAGGAAGAGATGCTCAGAGCCACATCATGTGTTGGTGTGTCAGTAAAACAACAAGGCCTAGGCCGGGCATGGTGGCTCATGACTGTAATCCCAGCACTTCGGGAGGCTGAAGTGGGTGGATCACTTGAGGTCAGGAATTTGAGACCAGCCTGGCCAACATGGCGAAACTCCGTCTCTACTAAAAATACAAAAATTAGCCAGGCGTGGTGGCGCGAGCATGTAATCCCAGCTACTCAAGAGGCTGAGACAGGAGAATGGCTTGAACTTGGGAGGCGGAGGTTGCAGTGAGCTGAGATCTCACCACTGCACTCCAGCCCGGGTGACAGAGCAAGACTCTGACCAAAAAAAAAAAAAAGAAAGAAACTTCGATGCCTTTTGTTCACGTGACTTTAGCAATCTTTTGGAAATAAAGACAGTTTTAAAAATTATTGGTTAACAAGGTGTGGTGGCTCACGCCTGCAACCCCAACACTTTGGGAGGCAGGCAGGCAGATCATTTGAGGTCAGGAGTTTAAGACCAGCCTGACCAACATGGTGAAACCCCATCTCTACTAAAAATACAAAAAAATTAGCTGGGTGTGGTGGTACACACCTGGAATCTCAGCTACTCAGGAGGCTGAGGCAGGAGAATCGCTTGAACACAGGAGGCAGAGGTTGCAGTGAGCCGAGATCACAAAAAATAAAAGTTGCTAAGAGTTAACACTGTAATATGTAATTGACACTACTGGAGAAACAGTTTTACATACAAGGTGTGTAAGGGAAGTATAATATTTCTTTAGTAAAAGATTAGAAGAAGGCATGGGAATATGGCTTTTGTTAAAGGGAATGTAATTTTGTCTAGTTCAGAGGGTTTAAAGATTGCCTTCACCTAAAAGAGTAACGAGACAAAACTGAAGGTTTAAGCAAGGTGAAAAGGGTTTGTGAAGCAGCAGATGGCAAACCCACACTCATGACTCCTGCCTGAGGGCGCTATTGACACAGGCAGGACTGAAGAGGTATAGAGTGGAAAAACAGGAGGGGAAAGGACTCAGGGATGATGAACAGGAGATGGCTGTGGCTTGGAGGTGGAGACATTAGCTGAGTGTTGGATGCACGGGCCAGGAACACAAGGAGAAAGTTCAGGAAAGAAGCTGTGCCTAGAAAGGTGGTGGTGGTGATTGTTGATTTTGTTGTTAGTGCCTCAGAGACTCTCATTAACTTCCAACTTTTTGCCCCAGGCCATAGCCTGTACTGTGCTCTGACATTCAGAGGGTTCTGGTAGCGTAGTAGGTACTCAATTTTGTGAACGTTCTATGGCGTCCTGAAAAGTCTGTGTTCCCTTTTTGAATTTGATGTCTATTAATAATGCCTTTACAATGATACCAATATCTACCATTAATTTTGCATACATCTATCAAAAGCTAAGAACAAAGTCTTTCATTCCTGTTGCCTTTCTATTAAATTATCCATGAGGTTCATCTGGTTCTGCTTTCTACTGTTGATTATGTGTAATTGATCATATATACCTTCATGATCTGTACTTGAACCTCATACCAGGTAGCCATTCCTGATGCATTGACTGTTTTTGCCTCTAATTCTCCCTCACCTGGATCAGTATTATCACGGTGGCACTTTCTGTTTGCTTGTTGATCAGTTTTTGTCCAGTCCTTTATTTATTTAAGAGACGGGGGGGGGGGTTCCCTATGTTGCCCAGGCTGGTCTCGAACTCCTGGGCTTAAGCAACCCTCCTGCCTCAGCCTGCCCAGTAGCTGGGACAACAGCAAGCACCACCATGCCCAGCTTGACCCTTTATTCTAATGTTTGAGGTAAATGATGAGGTAGGTAAAAGCATAAGATTGTTTTAAAAATAAATCCTGGAATCATTTTAACATGGGCGTTTAATCTGTTTCTATGTAATGTCATTATATTAAGTTGGTCTTCTGACATACGTTATGCTTTTTCTTTATGATTTTGGCTGTTTCTGCTGCCTGCTAAATGGCAATGTTTTATTGCCTTTTGTCTTCCACAGTGATTTGGACATGATATAGCCTGTGTTCTTGAATTTGAACAATTATTATAACAGCAATGCGCTGCAGAGAAATCAGAGAGTGAAGATAAGCAAAATGAAGAGAACATGGCCAGAATCCCACCTGCCCCTCCACACCAACTATAGACGGGTTCATGTGTGTCTTCCAAATATCTTCTAGACGTATAAACACATCTGAGTATAAACGCACAATGGGATCCCCTGGAGAAGGAATGCTACAAATCTGCCTGTGACCTGCTTTGATCAACATATCGTATATCTTTCCATGTGAATAAATAACTTTCCCCTGTATAACTTTTCATGACTGCAAATGTGTGCATTGAATGGGTGTAACATAATTTCAACAGTTCCCCTATTGTGGACTTGTTTATGAGCCCTTTGTCATTTCTAACAATATTGTGATGAACAGGCTTGCTAATACCTTACTCTTTGAGTACATGGTTACTTCTGCAGGATACATTGGAAGTAGAGAAATTACCAAATCAATAGGTGTGTGCCTTTTTCAGGCTTTTCCTGTGTGATGCCTAACTGCCTTCAGGACACATTACACCAAATTCACATACCATTAGCATGAGTACTTGACATTGCTTTGACCTTTGCTAAATTTTGTTTCAACTTTTATTTTAGATTCAGGGAGTGCACGCACAGGTTTGTTACCTGGGTATATTGTGTGACGCTGAGGTTTGGGGTACAAATGATCCCGTCACCCAGGTAGTGAGCATAGCACCCAACAATGAGTGTTTCAGCCTTTGCTCTCTTCCCTCCCTCCCCCATCTAGTAGTCCCATTTTTTTATTTTTTTATTTTTTTGCTGCCACCTTTATGTCCATCAGTACCGAATGTTTAGCTCCCACTTATAAGTGAGAACATGCAGTATTTGGTTTTCTGTTGCATTAATTCACTTAGGATGATGGCCTCCATGACTTTGCTAAATTTATAAAAGGTGAAGAATCACACACACCCTGTTTTACTTCGTGTTTCTTTAATCACTGGCGAAGTTCAACATTTTTCATGTGTGGTATCAGTCCACAAGTTGACCCATAGTGGTCCCCCTGGCCCCCGGTAGTCCCGCTCCTGTGTAATCCACCCCACAGTGAATCAGGGATGGTCTGGGGGCCAACAGAACACTGCAGAAGTCGTCACTTCTGACCCTAGGCTACAAAAGACAGTATTTGTTTCCTGTAATTCACATGTTCCTTGTTGCTGAACCTGTGCTCAATTTTGTGAAAGGTCTTCGGATGCCTCTGCCTCTCTCCTGAATCGCCTTTGCCTCCCTCCGCCGCAGTCTTGGGAGCCTTGTACCAGAGGGAATAGGTGGCTGAGATGGTAGCCCCATGAGAATGGAGGCCTTCTGCCAAAAGCCACAGCGAAGTGGAGGGCTCCAGTCAACGTGTGTGGGTGGCCAACCATCACGGGACTGCGGGGTGAGCCAGGGCACAAGCCTCTCAGTGCTAACTCTGGGGACAAGCTGGTCATCCTATACATGAGTGAGCTGTCTGGGAAGCAGAGCCCCGTCCTAATCAAGCCTTGAGATGACTGCAGTTCCAGCCGACAGTGAGTGCATGACCTGTAAGACCCTGGGGCAGAACCACGCGGCTGAGCAGTGCCCAGATTTCAGATCATCAGACCCTGCGTGAGATCCTGAGTGCTTGTTGTTTTAAGCTGCTAAGTTTGGGGGTAATTTTGTTCCACACAAATAATACATTATGTTTTTAAAACATTTTATAAGGATTTAATATGTGATAAAGGTGATAAATTTACCCTTTGGGAAAAGTGTAGGAACAATTGGTTTATCCTGGGGAAAAGATAAAGGTTTTCAATCAAATGATCACCAGATGTACTAAGGATGTCTTGAAAAGAAAGCCACAGACCTACTGGAAGAGGGACAGGTGTGTCTTGACAGAAGCTCACTCCTGCTCAGGGTCTTTGGCCTTCGACACACACCTCCCTTGACCCCTGCCCATCATCCTTCAGGTCTTGGTGGAAACGACGCTTTCTCCAGAAGCCCCGCACAATCTTCTCAGCCAGGTAGAGGCTGCCTGGTGGATCTCTCATGGCTACGCCATCTGCTGTATTTTGCACACTCATGAGTTACATAGGCGTTTGTATGTTTCATGCTGTCTTCCCAGATAGACTGCGAGCATCCTGAGGCCGGGAATGGTGCCTGTGCTGTGCACTCTCTCATGCCCAGCTGCCTGTCAGTCTGCAGTGCCTTATATGGGGCGTTTTCCTCCCTCACTTCCTGGTTCTTTGACACAGGGTTTTGAAAACTCCACTTGGCAGTGTGTGCTCCCATCAGGGCTCTTCTGCTTCAGCTTCCACCTGCAGTGCTGTGCCTGTGGGGTCCACATGCACTACCCACGCCCCGGCTCCAGGAGTTGCAGCCGCCTCCTTGGCTAGGGTTTGCTGGGTGTTTTGGAATTGACATAACCTGAAGGAACAACGCAAGGGGTGCAGCATGGCCACGCCCCAAATGACCGTACTACATGGCATCTGAAGACGCCATGGATTGTAAAACCCATCCAGATGTCAGACACGTTCATCTGGAAAAAAAGGACATCTTAGAATTGATGATGTACGTATTTTCTCAATCCAGCTTCAAGGGCCTGAGAGTTGTAGAAATATTTCCCAGATGGGCAAAAGCTTGCCTGCCCTTCTAATTTTCAGGGGTACCCTGTGTTCTGGTCATTTTCATTTTCTGAAAGGTATTTAGTGAGAAGGCGAGAGTGAGTGACTCAATGGCTGCTAGCAAGCTGTCATGTTAAACCAGTTTTTAATTCTCTTCAGAGCCACACCGTCCTCCAATAACTCCCTCTTTCTTCTGATAGTTTTAGTGCTTGACTGGCTGTATATAAAACACAGAAGTGAAACCAACCAGAAAATAATCCAAAGGCCAAATGGCACCTTATGCCAGTCATTCACTGATACCTGTGGAATGGCTCAGTATGTGTTTGCTACTTAAAAACTCAGCCTCAATCTCCTAACTCATCATGTGACTAAGAACGCCTGGCCTCCTGGGAATGCAGCCCAGTAGGCTTCAGCTTTATTTCACCATCTATTCTCTCTGAAGGCTGCTACCTATGAGGCTTCATCTACATAACAAGAATCTGGACCCCCACAATTCCCCTTATCTTAATGCAAGCATTTCTTTCTACTGACTTCAAGTCTTGGGACAAAGCTTAACTCTTTCAACAGGTTGCCAATCAGAAAATCTTTGAATCTACCTATGACCTGTAAGTCCCTACTCCAAGTTGTCCTGCCTTTCCGGTCGAACCAATGTATACCTCCCATGTACGGGTTTTTGTCTTTGCCTATAATACCTGTCTCCTTATAGTGTATATAAAACCAAACTGTAACCCAAAAAATAAAAAATAAAAAATAAAAACTCAGCCTCGATCTGATTCCCAGGATTACGATTCTATCAGCAAGTAATTGATCCCTGATGGCAAGAATCAAAGCTGGTGAAACTCACTGCCCTCATGAAGAGTTCATTCTAGTGGGGAAAGACATCCAATATGCAAATAAATAAACAAGTGAATGAATGAATGAACCGTGGCAGGAAATGTATCAGTTGCATCTCACCATATTTTTAAGCTGTGGTAATGAATCCCTAAATCCCAGTAAGTTACAACTGTAGACACTACTTCTTCCTCACATAATATGAAGGAGGCCACAGGATGGCCTTGGCCCAGCCCCACAGGCCTTCTTGCTTGCTCCACAACCCAGTCTGAAGGGGCAGCCCTGTCTGGCCAATGCTGGGCTCACAGCCAAGGGAGAAGCATGAGACAGATGATCTCTCCCATGGGAAGGCTTCTGCTTGATGTGGTGCTCTTTAGTCCACTTGTGTACCTCCTAAAGGCCAAAGCAGGGTTCAGGGCCAAGTGCAACAATGGGCTGGGCAACAGAGTTCACCTTCAGGGAGGAACTGCAAATCCCATTGCAATGAATGGGAAGAAATATTCTTTGCAGGGAAGAGTTGATTGCTGGGAACAATAATCTAAGCAGCCATAAGTTTAAGTGACGTAAAGATAATATATCAGGGAAGGAGGCTAAGGGGAACCAGGTGTGTGTGTGTCATGGGGTTAGAGGGGTGCCACAGAGAAACTGACAAACTTACAGGAGGAATAAACAGGTGATGTTCTGATGTTAGAATCATGATGTATAGTGGAGACTGCTGGCTAGTTACCAAAAACCCATTTCCTCATCTTCCTGGGTACACAGACTTTTCCTGGCCACTGTTAACAGTGAGGTGTGGCCATGTGACTGAGGTCCAGCCCATGGAGTGAGAACAGAAGTGATGTGTGCCCTGCCACCAGGAGTCCAAGGACCCCAAGGTCCTAGGGATGGTGGAGCCACAGACGGAAGGAGCCTGGGTCCCCAAATCACCATCCGGCAGAAGGACATCTACTTCGGATCGTGAGCAAGTAAGCTGGAGTGCAATGGTGCGATCTCGGCTCACTACAACCTCCACCTCCCGGGTTCAAGTGATTCTCTTGCCTCAGCCTCCCAAGTAGCCGGGACTAGAAGCGTGCACCACCATGCCTGGCTAATTTTTGTATTTTTAGTAGACGAAGTTTCACCATGTTGGCCAGGCTGGTCTCGAACTCCAGACCTCAAGTGATCTGTCCATCTCGGCCTCCCAAAGTGCTAGGATTACAGGAATGAGCCACCGCGCCTGGCCAAAACCAGGGATTTTATGGTCTTTGGAAACCGACTGGTAGTGACTTCATAGTGACGTCGTTTACGGTGATGTTGACCTAGGTGGACTCTCCTGGGAGAGAGACTTCCCAACATGGAGAACGGTGTATATTGGCAAATATGAGTCATGAGGGGCTTCTTCAGGTGTATGGAAGAGAACTGTATATGGGAAAAAGAATGAAAAAGGAACTGAATCCCTTTGTCTGAAAAGCAAACACAATTAGAGAGGTAATAACTGGAATAACCAACTGAGAGAGTGCTAACAACTTTGAAACCACCAGCCCTTGTACTTGGAGGAATTCCTCAGAATACCCTAGAGGTAGAGGCCCCTTTGAAGAGGGCAGAGTGTGGAGGAGCATGGGTGAAGGGATGAGGGTCTTCCCTTTCTGACCATCGCTTCCTCCAGGAAAGCAGCATCAGATTCTACCATACACTGATGAGTTTCAGAAACACCTGTCATTTCATTCAACAGAATGGCAGACCTGCCACCCTGCCATTTATCTGGATTTGTGTCTTCAAGTCTTCCTGTTTTCTACATGCCTCCCAATTATTTACTGACAAAGGAATGAGTTGACCCTTTGCCCTGTTTTGTTTTTCATCTATTACTTCAACCTCGTTTCCTTTTCAACTATAATAGGAAGAGCAGGTGCTTCTCAGTCGTAGGTGGCTTAGCTGTCTTTGGCTAATATTAAGAAACCTCAAGCAAGAAGTCTAAATATTGATCATTAATTTACTGAAACCCTCTGTATATTGAATGTTGCTTGACTTCAGACATCTCTGAAAAGTATAGACAAATTTGTCTTCATATTCTGCATAAACTTTTTATTATGGAAAATTTCAAATATACATGATAGTAGAGAAATTTGTGTAATGGATTCCCATGTATGTGTCACTGGCCACAACGAATACCAACATAAGGCCAACCCTGTTTCATCTGCATCTCCTTCCCCATTGAATTATTTCAAAGCAATCCCAGATATCATCTCATTTAATATGTAAAGTTTTTATAAGATACTTATTTCCAAGAGATAGGGGCATCATCTTTTCAAAATACCATTATAATACCAATTAGCACCATTGTTAGAAATGAAGAGCAACTCTTCAGTATCATCTAATATCCACTGGGTATTCACCTTTCCCTGGATTGTCTCATGTATGCATTTTTCCTGTTGTTTTCTTTTAATCAGCATCTAAACGAGGTCTGTGCATTGCATTTGGGTGACATGACTCTTAAGATTCTTAATCTACAATCATTCCAAGTTCCCCTTTTTTTCCTCGGCTGGATGCAAGGAAATTGTTAAATGCCTTGCTAAATATGATGGCTTCATCCTAGTACTAGTTAATACCTAAAGGCAAAATACACATTTGTGGTAAGGCTTTTTGCTTACGATCATGGATATAATTTCACATTTCAAAGTCTCCTTGATAATTGTGAATTTGGGGCAGATCTGATTAGATCACTTTTGTTTTAATTTGTACTAGGTTGTTGCAAAGCTCAGACGAGCTCTGCCATTTTCTTGCCATTCCTTTGGGCTTACATTATTAGTCTTCAATTCAGTTAATGTAGCTTCTTTTCATTCACTTTTTAAAACCACCTGTTCAGGCCGGGTGCAGTGGCTCATGCCTGTAACCCCAGCACTTTGGGAGGCCGAGGAGGGTGGATCACCTGAGGTCAGGAGTTCGAGATCAGCCTTGCCAACATGGTGAAACCCCATCTCCACTAAAAGTACAAAAATTAGCCAGGTGTGGTGGTGCGCACTTGTAATCCTAGCTACTCAGGAGGCCGAGGCAGGAGAATCACTTGAACCCAAGAGGCGGAGGTTGCAGTGAGCTGAGATCGCACCACTGCACTCCAGGCTGGGCAAGAGAGAGAGACTCTGTCTCAAAAGATAATACATAAAAAATAAATAAAACCACCTGTTCCGCTTTTAGGAGCTAACATTTTATGTTTCAAGCCACCCATCTTTTCACATTAACATCTATGAAATCAGTTTGCATTTTATAATCAATGGTGATAGTTTAATAGGTAGCATTTTCTTTTACTATTTAGTAAACAGTGGTGCATCTTACAAAGAGGTCTTAGATTTGATGAAATATACTAGTTTATTTAAACTAGGTAATATAAAGGGCCCTTTCTATGGAAGTTTTACTCTTCTTTCTGAACAGTAGGCCACCTCTACAGGACAGATACGCTAAAGAAGGTAGACAAATCCAAGCCTGGCCAGGAACACATGAGCCATTCTGAATCTTCAGAATGGAAGTAGTTTAATACAGAATCAGAAGCTTACATGGCTCCTGGAAGGCAGGGGCTAAGGTGAAGGAAGAAGTTTCTAGAAATCCAGGAGTACAAGAGTCACAGGGAAGCTCCCCTGCCCCCAGGTGTCTCAGCTGCCTGCACGACTGAAGTGGGCGAGTCTCAAGATGATATCCAGAGGCTGCTGGCAAATCCCACATCTGCCTCCTGCTGATGCTCAAAAGCCTGTCCTGTGCAGCCACCAGAAGGAAGCGGCTTCTCACCTCCCTCCTCCCCAAATCAGGGCACAGGGTCTCTTGGGGCAGAATCTAAGAATCCATGTCTACCGGTAAAGGAGTGTGGCAAGTGTCACGTTCAGGCTTTATGCCTCTAAGGACAGGGAGAAACCAAGAAGGGCTGGGATGGTGGCAAGTACCAACAATGTTTAGCACTTTAGAACACATCAGTGCATCCGTACATTAACTACAGAAAAGCTTAATCTTTTTCCTCTTACGTGAATATAAAAGGAAGTTGTAAGATAAGCTGGGATGGTGGCAAGTACCAACAACATTCAGCACTTTAGAACACATCGGTGAATCCATATATTAACTACAGAAAAGCTTAATCTTTTTCCTCTTACGTGAATATAAAAGGAAGTTGTAAGATACGTGTCCTGCTCCCAACGGATTGATTTCTGCCCCTGTGGAATATGTGCACCCACCCCAACCCTGACGTCAGTGGACTTGAGCCTCCGAAGCCAGCCAAAGCCAGGTGGAGGAGTGAGGCCAAAGGAGGAACAGGGCTTGACAAGGCCAAAACCCTGCCCTGGCCGCCCCGTTGTCCCTGAGGGATTATTTCCACAAATGCATGTGTTTAAGGGCTTCAGTTCTATGGCAGGAGAACAGGACACACCATTACTGATGCATAAGGACACGTCACTTATGGGCACTTGGCACTGACTCATATGCTCTGTCATAAGTGCCCTGACGTTCTCCTTTTCACGAACACTGGTTTGTCTGTTATGTTGAGGCAGCTCGAGGGGAGGAGCTAGGCCCCTTGTTTCTTAAAGATCTCCCCTCAATGCTGATAGTATCCCTAAAGCCAGAAAGGTGATCCCATAACAAGAGAGTTGCCTCTGTTAGAGCAGGGGGAGTGGCCAAGCTCAATTTGAGCATGTGCTAACTACGGAGCGTCGCTCTTAAGGTTTAGTGGCATCAACCTGCTGACAAAATAGGGCAAACGGCCAGAAGAGGAAGAACTGTCCCCCACGCATTCCAACAGCGGGCTATCACTTGCACGTCCTCTCAAACCTAAAGCTCTCCCACATTGCCTGGATCAGCTGCGGGGGACTTTGTGAGCAAGCCCCAGCATCAAGCTATAGCCCCAGAAATTTTAACCTACTTCATGTATTCAGCCAACTGCAAGGACAATCCCTTCTGCAGCTTGAAAAAGCAGTGCTTTTCCTCCCAATTACACTGTCACTACTCACAGTATTTACTTTTTACTTTTGAATATTACAGAAGGGCATGGTGTTTCTATGCCTACAGAGGGAGGTCTTGGTTTTAAAAAGTTTGGGAAATCCCACTCTAGAACATGTACTGTAAGACATTTCAACAATACGAAATCAAGCAGACGAAAGGCCAAAGCAAATGCTAGGTGTGCCTAGAAGGTCATAGAGCTCAAGATGCAGAATTCTGCAGGTTACAAAGCATCAAAGGATGGAATGAGAGGCAAAGCCAGAGGAAGATTATTTCACATCTGGAAAATTCACAGGAAGGATAATACGGCATGATAGTCTGCAGACTAAAAGTTTACAAGCCAGATAGGAGAAAAAAAGGAGCCACGAATTACTCAAGTCTCAGATCACTCAAATTGACACCCCCGTTCCAGTCGCTGAGCATCACCCCTGGAGCCTCAGTCAGGGCCCTATTGTCTCCAGTGAATCACAGGACACGCTGCTGGGGAGCAAGAGCAGTGAGGATTTCTGGGTTCCTCAGCTGGAGCCGCAGCTCCTGGGGTTGGGGTAGGGGCCAAATAAGTGAGGCTATGCAAAACCCCAGTCCTCCAAGGGCATCCCACTGGGGCAGCTGGACCATCTGAAGGCAGAGGGCCAAGAGCAGGTGCATGCAGGAGGCGGCCTCTGGCCCCCAGTGGTAAAAGAGCAACCAGAGTTGCCAGCCAGGCGTACAGGCTCAGATGGGATGAGATATCTCGGGGCACGGGCATTTTCTAGCACTCTCGCATCACTGATGATATCATAAATAACAAAGGCTCTGACTACAGATACAGCTCATTGACTAACTTCTTACAGCCCCCCTGGGGTCTCATTGAAGACCCCTGTAAGAAATCAGCCCTTGGTTCTTAGGCATCCTGTTTAGCATTAGAATCTGGGCAGGTTTTAAAACTCAAGTATTTGGACACGGAAAGCCACAAACTTACTAGACTGGCTCTGTTCCAGTTCCAACAAATATACACTTTAATGTAATGCAGTTAACGGTAAATAAAATCACACCTGAGGCTTTGAATGAATCGTTTCGATTAACTTTATTAATATTTTAAAATATGAAAACTGTAAAACATAGTATTTATGTAAACACCTGAGGACTGTTCAAGTGGGTACAGCATCTTCATACAAACAACTTGAAAGAAGACCAAGTTTAAGTAAGAATCTTTTGACATATAAGGAATAACATAAATGAAGCTATTCTTTAAATAGTTGCATTCATGTCTAAAGTACATTTGGTTTTCTAAAAAGAAAATGTACATTCTTGCCCCTGGTGAATATTTTATTGGCATTTACAACAAATGGCTAATACTTTTATAACTGATTCTCATAGCTTATAGACGTTACATCAAAGTTACACAAAGTAATAACAATAAACATATAGCACCATTTCCTCTTCAAAGTTCTAACTTATAAAATAAAGCCCCAAACATGGCTGGGCACGGTGGCTCATGCCTGTAATCCCAGCATTTTACAAGGCCGAGGTTGGCGGATCACCTGAGGTCAGCAGTTCGAGACCAGCCTGACCAACATGGAGAAACCCCATCTCTACAAAATTAGCTGGGCATGGTGGTGCATGCCTGTAATCGCTGAGGCAGGAGAATTGCTTGAACCAGGGAGACAGAGGTTGCAGTGAGCCGAGATCGAGCTATTGCACTCCAGCCTGGGCAACAAGAGTGAAACTCCATCTCAAAAAAAATTAAAAAATAAAATAAAATAAAGCCCCAAACAATAAGTCTGAACTAATATATCTCTCAAAGTGTAGCAGAATAAATGGCTCAGAACTAAGCAAATTAATTAGAAACATTGCATAGGACAGAGAACTTCCCTGTATGGAAACGAATCTACAGATTGTTTCATATCCCCTGAAGAGTAAGCTGAGAGGTACTGGTGATAGCAAACGATGGACATATATTTTTTACGAAATCGAAACATCTAACTATATACACAGTTCATCGTTACCTCTGTGGCAGTGCAAAGTGCCAGATTAAATTCAAGAAAAAAGAAGATTTACTTGTGTGTAAACCTACAGGTATAAAACAATATACAAATATGGTAAAGTACCATATGAGGAATAAACACATATAATATATATCTTCAAAAAATTTGGACACTGGTATCTTCATATAGAGATGTAAGAAAAGAATGCCTAGTTAAATGTCCAAGCTTAGTGAAAATACGGAAAGTTTTAAAATAATAGGTATTTTACTGAAAAAATTTAATTTTACTCCATCCAAACAACCCTCGTAGTATAAATATCTCCTGCATAAAATGACAATTCTATCCTATAATTTAAAAAATTTATCAAAAACTGGTAAGAACACTTTATGAAAGCTTATAAGCTTTATAAGCTTGCTTTTTTCCTTTAAATATGATCAAATACAACATACAGAGAAATAATAAAAGGAAAATAATTTATATGGCTATTCCCTTTCTAGATATACTGATAGAACATGAACAGAACACCACAGAGTATCAGACAAAACATCTGAGAAAAGATGATATCTACAGGTGCACCTTTAAATTCTCTGGTGAGGAAAAATTCTCATGGATTTAATTATAGAAGTTGTCAATCCCTGATATTTTCCCCTTTGGGATTTAGCTGTTTTGGTTCTAGATATAAAGATTAACCAAAATCAAAGGTTTTTCTCTGTTAACTACATTAAGTATATTTGTAAACTGTACAATGAAAATTTAAAAAGACATAAAGAACTGCCAATTTGAATATGCCAATACTAACATGTTAAATGCTTTTTAAAGTAGTAGACTGGGGGAGTGGTGGTTGTGCCTCCCGAGGCTGGTTGGTGACTCCAGGGAAAAAAAAAAAAAAAAAAAAAGTTGACTGAACTGTTAATACAGTTCTGCAATTCTGATAAAACACTTTTATAGGAACTGTCTACAAAACCAAAACTGCTGAGAAATACTTTTAAATTAAAATGTTAACAGTACACCTGAGAATTATGTCCAATCTAAACTTACGCATATTTTTTTCAATTGTATTTTCCTTCTTTAAGTTTTTCAATGTAGTAACACAGCTTTAATGCTGGCCCCAGCTTCAGCCCCATATACTTCATCATCACATCACTCTTGAGTAGGAACAGAGCCTTCCCATCAATTTCCTACAGAGAGAAGGAAATCATACTCATTAATAATGCTTTCATATCAAGTTATTTATACATAAGAACATGTAAAATAGAGCAGCTGTATACTCCGGATATATATTCTCTGAATATGCTTTATTTCCTGAAAACTATTAAAAATATAATTTATATAGTGAAGCATCATTTGATAATTTACGAATTTAGTTTAAATTTTAAGAAAAAGAAAATTTAACCTTGTATCTTCAAAAAATGTCCCAAGTATCAAACAATCTGACTTTAAATACTGTGTGTTAAATAAAATACTAAACATATCTATGACAAAGGGTCAAAAACTATTAATGGTAGAAATGAATTTCAGATGGTCAATAACTTTCTGAGAAGGGCCAGGAATATGTCAATATCAATGCAAACTGTAAATGTGCTATACAGTGTTGTCATTATGTTGAAGGCTAATCAGTTAGTTGTCTGAAGCTGGTTAGATGCTAAAACTAATTACTGATTTTCTTGCAATAGTGAAAAGGGTACCTCAGATAACAGATCACTCATTTGATTTGTTAGAAAACACTGAAAATATTACTTAATAGTCATAAGGCATCCTCCTAAAATTCTTTATTACCTTAACCAATTTATGTTATGGAAGCATATTATTTGGTATTTGTGAGTTCCTGTTTAAAAGGATGTACTTAATCTTATACAGTTGCTGGATTCACTGGAGGAAGGCCACCCTGTAATAGCCTGTGGTCAACCCCTCCTACTCATGGTCCTGGCGCTGAGCTGGGAGCAGGTCGGGGAGGATCCTTGTATCTGTCGTTACAAAGGGGAGGTACACCTGAGAGTTGCAATGCTGAATCATTGTATCTTGAGAAGGTGAAGCAGTTTGTATTTTAAGCACCTGGATACTCACTTAAAGAACAGACCATTAATCTACCATTTAAGGAACTAATATCTTGGGAAAAATAACCTTTCTCACATATGGAAAAATCAGTTGATAGGGTTCCCCCACCATCCACACAGCATCCAAATGAAGGGCCTGCACAGAGGTCATTCAAAGGCATTACGGCAGGAAAACCGGATCAAAAGATACATTACATGTTGCCTGAAGAGGTCGGCGAGGGGGCCTGATATCTGAGGATCTGTATGTTTCATAAACTGTATCACTTCATCCACAGACCAGGTTGAAGGGTCCTTAGAGAAGCCTTGTTTCAGGACACTGGGATCAGGTACAGCTATATAACTTGGAGCTTCAATGGGGGGGAAAAAAGACAAATCATACTTGACCTGATCATTATCCTGAAAGAAGAGATGTTAGGTAGGAAATAATGGTCTCATTCCTGGAACCTTCTGTTAAGTTCCCCAACAAGGTCTCAAGACTCCAACTGTGAAAGCTTATACAAAGATGATGTGAGGATGGCTACATAAGAGCATCCCATCTGACCTCCCCCAAATAACAAAAGCAGGTTCAGAAGTTACCTTAAAGCTTCAAAGATCACAAAACAGACTAAGCAATCCAAGGCCTCTTTGGCCACAAGCAAACACAGCAAAAGACCTGTTACTTGGGTAAAATTAGGTTAATCTAATCTAACCTATGACTTCTCTCTTAAGTCTTCCAAGGAATTTCAATCTCTCCCTATCTGTCTAGATTAGGTTTATTTTACTAGCTAAATCCGATGGAAATTCCCCAAATTTACAGTTGGTTTTGTTTTTTTTGTTTGTTTTGTATTTTTGTTGCTGTTTTGGTTTTTTTGAGACAGGGTCTCACTCTGTTGCCCAGGCTGGAGTGCAGTGGCACAATCATGGCTCACTGCAGTGTTGACCTCCTGGGCTCAAGTGATCCTCCCACCTTGGCCTCCCAAGTAGCTGGGACTACAGACACATGCCACCACTCCCAGCTAATCTTTATATTTTTTGTACAGACAGGATTTATCCATGTTGCCCAGGCTAGTCTCAAACTCCTGGGCTCAAGCAATCTGCCCACCTCAGGCCCCCAAACTGCTGGAATTACAGGCATGAGCCACCACGCCTAGCCAAATTTAGTTTTCTAATTGCTTAAATGTGTTCACTTTAATCAAATAATTTCAATAATCCCATTATTTTTGATAAACAAAGTAGTCCTTTTACCAAATCTCTCTGATGTATCCAATAAGAATATTTTTAGCATCACTTTACTCTTTAAATTTCTTGTCTCTCATGGCTTAAATGCCTATCTGAATTTTGGTTTTTGTTTTTTTTTGAGACGGAATCTTGGTCTGTCACCCAGGCTGGAGTACAGTGGCACAATCTCGGCTCACTGCAACCTCCACCTCCTGGGTTCACGCCATTCTCCTGCCTCAGCCTCCCGAGTAGCTGGGACTATAGGCGTTCGCCACTATGCCCGGCTAATTTTTTGTATTCTTTAGTAGAGACGGGGTTTCACTGTGTTAGCCAGGATGGTCTCGACCTCCTGACCTCGTGATCCGCCCGCCTCGGCCTCCCAAAGTGCTGGGATTACAGGCGTGAGCCACTGCGCCTGGCTGCTTATCTGAATTTTGAAGAAAACAAGATTATTTTCTGCTAAGCTAGGTCAGAAATAACTTTAACATTTAATTACTTTATCATGTTTAATTGCATAGTAATAGATATTTTAGTTGAAGGTTTATACATTAAAAAAATACATAACTGAGACATGAAACAACTTAAGTGCTCATATCTCAAATGGTCTTAGCTGCACTCTTTACTAAGTTGTGATGAAATCTGTGTCCTGACAAGTATTCATTTACTCAACCAGAGCCCTTAACTCCCTAAAGTTAGTGTGTGATAACTGAAGTGAATTTTGTACTTAGCTAGGAAGATTTGTTTCTCTAACCAAGGACCGTCAACACAAATCAGATGGTTTTTTGTGTGTGAATTAGCCAAAGGAGTACCCTTTCTTTCCTACCCTCTGGGCTATGGCCATTTTAGAAGCATTTTAAGTACTTACCTAGGGGAAAGGAAAAGAAAAACAGAAAATAAAAGAACTTATAGTGGTTAATTTTTTTGTGTGTAGCTCTGAATTTTATTTCTTTCCAACATCACAACGATGTGAAATAAAAACTCTATACCGAAATATATTCTTCCCTTCACTCAGAGAAAAAAATGTTGGCCATATCTACAGAGAAATTCTGCTGGGCTGTATCGACCCAAGTAAAAATGATGATGCTATAGACCACGCTATGCCTAAGGCATTCTGACAATTTAGACAGAAACACCATCTCCTTTAACTCAACAAAGACACAATGTAACATGAAAAAAATCATTGGCAAAGCTAATCACATCTCTAATTTAACTTATATTTTTGTGGAATTTCTGGTTTCTGTCATAATCTGGTACATTTATGTTTTGAATAACATGTAACTAGTTTTACAGTTTACTGCAGATAAACTATACGTAAAAAGATATGATTTGGGGTATAAAATTAATTTTATACTAAAAATAAAACCATAAGATTTTCTATTTTTAGTCTATTATGAAAATATAATTTAATTGGGCCTACACCTTCAAAACAATCAGAGAAGTTTGCAAGCATTACATTACTGTTATTCAAATAATTACATGAAACAAACTAATCATGTGAAAAATAATTAAAGTCCAGTCATGCTTTTCTCCTGAACGGCTCTGTCTTATATACACTGGCATATCAATAAATATTTCTAGAATAAGTATAATGAAAGTATGAAAGTGATCTGATTCCCCCCGACATCACTGGATTTCTTTCCTATAATAAAGATCAGCAATATTTTTCATTCGAATAATGGGACAAGGCAGGACAGGAAATTGTGTGAGCATCACTGGCTGTCAGGAGTGGAATCAGCTCTAGGTAACAGTTCAAATGCCTCAAAAATGATAGTAATGGCACCTCTAGACAGTTTCTAATGGAAATAAGTATCTGTTCTTGGGAGATGTAAGTAGTACAGAAGTTAGGAGTACAACCCTGGAGTCAGAGTGTTTGAGTTCAAGGACTGGCCCAGTTACTTTTTAGCTGAGGGACCTCAGCCAAATGACTTCAAATTTCTCACCTGAAAATGCTTGCCAGCACCTACATTTCAAGGAATTGTTGTAACAGTATAATGTAGGAGGCCATATGAAATATATGCCTGGCATATGTCAGATAGTGATGAAGATGATGATTATTTCTATTACCAGTAAGTAAATTACTAGAAAGCAATGTTATTACTATTAGTCTCTACATTCCTAAGAAGACCAGAAGCCAGCCTTCTGAAGCCCCAATACTGGCTACCTTAGCACAACAGTGTTTGACATACATTTTGAAGTGAGATACTCAGCATTAGAAGTAATCTTATACTGAGCAGGCCTATCTTCAAAAGGTCAAACTTTGTGAAAATACTTTAAAATGCAGGGTATACTAGCCCTTATGGAATAAGCATCTATTGTTAGACTCTGCAAACCATGTCACTCTAAAAGCAGAGAAAATCTCCAGAAGGGATGGGCTGACAACATTAAATGTGTCATGGGATGTGCACAGTGTGGCTGCCCATAGATAACACCCATGATCAAAGGCAAGGGTTCCCACTTCCTACACTCCTCAACCTCGCCTACGTGCCTACCTGGAGAAAAAGGACAAGACACTTACTCCCAACCTCACTCTCCTGCACCCTTAATCCTTCAAAGGTACAGGGTATTAGCCCTCTTTGCACATTGAAGGCTGTTTTGGCTCTTTCTTTCTGGTTTTTTTTTTTTTTTTTGAGACGGAGTTTTGCTCTTGCTGCCTAGGCTGGAATGCAATGGCACAATCTCGGCTCACTGCAACCTCTGTCTCCCGGGTTCAAGCGATTCTCCTGCCTCGGCCTCAGGCTCCCGAGTAGCTGGGATTACAGGCATGCACCACCATGCCTGGCTAATTTTGTATTTTTAGTAGAAACAGGGTTTCTCCATGTTGATCAGGCTGGTCTCGAACTCCCAAATTCAGGTGATCCGCCCGCCTTGGCCTCCCAAAGTGCTAAGATTACAGGCGTGAGCCACCCCGCGCCCGACCTGTTTTGGCTCTTTCTAAATGGCAACAGGATGTTGCCCTACTTATACACGTCATGTCTTCCTGGTGGGTCTGAGGAAGGATATGGAGAATGAGGAAATGGTATGGCTGTGGTAACAAGATGCCAGCCCGAATCCAGGAGTCAACACAGGCTAAGGCCAGGAAAGGTCTCAAGAGAGACTAAGAAAAGTGTACAACAGAAAGGAGAGGGACTGTCTTTCCAGGCCTCAGAGTCATGAGAGGTTTGTGAGTCCAGACAGTACCCAAGCAAATGATAAATTACAACTGCGCAAGCACTACTAATCTGAGAAGTCTCTATCAGAGACATGGTTGGTGATCCAGATCCCCAGAGACAGTTCTGTGCTGTCAAGAGGACTGGAGGATCCATAATGGTCTGACCTGACAGTGATGTGAAAGGGAGGACTCAGCCTCCCAAATTTTAGCACTTTCTCCAATGTGATACTCTCAGGGGATGCTGTTAGGTATGAAAATCTCAAGGCAAAAGACAAACACATTGAGAGCCACTATTTTTGAACATACCTTCACTTTTCCTCTGCATTTGGAATTTAACTTCATGGGGACTGCTCTTGGGGGATGATTTGTCCCCAACTAGTAGTGAACTTGTGGTGCCTGGCACACTTTGAGAAAAATCCTGGGAGACTGAAGTATGAATATACATAGGATTTCTACAGGCAGGATTCAAACAATTTCCTGAATTTAGTGATGAGCTCTTAGAATCTTCTGAAAGATTTTCCTCTTTGGGAATGGCATTTCTCCCAGCAAACAATGGTTCTTCTACAGGGAAAAAGACAAAGGAGGCTATCTTCAATAGACTTACAATTCAAATACTACTAAAAGGTAAAAAATTTCATCCCTAGCAAGTTCACTTAACTTGTGCTATACTGAACCACAATGCTCTAACACAAAGTTCATGGCTATCCTCTCCTTGGTATGGATGCATGCACTGATTGATTGATTGAGACAGAGTTTTGCTCTTGTTGCCCAGGCTGGGGTGCAGTGGCGCAATCTTGGTTCACTGCAACCTCCACCTCCTGGGTTCAAGCGATTCTCCTGCCTCAGCCTCCCAAGTAGCTGGGAGTACAGGTGCCTGCCACCATGCCCGGCTACTCTTTTGGGTTTTTTTTTTTTTTTTTTTTTTTTTTAGTAGAGACAAGGTTTCATCATGTTGGCCAGGCTGGTCTCGAACTCCTGACCTCAGATGATCCACCCGACTTGGCCTTCCTTGGCATTTATATTAATGGACATTGTCCTACAGTCCAAAGTGATTGCATATCACCTATATTTTTCATAGTAACTTACTATCATTTGCCAGTCTTGCCACCAAGACTATAAACACCTCACTAAAGCATTTGTTTTTAGAAATGCAGTTCTTCATTACTATTTATTATAATATGATCATACAGTTGGTTTCTAACATTTGTTTACTACTTGGGCAGTTAACACATTCTCTGGAGAAAGGCAGCAGGTTTTTCTATTCTTCTTTCTACCAATTTTTAGCAATACAAAAGTGAAGGGAAAAAGTTATTAGGTTATTATAATTTTTTTTTCTATGGAGAAATAACAGCCGTGCACTTCTGAAGGGAATGAAGTGTTCAACAAAGCTGTCCAAGTAGTAGCCTAACTGCCAAGCTTATTTAGGCAAATTTACCTCTCTACCTCCAATACTACCACCCCAAGAGTATACACAAGTGGTAGCAGAGAAACATTTCTTCCCAATCCTGGGAGGTGTAAATGCTATTTACCTTCAGATGCATACTCCTTTGTTTTGGGGAGCTTAGGAGAGAGAGGAACAACATATGGTACAGATTGCTGAGGAGATCGTTTGGTACTTTGCCTTTCTGTTACATCTTCTTTTGCTGTTCTCAAAGAAAAAACAGTTGTCTGTTATAACGAACTAATATACTCAAGCATTTTCATATCATCAGCATGAAACACTTGTTTCTACATCATTTGCCTACAATACCTTCATTGACAACTTCTCAATTATTTGATGTTCTTGAATAACATGTGTCTATTTCATCCTATTTTATATTTTCACTGAAATAATATTCAAGAGTTAAAAGCATTTCCAGAAGGAGTATATCTAGGCTTCTTTATTCTGGGGTTATCAGATCTCTCTAAATATCTCACAAGGCAGTGAGGCAATCCATTAAAATGTGTCTAAAATGGCCTGGGAAAATTGCTCCCATGAGCCGGAGGAGTTAAAACTTCAGAGAAATTAAATAAAAGATATGGTATAATGAACATCCATTTTGTTAAGTAACAATCCTGGCTTAGAGCTTCCCTTAAAACAAGTCTACTGCTTACTTATCATTCAACCAAACGCACTTCTACCTAAAGGACCACTCTGTAAAACATGATCCTGAAAGTAAAGATAGCTTTAATTATCAATTATACCCTAAGTATCAACAAATATCCTGATTTAACCTCCAACTAAAAGGACAAATAAGGTATAAGAAAAATCTTAAAAGTCTGATAGTAGACCTCAAAAGAGAAGAAAGATTGCAATGAGTATCAAAGTCAAACTTCATCTGGTTCAAAATTTCGGCTGAGGGCCACGCATGCTGCTCAAAATGTTATGATGAGTAACCTTTAGCTCAATCTAGTTACTCAGTGAATCCCAATGAGTCCGGTAGAGCTCTTACCACTTTAGTTTTATTTTTAATAATGGACTATAAAACCAACAGGCAAAACATATCTCAAATTTCTACAATTAATTAAGACATTAAATTCTAAGGAAAGAAATAATTGGCTTTTCATACCAACTTAATAATATGGAAAATTCGAGTTCTAAAATATAGTTTTCTATAAATGTTTATTTCCCTCAGAATCTTGGCAAGATTAGAAAATGTCTTGGCCGGGCGCGGTGGCTCAAGCCTGTAATCCCAGCACTTTGGGAGGCCGAGACGGGCGGATCACTAGCCGGGCGAGGTGGCGGGCGCCTGTAGTCCCAGCTACTCCAGAGGCTGAGGCAGGAGAACGGCGTAAACCCGGGAGGCGGAGCTTGCAGTGAGCTGAGATCCGGCCACTGCAGTCCAGCCCGGGCTACAGAGCAAGACTCCGTCTCAAAAAAAAAAAAAAAAGAAAATGTCTTCATCATTTATTTGTAATGTACTAATGCTTTATGAAAAGTTTACGAAGCTGGGTATGCTCTACTATCTGGGGCTGAAACAAATATAAAATTGACTCGACTTCTGTTTCTGGGTATTGTAGTAAGGCTAAGGGAGAAAAGTGTTCCTACAGAGATAACTAGGAAAAGCCAGGTAATTTACAAAGTATTTTTTAAATCATCAGAGAAGCACTTCCAGGATGACTGATCAAAGACCTCCAAAAATCTACTCCTTCATAAAAACATTGAAAACAGTGGCAAAAACTATAAAAACTAACTTTTTCAAAACTCTGGAAATTAAAGACTTCCCACAATCCAAAGTGTTTAAGAAAAATGAATGGATCTCAGAAAAAAACAGCAAATTCTGCGGCATTTTAACTTGCCCTAATATAATCCCCCTCACCCCATTTTCACAGTAGCCTTGAAAACCAACACTTCACAACTACGGCAGGTGTGAAAAACAGCCATGCAATAGTCACTGGATGGGGACATAATGGGTTTGGAGCTCTCCAAAAGCCCCATGCCCAGAGAACTATCACTTAGACCAGTCTTGAAGTTCACTGAAAAGCTCCCTTTCAGGGTTTGTCTTTATTTGACCTAAATTAGAGCTTGTTCTGTGTGAACAACCCCATCTCTAGGGCATCTGATGGGGGAAAATGGTGGCAACTGTTTAACTTTGCAGCTGCCTGAGACCATATTACCAGTTAGGGCTAACAATAGGTTGGCCAAAAAGCTTAAAAGGAAAAACTGGGTATAAGGTGCCCCCTAGGAAACTTTGAAAAACACAGACATATTCCTGGGAATCTAAACAGTTCACATGTATGTGCTCGGATGTATATATGCATGCCCAGGAAAGATATGAGAACACCCTAATCTTTCATCTCTGGCTGACCTTGAGCCTCTGCACAAAGTCGACTTACAAGCTGCCTCTTGGAGCACTGACGTTATGTCCCAACACACACAGAAAACCCCTTGGCCAAGGCTGGGAGATACACTGGTTCCAGGTATTTAAGGAAATTTCTACCCAATCATTAACCACATTAAGCTAACCAAGCAGACTTCAGTGACAACTCTTAACAAAGAAATACAGACTTTACAGAATGAGTCCAGGAAAAGTCACTAAACAGCACCAGCAACAACAACAAACCCTAGGGAGAAGGGAATCTGATTTCTAGAGTTGCCATATTATATGATTTTTAAATGTCCAGTTTTCAACAAAAAAAAAATGAGACATGTGAAGAAACAATATGGTCCATACAAAGGGAAAGAAATCAGTTAACAGAAACTGTCCCTGAGGAAGTCCAGACATTGGACTTACTAGACAAATACTTTATTTTGGGACACGGTCTCACTCTGTTGCCCATGCTGGAGTGCAATGGCATGATCTCAGCTCACTGCAACCTCTGCCTCCCAGGTTCAAATGATTCTCGTGCCTCAGCCTCCCAAGCAGCTGGGATTATAGGCACATGCCACCACATCTGGCTAATTTTTGTATCTTTAGTAGAGAGGGTTTCACCATGTTAGCTAGACTGGTCTTAAACTCCTGGCCTCAAGTGATCGTCCTGCCTTCGCCTCCCAAAGTGCTGGGATTACAGACGTGAGCCACTGCACCCGACCTAGACAAATACTTTAAATCAGCTATTATAAATATATTCAAGGAACTAAAAAATGAAAATCATGTCTAAAGAACTAAAAAAAGGCCAGTGTATTAGTCCGTTCTCATGCTGCTAATAAAGACATACCCGAGACTGGGTAATTTATAAAGAAAAAGAGGTTTAATAGACTCACAGTTCCACATGTCTGGGGAGGACTCACAATCATGGCAGAAGGCAAAGGAGGGGCAAAGGCACGTCTTACATGGCAGCAGGCAGAAGTGCAGAGCAAAGCAGGGAAAGCCCCTTCTAAAACCATCAGATCTCATGAGAACTCACTCACTATCACAAGAACAGCATGAGGGTAACTGTCCCCATGATTCAATTACCTCCTGCTGGGTCCCTCCCATGACATGGGGGGATTATGGGAACTATAATTCAAGATGAGATTTGGGTGAAGACACAGTCAAACCATGCCACCTCATCTCTACTAAGAATACAAAAATTAGCCAAGTGTGGGGGCACACACCTGTAGTCCCAGCACTCACTCTGGAGGCTGAGGTGGGAGGATTGCTTGAAACTGGGAGGCAGAGGTTGCAGTGAGCCAAAATCACGCCACTGCACTCCAGCCTGGGTGACAGAGGAGGACTCCGTCGCCAAAAAAAAAAAAAAAAAAAAAAAAAAGAGAGAGAAAAAAAAAAAAGTAGGAAGTTAAAAGACAACCCCAAAGAATGGGATAAAATATACACAAAGCATATACCTGATATAGTACTTGTATCTAGAATATACAAAGAACTCTTATGACTCAACAATAAAAAATGAAACCAATTAAAAGTGGACAAAGGATTCGAACAGACATTTCTCCAAAGATATACAAATGGCCAAAAAGCACAAGAAAAGATGCTCATCATCAACTATTGGAAAAATGCAAATTACACTGTAATGAGATACCATTTCGCACCTGCTAGAATGGGTATAATAAAAAAGATGGACAATAACAAGTGTTTACAAGGAGAAACTGAAACCTCATTCACTGCTGATGGAAATGTAAAATGGTATAGCCTCTTTGGAAAAGTCTGTCAGGTCCTCATCAAGTTAAACAGAGTTAACCATATGACCCAACAATTCCACACCTAGGTTTGTACCCGAGAGAACATGTATCCACACAAAAACTTATATACAAATGTTCATTGCAGCAGCATTCCTAATAGCCAAAAAGTGGAAACAATCCAGAAGTGCATCAATTGATAAATGGATAAACAAAATACAATATAGCCATACAATAGAATATTATTCAGCCATAAAAAGGAATGAAGCACTGATACATGCTACCACATGGGTGAACCTTGAAAACATAGGGTGGGCATGGTGGCTCACACCTGTAATCCCAGCATTTTGGGAGGTCAAGATGGGGGGATCACTTGAGGTCAGGAATTCGAGACCAGCCTGGATGATGTAGTGAAACCCGTCTCTACCAAAAATACAAAAATTAGCCGGGCGTGGTGGTGGGCACCTGTACTCCCAGCTACTCAGGAGGCTGAGGCAGGAAAATCGCTTGAACCCTTGAACCCAGGAGGCAGAGGTTGCGGCGAGCCGAGATTACACCACTGCATTCCAGCCTAGGCAACAGAACGAGACTCCGTCTCAAAAAACAAAACAAACAAAAAAACACACTATGCTAAGTGAAAGAAGCCACACACAAAGACTGCATATTATATGATTCTATTAACATGAAATGTCTAGAATAGGAAAATCCATAAAGACAGAAAGTCAATAAATAGTTTCCAGTGGTGAGGGAGAAAAGACATTGAGGGATGATAGTTAACAGGTATGGGATTTCTTTTGGGGGTGATGAAGATAGTGGTGATGACTGCACAACTCTGTGAATATACTAAAAAATATTGAATTGTGTACTTTTAAAAGGGTGAAATTATGGTATGTGAATTATATCTCAATAAAGTTATTATAAGAAAAGCATCCTCAAGGTATAGCAGTCATAGGAACTAATAAAATCAAATTCCAGAGGGGGAAGAACCATTCTAGTCTAAACTGAAGATCTCCTCATATTTTTTCCCTGTAGGAATTTGCTGACTCTTGGCACTACACTGAAAATAGAACTTGACACAGGCAGAGGGCTATAACTAGGCAAAAATAAATCGAAAAAGATTTAGCAGCTTCACACAGCTGGAGTGACAAATCAGAAACTCAAACTCAGCTAGTTTTCCCCCATGGGACATCTGCCAAGTTCTGGAGCTATACAGGAAGCTGGGGAGTTAGGCTAAAAACTCTTAAAAGGCACGCTGAAATCTCTCGCAGACTCACGATGCTTAAGAAATAAAGACCCACCAGGGTGAAGAGGTCTAGCTCAAACACGCAAGCCAACTAAACACAAGTGTGAAGTTGTGATAATATACGAGGAAGAAGGCTGAAGAGCTGAGCAGCAAACCCCTGAAGGAGGGAAGTACAATTCCCCATAGTCTTTCAAGGTTAAGGAGCTAGGGAATTCCCAGGTTCTCAATCAAAAGCCTGGGAAAGTAACACCTGAAGAATAGCGAGGAATCAGGAGATAGACTGAGTCTTATTAAAACTGCTATTCAGCCCCAACCCAGTTCAATCACTGAATGGAATGAGCCCTCCTTCTTTCTGTTTAAAAAAGAGGAAACTTTTTAAGGTAGAAATCTGGAGCTTCTGCAGATCTTTTATATACAATGTCCCACATACCAAAAAATAGTGGTAAACATGCAAAGAAGTAAGACCATATAACCAACGATTGAGAGAAAAACTACTGGTGTCAGTAGACAAAGACTATAATGCAATTTTGATGAATATATTCAAGAAAACAGGAAAAATGGACAGAAAAGATCAAATAAAAAATTTCACCTGAGAATTACAATCTATTTAAAAAAGCAAAGAGCTGATAGGAAAGTAAATTGAGGCAACCACTTTGAAAAACTGTTTGGCAGTATCTACTAAAGCTTAATTTACACATTTCCTGTGATCTAGCAATTCCCTCCAAGATAGATACAGGAACAGAAAGACGTGTATAGAATGTTCATGATAACACTACTTATAAGAGTACAAAACACAACACTACTTATAAGGGCACAAAACAGAAAGCACTCAAATGGATACATACCATGGTAGCATATTTATACAACAGAATATTATACAACAATGAGAATGAATGATCTAACTATATGTAACAATACAGATGAATCTTACAAATATAATGATGGGCAAAAAAAGCTAGGCACAAGAGTAAATGGTGTATAATTTCATTTCTATAAAGTTCAAAAACAGGCAAAAGTAACACATGGTACTAGAAGTCAGGGCAGTAGGTATCCATGTGTGAAGTGAGGGGTAGTAGCGGATGAAAGGGGGTTTGACACATTAGCAGTGCTTCTAGGGTACTAGTAATAGCTACTTTTCCAACCAGGGACTGGTTATACAGGCATGAAAATTAATCAAGCTATATTCCATGTACAATTTTCTCTATGTATACTATACTTCAGTAAAATGTCTTTAAAATTACTGCTAAAATGTGCAAACACAAGATTGGTCAGAATCAAAGTCTCCTAAGAAGAGCACTCTATCTTAAACTATTTTTGAGTCCCTTATTTTAAAAAATGTAAGAGAAATGGGATACTAGACATGAAATCTTAGTAATAATCAACCTCATAACATTTACATGCAACTTCTTTAACTACAAGCTGACTTAAGAAAAACCTAAGCGTTCCAACTCAAAGCCACTTTCAAATGGCTAAATTAAGCTTTCTGTGAGAGAAAATTAATAACCCTTAAAATAATGTAAAATATGTGGATTATTCAGTGTATTTTTTCAAATAGTTACCTATTATTATTGGATTAATCTGAAAATTCAAACATTCTGTGTTCAATTTAAGGAAGAATTACATTTTCTTTAAAATCTTTCAAAGAATGGGGTTTTGTAAATTACTGGCATTCTTAATGTTTTGTGTAAGAAATCAGGAAATTGGCCCTGGCAGGTGGCTCAGGCCGGTAATCCCAGCACTCTGGGAGGCCAAGATGAAAGCAACACTTGAGGCCAGGAGTTTGAGACCAGCCTGGTCAACAAGGTGAAACTCCGCCTCTACTAAAAATACAAAAATTAGCCAGGCATGGTGACAGGCACCTGCAATCCCAGCTACTTGGGAGGCTGAGGCAAGAGAATTGCTTGAACCCAGGAGGCAGAGGTTGCAGCGATCCGAGATGGTGTCATTTGCACTCTAACCTGGGCAACAGAGTGAGAAATCAGGAAATTGTACTCTCAGCATCTCCAACTCATATTTTTCCCCAAATTACTCTTAGAAACAGAAAACCTATCAATACACAGACACCCCTCTTCCCCCACAGGTGGCCCTTCCCTTTCTAGCCATCTTCCAAATTTCCTACCATTTTTGATGACCTCCTACCTCTCCCGAAGAAGGAAAAAAAAAAAGGATAGTATCACATGAAAACATGAACTTCACCTCTTCCTCTTCCCCCTAGTTCTGACAGCTAGCTTTTATTGCTCCTACTTCATGCCAGGCATAATGCAAGTTAAGAATTTACAAATACTTTCTTTCAATTTCACAACTAAAGAGGTATCCACTTTGCAGATAAGGAAACTGAGAACTAGAGAGGCTCAGTACTTTGTCTATGGGCACATAGCTAGTTAACAGCAGGAACTGAATTAAAAAGTAGGCCGGTCAGACTTTACACTCTTCCAGCATAGAGATTACAAAGCCAGGATTGGAACCCAGGTCTGACAAACTCCAACACCTGTGCTCTCCATGCCACTGCTTCTCCATGAATACTTTTGCAAGCATGTCACAGTATCATACCTTTATTTCAAAGGGACTCACTGGACAGCTACACCAGAGGGGAGACACTGGAAAGAGGATTCCAGTTAGGAGCCTGCTTTACTAAACCAGTGAAGGGGTTAGTACCGTCTGAAGCAGGGTAGTAATAAGGAAATGGAAAAAAAGGGGATGGATATTAGAGGTGTCACTGAAGTAGAGGAGACAAGCTTTATGAAGAAGGGTGTGGGTAACCAGGAGGACCAGAAAAAAAAAGTAGTAGCTAGAGACATGGTACCCACGCTTCACACTTGAGTGGCACGTGAATTAGAATCCCTGGACTTAAAAAGATAGTCTGATGGTACCCTGTATTTCCAGAATCAGCAGCACCTGGACAGAAAATCATGCGGCAGTAACACCTGAGAACCTCAGCTACTCTTGAAAGACCCACATACAATCCTGCCATGATCGGTAGAACATAGTTAGCTTTCATAAGTCACATGAAAAAGAGACAAACCACTCCCAAAAAACAAAGAGCACTTGCATAAAAGCTGGAAGAGCTTTCTTGCTTTACGGATCAGAAGCAAGAAACCCGCTTTTGGTTCTACAGGGCTATCTTATACCTACCCTCTTATTCAGGCATCAGTTTGGGGTTCTTATGGAAGAGAAGCAACCATGGTTCAAATGTCAAATCCAAGCATATCACAGGCTGGGTGTGGAGGCTCACGCCTGTAAATTCTAGCACTTTGGGAGGTCAAGGCGGGAGGATCACTTAAGGTCAGGCGTTCAAGACCAGCCTGGCCAACATGGCAAAACTCTGTCTCTACTAAAAATACAAAAATTAGCTGGGCATGGTGGTGGGTGCCTGTTATCCCAGCTACTCAGGAGGCTAAGACAGGAGGATCGCTTGAATCCGGGAGGCGGAGGTTGCAGTGAGCTGAGATTGCGCCACTACACTTCAGCCTGGGGCAACAGAGCGAGACTCTGTCTCAAAAAACAACAACAAAACCGTATCATCATTTGTCAAACCTTGATGACTGCAACAAAATCTTTATAGCCAATGGGCTCAACATGCTTTGCTAACTTCTTAGGATTATAAAGGTCAGTAACTTTAAAGCCATACTTCAGTCTAACAGAGAATGTTTAACTCTGTGAGGTAGTCACAATGAAGCCAAACGTAAGTAATCCATGGGCTTTAATTCTCAAGTTCATTATGAATACAAGAAATTACTTTCCTACTTTGAATGAACAAAAACAACTACACGTTATACATTTCTCATTAGCTCACTGTGGCTAAAATTTTTACTTTGAGGAGAACACAAGGAAAAACAATTATACAAGATTCTCAAGTTAAACAGAAGTATAAAGAGTTTACATTTTCTCTCACCTGACTGATTTTTATCATGCTCTGCAGAGCTGTGAGTATGACCCCTGGAAGAACTAAAAGGCTGGCTACTCAAAAGGTTATCACACTGCAGACTGTGGCAGAAGTTCTCAAGAAAGCGAAGAGCAAATGATGCACTGTTCACTGGAGGGAGCTGGATGGAATGAGTTTCCCCATCAAAGGAGGCTATTGGGGAAAAAAAGGATGTCAAGAGTAATATCAGAGAGATGAGAAATACAACACTAATTTTAAAAAAAATCATCACTTTAGGAAAGGTATTGTAAGTCTAATTTGTGGTTTTTGTAATTCATAAAGGAATAATCTTAAATTATAAAAGCTCCTCTCATTCAAACACAATAGCCTGTATTGGTAAAAACATCCTCATTTGAAAATATTCTTAAGTCAACAACAACAACAGAAACTCACTGATCTATGTAACACTTCCTTCTATTCCAAATATTCCATGGGTATGAATGTTGTGGTGTCTGATCACAGCTACCAACTGCATCTTCTTGCTTAATGACTTCTTCAGTCGCATTTTTATTTAGAGCTTCTTATAGATAAAATATATTATCAACCAAGGTACTCTGCCTATAGTGAGCTTAACACAGCATGTAAAATGAAGAATCTGTGACTTTTGTCCCAATTTACATTATTCTGACATCATTTGTCCATTTTAAAAGTAAACTTTTCAAACCAGGGCTTAAAGTCTATAAACATATAACTCCTATAAATATTATATTATACTAATATAATAAATATTACAGGCTAAGTGCTGTGGCTCACACCCGTAATCCCAGCATTCTGGGAGGCCAAGGTGGGCAGATCACATGAGGCCAGGAGTTCAAGACCAGCCCAGGCAACATGGCAAAACCCTGTCTCTACTAAAAATACAAGTTAGCCAGGCATGGTGGCACATGCCTATAATCCCAGCTACTCAGGAGGTTAAGGTGGGAGAATCGCTTGAACCTGGGAGGTGGAGGCTGCAGTGAGCCGAGATCACACCACTGTACTTCAGCCTGGGTGACAGAGTGAGACCCTGTTCTAAAAAAAGAAGAAGGAGGAGGAAGAAAGAAGAAGAGGAAGGGGAGAGGGAGGGGGAAGAGAGGGGGGGAGGAGGGAAGGGAGGGGAGAAGAAGGGAGGGGAGGGGAGGGGAGGGCCTGAATTAGACAATGTATTAGATAAGCATACCAGTTATCACTTCTCCTCCACGATTATCTGGCTTCAGGTATCCAAAAACAGTTTTAGTTTCAAGGGCACAATCCACACAAGCCTGCACAATCCGGCGAAGTACCACATTCACGGGGCCTGGGCCAAAGTGGTCAGGCAGCTGCTGGATTCTCTTGGGATCCAGGTGAGGGCCAAAGTTTCCATGTTTGTTTACATAGACACAGACTTGAGGAAAAATACGTATGCAGACATAACAATGAGACTGATTAAAAGAAATTTTGTGAAAACACTACATAATCAATTACTATATCCCACTAGCCACGTCACTCACAGAAAACCTAAATATAGTTAATATCAATGATCATTTCTGTTACCTAAAAATATGTAGGTAAATATATTTTTACATTCATGCAACCATACATTCATACTGAACCCACAAAGAAACCATCAAAATGTTTACTCAATTTTTTAGAATCTTGTCCAAACTGATGATATAAAACCTACAGACATTTTAGGAACATCACAAAAACAATTCTTCATACATTCCTACATTATATAAAATGGCACAAAGACAGATAAATATTTTCATCTTTTAATTGTATACACAGTACAAGAATTTCCTTTCAAAATGGGTCATCTTGCTATGCTCTTTTTTGAACTGAATTTCTTTTAAATCACCAATACTACACCTCAATTATATTTTCTAAAGTAACCAAATAATTTAAGATATACATAACAGTTAAGTTCTATTGATATATATTAATACTTTATTTTAAGAAAATAAAAATGTTCCTTCTATATATACCAAGATTCACGGAAGAAAATTTTAAAATAAACTCTTTCCTTAGTATAATAAAAGCATATGATATAGAAGCAATTCATCTATAATCACATAAATGCCAACTTCCAATAATTTTCTTTACTGAGAATCAACAAATGCAAATCAATATACACTATAAAAACATGAGGGAGGCTGGGCGCAGTTGCTCATGCCTGTAATCCCAGCACTTTGGGAGGCCGAGGTGGGTGGATCAACTCAGGTCAGGAGTTAGAGACCAGCCTGGCCAACATAGCAAAACCCCATCTCCACTAAAAATACAAAAATTATCTGGGTGTGGTGGCACATGCCTGTGGTCCCAGCTACTTGGGAGGCTGAGGCAGAAGAATCGCTTGAACCCGGGAGGCAGAGGTTACAGTGAGCCAAGATCGCACCACTGCACTCTACTCTGGGTGATGAAGTGAGACTGTCTCAAAAAACAAAAAACAAAAAACACAAAACATGAGGGCACATTACTACCAAAAATAAAATAAATTGTTCCCCTAAGAAGCACGTTATTTTTAATCCATTAATTAATATTGCAAAACTTTCACACACACATAGTCTATATTTAGTATAAGAAAACTGATCAATCTCACTTTTGCTCTGTTGAAATATACAATTCAACTTTGTGGCAACAGCCAGAGGAAGGACTATGTTATCCTTCAGAAATGAAATAGCAATTAAAAATTCAACCCACGGTGCTGATGGCATGGACAAATTCTACTGAATACAAGTGAAGCTAAACAAGGATTTCAATGTTTTATCTCCTTTGTGTTATATCCATTCAGCTAGTCTTCCCTGCTAATTAAAAATCAGAAATAATAAACTGAAAAAAATGAGATATGCTACAACAATCATTTTTAAAGTGACTTCTATTTTTAAAAAACTAAATTTACTTTTAATCAGGAAAGAACAATTAAAAGGAAAAAAAGTCCAGGGAATAGGACAGTGTAAGGGAGATAATTTTTAAAAGGCATTAAGAAAAGGTTTGAGGTAGCTTTGAAAATACATACAATACAAAAAGACAAATTTTGAAATGAGATAAAGGGAAACCAAGAATAGATTTGACAATAATGTAAATTTCATAAATCTTACTTAAATGGATAAAATACTTTAAGAGTATCTGAATTTTCAAGTGACTCATGTATTTAAAGACTTTTTCCTTAATGTAAAATGGAACAATCAGAATTTCAAAATACTTTAATATGAAAAATGCTAAGATAAATGTTTAATATTATCATCTTTTTCCCCTATTATTTTATCTCCAGGACTTCGAAGACACTGAAAATAATACAGGATAAAAGATTAGTAATTCTATACTATTTTTAAAATATGAATTTACCTGTAGACATCACTATTTTACATGGCCCAGAAGCGGCATCTTTATATAACATGCCACGGTCTCTGGTCAGTGATTTTAGAGAAGCTGCAGATGTAGAACATATCACAGGCAAAGGTTTTTCCTGTTAAAAAGAAAGGGAAAAAAATACAAGTATAAAATACTCATTAATATATTCTTAGATAAGAAAGTCAGAAAATTATAAATATCATTGGTTTACAAAATTATTAGTTATCAGAAGTCCTCAGGTTGGAAACTCCTGTGTGTGCCATGAACTCCAGAACTTTCCAAACTGAGCTTCTCAGAGGTCCATGAACTGTCCGGGTAGGGGAGGAAGAGACCAGATGGCTGGGATTCCCTGTCCTACCCCTGCTCCAACTAATCACACCTTAGCCAAATTAGTTTATTCTGTAAAACTTACTTTATTTTTTGAGGTTCCCTGTAAGACAAGTTTTTTCACATTGCTAAAGAAAAGTCTGTAAATCTCTAACCCAGAGCAATACATCCAATAGAAAAAAAATCTCAGCAAGGCAGAGGACAGGGTTTATTTTCAGAAAGAAGTTGCTCATCTAGTCTTCGCTGTGTCTAACCCACATTTCTCCATATTACATACAATAATTCTGACAAAATCACAACAGATGGCTTGCTAAAGTCTATACAAAATTATGCCTATCGCCTATAAGAACCAATGTCTCCTGAGCATTGTTAAAGTTCACTAGTATTTTGTTTATTTTACATCAACTCTTGGGGTTTTCCAGGAGCTACCTTCAAACATGACTCTCCAATATAAGAGAAGGGACACCTGTGCATAGAAAAGGTAATAACAGAGGACATTTAAAAGGCAGGAGCAAAGGAGTAAAAAATAGAACATTCAATGTTGCTGGAATTTATTTGCTTAAATTAATGACTGTCGTTTGGGTTGACAGTAATCTAGTAAATCACATTATTGTTTATTTAACATTGATACAATGTTTTTTATCAATGTTAAAGAAACAAAAAATGTGACTTTTTTTTTTTTTTTTTTTTTTTTTTTTTGTCTTACTATGTTGCCCTGGCTGGATTTGAGCTCCTGGGCTCAACAGATCCTCCTACCTCTGCCTCCCAAAGTGCCGGGATTACATGGCATGCACCACTGCCTGGACACAATCATGTTATTTTTCAGTACTGAATTATAATTACTGGGTTGATCATGTCATTCTTTCACTATTTTAAAAATCTGAAATCTGAATCCTTTGTCTTGAGACATACCAAGATAGCATGTTTGCACTAACACTGCAAATTGAATAAAGGTACATTTATTTAGAAAATGTGCTCCTGCACTCCTCCCTTAAGGGGAGGAAGAAAATGACAATTTGTATCCAAATATAACATAGACCTCATAAATATATACAAGTATTACATATTCATAAAAAATAAAAAATTTTTTAAATAATTTTTACAAGAGTATAGTAACTGTCCCTTCTCCATCCCCATCATCAAATAAACAATGTTTTCAAAGAGAGCTCTCCAAAATTATCAAATTAGCTTGGAACTGGAAACTAAAGGAATCAAAGGAAACTATTTGGTGTTATCTTATATTTTCACCATTATACCAACTAATCACAAAGACATTTCAGAAGCTGGAAAATATACATATATGTTAATTTTTTTAATGCATTTAAAATATTATTTCACTTTAAATTTCACTATTAACTTTTATTTTTCATTTAAAATTTTTTATCTGCTACCATTTATATTAGAACAATCTGCTTGATTTTCTTCAGTGTTCATGACTATATTTTTGAAATATTTAGCTTTGACTTTTGATTTTTATTTTGTAAATTTTGAGTGTTTTTAAAGAATATCAGTATCAATATATTTTAAAATGTTATTTTTTTTTCCATACAGCAAACATAAGTTGAAACAAAATGGAAATGTTACAGCTACTGATATCAGATGGCTGAACTCAGGAATGTGTAAGATAATACTGCTGGCATTTAATTCAGTCAGCCCCAAGAGATCTGAAAAGATTCTATGTCTTTATATTTAGAGTGCATCTCTTGTAGACAGGAGATCGAGATCATCCTGGCTAACATGGTGAAACCCCGTCTCTACTAAGAAATACAAAAAAAAAATTAGCCGGGTGCGGTGGCGGGGGCCTGTAGTCCCAGCTACTCGGGAGGCTGAGGCCGGAGAATGGCGTGAACCCGGGAGGCGGAGCTTGCAGTGAGCTGAGATCCGGCCCCTGCACTCCAGCCTGGGAGACAGAGCAAGACTCCGTCTCAAAAAAAAAAAAAAAAAAAAAAAAAAAAAAAAAAAAAAAATCCATGTTGATAATCTCTGTCTTTTTAACCAAAAAGGATAATCCACTAACTTTTCATGCAATTACTAGTATGTCTGGATCTGGGTCTACTTTTTTTTTTTTTTTTTTTTTTTCCTGAGATGGAGTCTCACTCTGTCACCCAGGCTACAGTGCAGTGGCGAAATCTCAGCTCACTGCAACCTCCGCCTCCTGGGTTCAAGAGATTCTCGTGCCTCAGCTTCCCGAGTAGCTGGGATTACAGGCACCTGTGAGCATGCCTAATTTTTGTATATTTAGTAGAAATGGGGTTTTGCCATGTTGGCCAGGCTGGTCTCGAACTCCTGACCTCTGGTGATCCACCAGCCTCAGCCTCCCAAAGTGCTGGGATTACAGGTGTGAGCCACCATGCCTGGCTGGATCTACTATTTTATTGCCTGTTTTTGATTTGTCTCCTCTGTGTTTGGTTCTGTTCCTCCTTTTCCTTTCCTTTTTTTCCCCCTTTGAGACAAGGTTTCACTCCTGTCACCCAAGCTGGAGTGCAATAGCACCATCTCAGCTCACTGCAACCTCCACCTCCTAGCAATTCTTCTGCTGCCTCAGTTTCCCATGTAGCTGGGGCTACATGCGTGCGCCACTGCACCCAGCTAATTTTTGTATTTTGTGTAGAGATGGGGTTTTGCCATGTTGCCCAGGCTGGTCTCAAACTCCTGGGTTCAAGCACTCTTTCTGCCTTGGCCACCCAAAGTGCTGGGATTACAGGCATGAGACACTGTACCCAACCCCTCCTTTCCTTTTGTTAATAGTTTATATTCCTTAGAATATTTTATATTGAATATATTTGAATATTCAAATATTCCTTAGAATTACATTTTAATTTTCTATTGGCTTTTTAGCTATACTTCTTCACATTTTTTTTTTTTAACAATACGTCCTGGGGATTAGAATGTACATCCTTAACTTTCCACAAGCCATATAAAGTTAATATTGTACCACTTCACATAAAATGGTGAAATCTTGCAATGATATAGGATCCATATCCCCCATGTCAGGCCTTTATACTACAATTGTTTCATGTCTGTTTAATATAAACTCTGCAACACTGTATTGTAATTAGTTACAAATAGTCATATTATTATAAGTCATTTGCATTTGCCCAAAGATTTACCATCTTCAAAGCAATTCCTTTTTCTTAGAGAAACCAGGTTTCCATCTGGTCCCATTTTCCTTTAGCCTGATGATTTTCCTTTTAGCATTTCCTGCAGTGCTGGTTTGACAGTGAATTATCTTAGTATGCTTTTATCTGAAAATGAAACTGTCTTCACCTTCATTCTTTTTTTTAAGAAATATATCTTTTGTTTCATAGAAAAGAGTAATAAGGAAAAGATTTCCTTCACAATAGCAACAAAAATCATAAAATATGCAGAAATAAATAAGAATAAATGAGAGTATAAATTATATGAAGAAAACTATTGAACTCTACCTAGGAGTCTTTTCTACTTTATTAAGGTATAATTGACAAACAAAAATTATATATATTCTAAGTTCACCTTCATTCTGGAAGAGTATTTTTGATACATATAGAATTTCGGGTTGACAGGTTTTTGTTTTTTTTGTTTGTTTGTTTGTTTTCTCTTTTCAGTCCTTTAAAGCTGTTCTACTCTCTTCTGGCCTCCATGGCTTTTGATGAGAAATGTCAGCTATTAATCAAATTTTTGTTTCTCTGCATGTACTTTTTCATTTTTACATTGTTGCCTTTAAGATTTGCTCTGTCTCTGGTTTTCAACAGTTCATCTCTAATATGCCTCAGCTTAGATGTCTTTGTGCTTATTCTGTTTGCTCTTGGTTGAGTAATTTGTGTCTACATATTTCTATCTTTCATGACATTTGGAAAATTTTGAGACATTATTTCTTCAAATATTTTTTCTGCTCCAGTTTCTCTTTCTTTTCCTTTTGGGACCCCAATTACATTGTATTGGACCTTTGATATTATCTAAAAGGTCTCTGGGTCTCTGTTCATTTTCTTTCTCAATCTTAGTCTGAGTTTTTCACCCTGGATAATTTCTATTCTTCTATCTTCTAGTTCATTTACTCTTTCTTCTGTCATCTCTAGTCAATTCTGGTTAATTCTGTCCAGTGAATCTTTTACTTCAGATACTGTATTTTTCAGTTCCTGAGTTTCAATTTGGCTCCTTTTTATCCTTTGCTTCTCCACTAAGATGGTCTTTTTAATCAGTACAATTGTGTGCGTATATGTGTGCGTGTATGTGTGCGCGCATGTGTGTGCGCGTGTGTGTGTGTAATTTCATCGAGGACCAGTTGAATAGCCACTTTAAAACTTTTGTTTGCTAGTTCTAATATCTGGGTTATACTTGGGTCTCTCTCAGTTGATTTTCTTTTCTCTTGAAAATATTATTCATTTTACTATGTATTTGGGTAATTTTGAGTTACATTCCAGATGTTACAAAAATTTGTGCAGATTCTAAATTCTGTATTTCTCTGATGATTGTTATTTCTTTTGTTTAGCTAGTAATTACCTTGGCTAGACCTGAACTTTAAATTCTGATCTTGGGCCTAATTTCATCCAGCCTCAGTTCAGATCTTTTGCTTTAGCTACATTGGCCTGTGTGTATTAGACAAACATGCTCAGATCAGGGGTCGGTCAGAGACGTTGGTAGACAGAATTTGCAGATCCCCTCTCTGGTCCTTTCCCTTCCAAAATCCCTCCATTTCCTTTAACAGCCACAGTTTTCCTGACTTTTCTGTTTTCTGGTTTCCCTAGGACAGATAAATTGTCATTTTTCTACTAATACTCCTATTGCCTCACATGCTACACAAAGTGTACTTGCTTAAAACCACAACAATGGAAACTCACTTTGTATAACACCCCTTCTCCCAGTCAGTACTTCCCCTGCCACCAGAATCTGTCTGCTTCCATTCACTCTTCAGTGTCTTCAGGTTGTTGCTTTTTCTATTATTTCTAGGTTTTAGAGTTGACTCCAGCATTATTGAATTCATCACATTGATTCTTCTCTCCCTGCCCCAGTTTATTGAAGTATAATATATGTACAGTAAGATTCACTTCATAATGATTTTTAAAGTATACTGAGTTTCAAATTAACTAGTCTGAACATAAATACACTCATGTATTAATAGTACTTTCATTGTGGTTTTGAAGAAGTAGAACACCATAAAAAGTTTTAAGTTTACCCAAGTAAAGAAATAATAATCTATTGATAGTTATGTGAGGCTTTCAAAAGCCTACATACTCTTAGTACATTCCTAAAGACCCTCATCATACTCTTAGTAAATTCCTAAATTGCATGTTATAAATAATAAGGCACTACAAAAACCTATAATACAAATTAGGAGGAGATACAACTAACCTTTTTTCCTGAGTTTGGACCTTTTCTCCTTGGTGAAATATTTTTAACAGAACTGCTCCTTTTGGGGACTGTAGTAGGTCCAGGTGGTTTAATTCGACCTGATCTCCTGACCTGCTGTGTTGGTAATATTAGAGTAGTTTTCTGTGGAGACTGCATTGAATGCTGGCTCGCTTCGGAAGGAGAAGACTCTGTTTTTGCTATATTCTTTACAATAGGAACTGAGGAAAAAATATAAAAAATATTAAAGTAAATGACACAAGGTATTGTCTCCTTATGACTCAAAATAAGTTTTACTTGACCTTTAAAACCATTTCCAAAGGTCATTCACTGAAAACCACTTAAAACTAAAAGTACTATCTGAAATGAAGTTTTAGGTATCCTAAGATTTCATATTATCAGAAAATAGTTTAATTCTCCAGAAAAAATAAAGAGGCTTTTATTAGAGGAATCAGTAACTTCAACTTAGCGTGGTAAAAATTTCTAGCAACTTACCTATTAGGAACTTCCCATATTTTTATGGGAAGCACAAAAAGGAGTCTTTCCTTCAGAATACACTATCCAATTATGTCACATATAGGAATCATCTCTCACATCAACATAGAAAAACAAAGCAAAGCAATTGCCTAGGGCTACCACTTCATGTTTCAGAGGGCAGGGGCTCCCTTGCTCTTGACTTTTTTCAGATTTAATGAGGTATAATTGGTAAATAAAAATTATATATTTAAGGTTAATATACATTATGTCCCTATATGTATGTCTACTAATAAAGTTTTATATACTAAAATAGAGACTCTACATTAATGTTGTCATGGAAAGACCACAATCAGACCCAAGTGATTTGTAGCTACTAGTTTCCCTGTAGCCCAATTCAGTTTTAATATTCAAATAAAGGTTACCTGCCAGGTTAATTCTGTCCATGTTCACATTTAAGTAAAAAGAGATATGTTCAGTATTTATTCCTTGATAATTTCATTATTACAAATAAATGAATTTTACATAGTAAAAAGCACTAATGCTTAAAAAAGATATTTACAGGAAGAACAATGTAAGTGAAACATTTATACATCTATACAAAAATCAACTATTGTTATTTTGAGGGCTTCATTTTACAAGTCCAAACCAATCTGCTGCTTTGTTCCTCCCATACTCAAAGACGATGTACATGGAAATCTGATCCACAATAGATAATACCACATCTTTTCTATGACCTTTTTATCTATCTTCTATCACTTACCAAACCAAGAGGAAGGAACAGCCTATCCTGAGCTGCCAGGGCAAAAAGAGGACCACTTCACTGCCAACATCACTTTCCCCCTCATTTACAAGTAGTTCACCTACTTACACTAGCCTCTTTTTTACCACATTGCCATCATCTACTTCATACTCCAGGCTCACTTCCACTTTTCTGAAAAAGTCCAGTAACCTAACACGCATTATTTCTCCATACATAGTCTCCCTGTCATCATCTTAAGGAATTTGACCATCATACTCTTGGATGCTTCATCATCCTGACCTTATCACTGGAGAGTTCAACTCTTTCCTGAAATGGCTGGAGTTGGCAATTTCTGAAACTCTTCTATCTCTAAGACAACCAACCATGTCCCCTTTCTCCAATTTCAACTTCCTTACCTGTTATCTTTGCTGATACCCATTTCACATTCTCATTATGACATCTGATCAGGCTTTATATTCTTGTTATGATATCTGTTCACAAGCCCATATTCCATTTTCATCCAATCCATTAGCTTTCTTCTGGCTTTGCTTTACTCCCTACTCAACCCGCACCCAACTGTCCACCTCCACCAAAAACCCCTAACTAGTATCCCTTCTTTTATCACCCTTTGGTCTTTGATCATGTCCAGAACATCAGTCCCCATCTCTGAGTCACACTATCATCTGCTTTCTCTGGTTCTGAGCTATAGAACAAGGGTTAGCTATCTTTTTACAGGAAGGGTCAGATACTAAATATCTCACGCTTTGAAGGTCACATAAGGTCTCTGTCGTACATTCTTGTTTCTTTTTTCTTTTTTTTTTTTTTTGAGACAGAGTCTTGCTCTGTCACCCAGGCTGGAGTGCAGTGGCGGGATCTCGGCTCACTGCAAGCTCCACCTCCCAGGTTCACGCCATTCTCCTGCCTCAGCCTCCCGAGTAGCTGCGACTACAGGCGCCTGCTACCACGCCCAGCTACTTTTTTGTATTTTGTAGAAGAGACAGGGTTTCACCACGTTAGCCAGGATGGTCTCAATCTCCTGACCTCGTGATCTGCCCGCCTTGGCCTCCCAGAGTGCTAGGATTACAGGCGTGAGCCAACACGCCTGGCCCTTTTTTGTTTCTTTGTTTGCTTATTTTTCTACAATCAATTAAGAATATAAAAAAAAAAAAATTCTTAGCTTATAAGCTACATGAGCTGGATATGGCCCTCAGGCTACTGTTTGCCAACTCCTGCTTTAGAACATTAAGATGCTACTGGTGTCTATAAAATCCATGCTAACCTCAACTGAGGAGTCACTGCTACAACTCACTGATTTCCAAGTATGTTTCCATGGTAGAAGGCTTTTCCCTATTTAAGTTCCCATCTCCCTCTTTCTCTATTCCATTCAGAAAATGACCCAATCTTCTACTTTATGAGAAGATTAAAGGCTATCTTTTGGGGGGTAAACTTAAAAATCCCATTTCTCTGGCTGGGCGCAGTGGCTCACACGTGTAATGCCAGCACTTTGTGAGGCTGAGGCAGGTGGATCACCTGAGGTCAGGGGTTCGAGACCAGTCTGAACAACATGTTGAAACCCCATTTCTACTAAATAGAAAAAATTAGCCAGGCATGGTGGCACATGCCTGTAATCCCAGCTACCTGGGAGGCTGAGGCAGGAGAATCACTTGAAACCAGGAGGCAGAGGTTGCAGTGAGCCGAGAATGCGCCACTGCACTCCAGCCTGGACAAGAGTGAAACTCCATCTCAAAAAAACATATATATAAAAATAAAATCCCATTTCTCCATCTTAAAATACTTTTATTTTCAACCATTCTCTTGTTTTTCTCTTACAATGAATGAGAAGTTTTCTCTCTAGTTTTCGAAGTCCAATCTTTTATTTATATCTTAACAACATCTTCCTTTGGTTCCTACGGGACATTTTGGTTTCAATTATCTCTTCTCTCCTCAAGGTATTTGATCACTCAATCCCCAATTCCTTGCTGTCTCTTACAACTTTCACATATCCCTTATTTTGAAGTTACCTCCCTGTCTCTGATACACTTTCAAGCCCTTGAGTGAATTCCCTCTTTCCACTCACTACTATGAATAAAACATCAAGAAGAATTGCCTATACTTAACATTTCAATTTCCTTATTATTCCATTTCCTTAGCCCCTGTAATAAACTTTTCTTCCCCCAAACATATTTTAAAGAAATTACGTTCCAAGGTCATTAAGTGACCTCTTTTTAGTTACTGATATGGTTAGGCTTTGTGTCCCCACCCAAATCTCATCTTGAATTGTAATCCCCATAATCCCCACATGGCAAGGGAGAGACCAGGTGGAGGAAATTGAATCATGGAGGCAGTTTCCCCCATGCTGTTCTCGTGATAGTAAGAGAGTTCTCATGAGATCTGATGGTTTTATAAGGGGCTCTTCCCACTTCGCTCGGCACCTCTCTCCTTCATGCCGCTTTGTGAAGAAGGTGCATTGCTTCCTCTTTGCCTTCCACCATGAATGTAAGTTTCCGGAGGCCTCTCCAGCCATGCTGAACTGTGAGTCAATTAAACCTCCTTTATAAATTATCCAGCTTTGGGCAGTTCCTTATAGCAGTATGAAAACAGACTAAAAAAATTACTAAACCCAAATAAAATGTTCACTCTCTTGACCAATCTACTGATCTCTGCAGTTCTAGTTCCCAACTCTAAATATATAGAATGAAGAAGAGGAATAATTGAGCTCCAGATCTGGGTTCAAATTCCTGTGCCAGGTTGGTTTAAGACAGAACCTAGGAGTATAGGAGGTCCACAAAAAATACTGAATGAACAAATGAAAAATATTTTCAGCCTGCAAGTCAATACTATACCCCCAAAACTAGTATATTCTATATAAAATAAGCAGTTAAATTGTAGCAAATAAAATGGTAACTTTACAGAACATAGCAACTATAATGAAATCAATATTTGATCTAATTATTTTGGCATTTGAAAACTGAAGCTATAGTTTCAAATAGTCCCCTAAAATATATATATTTGTTCCATATTATAATAAAAACTCTTCGATGTATGGCATATATGTATGTATGAGCAAAGTGTTTAAAAAGTACTCTATATATATATATATATTTTTATATATATATATATTTTTTTTTTTTTTGGAGACAGAGTCTCACTGTGTCACCCAGGCTGGAGTGCAGTGGCGCGATCTTGGCTCACTGCAACCTCCACCTCCCCGGTTCAACTAGTTCTCCTGCTTTAGCCTCCCAAGTAGCTGGGACTACAGGCACGTGCCACCATGCCCGGCTGATTTTTATACTTTTAGTAGCGACTGGGTTTCATTATGTTAGCCAGGCTGGTCTCAAACTCCTGACCTCAGGAAATCCGCCCACCTGGCCTCCCAAAGTGCTGGAATTATAGGTATAAGCCACCGAGCCCGGCCAAAAATTTTTAAAAATGAACAAAATTTCACTTTATAAAGCAGGCTTTTCAAATTCAAGGACTCAGTTTTTGGGGTTTTGTTTTTTGTTTTAGACAAGGTTTCACTCTGTCATCCAGTGCCGATGTGCAGGAGTGAAGTGATGTGATGATAGCTCACTGAAGCCTTGAACTCCTGGGCTCAAGTAATCTTCCCACCTCAGCCTCCTAAGGACTCAATTTTATTTATTGCCATATCCCCAGCACCTAGAATGAAATACTTTTTAAACCGATTTAACTAAAAAGGAAAGAGTAACCATTCAATATATTATACATCAAAATTAAACTCCCAGGAGCAATCATATAACATACATATAGATATACATACATATATACATACATGCACCATGCTGAAACTCTATTCAGTATTAAACTACTTGAAATAGAAAATGGATTTGTTTAAATAAGGTTAAAACTATATATAAAACTTTAAACTGTGTGTTCATAGTGGTCACAAAATGAATAAAAATCTTTTTGAAAAAGTTATGTGAAATATAAAGAAGGATATGCTACTCATCTTTAATAAAACTTTTATGTAAACAACTAACACAAAATTTACCTGGTTCTTCAGCTTATCTTCAGACAGAACAGAAAATGTCCGGGTAAGAAAAACATCCAAGAAATGATAATTATGGAATTGTGGAAATGAAAAAGAAATTAACAAATCTTGGGAAACAATCTAGACAGCAAGGAGTAAAGCCAACAGGGGGCCTGGAAGCCTGGAATGAGGGAAACTAGAGAAAGAAAGGAGATAGGTGCCAATATTTACTGGCTACCCATTACATGCTAGGCACTTCAATATGTATTATTGCATGAAATCCTCCCAAACATCCTATGAGGTAGATATTGTTTCCTCACTTTACACATGAGGAAACATAGGCTCTGTGATGTTAGGTAACTGTGCCAAGAGCACCCATTTGGTTAACAGAGTTTGCCTCCTAAGCTCATGCCTTTTCCAATATGCCACTCTGCTTTCTGTCCTCTAACAACAACAACAACAACAAAGCCCATCATCAAATTCACTCCCGAGTCAAGGTGCGTTTTTTTGTTTGTTTTTTGTTTTTTTTAATGACCCAAAGGACAACCTCGTGAACTCCTATGTGCTGTTTCACTATATAGTCAATAGTCAAGAGGTGCTCTCTGACAGGGAATCTTAGTTTAGAAAAAAAAAAAAATCAGATGTGAAAGCATGTTTATAAGGAAAAATATTAACAAGCAGAGTAGCCCCCCCACCCCCACTTATCCATATATTCTGGGGAACACATTCTAAGACGCTCCCCCACCCCCCTGCCCAGTGGATGCCTGAAACTGCCGATAGTTATCAAACCCCATATATACTATGTACGAATTTCTTTTCCCTTCTTTGCAATTTCTTTTTCTCTTTTATTATTATTATTATTATTATTATTATACTTTAATAATAATAAGTTCTAGGGTACATGTGCATAACGTGCAGGTTTGTTACATATGTATACCTGTGCCATGTTGGTGTGCTGCACCCATCAACTCGTCAGCACCCATCAACTCGTCATTTACATCAGGTATAACTCCCAATGCCATCCCTCCCCCCTCCCCCCTCCCCATGATAGGCCCCGTATGCGATGTTCCCCTTCCCGAGTCCAAGTGATCTCATTGTTCAGTTCCCACCTATGAGTGAGAACATGCGGTGTTTGGTTTTCTGTTCTTGTGATAGTTTGCTAAGAATGATGGTTTCCAGCTGCATCCATGTCCCTACAAAGGACACAAACTCATCCTTTTTTATGGCTGCATAGTATTCCATGGTGTATATGTGCCACATTTTCCTAATCCAGTCTGTCACCGATGGACATTTGGGTTGATTCCAAGTCTTTGCTATTGTGAATAGTGCCGCAATAAACATACGTGTGCATGTGTCTTTATAGCAGCATGATTTATAATCCTTTGGGTATATACCCAGTAATGGGATGGCTGGGTCATATGGTACATCTAGTTCTAGATCCTTGAGGAATTGCCATACTGTTTTCCATAATGGTTGAACTAGTTTACAGTCCCACCAACAGTGTAAAAGTGTTCCTATTTCTCCAAATCCTCTCCAGCACCTGTTGTTTCCTGAGTTTTTAATGATCACCATTCTAACTGGTGTGAGATGGTATCTCATTGTGGTTTTGATTTGCATTTCTCTGATGGCCAGTGATGATGAGCATTTTTTCATGTGTCTGTTGGCTGTATGAATGTCTTCTTTTGAGAAATGTCTGTTCATATCCTTTGCCCACTTTTTGATGGGGTTGTTTTTTTCTTGTAAATTTGTTTGAGTTCTTTGTAGGTTCTGGATATTAGCCCTTTGTCAGATGAGTAGATTGCAAAAATTTTCTCCCATTCTGTAGGTTGCCTGTTCACTCTGATGGTAGTTTCTTTTGCTGTGCAGAAGCTCTTTAGTTTAATTAGATCCCATTTGTCAATTTTGGCTTTTGCTGCCGTTGCTTTTGGTGTTTTAGACATGAAGTCTTTGCCCATGCCTATGTCCTGAATGGTACTACCTAGGTTTTCCTCTAGGATTTTTATGGTATTAGGTCTGACATTTAAGTCTCTAATCCATCTTGAATTAATTTTCGTATAAGGAGTAAGGAAAGGATCCAGTTTCAGCTTTCTACTTACGGCTAGCCAATTTTCCCAGCACCATTTATTAAATAGGGAATCCTTTCCCCATTTCTTGTTTCTCTCAGGTTTGTCAAAGATCAGATGGCTGTAGATGTGTGGTATTATTTGAGGACTCTGTTCTGTTCCATTGGTCTATATCTCTGTTTTGGTACCAGTACCATGCTGTTTTGGTTACTGTAGCCTTGTAGTATAGTTTGAAGTCAGGTAGCATGATGCCTCCAGCTTTGTTCTTTTGACTTAGGATTGTCTTGGAGATGTGGGCTCTTTTTTGGTTCCATATGAACTTTAAAGCAGTTTTTTCCAATTCTGTGAAGAAACTAATTGGTAGCTTGATGGGGATGGCATTGAATCTATAAATTACCTTGGGCAGTACCACTCCTATTCAACATAGTGTTGGAAGTTCTGGCTAGGGCAATCAGGCAAGAGAAAGAAACCAAGGGTATTCAGTTAGGAAAAGAAGAAGTCAAATTGTCCCTCTTTGCAGATGACATGATTGTATATTTAGAAAACCCCATTGTCTCAGCCCAAAATCTCCTTAAGCTGATAAGAAACTTCAGCAAAGTCTCAGGATACAAAATTAATGTGCAAAAATCACAAGCATTCTTATACACCAGTAACAGACAAACAGAGAGCCAAATCATGAATGAACTTCCATTCACAATTGCTTCAAAGAGAATAAAATACCTAGGAATCCAACTTACAAGGGATGTAAAGGACCTCTTCAAGGAGAACTGCAATTTCATAGATAGAAGTTTTGTTCTTACTGTAGACCTTGGCAACCTAAGCATATGACTTTTTTCTTTCCTTATTCAGTCAAGAACTTTCACTTTTTTATTTAAAGGAAGCCTAGAGTTCATATACACTCAGCTGTGCCACCCAATGCCTCTGCTTGGAACTTTGCTCCCTGTCCCACAGAGCCCAGATTGCCACAAACTAATCAATCATGGGCAGCAATAAGAGCAAAGTGGAGGTAGGTCAAGTATAAACGCCGTGAGCTTCCTTCATTTGCTCCTGCTGCCATCCCATACCATAACACTGGCTTCCTTGACTGGCGTCTTCAGATACTGTTCTATTTCTTTTCTCCCTTCCCTCTACCTGTATCAGAAGAGCCACCCATCCCATCCCAGAGGCCAACCTTGCTTTGGGAATTAAACATTCATAACAGCCAAGTCTGCTTTTCCTCTGAAAATACCTTTTGAATACTCAAGGACTGTTATTGTCAGATAAGAGTGACTTTACCTCTCCATAAGCATAGTAGAAGTCTTTTACATGTATGTTTATCTCCTTATTTTCAGCAACAACAAAATATTCTTTAAGAACACCTCAAAGGCTGAGGAAAACTCTAGAAGGAAACCACAAGGGGTAGATACCAGTGGAAAGGAAAACAAGGAAGCATGTTCCTGGTACTTATCACAACAGGCATCTGGAAATCAGAAGCCAGCTGAACACTAAGAATTTTCTCAGAAGAGGTGGGGTAGAGATCACATGAACATGGGGCTGTGTTACCAATTGCTCTTTACAGCTGCTATTCCTTTCCCTGCTTCTCACTATCTATTGTAGGAACACTCGTTCCAGACTAATTAGGTTCAAATCCAGCTTTGCCACACAATACCTCCTATGAGATTTGGGGCAGATTATTTAAATTTTGCATGTGGCACATTTAATCAACAGCAGCACCACTCATATCACCATCCCTGTGTCTATTCCTATCCTCCTTTCCCAGGCCCTAAAGGTGTTCCTTGCCCTCTTCTATCAATGGATTAGAGACTGGGGAAGGTTTGTTGCCACTGCCTGACAAATGGAAGGAAAAAAGTTTCCTCCAAAGAAGGAAATCCTACTTACCTACACTCTCCCTAGCTAATACCTTCTCTACTTCCTTTTAAGACTAAGCTATTTTCTCATTTTTCAACTTGCTATAATAACATTTCCACAGATACCACCTTTTAGGGAACCTCTGTGTGTTAATATCACCAACAACTTCCCAACAGATATTAACAATGGACGCCTCTTCCTGATCTTATTTGATTTTTAGCATTAGACACTTCTGCCTTCTTTTTAAAACTCTTAAGTCTCACATAGCAACTCTTTCCTGAGTTCCCTCCTACTTTTGTCACTTTTCCTGTAGTGTTCCTCAGGACCGACTGCCTTCTCCCCATCCCCACCTCAGTTTTGAGTGCTCTAGTTCAGTCCCATTATTTCAGCTACCGCCTACAGTAATGATTACCAAATCATTCAATCTCATGTTCTCTTGTCTGCTCAAGTGCATGCATACTTGTGCACAGGTTTGCCTACTCTCTCTCCCTCTCTCTAGCACAGGCCTCTTGCAAGTTCCAGAGATGTTTTCAATAGCCAACTAGATATCTACATAAGCATCCCAAATTCAACATTTCCAAAAGGAGAATTCATTGTGCTTATCCTAAATGCTCTATCTTGATGAATGACATTACCTATCTGAAGTCAGAAATCTTGAAGTCATCCTTGTATGCTTCCTCCCTCCACATGTCTAGCCAAGCCTACCTCCCAAGTATTTCCCAGATGTATTCTTCATGCCTGTCAGTGACTTGATTCAGGACCTCATAATGATACAAACATGAGGCAGAGAAATTCTGGGAGGGTGGGTTCCCAGCAAGGGCCCTATCCTCAAGCCGAAAAGCTTGATACCACAGCCCAAAGTGAGACCTTATATCCCTGTTTTACTGCTCAAATGTTGCCTTTTCCAAAACCACCCATGGCCCGCCTCATCCCCCATCCTGTGACCATAAAAGCCCCAGTCTCAGCTGGCGGAGTAAGGAGAAGTAGCTAGACCTCAGAGACTTTGGTTGGACATCACAGAGAAGCGGCTTGACTTCAGAGGGACAGCTTACCAGTGTAGCTTCAGGGGAGGATTGCCTTCCTACTCCATCCCCTTTTCAACTCCCCATCCCACTGAGAGCCACCTCCATCAGCAATAAAATCCCCCGCATTTACTATCCTTCAAATTCACTCATGCAACCTCATTCCTCCTGGATGCCGGACAAGAACTCAGGTGCCACGAGTGCAAGAGCAAAAGGCTGTCACACTGACCCTCTACTGAGTTGTTAACACTTAAGCCATCTGTGGATGGCACAGCTAAAAGAGCACTGACTGTAACACTCCCTCTGGGGCTTCAGGGCTCACAGGTACCCCCCTAGATGCTGCCATGGGGCCCCCATGGAGTTCGCTCCTGCCAGCGCCCAAAAGTGCTCGCCCCAGCTCCTGCACCTGCTCACCTGTGTGTTCCCCTTCCCACAATGGGTGGAGTGTAGCAGGTCCAAGTGAGTGGAGTTTGCCCCTGCCGGCACCAAAACAGCCAGCTAGTGCACTCCAGTTCCCACCCACGAAGGGGTCAGGGAAATATCCTGCTTCAATAACCTCTCACATAAGCTACAACATTAGCCTCTTAATTGCCATTCCAGGCTGCCCTTTCTGATCCATACTCTAGCCCATAAGCATTATCTTTAGAAAATACAAATTGTATGTCACTTTTCCACTTAAAACTCTTCAGTGATGCCACATTATCTACATGCTAAAATCTTAATTCCCTGGTCTGCTAAGACCCTCTACTATCTGCCCTCTGTGTATCTTCATAGCCCCATCTTTTTTCCCAGCTATCATTATAGATTCTGCCATAATCATCTGTGTAAACCAAAAAATAAAATTCTAAGCCCCACCCCCAACCATTGGAATGGACTTCTTCCTAGGATAGGGCACTATAAAATTTAACCTGAAAGACTGGTTCAAGTCTGATGAGAAACAGGGGTCGGATATGCCTCATTATACCTTTCCAGCATTAATATCAACACAGACCTTTAGTCTGAAAAGAAACATTTACAATCTATTCTCTCTGAGGCCTGCTACCTGGAGGTTTCATCTACATGATAAAACTTGGTCTCTATAACCTCATATCACAACCCAGACATTTCTTCCTATTGATAACTCTTTCAACCAACTGCCAATTAGAAAAATGTTAACTCATTCAGTATGATATTGGTTATGGGTTTGTCATAAATAGCTCTTATTGAGATACATCCCACTAATACTTAATTTATTGAGAGTTTTTAGCATGAAGGGCTGTTGAATTTTGTCAAAGGCCTTTTCTCCATCTATTGAGATAATCATGTGGCTTTTGTGTTTGGTTCTGTTTGTATGATGGATTACATTTCTGATTTGCATATGTTGAACCAGCCTTGCATCCCAGGGATGAAGACCACTTGATCATGGTGGATAAGCTTTTTGATGTGCTGCTGGATTTGTTTTGCCGGTATTTTATTGAGGATTTTTGCATCGATGTTCATCAGGGATATTAGTTTAAAATTCTCTTTTTTTGCTGTGTCTCTACCATGCTTTGGTATCAGGATGATGCTGGCCTCATAAAATGAGTTAGGGAGGATTCCCTCTTTTTCTATTGATTGGAATAGTTTCAGAAGGAATGGCACCAGCTCCTTTTTGTACCTCTGGTAGAATTCGGCTGTAAATCCATCTGGTCCTGGACTTTTTTTGGTTGGTAGGCTATTAATTATTGCCTCCATTTCACAGTCTGTTATTGGTCTATTCAACTTCTTCCTGGTTTAGTCTTGGGAGGATGTATGTGTCCAGGAATTTATCCATTTCTTCTAGATCTTCTAGTTTATTTGGATAGAAGTGTTTATAGTATTCTCTGACGGTAGTTTGTATTTCTTTGGGATCGGTGGTGATATCCCCTTTGTCATTTTTTATTGCGTCTATTTGATTCTTCTCTCTTTTCTTCTTTATTAGTCTTGCTAGCGGTCTATCAATTTTGTTGATCTTTTCAAAAAACCAACTCCTGGATTCATTGATTTTTTGGAGGGTTTTTTGTGTCTCTATCTCCTTCAGTTCTGCTCTGATCTTAGTTATTTCTTGCCTTCTGCTAGCTTTTGAATGTGTTTGCTCTTGCTTCTCTAGTTCTTTTAATTGTGATGTTAGGGTGTCAATTTTAGATCTTTCCTGCTTTCTCTTGTGGGCATTTAGTGCTATAAATTTCCCTCTGCACACTGCTTTAAATGTGTCCCAGAGATTCTGGTATGTTGTGTCTTTGTTCTCATTGGTTTCAGAGAACATCTTTATTTCTGCCTTCATTTTGTTATGTACCCAGTACTCAGGAGCAAGTATGTACTCAGGAGCAAGTTGTTCAGTTTCCATGTAATTGAGTGGTTTTGATTGAGTTTCTTAATCCTGAGTTCTAGTTTGATCGCACTGTGGTCTGAGAGACAGTTTGTTATAATTTCTGTTCTTGTACATTTGCTGAGGAGTGCTTTACTTCCAACTATGTGGTCAATTTTGGAATAAGTGCGATGTGGTGCTGAGAAGAATGTATATTCTGCTGATTTGGGGTGGAGAGTTCTGTAGATGTCTATTAGGTCTGCTTGGTGCAGAGCTGGCTGGATATCCTTGTTAACTTTCTGCCTCGTGGATCTGTCTAATGTTGACAGTGGGGTGTTAAAGTCTCCCATTATTATTGTGTGGGACTCTAAGTCTCTTTGTAGGTCTCTAAAGACTTGTTTTATGAATCTGGGTGATCCTGTATTGGGTGCATATATATTTAGGATAGTTAGCTCTTCTTGTTGAATTGATCCCTTTACCATTATCCCTTTACCTTCTTTGTCTCTTTTGATCTTTGTTTGTTTAAAGTCTGTTTTATCAGAGACTAGTATTGCAACCCCTGCTTTTGTTTATTTTCCATTTGCTTGGTAGATCTTCCTCCATCCCTTTATTTTGAGCCCATGTTTGTCTCTGCACGCGAGATGGGTCTCCTGAATACAGCACACTGATGGGTCTTGACTCTTTATCCAATTTGCCAGTCTCTGCCTTTTAATTGGAGCATTTAGCCCATATACATTTAAGGTTAATATTGCTATGTGTGAATCTGATCCTGTCATTATGATGTTAGCTGGTTATTTTGCTCGTTAGTTGATGCAGTTTCTTCCTAGCATCAATGGTCTTTACAATTTGGCAAACTGGAACAATTTGAAAACTGGCACAAGACAGGGATGCCCTCTCTCACTACTCCTATTCAACATAGTGTTGGAAGTTCTGGCTAGGGCAATCAGGCAAGAGAAAGAAATAAAGGGTATTCAATTAGGAAAAGAAGTCAAATTGTCCCTGTTTGCAGATGACATGATTGTATGTTTAGAAAACCCCATTGTCTCAGCCCAAAATCTCCTTAAGCTGATAAGCAATTTCAGTAAAGTCTCAGGATACAAAATCAATATGCAAAAATCACAAGCATTCTTATACACCAGTAACAGACAAACAGAGAGCCAAATCATGAGTGAACTCCCATTCACAATTGCTTCAAAGAGAATAAAATACCTAGGAATCCAACTTACAAGAGATGTGAAGGACCTCTTCAAGGAGAATTACAAACCACTGCTCAAAGAAATAAAAGAGGACACAAACAAATGGAAGAACATTCCATGCTCATGGATAGGAAGAATCAATATTGTGAAAATGGCCATACTGCCCAAGGTTATTTATAGATTCAATGCCATCCCCATCAAGCTACCAATGACTTTCTTCACAGAATTGGAAAAAACTAGTTTAAAGTTCATATGGAACCAAAAAAGAGCCCGCATTGCCAAGACAATCCTAAGTCAAAAGAACAAAGCTGGAGGCATTACGCTACCTGACTTCAAACTATACTACAAGGCTACAGTAACCAAAACAGCGTGGCACTGGTACCAAAACAGAGATATAGACCAATGGAACAGAACAGAGCCCTCAGAAATAGTATCACACATCTACAACCATCTGATCTTTGACAAACCTGACAAAAATAAGAAATGGGGAAAGGATTCCCTGTTTAATAAATGGTGCTGGGAAAACTGGCTAGCCATATGTAGAAAGCTGAAACTGGATCCCTTCCTTACACCTTACACAAAAATTAATTCAAGATGGATTAGAGACTTAAATGTCAGACCTAAAACCATAAAATCCCTAGAAAAAAACCTAGGCAATACCATTCAGGACACAGGCATGGGCAATGACTTCATGTCTAAAACACCAAAAGTAACAGCAACAAAAGCCAAAATTGAGAAATGGAATCTAATTAAACTAAAAAGCTTCTGCACAGCAAAAGAAACTACCACCAGAGTGGACAGGCAACCTACAGAATGGGAGAAAGTTTTTGCAATCTACCCATCTGACAAAGGGCTAATATCCAGAATCTACAAAGAACTTAAACAAATTTACGAGAAAAAATCAAACAACCCCATCAAAAAGCAGGAAAAGGATATGAACAGACATTTCTCAAAAGAAGACATTTATGCAGCCAACAGGCACATGAAAAAATGCTCATCACTGGTCATTAGAGAAATGCAAATCAAAACCACAATGAGATACCATCTCACACCAGTTAGAATGGCAATCATTAAAAACTCAGGAAACAACAGGTGCTGGAGAGGATTTGGAGAAATAGGAACACTTTTACACTGTTGGTGGGACTGTAAACTAGTTCAACCATTGTGGAAGACAGTTTGGCAATTCCTCAGGGATCTAGAATTAGAAATACCATTTGACCCAGCCATCCCATTACTGGGTATATACCCACAGGATTATAAATCATGCTGCTATAAAGACACATGCACACGTATGTTTATTGTGGCACTATTCACAATAGCAAAGACTTGGGATCAACCCAAATGTCCATCAACGATAGACTGGATTAAGAAAATGTGGCACGTATACACCATGGAATACTATGCAGTCATAAAAAAGGGTGAGTTCATGTCCTTTGTAGGGACATGGATGAAGCTGGAAACCGTCATTCTCAGCAAACTACCACAAGGACAGAAAACCAAACATCACATGTTCTCATTCATAGGTGGGAACTGAACAATGAGAACACCTGGACACAGGGTGGGGAACACCACACTCCAGGGCCTGTCATGGGGGGAGGGAGGAGGGATAGCATTAGGAGATATACCTAATGTAAATGACGAGTTAATGGGTGCAGCACATCAACATGGCACATGTCTACATATGTAACAAACCTGTACATTGTGCACATGTACCCTAGAACTTAAAGTATAATAATAATAAAAAAAAATTAACTCTATGACCTGGAAGTCCCCCCACCTTCAAGCTGTCCCACCTTTCTGGACCAAACCAACGTATTTCTTAAATGTATTTCATTGCAGTTTCATGTCTCCCTAAAATGTATAAAACCAAGCTGCACCCCGACCACCTTGGTCACATGTTCTCAGGATCTCCTGGGGGCTGTGTCACAGGCCAAGGTCACTCATATTTGGCTCAGAATAAATCTCTTCAAATATTTTACAGAATTTAACTTTTTGTCAACATCTGCTCAGTCTTCCATTCTCACTCTTTTCTGCCTTCACAGAGACCGATTCTCTTTTCAGGAAAGGCCTTCCCTTCCTTGTTGTCAATGGCTAAACTATTACACATTCTTCGAAATTCTGCTCAACTACCAGCTCTGTAAAATTCTAGCAATAAGTTACTCAGGCAAACATAGGACCATGATGTTCACACAGCACACATACTGTATATATTTATCTCTATTGGCATAGACCTTGTAACAGCTTGTCTTTATTTACATATATCTATCTGTCCCACCACACTGTGAGTTCCCTTAGTAGAAGGAACTATGTTAAGTTCCACTGCTACCTCTCAAATACCTGGTCTAGGGCCTACCATATAACGTGTATCCAATAAATGTTTGCTGAATTAATGACTTTTTAAAACTCAAGTTTTTTCTCTGATCTTATATTATCATAGAAACAATTCAGGGTGTTTATGCATTAAATTGACTACTATAGCTTGATCGTAACATTTTACCATTTTCTTGGCAAAAGTAAGCTTCAAATACTCATCAACCAACTTAATTTCTAGAATATATTCAAAACGGAAGGAAGAACTGCAAATTTAGGTGCCACTTCATACTCACTAGGATGGCTATAATAAAAAAGATGACAAATAACAACTGTTGGCAAGGATGTGGAGAAATCAGGACCCTTGTACACTGCTAGTGAGAATGTAAAGTGGTGCAGCTGCTGTGAACAAGAGTTTAGCAGCCAGGCGTAGTGGCTCACGCCTGGCCAAGGCAGGCAGATCACCTGAGGTCAGAAGTTCAAAACCAGCCTGGCCAACAGAAATCCCGTCTCTACTAAAAACACAAAAATCAGCCAGGCGTGGTGGCACACACCTGTAGTCCCAACTATTCGGGAGCCTGAGGCATGACAATTGCTTAAACCCAGGAAGCGGAGGTTGCAGTGAGCCAAGATTGCACCACTGCACTCCAGCCTGGGTGACAGAGCGAAACTCCGTCTCAAGAAGAAAAAAAAAACAGCTCGGCAGTTCTTCAAAAAAGTTAAATTACCATATGACCCACCAATTCCACTCCTAGGTACAGATCCCAAAGAACTGAAAAACGTACTCATGTATACACACACACACACACACACACACACACACACACATATACATACATATATATACATACACATACATATACATATATACACACATATACATATACATACATATATACACACATATATATTCACACATATACATATACATACATATATATACACACATATACATATACATACATACACACACACATATATATTCACACATATACATATACATACATATATATACACACATACATATACATACATATACACACACATATATTCACACATATACATACATATATATACACACATATACATATACATACATATACACACACACATACCCGTGTTCATAGCAGCACTATTCATGGTAGCCAAAAGGTGGAAAGGGCCTAAATGTCCATCATTGGAGAAATGGATAAGCAAACTGTGACATATCCATACAAAGGAATAGTATTCGGTCATAAAAAGGAATGAAGTACTAATATATGCTACAACATGTATAAACCTTGAAGGCATTATGCTAAGTGAAAGACACAAAAGGTCACACCTTGTATGATTCCATTTACACAAACTATTAATATCTAGAATAGGTAAATCCATTGAGACAGAATATAGATTGGTGATTAACTAGGGCAAGGGGGAGAAAGAAATGGGGAGCAACTGTTTAATGGGTACAGGGTTTCCTTTTAAGGTGATAAAAATGTTTCAGAATAAAATGGAGGTGATGGTAGCACAACATAGTGAATGTACTAAATGCCCTTGAATTGTTCGTTTTAAAATGGCTAAATTTGTGTTATGTGAATTTCACCGCAAAAAAAAAAAACAAAACAAACCTTAGGATAAAAACAAGGAAAAAAATTTGTTTCTGTTTTTGTTTGAGACAGGGTTCTCACTCTGTTACCCAGGCTGGAGTGCAGGGGTGTGATCATGGCTCACTGCAGCCTCGATTTCCTAGGCTCAAGAGATCCTCCCACTTCAGCCTCTCAAGTAGCTGGGACTACAGGCATGCACCACCACACCCGGCTAATTTTTTTATTTTTTAAAGAGACAGAGTTTCACCATGTTGCCCAGGCTGGTCTCAACCTCCTGGCCTCAAGCAATCCACCCACCTCGGCCTCCCAAAGTGCTGGGATTATAGGTATGAGCCACCATGCCAGGTCAGAAAGGAAATCTGCATATCTCAAATGTGCCGGAGACTCAGAATATAGTATTAAAATTGTCTTTACAACTTTGTGAAGCAAGTATCATCTCTATTTTAAATATGAATAAACAGAGGCTCAGCAAGATAAGTAACCACCCAACCCAGTATCACACATTAGTCTAGAAGTGGTAGAACTAGGATTCAAATTCAGAACTGTCTTACCCAAAAGCTCATGCTCTTTGTTTAAACTGGGTACTATTTTTAATTAATGAGGAGGAAAATGAAAAGAGATCTTTTAATCAAAATATTTTCTTCTATAAACACAATACAGAATTAAATATTTTGGTTAAATATGTTTTTCAGGTTCAAATTTGTGGGAGCTTACATAGAAACCACAAAAAAAAAAAATTTAAGTAGCACAGAAAATAAGTATCAACATGCCCTTCCTTAATAATCCAGTGTTGAGAGGAGAGAAGATGGCCAACTAGACACAGCAGGAAATGCCGTTCCCACCGAGAGAGACCAAATTACCTGGGTGTGGTAGCTCACACCTGTAATTCCAGCACTTTGGGAAGCCGAGGCGGGAGGATCACTTGAGCTCTGGAGTTTAAGACCAGCCTGGGCAACATGGTAAAACCCCATCTCTACAAAAATTAGCCAGATGTGGTGGCACACGCCAGTAGTCCCAGCTACTTAGGAGGCTGAGGTAAGAGGATCACTTGAGCTTGGGAGGCAGAGATTGCAGTGAGCTGAGATCATGCCACTGCACTCTAGCCTGGGCAACAGAGCAAGGCCCTATTTCAAAATTAAATAAACAAATAAATAATAAAAGAGAGAGAGACCAAATTAGCAACCAAAGCACCATAATTTGGGCAGATCTTTGGGGAGAAAACACCAAAAGTGAATGGATAGGCACCACTGAAGCAAAGGCTGAAGAGGGACGAAGCTGGGAACCCTGCACAGGGTACCTGAATGCAAGGCTAGCTCCCAGTCCTGAACAGCTCCTGGGAAAGGGGTGAGTAAAAGAACTGAAGGGCAACTCACTCTTGCCACGGACCTCTGTGATTTTAGCTACAGAGGACCCTGCATCCCCCATGGACATGTGAGTTGGCAGGGGGGTCTCCCTGGGAAGGAGGCAGAAACAGCCTTTGGATGGTGCAGAGCCCAGGAGGTTTTAGGTGCTGGGCAGCTCTGGCAGGGAGCAGCCACAGACACCCAGTTGATCTCTGAGCCAAGAGAGAGCTGGGCCAGCTTCCCCATGGGACTGGAGCATGCCTGCTCTGCAAGCCCTTCTGCCCACCAGCCCCTCCCAGGCCCAATGCCTAGCTACCCTGCAGGAGCAGGTGCACAGCACAGCCCCTGCAGCCCAGCCTGAGTGCCTTGTTGCAACTGATTACTTTCCTAGCAACCAAGAAGCACATCAGATCTCCCAGCACAGATGGAACCTGACCAGGAGCCACAGAAAGTTCTAGTTCCTTCAGGGCTGCAGCCTGCAACTAGGGAGTATGTAGCCAAGATCTGTGGCTGCCACTCAAGGAGAGGAGGGGCCCCCATCCTCAGAGCCCTGAGAGGGGCAAGACATGTAGGTTCCTGAGCCAGGGCGGGAGCAGGGTGTGCCTCACTTGGAGGGCGGGTCCAGAAGGGGTGTGTTATATTTCTCCACTGCAACCCCTGCCCGACGGGACACCATAACCTGGAAAACCTAACAAAAGAATCACAGGCACAACAACAGTCATCAGAGGGGGCTCCCCCGAGGCACAGGGGCAGACCTGGGGAGGGGACCATTTCTCTTCCTCTGTACCCCACTATAGAGCACGCCTGTGGACACGACGAAGTACAAAAGTGCGGATGGGTATTAACCTAACTACCTACAGCTATTACTGTCAAGTGCCATCTACTGGATCACAGCACAAACTACAAAACCAAAAATCATTGGGCTAATATACCTATAAATCAAATGTAAGAATTCACCTACACATAAAGATTCTGCACAGGTCACTGGCCCCCTGAAAGCATCCAGAAATGAAGCCAATGGACTATACTCAACTTACACCACAGTTAAAGGAACACCAACCCTCCTAGATGAGAAAGAATCAGCACAATAACTTTGGTAATTCAAAAAGCCAGAGTGTCCTCTTTACCTCCAAAAGAGTCTACTGGCTCCCCAGCAGTGTTTCTTAATCAGTCTGAAATGACAGACACAGAATTCAGAATCTGATATGCAAGGCTCAAGAGAAAGCTGAAACCCAATCCAAAAAATCCAGTAAAATAATGTGAGAGGTGAAAGACAAAATAGCCATTTTAAGAAAGAACCAAACTGAACTTCTAGAACTGAAAAACTCACTACAAGAATGACAAAGACAAGACCTAACCATCTGTTGTCCTCAAGAGACCCATCTTATAAGTAACAACACACATAGGCTCAAAGTAAAAGAATGGAGATCTATCACACACTAGAACATATTCCAGTTCTTTGAATCAACTCAGGCAAAAAGAAAGAAAAAATGATTTTTAAAAACGAACAAAACCTCTGAGAAATATGGGATTATGCAAAGAGACCAAATCTATGACTCACTGGCATTTCTGAGAGAGGAGAATAAGCAACTTGGAAAATATATTTGATGATACGGTCCATGAAAATTTCCCTAATCTCACTAAAGAGGCTGACATGCAAACAGAAGAAATACAGAGAACACCAGCTAGATGGTCAAGATAATCATCCCCAAAGCAGGTAGTTATGATTCACCAAGGTCAATGCAAAAGAAAAAAATTTACAGGCAGCCAGAAATAAGGGTCAAGTCATGTACAGACGAAATCCCATCAGACCCCTCAGCAGAAATCTTACAAGCCACAAGATATTGGGAGCCTATTTTCAGTGTCCTTAAAGAAAAGAAATTCCAACCAAGAATCTCATACCCCACCAAACGAAGCTTCATACATGAGGGAGAAATAAAATCCTTGTCAGACAAGCAAATGTTGAGAGAATGCGTTTCAACTAGACCAGCCTTACAACAGATCCTTAAGGGAGTGGGAAACATGAAATTGAAAGAATGACACCTGCTACCACAAAAACCCATTTAAGCACATAGCCCACAGGCACTATAAAGCAAGTATGCAATTAAGTCTACATAACAACCAGCTAACAACACAATGACAGGATCAAAAATCATACATATCAGTACTAACCTTGAATGTAAATGGGCTAAACACTCCACTTAAAAGACACAGAATGACAAACTGAATACAAAAACAAGACCTAACCATCTGTTGTCCTCAAGAGACCCATCTTATATGTAACAACACACATAGGCTCAAAGTAAAAGAATGGAGATCTATCACACAAACAGAAAACAAAAAAGAACAGGAGTCACTATTCTTATATCAGATAAAACAGTCTTTAAATCAATAAAAAATAAGATAATGAAGATAATTATATAATGATAAAGAGTACAATCCAACAAGAAGTCTTAACTATCCTAAATATATATGCACCCAACATTGGAGCACCCAGATTCATAAAACAAGTTCTTCCTGGCCTATGAAAAGACTTAGCCAACCACACAATAATACTGAGAGACTTCAACACCTCACTGACAGCATAAGATCATTGAAGCAGAAAACTAATAAAGAAATTCTAGACTTAAACTCAACACTTGACAAACTAGACCTAAAAGACATCTACAGAACACTCCACCCAACAACCACAGAATATATACTCTTCTCATCTGCACATAGAACATATTCTAAAATCGACCACATGCTCAGTCATAAAGCAAGTCTCGATAAAACTAAAAAAAAAAAAACTGAAATCATACCAAGCACACTCTTGGGCCACAGTGCAATAAAAACAGAAATCACTACCAACATCTCTCAAAACTACATAAATACATGGAAATTAAACAACTTGCTCCTGAATAACTCCTGGGTAAACACCAAAATTAAGGCTGAAATCAAAACATTCTTTAAAACTAATAAAAACAGGGAAACAACTTACCAAAATCTCTGGGATGCAGTTAAAACAGTGTTAAAAGGAAAGTTGATGATGCCTTCATCAACAAGTTACAAAGATCTCAAATTAAAAATCTAACTTTGGGCCAAGGACGGTGGCTCTTGCCTGTAGTCCCAGCACTCTGGGAGGCCAAGGCAGGTGGATTGCCTGAGGTCAGAAGCTCAAGACCAGCCTGGCCAACATGGCGAAACCCCATCTCTACTAGAAATACAAAAATTAGCTGGGCATGGTGGCAGGTGCCTGTAATCCCAGCTGCTCGGGAGGCTGAGGCATAAGAATCACTTGAACCTGGGAGGCGGAGGTTGCAGTGAGCCAAGATCGCACCACTGCATTCCAGCCTGGGGGATAGAGCGAGACTGTCTCAAAAAAAAAAAAAAATCTAACTTTGCACCTAAAGGAACTTGGGGAAAAAAAAATACCCAAAGCTAGCAGAAAAAAGAAATAACTAAAATTAAAGGCGAATTTAATAAAAGTGAGATGCAGGCTGGGTGCTGTGGCTCACACCTGTAATCCCAACACTTTGGGAGGCTGAGGTGGGTGGACCACCTGAGGTCAGGAGTTCGAGACCAGCCCGACCAACATGGAGAAACCTCATCTCTATGAAAAATACAAAATTAGCTGGGCGTGGTGGCGTGCACCTGTAATCCCAGCTACTTGGGAGGCTGGGGCAGGAGAATCACTTGAATCCAGGAGGCAGAGGTTGCAGTGAACTGAGATCATGCCATTGCACTCCAGCCTGGGCAACAAGAGTAAAACTCCATCTTTAAAAAAAAAACAAAACAAAAAAACTGAGATGCAAAAATCTATACAAAAGATCAAGGAAACCAAGAGTTTGTTCCTTACAAAAATAAACATGATTGATAGACCACTAGCTAGGTTAACAAAGAAAAAAAAAGAGAAAATAGAAATAAGTACAATCAGAAATGATGAGGATGACATTAGAATTAATCCCACAGAAATATAAAAGATCCTCAGAGAATACTATGAACAACTCATTGCAAGGTCAGGCGTGGTGGCTCACACTGGTAATCCCAGCACTTTGGGAGGCCAAGGTGAGCAGATTGCTTGAATCCAGGAGTTCAAGACCAGCCGGGGCAACATGGTAAAACCCTGTCTCTATTAACAATACAAAAATTAGCCAAGCATAGTAGCACACACCTGTAATTCCAGCTACTCGTGGGGCTGAGGCAGGAGGATCACTTGAGCCCAGGAAGTTGAGGTTACAATAAGCCAAGATCACACCATTGCACTCCGGCCTGGGTGACAAAGTAAGACCCTATCTCAAACAAACAAACAAAACCAACAAAACTCTACACACACAAATTGGAAAATCTAGAGGAAATGGATAAATTCCTGGGAACAATCAATCTCCCAAGATTGAATCAGGAAGAGATTGGAACCCTGACTAGACCAATATCATGCTCTGAAATTGAATCAGTAATAAAAAACCCGCCAACCAAAAGAAGCCCTGGAACAAATGAATTCACAGCCAAATTCCATCAGACATACAAAGAAGAGCTGGTACCAATCCTACTGAAACTATTCCAAAAACCTGAGGAGGAAGGACTCCTCCTTAACTCATTCTATGAAGCTGGCATCATTAGCCTAACCAAAACCTGGCAGAGACATGGCAAAGGAAAAAGAAAAAGAAAAAAAAAAAAACTTCAGGCCAGTATCCCTGATGAACATAGAGGCAAATATCCTCAACAAAATACTAGCAAACTGAATCCAGCAACACATCAAAAAGTTAATTCACCATGATCAAGCAGGCTTTATTCCTGGGATGCAAGGTTGGTTCAACATACACAAATCAATAAATGTGATCCAACACACAAACAGAATTAAAAGCAAAAAACACATAATCATCTCAATAGATGCAGAAAAAGCTTTTGATAAAATCCAACATCTCTTCACAATAAAAACCCTCAACAGACAGGGCATCAAACAAACATACCTCAAAATAACAAGAGCCATCTATGACAAACCCACAGCCAACATCATACTAAATGGGCAAAAGCTGGAACCACTCCCCTTGAGAACTGGAACAAGCCAAGGATGCCCACTCTCACCACTTCTATTCAACATAGTACTGGAAGTTCTAGCCAGAACAGTCAGAAATAAAAAGCATCCAAACAGGAAAAGAAAAAGTCAAACTATCTCTCTTCAGTGATGATATGTTCTATACCTAGGAAACCCTGATGACTGCCAAAAGGCTAGTAGAACTGATACATTATTTTAGCAAGGTTTCAGGATACAAAAATCAATGCGGAAAAATCAGTAACATTTCTACACACCAATAATATCCAGCCTTAGAGTCAAATCAAGAACACAATCCCATTTACAACAGCCACAAAGAAAATGAAATATCTAGATACAGGTAACCAAGAAGGTGAAAGATCTCTATAAGGAGAACTACAAAACACTGCAGAAAGAATTAGAGATCACACAAATAGATGAGAAAATATCCCATACTCATGGACTGGAAGACTCAATATCATTAAAACAGCCATATTGTGTAAGGCAATTTAGAGATTCAACACTATTGCTAACAAACTATTAAAGTCATTCTTCACAAGATTAGAAAAAAACTATTCTAAAATTCATATGGAACCAAAGGAGAGCCCAAATAACCAAAGCAATCCTACACAAAAAAGAACAAAGCCAGAGGTATCAAACTACCCAACTTTAAACTATACTGTAAGCATGGTACTGGTACAAAAACAGACCAATAGAACAGAACAGAAAATCCAGAAATAAAGCCATATACCTACAACCACCTGATCTTGTACAAGACCAACAAAAACAAACAATGGAGAACGGACTCCCTAATTCAATAAATGGTGCTGTGACAAGTCACTAGCCATATGCAGAAGAATGGAACTAAACCCTTACCTTTCACCATACACAAAAATTAACTCAAGATGGATTAAAGATTCAAATGTAAGACTTCAAACTATAAAAATCCTAGAAGAAAACCTAGCAAATACCCTCTCAACATTGGCCTTAGCAAAGAATTTTTAGCTAAGTCCTCAAGAGCAAGTGCAACAAAATTGACAAGTGGAAGCTAATTAAACAAAGGAGCTTCTGTACAGCCAAAGAAACCATCAGCAGAATAAACAGACAACCTACAGAATGGGAGAAAATATTCACAAAGTACACATCCAACAAAGGTCTAATATCCAGAATCTGTAAGAGACTTAAATCAACAAGCAAAAAATAACCCCATTTAAAAATGGACACAGAACATGAACAGACACTTCTCAAAAGACATAACATGGCCCACAAACATGAAAAAAATGCTCATCATCACTAATCATCAGAGAAATGCAAATCAAAACCACAATGACATACCATCTCACACCAGTCAGAATGGCTATTATTTTAAAATAAGTCAAAAAACAACAGATGTGGCTGGGCGCGGTGGCTCACGCCTATAATCCCAGCACTTTGGGAGGCCAAGGCGGGTGGATCACCCGAGCTCAGGAGCTCGAGACCAGCCTGACCAACATGGAAAAACCCCGTCTCTACTAAAAATACAAAATTTGCTGCGCACAGTGGCGCATGCCTGTAATCCCAGCTACTCAGGAGGCTGAAGCAGGAGAATTGCTTGGACCTGGGAGGTGGAGGTTGCGGTGGGCCGAGATTGTGCCATTGCACTCCAGCCTGGCAACAAGAGCGAAACTCCACTTCAAAAAAAAAAAAAAAAAGCAGATGTTGGCAAGGCTGTAGAGAAAAGGGACACTTATACATTGTTGGTGGGGACATAAATTAGTTCAGCCACTGTGGAAAACAGTTTGGAGATTCCTCAAAGAACTCAGAACTACCATTCAGTCCAGCAATCACATTACTGAGTGTATACCCAAAGGAAAACAGATTATTATACCAAAAAGACACATGCACTCATATGTTCATTGCTGCACTATACACAATAGCAAAGACATGGAATCAATTTAAGTGGCCATCAATAGTAGACTAGATAAAGAAAATGTGGTACATATATACCATGGAATACTAGATAGCCATAAAAAAGAATGGAATTATATCCTTTGCAGCAACATAGATGGAGCTGGAGGCCATAATCCTAAGCAAATAAGCACAAGAACAGAAAGTCAAATATCGCATGTCCTCACTTATAGGTGAGAGCTAAACACTGAGCACGCATGGACATAAACATGGGAACAATAGACACAGAAGACTACTGGGTGGCGGGGGCGGGGGAGGAGAGGTTGAAAAACTAATTATTGGGTACTATGCTCACTACCTGGGTGCAATATACCCATGTAACAATCCTGTACATGTACCCTCTGTATCTAAAATAAAAGCTGAAACCTAAAAATAGTAAGTCGATGTTTAGGTGTTTTAGTTTTTTCTTTTTTCCTCAAAGCAATTGAGTTTTTTCAATTCTCTTGACTAAATATACCTTTAAGAAAAACTATTGCAACAAATATTGGTGGAGTACCTTCTGACAGTCTTCCTTGACAATTTAAATTTTCCTGTGGAATTTCTCTAATTCAAATATTTACAATCGGACCACATTTTAAGTCTGTTAAACTACTAGAATAACAGAGTAAGAATACCTAAGTAGATGAGACCAAATCAATACAATTCTGTGTATATAGAATAGAATACAACATATGCTTTTTAAAAGATGTCCTCAATTGGTCTCAATGACTACTGGCAATTAAAATTTGATTTTTTAATTAAAATATCCTAGTCCTTATATACCAAAATATTAGCAGTGATAATCTCCAGATGGCAAGAATACATGTAGTTTTCAGATTTTCCTCTTATCACTTATTTTCTAAATGTTCTATAATAAATATCAATTTTGTCATTAAAAATACAAAATGCCCCAACAAAAATAAACAACTTAGCCATTTCTTTGAGTAACAATAGAACCAGCCATTCTAAATATGTAGATGTCTCTAAAGAAAATGATTTAACATTAGCATTATAATATTCTATTTAGATAAACAGCTATATAATTTTTAGCCTAGCCTATGTGAATCTACTAAAAATAACATTAGAAATACCCACGCAGGCTCACTGCATACCAGCAGTGACCTTTAGAATGCTCACAAATAAAACACAATAATCTGCAACTCAGTCTCCAGCAATTTCAGAATTAAATAGATCACCTCAGTACTACAGGCAGTAACCGTTCAAAGAAACTGACTCAGCAGAACATAATGGTAAAAGCATTTCTATTGCCCAAGTAGTTGAACGTCAGAAACACACAGTGTCTACCTCCATGCATAGTAACAGGGCATCTTCTGTTCTAGTCAGACATCCCGCCCACACCTCAACCTTGCCTCCCACAGGTTAACACTCTTCCTTGTATCATCACTTAAAGACTTCTCTGACATACTACTTTTTCATTCTTTCTCCCACTTTCCTACTGTGCCCAAAACAAGCACAAAAGGCCCTTTTGTTCCCCTCCCTTCATTTTCAAAGGTTTGTTTTGCAACTGATCACCACAAGGAAAAGGGATGAAGTTACAAAGGAAAACACAGTCTTTAATTTTCAGTGGTAGCTGTTCCAGTTTTTTTTTTTTTTTTTTTTTTTTTTTTTTTTTTTTTTTTTGAGAGGAGTCTCGCTCTGTCGCCCAGGCTGGAGTGCAGTGGCCGGATCTCAGCTCACTGCAAGCTCCGCCTCCCAGGTTCACGCCATTCTCCTGCCTCAGCCTCCCGAGTAGCTGGGACCACAGGCGCCTGCCACCTCGCCCGGCTAGTTTTTTGTATTTTTAGTAGAGACGGGGTTTCACCATGTTAGCCAGGATGGTCTCGATCTCCTGACCTCGTGATCCGCCCGTCTCGGCCTCCCAAAGTGCTGGGATTACAGGCTTGAGCCACCGCGCCCGGCCTGTTCCAGTTTTTATAAAAATTGTACCTGCCTTTTCATATTTTAACCCTTGTTGGACCTTGCACCAATTTCCCTATTTTAACCAGAGGGTTCTCTTCATTTACCAAGCAGAGATGGATGACATGTCCAGAGTTCAACAGCAAAAACAAGCCCAGAATCTGCTGCCTTAGCTCCTTCACCATCCTTCCTGAGTCTCCTTGATGGTCCATGTAGGTTTCCCTCTCAACACCAAAGAATCATAGTTTTATAGTATAAAAAATTACATGTTTAACATATATAATAAAAAGCAATTCCAACACAAAAAGAAAGAAATCACTCACTCAGAAAAGCAAGGATTTCATTTAAATTAGATTGCTTTGGGGGTCTGACAGAACTTCCCATTAGGAAGCGCTGTTAGGTCTTTTCCGGCAGCTTTTAAAAATTAGGTCTGGGTAACTAAACCAAAACCAAATATATTGATAGGATCTATAGTTTTGATTCACTCCCTCCTCCCTCATTTCAAAATAGGGCTTGGGGACCTAAGATAAACAGATTAAAGAAGGAAGAAGAAACACTTCATATGCCTTATAAAACATTATACCTTAATCTGCATAGAAAACTCTATCTTAAGGTTACTGGCAACTTGCAATGTTACTGGGAAAAATTTCCCAAACACAACGAGACATTAAAGGATAGCTCTTTAACCTGTATCTTGTTTAAGACACAAAAGCCCAGCTAAAGTTGTTCTCTACCTCCATACCTAAGTGACAATGCCATTTTAAGTTGGCATATATGCTAAATTAAAATAAGACAATCTAATTTAGTAAAATTTATATCGTTTCCCTACCCTGTTATATAATTATATCCCCATAAGTATTCAGACTAGAAAGAAAATCATAAAAATGCAAGAACAAGCTAGAAATCACAATTAGAATTTAGAAAGGCTCTAAGAATCTTGTTTTTAAAACATGTTTGTTTTCTACTTGCCAATCAACCACTGACACTATTTGTAAACTACTCCCCCTTTCAGCCTCATGGGGGATGCTTCTCATGAAGACTATTTTATTTCACAATTGCTACTCACATGTGCTTACTTCAAAAGAACCCAAGATTTTGGTCACAATGACATTATTAAAAATATGATAATCTCCATAGCTTTTAATATTTTCAGAAGAAAGTTCACACAAAAAGAAGCAACTTCAGTTCTTTTAGGTCAATTCATAATTCATCTAGCAACATGAGCTTTTAAAAGTCACTCAATTTTTAAACCATAGGTATCTTGTTTTTTCCTAAATTATTTCTTGAGTAACTTCCATTATGCTATTGTTAAAAAAAAATCTTAGTTGTCACTGCTACAATTTCCAAAAAACACATCAAACATATTAATATAATTAGTAAAATGTTATTCACATTTCTGTATCATAAAAAAACTTTTAATAAATCTCAGGTAATACCAGTAAAAAAGCATTTACTGTCATATCCCTAAAAACTATTTTTAATAAAACAACAACAGTGTCATTACAAACTGGTGATTTAAATGATCAAACTTGACTTACAATAGGACTATTCTTTTTAGAAAGAAAAAAAAACATTTTTATGGTAGAAATAACCAAAGACTTACTTTTCCCTGTGCTATAAAACAATTTTTAGAAGTGACTATTCAAATAATAGTGCCAACAATTTCAATAAGTAATATTTAGAATCAAACAGAGGACGTCTTTGAGATAACCAAAATTACCAAGATATTTAGTATACAAAAGCTAACAAAGCAGACAATGAATTTCTTTAACCACACTTCAATTACAATATAAAAAAACTTTTGCAGTAATTCCTACCTTTATCAATATTCCAGAGAAACAAGTTGCTGCTGTTTTTACCATTAAGGTGATTTAGGTTCCAAATGATAAGATAGCCTTGCTCCTTACCAGGAATAAAATTGCCTTTCTGGAGAAAGCAAGTCAACAACAAAGCCCATGTTGCCTGAGCAAGCCTGAATTTCTAGCAAATGGGATGAAGCTATTTGCATTTGTTGGTTTAAGGGGGGAGGAGTGGGAGGAGGGGACTAAAGGGACTGCTAAAGTAATTCGCATAATACATATTGTCTGTGGACTGTAGAGACAGTGATCATCAGTCACCTGCTCAAACTTTCTTCACTCCTGCCTTCAGAGAAGAACCAAAGGTCCTTCCAAAGGTTACCCTGGGTCAGAGAAACTGGAAAGAAATGAGGAGACACACAAAATCTAACTGCTAACCCATTGCATCTATAGATAAAGTTATCCCTACCTGATCACATGTCCTAAAAACCAAGACATTTTAATAGTCTCAAGAGAACTTGCTAAAATATATCATAGAACAGAAGCAAGAAAGAAAAATCTCCAGACTCTGCTTGCAATTGTTGCAGTATTTAGCTGGAATACTTAAAACAGAAAAAGGAAAATTTTTTTCCAAGATACTTCTTTGCATCATAATAGCCATCTCATTTGCACAAGCAAAACATTTGTTCCAAGCTGTTCATATGAAAAAGAAAGTATCAGCTGTATTAAATTTCATAGCTTTTGAGTCATTTAGGTTGACAGCATTTCTAACCATTTCATTTATACCAAACAAGAGTACTGAATATACTCAGTATATTAGTCCGTATTTTATTATAAATTACATTAAGGGCAAAAATCTACGTAAATAATCGTGTTTATTCAGAAGCCTTCTAGTGGGACTGACAAACCTCGAACTTTTTACAACCTTAGTTATATGCACCTCTGCCACTTCTGACCTACTGTTACACAGAAAAATGAAAAGTGCTGCTTTACGTGGCTTTAACTGAACATACACAGTCCTACAAAAACAGGGGGAAAGTTGGTGAATACATGCATTAAAAGCTATAAAATCTTAATTTTAAAATTTAGAGAGATGAAACACAAGCTACAGAAATCACATACTCCTCTCTGCACATACCTGAACAAAGGGCAAAAAGCAGCCACAATTTCTAGTTTTGTTTTCTTAAAAATGAGAATGGGGAGGGAGTGTGGAAAGTAGTAGACCTATTTCTTGTTTGCTCAACGAAAAATTTCCCAAAAGACAAACTTTAAAACAGTTAAGAAGGAAAACATTAGAGTTTTTCAAAATAGAAAAAAAAACTACTAAAGTGACCAGTTACATTTTTTTTTAAAGATCAAACGTTTAGATTTTTAAAACCCACTCCCTTAAAGTTTTAATTAAGAAAAAACTAAACCACACACATACTTGCCCATAAAATAAACCAGCATTCAAAGAAGCAGCTAACACTCCCCAAAATAATTAATTACCTTTAAGGTCTATTTAAGTAAGTTGTGAAGGAAATGCAATGTTACCATTGAGTTCCAATTCTAAATTAAGCTGTTTCCGTGAGATGTAGGGGGACAGAAGACCCAATAAACGGAAAGGTTTTATCAAGAAAACAGTTAAGATGGTCACTGGAAGCCTACAGTGCCACAGGACAGGAATGCCTGGCTACACCTTCCTGATTCTAGGTTTTCCCCTCCTCCATGGTTCCCTTTGGACCAGAATTCCTCTATACCCTTGGGATCCTGCAACCTTATACTCGGCATCTGGAAGTTTGCTGCTTGCCCTCCTTCCTAGTCTGTAAGGTCACAATTGCTTAAAGAATTAGGCTACAAGATGACACTTCAGACCAGTGTAGGTCATTAAGTTACAATCAATGATACATAAATCTGAAGCTAAAGTTAAAAACTTTGAACATCCCATAATGATGAAAACAATACTGGGGGCAAACTTTTAAAAGAATCTTCTACTTCTTAGTTTTTCAAAAGACTAATTTCTCAAAAGACTAATAATCTGTATTTATTTATTATATTAATAAATAAAATTATAGAGACAAAATAGTAATGGGTTTACAAACTTTCCCCAAAAAAGACAGGAAAAATAAAAGATTTTTTTTAAAAATTTTCACATAGCCTTCAAAACAGGGTAGTCCTAGTTTTGATTCTAAGTTGCTGGATTATCCTGTCTTGCTCTTTCATGTATTAAATATTTGGACTTTAATGAAATGACTGGCTATAAACTCCTATAAGTATATATGCACGGGAGACACGGGGATGGCAATATAGGGAAAAAACGGTAGCTTACAGGGAATTTCTAAATTTCTATCATTTTTTAGAGAGAACTAAAATATAAGATACAGAAGAGCGGGGAGCAAGATGAAAACAGAAAACGGCAAGATCAAATAAACTTGCAAGAAGAAAATCTACAATGGGCCTCGTTTTCATTTACATGATTCAGCCTTCTTCTGCAAGTTGCCAAGGACACAGCAGCACATATGTTCCTTTCCTCTTTTTCACCAGACACTCTGCACGGGTCTCATGAGTAAATCTGATGAGCTGTGACAGCACCAACCAGAAGCTAAGGGCTTTGAAAGATTGTAGGGTCATAACAAGAGCTAAGAAAAGAAAACCTAAATAAACAAGAGGGAAAAAGCCATACAGCTTGCTGAATTTTCTATCCAAGTAAGTTTCTCAGTGATTTTTTTCTACCATTAATAAGCCTAATGCAAATTTTTGCTGTTTCTGATCACAGAAGTATTTACACAGTTTTTAAAAATTGTTAGAAAAAGTTTTAAATTAAACTTTATTATTATCCTTGAAAAGGAAACCAGCAAAGCTTAAATAAACATTTATTTAATGTAAAGTCATATCAAGGAGCATTCATAGATGCCTCGTTACATTTTTTTTTTTTTTTGAGACGGAGTCTCGCTCTGTCGCCCAGGCTGGAGTGCAGTGGCACAATCTCGGCTCACCGCAAGCTTACATTATCCAAATGTATTTCTTTAGTTATTAATTATAAGGTTTTAAATGCTACAACTCTTAAAATATTTTGGAAAAGCTGTTATATAAAGGTTGAGAGCAAACATTTCCAGTGTTTTTCAGAAATATTCAAAGTATTGTCATTTGAATGATGTGTTTAAAAAGAAAAATTCAAAATAAAAATAGATTTTTTTAATTTATGAAATTCAATTAATTTAATATTATGTGTGCCTTTTGAAATTATTTAACTCTAAGGCATTTAAAGTATTTAATATTCAAGTCAATAAATAATATTTCTCTAAGTTAAAAAAAACTTTAACATTAAAAAGCAAACTACTGGAAAAAATTTACTTTTATGACACAGGGTTGATATGAGCAATAAATGAAGCACTCAAATCAGTTAAAAAAAAAGCATGCTAAGAGAAAAATGGGAAAACGTGATTAGCAGGCAAACTATAAAGGAATATTAATGACCAAAAAACATGGAAAGAAAAAGATTCAATCTCACTAGTAATCTAAGAAATGAAATTTTGAAAAACAAATATTTTTTTAGTTAGCAAAAAATAACAAGAAAAATAATTCCCAAGGTTGGCCAGAGTAGTAAAAAAACACTTCTGAGGTTGGCGGAAATGGGTATACCTTTCTAAAAGACTACTTGTCAGCCTTAAAAACATGCCCCTTAACCTAGGAAAGTTATCTATGGAAACAGAGAGGTATACAGAGATATATACATAAAAGTATTCATCATATCATCTAGTTTAATAACAAATCTGGAAATATTCTAAATGCTTAACAAAACAGAGATTAGGTTAAGTAAATTATGGAACAGCCATACATCGGAATGCAGTGCACACATAAAATTCAATTTATAGAGATATTTTACATGGGAATACAGTCACGACAGATTATGAAAAAAATAGGCAAGAAATAATATACACAATAACCCCTTTTCAAACTAAAATTGTCATTTTATTTACTTTAAAGCACAAATGCTATATACAAATATATTCTTTTTTTTTTTTAAGCCACAGATAAAAGCAAGTTCCCATTACCACTTCCTTTACCATTCAACATCCTTTGCAGAAATAATCAGTATTACAGATCTGATATATAGCCTTCCAGATTTTTTTTACATATTTACACACATATTTCTAAAGGTACATATACAAATACAAATTTATTTTGTTTTGACATAACAGTATTACACTGTATATATTTGAGGGGACTTACTTTTTTCACTTAACATATCTTAGAGAGTTTTCCTTAGTATAAGTAGAAACACTCTCATTCTAAATTATTCTATAATTATTCTAAAGAACTATACCATAACTTATTTCAACATTTCTCCACTGATTTGAACATGTATGTGTGTGTTTTCTAAAGTTACATGTGTAAGAGAAAAGAAAAGTAGAATGAAGCCAAATACCACACTGTTTGCCATAGTTGTATCCAAAAGCTTTTCCCAATATTTTGCTTTGAGCATTTACTTTTTCTATTAGAAGAAAATTGTTACATTAAAAATTAGAATGAAAAATAATTAGAAAAATATTTTGCTTTCAAGAATATACATATTATATCTAAAAAAACCATACTTTTATTTTACAGCTGACATCTAAATAAATGGTGTATTGCCTAAATGTTTTCCCTACGCAAAAAGAGTATTTCACTTTGTCTAAGTACAGTACTAACTACTATTAACCTATCCATAATTAATAAGCAATGCCTGAAAAAAAGCAAAATGAATCACACATGCATTATCTTTGGGTGAACGCCAACTACAAGTTTTTAACCATACTTTCCCCAGAATCCCGAAGTTTTTCCGGGGACTTCTGGAAATATTTATAAAACAGATTGTGGCAGCAGTGGGCACACATTTGTTTCTACTCTTAACTGCTTCCAAATTCTACTTTAACATGGTTTGAACTATTTGTACTCAATATTCAAAAGGCTATCAAGAAAACTGCTTTACAACCTTGAATTACTTGTGCCATCTGAAATCCTTAATTTCTCACCATGAAAGTGAACAGTGTATTTATATATGCATGGTTTTGCCAAGACATCAAGATTCGACAAAACCTACAAACAGAACTACCAAGGTAACACTGTAAAACACCAAAGATGACATGAAAAGATTAAAGTAGCTAGATTTTAAAATGACAGATTACAGTCAGAGGAGAAATACTGACAGCTATATTTTCAACAGCAATAATGGAAACCAAAAGTCAAAAGAATGTCTTCATTGTGCTGAAGGACAATGGCTGTCAACCTGGTATTTTACCATCACAGAAAGTGTCTTTTGAGGACAAAGCTGAAATAATGACATATTCAAATGAAAAGAAACCAAGACAGAATGCAACTAGCAGACCTTCAGTAAAGGAAATTCTGAAGGATCTACCTCAGAAAGAAGAAAAGTAATCCCAGATGAAAGGTTTGAGACATCAAGAATAAATAAAGAGCAAAGAACATGCTAAATATGTGGGTAAATCTCAACAAACATTGACTATGTAAGTAATAATAGTAACAGCCCATGAGATTTTCTTAAGATACAATTAAAACATGCAATAGGTAAATCACTTCAAGATGGCTGACTGAAGGCTTCCAATATTCCTCTCCTCCAGAAAGAAGAACCAAAATATTAAGCATATAATCTTCAAACTGAGCATCTCATCTAAGAAGGAACACTGGAATCTAACACGAAGTAAGAGGAAACACCTGAGGCATGAAAAGAGAGGGATGCAAGATGGCCAGTTTGGTCAAGACTGGCTGAGCGCCCAAAGAGGATCTCCAGTGAGGGGAAAGGGTAAGTGAGAGATCCCCAGTGGCCAATATTCCCACCATGGACTCCGCCAGCCCTAGCCACAGAAAAACCCATCACAGGCCCTGAGAACAGCTTAAGGACCTGCTTAGAGATCACGCAACATCATTGCTCTAGAAAGTGAGCCCACGTCCCAAGTCCTAAGCAATTGTAGCACAGTGCCATTCTGAGACCTCAGCCCCCACCACACTGCATCCTGCCTTGGAGCCCAACAACCCCTACATGTCCACATCCCTAGAGCCCCACCAACATCTCCCAACATCCACCCAGAGGGCTGCAGAGGCGCAACAACCGTTAGACCCAGCGAAGTGGCAAGGTCCCCAGCACTCTACCATACACAGTGTCCTGCACCCTGGGGAACAAACGGTGCAGCATACTGGAGATGCTGCCCACCCCCACCCAAAACAAAGGGAGCCAAAGCACATGCTCCCTAAAGCCTAAGAACCACCTGTCTGGGAGGACTACTACTGAGAGCAACCTTACTCCCTCCACAGTAGCAGGGCTCCTTCACACAGACTCTGAGAACAGACTCTAACACTGCCCACAGCAGCTGCCACTAGGGGCCTAAGTGTGCACCCCTAGCAATTACCCCTCACCCCCAGCAGCAAGGCCACCTCTGTGTACTTGCACACTGGTTTTCCCTGCTGTTACCACAGCCGCCGCCACCAGGGGCTAAAGCACATGCTCCCACCAGGGCCTGAGAACTGCCTGTCTGTGGCTGCAGCTCTCCCAAGCAGCAGTACGGAGGCACACTTGCACACACCCCGAGGACAGGCTCTGCCTGCCCACCACTGCTGCTGCCACCCAAGCACTGCACCGGGGGTCCAGGGTATTGCCCCACCCTGCCCACCACAGCCAGTGCCCAAATACACCACCAGGGACCTGAGGCATGGCCTGCTGGCACTGCTCTCTCATTGCCCAAGTATACCTCCCGGGAGCCTGGGGACTGACCCGCCCTGACCATCACTGCTACGCACTCCTCCTGGAGGCCTGAGGATGGGGCCAGCCAGCCTGCTACTGTCACCTCAGCCAGCATCCACTGGCACATACCCACTAGGGGCCTGAGGACTGGCTCACTCAGCCTGTTGCAGGCACTGTTAACCCGAACACATGCTGCTTTGGGGCCCAAAAGTTGTCCTGTCACCATTAGCGCCATCACCTACACCACACACACCACCCAGAGAACCAAGGACCTTGCAGCATTGCCACTGCTGACATCCTATCAAGTCACCTGCAAGCCCAAATATCAGCCGGTTTGGACCAGATGACCAGGGGCCCAAGAACAGGCATGCTCGGCCCTCTACTGTCATCACTGGGGCCTGAGGACTGGCCCACCTGGCGTCCTCATCCACAGCAAAACCTCACCACAGCCTCAACCAACAACTGCAGCCTAAGCCACTGAGGAAATTACAAACACTAATGACACTGCTTACAGCCAAGTAACTCCTAGAGAAACTTCACTACTTCATGCACTCAGAATCAAAGCTAAAGTATCCTATTTAACCAACAACACATAAACATCTTCCAAAAAAAGATTTCCCCTACAGGGAACATCACACACCGGGGCTTATTGTGGGGAAGGGGGAGGGCTAGGATTAGGAGATATACCTAATGTAAATGATGAGTTGATGGGTGCAGCACACCAACATGGCACATGTATACATATGTAACAAACCTGCACGTTGTGCACATGTACCCTAGAACTTAAAGTATAATAATAATAATAATAATAATAATAAAAAGATAAAAAAAGATTTCCCCTACAAAAGTCAGTCCAAAAAATTAGAAGCAGCAACTATTATGCTAGATGTGCAGACATCAATGTAAAGACCCAAGAAATATGAAAAAAAAGGAAATGTGACACCTCCAAAGGAACACAATAATTTTCCAGCAACAGAGTCCAATGAAAAAGAAATAGTTGAAAAATAATTCAAAATAATGATATTAAAGAAGCTCAGTGAGATACAAGAGAACACAAATAATACAAAGAAATGAGAAAAACAATTCAAGATGTGAACGAGAAATTCGCCAGAGAAATAGATACCATAAAAAAGAACCAAAGAGACACCCTAGATATGAAGAATTCAATGTATTAAATAAAAAATTCCTTTGAGAGCTTCACAATAGATTAGAGCAAGCAGGAAAAAAGAAGCTCAGAACTGGAAGATAGGTCCAGTTCTGAACCTATTTTGAAATAGCCCCCATCAGACAAAAAAAAAAGAAGAAAGCCTACATGACATATGAGACACCATAAAGCAAACAAATATACAAATTTTGGATGTTTCAAAAGATGAAAAGAAGGCCAAAGGCAGAGAAAACCTATTTAACACAATAGCTGAAAACTACCCAAAAGAAAAGAGACATCACAATAAAAACCACAGAAATACAAAAGATCATCAGAGACTATTATGAACAACTATACACTAACAAATTGGAAACCCTAGAGGAAATGCATAAATTCCTGGACACACAGAACCTATCAAGACTGAATAAGGAAGAAACAGAAAACCCTGACAGACCAATTAACAAGCAATGAGACTGAATCAGTAATAAAAAGTCTCCCAACAATCTTAGGGATGTTGGGATCAGATGGCTTCACTGCTAAATTCTACCATATTTATAAAGAACTAACACCAATTCTCCTCAAATTATTTCAGACACTTGAAGAGGTGAGAATTCTCCTTAACTCATTCTACAAGGCCAGCATTACCCTAATACCAAAACCAGACAAGGACACAAGGAAAAAAAAGAAAACTACAGGCCAATTTCCCTATGAAAATAGATGCAAAAATCCTCAACAAAATACTAGTAAATTGAATCCAAACATAATACACCATGATCAAGTAGGATTTGTCCCAAGGATGCAAGGATAAGTTCAACATACACAAATAAATGTGATACATCATATCAAAAGTATGAAGGACAAAAACCATATGGTCATCTCAATAGATGCAGAAAAAGCATTTGATAAAATCCAATGTCCTTCATGATTAAAAACTCTCAACAAACTAGGCACAGAAGGAACACTCCTCAACATAATACAGGCTATATATGACAAAGGCACAGTTAACATCATTCTGAACAAAAGCTGAAAGCCTTTCCTCTAAACTGCAACAAGTCAAGAATGCCCACTTTCAGCACTCCTATTCAACTAGTATTGGAAGTCCTAGCCAGAGCAATTAGGCAAGAGAAATAAAAGGAATCTAAATGGAAAAAAGGAAGGCAGATTGTGCCTCGTAGGCTGGCTTTGGCTCAAGTGGCTACTTCCTCACACGACTTTCTAACAATTCAATTGTCCCTCTTTGCAGGTGACATGATCTTGTATTTAGAAAAACCTAAGGACTCCACCAAAAAATTCTTAGATCTAATAAACAAATTCAGTACAGTTGCAGGATACAAAATCAACATACAAAAATCAGTAGTGTTTCTATACACCAATAACGAAATAGCTGAAAAAGAAATTAAGAAAATTCCATTTATAATAACCACATAAGAAATAAAACACTGGGTGTGGTGGCTCACACCTGTAATCCCAACACTTTGGGAGACTAAGGCAGCAGGATCACTTGAGTCCAGGAGCCTGGGCAACACAGTGAGACCCTGTCACTACCAAAAAAAAAAAATTTTTTTAATGATCTGGGCAAGGTGGCACATGCCTGTAGTCCCAGCTACTCAGGAGGCTGAGGCAGGAGGATTCCTTGAGCCCAGGAGGTGGAAGCTACAGTGAGCTGTGATCATGCCACTGCACTCCACCCCAGGCGAGAGGGCAAGAACCAGTCTCAAAAAAAAAAGAGAGAAGAAGAAAGAAAACAGGAAGAAATTTTTACCAAGGAGGTGAAATATCTCTACAAGAAAAACTACAAAACGCTGATGAAAAAAATTAATGAGGACATGAACAAATGGAAAGACATTCCATGCTTATGGATCAAAATAATTAATATTGTTAAAATGACCACACTACCCAAAACAAGCTACAGATTCAATGCAATCTTTATCAAAATACCAATGTCACTCTTCACAGAAATAGAAAAAACAATCATAAATTTTGTATGAAACCAAATAGAGTCCATATAGCCAAAGTAATCCTGAGCAAAAAAAAGAGAAGTATCACACCACCTGATTTCAAAATATATTGCAAAGCTATAGTAACCAAAACAGCATGGTATTAGTATAAAAACAAATACATTGACCTACAAAACAGAAAACCCAGAAATAAGCCCACCTATTTACAGCTAACTGATTTTTGGCAAAAGCACCAAGAACGTACATTGAGAAATGGACACCCTTTTCAATAAACAGTGCTAGGAAAACTGGATATCCATATGTAAAAAATGAAACTAGGCCAGGCGTGGTGGCTCATGCCTGTAATCCCAACACTTTGGGAAGCAAGAGGATCAATTGCTTGCATCTGGAAAGTTGAAGCTGCAGTGAGCCATGACTGCACCACTGCACTCCAGCCTGGGTGTCACAGCAAAACCCTGTCTTCAAAAAACAGAGAATTTGTTGCCACCCAACCCTAAAAGCATGGTTAAAAGAAGTTCTCTGAACAGGAAGAAAATGATAATATAAGGAAATCTTGAAAATCAGGAATTAAGAAAGAACAATTTAAAGGGTAAAAATATAAATAAATACAACAGACTTTCCTTCTCTTGAGTTTTCTAAGTTATGTTTGATGGCGGAAGCAAAAATTATAACACTAATGTGGTTCTCAATATTGAAGACAATTATATATAATAGAGGGTAAAGGGACATAAAGTGAGGTACGATTTCTAAAGTTCACTCAAAGTGAATGTCAACTGCGGTAAAGACAGAGAAGGCAGATCTCACAAAGTATTGGGAAGCCACTTTTTCTTTTTCTTTTTTTTTTTAAACACTGTGCATTTCCTATTTACTCCTCGACTCTCTAAATCTAGCTTTTTATTTATTTATTTTTTGTTTTTATTTTTATTTTTATTTATTTTTTTATTATACTTTAAGTTCTAGGGTACATGTGGATAACGTGCAGGTTTGTTACATATGTATACCTGTGCCATGTTGGCGTGCTGCACCCATCAACTCGTCAGCACCCATCAACTCGTCATTTACATCAGGTATAACTCCCAATGCAATCCCTCCCCGCTCCCCCTCCCCGTGATAGGCCCCGGTGTGTGATGCTCCCCTTCCCCAGTCCAAGTGATCTCATTGTTCAGTTCCCACCTATGAGTGAGAACATGCGGTGTTTGGTTTTCTGTTCTTGCGATAGTTTGCTGAGAATGATGGTTTCCAGCTGCATCCATGTCCCTACAAAGGACACAAACTCATCCTTTTTTATGGCTGCATAGTATTCCATGGTGTATATGTGCCACATTTTCTTAATCCAGTCTGTCACTGATGGACATTTGGGTTGATTCCAAGTCTTTGCTATTGTGAATAGTGCCACAATAAACATACGTGTGCATGTGTCTTTATAGCAGCATGATTTATAATCCTTTGGGTATATACCCAGTAATGGGATGGCTGAGTCATATGGTACTTCTAGTTCTAGATCCTTGAGGAATTGCCATACTGTTTTCCATAATGGTTGAACTAGTTTACAGTTCCACCAACAGTGTAAAAGTGTTCCTATTTCTCCAAATCCTCTCCAGCATCTGTTGTTTCCTGACTTTTTAATGATTGCCATTCTGGCAGAGACACAACAAAAAAAGAGAATTTTAGACCAACATCCCTGATGAACATCGATGCAAAAATCCTCAATAAAATACTGGCAAACCCGATTCAGCAGCACATCAAAAAGCTTATCCACTATGATCAAGTGGGCTTCATCCCTGGGATGCAAGGCTGGATCAACATACACAAGTCAATCAACGTAATCCAGCATATAAACAGAACCAAAGACAAAAACCACATGATTATCTCAATAGATGCAGAAAAGGCCTCTGACAAAATTCAACAGCCCTTCATGCTAAAAACGCTCAATAAATTCGGTATTGATGGAACATATCTCAAAATAATAAGAGCTATTTATGACAAACCCACAGCCAATATCATACTGAATGGGCAAAAACTGGAAAAATTCCCTTTGAAAACTGGCACAAGACAGGGATGCCCTCTCTCACCACTCCTGTTCAACATAGTGTTGGAAGTTCTAGCTAGGGTAATCAGGCAAGAGAAAGAAATCAAGGGGATTCAGTTAGGAAAAGAAGAAGTTAAATTGTCCCTCTTTGCAGATGACATGATTGTATATTTAGAAAACCCCATTGTCTCAGCCCAAAATCTCCTTAAGCTGATAAGAAACTTCAGCAAAGTTTCAGGATACAAAATTAATGTGCAAAAATCACAAGCATTCTTATACACCAGTAACAGACAAACAGAGAGCCAAATCATGAATGAACTTCCATTCACAATTGCTTCAAAGAGAATAAAATACCTAGGAATCCAACTTACTAGGGATGTAAAGGACCTCTTCAAGGAGAACTACAAACCACTGCTCAGTGAAATAAAAGAGGACACAAACAAATGGAAGAACATACCACGCTCATGGATAGGAAGAATCAATATCATGAAAATGGCCATACTGCCCAAGGTTATTTATAGATTCAACGCCATCCCCATCAAGCTACCAATGACTTTCTTCACAGAATTGGAAAAAACTGCTTTAAAGTTCATATGGAACCAAAAAAGACCCTGCATTGCCAAGACAATCCTAAGTCAAAAGAACAAAGCTGGAGGCATCACACTACCTGACTTCAAACTATACTACAAGGCTACAGTAACCAAAACAGCATGTACTGGTACCAAAACAGAGATATAGACCAATGGAACAGAACAGAGTCCTCAGAAATAATACCACACATCTACAGCCATCTGATCTTTGACAAACCTCAGAAAAACAAGAAATGGGGAAAGGATTCCCTATTTAATAAATGGTGCTGGGAAAATTGGCTAGCCGTAAGTAGAAAGCTGAAACTGGATCCTTTCCTTACTCCTTATACGAAAATTAATTCAAGATGGATTAGAGACTTAAATGTTAGACCTAATACCATAAAAACCCTAGAAGAAAACCTAGGTAATACCATTCAGGACATAGGCATGGGCAAAGACTTCATGTCTAAAACACCAAAAGCAACAGCAACAAAAGCCAAAATTGACAAATGGGATCTCATTAAACTAAAGAGCTTCTGCACAGCAAAAGAAACTACCATCAGAGTGAACAGGCAACCTACAGAATGGGAGAAAATTTTTGCAATCTACTCATCTGACAAAGGGCTAATATCCAGAACCTACAAAGAACTCAAACAAATTTACAAGAAAAAAACAAACAACCCCATTGAAAAGTGGGCAAAGGATATGAACAGATAGTTCTCAAAAGAAGACATTCATACAGCCAACAGACACATGAAAAAATGCTCATCATCACTGGCCATCAGAGAAACGCAAATCAAAACCACAATGAGATACCATCTAAATCTAGCTTTTTAAAGAAGCCAAGTAACCATAGTTTTACTAAGACCACTAACGAGTTCTCCTCTTGCTTGACTTTTACACTGCCTTTGATAATGTTGAGTACTTTCTCCTTAAACTCTTTTCTCTACTGTTGCCATGGAAACCAACCTAGTGATCTCCTACATTTATGTATACTTTTTTCCAGTGTCCTAGATTGACTTCTACTACCTATTCCTTATTTTTGTGCTTCTCAAAGTTCAGGCCTCAAACCATGTGTACTGGAAACAACTGAGCCCGACTCCGAACCCAGGGATTCAAACCCCTGGATGTGAGTTCCTGAGCATTGCCTTTTAACAAGCTCCCCCAGGCAATTCAAGAGTGATAATTACTGCTTTAAATGTTGACCCACAAGGTTCTGAAATGGTCCTTTTCTACCTCTACTTGTTATATACACAAAATTAAAACACGCTCAAAACTTCCACCACTTGCTGCTATCAACAAAATAAGTAAACTGCTCACCCTCCCATCCCAAGCACCTATAATCCCACTTGGCACAAAGAATATTTGTTTGAGTGAACATGGTGACTCTCAAACCTGCTTTCTCAACAAGATCTATCTTTTTTAGGCTCCAGATGTGCATGTGCAGCTCCAATGAACATGTGCACCTGGATGTCCCAAAGTTACCCTGAATCAGTTAGGATTGAGTTCAGCTAACAGTAATAGAAAAACCTAAAAGAACAGCGACTTATATAACATAGAAGTTTATTTCTCACAATTGTCTGAAAACAGATAATATGGGCTAGTATGAAAGCTCTGCTCCACCAAGTTCTCAGGGACTCTGGCTCCTCTCTGCTTTCCACCCACTGCACAGTGTCTAGCATATGGTCCCCATCTCATGCTCCAAGATGGAGCTCCAGTCAAAACTACATTCATAACAGCAGGATAAAAGCAGGAAGAAGGAAGAGGAAAGGACATGCTCATCTCTCTATAATATACTTTCTGGAAAAAGTACACACTATGTATACTTTTATTCCATCAACCAGGACTTAGTCTCGTGGCCATACCATACTGCCAGGAGTTTGGAAATGTAGTCTGTATGTTAGGCAGCCAATTCTAATACTAAGAAAAAAAGAGGGAAGAAATACCGGAGGACAACAGCATTCTCAGCCACACGTTCCAAACTGTGTTCCAAAGTGAACTCGTCAGTTTTTAGGATAAACTGGAATTTTGCACTTTTGTTATGTATCCCTCCTACCTTTATCTCCATTCTGCCTGGCAAACTCCTGCTTCTCATCTAATACTCACATCATGCACCTTTTGTGATGCTTTCCTTTATGCAACCACCTTTCCCTCCAGCCAAGACTGGAAGTCTCTGGGCCACCTCCACATCTAGCACACATCTCTATTTTTGCATTGCTAACACTCTATCTCTTTTTTACAAGTCTATGCCTCCATGCATCCCTCTTCCATTAGAAGGTAAACTTCTTGAGGGTAGAGACTATGTTTTATTTATCTTAATATCATATACACATAGATCTATATCATACTAAATTTTACAAAATCAACCATTAATATCTACTTCCTAGACTTATAGAAAAAGGAAACTGGTTAAAGATGTACCTAATAAAAAGGACACTGTGGTACATAGTACTGTAGTATAATAGAATGTGTTAAAGTCCCAAATTACAGATGATCCTAACAGCCACTGCAAGAATAATAGGGCTACAAGCTCTTACCTAGACATTACACTCCTCTGCACACTTTGCCTACTTATTTTCTACATCTATCTTTCTTTTTTCCTCATAAAAATAAATATACTTAGTAGGGTAAGTTTTTAAAGTATGTTATATTCAATCCCACTAAGCTTATTTTTTATTTATTTATTTTTTTGAGACAGAGTTTCGTTCTTGTCGCCCAGGCTGGAGTGCAGTGGCGTGATCTCAGCTCACTGCAACCTCCACCTCCCAGGTTCAAGTGATTCTCCTGCCTCAGCCTCCTGAGTAGCTAGGATTACAGGCACATGCCACCACGTCCGGCTAATTGAATCCCACTAAGTTTATATTAAACTTAGGCTAATGATTGGGTTCTATGCTTAGACCCCACTTAAGCCTCAGCAGTTACTCCATCATAGAAGACCAGGTTAGGCATATCTAAGCCCTTGAAAGAGTCACCAAGGAACATCAACATGTTGACGTTTCTTTCTCTGAAAGAAAATATCTAGAAGATCATAGTACTCAGCTTAGGAAACACTGTTATAACTAATAAACATAACCATGACTAAAATAACATACTAATTTATGATGGCTTCCCCAGAGTCAAAAATTTTCACTGTAGATTTAACTTAAGGCTATCAAAGTGTCAATTTAACTTAAAAACAGGACCAAAATCATGTAAGACATGTTTATAACAGTTGTTAAGCCCAACCTTTTAAAAAATATCTTTGAGATATGAACAATGGAATATCATGCATAATTTTTCATTGAATATCAACTATAAAAGGAGCTGAGTGCATACCACCCCCCTTTCTTATAGCAACAAGACTTCAATGGTCCAAATATGACTTTTAGCTTTGTCCATATTCTCCAGTTGGACTGGAACTCAGACTATGATGCTGCAGTGACCTCAAGAATTCTAATCATAGCTTTCCTTTACCTCCAGTTCTCTAGCCTGGACAGTGCTTTGTTCTGCCTGCCACCAGTTGGGGCATGAAGTCCTAGTACCACCAATGCTAACCACAATGCCACCAACGACAGTTATATCTAACTTCAATAAAGTAAAAGAAAATGTAGTTAACTATTATCTTACCACTAGTTCCTGGGGGTTGTAATACATCTCCTGTCAGGCGACACCACCCAACTGGGAAAATATCTCGAGAATCATACTTGCACCAGTAATCAAAAGCTCCACTCCAGCCATCGAATGTGATATGAACTTCATCCCCTTTAACATCTCCAATGGTCGCAGGACAGATGAGATATGGGTTCTTTTTGTCAATAGCTTCTAGTTTCATCCCCACTTTAAAATTATTTAGTAGGGGCTTTGGTGGTTCCTATCAAAACATTAAAAAAAAAAAAAAAGATTTCATTGTTAAGATGTATTAAGACCCATGTGCTCAAAGTGAAAAGTTGCATATTCTCTCACAACCCTTAGCAACCAAAAATTAAGCTCCACGTCTAATTATCAATTAATACAGGAAGACAACAGTTCTCACAGATCTGAAACTCTGCTCTCCAACATCTCATATTTTCTCCAGAGCAGAGTCAAGAACCTGGAAAGAAACAAAACCAACTGGATTCATTCATTCAAGAAATATGTATTATCTACTATGTAGCAGGAACTTAAGATTCATTGATGAACAAATAAATCAAACATCCCTGCTCTGGTGGAGCTAGTGCTGGTGGTAGTAGTGGTTGTGGACAGGGAAAAGCAATCAACAAGAAATTTTACAACAGGCAGTCAGACAAACCTAACGATATGTAAACTGGTGTGTCAAAAAGTGATAAGTCCAAAGAAAAGAAACAACATCAGATAATATCCTAAAAGAAATCCAAAGTATAAGAATTCTAAAGAAAATGAATAACTTAAAATTTAAAAAAAAAGAAACTCAAAGGATAAAATACAGACACAAGAACATGAAAGTCATATAGTCTGGGGTCATTTATAATACCCAATCTAGAAATCAATATTTCAAAAAGTATTAGTCACAAAAAGGCTAAAGCATGTAAGTATTAACAGAACTGCTAAAAAGCCCAAGTGTTGTGTTAAAAGCAACATATTTTCTTTCAATCTGCTTTTCATCCTACTAAATGGCACCATCACAGCAATCCAGTCACCTAAGCCAAAAGACTGGAAATAGTAATCCTATTCTACTGACACTTGCTCAAATTAAAAGAGAAAAAAAAAAGAACAAAAAAATAGTAGTCCTGGACTGGTGATTTTCTGCCTGAATGAACATTAGAATCACCTGTGACCACACTACCACCGATACTAATTGAATTGGTCTATGGTGGGGCCTGGGAAGCAGCAATATTTTAATTATCAGGGAAATTCTAAGGTGCACTTGAGGTTGAGAACCACTATCCTAGATTAATCCCTTTCACTTACCCAAAATTCAATTAAAAACCACAACCTCCCAATCAGAGCTGGATTTTAAACTTAGACAGTCTGTCTCGGAGTCACCTCCTTGGAGCACCCTACCCCAGCATCTGCCTGGACAACTCACTCAGGTTAAAGCCCAGTTCTCCTAGCTTCCTTGAATGCTTCCCTGACCAACCCCTGTCCACTCCTAGGCCCAGTTCCAACCAAGCCACTTTCATCTTCAATTGTAATATCACTACAGAAATGTGTTCATTCCTCTACAAGACTAAGAGATTATTAAAAACAGGTATTCATATTATTATTTCCAGCACAATAACCAACAGCAAGCAATTTTTTAAATGAAAGAACCAAGGAGTCACCCGAAAACAGTAAAAAAGCTCTCAACTAATTCTCGCACCAATTTAAAAAGTATATCTGGTAGGTTGGTTTCTTTTTCAAATGCCCCCTTAAAACACATCTCATCACCCTGTATTTTTCCATTGTTACTCTTTACACTCTTACAATCTGGAAGCTCCTTAATTATTAGCTTCCAAAGTCCTTTTAATTACATATTCTTTTTTTAATTTTATTTTTATAGAGACGAGGCCTCGCTATGTTGGCCAGGCTGGTCTCGAACTCCTGGCCTAAAGCAATCCTCCCACCTCAGCCTCTCAAACTGCTGGGATTACAGGTGTGAGCTACCATGCCAGGCTGAATTACATATCTTAATTCGATTCTTAAAAACCACCCTGGGCTCAAACCTGTAATCCCTAATTCAGCACTTTGGGAGGCCAAGACGGGTGGATTGGTTGAGCTCAGGAGTTTGACACCAGCCTGGGCAACAAGACGAAACCCTGTCTCTACAAAAAATAAGAAAATTATCTGGGCATGGTGGCAGCACACCTGTCGTCCCAGCTACTTAGTGGGCTGAGGCAGAAGAATCACTTGAGCTCCGAAAGTCATCCAGGCTGCGGTGAGCCGTGTTCTTGCCACTGTACTCCAGCCTGGGCAACAGAGTGAGACCCTGCCTCAAAAAAAGTAAAAATTAAAATTAAAAATAAAAATAAATTTTAAAAAAACCCCACCCTGAAAGCCGGCAAGTCAAAAGGTAGATGATTAAAGGTCAAAGTATTTGATAAATAGCTGATAAGTAAGAAGCAGTGTTACATGAAAGGGCTAAAGGTTAACTGCCTGTTACTATGTATGAGAAGAAAAAAGTGGGGAGGTGAGCTGCATTTAACAAAAAATAAACATAGCAGTTGACAAGCTTGTGCTAGATGCTCACAGAATGCAGAAAACATTCAAGGCACACATAAGGATCCCAGGACCTTACACTGTCATATAACAGACTGACTTTCTGTAGCAAAGAAAACTAAGTTCAAATGGCAATGTATATTTTCTGCAACAAAACAATTAAAAGACTGGAATAAGCAATGCAATAGAACTAATTTTAAGATTCAAATATATAACCTAGGCTGGGCATGGTGGCTCACGCCTGTAATCCCAGAACTTCGGAATGCCAAGGTGGGCAAATCATTGGAGCCCAGGAGTTAGAGACCACCGGAGCAACACAGCAAAACCCTATCTCTACAAAAAGTATACAAATTGGCTCGTGCTTGTAATCCCAGAACTTTGGGAGGCTGAGATGGGTGGATCACGAGGTCAGGAGGTTGAGACCAGCCTGACCAACATGGTGGAACCCAGTCTCTACTAAAAATACAAAAATTAGCCAGGTGTGGTGATGCACACCTGTAATCCCAGCTACTCAGGAGGCTAAGGCAGGAGAATCGCTTGAACCCAGGAGGCGGAGGTTGCAGTGAGCCAAGATGGTGCCATTGCACTCCAGCCTGGGTGACAGAGCGAGACTCATCTCAAAAGAAAAAAAAAAAAATTAGCTGGGTGTGGTGGTGCACACCTGTAGTCCCAGCTACTCGGGAGGCTGAGGCAGAAGGATCTGCTTGAGCCTGGGAGGTGGACGTTGCAGTGAGCCAAGATGGTGCCACTGCACTCCAGCCTGGGCAACAAAGTGAGATGCTATCACAAAAAAAAAAGAAGACAGGAAGGAAGGGAGGGAGGGAGGGAGGGACAGAAGGACAGGGAGGGAGGGAGGGAGGGAAGGACAACCTACAGAAAGGGAGAAAGAAAATATTGGCAAACTATCCATCACAAGGGATTAATAACCAGAATATATAGGGAACTCAAACAACTCAATAGCAAAAACAAATACCTGATTTTAAAATGGGCAAAAGACCTGAATAGACATTTCTCAAAAGAAGACACAGAAACAGCCAACAGATGCAAATCAAAACCACAATGAGATGCCATCTCACCCCAGTTAGAATGGCTATTATCAAAAAGACCAAAAAAAAACAAATGTTGGTGAGACAGCAGAGAAAAAAATAAAACTACCAAATGACCCAGCAATCTCACTTCTGGGGGTACATATCCAAAAGAAAGGAAATCAGTATATTGAAGAGACATCTGCACTCCCATGTTTACTGCAATACTATTCACAATAGCCAGATATGGAATCAAAAGTGTCCACCCATGAACAGAACTTCTCAAAAGAAGATGTACAAGTGGCTAACAAGCATATGAAAAAATGCTCAATATCACTAATCATTAGAGAAATGCAAATCAAAACCACAATGAGATGGCCAGGTGTGGTGGCTCATGCCTGTAATCAGCCTCACTTTGGGAGGCTGAGGTGGGTGGATAACCTGAGGTCAGGAGTTCAAGACCAGCCTGGTCAACATGGTGAAACCCTGTCTCTACCAAAAATACAAAAAATTATCTGGGCTTGGGGGCTAGTCCCAGCTACTCGAGAGGCTGAGGCATGAGAATCTCTTGAACCCGAGAGACAGTGAGTCCGGGAGGAGAGGATGCAGTGAGCCGAAATTGGGCCACTGCACTCCAGTCTTGGAGAAAGAATGAGACTACGTCTCAAAAAAAAAAAAAAAGGGAGAACCCACAATGAGATACCATCCCACACCAGTCAGAATGGCCATTCATTATTAAAAAGTCAAAAAACAGCGGATCCTGGTGAGGTTGCAGAGAAAAAAAAATTCTTATACACCGCTGCTGGGAATGTAAATTAGTTCAGCTACTGAGGAAAGCAGTTTGGAGATTTCTCAAAGAACTTAAAACAGAACTACCATTCGACCCAGCAATCCCATTACTGGGTATATACCCAAAGGAAAATAAATTGTTCTACCATAGACACATGTTCACGCATGTTCATCACAGCACTATTCACAATGGCAAAGATGTGGAATCAACCTTGATGTCCATCCATGGTGGGCTGCATAAAGAATATTTGGTACATATATACCATGGAATATAACGCAGCCATAAAAAAGGACGAGATCATGTCCTCTGTAACACAGATGGAGAGCTAGAGGCCATTATCCTAAAGGAACAGAAAACCAAATGCTGCATGTTCTCACTTATAAGTGGGAGCTAAACAGTGAGTACACATGGACACAAAAGAGGTGAACAACAAACAACAGGGCCTACTTGAGGGTGGAAGGTAGGAGGAGGGTGAGGATCAAAAAACTACCTATTGGGTACTATGCTTATTACCGGGGTGATAAGATAATCTGTGCCCCAAACCCCCTCAACACACAATCTATCCACATTACAAACCTGCACATGTACCCCATGTACCTAAAATAAAAGTTGGAAAGAAAACAAAAAAACCAAGAGTCCATCAACAGGTGAATAAAGAAAATGTGATATATATACACAATGGGAAATTATTTAACCATAAAAATGAAATCCTGTCAATGCAGCAACATGGATGGAACTGGAGGTCATTATGTTACGTGAAATGCTTTTAAAGAATTTGGTTTGTCATCATCACCAGTTCTTTAATAACTTCCTGAACACAAAAATATAATTTGCAAAAGCAATAGCTAAAATAAACAAGGAATTCTCTTTTCTTTTATGGTGAGACAAAAATGGTTCTATTCTAGAAGATGGCTAACAAAGAATGCTCTTTTAACTACCTCCTTCTTTTTTTTTCTTTTTTTTTTTTTTTTTTTTGAGACAGAGTCTCACTGTGTTGCCCAGGCTGGAGTTGCCCAGTGGCACAACCTCGGCTCACTGCAACCTCCACCTCCTGGGTTCAAGCAATTCTCCTGCCTCAGTCTCCCAAGTAGCTGGGATTACAGGTGCGTTCCACCATGTCCAGCTAATTTTTGTATTTTTAGTAGAGATAGGGTTTTGCCATGTCGGAGCTGGTCTTGAACTCCTGACCTCAGATGATCCACCCACCTTGGCCTCCCAAAGTGCTGGGATTACAGGTGTGAGTCACCGCGTCTGGCCCTTTTTTTTGACTTATGTGGGTTTTTTGTTTGCTTGTTTTGTTTTTGAGACTGAGTCTCACTCTTGTCGCCCAGACTGGAGTATAGTGTCGCAATCTCAGCTCACTGCAACCCCCACTTCTCAGGTTCAAGCAATTCTCCTTTTTCAGCCATCAGAGTAGCTGGTGCAACCACAACGCCCAGCTAATTTTTCAATTTTTAGTAGAGACAGGGTTTCACCCCGTTGGCCAGGCTGGTCTTGAACTCCTGACCTCAAGTGATCCGCCCGTCTCGGCCTCCCAATGTGCTGGGATTACAGGCGTGAGGCACCATGCCCGGCCGTGATTTACATTTTAAAAGGAATACTCTGGTTTCTGTGCTGATGATAGCCTGTAAAGTTATAAATGCAGAGACCAGTGAGAAGCTACTGTAGTAATCCAACTGAGATTGAAAAAGACAGCTTGTATCAGAGTGATAACAATAGAGATGGCAAGAAGTGGGTGGATTTTGGATATACATTTGTCCCTCAGTATTCACACAGGACTGGTTCCAGGATCCACTGAGGATACCAAAATCCAAGGACACTCAAGTCCCTGATATAAAATGGCACAGTATTTGCATATAGCCTATATACATATCCCCATATATTTTAAATAATCTCTAGATTATAAATAATTTAAGTAATCTTTTGATTATTTATGATGCCTAATAGAATGTAAATGGTATGTAAATAGCTATTTTACTATATTGCTTTTTCACTTGTACTATTTTTTACTGTATTTTGGGTTTTTTTTTTTTAATATTTTCAATCTGTAGTTGGTTGAATCCATGGATGCAGAACCCAAGGATATGGAAATTTCACTGTATTCTGAAGGTACAGTCAATAGGATTTCCTTATGGACCGGATGTAGGGTGTGAAAGAAATAATTACCAAAGTTTGAAGCCTGAGCAACTAGAAGGGTAGTTTCCCCTCCCTGAGATAGGGAGGTTAACAGGTGGAGCAGTTTGAGATGTCCATCAGACATCCAAGTGGAGATGTTGAGTAGGTAGCTGGACATACAAATCTGAGTTGGGAGTAAGTCAGTCTGGGGTGGAAATACAAATTTGAAAATCATCTGCATATAAACTGTATTTAAAGCCAGGAAATTAGATGAGCTCACCAGGGGATTAATATAGGTTAGGGTTTCCCAGCCTTGGCACTAATGACGTTTGCAGCCAGAACGGGCGTGCACGTGTGTGTGTGTGTGTGTGTGTGTGTGTGTGTGTGTGTGTATGTGTGTATGTGTGTATGTGTATTCTGTGCATTGTAGGATGTGAAGCAGCACTCATATCCAGGTTATAAAGCATCATTTCACTACTTTCTTCTCAGCACCCAAAACCAACTTATTCCCTTGTCCTTGCCCTGTTATCTCCAAACCTTAGTTCAATATCACCATCCACTTCACCTATTTATACTTAGCTGCTGATATGGTTTGGCTGTGTCCCCAACCAAATCTCAACTTAAATTGTATCTCCCAGAATTCCCACGTGTTGTGGGAGGGACCCAGGGGGAGGTAATTGAATCATGGGGGCTGGTCTTTCCCATGCTATTCTCATGATAGTGAATAAGTCCCACAAGATCTGATGGGTTTATCAGGGGTTTCTGCTTTTGATTCTTCCTCATTTTCTCTTGCCGCCACCACGTAAGAAGTGCCTTTTGCCTCCCAGCATGATTCTGAGGCCTCCCCAACCATGTGGAACTGTAAGTCCAATTAAACTACTTTTTCTCCCCAGTCTTAGGCATGTCTTTATCAGCAGCGTGAAAACAGACTAATACAGCTGCTGAGCACTGCTGCAGCAAAGTCCCTCCCACATGCTTATTACATGTAGTGACACACATTTTTACCCTTCATCCTTAGCTAAGCCCTCCAAAATACTGTCATGTGTCCCTAGACCATTCCCTCTCCCATCCCATATGGCAGCTGTTCCAAACCTTAACCATTCTCCTTGAGATAAATGATGTAGCCTCACTATATGTTTGTTATTTTCTTAACTGACTTTCTCCCTAACCAGTATGTATGAATTTTCTTCCAGCCTTTGCCAGTTTCCTATTTTGCAGAAATAGGAATATGAGGTTTTGTTTTTTGTTGTTGTTTTGTTTTGTTTTAAATCAGGGTCTCACTCTGTCACCTAGGCTAAAGGTTAGCATGCAGTAGCGAAAGCATGGCTCATGGCAGCCTCAACCTCCAAGACTCAAGTGATCCTCCCATCATTGAGGTCTATTTATAGAAATAGTAAATTGAAGCTATCAGGAATGATCTCCATATATTCTGCCCCAAAATTATAAATTAGCTCTGAGGACACTTTTCACCTGGACTTTAGCTCTTGCTAATGTAACTGACGATTTTCTATCTACCAAAGAGTCAAAAATCAGCTTTCTTCTTAACTGACCTTCCTTAAGTACATGATATAGGCCAGCCACTATGTAACTCTGAGCTGTACTTGAGACTATTAACCACTCCCTAATCCTTGCAACTCTGCCCCACTGGATTCAATGACACCGGCTTATTCTAGTTTTCCTTCTCCATTTCTAGAGCTGCACCTATCCCTTTACTTACCCTCTAAGGTAGGTAGGTATTTCTCAAGGCTCTCACCTTGACATTCCTCTCTTTTCCTTCTATACATTCTCTGGACTAGCTCATTTAAGCTCAAAGCTTCTATCACTACTATTTATGCTAAAACTTTCCAAATCCATGTGCCCAAGCCAAACTTTGTTCCTAAGTTCTAAACCACTTACTTTCAACAGCCTGATAGTCATCACTACTCAAATTTCCCAGAGACACCTCAACATGTCCAAAACTAAGCCCACCTGTTCCTTCCATAAGTATTTATCTTCCTGTATTCTTTTACCCTTTCTTCATTCTTTTAACAAACAAGTATGTGTCCAGAAACTAATGTAGACATTGACAATACAAAGACATGCTAACTGCTCATAAGGAACTCACGGTCCAGGAAGACAGACAGTAAAAATAATAATATAATCTAACACATACAAAGATTGGGATGTACAAGGTGCTACAGAAGTATAGGAATGGGCCGGGCACAGTGACTCACACCTGTAATCCCAACACTTTGGGAGGCCAAGATGGGTGGATCATTTGAGGTCGGGGGTTCAAGACCAGCCTGGTCATGTGGCGAAACCCCATCTCTACTAAAACTACAAAAATATTAGCCAGGCATGGTAGCAGGGGCCTATAGTCCCAGCTACTTGGGAGGCTGAGGCAGGAGAATCACTTAAGCCCAGGGGGCGGAGGTTGCAGGCTGCAGTGAGCTGAAATTGCACCACTGCACTCCAGCCTGGGCAACAGAGGGAGACTGTCTCACAAAAAAAAAAAAAAAAGGGTAGAAGAATGGAGAAGGGGAATTAGGGATATCATCTTGGAGGATTTAACGTCTGACTTGAATCTTTAAAAAGTAGGAGTTAACCAGGGAAAACCAACATGAGTCAAAACAGAGCTCTAAAAATAAACAAGGTATCTACAAGCTATTACAAGCAATTTAAGAACATAACATCCAAAGCAGGGAGTGGCATCCCTGAACCTGATCACACAGGACCTAACAGGCCATACTGAAAAACTTATACTTCATCCTGAGTATAACCAGGAACTTCAAGAGTTTTAAACAGGGGAATAACATGGTAAGGTTTTTGTATAAGATACACATTTCTAGCGGTTGTGTGAAAGGGTGAAGATTAGAGGCAGTTAAAAGGCTAGCGTAACAGTTCAGGCAAGAGGAAAGCCTTATAAAAGTTGTCAGAATCAAAATGGAGTCACTTATGCCAAACCCTAACAAAAAAGACCATAGAGGAAGGGCTCTCATGTACACACGCCTATGATAAAAACTATTACAAGGACTCTCTGAAAACCACAACTTTACACAAAGAATACTCCTGCAAGGACATCTATCCAGTAACTGTTCAACCCCAGATACCACTCTTATTATTGATCCTTGTGGCCAAGGATAAGTGCTTCAAAACAACTTATGTAACCTTCCTTGTTTTGCCTTTAAAAGCTTCCCTTTGCCTTACCATCACCAGATATGCCAATGATCCAAAACAGCACAAATATCCTGCATTGAAACCCCTTGCCATTCATTCCCAAATAGACTTTTTTTTTGGAGAGCCTCTTTCTCTGTTATTTTAGGCTGACAGTCTGCCCAAGGGGCAGTGGTGGTAAGGTTAGAAAGAAACAGAACAAATAAATAATTACGAAGCTAAGTGAGTAGACCTCCAGAGGCCAAAATCAAGGAAAAGTGAGGATTTAAGATGATTCTAGGAAGAAAAGAAATCCAACAGAAAAACAGGCAAAGGGCCAGGCACAGTGGTTCACACCTGTAATCCCAGCACTTTGGGAGGCCAAGGCTGGCGGATCACCTGAGGTCAAGAGTTTGAGACCAGCCTGGCCAACATGGTGAAACCCTGTCTCTACTAAAAACACAAACATTAACCAGGTGTGGTGGCGCCTGCCTGTAATCCCAGCTACTCGGGAGGCTGAGGCATGGGAATCACTTCAACCAGGAGGCGGAGGTTGCAGTGAGCTGAGGTTCACGCCACTGCACTCCAGCCTGGGAGACAGAATGAGACTCTGTCTCAAAAACAAAACAGAAAAACAGGCAAAGGCTATAATCAGACAATTCACAGAAAAACAAAAGGCCATTAAACAAATCTTAAAAGCACAATTTTACTAGTAATCAGTGCAATGCAAATTAAAACAATTGGATACTATCCTCATCTTCACCACCCCCTCCAAAAAAAGATTCACAAAAATTTAAAATGGATAATATTCAATGTTAGTGAAGGTGCAGAGATACAAACATGTTTATAGGCTAATGGCGGAGCATAGCTTAGAACAGGGATCCCCACCCCCCAGACTGGTATTGGTCCGTGGCCTGTTAGGAACTGGGTGGCACACCTGGCAAGCAAGCGAATCTCCATCTGTATTTACAGCTGCTCCCCATCACTCGCATTACCACCTCAGCTCTGTCTCCTATCAAGAGCAGCATTAGATTCTCATAGGAGTGCAAACCCTATTGTGAACTGCATGTGCGAAGAATCTACATTGTGCACTCCTTAGGAGAATCTAATGATAAATGTAATGTGTTCAAATCATCCTGAAACCACCCACCCCTCCATCCATGAAACATTGTCTTCCACGAAACTGACCCCTGATGACAAAAAGGTTGGGGACTCCTGCCTTAGAATACCCTTTGGGAATGCAATTTAACAGTATATATCAACATTTAAAATATACATTCCTTTGTTTTCTCTTTACAATTTTTCAAAATTTTTTTTAGGCAGGGTCTCCCTGTGTTGCCCAGGCTGGTTTTTAACTCCTGGGCTCAAACGATCCTCCTGCCTTGGCCTCCGAAAGCCCAACCAAAACATACATCCCTTTGAACAAGCAATTCTAGTTCCAAGACTGCAACTGTTCACATTTATACACAAAGCTCTTTATAAGAATGCTCACTGTAGAGCTGATCTAAACAAGAATGTGGAGATGACCTAATCATCCATCCTTACAGTTAAGTCAATTCTAGGGTTAAATGAATTCTGATGATCCATACTACAGAAGAGTACAATACAAGCTAAGATATATATGAAATGAAATAGAACGATTTCCAAAACACACATATGTTAGGAGAAAAAGTAAACCACAAAATAATATGCACAATATATTCCAACTGATGTTTAAAAAAAAAAAGCCCATATTTGTTTGTAAATGTAAAGAAAAAGGTCTGGGAGAACAAATAAAACTTCAATTTGGGGAGGCGGAGCAAGATGGCCGAATAGGAACAGCTCCAGTCTTCAACTCCCAGCGCGAACGACACAGCAGACCGGTGATTTCTGCATTTTCAACTGAGCCTCTGCTGCTGATACCCAGGCAAACTGGGTCTGGAGTGGACCTCAAGCAATCTCCAACAGACCTACAGCTGAGGGTCCTGACTGTTAGAAGGAAAACTATCAAACAGGAAGGACACCTACACCAAAACCCCATCAGTACGTCACCATCATCAAAGACCAGAGGCAGATAAAACCACAAAGATGGGGAAAAAGCAGGGCAGAAAAGCTGGAAATTCAAAAACTAAGAGCGCATCTCCCCCTGCAAAGAAGCGCAGCTCATTGCCAGCAACGGATCAAAGCTGGACGGAGAATGACTTTGAGGAGATGAGAGAAGAAGGCTTCAGTACATCAAATTTCTCAGAGCTAAAGGAGGAATTACGTACCCAGCGCAAAGAAACTAAAAATCTTGAAAAAAGAGTGGAAGAATTGATAGCTAGAGTAATTAATGCAGAGAAGGTCATAAACGAAATGACAGAGATGAAAACCATGACATGAGAAATACGTGACAAATGCACAAGCTTCAGTAACCGACTCGATCAACTGGAAGAAAGAGTATCAGCGATTGAGGATCAAATGAATGAAATGAAGCGAGAAGAGAAACCAAAAGAAAAAAGAAGAAAAAGAAATGAACAAAGCCTGCAAGAAGTATGGGATTATGTAAAAAGACCAAATCTACGTCTGATTGGGGTGCCTGAAAGTGAGGGGGAAAATGGAACCAAGTTGGAAAACACTCTTCAGGATATCATCCAGGAGAACTTCCCCAACCTAGTAGGGCAGGCCAATGTTCAAATCCAGGAAATACAGAGAACGCCACAAAGATACTCCTCGAGAAGAGCAACTCCAAGACACATAATTGCCAGATTCACCAAAGTTGAAATGAAGGAAAAAATCTTAAGGGCAGCCAGAGAGAAAGGTCGGGTTACCCACAAAGGGAAGCCCATCAGACTAACAGCAGATCTCTTGGCAGAAACTCTACAAGCCAAAAAAGAGTGGGGGCCAATATTCAACATTCTTAAAGAAAAGAATTTTCAACCCAGAATTTCATATCCAGCCAAACTAAGTTTCATAAGTGAAGGAGAAATAAAATCCTTTACAGATAAGCAAATGCTTAGAGATTTTGTCACCACCAGGCCTGCCTTACAAGAGACCCTGAAGGAAGCACTAAACATGGAAAGGAACGACCGGTACCAGCCATTGCAAAAACATGCCAAAATGTAAAGACCATCGAGGCTAGGAAGAAACTGCATCAACTAACGAGCAAAATAACCAGTTAATATCATAATGGCAGGATCAAGTTCACACATAACAATATTAACCTTAAATGTAAATGGACTAAATGCTCCAATTAAAAGACACAGACTGGCAAACTGGATAAAGAGTCAAGACCCATCAGTCTGCTGTATTCAGGAGACCCATCTCACATGCAGAGACATACATAGGCTCAAAATAAAGGGATGGAGGAAGATCTACCAAGCAAATGGAGAACAAAAAAAAGCAGGGGTTGCAATACTAGTCTCTGATAAAACAGACTTTAAACCATCAAAGATCAAAAGAGACAAAGAAGGCCATTACATAATGGTAAAGGGATCAATTCAACAGGAAGAGCTAATTATCCTAAATATATATGCACCCAATACAGGAGCACCCAGATTCATAAAGCAAGTCCTTAGAGACTTACAAAGAGACTTAGACTCCCATACAATAATAATGGGAGACTTCAACACTCCACTGTCAACATTAGACAGATCAACGAGACAGAAAGTTAACAAGGATATCCAGGAATTGAACTCAACTCTGCACCAAGCAGACCTAATAGACATCTATAGAACTCTCCACCCCAAATCAACAGAATATACATTCTTCTCAGCACCATATCGCACTTATTCCAAAATTGACCACATAATTGGAAGTAAAGCACTCCTCAGCAAATGTAAAAGAACAGAAATTATAACAAACTGTCTCTCAGACCACAGTGCGATCAAACTAGAACTCAGGATTAAGAAACTCAATCAAAACCGCTCAACTACATGGAAACTGAACAACCTGCTCCTGAATGACTACTGGGTACATAACGAAATGAAGGCAGAAATAAAGATGTTCTCTGAAACCAATGAGAACAAAGATACAACATACCAGAATCTCTGGGACACATTTAAAGCAGTGTGTAGAGGGAAATTTATAGCACTAAATGCCCACAAGAGAAAGCTGGAAAGATCTAAAATTGACACTCTAACATCACAATTAAAAGAACTAGAGAAGCAAGAGCAAACACATTCAAAAGCTAGCAGAAGGCAAGAAATAACTAAGATCAGAGCAGAACTGAAGGAGATAGAGACACAAAAAATCCTCCAAAAAATCAATGAATCCAGGAGTTGGTTTTTTGAAAAGATCAACAAAATTGACAGACCGCTAGCAAGACTAATAAAGAAGAAAAGAGAGAAGAATCAAATAGATGCAACAAAAAATGATAAAGGGGATATCACCACCGACCCCACAGAAATACAAACTACCATCAGAGAATACTATAAACACCTCTACGCAAATAAACTAGAAAATCTAGAAGAAATGGATAATTTCCTAGACACTTACACTCTTCCAAGACTAAACCAGGAAGAAGTTGATTCCCTGAATAGACCAATAGCAGGCTCTGAAATTGAGGCAATAATTAATAGCCTACCAACCAAAAAAAGTCCAGGACCAGATGGATTCACAGCCAAATTCTACCAGAGGTACAAGGAGGAGCTGGTACCATTCCTTCTGAAACTATTCCAATCAATAGAAAAAGAGGGAATCCTCCCTAACTCATTTTATGAGGCCATCATCATCCTGATACCAAAGCCTGGCAGAGACACTACAAAAAAAGAGAATTTTAGACCAATATCCCTGATGAACATCGATGCAAAAATCCTCAATAATATACTGGCAAACCCGATTCAGCAGCACATCAAAAAGCTTATCCACTATGATCAAGTGGGCTTCATCCCTGGGACGCAAGGCTGGTTCAACATATGCAAATCAATCAACGTAATCCAGCGTATAAACAGAACCAAAGACAAGAACCACATGATTATCTCAATAGATGCAGAAAAGGCTTTTGACAAAATTCAACAGCCCTTCATGCTAAAAACACTCAATAAATTCGGTATTGATGGAACATATCTCAAAATAATAAGAGCTATTTATGACAAACCCACAGCCAATATCATACTGAATGGGCAAAAACTGGAAAAATTCCCTTTGAAAACTGGCACAAGACAGGGATGCCCTCTCTCACCACTCCTGTTCAACATAGTGTTGGAAGTTCTGGCTAGGGCAATCAGGCAAGAGAAAGAAATCAAGGGTATTCAGTTAAAAAAAGAAAAGTCAAATTGTCCCTCTTTGCAGATGACATGATTGTATATTTAGAAAACCCCATTGTCTCAGCCCAAAATCTCCTTAAGCTGATAAGAAACTTCAGCAAAGTCTCAGGATACAAAATTAATGTGCAAAAATCACAAGCATTCTTATACACCAGTAACAGGCAAACAGAGAGCCAAATCATGAATGAACTTCCATTCACAATTGCTTCAAAGAGAATAAAATACCTAGGAATCCAACTTACAAGGGATGTAAAGGACCTCTTCAAGGAGAACTACAAACCACTGCTCAGTGAAATAAAAGAGGACACAAACAAATGGAAGAACATACCACGCTCATGGATAGGAAGAATCAGTATCATGAAAACGGCCATACTGCCCAAGGTTATTTATAGATTCAATGCCATCCCCATCAAGCTACCAATGACTTTCTTCACAGAATTGGAAAAAACTGCTTTAAAGTTCATATGGAACCAAAAAAGACCCTGCATTGCCAAGGCAATCCTAAGTCAAAAGAACAAAGCTGGAAGCATCACACTACCTGACTTCAAACTATACTACAAGGCTACAGTAACCAAAACAGCATGGTACTGGTACCAAAACAGAGATATAGACCAATGGAACAGAACAGAGTCCTCAGAAATAATACCACACATCTACAGCCATCTGATCTTTGACAAACCTCAGAAAAACAAGAAATGGGGAAAGGATTCCCTATTTAATAAATGGTGCTGGGAAAATTGGCTAGCCGTAAGTAGAAAGCTGAAACTGGATCCTTTCCTTACTCCTTACACGAAAATTAATTCAAGATAGATTAGAGACTTAAATGTTAGACCTAATACCATAAAAACCCTAGAAGAAAACCTAGGTAATACCATTCAGGACACAGGCATGGGCAAGGACTTCATGTCTAAAACACCAAAAGCAACAGCAACAAAAGCCAAAATTGACAAATGGGATCTCATTAAACTAAAGAGCTTCTGCACAGCAAAAGAAACTACCATCAGAGTGAACAGGCAACCTACAGAATGGGAGAGAATCTTTGCAATCTACTCATCTGACAAAGGGCTAATATCCAGAACCTACAAAGAACTCAAACAAATTTACAAGAAAAAAACAAACAACCCCATCAAAAAGTGGGCAAAGGATATGAACAGACACTTCTCAAAAGAGGACATTCATATAGCCAACAGACACATGAAAAAATGCTCATCATCGCTGGCCATCAGAGAAATGCAAATCAAAACCACAATGAGATACCATCTCACACCAGTTAGAATGGCAATCATTAAAACTATGCAGCCATAAAAAAGGATGAGTTTGTGTCCTTTGTAGGGACATGGATGCAGCTGGAAACCATCATTCTTAGCAAACTATCACAAGAACAGAAAACCAAACACCGCATGTTCTCACTCGTAGGTGGGAACTGAACAATGAGATCACTTGGACTCGGGAAGGGGAACATCACACACCGGGGCCTATCATGTGGAGGGGGCAGGGGGGAGGGATTGCATTGGGAGTTATACCTGATGTAAATGACGAGTTGATGGGTGCAGCACACCAACATGGCACAAGTATACATATGTAGCAAACCTGCACGTTGTGCACATGTACCCTACAACTTGAAGTTTAATAATAATAAATAAATTAAAAAAAAAAAAAAAAGTCAGGAAACGACAGGTGCTGGAGAGGATTTGGTGAAATAGGAACACTTTTATACCGTTGGTGGGATTGTGAACTAGTTCAACCATTATGGAAAACAGTATGGCGATTCCTCAAGGATCTAGAACTAGATGTACCATATGACCCAGCCATCCCATTACTGGGTATATACCCAAAGGATTATAAATCATGCTGCTATAAAGACACAAACACACGTATGTTTATTGTGGCACTATTCACAACAGCAAAGACTTGGAATCAACCCAAATGTCCATCAGTGGCAGACTGGATTAAGAAAATGTGGCACATATACACCATGGAATACTACGCAGCCATAAAAAAGGATGAGTTTGTGTCCTTTGTAGGGACATGGATGCAGCTGGAAACCATCATTCTTAGCAAACTATCACAAGAACAGAAAACCAAACACCGCATGTTCTCACTCATAGGTAGGAACTGAACAATGAGATCACTTGGACTTGGGAAGGGGAACATCACACACCGGGGCCTATCATGGGGAGGGGGGAGGGAGGAGGGAGGAGGGATTGCACTGGGAGTTATACCTGATATAAATGACGAGTTGATGGGTGCTGATGAGTTGATGGGTGCAGCACACCAACATGGCACAAGTATACATATGTAACAAACCTGCACGTTATGCACATGTACCCTAGAACTTAAAGTATAATAATAAAAAAATTAAAAAATAAAAAAAAAACTTCAATTTGGAGGGAAGAGGGGAATGAAGGAATGGTTGGGACAAAGGGAGATGCATTTTTCACTCCAGCTAAGAGTATAGCTTGATTCCCATCCCCTGCCCCCCACCACATGAATTATTTTTATAATTTAAAAAATTGAAAACATAATGTGTACAACAAGTGTGGCACGCGACCAGCTGATCAAGCAATCTGACTAGTAAAACAGATCCAATGGCTTTTCTAAAGTCACAACCCAAGTTAATAGGTGTTCAATAAATAAAGACTTCTGCTAAATATTTTTTAATTAGCTATTCTCACACACGGCTTACCACGGGCCAAAGGGCCTGTGCTGCCTGTGTCCCTTGCAGGTAGGGCAAGTCCACTTTCTGCATTCATCTTCCTCAAAGATGTACCCAGAGAATTTTTCTTTGCAATGAAGGAGGCATAGTAATTGATGTTTCACATCCTTATGCCTTCAATCTTCTTCAAAAGCTTTTTAAAACTACAATCAATTCTTACCATTCCAAGTATAGTTGTAATAAAAGTTGAGATTGAAAAACAATCAGAAGAAAAGGTGAGAAAGAAATATTTTGACTCATAATTTAAAACGTGGCTTTTATTGTTTCTTAACGTACTCTTCAACATTTTCTCAAAAATATAAACTATTCTGGAAATTTTTCCTCTTTTTTTATATAGCAAGTATTTCCTCATGACAAATTCTTTCCAATGACTGCTTTTAACATTGTTTACTTCTGAAACCAAATCTCTCCAACTAACTTTCAAGTTATTTTTTTGGCCCATCATCTTTTTCTCCAGTATCAAAGGGACTAACACAGTAAAGTGAGGGGAAGATTCACTTCTGAATGCAAATAAAAAATAGCAATGAATATTTGCTTCCAGTAGAGCACTCTTTTTATATCTACAGTCAAGAAAGAGGCTACTAATGAAATTGGACTAGTGGGTTATTATAATTGAGACTTTTTTATGACTTGATGTTATAGACTGAATTGTGTCACTCCCAAAATTCATATGTTGAAGCACTAACCCCCAGTACCTCAGAATGTGATGGTATCTGGACATAGGGTCTTCAAAGAGGTAATTAAGTTAAAATAAGGTTATCAGGGTAGGCCCTAATCCAATATGACTGACATCCTTATAAGAGGAACAAATTGGACACAGATAAACCGATCACATGAAAACACAGGGAAAAGGCAGCCATCTACAAGCCAAGGAGAGAGGCCTCAAAAGAAACCAAACCTGGCTGGGGACAGTGGCTCATGCCTGCAATTCCAGCACTTTGAGAGGCTGAGGCTGGCAGATCACCTGAGCCCAGGAGTTCAAGACCAGCCAGGACAACACGGTGAGACCCCGTCTCTACTAAAAACACAAAAATTAGCCCGGTGTGGTGGCACACACCTGTAATCCCAGCTACTCAGGAGGCTGAGGCATGAGAATTGCTTGAACCCAAGAAGCTGAGATCATACCATTGCACTCCAGCCTGAGTGACAGAGCAAAACTCAGTCTCAAAAAAAAAGAAAAAGGAGTTCAAGACCAGCCTGGCCAATATGGTGAAACCCCACCTCTACTAAAAATACAAAAAAATTATCTGGACATGGTGGTGCACGCCTGTAGTCCCAGCTACTCAGGAGGCTAAGGTAGAATTGCTTGAACCTGGGAGGCGGAGGTTGCAGTGAGCCAAGATTGCGCCACTGTACTCCAGTCTGGGTGACAGGTGAGACTGTCTCAAAAAAAAAAAAAAAAAAAAACCAAACCTGCTGACACCTTGATCTCAGATTTCTAGCCTCCACAACTGTGCAAAAATACAATTCTGTTATTTAATCTATTATTACAAATTTAATTCTATCATCTCAAAATTCATATGTTGAAGCACCAACCCCCAACATAAATGTATTTGGAAATAGGGCCTTTAAGGAAGTAATAAAGGTTAAGTGAGGTCATAAGGGTTGGCCTCTAATCCAACAGGACTGGTGTCCCTATAAGAAGAGGAAGACACACTAGGGATGTGCATGGATAGAGAAAAGACCATGTGAAGACACAGCAAGAAAGCATCCATCTGCAAGCCAAGAAGAGATCTCACCAGAAACCAATGGAATACCATCCTCATCTTCACCACTCCCCCACAAAAAAGATTCCCACAATTTTAAAAGATGAATAATATTCAATGTTAGTGAAGGTGTGGAGATACAAACATGTCTGTATGCTAATGGTGGAGCACTGCACATTATCTGAGGGTACCTTGATCTTGGACATACAGCCTCTAGAATGGAAAAAATAAATTTCTGTTGTTTAAGCCACCCAGTCTGTGGTACTTTGTTATGGCAACCCCAGCAAACTAATACACTTGCCAATCCAGTAATTTTAAAAGTATGTTTGCTTTTCCATGTCACAGAAGATTATGCATTTAAGCATTCCCACTAAAACAATAAAAACATGGCAGCTTTTTATAACATCTTTCTTACCTTCTTAAATAATGTGGCAGATGCCATTTCAGACCCGTTTAGTGTCTTTAAGAGGAACATCGGCCAGGATGATGTATTCATCTGGTATCCTGTTTTATAAAATAAATTAGGTATCATGAAAAAGCCTCCCTGTGATACTATTAACAAGTTGGTATAAAAAATAGGTTTCATTCCCATTATTCTCAAGAGAATGACTTTCTTATCTAAGAACTCTGAACATGGGCAAGAGGAGCAGATGTACCCTCCTCTCACTGCTAGTGTCCCCACTGTACTGTCTGGCAACAATGCTACAGTGGGCGTAGAAACTCTCATTTTAAGAGAAGCCACTAGCTAGGATTCACCAACAAACATGTATATAATACCCGGGGTGATCTAAGCTGGAGCCTAGGAGAGCTTCCATTCCACCACCAACAATCACACAAGCAAGGGTAAAGGCTGTAAAAGACTCCTAGCCCCCTTCTCCTCAGGGCCCCTGGCTTCTTTCATTTCAGAAAGACAGTTTTCTGTCAAACTCAGCACATATACACACACAACAGTACATTTCATTGCATGTAATTTTACCTCGAAAGAAAAAAACCTATAGATATTTACTCGTTAATGATATATATGCTAAAGTATTTAGGGGACGTGCACTGATGTCAACAACTCACTCTGAAATGTATTGACAAATAAGAAGGATTGATGAATATAACAGAAGCGCAGATAGATGGATATGTGATAAAGCAAGCATAATAAAATGATAATGGTAGAATCTAGAAAGTGGACATGGGGGTACTCACTGTAAAATTATTTCACATTTTCTGCATGTTTGAAATTTTCCATAAAATGTGTTAGAAAAAAAGACAGCTCTCACTTTAGCAATCTTAATACATACTAAAAATGATCTTCTTTTAGAATTTGTATGAGATGCTATCAAAATAGACTCAACAGGTATCTTTTCTAGAGATCTCACTAACTAATGGTATCACAGCATCTGGCATATGCAGCAGGGAGCAGGGGTCTGCTAGTTTTACTGCTTTCTGGGGGCAATCTGTTTCATGCAACACCTGCTTGCCTCAATGCCAGAATTAGAAGAATTTGGATGCGCCCCGATACGTGCATACATTAAGACAGAGAGGCACGTGAATCACTGGCAATGGGTGCAGGTTTTGTCCTATTCTCCATCAACAGAACAAAACATACAAAAAAGGTAAGATGGAAAGTCATCCTCTAATAACCCTGTACCAAAATCCCCTTAATCTGACTAGAGACACAATTGTTGCTAGAAAAAAAAACAGGGGTGGGGGGTGACTTTTCACATACTCCCTTATAATAAATCAACATTATTATTCTCCATTCTATGGAGAGTACTGCATAAGAATCATTCTCTGGTCCTTAAACCTTTCTCTCAATCCCCGTATTATCCTATTCCATCATGTGCCCAGATTTTCCTGAATGTAACATTTTACTTAATTCTATAATTGCTTAAAGTCAAACATAGATTAAAAGACCAAAATTGAGTTAAGGTACATATAAATTTAAAAAGAGATAAAACTAATTTATAAGGTTAGGAAGTCTAGATGGCAGTACCTTTAGGAAAGGAGAGATTATGACTAGTTATCAGCAGGAGTGGGTCTTCTGGGGGGCTGATAATGTTCTGTTTTTGATTTGGATGACGGTTTTACAGATGTGTTCATTTATAAATGAGCTATATACTTATGACCTGTACACCTTTCAGTTTGTGTGTTAAAACTTTTTAAAATCTTTTAATAATAACCTTTAAAGTTTAAATCAATAAATCTTTTTTAAAGGAAAACTAAATAAGTTGTATTAAAATGAAAGTTGGCCAGGCACGGTGGCTCACACTCGTAATCCCAGCACTTTGGGAGGCAGAGGCAGGTGAATCATGAGGTCAGGAGTTCGAGACCAACCTGGCTAACATGGTGAAACCCTGTCTCTACTAAAAATACAAAAATCAGCCAGGTGCAGTGGCAGGCGTCTGTAGTCCCAGCTACTCTGGAAGCTGAGGCAGGAGAATGGCGTGAACCTGGGAGGCGGAGCTTGTAGTGAGCCGAGATGGCGCCACTGCACTCTAATCTGGGTGACAGAGCGAAACTCTGTCTCAAAATAAATAAATATAAACAAACAAACAAACAAATAAATAAGTAAATAAAATGGAAGTTAAACTATTCAAAAGTGCCTAAAAAGCAAACTGGCACCAATTGTGCATTTTTAGGTATATTGCCAAAACAGATACTAATCGGCACGTATTTCTATACATTTCATATTTTTAAATAAAACAAAAGTCTAAGAATTTTATTTAAAAGAATCACCATAAATCAAGTTATGTATCTGAAATGCTAACAATTACAATAGCAGCATCTCCTTAAACAAACTGCAAAAACATTCCACACTGCAAAAAGAGAAATAAAATCCAAATAGGGAAGCACTAAGCCCAGGTTTGTACTTATCTTTCACACAGAATTCTGTGTAATTTGAGAAATATTACAAACAGCAAATAAACAACAAAAGACGTGAGTGAAAGAAGGCAAAAGGTAACAAACAAACATGACCCAAGCCATCTTCTTGGAATAACATATCTCCAACTAGTTTTTTAAAATATTTTAGCCCGGAGCAGTGGCTCACTCCTGTAATCCCAGCACTTTGGGAGGCAGAGGTGGGCGGATCACCTGAGGTCAGGAGTTTGAGACTAGCCTGGTCAACATGGTGAAACCCCGTCTCTACTTAAAAATACGAAAATTAGCCAGGTGTGGTGGTGGGCGCCTGTAATCCCAACTACTTGGGAGGCTGAGGCAGGAGAATGGCTTGAAACCAGGAGGCAGAGGTTGCAGTGAGCCGAGATCACACCACTGCACTCCAACCTGGGCAACAAGAGCAAGAACCATCTCAAAAAAAAATATTTTTTAAACCAAATGAGTTATAACGAACAAACAGAACAAGGACAGCATAAAGATATATTACTAAAGAGTGGCTATTGTTAGTATCTTAAATTTGTGATTCTCAAGGAATTTTTCACTAATAGGAAAACAAAAAAAATCCATTCTTTTATTGTGCTTTGCAACAAGGAATTTTCATTTTCAGCACTGTAAAGAACCAAATAAAAATAAATACCCACCATTCACTCAAAGTATAGAACAGCAACTAAATAAACTACATAATTTCTTTCCTACAGAGTATCATGGTATGCTTAAATTTTAAAAAGAAAAATGTTGCCCCAAATTAGTCACACCCTTTTTACCTTTCAAAAATTTGGCCAAAATTAAAGTACATATTTTGTATCTTAAAATCTTTGCTAAAATATCCATTTTCTCCTTTTCAAAGACCTAAAGGTACTAATTCCTGCCCCTCTCACTCTGATTTCTTCCCACTGTAGGTAAAATGAAATTCTTGAGTTTGAAACTGGAAACTGAATGTGGAATCATACCCTTCCCCTAGGCTTATCCCTATACCAAAATTGCTGAATGGCTCAGTGGACAACATTGAGAGAGCATGTGCCTTGTATCAAATGCTACAAAGTTCTTCTCCAGAAGGAGTTCTGAATCTGCATATGTAATCTAGTAGAGTTGGTTCTGACATTTCAAGTCTGAAGACCTAGCATGAGTCTTGCCCTGGAGTGGGGAATCTTCCATACACATATGCCAGATATGTACTTAAGCAAAACTCCACAACAGATGGTGCTGATTTCCTCGCTCATCATACATTCTCCACAGTAACCATCTGACCATCTATTTACAAGAATGCCCAAGAAAATAAATTTTAAAAGGCCACTTAAAGCCATTTCTATTGAACATCACATTAGAAAGAATATACTATTTTTAAAACTGTTTCTTCTTACCTAGTGGAGGTTGAAGTAAGTCTCCTTCCTTTTCACATGTCCCAACAGGTTGTATATCTGGGGAATCGACAAGCCTCCAAAAATCATTTCTATTATCACTACCATCCAGTCGTAACCGTAACCTGGCCCCAGTAATTCCAATAACCGTAGCAATACACACTGAAGTGGCATTGCGAGGATCACGGGCTTCCAATTTCATACCAACTTTGAAATCATTCACAGGTGGAATCTGAGACTATACATATAAATAAAATTTGGTTAAAATGCATCAACTATAAGACGAGACACATGGATAGCTATGTCACCAGAATACCTGAGGAACATTTTAAATAACAGTCACGGCGGATGATAAGTGAGGTCAGAGCTGTAAGAGTCAAGCAAAAGATCTTCAGATTCTCTCCTTGGCTTGACATGCAGCATAAAAACACTACCCACTGCTGTTCTCACCCATCTGCCCACTTCCAGGCAACCCAAATACAACCTCTAAAATATACCCTGAGTGGCTTTCTAAAGTAAGAATCTGATTAGGCCATTCCCCTTGAAATTAGCCAACAAGCAGCTCACCACTGCCTATAATAAAGTCCAACTCCTCAGCACAGTTTAAATGCCCCCACAACTTTAACCTCATTTCCACATTATCGCTGCTATCCACTTTGTGCTCCAGTCACCCCAAGCCATCCCTTAATACTCAGATGCTTTCATGCCCATGTGCCTTGGCTTTAGATGTTCTCTCTGCCTGGAATATCCTTCCTCCCATTCCAACCATCTCAAATAGCATCTCTCCTGTGAGCCCTTCCAGTGTGGAGTTATCACACTTCTCATAATTATTTATTTACATGTCTGCTTTTCCTGCCAGATGGGCAATCATAAAGCTTAGTATACCTGACATAGAGTAAGTTCTTAATTCATGAATGCAAAGAGACCATCTGGCTCTTAAGTGGCATTACCACAATCCCACTATCTCCTCACACTACCAGAATCTAACAATCACACAGACATCCTCCAACAAGTTAATAGTTTACATTAACCAACAGCTACAGAATCTTGGCATACCTGACGGAAGCACTCTGAAGGAGCACTTATAGACCCAGTCTCTTTCAAATACTCCTCCCAGTGGAAATCATCTGGAAAAAACACATGTACAAAATAGTTTCTTAAAGCATATACAATGTAACTTTTAGTATATACAACTTTCAGGATTAAAATGGGTTTTAGTTCCATGCCTCTTTAAAAAAAAAACAAACAAACTTCCAAAAGAGTAGATTCAAACATCCTGATCTACATTTCATGACCAGCATAAAAATAAAAGATCAGATGATATCCTCATAATAATGGCTCAGATATAAATTATAACCTAGATACTCTCATTGTAATGTGGACTACAGCACAGTGATTCTAAAAATGTGGATGTTAGAAATAACTAAAGAAATTGTTACAGAGTAATAGCAAAGTCTACCCATCTGTCTCTAATATAAATTTATTCGATAAATATGTTTTCACCACTTTATTCCATTAATGTGAAGGCACTTCTTTGTCATTCATGGGGAGCTAAAGGTGTTTAGTGTGTGGTCAAACAGAATTTTACCCCTGAAATACTTTATGGAAAGAAAAAAATCCAGTAACCAGAGTAGTTTCTCAATGGACTATTAGATCTCCATTCAGAGTGTCAAGAAGATGGTGGCAAAACAAAGCAATAAACCAGTCATCAGTACAGTCACTAATATGGATTATTTTAATGACCTACATTTTCTACAGACTCTTGCTGTCCTTCCTTAGTCTTCATGACATATTATAATGTTAGAAGAGAAGATCAGAAAGCAGAGCACATTGTCTGGCTTGAACATATCATTTCACTGTGCCAGCCAGACTGTCAAGACACTGAGAAAAAGACTTGATAGTAGTAGTGAACGAACTAGTAATTCACATGATGTTTAATTCTCATCATTCATGAGGCTTTTCTATACTCTTGTTAAATTTCCTCACTATAAAAATATTGGGTTTGACAGTTCTCTTTCTTGGAAGAATCTATGTTTACCAGCTTCTTACACTTCCGTCAAAAGATATACTTAGATGACTCCCCCCTTGCAAAAAACAAAAAAAACCTACAGAGTGCTGATAATGTTTAACAACCAGCTTTCTGGAAAATACAACAAAAAACCTGACTGATAGCGTTTGCAGATTTCTGTGACGTAAATATGACCACCATGGTTGACTGTAAGGTGCCAAGGTAAAACCACCAACCACCAAATTGGGAAAATATGTACACAATTGGCTCTCCCAAGCTGGTGTGAACCACCTCCAGTGTACCACCATTACATATGTGTGTATGCATTTCCATATGTATGTATACATATTATATGTGGTATTAAGCATGTCACACATAACATTTTGCACCTTGTTTTTGTTTAATAGATCTAAGAGACTGTTTCATTTAAAAGAAAATACTGGGTTTGATTCCACTTCCAGATGATGTGAAACAAGCACCACCAGCATTGAAAATCATGCATCAGAGAAGAGTGTTAAGAATGTGTGCTTTAGGGCCAGGTGCGGTGGCTCACGCCTGTAATCCCAGCACTTTGGGAGGCTGAGGCGAGTGGATCACCTGAGGTCAGGAGTTCGAGACCATCCTGGCCAACATGGTGAAATCCCATCTCTACTAAAAACACAAAAATTAGCTGGGTATGGTGGTGGGCACCTGTAATTCCAACTACTTGGGAGGCTGAGGCAGGAGAATTGCTTGAACTCGGGAGGTGGAGGTTGCAGTGAGCCGAGATCGCACCATTGCCTGGTGGCAGAGTGAGACTGCATCTCAAAACAAAAAAAAGAATGTGGGCTTTAGAGTCAGATCTGCCTGCTTCCAGTATGGCTTTACCTCTTACTAGCTATGTGACCCTAAGCAAGTCATTCACTTTCTTAGCCTTAGTTCCTTCATTTATAAAATGGGAAAAGTAATGTACATGGTACTAGATATGTTGAGAGCTAAAGTAACATATATGTAAGTCACTCAATAAACGGCACATTATAAAACTAGAAGTCATAGTTGTGCTTAAATTTATTAATACTGAATAACTTTGTCAAAAGTGAAAACTGAAATCCATGGCTTCAAAACTAAACAGAGCAGATGTTTCAGTGATTGACCCCTAGCACTACAGATTCTAAGTGAAGCTCTACTACCATATGATCTTGGAGAGCATTTAAAAAGAACAAAATGGGCCGGGCACAGGGGCTCACTCCTGTAATCTCAGCATTTGGGAGGCCGAGGTGGGTGGATCACCTGAGGTCAGGAGTTTGAGATCAGCCTGGCCAACATGGCGAAACCCCATTTCTACTAAGAAAAAAATAAAATAAAATAAAATTTGCTGGGCGTCGTGGCGGGTGCCTCCCAGCTACTACTTGGGAGGCTGAGGCAAGAGAATCGCTTGAACCTGGAAGGTGGAGGCAAAGGTTGCAGTGAGCCAAGATCGCGCCACTGCACTCCAGCCTGGGCAACAGAGAGAGACTCCGTCTAAAAAAAAAAAAAAAAAACATTTAGTTGGGATGGATGGATGTCATTACAAAGCTGACATCCCTGGAGGAAAAGAGTGTAAGTCAGTGTAAACCAAGCAGGAAATGAATACCCAAAGAACTAACACTCTTCCATAAACCAATGACATTTGTAAAATTTTTTAATAATATTAGAAAATACTTAATTCATCTCCATAACACAAATTTTAAAAATATTCTATTACCATTTGTGTCTGAATGGGCTACAATTTGAGCTAGCAAATCCTTTATACTAGTGCTCTACAATATAATTTTCTATCAGATTACTGGTTAATGACCATATCCAGCATTTGCCATTTGGAGCCTCAGGTTTTTTTGGTGTTGTTGTTGTTTTTCCCTTTTTTCCATAAGGCAAAATTCTTAATCATCTTGATAAAACTGTTCATCTTGGCTGCCCACATGCTCAGACTCTACCAATAACATAGGGGAAACACACAAAGATCCAGGCTTTACTAATTTAGACTTGACACATCTACATCAATACCACCACTAGAATTCCCAACCAGAAGTCAAAACAGTCAGAAAGTCTTAGTTAAGCCTGAGGTCCCAGTCTGCCTCTGCATCATATCTCCATTGACAGATTGGAGATGGGGGCAGTATTCTATCTCAGAAGAGAGGCCTGGGAACTGATACGATACATATATAACCTTGTGATCTGATTGTTATTCACATATGCCCATGGTCTCTCTTCTTCTTTTACTTGTACTCTATTCTAGTCCACACATTAGCTCCAACATCTTTTTGTACTGAATATAACCCAAGTGAGCTCCCCGGTCTTCCCTAGAGTAAATCAGAATCATGTCTTCCACCAGTGCTATCCTTGAGATCACAAGCTATGTGAAGATGGGCAAAATACCTAGAGATAGAAGTTTCTCAGCTGAATGATCAGCATCCACTAATTCACAGCATTTATCACAACTATAATTAGGTATCTGTTGATCTCTATCTTTCCCACTAAGCTCAAAGAGGGTAAGAGGCTGGGTGCAGTGGTTCACACCTGTAATACCAGCACTTTGGAAGGCTGAGGTGGGCAGATCGCTTGAGCCTAGGAATTCAATACCAGCCTGGGAAACACAGGGAGACCCTGTCTCTACAAAAAATTGTTAAAAATTGCCAGGCATGGTGGTGCACGCCTGTGGTCCCAGATACTCAGGAGGCTGAAGTGAGAGGATCACTTGAGCCCAGAAGGTCAAAGCTGCAATATGCCATGATCATGCCACTGCACTCCGGCCTGGGTGAGAGAGTAAGACCTTGTCTCAGTCAGTCAGTCAATAAAAGAGGGCAGGAATCATGTCTGTATTGTTCATAACCGGATTCCCATAGCAGGTCATCAGCATGTTGGCGCCAGGGACTGTCCTAGGTACTGCAGATGCATCAGTTAATAAAACAGATTAAAACCCTGGCTCTCTTGGAGCTTATCTTCTCATAGTCACTTACTGATTTCTAAAATAGGATGTTAGGGCCCAGGCCTGAGAAGTATCTGCAGAAGCTATCAACTTAAGTAATCTATTTTTTTAACTAAATGTCTACAATGGGAAAATCTATAGAGGCAGAAAGTAGACCAGTGTTTGCCTAGAGCTGGGGGAGAGACGAGGCACTAGGGGGAAATGGGGAGTACTGTTAATGGGTACAGGATTTCTTTTTAGGGGGATAAAAATGCTCTAAAATTGACTGTGGTGGTGGTTGCACAACTCTGTGAACATACTGAAAACCATTGAATTGTGCACTGTAAATAGGTGAATTATATGATATGTGAATTTTATCTCAGTAAAGCTGTTATATTTTTAAAAACACATGGAGAGGAGTTTGTAGGGATAAAGAACAGTCTAATTCAATGGCCTCCATTTCAAAGCTCAGAGGATTTGGGGGTTACAGGTAAGAGTTGAAGAACAAATAAGGCCACAGGAAAGAAAGTTAAGGGAGCACTGAGGGCCCAGCTATAGTGAGAGACAACAATTCCACGGGGATTACCTTACAGGCAATCTTCACATAGGAACAGAAAGTCATAGGGTGAACTGCTCTGCACTGGGGCTGGCAGGGCAAATACAACAGAAACACAAGGGGCAAGAAATCTCTGGAAATGTCTGGTAAAACAACAGTTTGCTATGTTATTTTTTAATGCCTTTTGTGTACATATGACTTATTTTCTCATTTAAGAGCAAGCCAATGCATCAGATTCTATTACATCTCCTGAGTGTCTCTGATGCAATATTATACACGTGCTGTTCATAATAAGGAACATGAATTAATAAATTAACATTTACTGAACACTTACTATATGCCTAAGCATTATATTAGGTGCTTTAAATTCATTTCCTCTATTTATTTCCAGTAGTACCATGAGATAAGTACTATCATTATCCCTGTGTTATAAAGAAGAAAAAAGAACCGGGCGCAGTGGCTCATGCCTGTAATCCCAGCATTTTGGGAGATTGAGGCAAGTGGATCACCTGAGGTCGGAGGTTTGAAACCAGCATAGCCAGCACAGTGAAACTCCATCTCTACTAAAAATACAAAACCTAGCCAGGCATGGTGGTGCACACCTGTAGTCCCAGCTACCTGGGAGGATGAGGCATAATCACTTAAACCCAGAAGGTGGAGGTTGCAGTGAGCCAAGATCACACCACTGCAATCCAGCCTGGGTGACACAGTAAGACTCTGTCTCAAAGAAAGAAGAAGAAAAAGAGTCTAAGAGCTGTTGAGTAATGTGCCCAAGGTCACCATGGCCAGAAAAAAAAAAAAGCTTTCACATTGACTATAACATTAGAAGGGTTTTTGCTAATAACCAAATTATCTTAAATTGGTAATATATACATGGCAATTAATAACTAGATACCTATAATTTAGGAAAATTTGCACTGAAATATACAAAGTTAACTTTTTACTTAATCCATGTCAACTTAATCTCTAAGTAAAACCAAAGTAAAATTTTCAAAATAAAATACAATTTTTGACCTTTCTTATTAGATTGTATATTTACAGAAGTTTACGGTATACAGACTATACAATAAGAAATCAAAACAATAAGAAAATTTGCACTTAAAGTTAATTTTAACACTAGTTAGGAAGAAAACTATGCTGTATTAAATTACTTTAAAACCTACCTCTTTGTACAGAAGACGTACTTGACTGAGGAGTTTTCTCTTGATTCTCCTTCTTGACATCCATGGAATCTAATAAAAAAGAAAATAGCAATAGTGAGAGGCCACAGCAACAGCTTGAAAGAGCACTCAGAAAAATATAAATTAAAAAATGTTAAATAGCCAATTTTAGTTTTTTAATACCCTCATTTTCTACGTAGGACTTACCACTTTCTAATATACTATGCATTTTATAATTTGTTCATTTATTTTATTGTCTCACTCTACTCAAATGAAATCTCTAAAAGGGTGGAGATTTATTTATTTTATTGTCTATCTCATTCACTGTGGTATCCTCAAGTGCCTAAAACAGGACCTGGCATCACAACACTCTCAAGCATTTGTTAAATCAATGCATCAGGCCGTGCGCGGTGGCTCATGCCTGTAATTCCAGCACTTGAGGAGGCCAAGGCAAGCAGATCACATAAGGTCACGAGTTTGAGACCAGCCAAGCCAACATGCAAAACCCTGTCTCTACTAAAAACACAAAAAATTAGCCAGGCATGGTGGCAGGCGCCTGTAATCCCAGCTACTCAGGCAGCTGAGACAAGAGAATCACTTGAACCCGGGAGGCAGAGGTTGCAGTGAGCCAAGATAGCGCCATTGCACTCCAGCCTGGGTGACGGAGTGAGACTCCGTCTCAAAAAAAAAAAAAAAAATTCAGTGCATCAATAAATCAAAATGAGCTGATTGATCTTTACAATGTTTAAATTAACATGTCCTAGAAACAAAATGGATGGTTTTGAGAGTTCAAAACATAACAGAGAAGCTACAATACAGTGTAATTCAATGGACTGCGCAGAGATTTTCTTGGTGCTAAGCTAAAGAGCTCAAATAACACTGGACCTTGTAACCTCACCAAATCTAAGATGTACCATTTCATCCACATGTATTATAGTATCTCTAAAAGGATTCATTTTTTAAAATTTAAGCATAATACTTTTATTACATCTAAAAAATTAACCATAATTCCTTAAAATCATCAAATAACCAGTGTTCATATTTCCCCAATTGTCTTAACTATTTTCAGTGTGTGTGCTTGATTCAGAACCCAAATAAGTCTACACACATAGCAATGGTTGATATGTCTCTTAGGCCTCTTTTGATCTACAGGCGTTTTCCTCCTTTCTTCTCATTTTTATTCTTTCCCTTTACAATTTTTTTGCTGACAATACCAGTCGGTTGGTCCTTTCAAGTTTTCCCGTCTGGATTTTGCTGACTACCTCCCCACAGAGTTGGGTTCCTCTGGTTCTTGTATTTTCTTTAAATTGGCATTCATATTTCAATCCAGAAGAGTTTGGTCAGATTTAAGATTGGCTTTTTGGTGGGACAGGAGAGGATAAGATGACTTCATAGGTGGTGGTGTGTATTTCTCACAGGAGGCTCCTAATATCTAGTTATCTCTCTTTTCGTGATGTGAACAGTCGTGGATGACTATTGCCTAGATCCATTCGTTTATGAATGGTTGCAAAATGAAGGTATTCTAATTCTATCGTTCTTTATTAGCCAGAAAACTTCTATAGAGAGAAGCTTCCATGCTTCAACCATTCAGTTACCTTAAGGCACGGATCACATAGAGAAATCACAATCAACACTTTATTATTTTCCTGTATTTTCTAGTTTTCAAAGTGATGAGCTAGATCTCTAGTATTCTCCACAGATGACCAGTAAGCTTTATTTGTTTTGCTTTTTATTATCATTATGAACTCATGGATTTAAACTTGTGTTTTCATCTGTTGCTGTTTTACCCTTATTGATGTTCTAATTGTCAAGTGAAAAACTTCTTAAAGAAGGATCTAAGAATGATGCCATTCAACGTAACAGATCTACTTACTAGTTATGACTGAGTGACTCTTCAAGATATGTGAACACTTGAGAGGGACATATGAGCTGCTTTCTGTTTAAATGATTTCAACTGAGTGGTTGAAGAAAGGTAGTTCCTCTATATAGAAATTTTCTGGCTAATGAAGAATGATAGAATACCTTCATTTTATAACTACTAATAAATGAATGGATCTAGGCAATAGCCATCCATGACTTTTTGTGATTTTCACATCAAAAAAAGAGATAACTAGGCTGGATGCAATGGCTCACATCTGTAATCCCACCATTCTGGCAGGCCGAGGAGGGAGGATCGCTTGAGGCCAGGAGCTTGAGGCCAACCTGAGCAACAAAGTAAGATCCAGTCTCCACAAAAAAAAATTTTTTTTTAATTAGCCAGGTGTGGTGGCACACATCTGCAGCCTCACCTGCCTGGGAGGCCAAGGCAGGAGGATCACTTGAGCCCAGGAGTTTGGGGTTACAGTAAGCTGTGATTACGCCACTGCACTTCAGTCTGATAATTTCATCTCTGTAAAAAAAAATATGTTTAAAAAAAAGGTCAGGCACGGTGGTTCACGCCTATAATCCCAGCACTTTGAGAGGCCAAGGCGGGAAGATCACTTGAGGTCAGGAGTTCGAGAGCAGCCTGGCCAACATGGCAAAACCCTCTCTCTACTAAAAATACAAAAAATTAGCCAGGCGTGGTAGCTCACATCTGTGGCCCAGCCTCTCAGGAGGCTAAGGCAAGAGGATCACTTAAGCCCAGGAGGCAGAGATCGCAATGAGCCATGATCATGCCACTGCCCTCCAGCCTGGGCAACAGAGCAAAACCCATCTCAAAAAATAAAATAAAAATAAAAATTGTAAAGAAGACAGAGATAACTACATATTAGGAGTCTACTGTGAGAAATACACAACACCGCTTATGAAGTCATCTTATCCTCTCCTCCTCCACCAAAAAGCCAAACTTGAATCTGTACAAAAAAAGTACAAATTTATATTTACTAAATAGTTCTACAGAAAGATTTTTCTAATAGAAAACAAAGTAAAACTGTAAAGGCATGCTTAGCTTCTAGAGAAGCTAAGAATCTAGTTAAGAGACTACACTAAACTGATACACTTAAAATTAGAGAACAGCATTTAGTACTCAGCATTCAGCCAGAGGAAAAGTCATGAGAGATACAGCACTTAAAGGAGAAACAGGATATAGGAAGGCCAATGTGTAAAGAATGTATTATGGGAAGGAAGATACAACACAAAGTTGACTGCAAATGAGTGTGGCATATTCATGGAATAGTGAGCAGACTTCTCATAGAGCAAAACAGGATAAAACATTTTTTAATCACTCTTTGGATTCTAATCTTGGCTTTGTCACAAACTGTTGTATGACCTTAACCTCCCTAAGTTTCAGTTTTCTCATTTATATAACTAGCAAGGAAAGACAGAGACCTTTAATAGCTATTCAGTTCTAAAATTCAAATTCTAAGCACCTAGCATCTCCTATAAATTTATTTTTAAAGGCTTTATTTCAAAAGTTCAGTATACCAGAAGATATTCATTCCAAATGAGTAACTAAAAACATTATTACCTTTAGCAAGTAAATCTTACCTTCATTCACTGTTTGTCCCATGGTATCCGTATTTGGTGGTGTTTCCTACAGGGAGAAAAACCAATTAATGCCTCCTTTTAGCATAATACATTTCTGAAGGGTAAAGAGCATTAGAAGTCAGTTATAAGGCCAGATCAATTTAATCTGTTTCCCTTGAAGAAAAATGATAAGATTTGTATATGCCTAGTTGCCTGGGAATGGAGGAAGAAGGAATTGAGGGATGACTGCTAATGGGCATGAGTATGGGTATGAAGTTTCCTTTGTGGGGTAATGAAAGTGTCCTAGAATTAGATAGTGGTGAAGGTTGTACACCTTGTTGTGAAAATACTAGAAATCATTGAATTATATACCTTAAAAGGGTGAGTTTTATGGTATGTAAATTATGACTCAATTTTTTAAATTAATTGAGTAAAAAGGAACAGTTGGTAGGTTAGCAAAGTTAGGATTCAAACTGAGGCCTATCCCAGGAAGCCCACTTCTGCTACATCATGTTGCCAAGAGGTACAAGAATTATGACTATGTTGGGAAAACCTGTAAGAACTGCAAGAGTCAAGTCTAACAAGAATTATTTGTTAGAAGCCTTGTGTATTTTGAGCTATAATTCATTAATTCAAAGTTTTCCTGCATGTCCTCAATATGTCAGGCATTCTGCAGCAAAGATAAATAACAGACTGTCCTTGGCCTTCAAGATCTCAGTCTAGTCAGAAATAAGCATATGAACAAAACACAACGTAAGTGCTATTTAAAAAATGTACATGGATAAACCTAATATAGCAAAAGGCTATCTATCCTGCCATTACTCCATGTGTCTGTAATAAGAACATGATGATGTGTATAACTGAAGGTAATCTGGCACTTAAAGGAAACCTATGAAGAATACATTCATAGGCTGGGTGCAGTAGCTCATGCCTGTAATCCTAGCACTTTGGGAGGCCAAGGCGGGTGGATTTCTTGAGCCCAGCAGTTTAAGATTAGCCTGGGCAAAATGGCAAAACCCTGTCTCCACAAAAAGTAAAAAAACAAATTAGCTGAGCATGGTGGCACACGCCTGTAGTCCCAGCTACTTGGGAGGCTGAGGTGGGAGGATCACCTGAGCCTGGGGAGGTCAAGGCTGCAGTGAGGCAAGATTGCACCACTGCACCCCAGCCTGGGCATAAGAGTGAGACCCTGTCTCAAAAAAAAAAAAAAAAAAAAAAAAAAAAAAAAAAAAGGGTGATGGCGCACGCCGGAACTCCCAGCTGCTCGGGAGGTTGAGGTACAAGAATCACTTGAGCCTGGGAGGTGGAAGTTGCACTGAGCTGAGATTGCGCCACTGCTCTCCAGCCTGGGAGATAGAGCAAGACTGCCTCTTAAAAAAATAATAATAAATAATGAAGCCAGCTAGAGAGCCTTCTGTACCTCTGATTCAACAGACCTACACCCAAGCATCACTTTCCCAAAACCTGCTTCTTCTGCATCTTTCTCTTACACTACCTAGGCGTTCGGGCTGCCGGCAGGAGTGCCACAGTGAGAGGCACTGGCAGGGAATGTGGAAAGGAGCGCTGGTCCCCAGCCCCAGGCCAAAAGCCTTGGTTTGCCCACTAGGATTGTTTTAAGAAAATGGCAAACAAACCAGACATGGGGGAAATTGCCAGCTTCAATAAGGCCAAGCTGAAGAAAACAGAGATGCAGGAGAACACCCTGCCGACCAAAGAGGCCACTGAGCAGAAGCAGAGTGAAATTTCCTAAGCACCTAGAGGATTCCCTACCCCTGTCATCTTCAAGACCGCAGTAGTGATGTGGAGGAAGAATCACCGCCAGACGGACACAAGCCACAAGCTGTGCTGTGAACCTGGGCACTCCACGCTGATGCCACCAGCCTGAGGGTCCCTATGGGTCTAATCAGACTGCCAAATTATCTGATTTGCCCCAGGATATTATAGAAAATTATTTGCACGAAATTAGCCAGGCGTGGTGGCAGGCGCCTGTAGTCCTAGCTACTTGGGAGGCTGAGGCAGGAGAATGGCGTGAACCCGGGAGGCAGAGCTTGCAGTGAGCCAAGATAGCGCCACTGCACTCCAGACTGGGCGACAGAGCGAGACTCCATCTCAAAAAAAAAAAAGAAAACAAAACAAAACAAAATTATTTGCATGAATAATGAAAACACAGATCATGGCAAAAAAACAAAATAAAATAAAAATGCACTAGTTAGTTGGGAAAAATTTAGTAATTCCCTCTGGGCTTCCTAGTAGAAAAAAGCAAAAAGGAAAACACTTGGGTTATATACAAAGAAATTCAGAAAAAGACAAACATTTCCGTAGGACCAAATACTAGGAAAAATCTGCAAAGATTCTGATGTAAAAGAATATTGATGGCCAGGCGCAGTGGCTCACGCCTGTAATCCCAGCACTTTGGGAGGCTGAGGGGGGCAGATCATGAGGTCAGGAGATCGAGATCATCCTGGCTAACACGGTGAAACCCCGTCTCTACTAAAAATACAAAAAACTAGCCGGGCGTGGTGGCGGGCACCTGTGGTTCCAGCTACTCGGGAGGCTGAGGCAGGAGAATGGTGTGAACCCGGGAGGCAGAGTTGCAGTGAGCCGAGATCGCACCACTGCGCTCCAGCCTGGGCAACAGAGCGTCTCAAAAAAAAAAAAAAAAAGGAAAAAAGAATATTGACTAATTTAATAGAAACTATCTTTGACTATAACTTGAGAAAAAATAAAAGGTTCTATTGTCCCTCTTAAAATGCATTACACTGTAACTCACCTGTCTTTCAGTCACAAGGATAGACGTTACAGATGTTAAAGAAAGAGAAGATTACTATAATCTATTGGTAAAGGATGGATAGTATCAATGGATTCTTAGTTGAATCCTCAGAGTGTCTCAAATAGAAATATATGGTGGCAATAGAGGCAGACAGCACAGCTCTTTCTGGGAAAAATTAGAAGCCTGACATTCTTTTAGAAATGAAGACACATCTCATTTCCACCGTGGTAGTCTGCAAGGAAAACTGCAAAAAAGCTTATCTTTGCTTTCAATATACTTTGAACCTGCTTCGGCATTATAAGAAAGGTTCAAAAAAGACCCTCAAATAACTTTCCTCGATACATGGGAGAAAAATTTTTGGTTTTAAAAAAAGTTAAAAGCTTCAGGCTTTTGTTTTTGTTTTTGGCAACATAAAGAGAAGTTGCTTCACTTAATGCATATTAGGAGCAATTCCACTGTGTGAAAAAACATTCAAATATAAGTAAGCCTTAAAAAAAAAAAAAAAGGTTAGGTTAATAGTACTTCATAGTGTCTGACATTGAAATTTCATTTACCAAAAGACTACAGTTGGGCTGGGCACAGTGACTCATGCCTGTGATCCCAGCACTTTGGGAGGCCAAGGCGGGCAGATCACTTGAGGTCAGGAGTTCAAGGCCAGCCTGGCCAACATGGTGAAACCCCATCTCTACTAAAAATACAAAAATTAGGCCGGGCGCGGTGGCTCAAGCCTGTAATCCCAGCACTTTGGGAGGCTGAGACGGGCGGATCACGAGGTCAGGAGATCGAGATAATCCTGGCTTACATGGTGAAACCCCGTCTCTACTAAAAAATACAAAAAACTAGCCAGGCGTAGTGGCGGGCGCCTGTAGTCTCAGCTACTCGGGAGGCTGAGGCAGGAGAATGGCGTGAACCTGGGAGGCGGAGCTTGCAGTGAGCTGAGATCCGGCCACTGCACTCCAGCCTGGGCTACAGAGCGAGACTCCGTCTCAAAAAAAAAAAAAAAAAAAACACAAAAATTAGCCAGGCATGGTGGCAAGCATCTGTAAGCCCAGCTACTCAGGAGACTGAGGCAGGAGAATTGCTTGAACCCAGGAGGTGGACGCTGTAGTGAGCCGAGATCATGCCACTGCGCTCCAGCCTGGGCGACAGAGCAAGACTCCATCTCACAAAAAAAAAAAAAAAAAAAAAGACTATGGTTATACTTAATCTAGCAGTTTTATCTAGAAGCTCTGAACAAGTATGGACAATCTGCAATCTTTTACACAACCATTTGTTTTGCAGATTGTATCTTGTTACAGAATTAAGAGCTGAAAAAAGATCAACAAATGCTTTGAAAACTCTTGTTTTAAACCATTTTCTCAATACAATTAAACAATGTAAACAGTGATTAATAGTGGAATTATTAAGCCTAAAACCCCCATTACTCTTATCTGATTCTGGAGAAAATTCTACAGTCTGTTGAGAAAAACAGTTTTAAAGTACTATTTAGCAAATTAATGGGTCTATAATTCTAAGGTTACAGGGCCTTTCCATTATTTGTTTATTTTCTGGGGTTTTTTGTTTGGAGAGTTTTTTTCTTTTTTTCTTTTCTTTTCCCTTTATTTTTTATTTTTTTCTTTGGTGTACCCCACCTCCTTTTTTTTTAAATTTTGTTTTGTTTTTAAGATAAAGTAAGCTACACCTTGAGTCTCTAATTAAAGATCACTGCCTGGAGAGTAGTGATCTTCAGTAAGGGTAAACATTTTGGCAAGGACAGGAACTAAACAAATCTGACAGCAAGAAATCTCCCAGGTTCTAGGTTCAGTTCAGTTTCACTAGGGGAAAAAATAGAGAGAGAAAGATTTCCCACGGCCTGTTGCAACTTTAGGCCATTGGTCAGATGTTATAAAATGAATGCAACTGTAGAATTTCAACCTGAGAGAACATAAGAATCAACAAAATACGGCCAGGCGCAGTGGTTCACGCCTATAATCAGGCATTTTGGGAGGCCAACGCAGGTGGATCACGAGGTCAGGAGATCGAGACCATCCTGGCCAACATGGCGAAACCCCGCCTCTACTAAAAAATACAAAAATTAGCCAGGTGTGGTGGCGGGCACCTGTAATCCCAGCTATTCCAGAGGTTGAGGCAGGGAGAATTGCTTGAACCCGGGAGGCAGAGATTGCAGTGAGCAGAGATTGCACCACTGCACTCCAGCCTGGGCGAAAAGAGCGAGACTTTGTCTCAAAAAAAAAAGAAAGAAAGAAAAAGAAAAGGAAAAAAAAAAACCTGGGCCAGATCATGATCACACCTGTAATCCCAGCACTATGGGAAGCTGAGGCCAGAGGATTGCTTGAGCTCAGGAGTTCGAGACTAGCCTGAGCAACACAGTGAAACCCTGCCTCTTTTTTAAAAAAAGAAAAAAAATAAAAGTAAAATTAAAAAAATAAAAATACAAAACCAAACTCTCATTCCCTGTGACTCATGGGAAACTTAAAAAATAAAAAACTTTTTAAAAGACCAAGTGCAGTGGCTCACGCCTGTAATCCCAGCACTTTGGGAGGCCAAGGCAGGAGGATCGCTTGAGCCCAGAAGTTCAAGACCAGCCCGGGCAACACAGTGAGACCCTGTCTCTAAAAATAATAATAAAACAATAAATGCATAAATAACCAAATTCTTGCCATCAAAATGAGCTCCTCTTCCTCTGCATTTTATTTTAAAAGCATTACAAACCCTCAATCTTTCTGAATCAGAAGTCATCTCTGACTCCTCTCCTCTTGTGTCTTAGCAGTTACCAAGTAATTTTGATTCCTCAAGGTCAGGAAGCTGGTAGTGAAAGAAAAATGATTCAAACCTAAGTTTGTCAAATGCCAAAAGACAAAGCTCCAACACACTATACATGCTTTGAAAGGGAGAAATAAGGAGTGATATGGTTTGGTGTCCCTACCCAAATCTCATATTGAATTGTAGCTCCCATAATTCCCTCATGTTGTGGGAGCGAACCGGTGGGAGATAAATGAATCACGAAGGTGGTTTCTCCCACACTGTTCTCATGGTAGTGAATAAGTCTCAGGAGATCTGATGGTTTTATAAAGAGAAATGCCTTTCACCTGGCTCTCAGTCTCTCGTCTGCTGCCCTGTAAGACATGCCTTTCACCATGATTGTGAGGCCTCCCCAGCCAGGTGGAACTGTAAGTCCATTAAACCTCTTTTTCTTATAAACTGCCCAGTTTCAGGTATGTCTTTATCAGTAGTGTGAAAACAGACTAATACAAGGAGATATTGTAATATACCAGATACCCTAGAAAAAATGGATCCATGAGGGCAGGAGAAAACAGAAGTTATGTTCCCAGAGATCCAATGATAATGGTGTTGGCAGTGGTGATAATAATACTTAGATCTGTTACCTACTGAGCTCTTGCTATTAATGAATGCCTGGTACCCTACCCTAAGGCTTTTATATATATTTTTTCTTATCTAAAGCTTATTACAAGCCTACAGAGTAGATACTGTTAATAATGTCCATTAATGTTCATTTAAAAGTTAAGGATACTGAGGCTCAAACACCTGCCCAAGATCACCCAGCTAGATTTGAATCTAGGTTCATGAATACTTAACCATTGTGCTAAAATTGCCTTTGTTGTGTTTAACTGTGTAAGTGCCTTTTCTCCTCTGATAGACAATAAGCTACTGGGTGCAGTATCACATCTTGTTCTTCCTTATATCCTTCAGAATAATGAGCACAGTGTCTATCACATACTAGGGTCCCCAAAATGTTTGCTGAATGAGTAAACTCTGCTGTGCTATAGGCTGCTTGTATCTAAACCATATAGAACCAGAATATTGCAGGGGTTTTTTTTGTTTTTTTTTTTTTTGAGATGGAGTCTCGCTCTGTCGCCCAGGATGAAGTGCAGTGGAGTGATCATAGCTCACTGCAATCTCAACCTCCCCGGGCTCAGGTGATCCTCCCACCTCAGCCTCCCTAGTAGCTGGGACTACAGGCACACACCACCATACCTGGCTAATTTTCGTATTTTTTGTAGTGACGGGTTTTTCCCATGTTGCCCAGGCTGGTCTCAAACTCCTGGGCTCAATGAATCCTCTTGCCTCAGCCTCTCAAAGTGCTGGAATTAGAGGTGTGAGCCACCATGCATGGCCTAAAACAATTTTTTGACAAAATTTTTCTTTTTCTTTTTTTTATTTTGAGACAGGGTCTCACTCTGTTGCCCAGGCTGGAGTGCAGTGGCATAATCAGGGCTCACTGCAGCCTGACCTCCCAGGCTTAAGTGACTGTCCTGCCTCAGCACACCCCCCGCATCCCTCCCTGCCCCCCCCCCCCCCGCACACACACACAAAGTAGCTGGGACTACAGGCATGTGCCAACAAGCTCGGCAGCTAATTTTTTTTTTTTAATTTTAGTAGAGACGATGGGTCACTAAGTTGCCCATACTGGTATCAAACTCCTGAGCTCAAACGATCCTCCTGCCTCGGCCTCCCAAAGTGCTGGGATTACAGGCATGAGCCACGGCGCTCAACTGAGATTTTTCTTTTGGCTGTTATTGGTGTTCTCTGTTCCTTCCTGCAATATCAAATCAGCTGTCTTAATTTAGACACAAGTCTAAGTCAATGGGCCAAGGAGAAAATTCTGTGAGATCTGAGACAATCCCCCACCTCAAATATCTCTCTCTTTCCCAGAAGTTGATTGGTCTTTTTTTTTTATTCTGAATTTTATCTCTTTCTAGGATGTTTGTGGTCTCAAAAAGACAGGTTCCATATAAATAAGTTACTATTATAGAATTCAGTTTATAAATGCCAACTACATAACAGGTATAACTAAAACATGTGCTTTAAACCAATATTCACCAAAAAAAGACACAGTCCCTATTCACAAAATAATCTATTGAAAAAAATGTCTCATCATATCCCCTTGAGTTTATCAACAGTATAAGAAGTTTCAAGGATAAGAGAGATTCACAAATATGTTTGCTGGTGTTTTAAAGAAAATGTTGGAATAAGTGATGGAAGTTATTATACGTACACAATTTACCAGAGATTAATTAAATAGCACAGACAGAAAGGGTTCTTTTCCTTTCTAAATCTATCTTGTTATAAAGACACTACTTTTAGACTTGAATAAACAAAAACGCCCTCCTTTATTGTGAAGAGGAAGGTCTGAGTTAACTGCATAAAACAACATCTTTATGTTTTTAACTTGAAAATAGTTTATTATTTTGTTTCTAGAAGTACTTCACATTTACGCCTAAATGCAAAAAAAAAAAAATACTGATTTAATTAAAATACATTGTAGTTGTGTATTTTTCTTTTTTTTTCTTTTTTTTTTTTTTTTTTTTTGAGACAGAGTCTGGCTCTGTTGCCCAGGCTGGAGTGCAGTGGCCGGATCTCAGCTCACTGCAAGCCCTGCCTCCCGGGTTCACGCCATTCTCCTGCCTCAGCCTCCCGAGTAGCTGGGAGTACAGGCGCCCGCCACCTCGCATGGCTAATTTTTTTTTGTTTATTTTAGTAGAGACGGGGTTTCACCACGTTAGCCAGGATGGTCTCGATCTCCTGACCTCGTGATCCGCCCATCTCAGCCTCCCAAAGTGCTGGGATTACAGGCTTGAGCCACCGCGCGCGGCCGTAGTTGTGTATTTTTCTTTGACCAAGAGAAGTTCTCTCTTTCAACTAAGATTTTGTTTCTGGTAATGGTGATTATCCTAACACAGGATAGAAAAAGTGTATATTCCATTGTATAGTCATATACAATTTTGTTTAATTGAACATGAGCCATCAATTTAAGATTCCACAAGTATCTACTCAATTCACTCAAGTAAATAATCAAATGTCACATTTTCTAACATAGTTATAAAAGTAATCAGAAAAACACTAAACTCTAATATTGTAATTACATTTAAAACTAAAATTCTATCTCTGAATTAAGACTAATCAATATTAAGAAAGAACAAGCCGGGTGCCATCCCAGCACTTTGGGAGGTTGAGTTCAGGTGACTCACTTGAGGTCAGGAGTTCGAGACCAGACTGGTCAACATGGTGAAACCCCAACTCTATCAAAAATACAAAAATTAGCTAGGTGTGGTGGCGGGCACCTGTAGTCCCAGCTACTTGGCAGGCTGAGGCAGGAGAATCGCTTGAATCCAGGAGGCGGAGGCTGCAGTGAGCCAAAATTGTGCCACTGCACCCCAGCCTGAGTGACAAGAGCAAAACTGCATCAGAAAGAAAGGGGAGAGAGAGAGAGAGAGACAGACACAGAGAGAGAGACAGAGAGAGAGGGAGGGAGGGAGAGAGGGAGAGAGAGGGAGAGAGGGAGAGGGAGGGAGAGAGAGGGAGAGGGAGAGGGAGAGAGAGACAGAAAGAAAGAGAAAGAAAGAAAGAAAAGAAAGAAAGAAAGAAAAAGAAAGAGAGAGAGAGAGAGAAAGAAAGAGAAAGAAAAAGAAAGAAAGAAAAGAAAGAAAAGAAAGAGAAAGAAAGAAAGAAAGAAAGAAAGAAAGAAAGAAAGAAAGAAAGAAAGAACAGAACAGAACAGAACAGAACAGAACAGAACAGAACAGAACAGAACAGAACATTTTTGGGCCAGGCGCAGTGGCTCATGCCTGTAATGCCAGCACTCTGGGAGGACGAGGTGGGCAGATCACTTGAGGTCTGAAGTTTGAGACCAGCCTGGCCAACATGGCAAAACTCCGTCTGTGGTGGTACATGCCTATAATCTCAGCTACCCGGGAGGCTGAGGCATGAAAATTGCTTGAACCTGGGAGGCGGAGGCTGCAGTGAACCAAGATCATGCCACTGCACTCCAGCCTGGGCGACAGAGCAAGACTCTGTCTCAAAAAAAAGAAAAAAAAAAAAGGAACATTTTCATCTCCATATTTCTGAAATCTGTAAAAAATAAAATAAAATCAAAGAACATTTTTGGTAGCAACAACTTATCAAATCAAGCCTTCTAGAGGAAATTAAGGTTTCTAAAGGAGCAATTTTAAATTATGCTTTAGTAAAGTCCATCCCAAACAAATTAGTAATTAATATTTTTCTGTGTCAAAACAAACCTAAGAAGACTTAACTATTTTCAAAAATTTCTAATTTAGGTTATCCAAAAAAATCATAACCTGTAAGTTAATCACTTGCAATTTTAAAATGATTTCTGTGAAAGCTATGTATTTAGTGAAGAAGTATGTTATGTCAGAAAACAGATAAACGAAAGATAAGTCAAGGGGTGCCAAAATCCCAGTTTATAGTTGTAAATTCCTAAGGTTTTAAAGCACAGCTACAAGCTAACTGCCCAAAGACCTGCTACCCACTGACATTTGTAAAGGACTTGAGTTAATGGCAGGGCATGTCAATTTACTACAGGCAGCTCATGGTGCGACATTTTGACAAAAGAACTGGATCTGGTTACAGGCTGTTCCTATTATCACTGCAGTCTAGATTTATGGTTTCTAACACCAGCCCTACAAGAAATAATGGAAATGATGACAACAACAATCCCCACTAGACAACAGACTGCAGAAAAGCATGCAATAAACCACAATCTGAAGAGACCAGAAAACTAAACATCCTTGAAAATACCTCAAACACAGGCAAGTGTCAGCAAATTACCCATTCAAATATATCCACAACTTCTCAAATTTCAACACACAAAAAAATCTCAAATCAGAGTCTCTAAAGTAATCTAAAACCAAACAATATCTAAATATACTTATTATTGTCTACTATATCTTAATTCTTTTAATGACCAAAGATGTTTCATTTGAACAGATTTATGAAACTCTATCAAGTTAGTTAAAAATTAATACTGACTATACTGCTTTTCAAATAACATTATGGAGAAAAACACTGCAAATAACATTTTTTAAAATATTTCAAAAGAAAAAAAAGCAACAGTTCATAGCAAAGGGCACATGTTTCCAACTGTATTCAAAGACGAAGAGAACTGAAAAGAAGAAACACATTTGATTCAGTATTTAAAAATAAATATATAATCAAATCTTAAATCAGCTAAAACTGATGAAAGGTAGGAAAAGTGGCCAAATGTTTAAAAAAAAAAAAAAAAAAAAAGCACATTGTCAATACACTTAAAAAACTATGTCAAGGCTATAAGGTACATACCAAATGGAGCTGTTTGTCTATAATTCACACCAGTTAATCTTTATGAGAAACAGAGGTTGAGAAAAATCAAATGTGTATTCTAAACACAACCAAAGAGAGCCCCACAAACTCTTCTCTGAGAAATGAAAGAATCTTCAAGGTATGCCCAAGAATTGTAACATTCTGAAGTTTACAAAGGTAAACTTCTGAAGTTCTGAAGTTTACAACGGTACATTACCACCGAAAGTGGGCACTCTCTTTCCCCTCTTAACAACAATTTGCTCCTATAAACTTAGGAAGGGGCAGAGCTGTAGCCATAAACACAGGTCACAAATAGTAGGTAATCAAGTGCTATCTTCAAATATTTCCCAGGTCTTTACTTACACAGAGTCAAGCTTATTCTAAAGGTTTTAACTCTTCAAATAAGGAATTCATGTAGTCTAGGTCAAATGATCATGATATTAAGATGAACAGCACCATCATATTCACTGCTACAGGATCCTCAAATATTTCATTTTTCACACAATAAGATATCTTCATTGCTTATGTTAAAACCTCTCCTGGTCGGGCGCGGTGGCTCACGCCTGTAAACCCAGCACTTTGGGAGGCCGAGGCAGGTGGATCACTTGAGGTTAGAAGTTCGAGACCAGCCTGGACAACATGGTGAAACCCCGTCCCTACTAAAATTATTTTTTTTTTAATTAGCTGGGCATGGTTGAACACGCCTGTAATCCCAGCTACTCAGGAGGTTGAGGCAGAAGAATCACTTGAACCTCAGAGGCGGAGGTTGCAGTGAGCCAGGATTGTGCCACTGCACTCTAGCCTGGGCAACAGAGAAAGACTTCGTCTCAAAAATAAATAAATAAATAAATAAATAAATAAATAAATAAATAAATACCTACCAGTATTATTTCTAAAGTTGCCAAGGTATAGACAACATAATGACAAAATAAACAAAATTGCCTTTGTCATGAAAACCAAAGAACACATACACATTTCAAATCTTGACAGTTTCTAAAATTTTTTCAAATTATTTTTAAGAACCACCGTTGGCAGGGCGAGGTGGCTCACACCTGTAATCCCAGAACTTCAGGAAGCCAAGGCAGGAGGATCACTTGAGGCCAGGAATTCGAGACCAGCCTGGCCAACATGGTGAAATCCCATCTCTACTAAAAATAAAAATTACGAAAAATACAAAAATTAGCGGGCATGGTGATGCACACCTGTAATCCCAGCTACTCAGGAGGCTGAGGCACGAGAATTGCTTGAACCCAGGAAGCAGAGGTTGCAGTAAGCTGAGATCACACCACCGCACTCCAGCCTGGGCAACAGAGCAAGACTCTCAAAAAAACAAAGGCCAGATTTGGTGGCTCCTGCCTGTAATCCCAGCACTTGGGGAGGCAGCAGAAGTGGGTGGATCACCTGAGGTCAGGAGTTTGAGACCAGCCTGGCCAACATGGCAAAACCCCATCTCTACTAAAAATACAAAAATTAGCCAGGCTCGGTGGTGCACACCTGTAGTCCAGCTACTTGGGAGGCTTAGGCAAGAGAATCACTTGAACGTGGGAGGCAGAGGTTGCAGTGAGCTGAGATTGTGCCACTGTACTCCAGCCTGGGTGACAAAATGAGACTCCATCTCGGGGAAAAAAAAAATTCAGCTTGGCGTGGTAGTACATGTCTATAGTCCCAGCAACTCAGGAGGCTGAGGCAGGAGAATCGCTTGAAGCCAGGAGGCAGAAGTTGCAATGGGCCAAGATTGTACCTGCACTCCAGCCTGGGTAACAGAGCAAGACTCTGTATCAAAAAAGAACCACCACAAACTCTTTTTATAAATGGTAACCAAAGCCTAACGTACTTAAGATTAAGAGTCTAAAAAATGTACTTACCACTAAATTATACCAGTATTCATATAATGGTATAAATTATGCCATTTTAATCTAAGATAAACGCCAGTGGTTTCTTTTATCTATTTCCCCAAGACAAAGAGATCATGAATGTTAAGCCCCAAAGCCAGGGATGGGTATAAACTCTTCTTTCAAAATTACCAACATGGAGCCAGACATGGTGGCTCACACCTGTAATCCCAGCACTTTGGGAGGCCAAGGTGGGAGAATCACCTGAGGTCAGGAGTTTGAGACCAGCCTGGTCAACTAGGTGAAACCCTGTCTCTACTAAAAATGCAAAAATTAGCTGGGCATGGTGGCGCACCCCTGTAATCCAAGCTACTCGGGAGGCTGAGGTGGGAAAACTGCTTGAACGCAGGAGGCAGAGGCTGCAGTGGGCTGAGATCATGCCCCTGCACTACAGCCTGGGCAACAGAGCGTGAGCACGTCTCAAAAAAAAAAAAAAAAAAAATCACCAACATTTGCTGTTTTCAAAATGTCCAGGTTTTTAGTTCCTAGAATCAACAATCAGTTCAAATTCTAAGGTATTATGTAGTAATTCTCAGACATTAATTACTGAGAGTTCTAAAATTACTAGGGATGCTTGATTTGCCCACTGCAAACTAGAAAACACCTTCTGGCAACGCCAGACTAATCTTTGCACCACAGCTCATAGCTCTAAGGTTGACAGCTGGCAGAGCCCACTTTGTTCCTGTATATCCTAAAAATCAGGAATATGACTATGAGGAGACAGTGAGACCTACCCTCCCCACCCCGAGAGGGGAGCTAATAGAGATGACCACTACCTCAGATTTCCATTTACAAGTGGAAAGAGAATAGTGGGAGAAAAATAGCAGACAGGATAACCAGGCCAAAACAAAATACTAGAGGTGACTAATAAGGCAAACAGCAGAGGATACTGCTGTATCCACCCGTGTTCCAGTTACTAGAGTTACAAAAGTCATTGCTATTAACCCAAAAAGAAAGGCAGTAAAATATTCAAGTGAAACTTTTCTCTCCCACCCCCAAGAGCTCAAACTAAAATTGGAATTTGGCTCTTCCTTAAATGGAACAAGTGGCTACATCATGTTAATTCAAAAGACTTGGTATTTACTCAGCCTTTTGAAGGTACTTTATCATCATTAATTATTTCTCAGTGAGGCAGCAAAGGATTACCCTGACCATTTCACTGATGCGGAAACAGACACCAACAGCGAAGGGAACAGGGGCAGGAAGAGGGGTGATAGGAAGCATCTGGGAGGAACAGGCAGGCAGCTAAAAAGGAACAAGCCCAAAAGAAAATAAGAGTCACATCTGGCTTATAGCTGAAGATCATAACCCTTATTTGTTATTTCTGAGCTCAGAGATTTCTGCAATATTTTGAAAAAACAAAGTGCTTTAAAATACCAGTTAAAACTTAATTACAGCTTAAACTACTTAGTAATAGAAGTGAGGTTGCTTAGTATTAAAAATTACCCAATCTCCAGAGCACATATTGATTTCTATTTATACCAGCAACTCATTTTTCCCCTCAAGCTTAACCAGTATGTTATCTATTTGAACCAGAAAATAATCTCATCAAAATATATAGCTTTATATAATCCTAACCAAAAAATCACAAAGTTAATATCACCTAAGTCAGAAATAATTTGCAGTTACACTCAGAATTTTGTTTGGAGAATTACGACAAAAATACTGACTTCTCGAGTTCGCCCTTTGAATGAAAGGAATACTTGTTCTACATTTGAATTGTTTTTTTTAGCTATAACCCCCTGAAATTTTCAGGAATAAACTATGGGTGGAAAGCCTTAGACACCCAGAAATTAGCACACATAGACACATAGTGGGCTCTGTATAAACTGAACTCCATCGTAAAGACAGCACAGGTGCTTAATAAAGATGTGTTGATGGGCTGGGCGCGGTGGCTCACGCCTGTAATCCCAGCACTTTGGGAGGCCGAGGTGGGCGGATCACGAGGTCAGGAGATCGAGACCACGGTGAAACCCAGTCTCTACTAAAAATACAAAAACTTAGCTGGGTGCAGTGGCGGGCGCCTGTAGTCCCAGCTACTCCAGAGGCTCAGGCAGGAGAATGGCGTGAACCCGGAAGGCGGAGTTTGCAGTGAGCCGAGATCGCGCCACTGCACTCCAGCCTGGGCGACAGAGCCAGACTCTGTCTCAAAAAAAAAAAGATGTGTTGATGGAATCATAAATCAAATGGACTGATCAACCACCTCATAAGAAAAACTGATACACCTTTTTTAGACTGACTCCATTGTTTTTTGTACATGTTATGACACTCAACTTCAAAGCGTCGGCACATACAATGCAGTAGAGTTATATTAATCTTTTTTTCCAACTACCAAGTCCAAAGCAAATCAGGTTCTCTGGGGTAAACAAGTATACATCCTTAAGAAGCTCATATGGCTGCATGATATAAATATAAAGTTTATTCAAAACTTTCAAAGCCAGTTTAAATGGTGTTTTTTCTTTACATTCTATCAGACTGTTTTAAAGGTTACAGATAAAGCTAAATACAAGGCATCAGGTGAATACTCATAAACTCAATCTTTTCTCAAAATCCCACTGGATTCATTTCCAAAAGCTTATTTTCACATTCCTCCCATTAAATAGAAAACACACACACACACACACACACACACCCAGCCTGAAAGCACATTCGTCATTGGAAATACTTTATTTAACGAGTAAGAAAAAAGGCAAAATCGTCATTATTGAAAAACATTTCCCTACACTGTTATTGAAAAGAATTAAATATGCGTTTATGAACCATTGTTATAAAACAATTGCTCATCATAGGCAGTTGTACTCCATAAATGTTGTATCCCTCAAAACAGAAATATGAATAGCTCTGGGGGCATTAAAATGTAGCAGCATCTGAAGTTGTTTCAGGGAAAAAAAAACCCCTATCTCCAATAGTTTTGTAAATCATATAATCATAAGCAAGTTATTTACTTTCCCTGCCTCAGTTCACCCCCACTAACCGATCCATTAACTTTCCAGAGATGCCCTAAAATACGTCATAAACGTTAATCTCCTAATTTACAAACAAGAAGCAAATTTCAAATTGCAATCACACTTTCTGATGCTTGACAAATGTTTAACAACCTCTTTTTTAAAAATCAATAGTCTCAAATGGGAGCCTGTAAGTAAATATTTGTGCTGCTCAAACATTTGGGGGGTGGGGGAACCGAATTACAGGTCGGCCCAGGACGGTCTCTATGTACAACCTCGAGGCGCAAAATCGAGCAAATTCGCCTAGACCCGTTCTCCCTCCGGCTCTTCACACCTGGATGGGGCACAAGCCCGATCCAGTGGGAAAAGGGAGAAAGGTAAGAAACTATTTCGGGACTGTTTCTAAGTGAAGGCAGCAACTTTTTTTCCGTCCGTCTCTCGTCCCCTCAGGAGGCTTAGAGCCCCCCCTCGCCTCCCCGCCAGCCCCGGACGGGACGCGCCCTCCGGTCCCGCTGCACCGCTAGGGTGAGCCACCGGCGCCCCCAGCCCCCGCCAGGAGCCCGGCGGCGCGCACCTGGCACCAGAATCCGCGCCCGCACGCCGCCGCCACAGGCGCATCCTTCCGGGCAGACGTTTCCCTCCCAAGCTCCAAAAGTTATCCCAGCCCAGACCAGGCAAAGTCAACCTCCCTCCTCGGCCCCGCCGCCCACCGGGACGCCTCCCGGGCCCCAGCCCAGCCCTACCTAAGGCAGGGAGGATGCGCCGGAGGGCGCTGTCCGCGCTGCAGGCAAGGGGTCGGATGGAAGCTATCGGCCAGGCGCCCAAACCCCGCGGCGGCGAAGGGGCCCCGGGGCAGCGTGAGGGGAAGAGCGAGAGCGGCTTAGGGGCGTCCGCGGAGGGCGCCTGGGGCGGGAGACCGAAGCGCGAGGCCGAGCTGAGATGGGACATCGGCGGGATCGTAAGGGGGCGTTCCTCGCACGGGACGCGCGCAGATGGCTTCTCCCCGCCCGCCCACGGACAACGGTCAGGGTCCGGGAGACAGCTCCGCTTCTCCATTCCTTACGGGGCCCGGAATCACCGCGTACCTCCAGTCTCGTCGGTGAAAACAACGAAATTCTGTCCCACCGATCGCGCGAGCCGGCACCGAGCTTCACACCGCCGCCGCCATGTTTGAGAAGCCGCGCGCGGAGCCGCGCATGCCCCGCAACCGCCACCGCCGCCCCGCCCCCCGCGCGGCCGACCCGCGTGCCCTGCGGTTGCTGCGAGCACGCCCTTTGACCGCCGCCTCGTGCTGGGCCCGAGTCGGGGTCAAGCCAAGCGCCACCGCAGGCAGTGGCGGACCGTGAGACACTGTGAGCCCGGGAAAGCCCTTGGCACTTTGCCTCCTACCCCCCACGCCTATGCCAAATGAAAAACCAATCGCAGCCCAAGCACCCGAGGCCGTGGGGAGCCCCTCGATGGGACCCCGGGTTCCGCGTCAAGTTCCATCCCAGGAACTCGCTCCCCTTCGCTGTCGCCTTCGAATCCTGGCCACCACCCACCCTGGCCACGCACCCGAAAAGCAGGCGCTTCCCTCGGAACTCAAGCAAGTTCGAGGAGCAGGGAGAAGCAGCTGGTTACAGCAGCTTGAGCAAAGCCACCGCTTGGCGGGTTGCAGCATAGTCCTTGAAACTGCTTTTTTTTTTTTTTTTTTTTTTTTTTTTTTTCCATGAGTTTTTGCCACGCATTCCCCTCCCAGCTTCACTCTCTGGATTTCGTTCTTCCTCTAAACCCAGGGTTGAACTAACGGGAACTAGATGAACCCGCAGAGGGAAATCACTTGCTCACTGACTCAGGAGCATCCCCGAGAGTGCGTTTTGGGGTCCCTTCTGCCCGCTGCCTTTCCCACCGGGCAGGGCCCATAGCGCAAGTGGAGGTCGCACCAAGGAGGGGGCGTAAAAATCGCTTCAAAACGACCAGCGAATCTCTCAGCACAAATTACAGCAAACAGAATGCCGGAGAAAAACATCTGTCCCTCGTTCTGAGGTTAGGTATAAGCTGATTTCAAACTTTTGTTTGAAAACTAATACAACGTGCTATGTTAGCCAAAAACAAACCATTGGTAGGGCTTCTCTCTCTAGAACTCTTTCCAAAGCTGGGTGTAGGTTTTGCATCTGTGATCACCTAACTTAGTGCAGAGAGCATGAAATACTTTTTAAATCATAATTTGGAAATCAGAGCTTAAAACTAAAAACAAAAAACTCCTGTGAAATATGTCCATTGTCTACAACGCAGGGTAGAATTTTCCAGTTGCAGCTTCTGCAGTATTAAGCAAAAGTCAAAGTGTTTATTGTATCTAAACATTGGCAAGTGGCACAGAATCAAATGGCTCTATTATTTAAAAAAAAAAATGAAAAACTAATGCCAAATTCAAGTAAACTTTAAGGCGAAAATAAAAAGACTAGGTTGATGATATGCAAATATTAGAGTGAGATTTGGTCCTATCAATTCTATAATATATATCACATAGGAGAAAATGTTGAAGTGTTCTAAGATGAAGGTTCAAACATGTTTTTTCTTTTGTTTTGTTTTTTGAGACGAGTCTCGTTTTGTCGCCCAGGCTGGAGAGCGGTGGCAGATATCGGCTCACTGCAACCGCTGCCTCCCGGGTTCAAGTGATCCTCCTGCCTTAGCCTTCCGAGTAGCTGGGACTACAGGCGCATGCCACTACGCCAGGCTAATTTTTTGTATTTTTAGTAGAGACGGGGTTTCACCGTGTTAGCCAGGATGGTCTCGATCTCCTGACTTCATGATCCGCCTGCTTCTTGCCTGCCAAAGTGCTGGGATTACAGGCGTGAGCCACCGTGCCCGGCCCAAACATGTTTTTAAAAGCCAGAAAGAGGCCAGACACGGTGGCTCACGCCTGTAATCCCAGCACTTTGGGAGGCCGAGGCGAGTGGATCACCTGAGGTCGGGAGTTGGAGACCAGCCTGATGAACATGGAGAAACCCTGTCTCTACTAAAAGTACAAAATGTTAGCCGGGCGTGGTGACACGCGCCTGTAGTCCCAGCTACTCGGGAGAATCGCTTGAACCCGGGGAAGCGGAGGTTGCCGTGAGCCGAGATCGCGCTATTACACTCCAGCCTGGGCAACAAGAGCGAAACTCCGTCTCAAAAAAAAAAAAAAAAAAAAAAAAAGGCCAGAAGGAGATCTTTAACGGAAAGAAATTAAACAGAAGTTTAATCTAAACAAACCCTTATTATGGGCACCAGCAGGGCTGAGGAGGACCTAAATTCTTAATTAGTGGCCACTGTCCTTCTAATCCCGATGCGATGCAAATATTTGAAATTCATCTCTACATTCTATGTATAAAAGATTTATATGAGACTCCGTCTCAAAAAAAAAGAAAGATTTACTTTGGCTTATCACTTATACCTTTTTTACTTCTATGGACTCTATTAAATTGTAGGAATACTATTATGATTGCAGAATTGCCTGACTCACTGATGCCTAATCTATTTTTCATATTTATCTTAACATGAAATTACTGAAGCCCTTACTCTAAAAATGAAATTTGAATTATCTATCCTAGAACATCTTCTCAGTTACTATCCTCACCAAAGGATTTATAGAAGTGTGAGTCTTTGTTATATTAAATCCGAGTTATCCATAATAACAATAGCTACCATTTGTTGAGCATGTGCTGAGAATCACGCCAGTCTCTTTACAGATAAATTTCCAATATTTGCAATGTTCTTTCACAACTTTCCTATGAGGTAGATACTCATTCCCATTTTACAGATGAGGAAAATAAATCACTACACAGCAAATAAGTGGCAGTTAGCTTCTGAATATATTAATATATTCAAATATGTCCTAATAATTCCTTCCACTCTTATCATCAATTATGCTTTTATCCACTATGTATATAAAGTTTTCAATAATAATTATTTTATTATACCCTGCTTTTCCCTTTGCCAAAATAAATTTGAGACAGCTTTTTCATAATGTTAACACAGGTTGGAACATCACTGTTTCTCTTACGTTATATGTAAGTGTCTTGCACATAGTAAGAATTTGGCAAATATTAGTTGAATAAGTGAATGGATGAATGGATAAATGAATACCTACTATTATTATGTTCAATTAACTTTGCCTAGAAAACATGAAAATAAAGAGACTGTGAACTGAAAGAGTAAGAACTAAAGCTGGTGAAATTCACGTTTTCATGATATATTTTTCAAGCCTCAGATTTGCTCGTGTGAATTTGCTCCTATAGTTCTCCTGATTTGGCCCCAAACCTGTGACAACCTTCAAAAAGACACATCACCCCACCCAGTCCAAGTCCAGGGCAAAATACTCCTGTATTTCAAGTGTGTTTTATTACTTCCTTTTGTACCTTTTTTAGAGTTCAATATTAGAGTGAAAAGATAATCTTCCCTAGATAAGCAAGTTTAATCTAGATCTTCATCAGTACACATGCTTATATTGAAACAATATCGGCCAGGCGCGGTGGCTCATACCTGTTATCCCCCTACTTTGGGAGGCCAAGGCAGGTGGATCACCTGAGGTCAGGAGTTTGAGACCAGCCTGGCCAACATGGCGAAACCCCATCTCTACTAAAAATACAAAAATTAGCTGGGTGGCATGGCGAGTGCCTGCAATCCCAGCTACTTTAGAGTCTGAGGCAGGAGAATCGCTTGAACCCGGGAGGTGGAGGCTGCAGTGAGCCAAGATCGTGCCACTGCACTCCAGCCTGGGCAACAAGAACGAAACTCCATCTCAAAAAAAAAAAAAAAGAAAAAAAAAAAGAAACAATATAATTTGCATACATAAAGTTAACGTTTTAGGATTAGTGAGGACTCCCTCTAGTTTTCCCACTAAATGGGCATCTTTCTCCCTAAAACACAGAAGCCTAAGTCTGGCAGAGACTAGAGCTCCAAGTTGTAACTAGCAAATCCACTATTCATATTTTCACCTTAGTGTAAAAATCCATAGAATGGGTATTAAATAACTGATTGTTTAAAATAGTGACTTTACAAACATCTTCAGATCCTTTTCTCTAACAATTTGCCCTTTTTTCCCCATTAAATCAAGAGCACATATCTGTAAGATATAAATTGTTTTCAGTATTATTGTTGCTTACAATAAACCTCTCTTTTTAACTTCAAAATAGTAACTTCCCTGGAAAAAGATCAAGAAGTGAAGTGCAATAGGAAGACAGAGAAGCTAGTCTAACAGGAAGGCATCGTATTCTAGCCAAAGGAGGTGGATGGGAGACCGTGTCTCTCGTCTGGAATCTCAAGTCTATCATTAGTCTATCTCAACTAACTATATTTCTTTAGAACCTTTCCATGCCTCAGATTGTTTTAATTTTTTTAATGGGGATAATAAAATCTGCTACATTTACTTCACAGATGGGAAAATACTAGTCAAATCTATCAGAAAACCACATGGTCTTTGCTTAACAAATCCCCACATTAAAAAAAAAAATTACATTAGCCTTTTACCAACAAAGTGCATGACACCTAAGCTGACTTTGGCCAACTCAAGTGTTTTATATGCTGTGAAAACTGGCATAACCTCAGTGAACACTACACTACATTTGACCATTATTACCTTCAGTCAGTCCTTCATTCAGTGATGTATTAAATGCTTACGTGTCACTCTGCCAGAAGTGGAAATACCAGAATAAATAAGACAGTTTGAATACTCCAGGAGTTTACACCCCATCCAAAGAGAAGACAGAGATAGATAGACATATGTTTTAAGATCTTCAGAGGAACTAGGATCTATTACCACACCCTTCACCATATCGAACCTTTTTAGATGTGCCTATATTATATTTTTTGTATAACTATGAATTTGCAGTTTACCAGCAACAACTGGCCTTTTGGACATTTCACTAAAACATTTATCATTTTGATTTTCATGCCTGTAATCCTAGCACTTTGGGAGACCAAGGCAAGTGGATCACTTGAGCCCAGGAGTTTGAGACCAGCGTGGGCAATATGGCAAAACCTCACCTCTACAGAATAAATAAATATATACATACATAACACAAAAATTAGCTGGGCATGATGTTGCACGCCTATAGTCCCAGCTACTCAGGAGGCTGAGGTGGGAGGATGGCTTGAGCCTGGGGAGGTCGAGGCTGCAGTGAGCAAGATCACGCCACTGAATTCCAGCCTGGGTAACAGAGTGAGACCCTGTCTCAAAAAAAAAAAAAAAAAATTTTTTTCATTTTACACCTTTTGTTCTGGTTATTCTCCATTTGAGTCCTTCCCCCTCCCCCATGCCCCTTCCTTCTAGCACCTCAGTTCTGGCAGTGACAGTGGCAGTGGCAGTACAATGACAGCTCCTGGCAGGGGTCCCCTTTTCACAGCTTTGGTTCTCACTGGGTCTTCAGGAAGGTGAGGGGTTGGTGGAGAAGCAGGTACACCTTCCAGCTTCCACCAGTCCCTGGCTCCTTCAGCATCTCTTGCTAGTTCCCTTGAACCTACCCACACCTCTGTAAATAACCTAGTAAATTCAAAATAACCTATGACTACATCTTCTGTTTCTGCTGGGACCATTATTGAAACAGTTTTCTTTTCACATTTCAAGCCAACCAACTGTGGGGCTGGGAGCCTCAAGTATTTCTGTAAAGTGAGAACGTAGAGACCCGGGGCACTGTGTCTATAGCACTTAAAGATTTCACAGCCTGTTTTATGGAAGGCACTATAATACTATGAGCTAAGAGTGGATAAAATTGATTTGGAGAAAGTGTCTTAGAGTGAAGGTTAAAGAAGATAAGGTATGAAAAGCACCTAAATGCTATCTGGTTGATAACAGACACTCCACAAGTGTTAGTCCCTCATGTGCCTATTTTTTAAGAGGGTAAAAGAAGTGACATTTGAGTTGAGAGGGGAAGAATGCAGAGTTTGACAAACACAGAAGCGCATAGAGAACGGCATGTGCACAAAGTAATGAACAGTCACTGCAGTGGCCAGGTGCAATGGCTCACGCCTGTAACCCCAGGACTTTGGGAGGCTGAGGCAAGTGAATTGCTTGAGCTCATGAGTTTGAGACCAGCCTGGGCAACATGGTGAAACCCCGTCTCTACCAAAAACACGAAAAATTAGCCAGGCATGTGGTGTACACCTGTGGTTTCAGCTACTCGGGAGGCTGAGGCAGGAGAATCGCCTGAGCCTGAGAAGCAGAGGTTGCAGTGAGCCGAGATCGCGCCACTGCACTGCAGCCTCGGTGACAGAGTAAGACCCTGCCTCAAAAAATAATCATAAGATGAAGACGGGGTCAATTTAGACAGGACTTGGAGTGCTATGCTAAGGTGTCTGAACTTCATTCTGTGGGGAATGGGGACCCATTGATGGTTATTAAGCAGAAAACTTGTAGAAACAGTTGCAAATCCCACCACCCCTCTAGCTGCTGCTACCACTCCGAGGGCTCTGCCCACCTCTCCTAGTGGAAACGTGATGTCTGCAAGAGCAACCAGAGATGGGATGAGCATTGACAGGGGGCCAGTGGCTCGAGCGGGCAGAGGCTGGGAACAGTCAGGGCAGTTCGAGTTTCATGGTCACAGGGAGAGTGACGCGCAGCACAGTAGGCAGCAAGCCAGCTAGATTAGCAATCCACAAGGCCAAGTGTGGTCTCATCCTTTTTTTTTCTTCAGTTGACGTTTAACCTATACACCATAAAGTGCACAAATCATACATCTACAGCTTAATTTTTTACGTATGCACACACCCATGTGCTGTCACCAACACCAAGTTATATACATTATTGGCTGCACACGGGGCCTCACACCTGTACTCCAACACTTTGGGAAGCTGAGGCAGAAAGATCGCTTGAGGCCAGGAATTCGAGACCAGCCTGAGCAATATATCTCTCACTATACTTGGGACTACAGGTGCGCGCCACCATGGCCAGCTAATTTAAAAAATTAAATTAGCACATTTGTAGTCCCAAGCTACTCGAGAGGCTGAGGTAGAAGGATCCCTTGAGCCCAGAGTGCGATACTGCAATGAGCTATGACCACGCCACTGCACTCCAGCCTGGGTGACAGAGCGAGATCCTGTCTCGAATAAATAAACAAACAATCATTTCCAATACCCCAGAAAATCTTCTCATGATGCCTCCTGCTCGGGTAACCATCATTCTGATTTCTATCACTATAGATTAGTTTTGCCTGTTCCTGGATATCTTATCGATAGACTCACATAATATGTCCTCTATTGAGGCTGACTTCTTTCACTAAACATTATGTTCTTGACGTTCATCCCTGCTGGTAAAGCATCACCCTCATTTTAGGAAATGTTGCAGACAACTTCCCTGTACCCCTCTTCTTTTTTATTAAGGCTACTGTAATTTGCCTTCCAATTATTTCTCCTCCTTCTTACGGTGAATTATCTTTCATTAAGGCCCCCAATTATATTAAACCTTAGTCATCTTAATAATGAAAGCTTTGCTTTAATTCATAGCCAACAGCAGTTTTCACCTTACACCTGTGCAGGGTATTGTGTAGGTAAATTGTGGACCCTTCCTCCCCTTAGAGTCCTCGGCCTAAATACAGATTTTAGGCGGGGCGTGGTGGCTCACACCTGTAATCCCAGCACTTTGGGAGGCCGAAGCAGGCAGATCACCTGAGGTCAGGAGTTCAAGAGCAGTCTGGCCAACATGGAGAAACCCCGTCTCTACTAAAAATACAAAAATTAGTTGGGCGTGGTGGTATGTGCCTGTATTCCCAGCTACTCGGGAGGCTGAGGCAGGAGGATCACTTGAACCTGGGACACAGAGGTTGCAGCGAGCCAAGATCGCACCATTGCACTCCAGCCTGGGCAACAAGAGAGAAACTCCATCTCAAAAAACTAAAAATACCCAGGCGTGGTGGCTCATGCCTGTAATCCCAGCACTTTGGGAGGCCGAGGCATGTGGAACACCTGAGGTCAGGAGTTCAGGACCAGCCTAGACAACATGGTGAAAGCCCGTGCCTACTAAAAATATAAAAATTAGCTGGGCATGGTGGTGGCAGGCGTCTGTAATCCCAGCTACTTGGCAGGCTCAGGCGGGAGAATCGCTTGAACCTGGGAGGCGGAGGTTGCAGTGAGCCGAGATCGTGCCATTACACTCCAGCCTGGGCGACAAGAGCGAGACTCGGTCTCAAAAAAATAAAAATAAATAAAAATAATACAGATTTGTAAACCAACATGGTGGTTGGGAAGAAAAACACATTTAGAGGCCCTTTGCATTACATGTATGCCACCCATGTGGGCATTTTTATTCTGTTTGTTTGCCTCTGTCTTGCCAAAAACAAGCAAAAAAGTAAAGCTAACAACCAAGAAAAATTGATTGGAAAGGCATAAAGTCAAATGAATATAGGTGATATAGTTTAGATGTTGTCCCCTCTAAATCTCACGTTATACTGTAATCCCTAGTGTTGGAGATGGGGCCTGGTGGGAGGTGGATTTCTCATGAATGTTAGCACCAACCCCTTGGTGCTATCTCGTGAACTCATTCACGAGATCTGGCTGTTTAAAAGTGTGTAGCACCTCCCCCTCTTTCTTGCTCCCGCTCTTGCCATATGATATACTAGTTCCCCCTTTGCCTTCCACCGTGATTGGGAGCTTCCTGAAGCCTCAGCAGAAGCCAAGCCGATGCCAGTGCCATGTTTCCTGAACATCCTGCAGAACCATGAACGAATTAAACCTCTTTTCTTTATAAATTGTCCAATGTCAGGTATTTCTGTATAGCAATGTGAGAATGGCCTAATACAATAGGCAATCATGGAAATAGGAAGCAACAGTATCTGACAAAAGGAAGGATATAATTCAGGTAGCATGGGTTCAAAAGAACTGGAAAAGAGGGCAAAAAGAAGCAAAATGGTGAATGGAAGTGGGCATCTGTCTACTCTTGAACACCAAGGTGACCCAGAGCCTAAGAGAGGGCAAGGAGAACATTTGACTCTGTGAAACACGGCACAATTTTTGCTCCTTGACTGGTTCATTTCACTGTCTTTCTGTTCCTTGTATGTATTTGCTGATTTAACTCTTCCACTGTCCTAGGGCCTCACATCATTCATTTCCCTTCCAGCCTGTGTCTTTCCTGGGCTGGGCCCCTTAGGTCTTCTCCCATTCCAGTGCCAACTTGAAGAAAGGTCCCTCTCACTTCAGTCCTTATAATACTCCCACTTTGGCTGTGTTACCACCCCTAGGGGAGACCAGCTTGGATTTCACCAACCTAGGTCTTCAGAAGTACTTTGGTTTATAACACTTAGATGTAACTATTCTTTTTCGTGTGTATATATTTGTGTTCAATTTTTAAAATACACAAAGAATGCACCCATCACTCAGCCCCAATAATTATGGTCAATTGTGCCCCTGCACACCTCTCTCCATTCTCCCCACTGCCATAGTATTTCAAAAACAAATTCTAGCATTTTGTAAATATTTAATTATGCATCTCTAAAATATAGCTTTTTTCTTTCTTTCTTTTTTTGGAGACAGTTTCGCTCTTGTTGCCCAGGCTGGAGTGCAGTGGTGCAATCTTGGCTCACCGTAACCTCCGCCTCCCGGGTTCAACCGAGTCTCCTGCCTCAGCCTCCCAAGTAGCTGGGATAACAGGTGCCCACCACCATGCACAGCTAATTTTTTTTTTTTTTTTTTTTTTTTTTTTGTGTGTGTGTGTTTTCAGGAGAGAGAAGGTTTCACCATGTTGGCCAGGCTGGTCTCAAATTCCTGACCTCAAGTGATCCACCCGCCTCAGCCTCCCAAATTGCTGGAATTACAGGAATAAGCCACCATGCCCAGCTGATGATCCTTTTTATAATATAACCATATTAGCTTTCTATTGCTGCTATAACAAACTTAGTGACTTAAAACAACAGAAGTTGGCTGGGTGTGGTGACTCACTCTGTAACCTCAGCACTTTGGGAGGCCAAGGCAGGCAGATTGTTTGAGGTCAAGGGTTTGAGACCAGCCTGGCCAACATGATGAAACCCTGTCTCTACTAAAAAAAAAAATACAGGCCAAGTGCAGTGGCTTATGCCTGTAATCCCAACACTTTGGGAGGCCGAGGCAGGCTGATCACCTGAGGGCGGATCACCTGAGGTCAGGAGTTCAAGATCAACCTGGCCAACATGGTGAAACCCCATCTCTACTAAAAATACAAAAATTAGCCAGGTGTGCTGGCACATGCTTGTAATCCCAGCTACTCAGGAGGCTGAGGCTGGAGAATCACTTGAACCCAAGAGGCAGAGGTTGCAGTGAGACGAGATCACACCACTGCACTCCAGCCCGGGTGACAGAGCAAGACTCTATCTCGGAAAAAAAAAAAAAAAGGTACAAAAATACAAAAATTAGCCGGGCGTGGTGGTGTATGCCTGTAGTCCCAGCTACTCAGGAGGCTGAGGCAGGAGAATTGCTTGAACACAGGAGGCAGAGGTTGCAGTGAGCTGAGATTGTGCCACCAGCCCGGGCGACAGAGTGAGACTCCATCCCAAAAAACAAAAAACAAAAACAAAACAAACAAACAAAAAAAACACAGAAGTTTATCTTACAGTTCTGGAGGTCAGAAGTCCAGAATGGGTCAGTCCAGTTGCATTCCTTTTGGAGGCTCTAGGGGAAAATCCACTTCCTTGTCTTTTCTAACTTCTAGAGACCACCTGCATTCTTTGGCTTGTGGTCCTTTGTCCACCTTCAAAGCCAGCAATCTAACATCTTCAAAGCTCTCTCTTTTTAAAAAAAAATTTTTTTACAGACAGAATCTCACTGTGTTGCCCAGGCGTTAGTGCAGTGGTGCAATCATGGCTCACCGCAGCCTCCAACTCCTGGGCTCAAGAAGTCCTCCTGCCTCAACCTCCCATGTCACTGGGACTACAGAAGCATGCCACCATGCCCTGCTAATTTGTTTTACTTTTAATAGAGATGCAGTCTCATTATGTTGCCCAGGCTGGTCTCAACCTTCTGGCTTCAAGCGATCCTCCCGCCTCAGACTCCCAAAGCACAAATATGACAGCCACGAGCCACTGCACCTGGCCCCAAAGCTCTCTTTCTTTCTCTCTCTGACCTTTTCTTCCATTGTCACATTCCCTTCTCTGACTTTGAATCCCCTACTCTCTTCTTTCCTTCATAAGGATCCTGTGATTACATTGGGCACAACCAGACAATCCAGGATAATTCCCCACTAGAAGATCCTTAATTTAAACACATCTGCAAAGTCCCTTCTGCCACATATTTACAGGTTCCAGAGATTAGGATGTGGACATCTTTGGGGGAGCTATTATCCTATGTACCACACAACATAACCATAATGCCACCTAAATAATTTAAAATAATTTCTTAATATCATAAGATACCACTTACTATTCAAATTTCCAATTTTCTGATAAAAATACACATTTTTGCCCGGCACAGTGACTCACGCCTGTAAACCCAGCACTTTGGGAGGTAGAGGTGGGCGGATCACGAGGTCAGATCGAGACCATCCTGGCTAACACGGTAAAACCTCATCTCTACTAAAAATACAAAAAATTAGCCGGGTGTGATGGCACATACCTGTAGTTCCAGCTACTCAGGAGGCTGAGGCAGGAGAATCCCTTGAACCTGGGAGGCAGAAGTTGCAGTGAGCTGAGATTGTGCCACTGCACACCAGCCTGGGCGACAGAGTGAGACTCTGTCTCAAAAAAAAAAAAAAAAAAAAAAAAAAAACACTTTTTTACAGCTTTAAAAGAAAATATGGTCCATATGTTGCAGTTGATTGACAGGCCTTTGAAATCTTTTGTTGTTGTTGTTGAGACAGAGTCTCAATCTGTCGCCCAGGCTGGAGTGCAGTGGCGTGATCTCGGCTCACCTCAACCTCTGCCTCCCGGGTTCAAGCGATTCTCCTGCCTAAGCCTCCTGAGTAGCTGGGATTACAGGCACACACCACCATGCCTGGCTAATGTTTGTATTTTTATTAGAGATGGGGTTTCACCATATTTGCCAGGCTGGTCTCAAACTCTTGTCCTTAAGTGATCCGCCCACCTTGGCCTCCCAAAGTGCTGGGATTACAAGCATGAGCCACCTCACCTGGCCTGAAATCTCTTTTAATCTATGGGTTCCTCCTCCATCTCTCTCTTTCTTTCTTTCTTTTTTTGTAATTTGTTATTTGAAGAATCCTGGTTTCTCATGTTCTGGACTTGGCCAATTGCATCCCCATATGTTACTCTGCCTATATTTCCTACAAATTGGTAATTTGGTAAGATTCAAGTTTTTTTCTTTGTTTGTTTTTGTTTTTGTTTTTTGGCAAGAATGTTTCCTAGATGGTAGGTAGTATGCTTTTTCATCAGGAGGCACATAACACCTGGTCATCTCTCCTTTCATGACATCAGCAGCTGTTGCTGTTCAATGCCTTGATCCCTTAGGTCAGCAGTTCTCAAAGTGCAGTCCCCAGAGTGGCAGCATCTGTCTCACCCGGGTACTTATTAGCAATGCAAATTTCTCGGGCTTTGCCTCAAACCCACTGAAGCAGAAATCAGGGGGTAGGTCCAGCAATCTGTGTTTTAACAAATCTCCTAGGGGATTCTGATGCAGGTTAAAGTTTGAGGACTAGGCACAGTGGCTCATGCCCATAATCACAGCACTTTGGGAGGCTGAGGCAGGAGGATAGCTTGAGGCTAGCAATTCAAGACCAACCTGGGCAACATAGTGAGACCCCATCTCTACCAAAAAGTAAACAAATTAACCAGGGTTGTTGGTGTGCACCTGTAGTCCCAGCTACTCAGGAGGCTAAGATAGGAGGATTGCTTGAGCCCGGGAGTTTGAGACTGCAATGAGCCGTGATCATGCCACTGCACTACAGCCTGGACAATAGAGCAAGACCCTCTCTCAAAAAAAAAAAAAGTAAAGAAAAAAAGTTTGAGAAGCTGTTCATCAAGGTTTGCCAAAGGGTGACATTTAAGACTGACACTACATAAAGGGATTTAGGCAAAATAAAGTAAGAAAACCTCCAAAATAAAATAAAACCATGCTCAAAAGAGGCAGGCAGAGGAGCATAAACATATTTTTAAGTGAGTAATTGAAAAGGTGTAAATATGGACTCAACGCCACTTCAGTGACAAACACACATCAGAGAAACTCAAAACCAAAGACTTACCATTTTTAAATATTTCAGACTGGGCCAGGCATGGTGGCTAATGCCTGTAACCCCAGCATTTTGGGAGGCCAAGGCAGGCAGATCGCTTGAGCCCAGGAATTCAAGACCAGCCTGGGCAACATAGTGAGACCTTGGCTCAAAAAAAAAAAAAGTCAAAATTAAAAATCTCAAATTACTTTTAGGAAATGACAGGATAGGCAGGGCGCGGTGGCTCACGACTGTAATCCCAGCACTTTGGGAGGCCGAGGCGGGTGGATCACCTGAGGTGAGGAGTTCGAGACCAGCCTGGCCAACATGGTGAAACCTTGTCTCTACTAAAAATACAAAAATTAGCTGGCATGGTGGCAGGTGCCTGTAGTCCCAGCTACTCAGGAGGCTGAGGCACAAGAATCTCTTGAACCCAGGAGGCAGAGGTTGCAGTGAACCGAGATCGCGCCATTGAACTCTGGCCTGGGCAACAGAGTGCCAGAACTGCCTGGGCGACATGACTATAATGACTGGAAAAGCCCACAGACATAAGCCCCTCTCAGAGCTGTTTCAGACCACCCAGCTAAAGCCAGCATCCAGCATCGTAATTCATCTGCGTGTAACATCATGCACATTCATTCCACATTCAGGCAGGAAGTATTTACTAAGCCTAGCACATACCAGGTCCTGCAATACATATATGATCTGCAGATAAATTAATAAGCAATTTTAATGGTCAGAGTTATCAATTAAGTTAACGCATTGCTCGCATTTCTCATAGGCACAAATAGGTATTCATTTATTAAGCAAATGGACTCTTACATGTTTATGTAAATGAACACAAATAGTTCTTCATGCAAAATCCTATAGACTTTGAGTATAGAGCACAGTGAAATTGGACAAGCTAACACGAAATTCACTCAGAGGACATTTTCCTCCTTTTCCTAAAGAAGTCATTTAGCTCCTGAGTTTTGGAAATTTCCAACACACTCTGCTTCACACATTCCCAGCAAGCTGTCTTTCCAAACCTTGCCTCTAGGCATCTAGAGAGACAGAGTCAGTCCACCACGTGGTCTAAAGACCTGGACCCAGCAGGCCTGAATACTACAGTACTCTCAATGGCTTCTCTTCTCCCCTCCAGTGGTGGGGACCATCAACCCAGGTGCCTGAGAAAACAAGATGGAAATCTGTGGCTCTGTGGGATGCTTTGTGTAAACTCACAGTGTGCAAAACTTTTTTATTATGTAGTGTTGGCTAGGATAGGGAAAGAAAAATATACTAAGCCTAAGCCTGCAAACTTCCAAAGCACGACATAAGACATTAAAGATTTGGTGTCATGAACAATCAAGTCCTTGTCGTCTACCCATTTGCTAGCACAGTTTCCATAAATAACAGGCAAGCTCCAAATTTTCATAAAATGTTTTGGCAGTGCAGGATGGGCCAATTTTCTGGCAGTCTCTCTAAGGAAATGACTGCAAATGTTTTCTGGCGTGAACAGCCTTAAGTATTTCAACTCCTTGGTAAATAGAGTTGCCAACAGTCCCAAATATGTTTTGCTATTTCTGAATTGGACCTTCAGAATTATTTTAGGGTGAATTTTTTTCAATAATAAATATTTCAATAAATGAGTTACCCTAGTTCCCTTTCTTAAATGTTGATGACTTTGGAAAATTTTGTAAATGAGAAACAAACTTTAGAAACCAAATAGCAGAAGTTGAGATAAAGAAAAATTTCCTAGAAAGCACATTATATAGACAACACGACTCGATTGAGGCTTCCAGGAATAAAGTACACCGCCCACAGTCTTTACTGTATGAGAATGCTAATTTATTTTTCTTTTTCTTTTTTTTTTTTTTTTTTTGAGACGGAGTTTCGCCCTTGTTGCTCAGGCTGGAGTGCAATGGCACACTCTCGGCTCACTGTAACCTCCGCCTCCTGGGTTCAAGCAATTCTCCTGCCTCAGCCTCCCAAGTAGCTGAGATTACAGGCTCCCGCCACCACACACGGCTAATTTTTTGTATTTTAGTAGAGACGGGGTTTCACCACGTTGGTCAGGCTGGTCTTGAACTCCTGACCTCAGGTGATCCACCCACTTTGGCCTCCCAAAATGCTAGGATTACAGGCGTGAACCACTGAGCCTGGCCTGAGAATGCTAATTTCTAAATCAAAGGTTTGAAAAACCAGCATAACTTACTAACCTGGAATGATTCTGGAGTACTTTCTTCAGCAATAACTTATCCTGAAGAATGTTCTAAATCTGGCTTTCCATATGGTAGCCACTAGCCACATGTGTCTATTTGAATTTGAATTTAAGTTTAAATTAATCTAAATGAAATACAATTTAATTGTAGCCCCTCAGTCATATCCGCTTCATTTCACATGCTATATAACTACAAGTGGTTAGTGCTGCCATATTGGGCCATGCAGAATATTTCCATCTCAAAGAAAGTTCTATTAGAATTGTTCTAAGCCCTTGCTACACAAAGCATGGACTAGCAGCTTCAGCATCATCTGGGAGCTTGTCACAAAGGCAGAATCTCAGGCCCCACACCAAACCTACTGAATTAGAATCTTTCATTTTAACAAACTGCCCAGGCTATTTGTATGCATATTAAAGTTTGAGAAGCACTGGTCTAAGTCAATGTTTCCTAGACTGGTTTGATCATAAGAATCACCTAGGCCAGGCATGATGACTCACGCCTATAATCCCACATTTTGGGAGGCCGAAGCAGGCAGATCCCTTGAGCCCAGGAGTTTGAGAATAGCCTGACCAACAGGGCAAAATCCCATCTCTACAAAAAATACAAAAAATTAGCCAGGCATGGTGGTGCACATGTGTAGTCCCAGCTATTCAGGAGGCTAAGATGGGAGGATTGCTTGAGCCTGGGAGGCAGAGGTTTCAGTGAGCTGAGATGGTGCCACTGCACTTCAGCCTGGGTGACGGAGTGAGACTCCATCTCAAAAAAAAAAAAAAGGTAATTGCCATTGTAATGGTACTAAAAGGTAGGATATTTAAAAGGTGATTAGGACCTGTGGTCCTAGCTACTCAGGAGGCTGAGGTTGGAGGATTGCTTGAGTCCAGCAGTTCGAGCCTGTGGTGAGCTAGGATTGATTGTACCACTGCACTGCAGCCTGGGTGACAGAGTAAGACCCTGTTTCAATAAAAAAGAGAAGCCGGGTGCAGTGGCTCACGCCTGTAATCCCAGCACTTTGGGAGGCTGAGGCCGGTGGATCATGAGGTCAAGAGATTGAGACCATCTTGGCCAACATGGTGAAACCCCTTCTCTACTAAAAACAGAAAACTTAGCTGGGTGTGGTGGCACATGCCTGTAGTTCCAGTTACTGGGGAGGCTGAGGCAGGAGAATTGCTCGAACCTGGGAGGCGGACGTTGCAGTGAGCCAAGATCACACCACTGCACTCCAGCCTAGCGACAGAGTGAGACTCCGTCTCAAAAATAAATAAATAAAAATAAAATAAATAAATAAATAAAGAGAGAGAGGCGATTAGGTCATGAATGGATGAATGCTGTTACTGCGGGAGTGGATTCATTATCACAGTAGTTTGTTCTCCTTTTTCTCTCTGTCTCACACATGTGCTCCCTTGCCATGTGATGCCTTCTGCCATGGGATGACCCTGGCCAGATGCCAGCACTATGCTCTTGGACTTCCTGGACTCCAGAACCATGAGCCAAATAACATTCTGTTCTTTATAAATTATCCAGTCTGTGGTATCTGTTATAACAACAGAAAATGGACTATAACAGAAAATTGGTACTAGGAGTGGGTTGCTGCTGTACCAAATACCTGAAAATGTGGAAGCGGCTTTGGAACTGGGTGCTGGGTAGAGGCTGGGAGAATTTGGATGAGCAGGCTAGAAAAAGCCTCTATTACTGTGAATAGAGCATTAAGGGTGATTCTGGTGAGGGTTCAGAAGAAGACAAGAGCAGGCTGAAGTGGGTGAATCACTTAAGGCCAGGAGTTCAAGACCACCCTGGCCAATACAGCGAAACCCCTTCGCTACTAAAAATACAAAAAAAAAAAAAAAATAGCTGGGCATGGTGGCACATGCCTGTAGTCCCAGCTACTAGGGAAGTTGAGTCATGAGAATCATTTGAAGCTGGGAGGCCGAGGTTGCATGAGCCCAGATCGCACCACTGCACTCCAGCCCAGGCAACAGAGCGAGACTCTGTCTCAAAAAAAAATATGACAAGAGCTGTAGGGAAAGTCTGGACTTTCTTAGAGATTACATAAGTGGTTGTGATCAGAATGCTAGTAGAAATATGGACAATAAAGGTCTTTTTGATGTGGTCTCAGATGGAAATGAGTACAAGGTGTTGGAAACTTACCTTGGAGTAAAGGCCATCCTTGTTATAAAGTTGCAAAGGCCTTGGCTGAATTGTGTCCACGTCCTAGGACTTTACGGACTGTAGAACATAAGAGTGATAAACTAGGATATCCAGTGGAAGAAATATCTAAGCAGCAAAGCATTCGGGCTGCTGTGTGGCTACTTTTAATGGCATACAGTGAGATGTTAGAGCAAACACACTACTTAAAGACAGAATTTATAATGATAAGGGAAGCAGAATGGAAAGATTTGGAAAATTCACAGCCTGGCCACGTAGAGTGAGAAAGCATGTTCACAAGAGAATACTAAGGGTGTGGCCAAGCAACCATTTGCTAAAGAGACTAGTATGGACAGAAGGAAGCCAAATGCTATTCATCAAAACAACAGGAAAATGACCCCAAAGGTGTTTCAGAGATCTTTGAGGTTGCCTCTCCCATCAGAGGCCGAGAGCTCTAGGAGGGCAGAATGGTTTTAGGGAACAGGCCTGAGGCACCCCCTGCAGGCTCACTGCCCAGACCTGCCTTGGGACTTATTCTACTGCAGCATCCCTTGGCCATCCCAGTCATGGCTCAAGTGGGCCATCCCAGTCATGGCTCAAGTGGGCCAAGGCATGACTTGGGCCCCCACTCCAGAAGGCACAAGCAGTAAACCTTGGCAGCATCCACATGGTGTTAAGTCTGCAGGCTTGCCGAATGCAAGAGCTGTGGAGGCATGGCTGCCTCCACCTAGATTAGAAAGGATGTTATGGATAGCATGGGGGCCCAGGCAGAAATCTCTGCTTCAGGGGCAGAGCCACCACAGACAGTCGGAATCAGAGTATTGCCTAGTGGAGGTGTGGGAGCAGGAATCAAATTTCAAATGTCTTAATGGACCCTTAATTTTTAAATTTTATTTATTTATTTATTTTTGAGACTGAGTCTCACTCTGTCACCCAGGCTGGAGTGCAGTGGTGTGATCTCAGCTCACTGCAACCTCCGCCTCCTGGGTTCAAGCAGTCCTTTCACCTCAGCCCCCTGAGGAGCTGAGACTACAGGCGCGCACCACCACGCCTGGATAATTTTTGTATTTTTAGTAGAGACAGGGTTTCACCATGTTGGCCAGGCTGGTCTCGAACTCCAGACCTCAGGTGATCCACCTGCCTCAGCCTCCCAAAGTGCTGGAATTACAGGCGTGAGCTACCGTGCCCAGCCTATTTTTGTTTTAATAGCATCCCTATAATGAACCCTTCTGTAAAGCAAATAATCACTGTGTTGCACATGTAATGATCTCCAATTTACATATTTAGTAAGTTTTTTTTGTTTTCAGCCACTCTCCAACCTCTCTCTATATAGTATATATGACCTCTACATATAGATAGACTCCCTCATATGAATAGCTATCCAGGGGATGCCCTACAACTCCCATTCTCTCCCACCCTTGCCAGAGTAAGGTTTGCATTGGCTCGATCCAGCTTACCGCACTCCAGCCTGGCGTCTCACTCACTCTTCTCTAGACCCAGCTTCTTATCTTGAACCATTGCCTGTGCCAGTTTTGGGGGCCAGAACTATGCCCTTTGAATCCACAACTCCTCTTCATCCCCAACAACCACATCCCCATTCCCTATTTTTTCACTCCAGAGATCCAGGCCTATTCCTCACCTCTCCAACATATATTTATTTAATACCAGCCACTTTCACTCTGTGCAATGCACTGAGTTAGCTACAATGGAAGGTAAACCTGAGAAAGCCCTGGCCTCAAGAGCTTGCAGACCAGTGGAGGAGATGACATTTATACAGCAGAAACCATTATCAAGGAGAAAGGAATGTGTCAGGTTTTGGCCACACCCATAAAATCAACACTGAATCAGCTCCCAGGACTGATCTAACCTAAGGCAAGAGACATTTAACAGACTTCAGCCCCTGGAAGGACAGACATAAGCATCCAGCTACCTTCCCCATCATTTGATTCTGATGTGGGACGTTAATTCTTACATCCAGGATTCTTACTTTGTCATTGCCCCAAGTACCTATTCTGGAAACTTGCTTAACATCTCAGTCTCCTACTGGGGGCTCTAGATCTTATCAGTGGACTTTGTAGTAAGAACACTTTGTCAGGTGTGGTGGCTCACACCTGTAATCCCACCACTTTGGGAGGCCGAGGCGGGCGGATCACAAGGTCAGGAGTTCGAGACCAGCCTGACTAACATGGAGAAACCCCGTCTCTACTAAAAATACAAAAAATTAGCCGGGCGTGGTGGCAGGCACCTGTAATCCCAGCTACTTGGGAAGCTGAGGCAGGAGAATCGCTTGAACCCAGGAGGCGGAGGTTGCAGTGAGCTGAGATTGCGCCACTGCACTCCAGCCTGGGAGACAGAGCGAGACTCCATCTCAAAAAGCAAATAAACAATTTTTGTCTTGAAAAACAAGAAGCCTTTTTCCTGTGCAGAACCAGTTTACTTATGATTACCAGACAATCGGACTGGAACCTGTACACTTGTTTATTTAGCCTCCGATATCAATATAGCTCCCAAGAACCAATTCCTCATTATACCTTTAACTGCAACCGCTAGACACAAACAAGCCATCCAACTCCTACCCCTTTTGATAAGCCTAGAAATAACAGCGGGAGTAAGAATGGGAGTTCGTGGGCTTGCAACTTCCCTGTCCTATTACCAATGCTTGTCCAAGGATCACAGAACTCTCCCCCTGCTCTGTCTAGTGGAGGGTGGCTTCTTGATGGCCAGTGGTAGTGTCTTCACCTAGAACTGGCTGGAAACCTTGTCGCAGGATCATCTGAAGCTTGATGGTCTCTAGGCAAGAGGAAATGAATTTGGTTAAGAGATTTAACAAAGATGGTCCAGGCCAGGCGTGGTGGCTCATGCCTGTAATCCCAACAATTTGGGAGGCTGAGGTGGGCGGATCACCTGAGGTCAGGAATTTGAGACAAGCCTGGCCAATATGGTGAAACCCCATTTCCACTAAAAATACAAAAATTAGCCAGGCATGATGGCACGTGCCTGGAATCCCAGCTACTCCAGAGGCTGACACAGGAGAATTGCTTGAACCCGGGAGGTGGAGGTTGCAGTGAGCTGAGATCACGCCATTGCACTCCAGCCTGGGCAACAGAGCAAGACTTCGTTTCAAAAAATAAACAAAAAAAATCCAAAAACCAAGACAAGTATAATAATTAATAATTGGCCTGCCAGAGGAAGGAGCCATGAACCCCCACTTAGCATTTTTGACCAGGAGCCCCATGACTCAGACAAGCTTTCAGACAGCTTGGAAGACATTGCCCAAAGTATCGATACAAAATCAAATAGACTTCTTGGTGGCAGTTGCTTTACAAAATAGAAGGGGACTGGCTCTCCTAACTGCTGAGAAAGGTGGCTTATGTCTTTTCCTAGAAGAATGCTTTTTTATATCAATCAGGATTAATAAGATATGACACCAGAAAACTAGACAACTGGGCCTCTAAGGTAGGACAACAGCTGTCCGAGTCATGGGGCTCCTGGTCACAATGCTAAGTAGGGGTTCATGGCTCCTTGCGCTGGCTAGCCAATTATTAATGATTATACTTGTCTTGGTTTTTGGACCATGTTTGTTAAATCTCTTAACCAATTTCATTTCCTCTTGCCTAGGGACCATAAAACTTCAGATGATCATGCAACAAGGTTTCCAGCTAGTTCCAGGTGAAGACACTACCATTAGCCATCAAGAAGCTACCCTGTCTCCACTAGACAGAGCGCAGCAAGAGTTCTGTGATCTCCAGTGGTAGGAACTATGCCCCAAGTCAGCTGGAAGCAGTTACATAAGAAAGACCATGGGTCCCTCTGCCTCCCATAAAGATGTATGGGGATCACATCTCTCAGTGGGGAAATGAGGCAGGAGAATAGGGTCTGGAGGCAGGGAACCCAAGGCCGATTCACACTGACTTCCTAGTACTGAATCAAAAGGAAAACCCCACCTCTCCACACCTAAGTAACAAAAGGATCAGAGGCGTTCCACTGTGTCGCAGATGAAAAATGGAAAGCGCCTCTGATTGGTCCCCTCCCACAACCAATCAGACTGGTTGCAGGCCAAGTATTTCTTCTTTTCTTTTTTTTTTTTTTTTTTTTTTGAGACAGAGTCTCACTCTGTTGCCCAGGCTAGAGTGCAGTGGTGCACTCTTGGTTCACTGCAACCTCCACCTCCTGGGTTCACGCAATTCTCCTGCCTCAGTGCAGCCTCCCAGGTAGTTGGGACTACAGCACATGTTACCACGCCCGGCTAATTTTTGTATTTTTAGTAGAGATGGGGTTTCACCATCTTGGCCAGGCTGGTCTCGAACTTCTGACCTCAAATGATCCACCTGCCTCAGCCTTCCAAAGTGCCGGAATTACAGGCGTGAGCCACTGCCTTTGTAACTTCACTTCAGCCTCTGATTGTTCGCCTCCCACAACCAATCAGACTAGTCGTGGGCCAAGTCTTCATTTACATAGGGTGTAACCAAGTAGCCAATGGGAAACCTCTAGAGGGTATTTAAACCCCAGAAAATTCTGTAACCAGTGCTCTCAAGCCATTTGCTTGAGCCCGCTCCCATTTTGGAGGGTACTTTTGTTTCAATAAATCTGTCCTTTTGTTGCTTCATTCTTTCATTGCTTCATTTGTGCGTTTTGTCCAATTCTTTGTTCAAAACGCCAAGAACCTGGACAACTCCAGTGACAGGACTACTATGATTGATTGACATGCTGGCTACTTCATCCTGGATCACCTATCCCATTTCTGTCTGTAATTTGCTCTTAGACCCTGAGCCCCCTCATTTGTCCAGCCAAACTCTCCAGCTCCCCAAAGAAAGTTGTCCCAAGCTAGGAAGGAATCAGTACCAAGTCTCTCCTCCTGGCTAGCTAGCCACTTAAAACTAACTGATTCTGCCCCTACTAAATACTGGGATGTGACTATAAGATGCTGGAACAGGTGTAGGTAAAGTATTTAGAGAGTTAAGCAGGCCAGGAGTGATGGCTCACACCTGTAATCCCAGCTCCTCGGGGGGCCAAGTGAGGAGGATTGCTTGAACTCAGGAGTGCAAGACCAGTCTGGGCAACATAGCAAGGCCCACCCCCCCCCAATTGTGCAAAAAAATTTAAAAATTAGCTGGATGTAGTGGTGCATGCCTTCAGTCCCAGCTACTGAGGAGGCTGAGGCAGGAGGATCGCTTGAGCCAGGAGTTCAAGGCTGCAGTGAGCTATGACCGGCCACTGCATTTCCAGCATGAGCAAAACCCTGTCTTAAAAAAAAAAAAAAATTGTTGGGCAGGATGTGGTGGCTCACACCTGTAATCCCAGCACTTTGGGAGGTTGAGGCAGGAGGATCACTTGAGTCTAGGAGTTCAAGGCTGCAGTGAGCTGTGATTGAACCACTGCACTCCAGCCTAGGCGACAGAGGGAGACTCTGTATCAAAACAAAAACAAAAACGAAAGAAAAGAATTTTGCAGCTTCTGCGGGAATCCACCACCCACCACCACAGTGAGGAGGAAACTCACTGGATGCCCACCGCACAGGGAACACCACAGGGCCAGTGGTACACTGCACCCATCAAGCCAGTCCCAGCAGTGAGGAGAAACAAAGCAGCAAACAGAAAGCAGAAAAGTCCTCCAGTGCCCCCTATTGGCAGAGTATAACATGGAGCCGGCTGCCAAAGCACAAAACGTAGGTTGCAGAGGTGCAGCTCCAGTATTACAAAGTAGGGAAAAGACTGACAATATTAGGTTTTGATAATGTGGAGCATAGGAACTCTCATATGCTGCTGATGGGAGTGTAAATTAGTAAAACCACTTTGGAAAACAATTTGGCTTTATCTTTTTTAAACAACATTTTAGGCTGGGTGCAGTGGCTCATGCCTGTAATCCCAGCACCTTGGGAGGCTGAGGTGGGCAAATCACCTTAGGTCAGGAGTTCGAGACCAGCCTGGCTAACATATAGTGAAACCCCATCTCTAGTAAAAAATACAAAAATTAGCCAGGTGTGGTGGCACACGCCTATAGTCCCAGCTTCTTGGGAAGCTGAGGCAGGAGAATTGCTTGAACCTGGGAGGCGGAGGTTGTAGTGAGCCGAGATTGTGCCACTGCACTCCAGCCTAAGTGACAGAGCAACACTCTGTCTCTAAAAAAAAAAAAAAAAAAAAAAAAAAAAAAAAAAAAAAAAAACTTTTGAAACAACTTTTTTGCCTGGAAGCCTCACACCCAAGTAACTGGATATGAGCTCAGTTTGGCATTATCTAATAAAGTTGAAGATGAGCACAGCCTGTGGGCAATTCTACCCTATGTCTACGCCCCAGAGAAACATGTGCATGCACATTGTACAACAAGGTAAGTGTTTAAGAATCTTTCCAGGTGCGGTGGCTCACGCCTATAATCCTAGCACTTTGGGAGGCCAAGGTGGATGGATCCCTTGAGCCCAGGAGTTCGAGACCAGCCTGGGCAACATAGGGAGATCCTGTCTCTATTTTGAAAATACAAAAAAATAGCTGGGTGTGGTGTCACATGCCTGTAGTCCGAGCTACTCAGGAGGCTGAGGGAGGATCACCTGAGCCTAGGAAGTTGAGGCCACAGTGAGCTGTGATAGCACAACTGTACTCCCACCTAGGAAACAGAACGAGACCCTGTCTCTTTAAAAAGAAAAAAACAAAAAACAAAAAACTTCATAACAGCATAACTTATAATAACCTCAAATGGAAAACACGAAGTCCATCTATAGTAAAATGCAAATTAAATTGCGGCATACTCATTCAATAGAACAAATACTCTATAGAATGAAAATACACAACTATGCATTGAGACATGGATGATATCTCAAAATCATAATATTCAGCAAAAGGAGAGAGAGAGAATGAATCCAAAGGGTATGATTCCATTCCATCCATACAATACTCAAATCCAAGATGCACACCTCACTGTAAAATAAAAACAAACACATGTGAAAAACAAGGACTGGATTTATCATGAGTTAGGAGTTACCTCTGGGGAGGAGGTTGAGAGTCATGATCCAGGAGGTTACTTACATGTGGAGGAGTTCTGTAATATTCTGTTTTGTTGACATGGGTGAATTACACCAGATTGTTTCTTCCTTTAAAATTAAAAAGTACATATGTTTAGTATGCATTTTTATACATAGGTTATGTTTTGTACATTTTGGGGTTTTTGTTTGTTTGTTGGGTTTTTTTTTTTTAAGACAGAATCTCACTCTGTTGCCCAGGCTGGAGTGCAATGGCAAGATCTTGGCTCACCGCAACCTCTGCCTCCCGGGTTCAAGCGATTCTGCTGCCTCAGCCTCCCAAGTAGCTGGGATTACAGGTGCCTGCCACCACACCCACCAGGCTAATTTTTGTATTTTTAGTAGAGATGGGGTTTCACCATGTTAGCCAGGCTGGTCTCAAACTCCTGACCTCAGATGATCCACCTGCCTCAGCTTCCCAAAATGCTGGGATTACAGGCATGAGCCATACATCAATATTTTAAATAAACTTTTAAAAGGAATGAATAGTGTGAAAACAAATCATGTTAACTGAGTTTTAGGTAAAGATGACTACTTGTCAGAACCTAGGGGGCCGGGTGCAGTGGCTGCATCTGTAATCCCAGCACTTTGGAAGGTGAAGGTGGACGGATAACCTGAGGTCGAGGAGTTCAAGACCAGCCTGGCCAACATGGGGAAACCCTGTCTCTACTAAAAATGCAAAAATTAGCCTAGCGTGGTGGTGCATGCCTGTAATCCCAGCTACTCGGGAGGCTGAGGCACGAGGATCACTTGAATGTGGGAGGAAGAGGTTGCAGTAAGCTGAGATCGTACCACTGCACTCCATCCTGGGCGACAGAGTGAGACTCTGTCTCGAAAAAAAAAAAAATGAGCAGACTATATTTATGTGAGTCTATTTCTGAGCTCTCTATTCCGTTCCATTGATCTATTTGTCTATTCTTATGCCAATACCACACTGTCTTGATTACTGTAGCTTTTTAATAGGTCTTGAAGTCAGGTAATGTCAGTCCCCTAACACTGATCTTCTTCAGTATTGTGGTGGCTATTCTGGGTCTTTTGCCCTTGCCCCTCCATATAAACTTTAGATGCAATTTGCTGATATCCACAAAATAACTGCCTGGGAATTTGATTAGGATTGTGTTGAATCTATATATCAAATTGGGAAGAACTGACATCTTGATAATACTGAGTTTTCCTGTTCATGCACATGGAATATCTCTCCATTTACTGAGTTATTATTTGATTTATTTCATCAGTTTTATACTTTTCCTCATATAGATGTTGTACATATTTGATTAGATTTATACCTAAGTATTTCCTTTTTAGGGGTGCTAATGTAAGTATTATTGGGGGGGTGTTTTTTTGCGGCAGGGTCTCACTCTGTTGCCCAGGCTCGAGTGCACTGATATGATCAATGGCTCACGGCAGCCTTAACCTCCTGGGCTTAAGCAGTCCTCCCACCTCAGCCTCATGAGTAGCTGGGACCACAGGCATGCATCACCGTGACCAGCTAATTTTTTAAAAATTTTTTGTAGAGACAAAAAGTTTTGTGTCTGTTATAAGGTAATTTTGATGTTCTTTTGTTAGGCATATACACATTAGGATTGTTATACCCTCTTGTAGTATCGACTCCTTTATCATTGCGTAATGCTCCTCTTTATTCCTGATAACTTTCCTTGTTCTAAAGTCTGCTCTGTCTGAAATTAATACAGCTACTCCTGCTTTCTTTTGATGAGTGTTAGCATTGGATAGCTTTCTCTATCCCTTAACTTTTAATCTATATATGTGTTTATATTTAAAGTACATTTCTTGTAGATAACGTATAGTTGGCCTTTGTTTTATCACCCATTTGACAATTTCTGTCTTTTGTTTGATGTGTTTAGATCATTTATATTTAAAGTGGGTTTTTTTGGGTTTTGTTTTGTTTTTTTTTTTTTTTGAGACAGGGTCTTGCTCTGTCACCCAGGCTGGAGTGCAGTGGCACAATCACAGCTCACTGCAGCCTCAACCTCCTGGGCTCAAGCAATCCACTCTCCTCAGCCTCCCAAGTAGCTGAGACTACAGGAGCCCACCACCACACCCAGCTAATTTTTTTATTTTTTGTAGAGATGGGGTATCGCCATGTTGCTCAGGCTGGTCTTGAATTCCTGAGCTCAAGTGATCTGCCTGCCTCAGTCTCCCAAAGTGCTGGGATTACAGGCATGAGCCACCATGCCCGGCCTAAAGTGATTTTTCTTTATATAATTGGATTAATAGCTACCATATTTGTTACTGTCTGCTATTTGTTGCCCTTGTTCTCTGTTTCTACTTTTGTCTTCCATACTTTTTCTTTTTGTGGTTTTTTTATTATTATTATAATATTTTAAGTTCTAGGGTACATGTGCACAACGTGCAGGTTTGTTACATATGTATACATGTGCTATGTTGGTGTGCTGCACCCATTAACTCGTCATTTACATCAGGTATATCTCCTAATGCTATCCCTCCCCCTCCCCCTTTTTTGTGGTTTTAATTGGGCATATTAAATGTTTCCATTTTCTCTCCTCTGTTAGCATATCAATTATATTTCTTTTTACTTTTTTAGTGATTGTCCTAGAGTTTGCAATATGCATTTACAACTAATCCAAGTCCACTTTCAACTAACACTACACCACTTTACAGGTAGTGCAGTTACCTTAAAATAACAAAATAATCCTAGTCCTGTCCTCCCATCCCTGATAGCCCTGCTGCCATTCATTTCACTTATACATAAGCAATATATGTAAGCATACACAATTGACTACATTATTGCTCTTATTATTTTGAACAAACTGTTATCTGTTAGATTGATTAACAATAAAAAATTTAAGTTTTTGGCGGGGCGCTGTGGCTCACGCCTGTAATCCCAGCAGTTTAGGAGGCCAAGACGGGTGGATCACTTGAGGTCAGGCGTTCGAGAGCAGCCTGGACAACAAGGCGAAACCCCGTCTCTACTAAAAGTACGAAAATTAGCCAGGCATGGTGGCACGCACCTGTAATCTCAGCTACCTGGGAGGCTGAGGCAGGAGAATCGCTTGAACCCGGGAGGTGGAGGTTGCAGTGAGCCAAGATCATTAAAGCCTGGGCAGCAGAGGGAGACTCCATCTCAAAAAAGAAAAAAAAAGAAGAAAGAAAAGAAATAATTATTAGATCACAACCTGCCTTCTTGTACTGCCTTGGCGTTTTCTAGTAAGTAATGGGTTACATGATAAATCTGTGTCTCTCCTCTAGGGCAAGCAGTGTGGCATAGTGGAAGAATCCAGTTGGCTTCAAGGATCTCTCCTTCCCCTGCCATCTACCAATTCTCTGACCTTGACCAGTCTGTTATCTTTAAATGTAAGTTGATTTCCCGTTTAGAACAAATTGAACACTAACCAAAAACCAGAGTCAGCCACCAAAGATAAATAGCACTCGACCCGATATGCATTTGGCCAAGATTTTAAGACATGATAAAGCTTCAGCATCCATGAGATAAGGGCGTCAAGATCCAGAAGCTGCAAACACCAGCAATCATGGTGTCTCATCTGATATTTAAAAAGATCTCACATTTCTTGGCCTACTGTCCAGGGACCTTGTGTGGTGTCTACGTGTTGGGCATGCGACTGCATTCCTCTCTCTTTTGTCTGCTGTAGCTTCTGCTAGGTTTGTGCCTTTCGCAACCACCTCCTTTGTCATTGTGTCACATGGTCCTGACAATTTTCGAGGAACTCAATGACTGTGAAATACGTATTTTTAAGCTCTGGAAATTTTGACATTGGTGTCATCATTATGTCATTAGTGGGAAGCCACAATGGGAAAGGTAAAATCCACTTCTATTTTTGCATCCACACACAACAATTAAATCTCAATGAGCAGCAGGAGCTGCTGTTTCTGTGACTCTACCATCTGGGCTTCGGTCGGTGTAAACACCCAGGCAGCTGCGGCCTGCAGTTCCAACATACTTCGCCCTCGCACCCAGGATAGGGTGGCCTTGTAAGAACTAAAACATTACACCTGCAAATCTCCCATCAGTGGGAGTAATGTTTGCTGGAAAGAGTCCCCCAGACAATATGAATCTTAAGACACAAATTTTAATATTCTACACCGAGGAACTGCCTGAAAGTACTAGGAAAAAAACCCTAAGTACAAGAAACATACAAAGCCAGCACTATTAGGTCCACCCTTGGACTATCAAGGCGTAAAGGTTCAGAGTAGGACCACAAGGTAGGAGTTTTAATTAGACGAAATTTGTAATTAACATAAAATTTAAACGGAATCCACAAAAGAGATTGGCCTGCAGAGATTTTATCCAGCGAGAATTCAAGCCATTGCAGCCAATTTTAATTACATTCCTGAAATAGAAGCCTGCGAATGGAATTTGAAGAGATGGTTTAGATGAATCCCTGCTCCAATGACAAACTTTACTAGCAATATTTTCAGTCTACCAAAATTAGAAGGTGATAAGTGGATAAAGGAGCATTCTATAGATGATCATCAAAAAGAGATCCAAATCTAGTGTGTTAAAAAACAATTTAAAGGCCGGGCACAGTGGCTCACACCTGTAATCCCAGCACTTTGGGAGACTGAGGCAGGTGAATCACCTGAGGTCAGGAGTTCGAGACCAGCCTGACCAACATGGTGAAACCCTGTCTCTACTAAAAATACAAAAATTAGCCGGGCGTGGTGGCACATACCTGCAATTCCAGCTACCCAGGAAGCTGAGGCAGGAGAATTGCTTGAACCCGGGAGGTGGAGGTTGCAGTGAGCCGAGACTGTACCATTGCACTCCAGCCTGGGTGACAAGAGCGAAACTCCTTCTCAAAAAAAAAAAAAAAAAAAAATTTAAATTTAAAATTTTTTTTGTTTTTCAGGAGAGTAAGTGCTGTGGAAGTTTATATCAGTAGTAGTAAGGAAGCATTAAGTACCGCATTAAGTACCATTTTTAAATTTCTTCTTCTTTCCTTAGAATTGTAGATTGAATTCTCTGCCGAGTTCACTTATTTCTTTAGCTTACAAAGTAAAAATGAGTATCTGTATTTATGTAATATAGGATATTTCTACATATTTGGTAGAAAAGGTCAGGAACAGTGAAGAAGTTTAATTTCTAAATCACTTCTATTTATCTCTTTTTTTTTTTTCCAAAGGATCACCATGAAGTCTTAGATCACTTCTATTTCTACATCTTCTTTTATATTGCGTGCCATGGAATGGACAGCTGCAGGTGGTTTTTAGATAATACTGTATTAGGCCGGGCACAGTGGCTCACGCCTGTAATCCCAGCACTTTGGGAGGCCAAGGAGGGCGGATCACCTGAGGTCAGGAGTTCGAGACCAGCCTGGCCAGCATGATGAAACCCTGTCTCTACCAAAAATACAAAAATTAGCCAGGTGTGGTGGCGCATGCCTGTAATCCCAGCTACTCTGTAGGCTGAGGCAGGAAAATCACTTGAACGTGGGAGGCGGAGGTTGCAGTGAGCCGAGATCGCAGCATTACACTCCAGCCTGGGCAACGAGAGTGAAACTCTGTCTCAAAAAAAAAAAAAAAAAAAAAAAAAAGATAATGAGAGGTGACTAAATGTGCTAGCAGCCCTCGCTCGCTCTCGGCGCCGCCTCAGGCCTGGGCATCCTCTCTGGCCACGCTTGAGGAGCCCTTCAGCCCGCCGCTGCACTGTGGGAGCCCCTCTCTAGGCTGGCCGAGGCCAGAGCCGGCTCCCTCTGCTTGCGGGAGGTGTGGAGGGAGAGGCGCAGGCGGGAACCGGGGCTGCGCGGCGCTCGCGAACCAGCGCGAGTTCCGGGTGGGCGCGGGCTCAGCAGGCCACGCACTCGGAGCGGCCGGCGGCGGACGGCCTCGGGCAGTGAGGTGATTAGCACCCGGGCCAGCAGCTGCGGAGGGTGCGCCGGGTCCCCCAGCACGGCCGGCCCGCCCGCGCCGGGCTCGAATTCTCGCCGGGCTTCAGCCGCGTCCCCAACGGGCGCCGCCCCCTGCTCCGCGGTGCCGGGTCCCATCGACCGCCCAAGAGCTGAGGAGTGCGGGTGCACGGCGCGGGACTGTCGGGCAGCTCCGCGCGTGGCCCCGGCGCGCGATCCACTAGGCGAAGCCAGCTGGGCTCCTGAGCCTGTCTCTACTAAAAATACAAAAATTAAGCCAGGCGCGGTGGCTCATGCCTGTAATCCCAACACTTTGGGAGGCCGAGGCGGGTGAATCACAAGGTCAGGGGTTCGAGACCAGCCTGGCCAATATGGTGAAACCCCGTCTCTACTAAAAACATAAAAATTAGCTGGGCATGGTGGCAGGCGCCTGTAGTCCTAGCTACTCAGGAGGCTGAGGCAGGAGACTCGCTTGAACCCGGGAGGTGGAGATTGCAGTGAGCCAAGATTGTGCCATTAGACTCCAGCCTGGGCGACAGATTGAGACTCCTTCTCTAAATAAATAAATAAATAAATAAATAAATAAATAAATATCAGGAATTTGGAAATGGCTTAGCTACGTGGTTCTGGTTCAGGGTGTCTCATGAGGTGGCAATCCAGATGTCGGCTGGGACTACAGTCATGTGAAGGTCTAATTGTGGTTGGAGAATCCACTTCCAGCCTCACCCGCACGCTGTCAGCAGGAGACCTCAGTGCCTTAATGAATGCATCTCTCCTAAAGTCATGGCAGTTGGCATCTCCCGGAGGGCGTGATCCAAGAGAAAGACCAAGTGGCATTTGCAGTGCCTTTTGACCTACCATCAGAAGTCACACACAATCACGATTGCCTTATTCTTCTACTGGTCACACAGACCAGCCTGATACCATTTGGGAGGACATTAGGCAAAGGCACAACTATTGAGAGAGGCGGGGATTATTGGGAGCCATCTTGAAGGCAGGCAACTGACCACAGTGCTTGACTCTGCTTCTCCATCCCCTTGGCCACTGATTTGTTCAAGAGATGGGCACATGAACCCAGCAAGCCCAGTTAGACTCTGCATCTCTGAGAATCATATATATGAGTGTTGGAAATGAGAACCACTCTCATTTTCCCTGGCTCTCAAGCTGTGATGCTCTAAGCCTGAAGATTTCAATGGTCATATTCCTGCCACTAGAGGAAGCCCTTATAAACTGGGAAAGAATGAGGACAAACAGAGAAAGCAGCAGAAGAGTTGGAAATAGAGAAAGCCCTGACAACAGTTTGTAGTCCCTGGATCCCTCCATGCCTGAAGTACACCTCTGGATTTCCCAATAACATAAGCCATTCATTTCCTGTTCTTTTTTTCCGCCTTGCTTAAGTCAGTTGATTGGGCTTCTGACCTTGCAACTAAAAGGGCCTAGACTCATGCATGGCCTGAGGTGCCTCTTAGGAATGAACTCATTCTATAAGAGTAGAGAATCGACCGGGCGAGTGGTTCACACCTCTAATCCCAGAACTTTAAAAGGCCAAGGCAGGAGGAGCGCCTGAGCTCAGGAGTTTGAGACCAGCCTGGGCAACATAGGAAGACCTCATCTCTACTAAAAATAAAAAATAAAAAAATTAGTTGGATGTGGTGGCAGGTGTGGTGGTATGCACCTCTAGTCCCAACTACTCAGAGGGCTGAAGTGGGCGGATTGCTTGAGTCCCAGAGGTCGAGGCTGTAGTGTGCTATGATCATGCCACTGCACTCCAGCCTGGGCAACAGACAGACCCTGTCTCAAAAAAAAAAAAAAAAGAAAAAAAGTGGCCCAGCACTTTGGGAGGCCGAGGCGGGTGGATCACTTGAGGTCAGGAGTTCATGACCAGCCTGGCCAACATGGTGAAACCTTGTCTCTACTAAAAATACAAAAATTAGCTGGGCATGGTGGCATGCACCTGTAATCCCAGCTACTTGGGAGGCTGAGGCAGGAGAATCACTTGAACCCGGGAAGCGGAGGTTGCAGTGAGCCAAGATCGTACCACTGCACTCCAGCCTGGGCAACAGGGCAAGACTCTGTCTAAAGAAACAAAAAGTGAAAAGGCCATTTGGCCATTTTATTACAAACTCTGTAGAAATTTGTGGGGGCCGGGCACGGTGGCTCACGCCTGTAATCCCAGCACTTTGGGAGGCCGAGGCGGGCGGATCACAAGGTCAGGAGATCGAGACCATCCTGGCTAACACAGTGAAACCCCATCTCTACTACAAAAATTAGCTGGGCATGGCGGTGTGTGCCTATAGTCCCAGTTGCTGGGGAGGCTTAGGCAGGAGAATGGCGTGAACCTGGGAGGCGGAGCTTGCAGTAAACTAAGATCACACCACTTCACTCCAGCCTGGGCTACAGAGCGAGACTCCGTCTCAAAAAAAAAAAAAAGAAGTTTGGGGCAAAAATAGTCCCAAATTTGTGCCCTTGTGACAATGGGTCACACCAAGTGGGACGAGAGGCACTTTCACTGCTTCTGCACAAAACACAGCCAGGATTTACAGATTTGAGAAGCTGATGCTGTGTTGAGAGGGGCTTCCTGGTTGCTGTCAGCTTCACTATGGCTGTGTCCAGGTGCCCAGATGTGGTGTGGCCGATAAATGTTCCCACTAGAGCTGATTACTTTCCACACTTGGGAAGGAGGGAGATGTCCCATCTCTGGCGTCTTCTTCCACATGACATCAAGAAGACCCTCTGGCTGGGCGAGGTGGCTTACGCCAGCACTTTAGGAGGCCGAGGTGGGTGGATCACCTAAGGTCAGGAGTTCAAGACCAGCCTGGCCAACATGGTGAACCACTCGCTCTACTCAAAATACAAAATTAGCCGGGCATGGTGTCCCACCTGTAATTCCAGCTACTCAGGAGGCTGAGGCACAAGAATCCCTTAGAACCCAGGAGGCGGAGGTTGCAGTGAGCTGAGATCATGCCAGTGCACTCCAGCCTGAGCAACAGAGTGAGACTCTGTCTCAAAAAAAAAAAAAAAAAAAAAAAAAAAAGAAGCCCCTCTGAGCTCTCTTGTGCCCTGCCTGGATTTTGTGCTGCTCCAGCCCCCACTCCCAGGGAGCTTTGCCTTGAAAAGGGCCAGGCTCAGAGCTTTGCCACCAACAGATGCTTCATTAATGAGGTGAAAGTCTGATTGAATGAAAACACCCTTTCTGGCACCATCAAATGAAGACATAATAAAAATCAAAACGTTAGATCATTAAAGTGCTTGAAGAAATTTTTTTAAACTTTATTTAAATTATCCTAAGAATGTTTAGCCTTTTAAAAAGTTTTAGTTATATAGAACCTCAGAGGTATATTAGGAAACAAATACTGAGAAACAAATAACTTGATTGTTCCTTCGAGAGGAGGACTTGCTCTTTCTTACAAAATACATTGTCAAGTCATTTTCAGGTGCCTGCTGCTTTTAGACAGTAGATGGCACTGGGGGACAACCAGAAAGCAATTGGGTTTGGTTTTGTTTTGTTTTTTTGAGATGGAGTCTCACTCTGCCTCCCAAGCTGGAGTGCAGTGGTGCGATCTCAGATCACTGCAACCTCTACCTCCCAGGTTCAGCTGATTCTCCTGCCTCAGCCTCCCAATCAGCTGGGATTACAGGTGTACACCACCACATCCAGCTAATTTTTGTATTTTTATAAGAGACAGGGTTTCGTCATGTTGGCCAGGCTGATCTCAAACACCTGACCTCAAGTGATCCGCCCGCCTCGGCCTCCCAAAGTGCTGGGATTACAGGCGTGAGCCACCACGCCTGGCCACAGTTGTTTTTAATGTAGCTTGGAAGAAGACGAGGAAACAAAATCAAACACAATTTCCTGCTTGATCTGGATGTATTTAAAATCTACACCTCCAAGGTCAGAAGATTAAGAAATTGTCTGGATGAGGAAAGATAAAATTATCTTATGAAGGAAGAGAAAGATGTTGTTTTTCTATGTATTAACTGAAAGCATGAAAAAAAATGCATCCAGGAGGGTTATACTATAAAAGTCTCCTGCCCAGGCATCTGTTCTACTCAGGTGTATCCCCTCTCTACTCAAAGGTGACCCTTGGATCAGTGGCATTGGCATCACCTGAGACTTGTTAGAAATGCAGCATCTCTGGCCCAGACCGCCTGAAACAGACTCCACTCACCGGGTGATGCCTTCTTAGAAGACCTAAAGCTTTTGAAGAATTTCCAGTTATGTAGAACCCCAGTTCATCAGTGTTACAAAGCAAAGCAAAGGAAACCTAGTCAAACCAAACCAACCCAAACCTAACCTAACTCAACCTATTCTAACCAACGAAACAAATCTCTTTCTTTTTAAGAAAACAAAAACAAAAACAACAACAACAAAAACCTGCTCTTGTAAAATAACTTAAGGGTGCCTACTGCTTTCAGCCAGCAGATAGCGCTGTGGGATAACTATTAATATAAAAACTTATTTCAAGTAGCTTGGAAGAAGACGGGGAAACAGACCTGATGGAACACAATCGGCTGCCTGATCCAGACCTATTTATAAAATCTGTATCTCCAAGGTCAGAAGATTAGGAATTATTCTGGATGAGGAAATATAAGATAAACTTAGAGGAAATGGTGGAAAAGAAAACAAGGACTCTTCCCCTGGAAGAGAAGGGTAAGTTGTATTTAAATACGTAAGTGCCAGAAAGTCCCCCAAAAATGCTCTCTTAAAATCCAGCCCTTGGGATCACTTGAGGCCAGGAGTTCGAGACTAGCCTGGCCAACATGGTGAAACCCCGTCTCTACTGAAAATACAAAAATTAACCAGGCATGGTGGCAGGTGCCTGTAATCCCAGCTACTCAGGAGGCTGAGGCAGGAGAATCACTTGAATCCGGGAGGTGGAGGTTACAGTGAGCCGAGATCGTGCCACTGCACTCCAGCCTGGGCAACAGAGCAAGACTTCGTCTAAAAAAAAAAAAAAAAAGAAAAAAAAATCCAGCCCTTTGGATTACTGCTTTAAACATAAATGCTCCAGGAGAGCAACACGTTTCACCATCATTAAGACCTGACCTTTCCGGGCATTAATTTGTCACCTTGCTTTGTAATACCCTGACAGTAAAGAAACTTCCCCAAACCAGAAAGACTTGCTAGGGAAACAGGGAGAGGATCAAGTCTGATGCTCAAGGGTAGAAGCCTGGGTAGGACCCCAGAGTCAGGCTTCTGGGAACTGAGGCCAGGGGGAGGGAACTTTGGAAGGGAATGGACCTTGGCTTTAAAGGCAAATCCCCATTGGCCCACTCAGAGGCATTTGCCAATCAGTGTTAAGGTGGACGGGAGGCTGGGTCCAGAGGTGCTGAATTTCAGACGGAAGCACATTCCTCAGCCTCCTCCATGGACATGTCTCATGTGACAGAGTCTTGCTCTAGCACCAGAGAGCTCTAGCCTCTATGTTGTCATCATGTGACCACGGCCCCACCCCCTGTCAAACCCTGTTAAAGACCCAATACGGGGTTACGGATGACTGAAAACTAGATCAAGGGGTATCTTAAGAACAGGAAAACAAATTATCATATAATATTTACAGGACCTGGGCAGGGCACACTGGCTCATGCCTATAATCCCAGCACTTTGGGAGGCCGAGGCAGGTATATCCCTCGAGCCCAATAGTTTGAAACCAGCCTGGGCAACATAGTGAGAATCATCTCTACAAAAAATAAAAAGTTAACTGAGTGTGGTGGCACTCACCTGTGGTCCCTGCTACTTGGGAGGCTGAGATGGGAGGATTGCTTGAGCCTAGGAGGTTTAGGCTGAAGTGAGCCATGACTATGCCACTGTACTGCCGCCTGGGCGAGAGTGAGACCCTGTCTCAAAATTAATTAATTAATTTAATTTAATTTACATAACTAAAACCATATTGGAGACATTATTTTAGAAATTCCAGGTGGGAGGATCGCTTGAGTCCAGAAGGTCAAGGCTGCAATGAGCTAAGATCGTGCCACTGCACTCCAGCATGGGCAATGAGATCCTGTCTCAAAAAAAGAAAAAAAAAGAAAAATTCCATTTCTAGGAGTCTCCCCAGGTAGAGTTGTCAGATTTAGCAAAAAACAAACAATAAAAAAAAGGATAGCCAATTAAATTTGATATTCAGATAAACAATGAAAGGTTTTTTATTTTTTATTTTGTAATGTGTGGGTACATAGTATGTTTATATATTTATGGGGTACATTTATTGTATTAGTCCATTTTCATGCTGCTGATAAAGACATACCCAAGACTGGGCCCTTACAAAAGAAAGAGGTTTAATTGGACTTACAGTTCCACATAGCTGGGGAGGCCTCACGGTCATGGCGGAAAGCAAGGAGGAACAAGTCACGTCTTACCTGGATGGCAACAAACAAAGAGAGAGCTTGTGCAGGGAAATTCCCCTTCCTAAAACCGTCAGATCTTGTGAGGCTTATTCACTATCACAGGAAAGGTACGGGAAAGACCCGCCCTCATGATTCAGTTACCTCCCACAAGGTTCCTCCCACAGCACGTGGGAATTCAAGATGAGATTTGAGTGGGGACACAGCCAAACCATATCAATATGATACTTCGATACAGGCAATGTGTAATAATCTCATAAGGGTGAATGGGGTATCCATCACCTCAAGCATTTATCCTTTGTGTTACAAGCAATCCATTTTTAGTTATTTGTACATGTATGATAAATTATTGCTGACTGTAGTCATCCTGTTGTGCTATTAAATACTAGATCCTATTCGTTCTATCTAACCATATTTTTGTGCCCATTCTGTCCCACATCCATCCCACCCCCTCCCAGCCCCGACAACCCTTCCCAGCTTCTGGTAGCCATCATTCTACTCTCACAGTTTTTTAGCATAAATATGTCCCATGCAATATTTAAGACAAATGTACACCAAAAAATTATTTGGTGTTTATCTGAAATTCAGGTTTAGCTTGGCACCCTGTATTTTATTTGACAGCCCTGCAGCAGGGACAATTGTCACACCTGGGTCCAGGGGACGTGCACACGCACATAAAGATTCTCACTGCAGCTGTACTGTGTCATTGAGAAAAGGCAGAAACAACTAGGCCTCTTGTGCGGAGAGATACAGAGGCCCACCTAAACCGCAGCCTACAAAGAGGGGGTCAAGGGAACGATCTCATCTCACCTCCCATCTGCTGGGCCTCCCAGTGGCCCAGCCATCTGAAAACCAAAGGGCAAAGGAACCTGAGGTTTGCAGTCTTAGCCGCCTGTGGTGTGCTGGGGCTGGCTCTTAGCCATGGTGGGAGTATTTATGCCAAAGAAATCAGCCAACACTGCAAACTAGGATCATTATTTTTTCCCCACGTACTTGATAACCATTTGCCGGCACCCCGCTGTCGGTTTCCCAGGCGCAGAGCAGGGGGAAGAAGGATTGAGACGGTGTCTAGAAGGGAGAATGGAGACTGCCTAGCATTCACGGTCGCACCGCATTTCACTGTATGAACAAGCCTCCGTTTAATCATTCTCCGAATAAGGCAGCACTCTCCCATAACTTCGTTTCTTGCTGGATTTCAGTAGCTGGTTCCCTCTTGGCCCTTCAGGCTTAGGGATGAGAACTGTGTTATCAATTTGGGGACAATCAAGAAAGAGAAACCACACGATCACTTGACCAGAGAACATTTAATATGAAGAATGATTCATTGAAGCAGAGAGGGATTGGCTAGTAAGAAATACAGAGAACTCTGGAGAATCTAGGATTAGCCGATAGGAGGAGCAGCTCCTGCTACCGGATGGTTATGATGGAACACGCAAGAAAGAGCCCTTCCCTGCTCCAAAGCTGAGATCCAGACCACACTGGGAGCATGCAGCCCTGCCTCGCTAAAAGGCAGAGAAGGCACTGAGCTGCTGCGCAGGTGGGACTGGAAATCTGTGCTCTGGAACTTTCTGGGAATCTTCCCTCTAGGGTGCTAGGCAAAGCGACTCACTAGAGGCTGCCAAACCACCTAAGGTGGGTGGCAGGGGAACCTGCTGGCTGCAGGGCGATACTGGCTGCTGTATACAGCAAGAGCCAAGCACTGGAGTTGTGAATGCTACAGGACTCCAGTAGCACTGCCCAAACCCTCTCAATACCTTCAGTAGCATGCTGCCCAAACCCTCTCCTCCCGCAGCATCACTCCCTCACCCCTACTGACGCTTCATATCATGCCAGCTGGCAAGGCAAGTTTTTTGTTTGTTTGTTTGTTTTGTTTTGTTTTTTTTGAGACAGTCTTGCTCTGTCACCCAGGCTGGAGTGCAGTGGCAAGATCTCGGCTCACTGCAACCTCTGCCTCCCGGGTTCAAGCAATTCTCATGCCTCAGTCCCCTGAGTAGCTGGGACTACAGGTGTGCGCCACCACCCAGCTAATTTTCATATTTTTAGTAGAGACGGGGTTTCATCATGTTGCCCAGGCCAGCCTTGAACCCCTGACCTCAGGTGATCTCCCTGCCTCGGCCTCCCAAAGTGCTGGGATTACAAGCGTGAGCCACTGCACCCGGCCCAAAGGCAAGATACTTAAAGGGCTGAGATCCATTTTCTTTTTTTTTTTCTTTTTATTATTTTTTTTAAGGCTAATCAAGGGAAACAGTGGGAGTGAAAAAGGAACAAAGAAATCTACAGCTGGTTGTGGTCAATTAGTTGTAAACACCACTGCCCTCAGACCAGCCCAAATCCATTTTCACAGAGCTGGCAAGAAAGGATGAATTTGGAGCAAAGGGAACCAGCACAAAACCTTCCTGATGCTGCTAGTCCCTGGGCGAGTCACCATCATTCCTTATTGATTCCCTTAAGCCCACCCATATCTCTCATAGGAGCCCCTGAAATGAACTCTCCTTAGTTAAATCTGCTGGGTATATGCCATCTCATTCTGCAAGCTCCGCCTCCCGGGTTTACGCCATTCTCCTGCGTCAGCCTCCCGAGTATCTGGGACTACAGGCGTCCGCCACCTCGCCCGGCTAGTTTTTTGTGTTTTTTAGTAGAGACGGGGTTTCACCGTGTTAGCCAGGATGGTCTCGATCTCCTGACCTCGTGATCCGCCCGCCTCGGCCTCCCAAAGTGCTGGGATTACAGGCTTGAGCCACCACGCCCAGCCTGCCATCTCATTCTTAATGTGACCCAAACTGATGCAACCAGTACAATGGATGACAGGCACAATGAATAAAGCCATCAATATGAAAAAAAATCTCAAAACAAAACCTTTCGTTTACGGTCAGGCACAGTGGCTCACACCTGTAATCCCAGCACTTTGGGAGGCCGAGGTGGATGGATCACTTGAGACCAGGAGTTCAAGACCAGCCTGGCCAACACACGGTGAAACCCCATCTCTACTAAAAATACAAAAATTAGCCAGCTGTGGTGGCACGTGCCTGTAATCCCAGCTACTCAGGAAGCTAAGGCAGGAGAATCACTTGAACCTGAGAGGCAGAAGTTGCAGCGAGCCGAGATGGCGCCACTGCACTCCAGCCTGGGCAACAGAGTGAGACTCTGTCTCAAACAAACAAACAAACAAAAAACAACCTTTGGTTTAAAAGGAAAGGCACATTGGAACAGGACAGGTACATGTATATTTGTTTTCATTTCTTTTTTTTTTTAACTTTTTTTTAAAACAGGGTCTCTCTATGTTGCCCAGGCTGGTCTTGAACTCCTAGGCTTAAGTAATCCTCCCACCGTGACCTCCTAAAGTACTGGGATTACAGGCATGAGCCACCATGCCCACCCTCTTAGTCTGTTTTCTGTTACTTACAACAGAATACCTGAAACTGAGTAATTTATAAAGAAAAGGAATTTATTTCTTACTGTTCTGGAGGCTGAAAAGTCCAAGGTCGAGGGATTACATCTGGTGAGGGCCTTCTTGTTGATGGGGGCTCTCTGCAGAGTCCCAAGATGGCGAGGGGCACCATATGGTGAGGCGGCTGAGCGTGCTAAGATGCTAGCTTGGGTCTCTCTTCTTCTTACAAAGCCCCTAATTCCTCTCTCATGATAACCCATTAATCCATGAATCTATGAATAAATTCATCTATTCATGAAGGCAGAGCCTTAGGACCCGATCACTTTTTAAAGGCCCCACCTCTTGGCTGAGCGCAGTGGCTCATACCTGTAATTCTAGCACCTAGGGAGGCTGAGGCGGGAGGATCACTTGAGGCTAGGAGTGTGAGATCAGCCTGGGCAGCATAGAGAGATCCTTTCTCTTATTTAGGTATTTATTTATTTATTTATTTATTTTTGGAGACAGGGTCTCCTTCTGTCACCCAGGTTGGAGTGCAGTGGTGCCATCTCAGCTCACTGTAGCCTCTGCTTCCCAGGATCAAGCAATCCTCCTGCCTCAGCCTCCTGAGTAGCTGGGACCACAGGCATGCACTACCTCGCTCAGCTATTTTTTTTTTTTTTTTTTTTTCCCCGTAGAGATGAAGTTTTGCTATGTTGCCCAGGCTGGTCTTGAACTCCTGGGCTCAAGCAATCAACCTCTCAAAGTACTGGGATTACAGGCGTGAGCCACTGCACCCAGTCCTGTCTCTATTTATAATATATTTTTTAAAAGGCCCCACCTCTCAATACTTAATTAGGGATTAAGTTTCAACACAAGCTTTGGAAGGAACATTCAAACCGTAGCAATATGATATCTGTGTAAAATTTTAAAGCATACAGTTCTAGATATTATTATTTATGGAAATATACATATATAGTTAAAAGTACAAACATTCTTGGGAATGAAGACAGTGATGGCCTCTGGAGAGAAAAGGGAGGAGCAAGTATATACATGGGTTGAGGGGAGGGAGAGGGGCTTTTATCCTCGGTTATGTTTTTATTTTCTTTCTTTTTAAGATTTCCGAAGCAAATTCAGTTACATATTAGCATCTGTTAAACCTGGGAGTTGGTGGCATAGTTGTCTATTACATTGGTGTCTTTATTCTTCTATATGTTTGAGATATTTAAAAATTTAACAATGCCAACTATTATGCAGGTAGTTGTTAAATATAGCTTTTGATATATCAATGCTTGCTTGGCACTGAACATACAAAAATGTAGAGAAAACTGACAATTCGACATGTCAGTGCAGGAAATCTAGTGATAGCAATAGGGAATGAATCTCAAATGAGTGGTATTAAAAATATACTTCTATAAGCTGGGTGTGGTGGCTCACGCCTGTAATTCCAGCACTTTGGGAGGCTGAGGAGGGTAGATCACCTGAGGTTGGGAGTTCGAGACCAGCCTGACCAACATGGAGAAACCCCATCTCTACTAAAAATACAAAAATTAGCCAGGCGTGGTGGCACATGCCTGTAGTCCCAGCTACTCAGGAGGCTGAGGCAGGAGAATGGCTTGAACCCGGGAGGCAGAGGTTGCAGTGAGCCGAGTTCGCGCCACTGCATTCCAACCTGGGAGACAGAGCGAGACTCTGTCTCAAAAAAGGAAAAAAAAAAAGAAAGAAAGAAAGAAAGAGGAAGAGTTGGAATGGGATAGGGTCTTGGAGGCTGGCTGGGATTTGCACAGTGAAAAGGAAGAGGTTTAACGATCCAAAGAGTGAAACTGAATTTTGGGAAGCACAGTGGAGCCAGAGTGCGGGGCGCCTGAATGGTCAGCAAAATGCGTGAGTAGGTCCACAATTAGGGCTCAGGATGGAGAACAGGTGGGAGCGGGCTGCTGTTAAGCCCAAAGCTTCTCCCCACCTGGGCCATTCTGCTCGTGCCTCTGTCCACCAGGCAAAGAGCAGCCTCCAAGAGGCCTCCAGAGTCCCGTGAGGAGCCTGGATCTTTCTTTGTAGAGCGTGGGCAGTTACAAAGCTTTTCTTAGCTAGGCAGTGACACGATCCAAGCTGTGATTTAGGCGGATTAGCTTGGCAACTCCACACAGCATGGACTGAAGGGAAGAGAGAGAGACAGGAGAAAGTGTTCCCAGGCCAAGGCCATTGTCGGAAGATGGGCGGAGGTAATGGCCTGAACTAGGACCATGGCCTCATGAGTGGAAATAAGGGAAGTAATGAAAATAAACTGTGAAATTGATAGGACTTGGCTACTGTTGCATCCAGAAGACTAAAGGAGAAATTAAAGAGGGCTCCAGGGCTCAGGAGAATTGTGATGTTGTAACTGAGCACAGGTGTGGGCCACTCATCACCTGAAAGCCAAAAACTCAAGAGATGAAGTTTGTTGAAAGGAAAGTTAGTTTTATCTGAGAAGCTAGCAACGCGAGGCAGGCGTTAAATTAGCGTTCAAAGACCAGCTTTCCCACTTGTGCCTCTGGATCAGGGTTTTTTTTGTTGTTGTTTGTTTGTTTTTTTTTTAAGAGAAATTCGGGGAAATGATGATCAAAACATTCTTGCGGACCAGGTGAGGTGGCTCACACCTGTAATCTCAGCATTTTGGGAGGCCGAGGCAGGTGGATCACCTAAGGTCAGGAGCTCAAGACCAGCCTAGCCAACATAGTGAAACCCCATTTCTATTAAAAACACAAAAATTAGCCGGGTGTGGTGGTGGGTGCCTGTAATCCCAGCTACTTGGGAGGCTGAGGCAGGAGAATCGCTTGAACCCGGGAAGTAGAGGTTGCAGTGAGCCAAGATCGCATCACTGCACTCCAGCCTGGGCGACAGAGGGAAACTCTGTCTCAAAAACAAACGAACAAAAATTCTTGTGAAACTTACGTGGCCTCCAACAGGCAGTTAATCATTGCTTTCTCGGTCAACTTTCTGTGGCCTTCTGCAGGCACCATCAATGTATTCTTATCAGGCCAGTCAGCCCGTTCCCAGAGTTGTTGGTCTGCGTGTTTTCTTTTATCTTTGTTGAAAGCCCTGTTTTCCCGAGGCTGTTTCTAGTAAATAATCTACAAACTCAAGCAAAGCAATAATTATATTCAAGCAAGCAAACTTTTTTTTTTTAGATGGAGTTTCACTGTTTCGCCCAGGCTGGAGTGAAGTGGCACAATCTTGGCTCACTGCAACGTCTGCCCCCGCCTGAGTTCAAGGAATTCTCCTGCCTCAGCCTCCTGAGTGGTTGGAATTATAGGTGCCCACAACCACGCCCGGCTAATTTTTATATTTTTAGTAGAGACAGAGTTTTGCCTTGTTGGCCAGGCTGGTCTCAAACTCCTGACCTCATGTGATCCACCGACCTCAGCCTCCCAAAGTGTTAGGATTATAGGCGTGAGCCACCACATCCAGCCAAGCAAACTTGTTTCTTTTTTTTTGTCTCCTCTTCAAGCAAACTTTTTTCTAACATAGAGTCGGTACTGTTATAGTGGCCTAAAGGACAATAAGGGACGTTGAGAGAGGCAGGCAGCTTTGGAAAGATTAGAAAAAGTTCATTTGTATAAATGTCAAGCTGGACGGGGTTCAATGGCTCACACCTGTAATCCCAGCACTTTGGGAGGCTGAGGTGGGAGGATTGCTTGAGTCCATGAGTTTGAGACAAGCATGGGCAACATAGCAAGGCCACATCTCTACCAAAAATTTAAAAAACAGCCAGGCATGGTGGTGCACACCTCTGGTCCCAGCTACGTGGGAGGCTGAGATGGGAATATCGCTTGGGCCCAGAAGGTTGAGGTTGCAGTTAGCCGTGATCGTGCCGCTACACTCCAGCCTGGGTGACAGAGTGGGATCCTATCTCAAAGGAAAAAAGAAAAAAAATGTTGAGCCTACTAAAGTGGCATGTAACTGGCCAGTCCATCAAACAAGAGATTTGAGACTAGGGCCTTCAGAGGCAAGTCAGAACTGCCCATTCAGATTCTGGAGCCATCCTAGAAGCCACGGAATTGGAATATGCTTTTTGAGAACAATGATTAAAAAGGAAAAGGGGCCAAGCGCAGTGGTTCATGCCTGTGATCCCAGCACTTCAGGAGGCTGAGGCAGGAAGATCCCTTTTGAGCCCAGGAGTTTGACACCAGCCTGGGCAACATAGGGAGACCTCCGTCTCTACAAAATATTAAAAAATTAGCTGGGCATGGTGACGCATGTCTGTGGTCCCAGCTACTTGGGAGGCTGAGGTGGGAGGATTACTTGAGCCCAGGAGGTTGAGGCTATGGTGAGCTGTGTTCGTGTCACTGCACTCCAGCCTGGGCGAACAGAGCAAGACCCTGTCTCTAAAAATAAACCAGGGTTGGCCGGGCGCGGTGGCTCATGCCTGTAATCCCAGCACTTTGGGAGGCCGAGGCGGGCAGATAGCTTGAGGCCAGGAGTTCGAGACCAACCTGGGCAACATGGTGAGATCTTGTCTTTACAAAAAAAATTTAAAAATTAGCCAGGCATGTTGGCAGGAGCCTGTAGTCCCAGCAACTCAGGAGGCTGAGGCGAGAGGATCTTTTGAGCCCAGGAGTTGGAGGCTGCAGTGAGCTATGATCATACAACTGTACTTCAGCATGGGTGACAGAATGAGACTCTGTCTCTAAAGAAAAGAAGAAAGATTCAACATGTGAAGGTGTGGCCTGCCCCTCGACACCTGTGGGTATCTTGTCAGTGGGACGAGAAACTGAGAAAAGAAATAAGACACAGAGGCAAAGTATAGAGAAAGAACAGTGGGCCCAGGAGGCCAGCACTCAGCATACGGAGGACCTGCACCGGCACTGGTCTCTGAGTTCCCTCAGTATTTATTAATTACTAGTTTCAGTATCTCAGCAAGGGGAATGCGGCAGGAGAACAGGGTGATAGTGGGGAGAAGGTCAGCAGGAAAACATGTGAGCAAAGGAATCTGTGTCACAAATAAGTTCAGGTGAAGGTACTATGCCTGGATGTGCACGTAGGCCAGATTTATGTTTCTCTCCACCCAAATATCTCAGTGGAGTAAAGAATAATAAAGCAGTATTGCTGCCATCATGTCTCACCTCCCACCACAGGGCAGTTTTTCTCCTATCTCAGAATAGAACGAATGTACAATCGGGTTTTATACTGAGACATTCAGTTCCCAGGGGCAGGCAGGAGACAGTGGCCTTCCTCTATCTCAACTGCAAGAGACCTTCCTCTTTTACTAATCCTCCTCAGCACAGACCCTTCACGGGTGTTGGGCTGGGGGATGATCAGGTCTTTCCCATCCCATGAGGCCATATTTCAGACTATCACATGTGGAGAAACTTTGGACAATACCCGGCTTTCCAGGGCAGAGGTCCCTGCAGCTTTCTGCAGTGCGTTGTGGCCCTGATTTATCGAGACTGGAGAATGGCGATAACTTTTACCAAGCATACTGGCCTGTAAACATTTTGTTAACAAGGCACATCCTGCACAGCCCTAGATCCCTTAAACCTTGATTCCATACAACACATGTTTCTGTGAGCTCAAGGTTGGGGCAAAGTTACAGATTAACAGCATCTCAGGGCAAAGCAATTGTTCAGGGTACAGGTCAAAATGGAGTTTCTTATGTCTTCCCTTTCTACATAGACGCAGTAACAGTCTGATCTCTCTTTTCCCTACAACATGGAAGTCTGGAGCAATAGATTTATCAGATTAAAATTATGTTTGAGCTCACAAATTCAAGACCAGCCTGGGCAACATGGTGAAACCCCACCTCTACAAAAAATATAAAAATTAGCTGTGTGTGGTGGTGCACCCCTGTAGTCCCAGTTACTTGAAAGGCTGAAGTGGGAGGATGGTTTGAGCTCAGGAGGTGGAGGTTGTAGTGAGCTGAGACAGCACTACTGCACTCCAGCCTGGATGACAGAGCAAGACCTTGTCTCAATTAATTAATTAATTAATTAAATTAAAAATATATAAGATTAGGTTTGAGTATTAGTGAAGAATGCACTGAGCTGGTAACTGGGTGATCACGACTGAAAGGGAGTCAGGATCATGCATGCATGGGTTTGGGTAAAGTGGTAGATTTCAAAAATCAGACAGTAAAAAGCTTGATTGGGGTTCTGAGAGAGACAAGCTTGAGCAGATGAAAGTTAAGGCACTGGCGAATGCAGTGGCTCATGCCTGTAATCCCAGCACTTTGGGAGACTGAGGCGAGCGGATCACTTGAGGTCAAGAGTTCAAGACCAGCCTGGCCAACATGGCGAAACCCCGTCTCTACTAAAAATACAAAAAAAATGAACTGGGCATGGTAGCGCATGCCTGTAATCCCAGCTACTCAGGAGGTTGAGGCAGGAGAATCGCTTGAACCCAGGAGGCGGAGGTTCCAGTGAGCCGAGATCGCACCACTGCATTCCAGCCTGAGCAACAGAGTGAGACTCCATCTCAAAAAAAAAAAAAAAAAAAAGTCCAGGCGCTGGCATTCCAAGCCTGGCAGCTTAGAGTAGTGTGTGGCACATGATGAGCTATTCAGGCTTCACCTGGGCTGGTGCGTGGCTATCATTGGTGTCAGTGGCCTGCAACAGAGCCAGAACAGTGCAGAAATGGCAGTGTTAGGTGATGTGTTCACATGGATGTGGTACTCACAAGGGCCTGCCTCTGAATCACCATGTACTGACTTTATAATAATATCAGCTGACACTTACTTAAGGTGTGCCAGGCACCATTCTAAATCCTTCACATGTGTTAAACCACTCAATCCTCTCAACAACCCCGAGAAGTAAGTATGATTAGTATTCCCTGTTTTGCAGATGAGTAAACTGAGGCACACAGCACTTAAGTAACTTGCCCAAGGTCACACAGCTGGGAAGCGGCTGAGCCAGAATTTATACAAATTCAAAGCGGTCTGGTGCTGGAGTCCATGCTCTTAACCACTGTACTGCCTTTATGAAAACAGATGCCTGAGTCCAACCAGGATGATGGTCCTGGATCTTTCTCATTTGTCCCTGGCCTGTTTTTTTGTCCGAGTTTGGTCTCCCTCTGTGTCTTAACTCTTAGCTTTGCAAAAAGATATTGATCTTGTCTCTGGCCTTTGGAACACATGTTTGTATTTGGTCTTTCCAGTGGAGTCTTAGGTGGCCTCTGACTAGATTTGTCTCTCTGGGTCATCATAACCCACATTGCTCCAAACAGCATCCTGGGTCAGGCCGCAGACACTCTTTCTCTGAAACCGGCTTGCTCTCCTTTGATTCCAGCCTCCCAAGGCGCTGTCCTTGACCTCCCATCTCTGCGTTTAGCTGGATCAAGCTAAACACCCAGTGGGGAGGCCCAAGTGTATAGCAGCTCAGGGATCAGACCCTTGCCCCACCACGACCTCCTCTGATAGCTGATAAAGGGAAGATTTGGAGACCTGGAGACTTGGTGTCCTGGCAGACACAGGTTTTAGCTGAGTTCAGGGGATGAAGGTAGGGAGACAGCAAGAAATTCAGTTTAGAATTCAGGGGAACTGGCCTCATGAGGCACCATAGGATAGCCTCAGGGATGAGGGGAGGGGACAGGCTAAGTGAAGTGGAGTCAGGGATGAAAGCACAAGTGGTGACAGTGGGAAGGAAAAGCCAAGCCAGAGAGTCCCATTGCTAAGGAAAGCTGTGGGTGATCATGAGAGCCCACAGCCTGCTGGAGTCCTGCTTGGGTGTGAGAGGGACCTGGGGTTCACTGTTCAGTCGCTTCTGCTGGACACAAGCCTTTTCGTCTCTCAAACAGCATTGTAACCCTTGTGTGTCCTGGCCTCTGAAAATCTGGTGAAAAACATGGACCATCCCCTAAGACAGTCGTAGGAGTGCACATAACCAATCCACATTCTGCATATAATGTGGGTGAGCCATAGATCCTCCTGGAAATAAATCCTGGATCTCAGGGTAAGAATTCCTGCTCTAGAACTTTTAACATCATCCCCATTCTGTTTTGTTTTGTTTTGTTTTGTTTTTGTTTTTGTTTTGAGACAGAGTTATTGTGTCGCCCAGACTGGAGTGTGGTGGCGCGATTTTGGCTCACTGCAACCTCTGCCTCCCAGGTTCAAGCAATTCTCTTGCCTCAGCCTCCCTAGTAGCTGCGACTACAGGTGTGCACCACCATGCCCAGCTAATTTTGGTGTTCTTAGTAGAGACAGGGTTTTGCCATGTTGGCCAGCTGGTCTTGAACTCCTGGCCTCAAGTGATCCACCCGCCTCAGCCTCCCAAAGTGCTGGGATTACAGGCGTGAGCCACCATGCCCAGCCTCAGGTAGTTCTTTATAGCAATGCAAGAACAGACTAATACACAAAGTGATGCATCCACAAGCCAAGTAATGCCAAGCAAACCACCAGAAGCTGAGGGAGAGGCTCTCACAGCCCTCAGAAGGAGCCAACCCTGCAGATACCTTGATCCCACACTTCTGGCCTCCAGAGCTTCGAGATAATAAATGTCTGTTTTTTAAGCTGCCCAGACTGTGGCACTTTGTTGCAACAGACTGAGCAGATGAATACAGTGGAGGAGCGCCTGCGGTTCTTGTTTGGGCACAGAGCTGTGAGTGCATACACTGGCTACTGCGTCATAAGAGGAAATGAAGAGAAGGCAGGAGGGAGGGAACATGAAGTAACTGAGGCCCAGTCCTAGAGGCCAGCTGGTTGTGGGCTAAAGGCGGCAGCAGACAGATTTGCTTGGTTTTAGGATTGAGCAGGTGTCAGAGCTGGGAAATGCTGAGGAATGAGGTTACAGAGTGAAACAGGCAATAGCTCAAAGAAAATCAGGTGAGGGTGGGGTGTGGTGGCTCATGCCTGTAATCCCAGCACTTTGGGAGGCTGAGGTGGAGTGGATCACTTGAGCTCAGGAAGTTTAGACCAGCCTGGGCAACATGATGAAACCCCGTCTCTACTAAAAGTACAAAAAGTAGCCAAGTATGGTGGCTCATGCCTGTAATCCCAGCTACTAGGGAGGCTGAAGCACAAGAATTGCTTGAAGCCAGGAGGCAGAGATTGCAGTCAAGATTGTGCCACTGCACTCCAGCCTGGGTGACAGAGCGAGACCCTGTTCCAAAAAAAAAAAAAAGAAAAGAAAAAAATATCAATGAGGTTTAGGTGGATTTGATCATGGAAAGAAGGGCCTTGGGATGAGGGAGGCTTGGATGGCACGAGTAATCTCTTCAGCCCTCACCTCCATACAAACAACTTTAAATCAATATACAGTGGTTCGAACCTGGGAGGCAGAGGTTGCAGTGAGCTGAGATTGTGCCACTGCACTCCAGCCTGGGGGACAGAGCGAGACTCTGTCTCAAAAAATAAAAATAAAAATAAAAGAGAAAAAGTAAATAAATAAATATACAATTTAATTAAAAACAGTGTGTTGATGTAAACATATAATCTTTAGGAGAGGTTGCATAGAGCAAGCTGTTACCCTAAGCCGCCTGTATTAGTCTGCTAGGGCTGCATAACAAGATACCACTGAGCGGGTGGCTTAAACAGCAGAAATTTATTCTCTCATGGTTCTCAGGGCTGGAAGTCCAAGATCAATGTATCAGCAGGTTTAGTTTCTCTTGAGGCCTCTCTCCATGGTTTGTAGATGGCCACCGTCTTGCTGTGCCCTCACATGGCCTTTTCTCTATTCATGTGAACTCCTGCTATCTCCTCCTCTTCTTATAAGGACATCAGTCATATTGGATTAAGGTCCTACCCTAAGGGCCTCATTTTATCTCAGTTACCTCTTTAAGGGCCCAGTCTCCAAGTATGGTTACATTGAGGAATGAAGCTTGAATATATTAATTTTGAGGCTGGATGAAGTGGCTCATGCTTGTAATCGCAGCACTTTGGGAGGCCAAGGCAGGGGGATCACTTGAGGCCAGGAGTTCAAAACCAGCCTGGCCAATATAGTGAGACCTTGTCTCTACAAAAATTAAAAGACAAATTAGCTGAATGTGGTGGCACACACTTGTAGTTCCAGCTACTCCAGAGGCTGAGGTGGGAGGATCCCTTCAGCCTCAGAGACAGAGGTTGCAGTGAGCCAAGATCATGCAACTATACTCCAGCCTGGGTGACAGAGCAAGGTCCTGTCTCAAGACACAATTCAGGGCCAGGTGTGGTGGCTCACACCTGTAATCCCAGCACTTTGGGAGGCCTAGGCAGGTGGATCACTTGAGCTTAGGAGTTTGAGACCAGCTTGGCCAACATTGTGAAACCCGGTCTCTACTAAAAAAATATATATATACAAAAATTAGCCAGCCATGGTGGCGTGTGCCTGTAATCCCAGCTACTCGGGAGGCTGAGGCACAAGAATCGCTTGAACCTGGGAGGCAGAGGTTGCAGTGAGCCAAGATTGCGCCACTGCACTCCAGCCTGGGTGACAGAGCGAGACTCCGTCTCTAAATAAATAAATAAAGAGGAGTTTATTCAGGAGTATTGACTCACATGATCACAAGGTGAGGTCCCACAATAAGTTGTCCACAAGCTGAGGGGCAAGGAAGCCACTATGAGTCCCAAAGCTGAAGAACTTAGGGTTCAATGTTCAAGGGCAGGAAGCATCCAGCATGGGAGAAAGATGGAGGCCTGAAGACTAAACCAATCTAATATTTCCATGTTCCTCTGCCTGCTTTTATTCTGGCCGAGATGGCAGCTGATTAGATGGTACCCACCACCCAGACTGAGGGTGGGTCTGCCTTTCCCAGTCCACTGACTCAAATGTTAATCTCCTTTGGCAACATCCTCACAGACACAACCAGGATCAATACTTTGCATCCTTCAATCCAATCAAGTTGACAGTATTAACCATCACACAGGGAGAAGAGAAGGTTTAACTAGGTGGAACAGTCAAAAAGAGAGAACTCATGTAGGTTAGTTATTTAGGGAAATTTTTTTTAAATGGTCAGTGGAGACTGAGGGATTGAGAAATTCATGCCATTTATGGGGTCGGAAAGCTATTGCAATGAGAGGAAAGGGAAAACTGGATTATATGAAGTATTGTGGGAGCTGCAAATTGATGAATTGTGGTTGCTCTTTTTTTTTTTTCTTTTTTTTTTCCTTTTTGGGGCAAGGTCTCACTCTGTCACTGAGGCTGGAGTGCAGTAGCATAATCTCGGCTCACTGCAACCTCCGCCTCCCAGACCCAAGTGATCCACCCATCTCAGCCTCCACAGGTTCAAGCCACCACACCCAGCTAATTTTTGTATTTTTTATGGAGACAGGGTCTCACCATGTTGGCCAGGCTGGTCTCAAACTCCTGAGCTTGAGCGATCCTCCTGTCTCGACCTCCCAAAGTGCTGGGATTATAGGCGTGAGCCACTGCACCCGGACTGTAGTTGCTTTTGGAGGTCGGGCTGTGCTGCTTGAATGACTCTCAGCATATAGAATGGATTATGGGGGCTGCTGATTTCTATGTGGGTTACAAAAGAAGCAAAATGCACAGAATTGGACAAGGGATGTGAAGTCAGGGTCCTGCTCATGATTTACACATTTTTATGACTTGGGAATCTGGGAATCTGAGGAACCGATAGCAGTGCAACTGGATGCTTCCAACAGGACAAAATGCAGAGCGAAAAAAGTGAGTAGATTAAACATTAAGTGTAGACAGAGGATTGCCCAGATGGTGTCAATGTGGCACCATTGTTCCCTCAAATTGTTTGACTCTGACTAATCCTTTCCCCCAATTTAACATTTTGAAAGAAACCTCTTGGAACCATATTTCACATGGAACAGAGGCAGACAAACATTTTGGTTGCTGAGTAAATATAGGCCTGGTTGCGTTCATGTCAGTGGCAGTCACGTGATAATAAAACCTGATTCTTTTGGAGCTCTAACTAATCTAAGGAAGGCACGATTATGAGGAAATCAAGACTTAGAGAGGTGAATGTGCTTGTTCAGGGTCACCCTGCCAGTGAGCAGCAGAACTCGTAGTAAAGTTGAGGGTAGACAGTACTGCAGGGCGGGCTTGCACACAGGTTTCCTTCATTGTATGTTGTCTCAGCCTAGAGAAATCTGCTGTATGTTAGTGCATGAAAGAAAGAATTTAATACCCGTTCTCTGAATCTCATATTTTTAGAAAATTGTAAAGATTAGGGCTGGGCATGGTGGCTCACACCTGTAATCCCAGCACTTTGGGAGGCTGAGGCAGCCGGATCATTTGAGCCCAGGAAATATTCCTGTTCCCGGAACAAGCACTAGACATTTAGTCTCTTTTAGAAGAATAGTCAGACTTTGGCTTTCCCTGTATTTTGTCTTAAGAGTTATAAGGGCTTCTGGCCAGGCATGGTGGCTCACGCCTGTAATCCAAGCACTTTGGGAAGCCGAGGCAGGTGAATCACTTGAGGTCAGAAGTTCTAGACCAGCCTGGCCAACATGGTGAGACCCCTGTCTCTACTAAAAATACAAAAATTAGCCGGGCATGGTGGCAGGCGCCTGTAATCTTAGATACTCAGGAGGCTGAGGCGGGAGAATCACTTGAACCTGGGAGGCAGGGGTTGCAGTGAACCAAGATTGTGCCACTGCACTCCAGCCTGGGAGAGAGAGTGAGACACCATCTCAATAAATAAATAAATAAATAAATAAATAAATATTTAAAAAATAAAAACAAAAATACAAAAATTAGGCATGGTGGCACACGCCTATAGTCCCAGCTACCAGGGTGGCTGAGGCTGGAGAATCGCTTGAACCTGGAAGGCAGAGGTTGCACTGAGCCGAGATCGAGCCACTGCACTCCAGCATGGGTGACAGAGCAAGACTGTCTCAAAAAAAAAAAAAAAAAGTTATAAGGGTTCCTTCTGGTGATGAGTTGAATAAAGTCTGGGGCCACTGGATAGGCAGGTGATTAGAAATGGGCACATCACTGTAACAATATGTCTCCGGGAAGAAGAATTGAGCGGCACAGAAGGGTCACTAGTCCCAAAATATCAGCATGACATTAAATTGTTTTAGGGAAAGTGTAGGTTAGGAAGTCTTTTCCATTTACAGATTCCTCTGAGAGTAATGACACTTTAGACATCATCCTCGCCGGAGTTGTCTGGTGACAACAAAGCTTTTTGGGTTAATGGAAAAGTTAGCTCTCTGTGCTGATACTTTGCTAAATTATAAAATGCCCTTCAACTCCTCATTCCTCCTATAATGGTCCTCTTTCTCTATTGAAGATGAGATTAATTTTTAGTGAAAAAAATAAAATATGAACTGAGACTTGTCATGGGTTGGGTTCTGCAGGAAGCACACTCCGAGACGACGGACACAGGATGTTTATTAGGAAGTGCCCTTGGGGTGAAGCTCTGTGGAAGGGAGGGGAGAGAAACAGGAGTGGGTGACTTCTGGAGCTTCGTCCTGGGTTTGGGCCAGATGGCCAGGCCTTTGTAACCTTGTATCTATCAGCCATCAGATGCAGGCCACCTGGACCAGGTGGCTATACAGCTGAGACAACTCCTAAATGAGCCAGCATTCCCAGTTGCTGGGACAAGCCTTTCATCCAAGGGGACTTGGGCTGGTGTACCAAAGTATCTACCACAACACTCAAAGTGGATGATACATATGAATTGATAGTGTAAAACCAAAAAGCACACCTGCTTAAATTGATATTCCCACCTGCACAGATTCATTCTGCAGGAAGAGCAACAGCCTGCAATCCATGGGCCAACCAGTTCCTGTGCCTGTTGCTGAATATGGGGTCTGGACTGCAACCAAGACCTTTTCATTTCTACCATGGCAGCTTCCAGCAGACATGCCGTGGAAATAAAGAAAAAGAAAACTCTGCCTCACTGCAATATTTATTCATTTTTTTGAAACAGGGTCTCACTCTGTTGCCCAGGATGGAGCACAGTGATGCTATCACAGCTCACTGCAGCCTTGAACTCCTGGGCTCAAGCGATCCTCTTGCCTCAGCCTCCCAAGTAACTGGGACCACAGGGGCACACAACCACACCTGGCTAAATTATAAACATTTTTTGTAGAGGCAGGGTCTCACTGTGTTGCCAAGACTGGAACATAGTGGCATGATCATGGCTCATCATAGCCTTGACCTCCCAGGCTCAAGCAATCCTCCCACCTCAGCCTCCCGAGTATCTGGGACCATAGGCATGCACCACCATGCCCAGCTAATTTAAAAAATATTTTTGTAGAGACAGGGTCTCCCCATATTGCCCAGGCTGGTCTTGACTCAAGTAATCCACCCACCTTGGCCCCCCAAAATGCTGGGATTACAGGTGTGAGCCACTGCTCCTGGCCCTGAGTACTTTTTCTTTTCTTTTCTTTTCTTTTTTGGATGGAGTCTCACTCTGTCACCCAGGCTGGAGTGCAGTGGCACAATCTTGGCTCGTTGCAACCTTTACCTCCCCGGTTCAATTCTCCTACCTCAGCCTCCTGAGTAGCTGGGATTACAGGCACACACCACCATGCCAGGGTAATTTTTGTATTTTTAGTACATTCGGGGTTTTACCATGTTGTTCAGGCTGTTCTTGAACTCCTGGCCTCAGGTTATCCACCGGCCTCGGTCTCCCAAAATGCTGGGATTACAGGCGTGAGCCACCATGCCAAACCTTGAATACTTTTTTTCTTTTCTTTTTTTTTTTTTTTTTTTTTTTTTGAGACAGAGTCTTGCCCTGTCGCCTAGTCTGGAGCGCGATGGTGCACTGCAAACTCTGCCTCCGGGTTCAAGTGATTCCTGCCTCAGCTTCCTGAGTAACTGGGACTACAGGTGCATGCCACCACACCCGCCCAATTTTTGTATTTTTTTTTAAGTAGAGACAGAAATGTCACTATGTTGGCCAGGCTGGTCTCAAACTCCTAACTTCATGATCTGCCCACCTCGGCCTCCCAAAGTGCTGGGATTACAGGTGTGAGCCACTGCGCCCTGCCGAATACTTACTTTTAAGAAAATAGATGAATTCAATTATTTATTTATCCTGACTATAAAAGCAACTTATATTTACAAAAAAAGGTATAAAAACAGAGGAAAATCATCCACAAGCCCACCAACCAGAAATAATCAGGTAATCATTGTTAACATTTTAGCATATTTTTCCTAAAATATATATTCCCATCCGCAGTTGAGCTCATGTTACACCTGTGGGAGGCAGCAGTGTGTTGTGGTTAAGAACATGTGCTCTGAAGGCAGAAAGACCTGGTAGGAATTCTGTCTCTGACACTTACTCGTTATGAAACTTTCATTCATTCATTCATTCATTCACTAATTCAAAAAATAGCTATTGGCCGAGTGCAGTGGCTCACGCCTGTGATCCCAGCACTTTGGGAGGCTGAGGTGGGAGGATCACTAGCCCAGGAGTTTGAGACCACCCTGGACAACATAGGGAGAATTCATCTCTATTTTTAAAAATATATAAATAATTGTTTAAAAACAGCTATCTATGATGTGACCTTGGGTGCCAATGTACCTTCAGAACAGTAAAAAAGGGGAAAAACATGAAAAATATCATATAACACTGGGAATATGAGTTTGAAAAAGGGAAGCAAAGCCTTTACTTCATGAATTCGCATGTTAATGGAAACTTATCCTTCTTTAAAGCCTCCACTTTCTTATCTATCAAGTGTGGATAGCAATACCTACCCCATAAGGCTTCTGTCAGAATGATTGTCTCCTTAAAGAAGATCATGTATGTAAAATACCTGCACATAGTCATTGCTCGAAAAATGGCAGCTGTTGTCATCACATATGTTTAGGTTTTTTTTTTTTTTTTTTTTTTTCACTGAACAGTATGTTGTAGTCTCCTCACGTCAGAAAGAAACCCCTTTGATGGGGTCACCATGGGGTTCCTGCAACATCCATGGGAATACAGGTGATTGACTTCCTGCCAGGAGGCGGCAGCACGTGCTTCAAGATAAGTGATTAATATTCCAGTAACTCCAGCTGCACAGCCTACCTGGGCTCAGGAAAACCCATTTTCCTTTTTTGCTTTCCGGTCTTAGTGGTGGTAAGGCTTCCTGTAATCATTGATCTCTGGGGAACCCCACCTTTCCCCTTTCACTTCTTCAGTCCTTCCAAGTATTATGTAAGCAATTCCCTCCGTTAAGTTATCTCTGCTTGCCACTTTGGGAGGCCGAGGCAAGCAGATCACCTGAAGTCAGGAGTTTGAGACCAACCCAGCCAACATGGTGAAACCCCATCTCTACTAAAAATACAAAAATTATGCTAGGCACAGTGGCTCATGCCTGTAATCCCAGATACTCAGGAGGCTGAGGTGGGCAGATCACCTGAGGTCAGGACTTTGAGACCAGCTGGGCCAACAGGGCGAAACCCTGTCTCTACTAAAAGTACAAAAATTAGCTGGGCTTGGTGGCACATGCCTGTAATCCTAGCTACTCAGGAGGCCGAGGCAGGAGAATCGCTTGAACCTGGGAGGTGGAGGTTGCAGGGAGCCAAGATCATGCCATTGCACTCCAGCCTGGGTGACAGAGCGAGACTCTAGAAAAAAAAAATTATCTCTGTTGGCTACATCTAGAGCCTATTCTCTTTTCCTGCTTGGACTCTGACAGGGACATTATTTCATTTTAAAACTTCCCATTTTAAAAGAAACTAAGAAATAAAAAGGTCAATTGGATAGTTGTAAAAAGAATTCAGACTTGAAAATGGGACAGATGAAGAAAAGTTGCATAAGTGAGCAGGCAAAAGGCTGAAGGTCATCCATAAATAAAGGATTTAGGCAACTGAAAAGTAATTATAGGAATTTAAGCATTTATTTACCATCTCCACTGAGAAAATAACAGGAGGAAATCCTGTCAATGCCAGAGAATCATAGATTATTTTTAAGGAAAACTTCCTTATCCTAAAGGTATGGCCAACTTTGTGTACAAGTCTGTGGTTCTCGGGCAGGGATGATTTTGTGTCCAAGGGGACATTTGGCAAGGTCTGCCTTGTCTGGAGGCATTTTGGGTTGTCACAATTAGGAGGAGGGTGTTAACTGGCATCTAATGGATACAGACCATCAATGGTGCCAAATATCCTACAGTGCACAGGACAGCCCCCATCCCCTAGAATGAGCCAGCCCAAAATGTCAATAGTCATAATGTTGAGAAACCCTGGTATAAACAAATTCAGTGGAATTTCTAGGCATTGTGAACTACTATTACCAGCTCTACAAAAATGCCTCTTCTGCCTGTCTCACTGATTTTTGTAAATAATAACTTTACTGAAATATATAGTAATTTACATGCCATGAAGTTCATCCTTTTAAATTGTACAATTCAATATTTTTAGTATATTCACGAAGTTGTGCATTGATCACCACTATCTGACTCCAGAATATTTTCACTAGCCACAAAGCAACACCGTACTCATTAGCAGTCACCCTCGTGCCCCCTACCCTGGCCCTACGGTGCCATCTGCTTTCTAAAAGCAAGGCACCAAAAATTGCCAAATGTTATAAGAGTAGCTCCTTTTCTAGAAGGGAAAGAAGATTGCTTCCTTACTTCGTTTTGTAACATTGATGAACTTATGTGGTTCTACCTAACTGAAAACTTTTGAAAAGCTTTGGGTCCAAAAAGAAGGCATGACTCAGTGAAATGGATTCCATTTCAGGGGCCTGGGCCAGAGATTCTGCATTTCTGAACTTTCAGGTGCTGCTGGTCTGAGGAACACATTTGAGTAGCAATCGAGTAGACCTGAGTAGCCCACAGGCATAGGCAGGAGATTTTTATAGTATAACCCCTTGTGTATTCTCCTGGACTCATTTATTAAAGAATTTTTTTGAGATATAATTCAAAACACATACAAGTCACCCATTTAAAGTGTACAATTCATAGAGGTGGCAGTGAGCTATGATTGTGTCACTGCACTCCAGCCTGGGCAACAAAGTGAGACTCCATCTCTAAAAAAAAAAAAAAAAAAAAAAAAAAAAAAATTAAATATACAATTCAGTGGTTTTAGTGTTAACAGAGTTGTATAACCATCATTACCACAGAACATTTTCATCACCCCAATAAGAAATCCCATATCCAAGGCTGGGCACCGTGGCTCACGTCTGTAATCCCAGCACTTTGGGAGGCCGAGGTGGGTGGATCACCTGAGGTCAGGAGCTCAAGGCCAGCCTGGCCAACGCAGTGAAACCCCATCTCTACTAAAAATACAAAATTAGCCAGGTGTGGTGGCACATGCCTATAATCCCAGCTACTCGGGAGGCTGAGTCAGGAGAATCATTTGAACCTGGGAGGTGCAGGTTGCAGTGAGCCAAGATTGCACCACTGCACTCCACTAGGAGTTTGAGACCAGCCTGGGCAACACAGCAAAACCCTGTCTCCACAAAAAATTTTAAAAAATTAGCTGAGCTAATTAGTGATGGTGCATGCCTGTAGTCCCAGCTACTCGGGAGGCTGAGGTGGGAGGATCACCTAAGCCTGAGAGGAGGAGGTTGCAGTGAGCTGAGATGGCACCACTGCACTCCAGCCTGGGCGACAGAGTGAGACTCTGTCTCAAAAAAAAAAAAAAAAAAAAAAGAAAAGAAAAGAAAGAAAAGAAAAAAAAATGAAATCCCATATCCATTAGCAGTCACTACCCATTTCCCTCCAGCCCCTCCCTCTAGCCATAGGCAACCACCAAGCTATTTTCTGTCTCTATGGATTTGCCTATTCTAGATATTTTATATAAATGGAACCATACAATGTGTGGTCTTTTGTGTCTGGCTTTTTTCATTTAGTATAACATTGTCAATGTTCATCCATGTTTAGCATGCATCAGTACTTCATTCCTTTTTATCGTCGACTGATATTCCATTGTACGGATAGAACACATTTTGTTTAACCATTCATCACTCCATAGATGTTTGGGTTGTTTCCACTTTTTGACTATTATGAATAATGTTGGTAGTTTCACTCAATGTTGGATTTTTATAACTAGAGGTTTTGCTTCTGTCCTATTGATTGGTTGATTAATTGGTTACTGTTAAAATGCCAATTGCCAGGAAAGATTACGCACAACACATTAACATTATAGGCTGGTTTCAATGAATTTATCAAGTATTTTTTTCAGAGCTACTTTTATTTTTTTGTTTTGAGATGGAGTCTAGCTTTGTTGCTCAGGCTGGAGTGCAGTGGTATGATCTTGGCTCACTGCAACCTCTGCCGCCCGGGTTCAAGCTATTCTTCTGCCTCTCCCCAAGTAGCTGGGATTACAGGCATATGCCACCATGCCTGGTTAATTTTGTATTTTTAGTAGAGATGGGGTTTCTCCCTGTTGGTCAGGCTGGTCTCAAACTCCCGATCTCAGGTGATCTGCCCACCTCGGCCTCCCAAAGTGCTGGGATTACAGGCATTAGCCACCGCGCCCGGCCTCTCAGAGCGACCTTTAAAGAGGAGAAGGTAGGAGATTACTGGGAGTACTAAATCTGAGATCATAGGGAGGCTGGGAAAAGGAGTAGAAAGGGAGGCTGGGTTCCCTAAAACCAACACTATTGCCTAGACCTTGCCTTGTGTAAATGCATTCATTATAGATAAAGTTTCCAAAGGAGCCTGAGATTTTGCAACCATTTAATTGGCATATATAGTTAGATACTCTTTTGCTTGGAAGCCAATGAATTGACAATAAGACATGTTGAAATTTCCTTCTCAGCAAAGTCTTTGCTTTGGTTTGAACGTGTCCCCTAAAGATCATGTGTTGGAAGTTTAATCCCCAATTCAGCCAGGTGTGGCGACTCGTGCCTGTAATTCCAAGACTTTGGGAGGCCAAGGTGGGAGGATGGCTTGAGCCCAGGAGTTAAAGACCAGCCTGGGCAACATGGCGAAACCCCATCTCTACAAAAAAAAAAATTTAAAAATACAGAAATTAGTCAGGCGTAGTGGCACACACCTGTAGCTACTTGGGAGAGGTTGCAGTGAGCTGAGATCAAGCCACTGCACTACAGCCTGGGTGACAGAGGGAGACCCTGTCTCAAAAAAAAAAAAAAAAAAAAAAAAAAAAAAAAAAAAAAATTCCCAATGCAATAGTGTTGAGAGGTGGGGCCTTTAAGAGGTCATTAGATCATGAGAGCACTGCTCCCATGAATGGATTAATGCTGTTATCATAGAGGTGGGTTAGTTATCATGAGAGTGGATTCCTGATAAAAGGATGAATTCAGCCCCTTTTCCCTCTCTCTCTTTCTCATGTGCTCTCTTGCCTTTCTCCCTTCCACCATGGGTGACTCAGCAAGAAGGCCCTCACCAGCCGCTGGCTCCTCAACCTTGAACTTCCCAGCCTTCAGAACTATGAGAAATAAATCTCTTCTTTATAAATTACCCAGTCTCAGATATACTGTTATACCAGCACAAACTGGACTAAGACAGTCTTTAAGTTACACATTTTACACTGGTGAAGTTAATTAGTAAAAGAATAAACTTGTGTTTTGTTTTTATTTTAGTTAATCTATGTGATGTTTTCAGGAGTTGATTGCCTTACTGATGAATGAGTAAAGTAACAGCCTTTTCCTTTTTTTCACATGATTACTTTTTGATTATGTCCATGTTTATTAGCAGTTTGAAGGATAAATAATCACGAAAATATAGCTTATGATGATTGGCTCCATTTGTGTATCCCCACGGTGATAAGCACAGCGTTTTCTATATAACAGGTACTTATTAATCTTTGTTGGACAGATGAAATCAAGCCAACCTGGCCATTTGCTAGCAATTATTGTTAAAAAAAAAAAAAAAAAAAAAAATTTTCATATGTGAGAGACTAACAGAGTTGCCTGAAGTGAAATAGTTGGATTATTGACAGATGTCAATAGGATTCAAGATCTGTCTCCTACTAGAACAGTAATACAGGTATTTTCTTGATTTTGGAAGCCAGGGTGTGCAAATTCATGTTTTTTGTTTGTTTGCTTGTTTATTTGTTTATCTGTTTATCTTAGGCATTGTATCAGTTATCTGTTGCTGCATAACAAACTACCCCTAAAATGCAGTGGCTTCCCATTATTTATTTTGATTGTGAATTTGCAATTTGAGCAAGGTTTGGTGCAGACTGGTTATTTCTGTTCCATGTTGCATCAGCTGGGGTGACTTGACTAGGGCTAAAGGAAGCACTTTCAAAAGTGGCTCACTCACATGCCTGGCAAGTTGGGACTGGCTATTGCTTCCTCTCCACGGTGACCTCTCCATAGGGTGACTTGGGCTTCCTCACAACACAGTGACTGGGTAAAAACATTAACCACCCCAAGAGAACCAAATGGAAGCTATATTGCCTTTTGTAACCTAGCTTTGGAAGTCACACAATGTCACTTTCACCAAGTCACAAGCCCACCCAGATTCAAGGAGAGGGAACATAAATCTTCATCTCTCAATGGGAAGAGTGTCAAAGTCACGTTGCAAGAAGGACATGTGGGGCCAGGTGCTGTGGCTCAGACCTGTAATCCCAGCACTTTGGGAGGCCAAGGCAGGAGGATTGCTTGAGTCCAGGAGTTTGAGACCAGGCTGGGCAGCATAGTGAAACCCCCATCTCTATCTAATAGAAAAAAAGACATGTGGGATGAGAGATATTGTTGCAGTCATTTGGGGGGAAATACAGCCTGCTGTGGGGATTATTTATTATTTATGATCCTTCTCCATGTCCCTAATTTCCAAATTCTAAAGGTACTTTCTATTTGTCTTTATGGTAATACTTTTCCAACTGCCTTCTCTAAACTTGGTGGGTATAACATCTCAGAAGCTAGTATTCTTTAAAATAATTTATGTTGTGGCCGATTGATCTTACAGTGCACTAAAGGTATCAGCTGAGCATCTGTCTAAAATGGAAGTGTGTCCTGCTAAGTTTACTCATCCATATAATTCTAACTTTTGTCTGTTTTGGAGAAGAAAATAATACACAGGTAAGCATATCCCTAAATATATACATAAAACAAATGAGAAAAAATGTATATACATATATTCCCTGGAAGCAGCTTTAAGTCAATTTTTGGAAGGTTCTATGGTACCTTCCAAATGATGATGGATATAGGTGGATTCAGGGGAAAATCTTATCGACATGTATAGAACAATAAGTGGTCTCTATTGGGGGTTATTATGGCAAATGATCAACATTTTCAAAATATTAAAAGTTGAAAGAATTGTGCACTAAACATCCACATACCCACCACCGAGATTCTACAATTAAGATTTTGCTTTTTACTTTATTTGCTTCATCACCTATCTATCCATTCATCAATCCTTCTATTAATCATCTTATTTTTTATACATTTCAAAGCAACTTGTAGTCATCAATTGATGAAGTAGCATATTTTGAGGTCTATTTTAAAATGTGGACAATTTACTTCCTGTTTCGATCTATCTTATAAAAATTATATTTGATTAATATATAAAATCGGATGGGCTCAATATTTCCCATTATATTAAAAATTAAATCTATGAGAATTTGGTGGAGAAGTTGCTGGATTGTGTTCCGTGATGGGTATTCTTTTTTTTTTTTTGAGATGGAGTCTCTCTCTGTCGCCCAGGTTGGAGCGCAGAGGCACCATCTCAGCTGATTGCAACTGCTGCCTCCCAGGTTCATGCGATTCTTATGCCTCAGCCTCCCGACTAGCTGGGACTACAGGTGCATGCCACCACGACCAGCTAATTTTTATATTTTTAATAGAAATGGGGTTTCACCATGTTGGCCAGGCTGGTCTCGAACTCCTGACCTCAAGGAATCTGCCTGACTTGGCCTCCCAAAGTGCTGGGATTACAGGCATGAGCCAACATGCCCAGTCTGTGATGGGCATTCTTATTTAATATGCTTTAGTACATATCTTTGCCTTGACTTGAGAATGTACTAAAAAGTATATATTCTGAACCGAAAAGGAACAGTTGTGTCCCTTGAGGTAGGAGGATCGCTTGACCCCAGGAGTTTGAAATAAGCTTGGGCAACGTTGCAAAACCCCATCTCTACAAATGTATTGTATTTTATATACACCTATAAAAATTTGTATATATATCTATCTATCCATTCATATATACACCCATACACACACACACACACACACACACACATACACACACACACACACAATAAATTTGCCAGGCATGGTGACTCATGCCTGCAGTCCTAACCTAGATACTGGGGAGGCTGAGGCAGGAGGATCTCTTGAGCCTGGGAGGCAGAGGTTGCAGTGAGTCGAGATGGCGCCACTGCACTCCAGCCTGGGTGACAGAGCGAGACCCTGTCTGAAAAAAAGAAGAAAAAAAAGGAAGATAGGAACTTTACTTTGATACCTTTTTGAAAGGCAGAAAGATGTCTTCCTTGCAGAGCTATTGTGGAATAAATGAGACAATGTAAGGGAAGTTCCTGGCACATAGTGGCATTCCGTACATGGTTTCTACTGCTGAGGGGAAAGAGCTTAAAGGTTGAGTTAGACTTCTTCCTGGGTCCTGGTTCCACCGCCTACTGGCTGGGTGAGCTTGGGCAGGTTCCTAAAACCTTATCTGCAAAATGGAGATAGGAACCACTTGTGTTAGTTACTCAGGGGTGCATCACAAATTACCCCAAAACTTAGTGGCTCAAAACAACAAACATTTGTCATACCATAGTTTCTGAGTGTCAGGAATTCAGAAGGGGCTTAGCTGGGTGGTTCTGGCTCAGGGTCTCTCATGAGGTTGCAGTCAGGATGTCAGCTGGGGCTACAGCCATCAAGGGCTTAACTGGGGCTGGAGAATCTGCTTCCAAGATGGCGTACTCACATGGCTATTGGCAGCAGACTTCAGTTCCTCACCTCATGGTCTCTCCATTCAGTTCCTCGCATCATGGTCTCTCCATAGGCCACACATTTTTTGTTTTGTTTTGTTTGAGATTGGGTCTTGCTCTGTCACTCAGGCTGGGGTGCAGTGGTGCTCTCATGTCATGTCATGGCTCATTGCAGCCTCAAACTTCTGGGCTCCAGCAATCCTTCTGCTTCAGCCTTCCAAGTAGCTGGGATTATAGGCAGGTGCCAGCACGCCTATTTTTTTTTTTTTTCTGTATTTTTGTATTTTATTTTTATTTTAATTTTTTTCTGAGATGGAGTCTCACTCTGTTGCCCAGGCTGGAGTGCAGTGGTGGAATCTCAGCTCACTGCAGCCTCTGCCTCCTGGGTTCAAGCGATTCTCCTGCCTCAGCCTCCCCAGTAGCTGGGATTACAGGCGCCCCTCCAGCATGCCCAGCTAATTTTTTTCTGTATTTTTAGTAGAGAAGGGGTTTCACCATGTTGGCCAGGCTGGTCTCAAACTCCTGACCTCAAGTGATCCTCCTGCCTTGGCCTCCCAAAGTGCTGGGATTACAGGTGTGAGCCACTATGCGTGGCCAAGGCCTCTTGAAAGTGTCCTTGTGACATGTAGCTGGCTTCCCCCTTAGTGAGCGATTCAAGAGAGAGAGCAAGGAGGAAGCTGCTATACCTTCTATGACCTAGTCTCAGGTCATGACCATCAGTGATCGGTACTCTTGCCATATTTTGTTCAAAGTGAGTTACTAAGTGTAGCCCGTGTTCAAAGGGGCTTTCATGAGTTGTTAAGCCAAGAGCTGATGGTTCCCTCTCCCCTCTGCCTCCCTGTGGTCACAGAAGTTAGGCTTGGTGAGGGAACTGACCACACCTTCCAAGGAACTACAGTAAGGCCCCATCACATGCCCTGGTCACTTTATGTTGGTCACTTTGGTCACTTTAGGTGCCACGAGCCACAAGCCTGACAGATGATGATGGTGGGAAGTGGGGAAGTGGATTTAAATCAAACACAAGATTAGAGTTTTAAACGGTTGATTTTTAATAGCAGAAAACATCTAAATGTCAAAAAAAGTATCCAAGATATGAAGGGACATGAAAGGTAAATTTACCACAAAACATGTTTCAAAGTAGTGATCAAAGAGAAATAAACCACTTCATTTATACCCCATGGAATTGAGCCTGCTCAGTAACACCTAATCTTTATAAAGTCCTTACTATGGGTCTGATACTCTTCTAAGTATTTCACAAATAGTCACTCACCTAAACCTATGAAGTAAGCACTATTATCATCATCATCTCCAATTTTTTTTGAGATGGAGTCTCACTCTTTTGCCCAGGCTGGAGTGCAGTGGTGCAATCTCAGGCTCGCTGCAATCTCTGCCTCCCAGGTTCAAGCAATTCTCCTGCCTCAGCCTCCCAAGTAGCTGGGATTACAGACACTCACCACCACACCCAGCTAATTTTTGTATTTTTAGTAGAGATGGGTTTCGCTGTGTTGGCCAGGCTGGTCTGGAACTCCAGACCTCAAGTGATCCACCCACCTTGGCCTTCCAAAGTGCTGGGATTACAGGCATGAGTCACTGCGCCTGGCTTCATCTCCATTTTTACAGAGGAGGAAACTGAGGCACAGAGAAGTTGAGCAATTTGCCAAAGGACATAACTAGAGCTAGCATTTGAGCCCGGGCCATCTGATGCCCGAGTCTATAGTTTTAGCCACTAAGCTACACTGTCCCGGCAACAAACCCCTTTCCTATGGCATTCTTTTCTGGTGTAGTTTTCTTTCTTGGGTCTTTTGAAACAGACATTTCCTTCCTTCCCTTCTTTCTTTCCTTTCTTTTCTCCTTTTCCTTCCTACCTTCCTTCTTTTCTTTCTTTTTTTTTGTTTTTAACATAGAACACATAAAAATGTTTTTAATTCCTGCTACCAAACTCCTGCAAGATATTAGGATTTAATTACTATTTATAGCTCCCTTGCCAACTTTCACTGTCTATGACTGTGATAGGTCATAATCACCATCACAGAGATACAGCTTATTTGGTTAGGGAGAAAATGTCCTGAACACTTTTTAAAAGATATGATTGCAATTTAAGGTTTGCTCAAGATACAGAAGAAAATTGGTTAAAGTGTTAAGGCTGACATTTCTGTTCTTTCCACACTGTTCCTGGTTAAACTCAGTGTCTGGAGGACAAAGATAGAGGTTTTGTTTCAAATGAGGAATTGGATTCAAATTTTTAAAATGAAAATTTTCCAAATGGTACAAACTTTAAATGAAAACATGTAAGATTTGACAGTTTGATTTAAGCTCTGAGCAGGGTCAAGGAATAACTAATGCTCACCTCTTCCTGCAAACACTATAAATTTATGTGCTGAGCCAGGCACCGCGGCTCACGCCTATAATCCCAGCACTTTGGGAGGCTGAGGCAGGCGGATCACTTGAGGCCAGGAGTTCGAAACCAGCCTGGCCAACATGGTGAAACCCCATGTCTACTAAAAATACAGAAATTAGCAGAGCGTGGTGGCGTGCGCCTGTAATCCCAGCTAGTCGGGGGTCTGAGGCAGGATAATCACTTAAACCCAGGAGGTAGAGGTTGTAGCGAGCCGAGATCATGCCACTGCACTCCAGCCTGGGCGACAAAGCAAGACAAATTATGTGTTGGTTGGATTCTTAAGCTTTTCTACCAGACCCTGATTGCATTATGAGGTCTAGGCCAAGATGGATACTTCATAAATGTTTTTTTGACAATGAATAGAATGCTACAAGTAGACTTGTCCCACATATATTGAGGATAAAAATGTCTTACATCTTTCTTTCTTTTTTTTTTTGAGACGGAGTTTCGTTCTTGTTGCCCAGGCTGGAGTGCAATGGCGGGATCTCGGCTCACTGCAACCTCCGCCTCCTGGGTTCAAGCGATTCTCCTGTCTCAGACTCCCAAGTAGCTGGGATTACAGGCACATGTCTCCATGCCCGGCTAATTTTTGTATTTTTAGTAGAGACGGGGTTTCATCATATTGGTCAGGCTGGTCTCAAACTCCTGACCTCAGATGATCTGCCTGCCTTGGCCTCCCGAAATGCTGGGATTACAGGCGTGAGCCACCGCGTCTGACCAGAAATGTCTTACATCTTGATTACCGTTTGTTTATTGATTATTGAGACCCATAATGAGTAGCACTCCTGGGTTCTGACATCTGTAGTGGGATGCGTCTGTGGCACCTAATAGAAAGTCTGACTCAAACTGTCTGAAATGCAAGGAAAAGGCAGAATTTGTTTAATTAAACAACTCAGTGACGTCATCAAGAACCCAGTTACAAAATTTTTTTTCCTATTTTTCGATTCTGCCTTATTTAGTGTGTAAGCTTTGACCTAAGGCTGGTTTTCCTCTTGGTCACGAAATGGCTGCCAGTGGCAACAAGGGTACTTACTTCCTTGTTCGTCCAGCAGGGTAGACAGAGAAAACCTCTTTCAAACCGTCAGATGTTAAGTCCTTTCCTTCAGTGTAATTAGGCCACACATTGATTGACTGAAACTCTGGGTAGTGTGGAGGGGGTGGATGCCTGGACAGAGTTGGGGTTCTATTAGAAGGGCAAAAAAGCAAATCGATGCTGGGTAGGTTCTGAAGCTGTTTCTTCATCTGGAAAATGGTGAGAATTTCACAGAGAATTGAGAGGATTAGAGATAATGTATGTAGGGTGCCAGATTTAGCAAATAAAAATCGAAGATGCTCAGTTAAAATTGAATTTGAGATAAACAGCAAATAATGTATTAGTCTAAGTATGCTCACCTCTTTCTACAAACACTACAAATTTATACATTAATTTGGTTCTTACGCTTTTCTCCCAGATCCTGATTGCATTACAAGGTCTAGACCTAGAAGGGCATTTTGTAATTTTTTTGGCAATGGTTAGAACCTGATTTAGTTTTCTAGCCTTGTCCCACATGTATCCAGGATAAAAATACATACTTACACTAAAAATTATTCGTTGTTTATCTGAAATTCAAATTTAACGTGGCATCTTGCATTTTACCTGGCGACCCCTAAATCTACGTGAAGTTCTTCGCACATAGCAGGTATCCATTCGCTAGTTAGTATTAGTGTTCTTTCTACATAAGAGCTCAGTTAAATGGCAGTACGGTACTTTTGTTTTCTTTTTGGAGACAGAGTCTTACTCTGTAGCCCAGATTGGAGTGCAGTGGTACCATTCGGTTGACTACAACCTTGACCTCCCAGGTTCAAGCGATTCTCCCGCCTCAGCCTCCCGAGTCGGTGGGACTACAGGTGCGCGCCACCAGTCCCAGCTAATTTTTTTGTATTTTTAGTAGAGATGGGAGTTTCTCCATGTGGGCCAGGCTGGTCTCGAATTTCTAACCTCAGGTGATCCACCCGCCTCGGCCTCCCAAAGTGCTGGGATTACAGGCATGAGCCACCACTCCCGGCACATGGTACTTTTTAAACTTTTACTAACTTTCTAGAAAGGTTAGTTTTTGACCAAAAGAGGAATTAACTAAACTGCGTGTGACTGCAAGAAATCCTTTACCACTACTGAAAACCAGATCAAAGCAAATGTCCCTAAGCAGAAGGTCATATTTGTATATATGGGATGGCACATTATAAGGCATCTAATATTACTACTTAATACTAAATTGGACCTATATTAACAGATGTTCAGTTATTGTTTTTTCTCCATCTTATGAATCTATACGGATAATTAATTCATTACTTCTGGTTCACCAGGTCTAAAGAAAAATTTAAAAATTATTCATTTGAGTCAAAGGTAATGCTGCTGAAATTCCTAGTACATAGTCTCTGATATACAGGGATGAAAATGGAGTGATTGCCCCAGGAGTTCTGGATCCACGTGGGTGAAGCGGGAGGTCACAGCACTGTTACTTTGCATCTAGAGGAGGAAGGAGACTCTGTGAAGTCCTCTGTTGTTGCCTCTGACTCCATTTTCCCTCACTGCTAATTCATTGCTCCTACCTGTAAAATTTTCTAATATGCTTCCACTTTCATTTCCTCATCAAATATTCACCGTTATGAAAAAGAAAATCCTATTGGCTTGGTATCAAGTGGCCAAACTGAGCATGCTGCTACATATTGTTACCAGATTCACTACAGGAATAGATTAAGTGGATTTTATCCAAAATATCTATTTCCTATTACAGTACTGCATCTTTCTAATTTGGTGACTGCTATGACCTCATACACTGCCTATTTTCCATGCTTTTCCTAACTAGAAGAGACCCTATTTTTCGCCTTTGCTTGTTAAAGTGAAAATTATTATGCAGCTTTCCATAGATTTGTCCCCAATGTCTTTTTAAAAATTATTTTTCTTTATTTTCTAAAAGTAGCATTGGAGATGTTATCTCCTTCCATTTCATCACCTCTTCATCCTCCTTGGAAACCCGATCCATGGTGGGTATTAAGATCTTTACATTTCTACTGGTTGGGCGATGACTTCATTGCTTTCAAGCCAGCTGGGGGGATCTTATGTGGCAGAGCATCGGACCGAAGCGGAGGTGTGGGTCGTTGCTGCTGCTGCTGCTGCTGCTACTGCTGCGACAGCTCTTTGCACGCGCTTGGCTGCTGTGTAAGGAATCCTCAGGCTGCTAGGTCTTTGCGCCTAACTCACCCAAGGGACCGCAAGCTGCTGGATGAGTGTACGTGTGAGTGTGTGTTATGTGTGTGCATACGGGCGTGTGTGTGTGCACACGCAGCGGCAACAGTTGGGCAGCAGCAGCAATGGACTTCGATATCATTTTTACCAACAACAGAGATAAACCATCCTCCATCCTGTATTTCTCAGCTCCCGCCCCGAGTGTGCTCTCCCCCTCTTCCCCGACTTCCCCCACCAAAGCCCCCGGCACGGGTCCCTCCGGAGGGAGGGCAGGATAGCTGCGCTGTAGGCAGGATTCCCCCTTTTTTCCGCAGTGACAGGCGGATTCCGGGGTCTCCTCGCCACGCTCTACCCCCGCAGTCACCCCTTTCTCAGTCACGATCTCCCCACCCCACCACCGTTGACCCTCTCCCTCCTTCCCCGCGCTCCCCCCGGCGTCAGCTCCAGGCTCGGGCCCCGCCCCTCTCAGCCTCTCCAGCCCAGGTTGCTAGGGCTTGGCGGGGCAACCAAACCTGGCGTGCCAGGAGGCGCGGCGCGCGCGTGAGCGCGCAGGCGAGCTTGTATAAGGAACCAGCGTTCTTCGGCTTCGGAGACTCGAGCACGAGCGGCGCGAGCCCGAACCCCAAGACAAGCGCTTCCTTCTCATTGGCTACTACCAGAAGGGGGCGGGGTAAAGGCGGGATCGGGCAGAACCTGAGGCGCTTTTCCATTGGTCAGAACGGGCCGCCTGGGGCGGGGCAGTTAGCAAATTAGGCTGCGCGTTCGCTTCTGCTAGAGGGCGGGGCCGGAGGTTTCGATTAGTTGTCTCTGCCGCTGGGGAAGGTAAAGCGGCGACGGCGTCCTCAGGAGCTGTGGGGTCCCCTGCTAGAAGTGGGGGACTCGGCGGGGTGAGTAGTCGCGCCGCCACCCGCCCGCCAAGCCTTCTTGCCCATACATCGGCCCCGCGTTCACCCAGCTTCTCCTGAGAGTGGGGACCCACCCGGTCCCCCCGGGCGGACTAGAGAAGGGGCGGCGGCGCCGGTCCCCCCGGAACGGGGCGACGCGGTGAGGGCGTCCCAGCCCGGAGTAGCCCCTCCTCAGCGCTCCCCTGCGCCTCTGGAAGGGCTTCCTCCGAGGGGCTGGGGCTGCCTTTTGGGGTGTGGGGAGGCGAAAGGGTGTGAAAGAGGGGCGACGGGTCGAGCCCGCCCCGCGGGGCTCCCCTCAGCGGCGGGTCTGCGGCGTCCCCGCCCCGCCGCTCCCGCGGCAAGAGCTCCCCGGGGCTTGCGGCGAGGGAAGCCCCTTCCCGCCGGCGCCGAGGAGGGGCCTGCGCGCCCGAGCCCCCTGCCCGAGTTCGGAGGGAGCCCGAGACTCCAGTCGCGGCCCTGGCCCTTCTGACCTTGGCTGCCCGGGAGGGTGGGCTAGCGACCCGCCGCTGGCCCCACGGCTCCGCAACCTCCCCCGAACAAGTTTCAGGCGATGCTGTGAAGTTCACGACTGGCATAGTGCGGGGAAGAAGAATGGCCCCTTCTCAGACCTTGATACCCTTTGGACCCTCATAGAAATCGGATTCTGGGGTTTGGAACCGTCTCCCAGAACGAACAGGTCCTCCTTGCATTGACACGTTTTGTGCCCACGTTGTGGGAAAAAATAACCTGAACATATTTCATTGTAAAGGCAGATCTTCCTTGAGGGTTTTGTTTTTCGCTTCACTTGAGTGTTAAAGCACAGATGCCTGAATAAGAAAAGCCTGACCTTAGTATCTCTACAGTGAGATTAGACGGGTGCTGTGATATTTAAGTAGTTGCAGATCAGTATTCTGTTGGCATAATCTATTTTAATTGGCTGGAATTTAAGCTGATTTTAGAAAGTATTGTTGACACCGAATGATTTATTTCTGTGCATCTGAATTAGGTTTGTTTGAACGTAATGGTTATATAGTTAAATGTAAAAGATTAGACAAATTAATTTGAGAGCGTTTGTCTGAAACAGGAGACAGAGATGTGTATAGAACAGGATTATCATTTTAGGTAACATCTGCTGGAACATTTCCAGCTTGTTTCTTTCTTGCTGTAGGGTTACAAAAAAGACATCTTCACCGAGGCTATTCGGAATTACATGTGAGTGACACTTAGATGTAAATTTGTTTTTATTCCCTTTAAGTGTTTTAAAATGTGTTATTCACAAAATGTGAAGAGGCTATATTTACTTGTTCCTGTATCTTAGTGTTGAAGGGGATAGTGTGATCTTATGATTAACAATCCAATTAGGGTCCATTAATAATAGATTTTTAAAAAAGGCGTGCTGCTTTTCGAGAATATGATAGGTTGAGTACCTAGCAAGACTTTTAATTTCTTTTTATTAAAAGTACTATTTTAAGATTGAGAATTTTTGGCGTTGACACTGAAACCAGGAATAAGGAAGCCTGCAGCAGTCTTAGCAGTTTGACACCACCAGTAGGTGTTTCTGTTGACAAATGCAGAGAAGAGAACATTTGGGAAGGAAATCTTTTTTTCGGGGCGGGGGTGGGGGGGGAGGTGAGGGTGGGTGAGGGGGGAAGGAGCCAGAAGAGAGAAGCTGTAGAGCTAATGCTGCCAGCACTGTATGGTGAGCATTTCACAAGTACAAGGAAACCTAATTAGGGAAAAATTCCGTTTGGCTGTATTAAATAATAGAACTCCAAAAGAGGCATTCTAAATAAAGTTAACCATTCCAAGAGTGTTAAATAATCTGCCATTTCAGAGTAGTTGGGGGTTTCTCAATTGGAGAGGGTATCAAATCTCTTTGAATTGTCTTGCCTTTTTAACACAGTCAGTGCAGCGATTAATTTGCTATATGTATATATATCAAACAGTTGAGTATTCCAGTTTTGTTGTTCAGCGTATTTCCTAAGCCTAAATTTTTTTAAAAGCAAAATCTGATATATTTTTTAAAAAATTTGAAATAGAATTCTTTGTCCAGAGAGTATTCCTTTTTCCCTGGCTCAGTCTTAAAATTTATTCATGATTTAGGGGTTTGTGGTTGGTATTTTTTTACCCCTTTTTCTTAGGTTTTTGATTTTTACTTATGCAAGTTCCCTAAGTCTGCTTTTGTTTATATTGTAATTTTCTTGGAATTATTTAAATCAGAGTGTGGCATCTATTGTGTCCCCTGGGGTTTTAAAAGGAAAGGCTCCCATTGAAAGAAATCGCAGGGCCATCTCGCATAGATGGGTAATAGAAGGTTGACTGCGAATCAGATGTATTCGGTTGCAAATATGCTGCTTGGGGTTAAGGCAGTTTCAGTTAACGGGAACCAGATTTTACATGGTGTTTCTACTTTGAAGGTACAGTATTGTTACATTACAAACTAAAGACAGAGGTGGAGAAATTCCTTTAAGTATCACCCCTAGCCTTGTTTCACCACGGTGTCCAGGAATCTATGAGAGACTCCTAACAATAGCTGCATTGTTGGAAATGACAGTGGCTTCTCTTGCGGAAAGTTAACCTTTCATTATGATTTTCATTTCAATTTACTTTGTAAAAGAAAATTTAGCTTTATCTAAGAAATTGGCTGTGAGAAATTTGTAAAGAGAGCAAGGAAAATAGGTTTTCTTCAACATGTCTGTTAAAATTTCACATTCTGTCCCCTGCCGTTTTGATAACTGGTGATCTTTATTTCCTCTAGATATTAGAAGGTATTCTAACACAGTACCTGATTTTTGGCAGTTACTGTGGGGATATGACTTTTTCATGTAATAAGTTGATGTCAAATAATAATGAGGCATTTAGGAATAAATTAATTCACATGCATAGATCTAAAACGTGAGGGAAATCTTTTAGATAACCCTTAACTTTGGTACAAGAACAGCACAATTTGAAGTATTAAGTTGCTTTCTAAGTAGAAAAAGCTATTTGCTTAGAATTGGGTAATTTTAGATTTTAAAGTTTTTTTTTTTTCCAACATCAAATAATTTGGCAACATCAAATTTCTTGATAAAGGAGGAGATAGAATCTCACAGATTCTTTATCATCTGATCATGGCATCAGCTGGACTACATTTCAACTTAGGACAATAATGCAATTAAAAGACTACATTTAAACTTTCTGTTTGGAGGTTTTTCTAATTTACTTTCAATCTCAAGCTCGACGTTAGAAATCTTTTGTTGGTGACGCACAATTTTAGTGTTCAGATTTTAGGTTTTGATCATTTTTAGAATTTTTTTTTATGTGTGTAGAGCAGTACATGGATTACTGAATTAATCAAAGATCTGGCCTCATTTCTCATTCAAGTTTGTACATTTCTTCACACTGAGATACGAGCTTGGGTGCAATTCTGTCGGTGGGTGTGAAAGCTGAGGGTAAGGACCTTCTACCTAGAGACTGATAACATTTAAACATTTCAGATTTGGGAATTAATAGAAAGTTATTTATTAGGTTAAAAGGAACTAGCCCATTTAGGTATTTGAAATTGATTGTCAATACTTTGAATTAAGCTCTTAGAAACATTTGTGTTTGAGATAATCCTAATCAGGGTCAAGTTTTGGGTGTGGTCTCTCTTTTGGGCAGTCTTCTCTGTAATAATTATAATACTCCATCTATTGAGCCATACTGAATGCCAGACACTGTGACAAGTAATTTATTTGCATGAATACATGTGTGTTCTCACAACAGCTCTATGAAGTAGGTCTTCTTACCTCCTGTATACATGTCAAATGGGCTCAGAGAAATAAAGTACTTTGCTGAGATTACCCAGCTAGTCATCAGAAGCAGCAAAATTGCCATCCGAACTGGTCTGACTTGAAGCTGTGCTCTTCAAAACCATGCTTTCTGCTTCTCTTTAGGAAACTGATTTCCCAGGCATATTTATTTTTGACACAGGGTCTCACTCCGTTGCCCAGGCTGGAGTGCAGTGGTGTTATCACAGCTTGCTGCACCCTTAACCTGGTAGACTCAATCGATCCTCCCACCTCAGCCTCCCTAGTAGCTGGCGACTACAGGCACGTGCTCCCATACCAGGCCAGTTTTTCTTTATTTTTAATAGAGGCAAGGTCTTATGATGTTGCTCAGGCTGGTCTTGAACTCCTGGTGTCAAGCGACCCTCCCGCTTTGGCCTCCCAAAGTGCTTGGACTATAGGCATGAGCCACCGCCAGGTCCACCCCAAGGGTATTTTGAGTTCCTACTGTATATCATGCCTGGGGTGGTACTGAAGGTATACATATGCTTCTTGGAGTTCACAGGCTACATTGGCAAGGCTGCTGAACCTTTAGTCAGTCACATGGGGGACTGAACTCAGATCCATCAGGACTGCTGGATAGAACAGTTGGAAGTGCAGACTTTTCTAACCAGAGGGTCAGACTTTTCTAACAGAGGTTATGTTTCTTCATAAATGAAGGCTGTACATAATCATGCCAAAAATGAGGTAGTTGTTTCTAATTAGCTACTTGGTATTTCATGTTTCTGGATATTGCATTATAACCTTTGATGGACTTTGATTAAATTTGCTACACTAATAAAGGCTACGAAGATACTCCTTGAATTCAATTTTGTGGCTTAGATATACCCTTGAAATAAAATGGCAGCCATTATAATTTGCAGATGGGCACCTCTTGTGTAATTATGACCAGTGAAATAAAATCTGGAGGTAAAGTCTATAGAGATATACTATTATTGTGTGTGTGTATGTTTTTTAAGATGGAGTCTTGCTCTGTTGCCCAGACTGGAGTGCAGTGGTGTGATCTCTGCTCACTGCAACCTCCACCTCCTGGGTTCAAGCAATTCTCCTGCCTCAGCCTCCCAAGTAACTGGGATTACAGGTGCATGCTGCCATGCCCAGCTAATTTTTTTGTATTTTAGTAGAGACGGGTTTCACCGTGTTGCTCAGGCTGGTCTCGAACTCCTGAGCTCAGGCAGTCCACCCGCTTCAGCCTCCCAAAGTGCTAGGATTACAGGCATGAGCCACCGCACCCACCCCTTGTTGTGTGCTAATACAGAGGTTGGACTCTGAAAATTTTTCTGTGTGAAAGTAGAACTTTCTGCTATTTAAAGCTTCTTGTGATTAAAATTTTTTTTTTAATTTTTAAATTTTTTTTTTTTTTTTTTTTTTGTTAATGAGACAGAGTGCTGCTCTGTCACCCAGGCTGGAGTGCAGTGGTGGGATCTCGGCTTACCGCAACCTCCGCCTCCTGGGTTCAAGTGATTCTCTTGCCGTAGCCTCCTGAGTAGCTGGAATTACAGGCGCCCGCCACCATGCCCGGCTAACTTTTTTGCATTTTTAATAGAGATGGGGTTTCACCATATTGGCCAAGTGGTCTCGAACTCCTGACCTCAGGTGATCCTCCTGCCTTGGCCTCCCAAAGTGTTGGGACTACAGGCGTGAGCCACCACGCCTGGCTCTGAATTTTTTTTTTAAAAGTAAGACCTATCATTAAGAGAACTAACCAGTTATGTACCCTAAAAGAACACTTAAAAGTCCATGTTAGAAAAGAAGAGGACTTAACATCTTTTTCTGTAATCGATTAAAATCACTTTTGTTACTTATTAAAGTTAGAAAGTGCTGATGAATACTGTAGAGCCTCAGGGCCAGAAATAATCTTGGCCGAAGCAGGACCATATTTCTACACAGATGGGACCTGTGTGTTAATTTGTTGATTTCTTTTTTTTTTTTTTGAGATGGAGTCTCGCTCTGTCGCTTAGGCTGGAGTGCAGTGGTGCGTTCTCAGCTCACTGCAAGCTCTGCCTCCCAGTTTCACACTATTCTCCTGCCTCAGCCTCCCGAGTAGCTGGGACTACAGGCGCCCGCCACCACGCCTGGCTAATTTTTTTTTGTATTTTTAGTAGAGACGGGGTTTCACCGTGTTAGCCAGGATGGTCTTGATCTCCTGACCTTGTGATCTGCCTGCCTTGGCCTCCCAAAGTGCTGGGATTACAAAATTTTGTTGATTTCTTTATAACGTAATGGAGGTGTACTTTACATACCATAAAACTCACCTTTTTAGTGTATGATTCCATTATTTTTAAGTGAATTTATGGAGTTGGCATAGCTATCATTACAGTCCAGTTTTAGAACATTTCCATCACCCCCAAAATTCTCTCCTGTCAATGAGTTTTTTTAACCTTATTTACTTGCTTCACCTAGACCTCTTTTCTTTTTTTTTGAGACAGGGTCTCACTCTGTTGCCCAGGCTGGAGTGCAGTGCTGTGATCTAACTTCACTGCAACCTCTACCTCCCAGACTTGAGCGATCCTCCCACCTCAGCCTCTTGAGTAGCTGGAACTACTGGCACACACCACTGCGCCTGGCTAATTTCTTTCTTTCTTTCTTTCTTTTTAAGATGTAATCTCACTGTCACCCAGGCCAGAGTACAGTGGTGTGATCTCGGCTCACTGCAACCTCTGCTTCCTGGGTTCAAGCGATTCTCCTGCCTCAGTCTCCCAAGTAGCTGGGATTACAGGCATGTGCCACCATGCCTGGCTAATTTTTGTGTTTTTAGTAGAGACAGGGTTTCACCATGTTGGCCAGGCTGGTCTTGAACCCCTGACCTCAGGTGATCTGCCTGCCTTGGCCTCCCAAAGTGCTAGGATTACAGGTGTAAGCTACCGTGCCTGGCCAACCTAGATCTCTTTATCATCAGACATTGACAAATGAAATCATGTAGATCTTAACAGATGTCTTTTTTTTTTTTTTTTTTTTTTTGGGACAGGTTCTCAAGTCTGTCACCCAGGCTAGAGTACAGTAGTGTGATCATGGCTCACTGCAGCCTCTGCCTCCCCAGGCTCAAGTGATCCTCCCACCTCAGCTTCTTGAGTAGCTGGGACTATAGGCGCAGGCCGCCATGCCTGGCTAATTTTTTTGTAGTTTGTAGAGATGGGTTCTCACAGTTTTGTTCAGGCTGGTCTTGAACTCCGGGGCTCAAGCCATTCCCCTACTTTGGCCTCCCAAAGTGCTGGGATTACAGGCATGAACCAGTGTGCCTGGCCTAAAAGATGTCCTTAAAAAATATCTTCTGGAGGCCAGGTGTAGGTGGCTCACGCCTGTAATCTCAGCACTTTGGGAGGCCAAGGCAGGCATTTCATTTGAGGTCAGGAGTTTGAGACCAGCCTGGCCAACATGGTGAAACCCTGTCTCTACAAAAAATACAAAAATCAGTTGAGTGCAGTGGTGTACACCTGTAGTCCCAGCCTCCTGGGAGGCTGAGGTGGGAGGATGGCTTGAGCCTGGGAGGCAGAGGTTGCAATGAGCCAAGATCGTACCATTCACTCCAGCCTGGGCAACAGGAGTGAAACCCTGTCTCAAAAAAAAATATATGTATATACACACACACACACACACACACACACACACACACACACTCTCTTCTTGGCTGGGCGTGGTGGCTCACGCCTGTAATTCCAGCACTTTGGGAGGCCAAGGCAGACGGATCACCTGAGGTCGGGAGTTCAAGACCAGCCTGAGCAACATGGAGAAACCGTCTCTACTAAAAATACAAAATTAGCCGAGTGTGGTAGCACATGCCTGTAATCCCAGCTCCTCGGTAGCCTGAGGCAGGAGAATTGCTTGAACCCGGGAGGTGGAGGTTGCAGTGAGCCAAGATGGCACCATTAGACTCCAGCCTGGGCAACGAGAGCGAGACTCCGTTTCAAAAAAAAAATCCACACATATTATCATTTATTAATGCTTTTTGTATATTCAAAAATTCTTGCCTAAGCATAATACATAGCAAAATTTAAAGGATCATAATGGCAAATGGTATAAATTACCTTGTGTTTGTGGCTTAAATTTTATTTTCATTTGATCTTTTTTAAACCAGCAAATAAAATACAACATTCTTGGTGATATGTTGGGAATGCAGGGAAAAGAAATGAAGGTAAAAGTAACATAATTATTGTGCAAGAAAAAGTTACTTCCAAATGTAAGAGCACAGGGAAACAATTGGTTTTCTTGATTTTAAGCTAAAAACATTGTGCATTTTATTGTTTGGACCTCTAATCCCCCTTGACAGATCCGTGCCTAATGCGCATGTCATAGAGCAGGCTTCATCAAATTCAGATATTTAGACACTTCGTCTACTTCAGACTGGATTGTGATGGGATTTGCAAACAGCTTAACATGCAAGGTACCGTAACTGCCTTTTCCTGCCTGCATCATTTTCTTCTTAGTGACCTTCTAGGGTGGGCTGGGGAGTAAGGCCAGCTTGGGAACGGGAAGTCTCATCAGCACAGGCTGATCCCCACTTGTGCAGGTTTCCTCCTTTGCTCGGTGTATTGCTTGTGTGGACGGACACTGCTTAGGGACGTTATGTTTTTGGGTATATATAGTAGAGGAATGTAATGGTTTGGTTAGAAGTAAAGTGTTTTGGGAAACTGTATCTAATTTTCTTTGCTTTTAGGTGAACATTTCTCAATGGAAAGTGACCCTTATATGTACCAGGCAGGTAAATCAGTAACTCCTTGTGTGGTTGGTTGTGTCTGGATTTTTAATGGCAAACAGGTTAGACACACAGTGCTGGTCTGATATTAATAGTTTACTGTCAGTTCAATCATAACTGGTTCGAAATAGGCATAGGCTTGCCTTTTTTTTTTTTTTTTTGGACTCTATCAAATGGTAACATGAAGTGCCAGTGTAACTTGATTTTGATAGTAAGAACAACTTTGGTTTCTGGAAATTAACAAAACATATATAAATAATATATATTGTTTAAAAAGCTTACCTTACATTATTTTAGGTGAGTTGCAATTTTAGATATCAGGTTTAGATTTTGTATTATGGGCCAGGCGCAGTGGCTCATGCCTGTAATGCCAGCACTTTGGGAGGGCCGAGGTGGGCGGATCACTTGAGGTCAGAAGTTCGAGACCAGCCTGGGCAACAAGATGAAACCCTGTCTCTACAAATAATACAAAAATTAGCCGGGTGTGGTGGCACGCACCTGTAACCCCAGCTGCTCAGGAGGCTGAGTCGGGAGAATCCCATGAACCTGGGAGGCAGGGGTTGCAGTGAGCCAAGGCCGCGCCACTGTATTCCAGCCTAGGCCACAGAGCGAGACTCCATCTCAAAAGAAAGAAAAAGATTTTGTGTTGTGTTTAAAGATTAGGTTCTTGGAAGTATGAGATTGTATTTTGATAATTAAAGTAAACATATACAGTCTCATGAGGAAGATACGGCAGATAAAAAGGGTGGTAAGTAATAGTTGAAGAACAACTTGCCTGGATTTACCTGATTACCCTGACATTGCTGATTTTAGAAACTAATTTCCTTATGAGTAGAATCTTTCACAGATTACCAGAGGCTGGGTCAGATGTGATATATCCTAGAATTTATCCACACCCCTAGACACACATCCCACCAAGGTTTGTCAGCCACTTATGGGATATATTAACTGTAATTGCTAGTAATCATTATTCCTAATATTACCACTAAATTCAAGTTTAGCAATGCAAATGAAAAGAAAAAGTTTGATTTTAATTGTAGTTACTGAAAATAGTTGGGGTAGACAAAAACTAATTTGTGCAAATAGGTGTTTTATACTTTATCAATTATTTATTTCTCAAATAATCTGTCCTACATCCTGAGGATCTGTCCTTCATTCATTTAACAAATATTACTTAATGAGTATGTAGTGTGTGCCAGACTGTGCTGGAGACTACATGGAGTGATAAATAAGATGTAAGTAGGCCCTGCCCTCAAATAATTAATTATTTTTTGAGACAGAATCTCACTCTGTCGCCCAGGCTGGAGTGCAGTGGTGCAATCTTGGCTCACTGCCACCTCCACCCCCTGGGTTCAAGCGATTTTTGTGCTTCAGCCTCCCAAGTAGCTGGGACTACAGGTGCCTGCCTCCACACCTGGCTGATTTTTGTATTTTCAGTAGAGACGGGGTTTCACCATGTTGGCCAGGCTGATTTCAAACTCCTGACCTCAAGGGATCCACCCACCTTGGCCTCCCAAAGTGCTAGGATTACAGGTGTGAGCCACCAAGCCTGGCCAAAGAATTTAGTCTTGAGATGGAGGCAGAGGAGAACTACAGAACACTGTGGGAGTATACCTGACCCTTGAACAACGTAGGGGTTGGGGTGCTGACCCTCACGCAGTCAAAAATCCAAGTATAACTTTTGAACCCCCAAAAACTTTACTAAAATAGCCTACTGTTGACCGGAAGCCTTACTGGTAATATAGTCAATTAACACGTTGTTTTGTATGTTATATGTATTATGTAGTGTATTCCTACAGTAACGTAAGCCAGAGAAGAAAATATTATTAAAATCATAGGAAGAGAAAAGATACTTACTATTCATTAAGAGGAAGTGGATCATTATAAAGGTGCTCATTGTCTTCACACTGAGTAGGCTGAGGAGGAAGAGGAGGGGTTGTCTTGCTGTCTCAGCAGGGGCAAAGGTGGAAGAGGTAGAGAAGGTGGAAGGGGAGGCAGGAGAGGCAGGCACACTCAGTGTAATTTATATTGAAAAAAAATCTGGGTATAAGTGGATCCATGCAGTTCAAACCTGTGTTGTTCAAGGGTCAACTGTATATAACCGGGTAGGGCTGGAGAGTCTGTCCTCGGGGGAAGAGGTGGGAAGGTCACTCTGAGGAAGTAACATTTAAGTGAGACCTGAAGAATGAGAAGGACCTGGTCTAGTTGGGGAAATAAGTTTTTCAGACAGAAGGTGCAAATGTGATGAGGCAAGGTGAGAGAGCTGGGGTTTTTGCACCACAGAACCTTTTAAAGAACTGAAAGAGGGCTGGGCGTGGTGACTCATGCCTGTAATCTCAGTACTTTGGGAGGTTGAGGCAGGCAGATCACTTGAGCCCAGGAGTTCGAGACCAGCCTGGGCAAAATGGCAAAACCCCATTTCTACAAAAATGCAAAATTAGCTGAGTGTGGTGGTATGTTCCTGTAGTCCTAGCTACTCCCAGAGAGTAAGCTGGGAGGATTGCTTGAGCCCAGGAGTTTGAGGCTGCAGTGAGCCGTGATTATGCCACTGCACTCCAGCCTGGGCGACAGTGAGACTCTGACTCAAAAAAAAAAAAAAAAAAAAAAAAGAACTGAAAGAAATCTACAACGACCAGAAAATAAAGAAACAGGCATTGAAGCAGAAGTTGGCAACGGGGGCCAGGTCTTGAAAAGGCTTAGTAGGCCATTTGCTGGGTTTTTGAACTTGCCCTAAGTCTCCTGGGAAACGGTTAAAGATTTTAAGCAGGGGTGTGACATGAAATGAAATGCTACAAAACCCAAGAATTTTAGTTCAATGGAACCTTGGTAATTTACCAGAAAGGTCATAATCTCTGCAAGGTAAAAAATTCTTCTCTTGTTTCATTAAAATTTTTGTAACTCCTTTCTTGATTGATTGTCGTCTGCAGTATTATTTTCATTGTTTTTGTAGAAATTCCCTTTAATTTTCTAAAAGTACCTTTTATCCCTCACCGTTCTGTTAACCTTATATAGGAATGTCATTTCTATTTATAACTGAATTAGAATATTTTTTCTAACAGCTTTAGCTCTCTTCCATATTTAAACTTAAAATTCTTGGCTGTTTTTTTCCTTCCAGACACCTTTAATCTGCTCAAAGTATTTAATGTTTTAACGAAATGTTTCATTAAATTTGCTTTATTCTTTTGTTCTTCCAAATACAGTGTCTTAGATATAGTTTAATATTTCTCAGCATTTATGCTATTTCATATTTTATGAAATAACATGTAAGCACCTAGAATGGTTTTAGAAAATTTTGTCACTATTGTATAGGAGCACTAATCTTCATCAAGAGCACCATTTTCAAATCTGGTTCACATTCTGTGGCCTTATCTTTTACATTAAATTGGTCTCTGTTAAACATTTTATGTTCAGGTGGGCTTATTTATATATAAGTGCTATAAAGGTGTTATTTTTTTATAACCTGATTTGTTTCTTTCTCCCATAGTAAATGTCCGTACATACTGAATTCTTTTTAGGAAATCTTTGCCATGCTAAGTTTTTGATTGCCTTGGTGATTGTGTGAGCATTCATTCAAGTCTTTCTTGGTGTAAAGTTGTTAGCTCATGCCTGTATACAATGCTATTGCCTACTGTTCCTCTCCACATGTACAAAGAATAACTGCAGCATCACCTTCTTCAAGTATTTCCTTTGAAATCTACATATTGATTCAGCCTTGAATTGAGTTTGCTTTTGCCATGAGTTATTCTCTTTTCTTTTCTTTTTTTGAGACGGAATCTTGCTCTGTCCCCCATGTTGGAGTGCAATGGTGTGATCTCGGCTCACTGCAACCTCCGCCTCCTGGGTTCAAGCAATTCTCTTGCCTCAGTCTCTCAAGTAGCTGGGATTACAGGCATGTGCCCCCATGCCTGGCTAATTTTTGTATTTTTAGCAGAGACAGGGTTTCACCATGTTGTCCAGGCTGGTCTCAAACTCCTGACCTCATTATCTGCCTGCCTTGGCCTCCCAAAGTGCTGGGATTGCAGGTGTGAGCTAAGGATGGGCATATAAAGCTGGGAGAATTGCAAGAAGTAATGTTTATTTATGTACTACATGCTTTGCTTTGATGCTTGTACCATAGCTACATCCCAGGATCTTTTCTACTGTAAGCTCCATGGAGGCTTGGAGTGTTGACTGTTATACCCTCAGTATGTGGGTACCACATTGCCTTACACATAGGTGCTCAATAAACACTTCCCTTATCAAAGGTGCCCCTTTTTGCACCCCGCCCCCCCACCATTTCCTCATGTTTGTATCTTCTTCCTCGTGCAGTGGTTGCTGTATCAGGTGCCTATCTAGTGGATCCTCCTCTCTGCTCACTCTATAGACATGCCTGTCCTGTGTCTAGTTACCTGTGTGAGATGTGTAATTGTTATAATTGGATCCACACTGGTAAATGAGTAGGTGCTAATAGCTCTCTGTGGGGCCCCAGAATCTTTTCTACCAACATTTACAGTATGGCAGATGAAGGGGAAGCCAAAGATGACAACTACCAGAGTGACGTCTCTGAGTTTTTTTTCATGATTTATTGCATGAATTCATTGAAATGCTGAGTTCTGTTTCATAATAGGGGTGTGTGTGTGTGTGTGTGTATGTGCGCGTGCGTGCATGCGTGCATGTATCTTTGTTGTACAATACAGGCATACTTTGGAGATAGTTTTGTTTTAGACCACCACAATAAAGCAAATATTGCTGTAAAGCAAGTCACACAAATTTTTTGGTTACTCAGTGCATATAAAAGCTTTGTTGGCTGAGCGTGGTGTCTCACACTCGTAATCCCAGCGCTTTGGGAGACCAAGGCAGGCAGATCCCCAGAGGTTGGGAGTTCGAGATCAGCCTGGCTAACATGGTGAAACTCCGTCTCTACTAAATATACAAAATTAGCTGGGTGTGGTGGCTCGCGCCTGTAATCCCAGCTACTCAGGAGGCTGAGGCGGGAGAATCACTTGAAGCCAGGAGGTGGAGATTGCAGTGAGCTGGGATGACACCACTGCACTCCACTCCAGTCTGGGCGACAGAGTGAGATTCGGTCTCCAAAAAAAAAAAAAACAAAGCTTTGTTTACACTATACTGTTGTCTATTAAGTGTGCAATAGCATTATGTCTAAAAAAAAAAAAAGCACATACTTTCATTTATTGCCAAAAAATGCTGGCAATCATTTAACCCTTCAGTGACCCATAACCTTTTTGCGGGTGGTGGGTTTTGCCTTAGTATTGATGGTGACTGACTGATCAGGGTGGTGGTTGCTGAAGGCTGGGGGATCTGTGGCAGTTTCTTAAAATAGGACAGCAATGAAGTTTGCCATATCTGTTGACTCTTCCTTTCATTGTAAGTTTCTCTGTAGCATACGATGCTGTTTGATAGCATTTTACCCACATTAGAACTACTTCTCCAAGCCTGCTGCTGCTTTATCAACTAAGTTTATAGTCTATTTTTGAAATAGTCATTTCAAAAATGTTTAAGGCTTCAAAAATGTTTAAACTAGATTCCATCTCAGAAAAACACTTCTTTTGTTCTTCCATAAGCAGCAACTCCTTTGTCCATTCATGTTTTATCATGAGATCACAGCAATTCAGTCATATCTTCAGGCTCCTCTTGCCTTGGCCTCCCAAAGTGGTAGGATTGTAGGTGTGAGCCACTGCACCTGACCATATCATCTTTTTTTTTTGTTTTGTTTTGTTTTGTTTTTGAGACAGAGTTTTGCTCTTGTTGCCCAGGCTGGAGCACAGTGGCACTATCTTGGCTCACTGCAACCTCTGCCTCCCGGGTTCAAACGATTCTCATGCCTCAGCCTCCCAATTAGCTGGGATTACAGGCATGTGCCACCACACCTAGCTAATTTTGTATTTTTAGTAGAGATGGAGTTTCACTGTGTTGGTCAGGTTGGTCTCAAACTCCTGACCTCAGGTGATCCACCCACTTCAGCCTCCGTATAATCTTTTTGTCTATAAATGGGTATGTCTTTCCTTCTGCTAGGCCATTAGTGCTGGTATTTGAGTTAGTTTATTTAGGAATTGGTGTAGTCAAGTCCAAGGTTGTACTACTCACCACATGACAGCCAATAAGTTAAGAGACAAGGTGTTAGGGCAAAGAAAGCAATTTTATTTGGGGAGCCAGCAACCCGAGAAGATGGTGAACTAGTAATGTCCTAAAGAACCATCTTACGTTAATACGAATTTTAGCCTCCTTTTATGTTAGAGGAAGAGAGAAGAAGGAGGAGATTGAGGTCAAGAGGTGACTATGATGACCACAGACATCTGGGTGGCAGTGAGGGTCTGTGGAGGTTGTGAAACTTCTTTGTCCTTGGTCAGGTCACAATACTATAAATCTTTAACATGGCTGGGCATGGTGGCTCACTCCTGTAATCCCAGCACTTTGGGAGGCTGAGGCAGGCAGATAACTTGAGCCTAGGACCAGCCTGGGCAACATGGCGAAACACCGTCTCTATCAAAAATTAAAAAATTAGCCAAGTGTGGTGGCACACACCGGTGGTCCCAGCTACTCAGGAGGCTGAGGTGGGAGGATCACCTGAGCCCAGGAGGTCGAGGCTGCAGTGAGCCATGATTGTGCCACTGCACTCTAGCCTGGGTGACAGAGTGAGACCCTGTCTCAAAAAAAAAAAAAGAAAGAAAAAAGAAATCGTTAACAACATTGTTATTTGTGTATACACTGCCCTTATCTCTTCAGAGGTTAGTTTTCAGAAGGGACTATTTGCTTTAAACTATAAACTATAGACTGAATATCTCCCATAGTTAGATGGTATCACTGGGTAGTGGTGGGGGCTTAGAAGCAAAATGGTGTTAGTCATGCTAGGCCTCCTTTTCACTGTTACATTGGGCTGGATTTGAGGTTTTTTGTGGTGTTATGGTTAACCTAGTGTACCCCAGTTTTCAAATTCTCTTAGAGATACTTTGTGATCAGAGTGGGAATTGGTTTACCAGAACAGTGTCTGTTCCAGTGTAAATTTCAGGTCTCCCCTTTGAAGTGTGCTTTAGTGAGGGTCTCTTTATATGCTCTTGATTTTCTCCCGTCCCTTTCTCAGTGATATTCTGCTCTTACTGTTCCTGGAAGTTTGTTTGCTTGGAGGTGGGGAGGGGTGGTAGGATGTGGTCTCTTCTTGATTAAGCCTCAGTTTCAGGCCTGAGTTTCAGGATCTTGCGCCTTCCCTGGCTGTTGTAGTGGGCTCAATGTGGAATGCTATCCCTCTCCCAGGACTCGGGTACCCATCCCTCCTCCCTGCTTTTTCACTGTTGTCTTAAGGGTAGAAGTAACCATTGTCCCTTCTGTCACAGTGAAGGCTTGTCTTCCCTAGTGGAGATAGGGTAGAGTGATTTGAGGGTAGTGTCCAGCCCCTCAGGCTTAGCTGCTGCCCACCCTCAGGTTTGCATCACAATGAGCATACCTCAGCTCTTTAGAGCTCTGTGTGCGTGGGGTGGGGGGGGTTGGAGGAGGAAGGTCCTGCAGGAAGTTGAGGTACCATATCCTCAATTTCTGTGACTCCCAGTGGTTTCACGCTATCTTTTCAGCAAGCCACATCAGATTTCACCCATTTACTGACTCTTCTACCCGTTCTTTTTGGTGTTCAGCTGTACTCTCTGAGAGGTGAGCATATGGTTGTCTCCTTTCTCCCTTCAGGTACGCTCCTTAGTTTTTGAGCCAACTGGTTGCTCTGTTGGTTTTTTTTTTTTTTTTTTAAATGGAGTCTTGCTCTTTCGCCCAGGCTGAAGTGCAGTGGCGTGATCTCGGCTCACTGCAAGCTCCGCCTCCTGGGTTCATGCCATCCTCCTGCCTCAGCCTCTCGGGTAGCTGGGACTACAGGTGCCCGCCACCATGCCCAGCTACTTTTTTTGTATTTTTAGTAGAGACGAGGTTTCACCGTGTTAGCCAGGATGGTCTCGATCTCCTGACCTCGTGATCCGCCCGCCTCGGCCTCCCAAAGTGTTGGGATTATAGGCGTGAGCCACCGCGCCCAGTGCTCTGTTGAGTTTAAAGAAAGTCTTGAATTTGAAATTAGTTCAGCTCTTTTTCATTGTAGTTCTCTTGTTCCACGGTTTAAGCCAGAAATTTGGTTACTCTTAAAATTTTAACATGAGCATTTCCTTAAGTCTAAGCTCAATTATTATTCCTGTCCTCCTGAATAAGACCAAGAGTTTGGAATGAATTACTCCTTAACCGTTAGCCCCTCTTCCATGTTAATATTATTTATGTGTTAGTTTTGCCTTACTTAAGCCACCTTACACCTATAAAAATAGTGAATATTTACTCATGTGTTTTTCAGGTTTCTTTGGTCACCATTCTTCCTGCACTCTATTTCTTGCTTCTTTATTAAAAAATGTTCTTAAATAATTATTTCAGTAAGGACCCTTTAATAGTAAACTTGGGCTTGGTGTTTGTGAAAGTGTCTGTACTTCACTTTTTCTCTTGAATGATTGTTGAGCTGGGTCCAGAATTTGGGTTAATTACTTTCCCTGAGTACTTCGATGTTATTCTCCTGTGTTTTGACAAATTTGTAAATTTTTTTTTAACTTTTATTTTAAGTTTGGGGGTACATATGAAGTTTTGTTACATAGGTAAACACATGTCACAGGGGTTTGTTGTACATATTATTTCATCATCCAGGTGTTAAGCCCAGTACCCAATAGTCATTTTTTCTGCTCCTTTCCCTCCTCCCATCCTCCACCCTCAGGTAGACCTCAGTGTCCGTTGTTTCCTTGTGTTCGTAAGTTCTTATCATTTAGCTCTCATTAATTTTTAATTTTTTGGTGGAGATGGGTTTCATTTTATTGCTTAGGCTGGTCTGGAACTCCTGGCTTCAAGTGATCCTCCTCAGCCTCCCAAAGATCTGGAATTACAGCTGTGAACTACTGCACCTGGCGTATTTTTATTTGCTAATGAGAAGTCAACAGTCAGTTTAGTTGTAATTTCGTTGTAGGGAGGTAATTCTCTCTCCTCTTGAGCTATTTTTAAGATCTTTTCCTTGTTTATTTATTTATTTTTTATTTACAGTACTTTTGAGTTGCTGTTTATTTCCTTGTTTTTTTGATCTTCAGGTTTTTTTTTTTTTTTTTTTGCGATATTTCTAGGTGTGGATTTGTTTTATGTATCCTGCTTTTATTTGATGTATTCCATTAGTCCGAGGACCCCTGATGTCTTCAGCTGTGGGAGAAAATCTTAGCCATTATCTTTTAAAATAGTTTTGTCTCCATTTTCCATTTATGGAACCATTATTTAGATATGTTTTAGGATTTTTCATCACATCCTTCATGTTGTTTAAGTTTTCTTTAATTTACATTTCTCTCTCTTCTGGGTAATTTCTTGACATCTACGATTCACTAATTTCCTCTTTAGCTGTGCAGTTAATTTGTTAACTTATTGAGGGTTTCACTAAAAACATTTGGCTATATATAAATAGTCAAATATGTAAATATTGATATTTATACAAATATATATGTGTGTATAAACATATATATATATATACGTGTTTTAAAGATAGAGTCTTGCTGTGTTGCCCAGGTTGGTGTTGAACTCCTGGTCTCAAGTGATCCTCCCACCTCGGCCTCCCAAAGTACTGTGATGTACAGGCATCAGCCACTGTGCCCCACCTTGAATATATTTTCAAATTTAAGAATTTCTGTTACATTTTCTTTCAAATCTGTTTTTAAATTTTCTTTCAAATCTGCTTTTAAATTTTCACAAGGGCATTTTCTTGGGACATTTTAAAATATAGTTATGTTTAAGTCCTGTTTGGATTATTTTCTTAGCTGTAATTTTTGAGGAATGAAATCTCCCATTTGGCTTCCCTTCTTCCCTCCAAGATTTTTGCTGTTTCTCCGTGTGGTGTGCAATATTTGACAATTTGAGAATTGTTTGCCTATGCCCGGGTTGTGGGATGCTCTTTTGGTCTGGTTTTGCATTTGTCTCTGATGGGACCCTTTGGGTTCACTGCGTCTAGAGAGGTTTTGGTCTATTCTCAGATGGGTCTCCAGCACCTGCAAAGTAGTGTAAATTTTGACTCCATATTTGTGTAGAACAGACTTGGGGTTTTCCCTTCTGTTTGGGTCCCTTTTTTTTTTTTTTTTTTGAGATGGAGCCTTGCTCTGTTGCCCAGGCTGGACTGCAATGGCACAATCTTGGCTCACTGCATAATCCGGTTCCTGGGTTCAAGCTATTCTCCTGCCTCAGCCTCCTGAGTAGCTGGGATTACAGGCATGTGCCACCACGCCCTGCTAATTTTTGTATTTTTAGTAGAGACAGGGTTTCACCATGTTGGTCAGGCTGATCTCGGACTCCTGACCTCAAGGGATCCGCCCATCCGGCCTCCCAAAGTGCTGGGATTACAGGCATGAGCCACTGCATCCAGCCTGTTGGGGTCACTTTCTATGCACAGCCCTGGGCTAGTGTTTGTAGCTTTTCTTTTTATTTTTTCACTCAGGGGCAGACCTTTATGTCTTTGTCTTTGTCTTTGTGCTGGTGGTTCACCTCCAGCTTCTTTCCCAGGCCCAGGCTTCAGACAGCTGATATATTTTGGCTCTGTGTCTCCACCCAAATCTAATCTCGAATTGTAATCCCCACATGTCGAGGGGAGGGATTTAGTGGGAGGTGACTGGATCATGGGGGCCGTTTCCCCCATGCTGTTCCTGTGAGTTCTCATGAGATCTGATTATTTTATAAGCGGCTCTTCCCCCTTTACACTCTGTGTCATGCTGCCTTGTGGAGAAGGTGCCTGCTTCCCCTTCTGCCATGATTGTAAGTTTCCTGAGGCCTCCCCCGCCATACGGAACTGAGGGTCAATTAAACTGCTTTCCTTTATAAAATAAATTACCCAGTCTTGGGTAGTATCTTTAAAGCAGTGTGAGAACAGACTAAACAGGAAGCTTCTCCAGTTTCCTGGTCCTGTAATCATTTGCATTTGCAGCCCTTGATTTAGAGGGCAGGGGTTAGCAGGTGTTTATCATGTGAAGAATCTCATTTAATACATTTTTGTGTCTTTGCAGCCACTCCTTTCTATTCTAGTTTTCTTCCTGACTGTTGGTCAGGAGGTAGTTCTGCCAGTTAAGAACCAGGAAGTAGGCTTGTAATCCCAGCACTTTGGGAGGCCGAGGCGGGCAGATCACCTGAGGTCAGGAGTTTGAGACCCAGCCTGGCCAACATGGTGAAACCCCGTATCTACTAAAAATACATATACACAAAAAATTAGCCAGGCATGGTGGGTGGGCACCTGTAATCCCAGCTACTTGGGAGACTGAGGCAGGAAAATCGCTTGAACCTGGTAGGCAAAGATTACAGTCCGTGAGCTGAGACCGCGCCATTGCACTCCAGCCTGGGCAACAAGAACGAAACTCTGTCTCAAAAAAAAAAAAAAAAGAACTGGGAAGTAGTTATAACCACAGACAACCCCCACCTTGAACAGGTTATTTACCAAAAGTTCGTTTGAACATTGATTGTGTAGGGCACAGTTCACATTATCTGATGGGAACTATGTTATTTAAAAAATGGATTTGTTTCCCAGGTGAACCTGAGGAGTCTGTTCTCTCCATTATGCAGTTGAAATTCGTATAGACTTGTGAGTTCTTTGGAACAGTAATCAATATATAGTATGTGATTTCTGTGGGAAGGTATAATACATTTTAATGTTCTCGGTGAAGAAGGGAGTATGCTGTTTTCCAGCCTCAGTCGGTATTTCCTGGTGTGACCTGCCAGCTACCAGACCCCAACAGTTGTTACAAACTCCAGCCACTGTTTTCAAATCTGCCACTAAATTATCACCACTCATAGTCAGCACATGACCTTGCCTCCACTTCACTGAGAACTTTGAGCCATCTGGTTGATTTTCTTCAACTTCTGGCTCCATCTACCAGTTTGTCATCCCTCCCTCTCCAGTGTTGCTCTCTCCTCATGTCTCAGAGGATGAGATGCTTCTTCTGCTGTTTGAGGCAGTCCTTTGCCAGGGGCCTTAGGCTTCACTAGCTGCTTCTTTGGCAGTCTTTTCCCATCAGTTATTTCCCTTCATTCTCCCCATTCTGTTCCTAGTGGCTGTCTACTTGGGGAGGAGGGGTGAAGATTTTGCCTCCAGGGGACATTTGGCAGTGTCTGCCGACATTTTTGGTTGTCAGAATTGGGAGGTGGTGGTGATGCATGTGCTGCTAGCATCTAATGGGTAGAGGCATCTAGATATCCTACAATGCACAGGACAGCCCCATGACAAAGGATGACCTGGTCCACAATGTCAGTAGTGCCCGGGTTGAGTAATGTTTCTGCATCCTCAGGGTCTCACTTTTGACTCCTTCATTTTTCTCTGCCCGTTATCTTATGCCTAAGATTCTCATCCTAGGAAACCCTCCCTGAACCACATGTCCAATCCTCTCCTAGCTACCTAAATTCTCCCCTTCTCGTTGAAACTTCTGAAAGAGTGATTTACGTGTAGTCTCTCACTCACTTTTGAAATTTTAGCTGTTGCTTTCTGGCTTCCCATCCCCACCACTGCTTAAACTGTTTTTGCTGAGAATGCTTGTGACCTCTTGTGTGCTGCATCTAGTGAATTCATTTATTCCTAATTTTACTTGACATTTTTGTTGCACCTGACACTGTTAATCACTATCTCCTTGAACCAGTGTATTCCATTGTCATCCTTGTTCTCCATGTCCTTCTCTTGTATTTCTTTCTCTCCCTCCCGTGTGGGCTTCTTGATGATCTGCTTACTCCTTACACACTGCTGTTACCTGGTTTTGACTTCTTAGCCTAGGATTATCATAGGTCATTGTCTCCATGAAATACCTCAGTTACCCCAAGGATTTCAGTTGCACTTACATACAGATGTTTTTCTAAATTTCTAAATTCTTTTTTTTTCTTTTTGAGACAGAGTCTCACTCTGTTGCCCTGGCTGGAGTGCAGTGGCAGCTCACTGTATCCTCACCCTGTAAAGACGGGGTTTCTCTGTGTTGCCCAGACTGGTCTCAGAACTCCTGGGTTCAAACAATCCAACTGCCTTGACCTCCCAAAGTACTGGGATTACAGGCTTGAGCCACCATGCCCGGCTTAAATTCTTCCATGACTTTTCCCTCCAGGCTTTAGTGTCCCTTGCAATCTGCTGGAAATCTACACCTGAATATTCTATAGGTACCTTACACTCAGCATGTCTAATGTGAAGTACATCTTTTCCTGAAACTTAGTTTTCTGAGATCCACCCGGGCTCCCAAGACAGATAGTTGGGTCTTGTCCAGTTTGTATATTTATCTCCAGTTGCCAGTGTGATATAAAATATGATTTAGATCATATCACTCACCTACTTGAAAGTCTGCACTGGTGCTGTCTTGGTAACAGAAAGAGAAAGTAGACTGAATTCCCTCATCTTGCCCATCAGGCTCTCCTTGATATAGTCTCTGCCCACCCACCTCTCCAACCTCACATTGTCTCTCTCCTGCCTCAAACGCTATGCTCCGGCATGTATAGCTTCCTATACAGTTTTGTTTCAAACTTGATGTCTTTATGTCTTTTGCCTGGAATGCAGTATTTTTCTATTGAATATGTGGTTTGCTTGCCTTCTGAGTGAGATTCCCTATTGCTTGCCTTCTGGTGAGATTCCCTATTCCTCACGGAAGCTACAGTTAATTGGCACCTTGCCCCACTTCTGTGGCCTCAACATCATGAGGAGTAAGGATGTCTGAATTATTTCAGAGAGCCAGGGCTTGGTAAATGCTGCATTAGTCTTGTTGAAAGAAGGTAGAGAGGGGACATTGGCAAGGGTGTTTCACAGCTCTTCAGTTATGTAGCTTACTACTAGCCATTTCTTTCCTCAGTCCCTACTTCCTCTATTTTATTACCTTTCAGGAGTTCTTCTGGAAAAATGTATCTTTTGAGGGAGACCCTCTTTTATTTTTTTAAATTTATTTATTTATTTTTTAGACAAAGTCTCACTGTGTTTTGCCCAGGCTGGAGTGCAGTGGCACGATCTCGGCTCACTGCAACCTCTGCCTCCCGGGTTCAAGCAATTCTGTGCCTCAGCCTCCCGAGTAGCTGGGATTATAGGTGCACGCCACCATGCCCAGCTAATTTTTGTATTTTTAGTAGAGTTGGGGGTTTCACCATGTTGGCCAGGATGGTCTCGATCTCTTGACCTCATGATACGCCTGCCTCGGCCTCCCAAAATGCTGGGATTACAGGTGTGAGCCACTGTACCCGGCCCCCTTAATTCTTTTGATGTGAAATAAGCAAATGCTGCCAAATGTAAGATATGTTGCTCAGTTTTTAGTCTAGATTTATTATGTTCTGATTCTTGGAAAATGAAAATCCACTCCTGATTTTTTGGTTAATACATACCTCATACAGTGACTGTGAAAATTAAACTAAATAACATAGGTGAAGTGCCCAACACAGTACTTGGTACATAATAGGCAGCAGGAAATACTAGTTTCTGTTATTCATTCTTCTTTGCCAGATTATTAAAATGACTACAGTACTCCATACATTAGACAAAAAGTTGTTTTTACTGAACCCTTGTTTGATGAAGGGCAATATGCCAAATACCTTGAGGGATACAGAGATGTTTTAGGCTGCTTCCTGTCCAGGGATAAATATTAGCATACTGTATATATAGTTACATTTTGAGGCTTTTTTTTTTTTGAGACAGAGTTTCGCTCTTCTTACCCAGGCTGGAGTGCAATGGCGCAGTCCTGGCTCATGGCAACCTCCGCCTCCCGGTTTCAAGCAATTCTCCTGCCTCAGCCTCCCAAGTAGCTGGAATTACAGGCACCTGCCACCATGCCCAGTGTTTTCTTATATTTTTAGTAGAGATGGAGTTTCACCATGTTGGCCAGGCTGGTCTCAAACTCCTGACCTCAGGTGATCCGCCTGCCTCAGCCTCTCAAAGTACTGGGATTACAGGCGTGAGCCACTGTGCCCGGCCTTTTTTTTTTTTTTTTTTTTTTTTTTTAAACACGCTGTTGTGAAAACTTTTTGGTCTTCTAATGTTACTTTATTTGAGCACAGAACACTTTAAAGTTTGGTTGCCACATTTAATCCATTACACCTCTGTGAGAGTAGTTATTAGTTCCATTTTATAGCTAGGGGCCCTGAAGGGTGGCAGGAGTAAAAATAGGGTATATTGGGATGTAGAAGAACGCTAACCATTATTATTTCCAACCTTGGTAGGTGTAGAATAAATACTTGAATGAATGAATGAATGTTCTTTTATAAGTTGTATATTGAGCCCCTACCTAAATCTTACCTCTACTTCTTCTTTTTCTTTTCTTTTCTTTTTTTTTGAGCTGGAGTTTTGCTCTTGTTGCCCAGGCTAGAGTGCAATGGCAGATCTTGGCTCATTGCAACCTCCATCTCCTGGATTCAAACGATTCTCCTGCCTCAGCCTCCCGAGTAGCTGGGATTACAGGCACCCGCCACCACACATGGCTAATTTTTGTATTTTTAGTAGAGATGGAGTTTCTCCATGTTTGTCAGGCTGGTCTTGAAATCCCGACCTCAGGTGATCCGCCTGCCTTGGCCTCCCAAAGTGCTGGGTTTATAGGCGTGAGCCACTGTGCCCAGCCAAAATCTCTACTTCTTATAGTTTTATTCAACCCCTTTTATGTTTAATTTAATTGATTAATTTTTTTGAGACAGGTTCTCACTCTATTGCCCAGGCTAGAGTGCAGTGGCATGATCTTGGCTCCCTGCAGCCTTGCCTCCCTGATTGAAGCAATTCTCCAGCCTCAGCCTCCTGAGTAGCTGGGACTACAGGTGTGCGCCACCATGTCCTGCTAATTTTTGTAATTTTTTGTAGAGGTGGGGTTTTGCCGTGTTGCCCAGGCTGGTCTCAAACTCCTGAGCTCAAAATGATCCACCTGCCTCGGCCTCCCACAGTGCTGGGATTATAGGTGTGAGCCACCATGCCCGGCCCCCTTTTATATTATCTGGCAAAAATAAGTATTAACATTTAATGGTTGATAGGGAGGACACTGGAAGTTGGAAGAGAGATAACACACACTGTTTTATACATAATAAAAAGGCATTGAGGGAAGGTATATGTGTTGATACTGATTTAACTTTTTGCCCTTGTGCTGATTCTTTGCAAGACTACTTTTCTGGTTTCTGTAACAACTGCAAAGGGCTTCCCAAGTTTGGGTCTAGGGTAAATGGCTCAATTTGTTGCACTCTAAGGATGATTGTGTTAATAGATTTTTCATTCTAATCTCTAGTAAAGTCGGGAAAATCTATTGTAATTAGGCTCAGACTCAAGGGGAAAACTTTAGGTAGATGAATTTGCGAATATACAAACTTTAATAGAATAAGTGATTACTGTCTCAGAGTTTACTCTGTATTTAGCTGTCTGTAGTTGGTTGTCTTAGATAGTGAAATACGGTCTTTTAGTAAAAATGGTAAGACCCCTGATTAGGATTTGAAGTAGGACATCCATGAACTTATTGCAGGTAGTAAGTAGTATTAACACATCTCTTTCACTGTCCACATGGAATACTGCATTTAGTTGTTGTTGTTGTTGTTTTTTGAGACAGCCTCGCTCTGTTGCCCAGGCTGGAATGCGGTGGTGTGATCTCGGCTCACTGCAACCTCTGACTCCCGCATTCAAGCGATTCTCCCATCTCAGCCTCCCAAGTAGCTGGGATTACAGGCACGTGCCACCACGCCTGGCTAATTTTTGTATTTTTAGTAGAGATGGGTTTTGCCATGTTGCCCAGGCTTAGATGTTCTTTTTCTGTGTTTCTCCTCAAGTGTACAGTTCTCTGGTTTGTGAATTCACTGGGTGGTTGTGATGTCCAGTCAGTAAAATGATAAACATGAAAGCACTTTGAAAATGATTTAATGTCATTGCATGGAAATGATACAATATCATTGTATCACTATTTATAATAGTCCTGAAGTGTTTTTTTTTTGTTTTTTTTGGTTTTTTTTGAGACGTGTCTCACTCTGTCACCCAGGCTGGAGGGCAGTGGCATGACCTTGGCTCACTGCAACCTCCACCTCCTGGGTTCAAGTGATTCTCGTTCAGCCTCCCTAGTAGCTGGGATTACAGGCGTGCACCACGACGTCCAGCTAATTTTTGTATTTTTTGTAAAATGGGGTTTTACCATGTTGGCCAGGCTGATCTCAAACTCCTGACCTCAAGTGATCCACCCGCTTCAGCCTCCCAAAGTGCTGGGATTACAGGTGTGGGCCACTGGGCCTCAAGTGTTTTTAACCACATTTGAGTGCCCTCTTCTTTTTGTTCACACAACTTTACTGTAACCCCACTAATTTTTTCAGATGTAGTTCATATACTATCTCCTGTGTAAAACATAACCTCTTCAGTCTGAAATGGGTACTGTTTTCTTTGAACATTTGTAGCTATTTTGATTTGTATAGTTCATTTGGTCATCATGAGTCTGAATTGTCACATCTTGCCTGTTGCCTTGATAAGTTAATAATGTAGGATCTTCAGATGTTTAACTCTTAATGAGACCAGCAAACATTTATTGAACACTTATTGTCCTAATCTCTGGACATAAAGTTTTCATGTATTAATTCCAGTGTTCACAACTGGATTGTAAGGTACTTTAAAGAAAAGACCATGATGTGTACTTCCTGGTTTCATGAATGTTTCCTTTGTATATAATAAAATGTAGCAGTGGGTAAGATTAGTGGATGTATCATTAATGTTGAAATTGAGTTTTAACATTTTCCTTTTTAGAACCAGTCTAGCACTTGTCTGGGATAACCGAATTTTTGTTAAAATTGGTCCATATGTATTTCCTTTCTTTTTTAGTTTGTTTCACATACTTTGACTTATTTCCTGCTTATTTCTCCTCCATTAAGGTATAAATTCTCTCCTTAAATTGCTTAGCCTTGGATTTTCACAGATTTTTTTGAAAAACCTATGTTTTCATAGGCATGTTGTCTTTGTAAGATCTAACTCTGCAGTGATTTATTGAGCTCGTTTTGTTTTACTTATTGAGCATCAAGATTGAAAGAGGAAAGTCATGTAATTTTCATTATTTATAATGCATTTGGCTTTTAAAAGTGTTTTGAGGTTAAAACCAATAGCAGTCTAGCATTAGTTGAAGGTATTTTGAAGAAGTGGTTAGTATCCTTGGGGCTTTTATCAGGAGGTAGCCTTTATGTAGAGACTTGAAGGAATAGTGTTAGCAGGGTGTTCTTGTTGGAGCGCCCCTTATTTGATGGTTTGGAGTCCATAATTGGAAAATTAATTTTTAAAATTGGTAAAGCTCTAAGCAATCAAATACGAATGCACATATAACTATTTTGCCATAAAGCGTACTTTTCTTTCTTATTTCTTTTTTTTTGAGATGGAGTCTTGCTCTGTTGCCCAGGCTGGAGTGCAGTGGTGTGATCTCGGCTCACTGCAACCTCCGCTTCCCGGGTTCAAGGGAATTTTGTGTGTCAACTTCCCTCCCAGGTAGCTGGGATTACAGGCGCCTGCCACCATGCCTGGCTAATTTTTGTATCTTTAGTAGAGACAGGGTTTCACTGCTTTGGCCAGGCTGGTTTCAAACTCCTGACCTCATGATCTGCCCACCTTGGCCTCCCAAAGTGCTGGGATTATAGGAGTGAACCACCGTGCCCAACCTAAGGCATACTTTTGATTGTCAGTATTTGTTTGTTTGAGATGGAGTCTTGCTCTGTCTCCCAGGCTGGAGCGCAGTGGCGTGATCTTGGCTCACCGCAACCTCTGCCTCCCAGGTTCAAACAATTCTCCTGCCTCAGCTTCCCAAGTAGCTGGGATTACAGGCGCACACAACCACACCGGCTAATTTTTACGTTTTTAGTAGAGATGAGGTTTCACCGTTTTGGTCAGGCTGGTCTTCTACTGACCTCAAATGATCCACCCGCCTCATTATATCATTTGAAAATGATACAATGTCATTGCGTGGAAATGATATAATATCATTGCATCACTATTTATAATAGTCCTCAAATTTTTTTTTTTTTTTTTGAGACCATGTCTCACTCTGTCACCCAGGCTGGAGAGCAGTAGCATGATCTTGGGTCACTACAACCTCTGCCTCAGCCTCTCAAAGTGTTGGGATTACAGGCGTGAGCCACTATGCCTGGCTCGTTGCCACTATTTTGACGTATGTCTGGGACCTTTCTCAGCTGACTGAAGTTCAGTGTCATCTTACTTGTATAATCCATCCTATGTGTGCAGTAGGTTCAGTTTCGACGACTTGAAAGTAGAGCAATAATTTAGATAACCTATGAAACTAGTGCAGAATAATAGATTTTTACAGTTGTCTCCTGTCTTTTAACCTAATCTAACACACATCTGATTTGACAGGCACATTTTTTAAGTGACTCATCACCTTTGTTGAATCTTACCAAAGCATCCAATGTAATTTTTACAGAAATAGCACTTTCTTGTAATTGGTTTGTACACTATTTAATTGAAAAACATGTAATGATTATTACCAGAGGAATTGACAGTTGTGGGTAAGAAATGCAACTGACTTCTGGATACAAAGCATCCAGCTCAATATAAGGGAGCAGAAGTGTGAAGTTGAACTAGATAGTTGACCATTAGCCAAAAACATTTGTACTGATGGCAACAGCCAGACCTCTGTTTTACAGAGGTAATGAGGAGTTTGATGAGGAGTTTGGTAACTGTTAGGTTGAGGACTGTTAAGAGGCCTGCTTGAGGCCAGTATGGCACTTGAGTGCACAGTGCAAACCTGCTTCTGTAATGCATTTAATACTTTTTAAAAAATTCCTTTTCCCATGAATAACATGCTTTTTTATATAACAGAAGATAACCGTAACAATTATCATGTAACAGAAAATAACTGTTATTCGGAATGCTTGCAGAAAATCACTGTTTAACTAAGATTTCTGTAAAGCCTTTTCCTAAGATTTCTGTAAAGCCTGTTTCTGTCATTGCCTGAAACATCGTTATGCAGCACATGACTGCCTTTATTTTGGCACTTCTTATTTGGAGTTAATTAATCCCTTCACCTTTACTATGAGGTCTTCCTCTGAAAAACTTTTGTATACAACATCTGATCCACAGTTGATACCCAACAAACTGAATGAAAGAGAAGTTCTAGCCACTTAAGTAGATGTCACAGCCCAATCTTTTTCTTTTTCTTTTCTTTTTTTTTTTTTGAGACAGAGTTTTGCTCTTGTCGCCCAGGCTGGAGTGTAGTGGTGCTCACTGCAACCTCCGCCTCCCAGGTTCAAGTGATTCTCCTGCCACAGCCTCCTGAGTAGCTGGGATTACAGGTGCCCACCACCACACCCAGCTAATATTTGTATTTTTAGTAGAGACGGGATTTCACCATGTTAACTAGGCTGGTCGAACTCCTGACCTCAGGTGGTCCACCCACTTTGGCCTCCCAAAGTGCTGGGATTACAGGCATGAGCCACTACGCCCACCCATCACAACCCAATCTTCCATCACAACCCAATCTTCCGTCACAACCCAATCTTCCGTCACAACCCAATCTTGATGTGGTGTAGTTTTCATTGATGTGCCACCGAAAAATAAGCTGTCATTATTTATAAACTCAGTCCAGAGAATATTTTAGGATAATTATACTCAGTTGAGTATATTATATTCCATATGTCAAAGATGCTGTGCTCTGTCTACAGAATCCTGAGCTTAATAATACATAGTTCTTGTCTGTGGACATGTATATTTTTGGTACAGCGGAAATAAATGAGGAGGAGAGATTCATTGAAGCCTGAAGGAATTTGTGAGGATTTGAGAGTAGATAGGACCTGAACTGGACTTGGAATGGTAACAATAATTAGGATTTTTTGGCAGATATTTTATTGCGTTATGGCATTTGATAGTCTGGATCTCCTTCAAATTCTTTTTCCTTCTTTTCTGTCAAGTACTCCTAGTCTTCCTACATCCATCTCTAGCCTTCTTCTTCTGCAATAATCTTTATTTTCCTTAACAATCTATTGCCTTTGGCCATTTTCCTCCTCTTTTTTGCCTTTGGTGTAGTGCTTTATTGTTTTAACCCTAACCCTGTGCTTCTGGAAATAATGCTTTTCTGTCTTCTACATAGCCACAACAGTTCATCAATATCCTTCTTAGAGCATATATCGTTTCTTTGCACTATAGTTATATACAGACCCCATCCTCTGCTGGACCTTAACTTCTTGAGGGAAAGTTGCACCTTTATAGTTCTTTTTTTTTTTTTTTTTTTGAGACGGAGTCTTGCTCTGTAGCCCGGGCTGGAGTGCAGTGGCCGGATCTCAGCTCACTGCAAGCTCCACCTCCCGGGTTTATGCCATTCTCCTGCCTCAGCCTCTGGAGTAGCTGGGACTATAGGCGCCTGCCACCTCGCCCGGCTAATTTTTTGTATTTTTAGTAGAGACGGGGTTTCACCGTGTTAGCCAGGATGGTCTCGATCTCCTGACCTCGTGATCCGCCCGTCTCGGCCTCCCAAAGTACTGGGATTACAGGCTTGAGCCACCGCGCCCGGCCTATAGTTCTTACAGTATCTGGTATATAGTTTTCTAGGTAGTAGGCACCATATACTATTCTCTTACATTTAGCTTCTTTCCTCGAACTCAACTCTTCTTCTAGACTTTCCTTTTTCTGTGCATAGTACTAGAGTTCTTTCAATTCCCCATTCTAGTCAGTGAGTTCTGCTTCTGTCTTTGAAATGTTATTTGTAGCCCCACCATTTTTTCCACTGTCATCATTGCATGCCCATTAAAAGATAAATATTTAGTGCATATTATGTTCTAAGCACTGTGTAGGTGCTAGGAATACAAATGTAACAGATCCAATTCCTTGTTCTTAGAATACTAGTTGGGGGTTATTTTGGTACTTTGTTAAGCAAATGTTTATTGAACACTTTCTTTGTGCGGAGCTCTATTGTAGGCATAGATGTATTATAGTCAGAGTCATTTTCCACAGGCTGCTCGTCTTCAAGGGGAAAATATGGCTACTGGATTTCTTCTGTTCTAAGTATACTTTTCTTCCCATTTTCTTTTAGCATCTCTGAAATCCAGATGCGTCTAAACCCTGGTATGTATGTTTAATTTTTTTTTTTTTTTTTCTGAGACTGAGTCTCACTCTGTCGCCCAGGCTGGAGTGCAGTGGTGCGATCTCGGCTGACTGCAACCTCTGCCTCCTGGGTTCAAGCGATTCTCCTGCCTTAGCCTCCTGAGTAGCTGGGATTACAGGTGCGTGCCACCGTGCCCAGATAATTGTTCTATTTTTAATAGAGACGGGGTTTCACCATGTTTTTTGGGCTGGTCTCGAACTCCTGACCTCATGATCGGGCTGCCTTCGCCTCCCACAGTGCTGGGATTGCAGGTGTGAGCTACCACACCTGCCTTTTTTTTTTTTTTTTTTTTTTTTTTTTTTTTGAGATGGAGTTTCGCTCTTGTTGCCCAGGCTGGAGTGCAATGGCACGATCTCGACTCACTGGAACCTCCGCCTCCTGGGTTCAAGCGATTCTCCTGCCTCCGCCTCCTGAGTAGCTGGGATTACAGGCACCTGCCACAATGCCCGGCTAATATTTTTGTACTTTTAGTAGAGACGGGGTTTCACCATGTTGGCCAGGCTGGTCTCAAACTCCTGACCTCAGGTGATCCACCTGCCTTAGCCTCCCAAAGTGTTGGGATTACAGGCATGAGCCTGTTTAATGTTTTTTATTCCCCCTTCAAGAGGTATTAAATTGATGCTGCTTACAATTAGTAGTTGTAACTATAGTATAATTTCTAATTACTATACTGTATACTATAGTTGAACTGTAGTATAAATGGTAAGTATTATGATGGACATATGTGTAGAATTGTGCTGTCAAATGTACCTTCTAGCTACGTGTGGCTATGTAAATATGTTAATTAGACATTAAATTTATTAAATTTTAATTAAAATTAAAAGATTCACTTGAACCCAGAAGTTTGAGACCAGACTGGGCAACATGGTGAAACTCTGTCTCTACAAAAAATCTGTGCCCCTCCCCCTCACAATCAGCTAGGTGTGGTAGCACATGCTTGTAGTCCCAGCTACTGGGGGAGTTATGGTGGAGGTGGGGCCGAGGATCATTTGGGAACGGGACATCGAGGCTGCAATGAATCGTGCATTATTGCACCACTGCATTTCAGCCTAGGTGACAGAGCGAGACCCTGTCTCAAAAAAAGAAAGATTCAGTTCCTCAGTTTCACTGGCCACAGTTCAGATACCCAATAGCCACATTTGACTAGTGGCTACTGTATTAGACAGTGCAGATATAGAACATTCCCATCATTGCAGAATGTTCTATTAGATAGCACTGGTCTAGAATGTGGTTCCACAGTTGTACCTGGAGGGTTGGAAAAGCTTTGGTTAGTTTACTTCCTGGCATCATTATTACCTGTATTTCTTTCCTTCAAGGAGGTCAGGGAACTTTTCTGTCTTTTCCTTCTGTCTTCAGTTTTACCAGAGCCTGGGATAGTAAGTGGTAGGTACCCAGAAATAAAAAACAAGTGGAGCATTAAATAGTTTAGGTGAAAGGGGGAAAGGCTGTACATTTGCATAACAGGAAGTAGCTTAGCTGGCTTTATTCAACATGTATCCTGGTGTCCTTTTTTAAAGAGGGTTTTTAGAACAAATTTCATCACATTGAAAATTTAAGAACTTTTATCCAGGTTTATATTAGTTTTGTTGTTGCGCTGCTATAAAGAAATACCTGGCCGGGCGCGGTGCCTCACGTCTGTAATCCCAGCACTTTGGGAGGCCAAGGTGGGTGGATCATGAGGTCAGGAGATCGAGACCATTCTGGCTAACACGGTGAAACCCCGTCTCTACTAAAAATACAAAAAATTAGCCGGGCGCCTGTAGTCCCAGCTACTCGGGAGGCTGAGGCAGGAGAATGGCGTGAACCCGGGAGGCGGAGCTTGCAGTGAGCCGAGATCACGCCACTGCACTCCAGCCTGGGCGACAGAGCAAGACTCCGTCTCAAAAAAAAAAAAAAAAAAAAAGGAATACCAGAGGCCAGGCACCGTGGCACACACCTGTAATCCCAGCACTTTGGGAGGCCGAGGCAGGCAGACCACCTGAAGTCAGGAGTTCCAGACCAGCCTGGCCAAAACATGGCAAAACCCTGTATCTACAAAAAATACAAAAAAATAAAAAAATAAATTAGCCAGGCATGGTGGTGGGTGACTGTAATCCCAGCTACTCGGGAGGCTGAGGCAGGAGAATCGCTTGAACCTGGGAGGTGGAGGTTGCGGTGAGCAAAGATTGTGCCACTGCACTCCAGCCTGGGCGACAGAACGAGACTCCGCCTCAAAAAACAAACAAGAAGTACCTGAGACTGGGTAATTTGTAACGAAAAGAGGTTTAATATGCTCATGGATGCTTCTGCAGGCTGTACAGGAGGCGTGACTGCTTCTGGGGAGGCCTCAGGAAGCTTGCTTTCTTGTTTTTTTGAGATGGAGTCTCGTTCTGTCACCAGGCTGGAGTGCAGTGTGGGATCTCAGCTCACTGCAACCTGTGCCTCCCAGGTTCAAGCAATTCTGCCTCAGCCTCCTGAGTAGCTGGGACTACAGGTACACCATGCCCAGCTAATTTTTTTTTTTTTTTTTTTTTGAGATGCAGTTTTGCTCTTGTTGCCCAGGCTGTGGTGCAGTGGTGCGATCTCGGCTCACTGCAACCTCCGCCTCCCGGATTCAAGCGATTCTCCTGCCCCAGCCTCCCGAGTAGCTGGGATTACAGGCATGTGCTACCATGCCTGACTAATTTTGTATTTTTAGTACAGATGGGGTAATTTTTGTATTTTTAGTAGAGATGGGGCTTCACCATGTTGGCCAGGATGGTCTTGATCTCTTGACCTTGTGATCCGCCCGCCTCGGTCTCCCAAAGTGTTGAGACAGGCGTGAACCACTGCACTCGGTCTCAGGAAGCTTTCAATCATAGCAGAAAGCAAAGGGGAAGCTGTCAAGTCTTACTTGGCAAGTGGAAGTGGGGTACGGTCGGGGGGGACCGTACTATACACTTTTAAACAACCAAGTCTTTTGAGAACTCAGTATCATGAGAACAGCACTCAGGTGGATGGTGTTAAACTATTAGAAACTGCCCCCATTATCTAATCATCTCCCACCAGGCCCCACCTCCAACACTGGGGATTACAATTGAACCTGAGATTTGGGTAGGGGCACAGATCCAAACCATATCAAGGTTCTTTTTATTTATTTATTTATTATTTATTTATTTTTTTTTGGAGACAGGGTCTCACTCTCTTGCCCAGGCTGGGGTGCAGTGGTGCGATCTCAACTCACTGCAGTCTCTATCTCTCCAGGCTCAGGTGATCCTCCCACCTCAGCCTCCAGAGTAGCTGGGACCACACAGGTGCATGCCACCACACTCAGCTAATTTTGTATTTTTTGTAGAAGCGGAGTTTTGCCATGTTGCCCAGGCTAGTCTCGAACTCCTGGGCTCAAGTGATCCTCCCACCTTGGCCTTCCAAAGTGCTGGGATTATAGATGTGAGCCACCATTCCTGGCATATCTAGGTTTTTATCCCTTATCAAGTGGGATTCAAGGAGGCCCATCATGTTAGAATGCTGTGGGTTGGCAGGAGGCATCACAATGATTTTCTAGGTTCCCAAATTTGTTATTCACAGTACTACATATAATTTCTCAGGAAAGATAGGGTTGGACACGATGGAAATATTTTGGCGAACCATTTGTTCCCTTGGGTTTCTTTCTCATTTGGTGAGTGTGGTTTACAATGATTGGAGCAAAAGTTTCCTGAATCTTTTTCTTGTTTCCCTTTTATTGCATGGTAAAACACAATTTATCCACTTTCTTTTTAATGAGTATCTAGTTAGATTCCTGTTTTTTGGCTAATTCAAATAAAACTAGTATGAATGTTTTTGTACCGGTCTTTTGGTGGGCCGTTGTGTTCCTTTCTCTTGGGTACATACCTAGGAAGGAGGGAAGTTGCTGGGCCACAGCATGGCCAGTTTTCTAAAATAGTTGTAGCAATTTATGTTGCTTTCTGTTTGAAAGGACAAAAGATGAAAGTTTGTCATTAGACATTTTTACTGTCAGAGTATTTCTCCTAAGCCTGTGTGAGTTAAGTCATTAATTACCAAATATCACAGACCTTTGGGGTCACTTGCAGATAAATCTGAAAATAATACAGACCTACCATATCATTTAAAAGACCTTAAAAGAGTATGAAAACTAGCCGGGCGCGGTGGCTCACGCCTGTAATCCCAACACTTTGGGAGGCCGAGGCGGGTGGATCACGAGGTCAGGAGATCGAGACCATCCTGGCTAACACGGTGAAACCCCGTCTCTACTAAAAATACAAAAAATTAGCCGGGCGTGGTGGTGCATGCCTATAGTCCCAGCTACTCGGAGGCTGAGGCAGGAGAATAGCATGAACCCAGGAGGCGGAGCTTGCAGTGAGCCGAGATGGTGCCACTGCACTCCATCCTGGGCAACAAAGCGAGACTCCATCTCAAAAAAAAAAAAAAAGAAGAGTATGAAAACTAAGCATTTTATCTCTCCCTCTATTGGCAATCCTGATTTACTTTCAAGACACATAGTCTTTGAAGAAATTTGTTCATGCCTTTGTAAATGGATTGTGTTGAGTACTGCTTCCTGTTGCTTACTGTTACAGGAACGAGTGTACTTTGCCTGTCAGTGATATTACTAGCTACTATTTGAGGGCTTGCAGTGTGAAGTGTATAACAGAATAAAGGACAATGCCCTTTTGAAATTTTAGTTCAGCCTAGTTCAGCATAAGTCAGCAAGTTTCAAACTGAGTTCTTGATATTTGCAAGGTTCTATACTAGGCATCTCCATGTCCAAAGACCAATAAGAATTAATATCCTAACCTCTTGACCTTGTCTAATAGGGAGAGGAGGCACATACCATGATACAAGACCAACTATAATTGTCACTAGAATTGGAAATAAAGTGCTGTCGGGCTTCCATACCACAGCATATCACATTTTATTTGGGTTGCAGAGAGGGGAAGGTATCCTTGTAAAGTAAGGTTATCCAACCCGCGGCCTGTGGGCTGCATGTGGCCCAGGATGGCTTTGAATGTGGCCCAGCACAAATTCATAAACTTCCTTAAAACATGAGATTTTTTTTGCGATTTTTTTTTTCTTTTTTAGCTTATTGGTTATCATTAGTGTTAGTGTGTTTTCTGTGTGGCCCAAGACAATTCTTCCAGTGTGGCCCAGGGAAGCCAAAAGATTGGACACCCCTGCTGTAAAGCTTCATGGAAAGGTTGTGGTCTAAGAGGTCCATCTTGAAAGGATTTCAGTCGCGGCTGCAATATATGCCAGGTGAAGGGAATTGCTTGATGGAATCATGTAGCAGGAACATATAGTTTATACCAAGTAGTTCTCAGAGTGTGTTCTGCAGACCAGCAGCATCAGCATCATCTGGAAACTTGTTAGAAATGCAAACTCTTGGGCTGCCCTCCAGACCTACTGATTCACAAACTCAGAAATCCCAGAAACCTGGGTTTTAACAAGTTCTCTAGGTGATTGTGATGTGTTTGAAAACCATTGGTCTGTTATTCGTCAGAGAATAATTGAAGTAAGGTTTGAGAAAGGGAGTGATGAGAACAAGAAGGCAGGGGCCTTACTGCAGAGACCTTGATTGAGTACTAGGGTTTGAGTATATGGGACTGGGGAACCGTTAGAGTGAAGAAAAGGACATCCTTGGAGTTTAGGAAGAGTGAGCCAACAAACTTTTTTTGTGAGATGAATGAAAACTAGAAGATACTGGAGGCCGGGCATGGTGGCTTACGCCTATAATCTCAGCACTTTGGGAGGCCTAGGTGGGCGGATCACTTGAGGTCAGGAGTTCATGACCAGCCTGGCCAACAGGGTGAAACCCTGTCTCTACTAAAAATACAAAAATTAGCCGAGCGTGGTGGCATGTGCCTGTAATCCCAGCTACTCAGGAGGCTGAGGTAGGAGAATTGCTTGAACCTGGGAGGTGGAGGTTGCAGTGAGCCGAGACTGCGCCACTGCACTCCAGCCTGGGTGATGGAGCAAGACTGTCTCAAAAATAAAAAATAAATGACAAAGAAAAAGATACCGGAAGCTGGGAGTAGCAGCCTTGGAAAGTGAAAGGAGCAACACAGCTGGGATGAATGAGCCTTGACAGCTGGCTGGTCAAGTGTTAGGAAAGAGGCCATAGCCTCAGAAGCAGCTATGGCCTCTGGGTGTTGAGAGTATGGTGGTGCCTTTAGAAGCAGTGCACGCAGCAGATGCAAAGGCCACATGGTGCAGGAAAAGGGGACAAGGGGGAAGAGGATGTTTTCTACAAATAATAGCTTCTTCCCCTGAATATACAAGCTTAGTATAAGAAATTCAGGTACTTGAGGGGACAGTGAAGAAGAATGCAGAATCACCTTAAATCCCACTTTACAGCGATTAGCAAAACATTATTCTCTTTAAATATTTTGAGTATACATTTGTTTCTTTAAACTCAGTTTTGTATGCATGGAGTTATACAATTCTGTAACAAATTTTCTCAGACAAATTGAATTTGAACACGTTAGTGTTCCACACATGAATGATCAGTGTGCGTTTGGAAATTGGTGGATTTGATATTTGGGAAGCAATGTTTATACAAGCAGCTAATTGGTAAAGATTGCAATTTCATTTTCCATGGTCATAAAAACATCCTGTCCACATTAGTTGTTATAGAGGAAATCTGGGGCAAAGCAGTTTAGGATGTCTGGTGTGCTGCAACTATATTTAAGAAGAAAAAAGATGAAACTTTGTGACTTTTATTAGAATAACAAATTTATTCCGGTGTCTTACAAGAACTAATTAATATTGGGCATAAAATAGTCTCATTACATAGGTCAATCCCAAGTTCCAAAGTTCTCCTTTAAAATAGGCAGCTAGCTCCTAGTGAATTTTATGAGCCACAAGCAAAGATGTGGAATAGTTTGCCCAGTTCTTAGTTTTGTGAACATGTATGACAGAGTATACCATCTTCTTTAGTATGGTGTTTTTTTTGTTTTTTGTTTTTGTTTTAGAAATTATGGGCAGAAACGTTTCTATTTCTTTCTGCCTGATTCGAGTGTGAGTTCACATTTTCCCATACCTATGAGAGAGCACTAGATATTTTCCAGTTACTTTACTTATTACCAATCTGATAGGTTAAAACTGATTTGTCATTTTTGTTTTTTTATTTAATTGATTACTATTGCTATGGAACAGCCTTTTTTTTTTTTTTTTTTTTAAAAAAAAAAAAAAAAATAGAGGTGAGGTCTCACTAAGTTGCCTAGGCTGGTCTGTAACTCCTGAGGTCAAGTGATCCTCCCACCTCAGCTTCCTAAAATGCTAAGATTATAGACGTAAGCCACCGTGCCTGGCCAGGAACAAACAGCTTTCCATAGGTTTATTAGATAATGCATTTCTTTTGTGAAAGGACTGTTAATACCTCTTTGTCTGTTTTCTCTTTGGGCGTTTATATTATACTGATTTGTAAGATGCTAACATATTAAGGATATTCAGCTTCTGTCTTTCTGTTTTTTTTTTTTTTATTTTATTTTACCACTTTTTAAAATCAAGAGGTGTACATACTCATTGACTTTTTAAACTATGTCACAGTGAAGCATGGCAAACACTTCATAAGGTATAGGAGATATTCAGTGAATTATCACAAAGCCAAACCTTATGTAACTTGACCTAGGTGATGACATAAACATTGTAAAACCCCAAAAGTCAGTAGTGTACCTAAGGCTGGGAGTGGTAGGTGAGGTCTACCCCAGGTTCAGGCAGTAATAAAGTGCATTTTCTTTAGGGAATTTAAAATCAGTAAAATTATTTTACTTTTACCAATTATTTTAATTTAACCAACTTTTAGTTGGTCTGCTTTTTGTTATCATGTGTTGGCCATTTAAAAAATGCCAGTGTGTGTACATGTATGTATAATATCTGCTTTGTGGCTTACCTGTTGACTTTCTTTCTGACAAATATAAGTTCTTAATTTTAATATAGTCCAGTTTATCTGTCTTTTCCTTTATGATGGGTGCTTGCTGTATCCACAAAGAGATACTCTTCTTTATTTTATTTTTATTTTTTATTTTTCTGAGAGGGAGTCTCACTCTGTTGTCCAGGCTGGAGTGCAGTGGTGCAATCTCCGCTCACTGCAACCTCCGCCTCCTGGATTCAAGTGATTCTCCTGCCTCAGCTTCCCGAGTAGCTGGGATTATAGGCATGCACCACCATGCCTGGCTAATTTTTGTATTTTTAGTAGAGATGGGGTTTCACCATGCTGGCCAAGCTGGTCTCGAACTCCCAACCTAAGGTGATCTGCCCACCTCAGCCTCCCAAAGTGCTGGGATTACAGGCGTGAGCCACTGTGCCCGGCTGAGATATTCTTCTATATTATATTTAAGGAGCATTATTATTTAGACTTTTATATTTAGGTCTGTAATCCATCTGAAATTAATATTTATGTGTAGTGTGAGTTGGAGGTTAAGTTGAATTTTGTTTTCCCTTATGAATAGCCAAATGACAGTGTCATTTGAAAAGATCTGATTTGCAATGCCAACTGTCTTGTACAGCAAGCATCCCTGTGTGATCTATTTCTGGGCCTTCTGTTCATTCTTTTCATCTGTTTGTCTAATGACTGAGCTTTATAATATGTCCTGATCCAAAGAGAAAGTCTTTTTGTTTTACTTCTTCAAGGACATCTTGTTTGCCTTGGCTATTTGTATTTATGTATACATTTTAAAATCTTCTACTGGGCGTGGTGGCTTATGCCTGTAATCCCAGCACTTTTGGGAGGCCGAGGTAGGCGGATCACTTGAGGTCAGAAGTTCGAGAATAGCCCCGCCAACATGGTGAAGCCCCGTCTCTACTAAAAACACAAAAAAGTTAGCTGGGTATGATGGTGCGTGCCTGTAATCCCAGCTACTTGGGAGGCTGAGGCTGGAGAACCGCTTGAATCTAAGAAGGGGAGGTTGCAGTGAGCTGAGATTGTGCTACTGCACTCCAGCCTGGGTGACAGAGTGAGACTCTGTCTCAAGTAAGTAAATAAATAAATAAAATCAGCCTGTAAATTTCTATTAAAAATTTGTTAGGATTGATTGGGATTGTATTGGGTCTCTAGATCAATTTGGATAGAATTGACATCTTTACGGTGTTAAATTTCAAGAACATGGGATATCCCTTCACTATTTTAGGTCCCTTTAATTGTGAAAGTATTTTTTGTTTAATAGCTTTCTACATAGAAGGTTTTCCACTTTTTATATCTAGGAATTTGATAATTTTTGATGGTTTTAGGAATGGTGTTAAAAATATATTTCCTAGCTTTAATGCTGGTGTATAGAAATACTGTTGGTTTTTGAATATTAACTTTGATATCCCTCAACTTTGATAAGCTAATTTTTTCTGCTAGCTTGTTTGTAGATTATTTTGGATTTTCTATGTATACAATCTATGGAAAATGATAGTTTTTTTGGTCATTCCTAGCACTCATTTTTGTCTAGATTTCTACCTGTTCTCAGTGAAGAGATTTGTCTGAATTATATATAATCATTATTACTGGAAGCAGAAAGTCTTCCTAAATGAAAAATAAAAACTACACCCCATTCTCATTTCTGAATTATCTTTGAATTTAAACCCAAATCTCAAAGGTGCGTCAATCCCAGTGAAAGTTAATAGTATCTTTTAAGACAATGTTATAAATGTTCCTAATGGATTTATAAGCAAATCTTATGAAATCTTTAAAATTTAATTTTTTTTGAGACACCTTTAATGTGTATCTCAAGGACTTAAAATATGAAAGCTTATCAGTAGTTTAAAAAATTCTTCCAAGTAGTGAAGTCACTAGTGTCTCTGATGTGCTCATTTTTCTTTTCCCTTTTTTGAGACAGGGTCTTGCTTTGTCATCCAGGTTGGAGTGAGGTTGCTCATTGCAACCTCAGCCTTGAGCTCCTGGGCTCAAGGGATCCTCCTGCCTCAGCCTCCCAAGTAGCTGGAACTACAGGCACCTGCCACCATGCCCAGATAATTTTTTGTATTTTTTTGTAGAGACAGGGTTTCGCCATGTTGCCCAGGCTGGTGTTCAGCTCCTGGGCTCAAGCAGTCCTCCCACCTTGGCCTCCCAAAGTGCTGGGATTACAGGTGTGAGCCACCATGCCTGGCTCATTTCCTAGTCCTTGCTCTTATGAGCCTCCTACTGGAAGTACCGCAGGGATCTCTTCACATTTGCAGAGGGCACTGGCTTGCTTGGGTAATGCTCTGTGGTGCCAATGGAGATGCACTGCAGGAAATACTCTGGAAACTTTGTGGGGAGAGAAGTGGCATATGAGTGTCATTGTGGGCAAGTGTCAGGTAATGTTTTTCAGAGGAAAATACCAAATTGACATACATAGTTGTATGCCAGACACATCTGATAGTAATAACAGAGGCATACTCTGAATATGAACCTGTATAGCAGATGTACCTGACAGCAGCAGTAACTTACTTAAGCATACCCTGAGAATGACCCTGAGGTCTAAGAACAACTTGTGTTCATAGGGTTCCGAACTAAGGAATCCGGCAGTGGCCAACCAGCAGATTCATTCCTTATCTATAAGGAACATCTGAGCCCCCAGGCCAGTCCTGTGGATCCTGGGCTTTGTGGGAGGATTGAGTATCTTTGTTTTGGGTTAAATGAAGGTTGCCAGGTGGAGGGTGATGGGGGAGGGTGCTAAGTCAAAATGCTGTATAAACTGCATGCTCTTTTACAAGTTGGATCAGTTCTTCTTCCTAGTCTGCTGCCACTGGACTGGATGGCCCTGTATGTAAGTTCCCTCAGAAACCCTACATCTTTTTCACTAGCTCTACATCTCCTCTTTGGCATCTCAAACATGGTGCTGTCCCTATTGAAGTTAATAGGGGTTCAGGACAACATTAGTAATTTGATGAGTTGCAGCTGAGGGATCAGAGTATTGTCATAGGTTGTCCTGTAGCAGTTTCATGCATGCTCCTTGTGAACTTGAGTCTGTAAGCTGCTGTAGTCAAGGAGGTCAACAAATGCTGAGCAGCCTCAGTAAAGGGATTGCAACTTAAAACAGCCCACCATTGCAGGTTCATCTCCATGAGGGACCAGCAAGAGACAGTTATAATGAGCAAGGGCTCTTTTGACTATTTTGGGAATTAAGGGAGTGGGCAAGCAAAAGCTGTAACTGTAATTAGTGTTGTGGAAGGAGAATTATCCCCAACCTTTTTTTTTTTTTGTCTTTCACTGCAGTTTACATGTGATAGGTATTTGATTAATGTCAGCTGTGTATGTGAATTGTTACGAAGACGTTAGAAAACTTTAGAAACTATTAAGTGATTATTCAAATGTGCTCAGATTAAAAAAATAATTTTAGTATCTTTAACCAGTCTAGCTGGTTAAATAATTTTATTATTCCTGTAGATTAAAAGTTTTTAAATATCAAGTTTAGAGAAAAATCTTATTCTAATTTTGGAGTATGATTATATTTGAATTCAGTATGTAGTTTTCCAATTTGAAAAAAATAACTATAGCTATAATTATAATCAGCAAATGAATGGGATCTGAGACTGATTTAAGTTAAAATTTGTGACCTTAAAGGAATTGATTCACAGTGTTCTGAATCTTTTCAGAATGTGCTGATACTGTAAGTACAATTTTTCTTATAGTAAATGTAAATGAAATATAAACTCTATAGTAAACTCAAGCATTCTATAAGAAGCCACATAAAGTGCTATTTCTTTCTTTTCCCAGTGGTGTTTTAGTGAATCATTAGTTGTATATTCCTTTCTTGAGTTGGAGCTGAAGAAATCCTTCCCACTGAAAATATGAGTTCTATACCATTTTGTGGGTAGAGATCCAGCGGTAGGCCTTTAGTAAGCATAAGCACTGGCTTTTGCATTTATACTTGTTTTTGTAGAATAACACCATCTTGTAAAATGATTTGTTCCCAGAGTTTTTCTAGATACGGTAATTTTAAACACACCTTAGGAATCTTCTTTTAAAATAAATTATAAAGTTAATTATTTTGTAAAACAAGAGTTCTTTTATTAGCATGAATATCTCCTAATCTTCCCTCGCCCCCAGTACTACTAGCTACTTATAGGGTTGGGTTTTCAGATATAATCAATTTTCTTAGTCTTAAGTAGTGCTTTAGAGATTCAGTACTCGAATCTCGTATTGAAGTATGGTTCTTACTCATGGCAGATAATTTCTGTCTTCACTTTTGAGTTGTTTTTATGCCCTTGAATATAGCAGGCTAACTATAGAATACCTAATGTCACAATCATGAAAGAAATAGTTGGTAATTTATAAAAGCTGTATGAAAATGTATATTAGACTTTTCTGGTTGTTAAGGTCCAAAAAGAAACTGAAGAATCTTTAGAAAAGGTTACTTTAAAAAAATCATCGAATAGGGCCGGGCGTGTGGCTCACGCCTGTAATCGCAGCACTTTGGGAGCCCGAGGCAGGCAGATCACTTGAGGTCAGGAGTTACACACCAGCCTGACCAACATGGTGAAACCCCTTGTATACTGAAAATACAAAAATTAGCCAGGTGTGGTGGCACACACCTGTAGTCCCAGCTACTTGCCAGGCTGAGGCAGGAGAATTGCTTGAACCTGGGAAGTGGAGGTTGCAGTGAGCTGAGATGGTGCCACTGCACTCCAGCCTGGGCGACAGAGCGAGACTCCATCTCAAAAAAAAAAAAAGGCCGGATGCGGTGGCTCATGCCTGTAATCCCAGCACTTTGGGAGGCCGAGGCAGGCAAATCGCCTGAGTTCGGGAGTTCGAGACCAGCCTGACCAACATGGTGAAACCTCATCTCTATTAAAAATGCAAAATTAGCCGGGCGTGGTGGCGCCTGCCTGTAATTCCAGCTACTCAGGAGGCTGAGGCAGGAGAATCGCTTGAACACAGGAGGCAGAGGTTGCAGTAAGCTGAGATCCCACCATTGCGCTCCAGCCTGGGCAATGAGAGCAAAACTCTATCTCAAAAAAAAAAAGAAAAAAATTGAATCAGACCTACCAGTGTCTAGTTCAGGATTTGAATACTTAGTAATATATTCATTCGTTTTGGGGGAAAAGATATTTCTAATGGCTACTTCATATGTTTTGTGTTTTTATAATTTTCTAATTAGAATTCATGGGCTCATTTCAGAGGAGACTTCTTTAAAATTACCAATTTGTAGTCCATTTGTCTTTTCTCTTAGCAAATCCCCAAATGACGAATTGATTAAAACAACACTTAGAATAAATACTGTAAGTTGTATTATTTAATATGTATTTTTATGTGCTACATGTAGAGAAATAATTAAAGACAAAAGTAATGAAGCAGACTTTTTAAAGAATCACCTGACAGAAAGAAAGCAGAGAACATTTCTTACATATAGAAGTAAATGGGCTGGGTGCATGGTTCACACTTGTAATCCCAGCACTTTGAGAGGCTGAAGCGGGCAGATCACCTGAGGTCAGGAGTTCAAGACCAGCCTGGCCAACATGGTGAAATCCTGTCTCTACTAAAATACAAAAATTAGCTGGGCATGATGGTGAATACCTGTAATCCCACTACTCGGGAGGCTGAGATGGGAGAATCGTTTGAACCCAGGAGATGGTGGTAGCAGCTGAGACGGCACAACTGCACTCCAGCCTGGGCGGCTGAGTGAGACTCCGTCTCAAAAAAAAAAAAAAAAAGAAAAAAGGAAAAAAAAAACCGAAGTAAATGGATGAGGCGAACCTCATTATCTTAGGAACATTTTAGCTTAATAGTAACAGGAAGATAGCTTTCAGAATGGGTTTAATCAGAATAATTAAACCCATTCTGAGGCCGGGCGCAGTGGCTCACGCCTGTAATCCCAGCACTTTGGGAGGCTGAGGTGGGCGAATCACGAGGTCAGGAGATCGAGACCATCCTGGCTAACACGGTGAAACCCCGTCTCTACTAAAACTAAAAAAAAAAAAAATTAGCCGGGAGTGGTGGCGGGCGCCTGTAGTCCCAGCTACTCAGAAGGCTGAGGCAGGAGAATAGCGTGAACCCGGGAGGCGGAGCTTACAGTGAGCCGAGATCGTACCACTGCACTCCAGCCTGGGCGACAGAGCGAGACTCCGTCTCAAAAAAAAAAAAAAAAAAAAAAATTAAACCCATTCTGTCAGTACTGCTGGATTACAAATTAATTGCTGAATTTTGAGTACATTACTGAGAATTTGGTCAGAGAGATAGAATCACTGTGAGTATTATGGGTAAGGAACTTACATGGTAATCATACTGTACACAATTACAAGAAGTGCTGGGGATGGGAATATCTATCTGAAAAAGGAAGAACCTGAAAAAGTCACTAATAGATCCTCCTGAGGTCTTGGTACAGGTTGATAAATGAGAGCTTACTGGGAAAATTTTAAGAAGCCAAGTGTGTACAGTCACCAAAGTAGGCATGCCAAAAGGCTTTTTTTCTGGAGAGTTCTGCGGAAGGCTGTTGCCTCCGTGTAGCTACTGCCTCTGTGGGTCCACAGCCAAGCATTTGTTGTTGGGTCTTGCTCTACTGTTGGTCAGATCAAAAGAAGACCTGGACACAGAGGGGACAAGAGGAGAGCAGGAACAAGCTGGAAACTGCCACACACCTCTGCATTTGTCATCACACTGTGTGACCATGAAGACCTTGTAAGGATTTGGCCATCTTGAACTTGGTGTACTGTGCAGGAAAGGGAATTCTGGGAAACACAGTTCCCAGCTTGATCAAGTTCACAAGAGATTGATCCACTACATTGAGCTTCCCATTTTGAGCATCTCAAGTCTTTTTTTTTTCTTATGTGTGGTTAAAAATTTTTATTTTTTATTTTTATTTTTTGTGGGTACATAGTAGGTATATATATTTATGGGGTACATGAGATCTTTTTATGCAGGTATACAATGCATAATAATCGTATCAGGGTAAATGGAGTAGTCATTACCTCAAGCATTTATCCTTTCTTTGTGTTACAATCCAGTTATACTCTTTTAGTTATTTTTAATTTTAATTTTATTCACTTTTTTTGAGACAGGGTCTTGTTCTGTTGCCCAGGCGGGAGTGCAGTGGTGCAATCACAGCTTACTGCAGCCTTGACCTCCATGGCTCTAACCATCCTCCCACTTCAGCCTCCCGAGTAGTTGGGACTACAAGCTTGCACTGCCACACCCAGCTAATGTTTGTAATTTTTGTAGAGACAAAGTCTCCTTATGTTGTCCAGGCTGGTCCCTCAACTCCTGAGCTCAAGCAGTCCCCTATCTTGGCCTCCCAAAGTGCTGGGATTACAGGCATGAGCCACTGTGCCCAGCCTAGTTATTTTATTTTGTTTCAATTTATTTATTTTATTTTATATTTTTATTGTTTTTTTGAGATGGAGTCTCACTCTGTCACCCAGGCTGGAATGCAGTGGCATGACCTCAGCTCACTGTGACCAGCTCCTCCCGGGTTGAAGCAATCTTGCAGATTCAGCCTCCCAAGTAGCTGGGATTACAGGCGGGCGTCACCACACCTTGCTAATTTTTGCATTTTTTGTAGAGACAGGAGTCTCACTACGTTGGCCAGGCTGGTCTCAATCTCCTGACCTCAAGTGATCGGCCCACTTTGGCCTCCGAAAGTTCTGGGATTACAGGCATGAGCCACTGTGCCTGTCTGCTGCCTAGTTATTTTAAAATGTACAATAAATTATTGTTGACCATAGTCACCCTATTGTGCTATCAATTATTCATTCTGTGTAACTATGTTTTTGAACCCATTGAGTGTCTCTTTTGGTTTCATCTCATCGGTAGATGATAGCAATGTTAAAATACTTTGAGCCTCAAGATTTTCATTTCCTGATGGTATTTACTGAGGAATTTAAAATGCTGTACTTTGGATAGCTTTTGTTCTTTTACTTATTAACACCATGGCCTTTCCCTGGTGTATTTTACCATACAGTGCATCTGTATCTTATTTTCTGACTTTTCTCATTGTTGTTAAAGTTTTACAATCCCAGTAAATGAATTCCAGGCCAGATAATATCATTTCAGTTTTGGAGAGGAAAATGAGTACAGACTTTAAGTATGAGTAACTTTACATAGTCTTTGGTGGATTTAGGTTAAAAATAACCAAGCATGCCATATGACATTGTGCTGTCCTTCTGAAATGATAATACTCTACTCTAGCAATAATAAATAAAAAGAGATTACCTTTTTCAGGAGATCTAAATTTATGTACTTCTAGGCTCTTTAAATACAGAGTATCAACATTTTGTTAGCTAGGTTGATATATTCAGCCAGCAAAATTATGTGGTTCGCTGTTCTCTGACTCTGCGACACATTGTTTGTGTTCTGGATCTATACCTTCTGTCTTCTGCAGTGGAAGTATAACATACATGCTTGCTAGTTTCTGAAATTTTTTTTTTTTTTTTTAATATGGATCTGACAGGGTAGGGGAGTTTAGGGCATGATAAGACATAGAAAGTGTTGAAAATAGTTTTCATTTATTTCTTTTCTGCAATCCATAATGGGGGGTTCATTTGCCTCTTTCCTATATAATTTTTCCTTTCTAGAGTTGGAGAATCTCTTCTAATTTTTTTTTTTAAGACATGATCTCGCTCTGTCACCCAGGCTGGAGTGCAGTGGTGTGATTTCAGCTCACTGCAACCTCTCTCTCCTGGGTTCAAGCCATTTTCCTGCTTCAGCCTCCTGAGTAGCTGAGACTACAGGCACATGCTACCATGCCTGGCTAATTTTTGTAGTTTTAGTAGAGAGAGGGGAGTTTCACAGTGTTGGACAGGCTGGTCTCGAGCTCCTGACTTCAAGTGATCCATCTGCCTCGGCCTCCCAAAATGCTGGAATTACAGGCGTGAGCCACTGTGCCCGGCCCTCTTCTAATTTTTTTTGAGAGCATTCACTGATAATAACTGAAGTATCCTGGAGAGTTACATGAACCTCTTAGATGTAGTCATAGAATATTTAATATATTCTGTTGGCTTTTAGTATCTGTTTACTTTTATTATATTACAGTAATTTTTTTTTTTTTTTCCCAATAGGTGCTTGTCACCCAGGTAAACACTACATTTTCCAGTTTCCTTTAAAGCCAGGTGTGGTAGAGGATTAAATCTTGTCCAGTAGGATATGAATGAAGACGTTGGGTACATCTTGGGTGTTTTGCCCTGAAAGGAATGGAGTTTTGCCCTCCCTGTCCTCTACTTTTCCCCCTTCTCTGTGGCTGGGATATGGGGAAATTGGTGAGAGCTGAGTTAGATATCTTGGGCTGTGATATGGACAGTGCTGGAAATGCTTACCTAGACTTTTACATGAGAGAGAATAATGAACTCTCTTTTTTTTTTTTTTGAGAGTGAGTCTTGCTCCATCACCCAGGCTAGAGTGCAGTGGCACGGTCTTGGCCCACTGCAACCTAGGCCTCCCAAGTTCAAGCAATTCTTGTGGTATTTTTTTTTTGTCTTTTTTTTTTTTTTTTTTCCTTTTTGTGGAGAACGGGGTCTCGCTATATTACCCAGGCAGGTCTCGAACTCCTGGGCTCAAGCTATCCTCCCGCCTCTGCCTCCCTGAGAGCTGGGATTACAGGCGTGAGCCACCGCGCCCGGCTCTTGTGGTATTTTTTAAAGACCTGGAGTGGAGAGAGGGGATGGTATATGAAAAGTAGGCCATCAGGGGAACTTCGGTTCTTTTTTTTTTTTTTTTATTGAGACGGGGTTTAGCTCTTGTCACCCAGGCTGGAATGCAGTGGTGGGATCGCAGCTCACTGCAACCTCTGCCTCCTGGGTTCAAGTGATTATCCTGCCTCAGCCTCCTGAGTAGCTGGGAGTACAGGCATGTGCCACCACACACAGCTAATTTTTGTATTTTTTGTAGAGATGGGGTTTCACGATGTTGGCCAGGCTGGTCTCTAACTCCTGACCGCAGTTGATCCACCTGCACTGGCCTCCCAAAGTGCTAGGATGACAGGCGTGAGCCACCGTTCCTGGCCCCGGGAACTTTGGTCTAATGAAATAAAATTTCTACAAATTAAAGTGTTCGTTTTTATTACCTTGATAGCATTAGTCTAGACTTTCTTCATTTTTACAAGACCATGAGGAGATTGTTCATGGTATAGTATGGTAATAGAAAAATTATAAGGGTATGGTATGTGTTGATTATTTTCCCGAAAACCATCCTATTTTCATCTCTGTTGCCTCTACCTTTATTAAGGTACATAACTGTTTTATAAGTCCCCAAGTTTCTACCTCCTCCAAACCATTTTCCCTCATCCTCAACAATCCTTTCTGATATAGAAGTTTATCAGACTTGTGGTGTGACTTTTCTCCTTAAAACCTTCAATAATTTCTAATGCCTGAGGACCAAAGTAAACACAGTTTATAACAAACAACAATCAAACACACCTTGTAACAATCAGTATAACAGTGCCCTTTTACAGCAGATTAAATTGTTGAAGTGACTTGTTCAAAGTTAGTAGCAGAGGAAGATAAAAGCATAAGTGTGTTTTGCTGTACAGAATTGTGAAAATAGAATCCCTGTTCCTAGGGACCTTAACTTTTAGTAGTGGAAAAGCAGTTCAGGCAGGCAAATAATTCAGAGATTTAGTATTGTTTAGTCCAAAGTTAGTGTTTGAATGAATATAAGGTAGTGAATGAAATTTGGAGAATCTGTTGATCAAACTTTTAAAAAGAAGTTGAATAGTATTATCTTAAATATAGAAACACATTTTCGCATTTTGTATTCTTTGAATTTTTTTTATCTTAAACTTTGTAATTTTTTTTTTTTTTTTTTTTTGAGGTAGAGTCTCACTCTTGCCCAGGCTGGAGTGCAGTGGCGATCTCAGCTCACTGCAACCTCTGCCTCCTGGGTTCAAGCGATCGATTCTCTCCTGACTCAGCCTCCTGAGTAGCTGGGATTACAGGCACGCACCACCACACCTGGCTAATTTTTGTATTTTTAGTAGAGACGGGGTTTTACCATGTTGGCTAGGCTTGGTCTCAAACTCCTGACCTCATGTGATCCGCCCACCTTGACCTCCCAAAGTGCTGGGATTACAGGCGTGAGCCACCACGCCTGGTTTAAACTTTGTAATTTTTGTTTCATTTCTTCTTTGTTTTTTTGAGACAGTGTCTTGCTCAGTTGCCCAGGCTGGAGTGCAGTGGCACAATCGCGGCTCACTGCATCCTTGACCTTTTGGCCACAAGCGATCCTCCCACCTCAGCCTCCTGAGTAACTGGGACCACAGCCATGCCCACCATGCTTGGCTAATTTTTAAAAAATTTTTTGTAGACTCAGGGTCTCCCTGTGTGGTCCAGGCTGGCCTCAAACTCCTGGGCTCAAGCTATCCTCCTGCCTCTGCTTCCCAAAGTGCTGGGATTACAGGCATGAGCCACTGTACGTGGCCTAAACTTTGTAATTTTATGAGAACATTTTAAGAAAATGCTAATTGGAAAATTATCATCTCTACTCTTTTTGCTGTCAAATATTATATACATCATTTATAATTTATTTTAGCCTTATAATACTTAGTATTAATACAATGAGAACTGGTGGTGGTACTTCAGTGTTCCAAACTCAGTCTACTGCTTTTCTTGGAAAAGATGATGAAAATAACTACTTTAATGTTTGTGGTTATTGCTCTTTTCTGGTATCTGAATTTTAAAAATATATGGAGTTATGTTTACTCATATAACAAATTTTAGATTTTGTTCTTACAACGTATTTCCAAAACAAGTGACATTACTATTCCAATTTCTTAGTAACTTGTATAACTCAAGATCAGAAAATTTATATTGATCAGACCTTGAAATCAGGGTTAAGCATTCATATTTGAACAGAGAAAAGGTTTGTTGAGTATTTTCTCTGCCTTATGTTTTTCTTACTGTGCTCATCCAAATTGTCTCATTTCTTTGGTTCAATTTTTATGTACTTTGTGAACTCTCTCACTAGGTGCTTATATGTTTGTAATTTTTATCCCTTCCTGATGGATTGACTCTTATCACTGTAAGATGTCCTTCTTTATCTTTTTTTTATTTTTGAGGTGGGGGTCTCACTGTGTTGCCCAGGCTGGAGTGCAGTGGTATGACCTCATCTCACTGTAACTTTCGCCTCCTGGGCTCAGGCAGTCCTCCTGCCTCAGCCTCCCAAGTAGCTAAGATCATAGGCATGTACCACTATGCCCTGCTACTTTTTTGTATTTTTGATAGAGACAGATTTTCACCATGTTGTTCGGGCTGGTCTCAACCTCCTGGGCTCAAGTGATTCACCTGCCTTGATCTCCCAAAGTGCTGGGATTACAGGCATGAGCTACCATACCCAGCATCCCTCTTTATCTTTAGTAATTGATTTTTGATTACCAATTACTGATTGTTGGTTGATAGTGATTATTAATAAAGTCCACATTTAATTCAGATTTTTTAAGTTTTTTACCTAATACTTTTAAAAGTCTTAACATGTAGTTCGTTTGATTTTAATACAGCCATTCCAACTCTCTTATGCATGTATATCTTTATCCTTTCACTTTTAACTTACTTGTATCTCTGAATGTAAAATATGCCTCCCATAACAGCATATAGTTGAATCTTTTTATTTTTCTTTTTATTTTTTTTTTGAGACAGAGTCTCGCTCTGTTGCCATGCCAGAGTGCAGTGGCACAGTCTTGGCTCACTGCAACCTCCACCTCCTAGGTTCAAGTGATTCTCCTGCCTCAGCCTCCTGAGTACCTGGGACTACAGGCACGTGCCACCATGCCCAGCTAATTTTTGTATTTTTAGATGAGGTTTCACCATGTTGGCCAGGATGGTTTTGATCTCTTGACCTCGTGATCCGCCCACCCCAGTCTCCCAAAGTGCTGGGATTACGGGCATGAGCCACTGCACCCGGCCCTGAATCTTGTTTTTTATTTTTTATTTTTATTACTATTTTTTGAGATGGAATCTCGCTCTATCATCCAGGCTGGAGCACAATGTTGTGAGCTGGGTTCAAGAGATTCTCCTGTGTCAGCCTCCTGAGTAGCTGAGACTGCAGGCACGTGCCACCACGCATGGCTAATTTTTGTATTTTTAGTAGAGATGGTGTTTTGCCATGTTGGCCAACCTGATCTTGAACTCCTGACTTCAAGGGATCTGTCCACCTTGGCCTCCCAAAGTGCTGGGATTACAGATGTGAGCCACCGCGCCTGGCTGAATGTTTTAAAAATCCAATCTAATGATCTTTTCATTTTGATTGGATTGTTTAATCCTTTCACATTTAATATAGTTATTGATATGTTTGGATTTACATCTATTATTTTGCTATTTGTTTACTGTATTTTTCATGTTTTTTTTGTTTTGTTTTTCTGTTTCTCCTTTACTGTTTTATTTTGTATTAAGGGAAAAATTTCAAGTGTAACATTTCAATTTCTGTAATTTTTTTTTAGTTTTTTTGGAGTTATTTTCTTAGTGTTGCTCTAGGACTTACCATATACATACTTATCAGAATCTTCTTCAGATGTATGCTAACTTAACTCCAGTAAGATATAGAAACCATTCCTTCCATGTAGCTCTATTCTCTCTTCCTTTTTGTGATGTTATTGTTATACATGTCTATTTATGTCAAAACCTGAGATATGTTGTTAAAATGATACCTTTATATAATTTCATATTTTAAGGAAGCTGGGAGAATAAAGGAGAGGAAGTATATATTTGTAGTTTGTTATATTAACCTTCTTATTTACAATTTCTGGTTTCCTTAATTTCTGAAGAAATTTGAGTTACCATCTGGTATCATTTCCTTACTCCAGTATAGCTTTGTTCCCACCCACCTCCTCTGTGCTTTAGTGGCCCTTTAACAAAAATTCGTGTGGAGTCATGTTACTGTCTAGTGTCAGTTGTTTTCAGCACTTCCTTTAGTATTTTTTGTAAGTTGGATCTTCTAGCAATGAATTCTCTCAAGTTTTTATTTATCTGGGAATGTCTTTATTTTGCCACCATTTTTGAAACATAGTTTTGTTGGATATGAAATTCTTGGTTGACAAGTTTTTTTTTTTTTTTTTTCCCTTTTCTTTCATCGCTTTGAATGTGTCATCTTACTGCCTTCCAGTTTCCGTTGTTTGTTTCTTTTGTTTTTGTTTTTGTTTTTTTTTTTTGAGATGGAGTCTCACTCACTTTGTCGCCCAGATTGGAGTGCAGTGGTGCTATCTCAGCTCACTGCAACCTCTGCCTCCCGGGTTCAAGTGATTTTCCTGCCTCAGCCTCCCAAGTAGCTGGGATAACCGGCGTGCACCACCACACCTGGCTAATTTTTGTATTTTTAGTAGAGATGAGGTTTCGCCATGTTGGCTAGGCTGGTCTCAAACTCCTGACCTCAAGTGATCTGCCCACCTCAGCCTCCCAAAGTGTTGGGAGTACAGGTGTGAGCCACTGTGCCTGGCCAATCTCCATTGTTTCTAATCAGAAGTCAACTATTAATTTTATTGAGGATCCTTTGTATGAGATAAGTTGTTTTTCTCTTGTTGCTTTTTTTTTTCTTAAATATATATTTTGTTGTTGTTGTTGTTTTTGAGATGGAGTCTTGCTTTTTTGCCCAGGCTGAAGTACAGTGGTGCGATCTTGGCTCACTGCAACCTCTCCCTCTCGGGTTCAAGTGATTCTCCTGCCTCAGCCTCCTGAGTAGAGTAGCTGGGACTACAGGTGTGCGCCACCATGCCTGGCTAATTTTTGTATTTTTAGTAGTGACAGGGTTTCACTATGTTGGCCAGGCTGGTCTTGAACTCCTGACCTCAAGTGATCTGTCTGCCTTGACCTACCAAAGTGCTGGTATTACAGGCATGAGCCACCACACCTGGTCTTAAATATATTTTTTGATATAGAGATGGGGTCTTGCTGTGTTGACCAGGCTGGTCTTGGACTCCTGGCCTGAAGCGATCCTCCTATCTTGGCCTCCCAAAGTGCTAGGATTATAGGCATGAGACACGGCGCTGGGCCTCTCTTGCTGCTTTCAAGATTTTCTATACCTTTCAACATTTTGACTATGATCTGTCTGGGTGTGGATCTCTTTTTGTTTATTGTATTTGGAGTTTGTTGAGCTTCTTGGATGTGTAGATAAATGTTTTTCATCACATTTGAGAAGTTCTCAGCCACTATTTCTTAAGTATTTTTTTCTGTTCTCTTTTTTCTCCTCTGGTATTCCTATTACATGTATGTTGTGGTGTATTAGTCCAGGCTCTCCAGAGAAACAACCAAAAGGGGATGATGAGATAGATAGATATGCTTAATGGTATCCCATGTTTCTCTGAGGTTCTGTTCGTTTTTCATTTTTTCTGTGTTCTTCAGATTGCATAATCTCTATCAATCAGTCTTCAAGTTCACTGATTCTTCTGCTAGCTGAAATCTGTTCACCTCCTGTAGTGAGTTTTTAAAAATAGGCTTCCTAATTTAGGATAGGTTTTGGTTTACAGGAACATTCCAAAGATAGTAGAGAGTTTCCATGTACCTCACATGTAGTTTTCCCTATTATTAATATCTTATATTGGTATGATTCATTCTAATTAATAAACCATATTGTTAGTGATTACTGATTACTGATATTCAAAGTTCATACTTTATTCAAATTTCCTCAGTTTTTATCTAATATCTTTTTTGTTCTGCTCCAGGATCTCATGTAGGATATTATATTACATTTAGTTGTCATATCTTCTTAGACTCCTCTTGGCTGTTACAGATTCTCAGACTTCCTGTGTTTTTGATGAACAGTTTTGAGTAATACTGCTTAGGTGTTTTGTGGAGTATCCCTCAGTTGGGATTTGTCTGATATTTTTCTTGTGATTAGACTGGTGTTGCAGGTTTTTGGGAGGAAGACCATGTAAGTAAAGTGTCATTTTCATCACATCGTATCAAAGGGACATACTATCAACATGCTTATCACTATTAATGTTAATTAACCTTGATCACCTGGCTGAGGCGGTGTTTGTCAGGTTTCTGCATTGTAAAACTACTCTTTTTCTCCCTATCCATAATGTCCTCTTTGGAAGAAAGTTACTATGTGCAGCCCACATTTAAGGAGTATGGAGGTATGCTCCACCTTATTGAAGATGGGGTATTTACATAAATTATTTGGAATTCTTCTGCACAGGGGATTTGTCAACTCTCACTCTCTCATTTACTTATTTTAAAAATCATTATGGACTCATGGATTTCTTTTTAATACTTTGGGTAATAATCCAAATGTAATATTACTTTATTTTGTTGCTCAAATTGTCCCTGCTTTGGCTATTGGGGGCCCCTTCAGTTAACTAGTGTGATTTGACATAGCACACTTCTTTTTTTTTCTTCCTTCTTCCTTTCTTCTTTCTTTTTCTTCCTCTTCCTCTTCTTTCTTCTTCTTCCTCTTCTTTCTTCCCCTCCCCTTTTGTTTTTGGAGAGGAAGTCTTGCTGTATCCCCCAGGCTGGAGTGCAGTGGTGCAATCTCTACTCACTGCAACGTCTGCCTCCTGGGTTCAAGTGATTCTCCTGTCTCAGCCTCCTGAGTAGTTGGGATTACAGGTGTGTGCCACCACGCCTGGCTAATTTTTTGTATTTTTAGTAGAGACAGGGTTTCACCATGTTGGCCAGGCTGGTCTTGAACTGCTGACCTCAGGCGATCCACCGCCTTGGCCTCCCAAAGTGTTGGGATGACAGGTGTGCTGCGCCCGGCCTTCTTTTTTCTTTCTTTCTCCTTTCTTTTTTCTCTTTTCTCTTTCTCCTCTTCCTCCTGTCTTATTTTTTTTGAAATCCACTTCTTTATTTTCTGGCACTAGAATATGCTCCAGGCTCATCCGGTACTTGTTTTTGCCCCAGTCCTAGTTTCAGCCATTTCACCAAAGAGTCCTGCTTGCTTTCTCTTTTCGCTTCGCTTTGCTTCTCTTCTCTCTCCTCTCCTCTCCTCTCCTCTCCTCTCCTCTCCTCTCCCCTCCCCTCCCCTCCCCTCCCCTCCCCTCCCCTCCCCTCCCCTCCTCTCCTCTCTCCTCTCTCCTCTCTCTCCTCTCTTTTCTCTTTTCTCTTCTTTCACAGGGCTTCACTCTCACCCAGGCTGAAGTGCAGTTGCACAATCGTGGCTCACCGCAGTCTTGACCTCCTAGGCTCAGGTGATCCTCCCACCTCAGCCTCCAGAGTAACTGGGACTACAGGTGCAGGCCACCACGCCTGGCTAATTTTTGTATTTTTTTTTTTTTTTGAAGAGAAGTTGTTTCACCATGTTGCCCAGGCTGGTCTCGAACTCTTGGGCTCAAGTGATCTGCCCGCCCTGTCTCCCAAAGTGCTAGGATTACAGACATGAGCCACTGTGCCCGACTCCTGGTTTCTTTTATCACAGAATGGTATTAGAAAGCAGGATCTAGGTGCTAGTTGGGTGCTAATGAATCTTTCATTTTGGTTATTTACTTTCCTATTCCAGAATTTCCATTTGGTTCTATTTTCAGTATTCTCAGCCTTCCTTGCCTGGGGTAGAGCTGCTGCCCTATAAATGAGGCTAGGTGTAGGTAGCTCTGCTTGACCGGAATAGTTCCTGCAACATGAAACAGAGGCTGTGAGGGGTGGCAGAGGATGTGAAATTCTGGTAACCTACTGCTCCTGGGGAGAAACTTTCGTCTTGGCTACACTCACTGGGCATAGAGCTGGGGATGAGGGAGGGGGAATGGGCATGTAAAGAAGTGAGTCCTGGTTCACATTTTTCTGACTTGGTCTTTTTACCAAGATTCAGTAGATTTTCTTGACTAAATATTTCTGCATTTGCTCTATGTCCTTAGGGCAATTTCTGCAGACTGTAAATAGTTTCTTCTCTTTCCTTGTTTTGTATCCTTTGTACCAGTTAAGGTTGTTTTGCTGAGGGGAGGGTCCAGGGTCCACATGGACTACCTCACGCTGCCATTCTGGAAGTGCTTCTCTTTGGTTTAATTTTGTTGGAATAAAGTGTTACTTATGGAAACAGCATTAGGTAAATATATTTCACGTATTCTAAATAGTAATCTTCTTTGCCCCATCTTGTTTTCTACATCCTTTGATATTAATTTATAACAGTTATTTAGAATTTAGACTCTAACTCACCTCTTCTCTGTATTTTATCTTTTGAGAATGAAGCTTCATTTTATTTTTCATAGCCCAGGCAGATTACTTCCATTTATAGTCCTATAACCATCCCTTTTGTGTGTGCATTGTTTCTGTGATGCCTTTCATGAAACTTCTTAGGGATAAAGGTAATTGAAGCACATTTGCTTTTCCTCCCACTCAAATGCTTTTATTTCCTTCAAACAAATACCTCAGCAATTCTGCATCTAGATGTTCTTCAATTTTCTTGTCAGTTCTTGTTGTTGTTTTTTTTCTTGGCACAACAGAAGATGTTCTATTTCATACAGTTAATGAGAGGTATCTTTACTTACATAACTATAAATGATCAATAATGATGATAGTGCAATGCAATTTCAGAAGTTGTTCTAGATTTAGCATAGTTCTAAACTGTTGAGGCCGAGTAGAAAATTTTTCAGTGATATTGTTCAACTTGATAAAATAGCAGTACTTTGCAAATGATATAATTGTCATCAGGACTGGCAAGACTAAAATTGTTTCCTTTAAAATGTTTTATTTTCCTTAATAAAAATATTGCTTTAAAAATGTTAATGACATTTCATGAATCTATTCTTTTGGGCATTGACAAAAATTACTTGTCTCATTTGGGGAATCCACTTAAATGCAGACTCTTTGAGATGATATAATAAATCCCTCTTTCTAAAGTTATTAGCCTTCTTATTACATCATCTATTGTGTTTCATTACTGTTATCTTTTAATTAGTAATAATATTCTCTATTATGTGACTTCTATGCATCAGAGGCTTTATATAATCTTGAATCCTCTCCATTAGCCTATAAATAGGTAATATCAGTTCCTCTTAATGAATGAGAAAATAAGCTTGAAGGGGCTATATAACTTGCTAATGGTCACATTATTAGTGAAGGATGACACCCAGATGTGTCAGTATTCTCAAAAGACTAGAAAGAAGGGTCCAGGTAGAGGAAGGGTTTGTGGTAAAAGTAGTGCATAGACTGCTTGTTCATCCTCTTTTTTTTTTTTTTTTTTTGAGACAGAGTCTCACTCTGTCACCCAGGCTGGAGTGCAGTGGCACGATCTTGGCTCACTGCAACCTCCGCCTCCCAGGTTCAAGCAATTCTCTGCCTCAGCCTCCCAAGTAGCTGGGATTACAGGCGCCCACTACCACACCCGGCTAATTATTTTGTAATTTTAGTAGAGACAGGATTTCACCATGTTGGCCAGGCTGGTCTTGAACTCCTGACCTCATGATCCACCTGCCTTGGCCTCACAAAGTGTTGGGATTACAGGTGTGAGCCACCTCACCCGGCCTCATCATCTTGATTGGTCTTGGATTGTTGAAATAAGTTTTCATCTTCTAAGGAGGACATATCAAAATCTAGAAACTAAAAAGTTAAAAAAATGTTTTGTTAGCCTGAACAATTAAAAATAGCAGATAACAAACACTATTTAAATTTGAAATGTCTGTGGGTTTCTATATTGAATCCTGTGTCTATGATTGTATAAACTAGGAGTTACTTCAAGGAAAATGATGACACCACATTGGCTCCTTAGTCACCAAGAGGCTATCTGATTTTCCTACTTACTCTATTGTGAATGGAGAAGAGTCCTTTGGTCAAGCCAGAGCATAGCTCCTCCTCAGCTGATTAGGAGACCTGGAGATGAAATCTGTTTCCTCTTTGCTATAATGAATGTGTGGGGTTTATTCTATCAGATTCTGGATTTCCTGAACAGAAAGATGGTGGTTTGTATTTCAATGTACTTTATGTGTCATTTGCGTGAAATGAGAAACACAAGTAACTAACTAGTTGGTAACTGTGGAACTGTAAAGTAGAATGCTGTATTGTTTACAAGTTTATTCTCTGTTAGATACTGTTATAAATTTGCATAATCAATTCTTTTTTTTTTTTTTTTTTTTGAGACAGTATCGCTCTCTCACCCAGGCTGAAGTGCAGTGGTGGCATGATCTCGGCTCACTGCAACCTCTGCCTCCTGGGTTCAAGCGATTTCCTGCTTCAGCCTCCTGAGTAGCTGTGATTACAGGTGTGCACCACCATGCCCAGCGAATTTTTGTATTTTTAGTAGAGATGAGGTTTCACCATGTTGACCAGGCTGGTCTCGAACTCCTGACCTCAAGTGATCCCCTGTCTCGGTTTCCCAAGGTGTTGGGATTACAGGAGTGAGCCACCACCACTCCTGGCTGCATAATCAATTCTTAATTATTTATGAATTGTTAGAATGGTTTATCCCAAGCCCATTTCTTTCTCTGTATCTTTTGTTTGTTTGTTTGTTTTTGACACAGGATCTCAAAAATCATCACTAGATGCTAAATCTATAGGGAATTATTATTACTATTTTGAGTCAGGATCTTCCTCTGTCACCCTGTCTAGAATGTGGTGGCAGGATCTCTGCTCACAGCAGCCTCTGCCTTTCGGGCTCAAGCGATCCTTCCACCTCAGCCTCCTCAGTAGCTGGGACCACAGGGATATACCACCATGCCCGCTGACTTTGTAATTTTTAGTAGAGCCGGGGTCTCACCATGTTGCCCATAATAAATAACAACTAAGACCTCATAGTTGTCAATCATGTAATATTATTTTCCATTTGCTCCATGTCTATTCCCAGTTTCCGTTAGTAGAGTCCTGATATACCCAGTAGTCAAGTCAGAATTTTTTTTTCTTTTTTTTTTTGATATAATTTTTGATTTTACAAACCCTGGCCTACAAGTCAAAGCAGAAATGTTAGCATCATCTAGACTTTTCCATTTCTCATTCATCAACTATTTTTAAATTGTCACTGTGTCTTTTGATTACATCTCTTAAATACCTCAACTTTATCTGCCTTTCTCTGTTCCCACTGTTGCTGCTTTAGTTTAAGTTTCATTATTTTGTGCCTGGCCTCTATAAATCAGTAGCTTTCTGACTAGTGTCTGCCCTAACTCTCTTCCAGCCTCCATGGTGATTTTTCTGAAGTATAACACTGGTAAAATACTCAACTTAAACCTTCTCTTGATTTCTTGTTGTCTACAGCAGCAGCCTTCAAACTTCTTGTAAGGCAGTTAGACCCTTTCTTCAAATATAGCGTGTCAACAAAATTTCAACAAATTGAGTCTCAGAGATCTGATTGGCTTTTATTCATGATTCATGGACCAGGTAGCATCCAGTCTACAAAACAGAAAGTTCTAATGACCTAGACTGAGTGGGTACATTTTGTATGCACAGAAAAGTGGAGGAAAGCAGGACCAAGGATCAAATAGTGAATTGGTCATTTCTAGGTTACTTTCCTTATAGGGAATCTTGGCTTAAGGGAATTTAGCTATCGTCTTTCTCCTGATTTCTTAGGTGGTCAGATTTTACAAGTAAACCAGTTAGGTTTTGGTTTGGTAACTTGGAACCTTAGCCTGAGTGGCTCCATTTGGCCTGCTGTTCTTTCTTTAACTAAGGCAAATATGTTTAAAATAGATTTTTTCAAAAAGAGAGAGCAACACTGTCTGATTGAAGCAGGATAGGAATGTAGGAACTATGCTTTTGCTTCTGCCTTTCTCAAAAAGCCCCTTGAGCCATATAGGGCAAAGTTTGAAAACCCCCAGCCTGAAGTAGAAACCTAGACTTCTTAGCATGGTATAGAAGCCCTTTTATGAATCTGTCCGTGCCTTTTTTCATGTTATTCCTGGTCTTTTGCCCTGGATTTCAGATATGCTGCATTACTTGCATTCTCCAAACACTCATTTTTTTTTGCCTACATTTTTGCACAAACTTTTCATAGAATGCCTTTACCCATTTTGTCTTATCAGCTAAACTTCTGTTCTTGTCTCAAGTATTAATTCAGGTATTACCTCTTCAATGAAGGTTTCTCTGATTTTCCAAGTCAAAGTTAATCTTTTTTCTGCTTTTCTAGTATCTCTTCACATTGGAAAGCAGGGAAGACTTTGTTATGTGTGATTCTGCACTAGTAGCTTGAACTTACAACCTGTTATATGACTTATAATATTTGCATTTAAAATGCCTGAACCAAACTTTTACCAACATTTCTTTTAATTGTCTATTTTTTGCTTTCTCATGAAAGAAAATCTCAGATTTTTTGCCTAAAAAGCGGTCAAACACAATGGCATATAGCCTTAACTTGGTTATGAAATTGGGCAATTAAATCTCTTCATTTTAGGTAAAGTCCTTTATATTCTCTGGTATTGCAGATGGCATTATTAGAGTACTGAAGTTTCCTTTTGTTATCTATTTTAAAGGATTGAATATGTGCTATGATTATCATGTATTGTGACTCACATAAAATGTAGCAAATTTATGGCATGATTGGTTCCCTTCAATCAGGGTACCTTGTCGAAACTCTTTTGAGGGAATTTTTCATTCAGATTTATCTTTAATGCAGCTTCCAAATAAGTGATTGATGAGTATTTTATTTAATGAGTAAATTGTGAATTACCTTGTGGTGAAAGATATTGTCTCCTTATTCGCTTCTTTATTCTCTCCTTCTCCTTCTCCATATTCCACTTAGCTACATCTTCCTCCTCATTCCTAAAAAAAAAAAAAAAATAAATAAAAATCTCTGAATATCTTGGTGCATAAGAAAAGAAGAAAGACCAGTGGATTTTCTTGTTTCTTCCTTGCTTTAAGAGGTGGAATTGACTGTAGGTAAGAATTGTGGTTAGGCTAAATATTGCATATAACAGCAAGCATGCCATAATAGATGCTTAATAAATGTTTTGCTAAACTTGAATAGGGTAGATCTTAGGCTCTCAGTGCTTTAAATGATTACTGAGATTTGAGGATTTCTTCACTTTGCCATTGAATAAACTTAAGGCTTAGAGAGGCAGAAGTGGCTTTGCAGATTTCTGGTGAGTAGGAATTTTTCAATAATTAAAACGATCTGAAATTTGAGTGAGCTGTTTTGTTTTGTTTAGACAGGATTTTCCTCTGTCACCAGAGTGCAGTAGCAATCATAGCTTACTGCAGGCTTGAACTCCTCAGCTCAAGCTATCCTTCTGCCTCAGCCTCCCAAGTAGCTGGGACTACAGGTATGGACCAGCACACACGGCTAATTTTTGAAATTTTTTGTAGAGACAAAGCCTCGCTGTGTTGCCCAGGCTTGTCTTGAACTGCAGGCCTTAAACAGTTCTCCTGCCTTGGCCTCCCAAAGTGCTGGATTTAGAGGCATGAGCCACTGTGCCTGGCTGTGAGCTGTTTTTGTAGGTACTAAGTTTCACATCACACCTGGCATGGTGGCTCATGCCTGTAATCCCAGCACTTTGGGAGGCTGAGGCAGGAGGATCACTTGAGGTCAGGAGTTCAAGACCAGCCTGGCCAACATGGTAAAACCCTGTCTCTACTAAAAATACAAAAATTAGCTGGGCGTGGTGTGCCTGTAATCCCAGCTACTTGGGAGACTGAGGCAGGAGAATTGCTTGAACGGGGAGGTAGAGGTTGCAGTGAGCCTAGATCCCGCTACTGCACTCCAGCCTAGGCGACAGAGTTCCCCCTCTGTCTCAGGTGGAAGAAAAAAAGAAACTAGCTAGACTAGTGTGAAAAAATTATTTGTTCGAGCTCTTGTTTTGATACTAACATGATATAGCTAAGTGGTATTTTTCTGCTAATTGACCTTTTGAAATTCAAATACTACTTAATTCTATTATGGAACAGTAGAGGAAATGGGGATTCTGGCCAGAGAAAACAAAGAAAAAGTACCTCTTGAAGGTACTCGACAGTGAAATGATGAAAACTAAAATGTTGAGATGAATTGCAACAAAACTTTGATATTTAATAATGCATTTGAGGAGAGGCCCTGTTCTGATGATTAGACAGACCATCAAGAACAATGTAGACGTTGCCAACTCATAATGGCAAGCAAAGAGTTCAGGATTTTCAACTGATTTTATTAAATCGAGATTCAAAATTTTTGTCATTTTGCCATCTATTCGGGGTGTCTTAATTAAAGGGATTTTATGTAGTTCAAAATAAATGTTACAATTGTTGTATTATCTTAGTACTATGAAGATGACTATGATAAGAGTGTCTTCTGTATGCTAATTGGATGACTCCTGGCGGAACCTCCTAGATAGCTTCTGATGGGGGCTGGTCAACCAAAAGAAGAAGGCAGTATTAGAGGTTTACGACTTTCAGCTTCACCCCAGACTTTCTGGGAGAGGAAAAGGGAAGGAGAATGAGCTCAATCACCAATGGCTAGTGCTTTAATCAGCCATGCCTATGTAATGAAACCTTCTTAAATGGTGGTGCCCTGGAGCCTTGTAGGTTGGTGAATACACCATAAAGCAAAACAAAATTCTAAGCCCCCCAGCCAACTGAATGAAACCCTCCTCTCAGCCAAGGGTGCTCTAACCTGAACCCTAGTTCAGGACATGATAGGAAAGACATGCCTCATTATACGTTTGTCCCTTTGGAATTCAGGCATGGCTGACCAGCATTAACGTTAAAACAGACTCTTTGTAGCAGTAAGATACCAACATGATACATAAAGTGTATCGCACTTTGTAGCAGTAAGATACCAACATGATAGCAGGCCCTGAAAGAAATAGCAGTATTTTACCCTGAAATATATTTCTCTATTTTGAAATGGCCTTGACAAAACTGTCTCTTGTGGGGGAAACAATCTACGTTTTATAGATAATCCCCTTCCCTTTCCAGGTGTTTTTCCTGGTCTAGGAAAGAATTAATAGTGTCTGGCATCTTTTTAAGTCTTTTTTTTTTTTTTTGGAACAAAGTCTCTGCTCTGTCACCCAGGTTGGAATGCAGTGGCATGATCTTGGCTCACACCAACCTCCGCCTCCCAGGTTCAAGCAATTCTCGTGGTATTTTTAAAAGACCTGGGGTGGGGATAGGGGATTCTCCTGCCTCAGCCTCCCGAGTAACTGGGATTACAGGCATGCGCCACCACGCCTGGCAAGTTTTTGTATTTTTAGTAGAGACGGGGTTTCTCCATGTTGGCCACATTGGTCTTGAACTCCTGACCTCAAGTGATCCGCCAGCCTCAGCCTCCCAAAGTGCTGGGATTACAGGCAGGAGCCACTGCACAGACTGCCTTCTTAAGTGTGATAAGAAACATTTGCAATCTATTCCATAGGAAGCCTCTGCATAATAAGAACCTTGGTCTCCCCAACCCCTTATCTTAACCCAAATCATAGAAGGGAGATTCTGTTGATTCCAGGTCTTTAAGATAAACTCTTTCAATCAATTGCCAATCAGGAAATCTTTGAATCCACTTATGGCCTGGAAGCACTTCCCTCCCCACCTTTGAGTTATTCTACCTTTCTGGACCAAACCAATGTACATCTTACATGTATTGATTGCTGTCTTATGTCTCCCTGAAATGTATAAAACCAAGCTGTAGGGGGCCGGGCGTGGTGGCCTTAATACCTGCAATCCTAGCACTTTGGGAGGCTGAGGTGGGAGGATTACTGGAGTCCAGGAATTGGAGACCAGCTGGGCAACATGGTGAGACCTCTTCTCTACCCCCCACACTCCCTCAAAAACCAAGCTGTAGCCTGACCACCTTGGGCACATATATATTCTCAGCATCTCCTGGGGCTGTATCACAGGTCATGGTCTTCATATTTGGCTCAGAATAAATCTCTTAAAATATTTTAGAGTTTGACTCTTTGTCAAAATCATTGAGGTGCTGGGAGGGTGGTGCGCTCTGAGAAGGCATGGAAGGCCTATGCTGGCTCCCCAACCCCTCATACGTTGCCCTGTGCATCTCTTCCATTTGGCTGTTCCTGAGTTGTATCCTTTATAAGAAACTGGTAGTAACCATAAGTAATGCATTTCCTTGAGTTCTGTGAGTCATGCTAGCAAATTATCAAACTTGAGGAGAGTGAGTTGTGGGACCCCCCAAATTTGTAGCCAAGTTGGACAGAAGTGTGGATAGTCTGGGAACCTGGGACTTGTGACAGGAATCTGAAGTGAGGGCAGTTTTGTGAGACTGAGTCCTTAAAACTGTGGATTGAATTGAAGGATACTCAGTTGGTGTCAGAGAATCAGAATTGGTGTTGGAAAAGATACCACACATTTGCTGTCCGGGGGGAAAAAGGCCCTCAGGTAGGCGCATGAATCTCCAACTTACAAATGGAAACATACCAAAGCATCAAGAGACTGCTCAGCTCATCATTAAAGCAGTGTGCAGGAGAGCTATAACTCAAAAGTGCTCTTAACCATATCTTTTTTTAAAAAAATTGTATCCTCTTTGAGGGAAATAATCTATCTTTTCTTTTTTCAATCGTTATTATTTATTAGCTTCTCAAATCTCTTTGGAATTTAATTGAATGCTTTTATCAATTAATGGTCTTGATGAAATTGCTTGTATTTTTGACTATTATTTGCATGGCCAGAGTAATTTTACTTACCCTTCTGAAGTTAGCAGCACAAACAACTGAGGAAGTGCAAGATTTTTGCTTGATTTTTCTTCAGTTTCTTCTATATTTTAAATGGGACACAAATATCTCTAAATAAAAATAACTTCCTCCCAATATATTTGGAAAACATCCCAGACTTCCTGTCCATGCCTCGCAAAGTTGCTGCTGTCTAGTCATTATTACTATTTGTTTTTTCTCTTTGACATAAGTGACCCTCACAGGAATAGCTTCATCACCAGCTGTTTGGCCAGTGGTATTCCACTTACTCTGTTTTTCCTGTTTCTCTGAAATATACTGAAAAATAATCACTCCGTGCCTTCCCTTGTTTAGAATGAATTTACTCAATCGCTCTGGAAACTTACCTTGTAAATGGTTTGGAACCATAATGAAAAAAGAGGGTAGGCTTTATATATTTTATATTGGTGCCTTAGGAATTGACATTTATTTATTGAGGATTTTTGTGCTCATTTTCAATTTGAAAGGGTCCTAGTGTTTAGAATTAAATTGTGGGACTTGAAAGCTAAAAAGGAACTTGGAGATCGTCCAACTGAGGAGCCTTATTTTTTAACTGAGGAAACAAAAGTTGTCAAGATCAACCATAAATCTGATAGTTTGGCTTGGTGAAAGAAACCTAGGTTTCAGAAAATCTCTCATGTAGTTTGCAGTTTACAGCCACAAGGACCAGGAGTCTGGAGACTTGATAAGAGGGTTTGTTTTTCAAAATATTAACAAAGTTTAGCCTGGAAGCTGCCTTTGTGAATTTTCCATGTCATTGACAGTGTTTGAAATCTCGTGATATCTTCAGGATCAATAACCTCTACCATGTACTTTTATACTTTTTAATTAGTGGATTTTCAAACTTTTAAAAACAATAACTCCTTTTTTTGATATAATCTTATATTGAACCACAGTATACAAAAAAGATGTGATATTTAATTAAAATAGTTTTAAGCATAATTTTAATTTGTTGGATGATAAATTAATGATGACATAACTAAAATTTATGAAATGCTGATTAGAGTACATACATATCTCACTTGTGTCTCTAGCTTAAAATATTTCAATGGGTATACTGTAATTCATTTAACTAGGCCCTTGTTGATGTGTATTTAGACTGTTTCCATTCTTGTTTTTGCAAACAATGTTGCAGTGAATAATGTATGTATACACTATGTGGTGTGTGTATTTGTGTTTCTGGGGATAAATTCTGGAAATGTAATTGCTGTGTCATTAGAATATGTTTTTAGTTTTGAAGGATTTTATTATATCCAAATTGGAAACCAATTTGATATATATTCCCACCAGCAGTGTATGAGCAAGCTTAATTCTCTTATGCTGTCATTGACATGATATGTTATTTTTGGTTTTTGCTATTGTAAAAACTTGTATCTTAGTGTGGTTTCAGTCTTCAATTTGTATTATATATAAATTTGAGTAACTTTTTTATGTTTAAGAGCCATTTGTGTTTCTTTTTCTCTGAACTATTTGTTCATATCACTTTGCCCATTTTAAAAATTGGGTTTCCTCCCCTCTTAATGAGCAGGAGGAGCCTTCTGTGTATTGAGATTAACTTTGTGATATAAGTTGCAGATTATTTTCCTCAGGTTTTCATTTCTATTTTTCCTGTGGTTTGTACCTTTTCCATTTTTATGAATATCTAAACTCAACCTTAACATGACCAAAATGGAACCTTGGATTTCTATCCTTCCCTTAACCTCCTTCTCTTCTAGTCTTCCTCAGTGAAGAAACAGCACCTCTCATGTCTCTCTACTCATACATAGCCCAAGCCCAAAACCAAGAAGTTATCCTTGCCTCTTCTTTCCCTCCCTCCCTGTCTCTAATCCATCCTCAATGGTATTGACTTCCTCTCCAACATGTCCCAAATCTATTCATTTCTCTTAATATCCACCGATTTAGTCCATCCTTCCTTTATCTTTCACCTGGGTGGCTGCCATGGCTTCCTAGCTGTTCTACCCTCAAACTAACATCTCCCCTTACAGGTACTGAGCCATTCTCTACTCTGTAGCATATGTGATCTTTTCAAACCGCAAATAATCAGATTGTCATACCACTCCCTGAACCCACCCCTCCTATTCTTGTTCAAAACCCTCCTGTAAGTCCTTATGTCCCATGGTAAAGATTATGCTTCTTGAAATAGCCCAACCTGCTGTTTCTCCAGCCTCACCTTGTACTATGTTATTGACCCCCACCCCTCCCCACCTCACCTTTGGGTCTTTTGTGTCACCCTGTTCCCTCCTGACTTGGGGATTTTGCATAAATTATTTTCTCCTGGAGCATCCCCCTTCTTCCATCAGTTTATGTTGAGTTATTCTACAGGCCTCAGCTCACTACTTGCTTTCTCTAAGAGAGCCAACAACTCTTCCTAATAGGTAGGAAACCCCTGTCATAAGCCCTTCCAACACCTTGTATCTCTTTCATAGCACTAATATTTACTGTTTTATACTTACTGTGTGAGTCTTTGATTAAACTCTATGAAATAGGGATCTTGTCTGTTTTCTTTACTGTTATGTCCCGGAATCTATCATAGTACCTGGTACATGGTTAGCTCTTAAAACATTGAATAATTGCTTAATTATAAATCCTTCGGTGTAGAGTTTACGGAATGTACTGTTTTGCCCTTTCTGGAAAATGGGACATTTGCTCTTGGCCAGTCTTTGTTCTCCTCTTCTTTTCCCTGTGACTTTCCCAAGACTACTAAATTTCAGCAATTTCATTTTGGAAGTCTTAAAGCATTTCAAACATGAAATTTATCCAGGTCAATGGTCTTGAATTCATTTAAATCCTGTAGATGTTCTTCAAGTCTTGGACTTCAGTTCCTTCCATTCCTTTTTTATGTGAAGGTTATTTTTCTTGGAGTTGAGGACAATAACTCAGACCACATTTTCTGACCCACATCAATCCAGCAAAATCTAGGTGGTCCCCAACTTCTGTAAGTTTATTTTAAATTCGGTTACTTAGAATTTGTAGTTCAGAAAATATTACCCCAGAGAAACCATGTTAAAATTGATCTTTATATTTTCATGAAGATGTCTTCAAAACCCTTTTAACCAATAGGGTATCTGAAATAGTACAGTTTTAGTATGAACTCTGAGTTTCTCTAATCCTATTTTATTGAGGCAGGGTCTTGCTCATCACCCAGGCTAGAGTGCAGTGGCGTGATCATGGCTCTCTGCAGCTTTGACTTCCTGTGTTCAAATGATTCTCCCACCTCAGCCTCCTGAGTAGCTGAGAGTAGCTGGGACTCAGGCATGCACCACCACGCTTCGTTAATTTTTTGTAGACACAGGGTTTTGCCATGTTGCCCAGGCTGGTCTGGAACTCCTGGAGTCAAGCGATCGGCCTGCCTCAGCACCCCAAAGTGGTAGGATTACAGGCGTGAGCCAGTGCCCCTGGCTCTGATCCCATTGTAGCTCTGTTTTTCTTTTTCTTTTTTTTTTTGAGACTAAGTCTTGCTCTGTCGCCCAGGCTGGAGTGCAATGGCACAACCTCGGCTCACTGCAACCTCTGCCTCCTGGATTCAGGTGATTCTCCTGCCCCAGCCTTCCAAGTAGCTGGGATTACAGGCATGTGCCACCATGCCCCGCTAATTTTTTGTATTTCTTTTTTTTTTTTTTTTTAAGTAAAGATGGGGTTTTTGCCATTTTGGCCAGGCTGGTCTCTCATGCCTGACCTCAGGTGATCCACCTGTCTCGGCCTCCCACAGTGCTGGGATTACAGGCGTTAGCCCCTGAGCCCAGCCTTAGCTCTGTCTTTCAATCTGAATCCATAGACCCTCATATTAGGAAGGGCTGGGAGTTTAGTAGGATTGGCAGTGCTGGGAGAAGTATCAAGTAGCTGGTAGAAGATACATTGGGTTGGTACTGGATTTCCTACCTTGTGGAAGGATTCCGAAGATCAAGGGTAGGAAGGCACATAACATATTTCGTAGTTTGAAATTTTTATCCTAGTAAATTGTGTATAACTCATGATAATCAAGTATCTATTTGATTTAATAAGGGAAACTGAATTATAAAGGATGGATTGATAAATCAAATTACTCTCCACTATTGGGAGAATAAAGCAAAATGAAGATCCTATTAATTATGGGTCAGATGGTCCCATCTAGAAAGAAAACTAAGTAGGAGTGCTTTATCTCCTTGCTTGTATTCAGCATGGAGAAGTCTTTACAAGAGGGTAATTAATTAGGGTGTTTTTCACAAGGCTGTGCCTTCCATAGAAATGGTTTTCTTCTATATGTGGATCTTGAGTTTTAAGATGCTTTCAAACCATTTGAACTCTCTTATTATAACAGAAGTTTAGTCATGCACCAAATGTATTCCTATGCAATTTTCAGTGACAAAATGGTTCTCTCATTTGGATGTGTAAAAACAATGCCAGGAACAAAAACAAAACTCATGATTCAACTGATTTTGTACTCTCTTTGGGAAGAAGAAAAGACTCGTTGAGATGAAGATTATAATTTCAGTAACAAAGAAAACATTCAAGGCCCAGGCAACTCTTAAATTCAATACTAATAATCTATGAAATAAATTATAAGCCTATGTTTCTGTCAGTTCTTTAGGTACCTGCTTGTTTGCTAATACAGAAACATTGCTTAATTTTACATGTATTTCTTAGTGTGAGTCAAATCCACCCTAAAATGCATTTGGTTATTTGTTTACACAGTTAGTGGCTGGTAATAAAAAACTCAAACAATTTCTGAGAGAGTTAGAATCTTCATGTTGGTAGGTACCTTAGAGGGCATCTAGTTTAGTACAGGATTCCTTTCTACAGGACAAACTGTTTACAGAGGCCCTTTCCTGCCACTTGCCAGGTTCCTCCTTCAGGCCTTCTCTGTTCCTTGAACTTATCAAACTCTCTAAGACTCTTTGTACTACCTTGAACACTCTTCTCATAGTCCTAGTCCTGGTGGCTTGATTTCTTACTTAGGACAGATTTCTCTGAAATACTGCCTTCTCAGACAAGCCTTCCCCAGATCTCCTACCTAAAGGACCTCTCCCCTTCCCAACTGCCATAACTCTATCATAAGACTCTGTTTTATTTCCTTATAATACTTGTCAGTGTCTGAAATTATCCTATTTATTGTCTATCTCCTTTAGCTCCATGAGAGCAGGAGCATGGTCCGTGTGTTCACTACTATATCCTGAAGTATCTACAATAGTGGCTGTCCCATTGTAGGCATCTGACAAGTATGACAAAAATGAGAATGATTGAATAACCATTGATGATTGATCATTTTGTTAATGTTAAAACCAAACTCTGTAAAATATTTTAAAGAGGGTTTATTCTGAACTAGTATGAGTGACCATGGTCTGGGGAACAGTCTCAAGAGCCCTGACAAAGTATGCCCTAGGCGATCAGATTGCAGTCTACTTTTATGTGTTTTAGGGAGAGAAGAATTGTAGGTAAAATCATCAGTCAGTACTTGGAGGATGATATACATTGGTTCAGCCAAGGTAGTGGGGGATCATAGGTGGTTTAAAGGATTTTCTGATTGGCAGTTGGTTGAAAGAGTTAAGCTTTTTCTAAAGACTTGAAGTCAGAAGAAAGAAATGCTAAGAGTTAAGATAAGGGTGTTGTGGAGGCCAAGGTTCTTGTTATGTAGATAAAGCCTCATAGGTAGCAGCCTTCAGGGAGAATAGATGGTAAATGTCTCTTTTCAGACCTTAAAGGTGTCAGGCTGTCAGTTAATCTCTCCTCGGTTGAGGGTAAGGTCCAGAAAGGAAAGGCCTGGCTGCATTAATGGAGATTTGTTGGCCCTGTGACAGTTATTTTAAAATATGTCAAATAAATACATTTTGGGGTAAAATACTTTGATTGCCTTCAGGGTCTGCTATTTGTTGTGTGATGCTATACCACAGCCAGATTGGGTAAATCATCTCTGATGAGGCTTTATGGTTTGTAGGGCATGAATTAACCCCTGCTTTGCCGGACTTTAGGTGTTGTTTATAATTTGGTATCTTATTGCCAGAGTCTGGTTTGCCAGTCTTATGATCGCCATCCAGAAAGAGGGAGTATAACGAGGTATGTCTGACCTCTCTCCCTGGCTGGGAATTCAGCTTTTCAGGTTTCTCTGGGGTGCTCTTGGCCAAGAAAGAGTTTGTTCAGTCAGGTGGGGGGGATTAGGATTTTTTTTTTTTTTTTGAGATGAAGTCTTGCTCTGTTTCCCAGGCCGGAGTGCAGTGGCGCGATCTTGGCTTACTGTAAGCTCTGTCTCCTGGGTTCAAGCAATTTTCCTGCCTCAGCCTCCAGAGTAGCTGGGATTGCAGATACACGCCACCATCCCTGGCTAATTTAGGATTTTATTTTTGGTTTACATGTGTCCAATCACTACTGAGCTGAAATTTGTCTCCTTTTTGCTTCTATCACTGATCTTAATTCTGCCCCCTGGAATAAATCACTGGCTCTATTCCATTTTTTCCAAAGTCTTCAGACATTTGGATGTCAGTCATCTCTCACTGAGGCGGAACTCACCTGGTTTCCTTACCAGTTCCTCATCTGGCATGGTTTTAGGTGAGTGGTCACTATCCAGGTTATCAGTTATTGGGAATTTTTGGTTTTGTTGTGATACGCAGCACTAAACATAATGCGTTATGTTGTGTCTTGAACTTCCGAGAGAGAGAACAGTTAAACTTTCTTGTTTAATGTGATATTGCAATGCTTTGTCTTTGATAAAAATTATTTTTTAATACCATATAAATGACGAAGGAACTATTTATATATGAAATCATTATCAGAAATATTCTCTTAAAAGTTTGTTTTATAATGGAATATAACAACATAGAAATACAGTAAACATAAGTATATACTCTAATGAACAATTATAAGTGAATGTCTATTTAGCCATCACTCAAGACATAGAAATAGTGCCCCAGGAAGCCCTCCTGTGTTGTGTTGTATTGTGTCGTGTCGTCTTGTCTTGTCTTTCCCTTTCTCTTTCCCTTTCCCTCCCTCCCTCCCTCCCTCCCTCCCTTCCTCCCTCCCTCCCTCCCTTCCTTCCTTCCTTCCTTCCTTCCTTCCCTTCCCTTCCCTCCCTTCCCTCCCTTCCCTTCCTTCCCTTCCTTCCCTTCCTTCCCTTCCTTCCCTTCCCTTCCTTCCCTTCCTTCCCTTCCTTTCCTTTCTTTCTCTGTCACCCAGTTTGTGCACAGTGCACAATCACGGCTCACTGCAGCTGTGATCACCTAGGCTCAGGGAATCCTCCCACCTCAGCCTCCCAAGTAGCTGGGACTAGAGGCGGTCGCCACCACGCCCAGCTAATTAAACAAACAAAAAAAGTTTTTGTAGAGACAGGGTCTCATTATGTTGCCCAGGCTGGTCTCAAACTTCTGGGCTCAAGTGATCCTTCTGCCTCAGCTTTCCAAAGTGCCAGGCTGCTACATGTCTTTTCTCAATCTCAGTCCCTCCTTACAGGTAATTAATATCCTGATTTTTTACAATAAACACTTACTTGATCACTTTTTTACACAGTTACCACTTACATATGCATACTTAATATACTTTATAGTTCAGCTTTGTCTGTTTTTAAACTGTATATAAAAGGAACAATGCTGTTGTATCAGTTTTCTGTTGCATAACAACTTACCACATGCTTAGCCATGTTAAGACACCATATATTAGCTCACAGTTCTGTAAGTTCCCGGCCCGATCTTTTTATTACTTGTGTTTTCTGTTTCATGAATTTTTCTCTTACTCATTTCTTTCTTTACATTTTCATTGGGCTCATTTTGTGGTTCTTTTGTTTAGCCTCTTGAGTTTTATGCTTAGTTCATACGTTTCCAGTTTTTAGTATTTTCTGATGTATGCATATAAGATTCTCAATTTCCTCCTTAAGCATTGTTTTCTTTCCATGGATTTGTATTTTTGTTAAGTGTATTATGGTTTCTTCTTTGATTGATTTACGGATTATTTTGGGAATGTATTTATTTCCAAACATAAGAATTATTTTCTAACTATTTCTTTTGTGATTGATCAACTTTAGTTGTGGAAAGAGACCATCCTTTTACTTCAATCCTTGTAATTTATTTTATTTATTTATTTATTTTTGAGATGGAGTTTTGCTTTGTTGCTCAGGCTGGAGTGCAGTGGTGCCATGTGGCTCACTGCAACCTCTCCCTACCAGGATCAAGTGATTCTTGTGCCTCAGCCTCCTGAGTAGCTGGGACTACAGGCACGTGGTCATCACACTGGGCTAAGTGTTGTATTTTTAGTAGAAACAGGGTTTCACTATGTTAACCAGGCTTGTCTCGAACTCCTGGCCTAAAGTAATCTGCCTGCCTCAGCCTCCCAAAATACTGGGATTACGGGTGTGAGCCACCATGCCTGGCCCTCGTAATTTATTTTGAATTGCTTTATGGCCTAGCATATGATCAGTTTTTGTGAATGTTGTATGTGTGCTTGGAGAGGAAAAAAAGATATTTTGCAGTTCTTTGCTATAGTTTATATGTTCGTTTGGTCAAGTTTTAAAACCATGTTCAATGTCTTCTATATCCTAATATTTTTCTCTTTCATTTAGTTCTCTTTTTTTGTTATGCTCTCTATCTAGCATTCCAATATATTTTTATAGTTTGATCTTTCACCTTTTGGACCTTTCAGTTCTGTCACAATGTTCAATCTTTGGTTTTTATTGCATCAACCCTACCGTTGTTTTGTAGGCTATTGCTGATCATTTATAGGCTATCCCTGACCCAAAGTCCTTTGGGGGTCACTTTCTTTTTCAGTTGTTTCTATTGGTTCTTGTTCGTGGTATCTTACCTTGTGTATTTGGCCATCTTTGATTATGTACTGCACTTTGTAAATGAGAAATTATCTGTAGCAGTATTGTGAGGCCTGATTGATGCCATCTTCCCTCAGAGCGTTGCTTAGATCACCCAGATGACATCAACCTACAGTTCAAGTTTGTCCAAGGGCTGATTTATTTCTGTTTTTTCTTATCCTGGGAGTATATCCTGGGGTTTTGGCTTCGAGTGGTGATTTATCAAACTTTCTCCTTATTTATAAAAATTTTATTTTAAATGATTGTGGATACATAATAGTTGTATATATTTATGGGACACATGTTATATTTTGATACAAGCATACAACGTGTAATGATCAAGGTAATTGGGGTATCCATCATTTCAAGCATTTATCATTTCTTTGTGTTAGGAACCTCCCAATTCCACTCTTTTAGTTTAAATATTTTGAAATATACAATAAGTTATTGCTAACAAACTTTCTCATTTTGAGACACCCTTGACTTTGTGTTCCTAATCTGTAACGATTTCAAGAGCAAGCCTGTTTTTCTCTCACTTTCTGGATCTTCAAATACCAGAAAAGCTAAAATAGTTTTGGATGGTTTGGAATCTCTCTCTGGATTCTATTCTTTTGCTTTGATTTTAGCCAGGTAATTCTTCACAAAAGTGTTTGGAGCTTTTAAGATGTTTCTAAAAAGTATTCCCTCGAGCATTTATATTTGTCTGTAAAGGGACATTTCATCCGAGATACGTATTTTGCCATCACCAGAGCTAAAGTGTTTTAGTTTTTATGCTTTAAAAAAAGAAAAAAAAAAAAAAAAAGGTTAATCAGCTATATTCATATAAAATATATAAAATTGCAGCTAAATCCAATATGGCATAATTTTTTTCCTCAGTATGAATACTGGTATTTAAAAGACCATTCTTGACATCCAAGATATGTATCTACTCACATAATTTTTTTTTTTTTTTTGAGATCGAGTCTTGTTCTGTCGCCCAGGCTAGAGTGCAGTGACGTGATCTTGGCTCACTGCAACCATCACCTCCCAAGCTCAAGCAATTCTCGTGCCTTAGCCTCCTGTGGAGCTGAGACTACAGGCACCCACCACCACACCCGGCTACTTTTTTGGTGTTTTTTCTAGAGATGGGGTTTCACCATGTTGGCCAGGTTGGTCTCCAACTCCTGAACTCAAGCAGTCTGCCTGCCTCAGCCTCCCAAAGTGCTAGGATTACAGGCGTGAGCCACTGTGCCCAGCCCTACTCACATTCTGATTCCCAGTTTTTTTTGTTTTTTGAGGTGGTGTTTTCACTCTTGTCACCCAGGCTGGAGTACAATGGCAAGATCTCAGCTCACTGCAACTTCCGCCTCCCGGGTTCAAGTGATTTTCCTGTCTCAGTCTCCCAAGTAGCTGACATTACAGGCGCCTGCCACCGTACCTGGCTAAGTTTTGTATTTTTAGTAGAGATGGGGTTTCACCATGTTGGCCAGCCTGGTCTCGAACTCCTGACCTCGGGTTATTCACCCGCCTCAGCCTCCCAAAGTGCTGGGATTACAGGCGTGAGCCACTGCGCCTGGCCTGATTCCCAGTTTTTATTACTCAGTTTTGACTGCCACAAAGAATAGTGAGACCAAATGTTCTTTTTCTTTTTTTTTTTTTAAATTTTTATTTTTTTTGAGACAGAGTCTTGCTGGGATTACAGGCATGAACCACCACGCCCAGCCACAAATGTTCTTTACAATACTTACATACAGAACTTCTTGGGTCTTCTCAGTGAGAATGATTAATTTTTATCTCAAGTTTCCTTTGAAATGAACCATACCATTATTGGCAGAGAGTAGAATATGTAAATATTTCCTGGGTGTTCTTTCAAACCAGCCATAGAAAATGAAAGAATGGTTCGTTTTCAGAAATGCTCTGAGCATCTTTTACCAGGAATGTGACTGATGTAGATCCTCATATAGCTGGCTCCTTGCCATTGCCATCTCAGCTCAAATGTTACCTTTTTACAGAAGCCCTCTCTGTCTATCATTCTTTTCCCCTCTTTCATAACAAAATACAAGATAATAGTCTCGTATTTTTTTTCCACCAGCAAAATGTAAAGTTCCACGAGGGTAAGGACCTTGCCTGTCTTGTTTACCACTGTGCTGTGTGTCTTATCCTGAAAACATGGGAGGCAGTCAGTAATTATTTGCTTAATAAATGAATAAATATTTATTTCTTCTCAAATTGTGACATCTTTTTCTCTAAATGTCAGAGTAATCCTTAAAAAATTTTTGATTCCACTGAACTCAAGTTTTCTAAAATAAGTATAGCGAAAGGAGGTCAGTGTAGCTGGAGTGAAGCTAGTCAAGGGAGAGACTAGTAGGAGATGATATCAGAGGAGGGGATGTCAAGGCCTGTGGCTCATGTGGATTTTGGTTTTCATTCTTAATGATATGGGAGGCCATTAGAGGGTTTTGAATGAGAAGTGACATGGTCTGACTTATCTTCTTCAAGAGTTACTCTGACTTCTTTAAGGTCTGTAGGAATCTGTAGGGATACTGAAGTATGGTCTATTCTGGGCTCTCACATCTGTTCTATTGGCTAAGTTAGTCTGTGCCAGAACCACCCTTTCTTAATTTCCCTCACTCTATTATAATCCTCAACATATTCAGTAGGGCATCCTGCCAGATCCTACCCTCAAAGCCTAGTGCTCTTGTAACTTTTCTTATCTTTCTTACTCTTTTCTTTTTCTTATTCTTTGCTGCTCATACTTGTAGTAGGAGGGTGTTGCTTCTACTTGGAACTCTGCCCTTCCATATATATTTTAAAATCAGCTTGTCTTAATTCTTTAGAAAAACTTGTTGGGATTGTGATTGGAATTGCATTGACTGTATAGATCAATATGGTAAGAGTTGATACCTTTATAGTTTTGAATCTTCCTAGCTGTAAAATTTGGATAACTTGTTTAGGTGTTTTTTAATGTCTTTGAGTAAAGTTACATATATATTTGAAAAGTGGTTTTGAATATCTTTTGTTAAATCTTATGTGCTTTTTAAAATTATTGTAAATGTGGTTTTTGTTTTTGTTTTTGTTTGAGACAAGGTCTGGCTCTATTGTACAGGCTAGAGTGCAATGGCACAATCTTGGCTCACTGCAGCCTCCGCTTCCCAAGCTCAAACCATCCTCCCATCTCAGCCTCTGGAGTAGCTGGGACTGGAGGCATGCTCTGCCACACGCAGCTAATTTTTGTATATTTTGTTGAGGCTGGATTTCGCCATGTTGCCCAGTCTGGTCTCGAACTCGTGAGCTCAAGCAATCTGTTTGCCTCGGCCTCCCAAAGTGCTGGGATTACAGGTATGAGCCACTGTGCCCCACCCATAAATGTGATATTTAAAAATTGCTTTTTCTATTTCTTACAAATGATCTTTACAAATGCAACTGATATTTGTGTATTAAGCTTATGTTCAGCTACTTTGCCAAACACTAATAATTCCAATAATTTATGAATTCTTTTGAATTTTCTGTGAGGTAGTATCTGCAAATTCTGTTTTCGTTTCCCTCTTTTCAATCATACATTTTATTCATTTATTGTTTCTTATTTTACTAAACCAACTATAACACGTGAGGATGTTTTTGTTTTTGTTTTTGTTTTTGAGACAGGGTCTTGCGGTGTCACCCAGGGTGGAGTGCAGTGGTGCGATCATGGCTCACTGCAGCTTCGCCCTCCTGGGCTCAAGCAATCCTCCCACCTCACCCTCTGAGAGTAGCTGGGACTACAGGCGTGCACCACCACACCCAGCTAATTTTTGTTGTTTTTCTAGAGACAGGGTTTCACCACATTTTCTAGGCTGGTCTTGAATTCCTGAGTATGAGTGATCCGTCCACCTCAGCCTCCCAAAGTGCTGGGATTATGGACATGAGCCACTGTGCCTGGCTAGGATGTTTAATACTAATGTTAATAAGTATTAATAGTAGAACTCCCTGTCATGTTTTTGTTTGTTTGTTAGAGACAGTGTCTCACACTGTTGCCCAAGCTGGTGTCTGGTGGTGCAATCAAGGCTCACTGCAGCCTTGATCTCCTGGGCTCAAGTGATCCTCCCATCTCAGCCTCCCACAACCATGCCCGCCAGTCTAGGTTTTTTTTTGTTTTTTTGTTTGTTTGTTTTTTGTTTTTGTAGAGACTGGGTCTCCCTGTGTTGCTCAGGCTGGGCTCAAGCGATCCTTCTGCCTTGGCTTCCTGAAGTGCTGGGATTATATGCGTGAACCACTGTGCCTGGCACATGTTCTTAAGTTTTAAAGGGACTGTGTCTACTATTTCACATTTAAGAATGATGTTTGTTGTAGATTTTTGTCAGATGCCCTTATCAGGATATGCACATTTTAAAATCACCTAATAATGTATATATTGCTTTTTAGAAAACTTGCACCAATTTACATTTCTACCATCAGTGTATGAAAGGGCACTTCTTGACAATGCTTATCCACATCGTGTGGGGTATTCTTGTTAAAAGTTTCAGATTTTATAGGCAGTAAGGAACTTCTTGTTTAGATTTATTTCTTGCTTTTAAAACAATATTTTGTGTTGGTACCACTGTTCTTCTTCTTAGAGATAGGATAAGCTTTTTGAAACAAAGCTTATTTTGAAAATATTTCAGATTTAGAGAAAAATTGCAAAAATAGTGCAAAGAATTTCCTACTTTCTATACCCTTGACCTAGATTTTCCAAGTGTTAACATTTTATCATATTTGCTTTATCATTCTTTCTGTCTTTTTTTCTCTTTCCCCATACACACTTGTAATTTTTCTCAATGGTTTAAGTTGTAAACATGATGTCCCTTTAAAAACTTTAGTGCTGTTTCTTAAAAACAAGAGCACTGTTTTATGTAACCAAAGTACTAATATGAAAATTAGAAAACCACTGACAACAGTACTATAATCTGTGAACATTTGAATTGTATCAATTGTTCTTTATAGCAAAAAAAGAAAAAAAGCTTTTTCTTGTTCAGGATGTAATCCAGGATCATGCATTGCATTTCATTGTCATATCTCTTAATCTTCTTTAATCTGGAATAGTCACTTCTTGTTACTCAGTTGTTTCTTGTCTTTCGTGACCTTGACATTTTAAAAGAATACAGGCCAGTTATTTAGTAAAATGTCCCTCAGTTTGGGCTTGTCTCTTGCTTCTTGTGGTTAGATTCAGGTTTTGCATTTCTGGCATGAATGCCACAGAGGTGGTGATGTGATGCATCCTATCAAGGGACATATAATGTTGGTTTGTCTCCTTATTGATGATGTTAACTTGATCACTTAATTAAGGTGGTATCTGGCAGGATTCTTCAGTATAAAATTACTATTTTTCTTCTTGTAATTAATACGTATCTTGTGGGGAGATACTTTGAGATTAGATAATATCCTGTTTTCCATCAAATTTTCAACCGCTAGTTTTAGCATATATTGATCATACTTGCTTGAAATAATTATTACCAGAGTGATTGCCAAATGGCGATTTTCTAATTTTATCACTACATTTATTATTTGGAATTATACTTCGCAAAAGAGCTTTCTCTTCTCCCTTATTTATTTATTTATGTCAGCAAGGACTTTTATATGGGTTATAATCTGTTACTGTGCTTATTTACTTTGTTGCTCAAATATTCCCGATTAGGCCAGTGGGAGTCACATCAGTCTGACTCCTGTGTCCTTTTGAGGTACCCCTATAATTCTTTGAGCATTTCCTTACTTTCTGGCACCATAAAAATATACCCTAGGCTCCTATGGTACTTCTCCTACCCCACCCTTGGAATCAGCCTTTTCTTCAAGGAACTCTAGTTCCTTTTATTAGAGCCCCAGCTGTGTTCATAGCTATAGGGGTATCATTGCTTCTAGGCCTTCTGAGCAGACAGAACTAGGAAATATATGTATGTGAGTGCACATTTACACAAACACCTTTATATCTGTCTGTACCCCTGTATATTAAAAACTAAGCTTATATTGTTAACACCAACTCCAAGCCTTCTCCCTTTTTATATTTGTTACTCCCTTTTATGAGAATTAAGAAACCAAGGTCAGTATATTCACCTATTTGCTCTATCTTAGAACACACACAAACAAATTTCATGTCACTGTATAAAAGCAGGTATCTAAGTATAGTATAGTATTTGTTTGTAATTCTTTTTGTTTTTAGCTTTAGGAGAGTAGATAGTGAAAATGCTGTTTTCAAAAGTTACCTATGGTTAATTCATTTGTCCTTGTCCCCTAAAGTGTGGTTATATTATTCATTTCAAATACAGAGAGGTTCATTTGTTTGTTTGTATTTGTTCCATTTTGGGTTCTTCGCTCCTATTACTGTTGGTTTCTTCTTCATTTTAAGTGTATAAAACATTAAAATGGATTGAAAAATAACTATACAAAAAGGTAAGATTGGTTATTAGAGTACTGCAAATATAAAATTTACAGCTTTTAATTGTGTTTGTTTTTTTCAGGGAATTGTTTAATACTTCATGATTGCAACAAGTATGTGAAAGCTCCCACCAGCCAGTGAGAATTTCTTCCTTCAGAAGGTTTTTGGTCTGCTTTCTGAGTTCTTTTGGTGCCATGTTTTGTGGCTTGCATCAAAAGAGGAGTTTGTCTTCATGAAGATTCCTAACATTGGTAATGTGATGAATAAATTTGAGATCCTTGGGGTTGTAGGTGAAGGTAAGTTGGAATTTTTGCATTCCTTGAGTTTTGAGCAATGAACAGTTAGTTATTCCTACCACCAAAAAGTTACTAATCGGATCCTGTTAATTTAACCTGTATCAATTCACATGTGTGTCTAAGAGTAAAATATTAAAAATAAAATTACTCTTAAACAATTTGGGTCTCTCCAATAAAAAATTAATAACATTTTAAAACCTTTTAAAGTTTAATAAATCAAATATTTTTTTCCCCTTTTATTTTAAAAAGAGCCCCAGTGTTACAACAATCTTGACTGCCTTCATTCTTTTTAGCAATCATGAATTCCTTAGTCTGCATTTTTTTCTTGGTTACATTTTATTTTTATATCAGCTAGGCTTATTTTGAATAACTTAAATTTCATTCATTCGTTCATTCATTCAAGACAGAGTCTCAACTGTTACCCAGGCTGGAGTGCAGTGGCACGATTTCGGCTCACTGTAGCCTCTGCTTCCTGGGTTCAAGCGATTCTTCTGCCTCAGCCTCCTGAGATTACAGGCGTGAGCCACTGTGCCCAGCTGATTTTTGTATTTTCACTATAGACTGGGTTTCACCATGTTGGTGAAATTGTACTTAATACCTGGTAAATAAACAAATAACTTCTGTTTCTTTGAAAATGAGAGACTATGTTTTGTAAATTCTGAGGCACACAATTTTATCTCTGAAATCAGGGGGGATCTTATAATCAGTATGATGTCACAGTTTAATTGGCAGCTCTTCCTTTCCTAATAGTACATAAAATAGTGCTCATGACCTATGATATACCATTGATTTGATGAAATATGATGTCATTTTGTATAAACCGACTCCTAAAAAAAAATCGTTTCTTCTGATTTTTCTTGCTTAGTTTTTGCTCTAGACTTAAAGATAACTTTGGAAATTTTGATAAATGATTCTGTTAACAGAGGATAAGTGATTGTAATTATGGTTTCTTAGCATTTGTATCTTTAAAGCATATGTTACAAAAATTTCATATTTCAGAATTTTCAAATAAACTTTGAATTCCTAAAGGACTGTAAAAAAGTTTACCTATGTGAACAGCAAAGCTGTTTTTAAGTTTTTAAGTTGGCAAATCCTTTTCAAATACATAGAAACAATTAAAATAAAGAGTTTAATCATTGGATGCTTGTTTCAAGGTCTGAAGTTCAAACCATACAAAACAAATAGATCTTTGTTTCTTCACTAGTCAAATCCTCTTCCATTTCTTCATCGATGTTATGTAAAAACTCATTCTCAGTGTCTTGCCTACCATCTGTTCTGGAATAGCCTATTTTATTTTTCAAAAGTATTAGAATTAAAGACCAATGTAATAAAGCTGCTGACTGGAGAAGGCTAGCACATAGGGTGTAACAAGATTAGAATGTTCCAGATTCTGGGCCTAAGTTTTTCTGGATCATAACTAGTTTTTCTCAGTATAGCCATAGGTGATCATCTTCTTTGGGACTGGCTCAAAATTACCAGACTGATAGGTATATATAGATCTGATATATATATCTCAGAATCTGTTACTTTAAGTTGTAATCAGAACCACCATTGCTGTATGTTTCTTTCTTTGGAAATCACCTCACATTTTTTTTGGCTAGGATATACATATAAAGTATATAAAAATCTTTCGCCAGGCACGGTGGCTCGTGCCTATAATCCCAGCACTTTGGGAGGCTGAGGTGGTGGATCACAAGGTCAAGAGATCCAGACTATCCTAGCCAACATGGTGAAACCCTGTCTCTACTAAAAATACAAAAATTAGCTGGCTGTGGTGGTGGGCACCTGTAGTCCCAGCTACTCAGGAGGCTGAGGCAGGAGAATTGCTTGAACCCAGGAGGCAGAGGTTGCAGTGAGTGAGCTTGTGCCACTGCACTCCAGCCTGGTGAGAGAGTGAGACTCTGTCTCAAACAAACAAACAAACAAAAACAAACAAACAAAAAAACCTGTCAAGCAAACTCTACATTCTTGTAGTTGAGACAGGGTATTTTTCACCCCATAGAAAAACTGACATAGACAGATAATTGAACAATTGCCTGGCAATTGTGAAGTTAAGTTAGATGGTTATAATGGCTGGTTCTATGCTAACTCTGATAATAGGATTCATCCATCTCTACCAAAGTGAGGGAGACTTGTTGAGGTCCCATAGACTCTGCTGGAGACACATTTCCTAATTTTGTATCCCTGAAGCCCCCTTCTCATAGATGAATGCAGGCTTGCCAGTCCGCTAATGTTAATGTTCTTAATGTTTCTGTAAAGCTCAGCTATCATTCATGACATTTTGATTCTCTTAGTTAGATTTTTCACAATATAATTTTAACCTGAGTTTCCTGGGTACCTCGCTGTCAACTCTGTTCTACTTCTAAGGAAGAAGTTTATTGCCTAGATAATAGGATAAGTAACCCCAAAGGTGTTTACTTGTTGAAATACACCAAAGACGGTGGGAGTGCTTGTGGCCTTTGTGCATGAACTGAGTCTTTATTTATGGCAAAAGGTAGCAAATCCTACCAGCTATTAATTGGAATACTGAGGCCTGGACTACCTTGCCAGTCAGGAGAGACATTCAGCTGGATGTGGTGGTGCATGCCTGTAATCCCAGCACTTTGGGATGCTGAGGTGGGAGGATCGCTTAAGGCCAGGAGTTTGAGACCAGCCTGGGCAACATAGTGAGACCATGTCTCTACAAAAAAACTTAAAAAACAAAACAAAACAAAAAAGAAGAAGGGTATTTCAATATCATAGAGGAAGATTTTAATGTCTTCTAGAACAGATAGTGTATTTGGTGGGCTCTGTGCTTGAGCTTACTATTGGGATGTCATTAACGCTTAAGGATTTTTTTGTTTGTTTGTTTTCGCGCCCAGGCTGGAGTGCAGTGGTGCAATCTAGGCTCACTGCAACCTCTGCCTCCTGGGTTCAAACAATTCTCCTGACTCAGCCTCCTGAGTAGCTGGGATTATAGGCACCTGCAACTATACCCAGCTAATTTTTGTATTTTTAGTAGAGATGGGTTTTCGCCATGTTGGCCGGGCTCGTCCCGAACTGACCTCAGGTGATCTGCCAGCCTCGGCCTCCCAAAGTGCTGGGATTACAGGCGTGAGCCACTGTGCCTGGCCTAGCTCTTAAGTTTTAAGTTCCATAGAATTTTCTGAGTTAATTTTCATTTATTCTCCAAGTTCTTGAGACCAAATCTTGTCTTCATAAATGTATAAGCCTACATTTAAACATATTGCCAGTGAAATTTTCTTTAAAAAGAAACATTTAAAAATACTTGTTGGAGGAAATGACTTGTCTATACTCTTTATAATAAATGTATAATAAAGTATGTTCCATTTGTATGTGGCTCATTACTGCATTATCACTATAGAATCTTGTCACTTTAGTGGTCGTCATTATAACACTGAAAAGCAATGTCAATATAGCAGAGCTTTGATTTCTTCAAGACCTGTAGTTTGTATGCATGCCCTTGACTGTTTACTTCTTTTTATTATAGGAGCCTATGGAGTTGTACTTAAATGCAGACACAAGGCAAGTACATTATTTTTAAAAAGAAATATCTGTATATGTTTAACTGTTTTGAAGCTAATGTAGTGCTCTGTGCGTGTGGGCATGTACAGGTTGAACATTCCTTATCTGAAATGCTTGAGACCAGAAATGTTTTGGATTTTTTCGGATTTTGGAATATTTCCATATATATAATGAGATACCTTGGGGATGGGACCCAAGGCTAGACACGAAATTCATTTATGTTTCATATATACTTACTACATATAGCTTGAAGGTCGTTTTATACAATATTTTAAATTTTTGCCTAAAACAAAGTTTAAATACTTATATGTGGAATTTTCCACTTGTGGCATCGTATCAGTACTCAAAGTTTTGTATTTTGGAGCATTTTGGATTTTTGAATTAGGGATGCTCAACCTGTAATTAAAACTCTGGTTATGATGATGTTGTTTAATGAAGTGGAATTAATATGTGAATGCTGCCAGAAAGAGACTACTTTTAGGTAAGCTTGATCATGGTTGGGTAGTCCTTAGTTCTTAGCAATCACGTGCTATTTTTTTTTTTTTTTCCAACTGACCTATGCCATGCACCTCATAATGACATTTAGGTCAACAGTGGACAGCGTATACGATGGTGGTCCCATAAGATTAAAGATATGGTATTTTTCATTTAGATAAAAAACATGTTCAGATATACAAATACTTGTCATTGACTATGGTACTCAGTAAGGTAACATGCTATACAGGTTTGTAGCCTTGGAGCAGTAGGCCATACCGTGTAGCCTAGATGTGTAGTAAGCTATACCGTCTAGGTTTGTGTAAGTATACTCTATGATGTTTGCGCAGTGATAAAATCACCTAATGACATATTTTTCAGAATGTGTTCTTGTCATTAAGTGATGCATGACTGTGTAAGTGAAAAGCTGCCTAATGGGAAAAGAGAAAAGGTGGTGGGATGGGAAGAAGAAAGCAGGGCAGTGACAGATTTAATTTATGTTCAAGTACTTATGAGCAAAGATAAGTTTTTTTTTTTTTTCATGTAGACCCGTTAACTTAGATTGCTTGATGCATTTGAATCCAGATTTTGAAGGGTGATAAGGTAGGTGTTTAGATATGAGCTAGGACTTAGGATAATAGTGTAGATTAGGATTACTGGCTATAGTTGATTACCCTTGAACAGCTGTGAAATGAACCTTACTGGAAATTATTTACTATGATAATAATCACAAATTATTCAGAGAAGTTATTTGAAGTTATTTCCATAGCTATTGTTCAGTGGTAAGCATGTTTTACTAGGGGAGTAACTTTCAGATGGCAAGTGTTGAAACTGTAACAAACATTAGTTTAAATATTTTTCTATTATGGCATACCTAGTCTGAGTATATGGCTTCATTTGCATATAATTTGTTAAGACCAAGGTTTTAAGTTTTTTCGTGATATTTTAGAATGATATAATTTATGTCTGTGATGATTTTAGCAATTTAACCCAAAACATTTAAACTCCTGAATCTGTCATCTATTGAAAATAATACGTGTGTGTATGTATGTAAATACGCACACAAATAAATAAAGATGATACTCTTATATTTGCTTTTCCTTTTGTACAAAATACCACCTGCCTTTTGGATTTAAGCCTTCATGACAGTTAATGTATTTTTGTGTTTAGATCACAGATCTCTTACTTCCATGCAGTGGCTTTTGTATTCTTCTTGAAATTGGGTGTTTGAACTATTTTATGTGAATAATAGTTATCTGAAGATCTCTTTGCCATTAAATTTTCAAAAATGGTTTGAATACTATTGGTTCTTGATTAAGGATGATTAAGAATTTAAAACAATAAATATAATAAATTTAGCACCTTGAACACCTTGCTAAGAAATGTTATTGTAGTTTGAAATTAAACAAATGAAAACCTCCCTAATAAAATGCTAAATGCTATACTTTTAATGACTTGCCTTTAGTTATAAATTTCTGAAGCTTAAAAAAAATTCCTGGGTGGATATTACTTGGGAGAAATAGGTTATTAGTTTCTAAGTTAAATTTGACTTTTTCCCGAACATAAAACCTCCTTTTATACAATGGCTCTGTTTATGCAACATTGCAAATGGAAGCTTGATTTCTTCTAATCTTGGGTTTTAAAACTCAAAGATTTATGAGATATATACATACCTTACATATGTACATACACATATGCATATATATTATACATATACGTATATCTGATATATATTACACATCATGTACAGAGTCCGAATGTTTTCTCCTAGTCATTGTCCTACTTCAACCTGTGACCTTTTTCTCTATACTTTCTTGTAACTTTAAGCTCTCCCTCTGCCTTTTATATAAAAATAGTTTATTATTTAAATGTATTGTTTTTATCTTTCTATTTACTCATTTGTTAAAATGGTTGTTTCGTATACCTGGCTCTCAAAACACACACTGTTAGTGCCAGCAGGATGGGCCCAGTGTGAAAGTGGATGAGAATGGACATCTCTGCTCTTAGAAAACCAACTCTAAATGTGAACTCTGATTTTTAGTTACTGTGTATAGGGCACTTTGAATTACAAGGATAAATAAACCATACTTTTCTTGCCTTTATATGGCTTATGGTCTGTCTGAAGAGATAGAAGAATAGATACTTAAAAAAAAAAAAAAAAAAACACAAGCCTGTGAGGTTGCTGCAAATGAGATACATCTAAAACATTTCTCTCTTTGCTGTCCTTCACTACATGAGGTCACACACCAGCTCTTTAAGTGTTGTTGATTTCTCCTTGCATGTGTCTAAAAAGATATCACTGGATGGAAAATTTAAAGCATAAATTATAGTGCCTATCTCAGAGTATTATAAAAATCTTTTTTAGAATCTGCAGCTGTTTAGTCATTAGGCTTGTTATAGATAGTATATCCTTTTCCCAGCTAAAATCAGACCTTCAAATCTATACTCCATTATCCAAAAATAGAGAATTTGATGCTTCTGGTAAGATTGACACTTTAGGGTCAAACAACGGATTGTTATGAAACTCATATTATAATTAAAAATGTATATAATCTTCCCAATTGTACTTATATATAATCAGGCCAATATATTTTGCATACCTTTAAAAATTTAGTGAAATGTTTATAAAAATGTCTAAGTCAGGTCTGTGTGATTGTTTATGCATAAATTGGGTATCTTTTTGAAAAGGTTGACTGTGGGTGTATATATAAATAAATAATTCTTAGCATGTTTTATATTTGTACAAGTGTAGAAGAAAGTCACTGTTTTAATCTGTGTACTGTCACAGTAATTGAGAGGTCATGCTGACAAATAGGTGTATTTTGTCTTTTGTGCATAGAATATGATGTTGGGCTGATCCAGACTAAAGATTATACTTCCTAATTTACTGAAATTAATGCTGCTCAATTTCAAAGCAAAAATATAACTCGTACGATTTTTTTGACAGCTAAGCAAAATTAAGCTGTATGTATTTATTGTATATATAATAAGTTGTTATATGTACACATTGACATGCATATGAAATCTCTTAGCAGTGACTAAGCTTCTTTTTAGGACTCATTATGACTACTCACATTTGAAAAATGTTCTAGGCCGGGCACAGTGGCTCACACCTGTAATCCCAGCATGTTGGGAGGCCAAGGTGGGCAGATCACCTGAGGTCAGGAGTTGAAGACCAGCCTGGCCAACGTGTTAAAACGCAGTCTCTAGTAAAAATACAAAAATTAGCCGGGCATGGGGGTGCATGCCTTTAGTCCCAGCTACTCGGGAGGCTGAGGCAGGAGAATCACTTGAACCTGGGAGGTGGAGGTTGCAGTGAGCCAAGATCACACCACTGCACTCCAGCCTGGGCAACAGAGAGAGAATCTGTCACAAAAAAAAAAAAAAAAAAAAAAAATATTCTGGTTTGGACCTTTACCCTGCAGATATACATAGTTAATTATCTTTTTATTTGTATGCGTGTGCGTGTTTCTGTTCCCCCCTCCTCCCCGCAGACGAAGTCTCTCTCTTACCCAGGCTGGAGTGCAGTGGTGTGATCTCGGCTCACTGCAACCTCCACCTCATGGGTTCAAGCGATTCTCGTGCCTCAGTCTCCCGAGTATCTGGGACTACAGGCATGCACCACCATGCCCGGCTAATTTTTGTATTTTTAGTAGAGATGGGGTTTCATTACATTGGCCAGGCTGGTCTCAGACTCCTGACCTCAAGTGATCTGCCCACCTCCACCTCCCAAAGTGCTGGGACTACAGGCGTGAACCACCGCACCCAGCCTTGTGTGTTTGTTTTAAAGTGCCTATGAGATAGGCATGTTTTATAGCATGGTTTTCTTAGCAAAAACCCGAAAAGGTCATGCTTACAACAAGGCAAGGATAATTGAATGGGGTTGAAATAAAGACATTCAATTAGAGCTTGAGGAAAGTGGGCTTGTACAGCTTGATAGAGAGAGTCTGGAGGGTGATGCTCATTGAGCCCAGGACAGGAAAGTGGTGATTCATATAATTCATTTCCTGTGACTGTGGTTGACTTATGAGAAGTTTTTGTTTGTTTTGAAGCAGTAGGTGACATATGCTTTTGAGATAGCTGGTTATACAAAGCTGTGAACATCCAACATTGGGGTACAGCCTGTAAGTGTTCAATAAAAATCTCACGTTAGAGGACTGAAGATGAAGGATGCAGTAGAGAGCTGTTGCAGAGTAGCAGGGACCTGGTACTTGTGGAGGGATGAAAGATGATCCCAGGGACTTGAATGTGGTAAACTAGAAGCTTTGGTATTATTGATCTGACTGGGAAACTTATAAAAGATATATGAGTTTGGGGGGAGAAATAATGAGTTTGGCTTTAATAAAGAATAGAAATGGCAGCAGAATATAAAACCTAATATTAACAAATACTACCTGTTGAGCATCTACCACATACTAGACACTCTGCTAGATGTCTCAATCACTACAACAAGATAACTCTATTCTTAGCCTCATTTTACAGATGAGGAGACTGAGTCTCAGAGGGTCTATGTATAATAGGGCCAAAATCATGTGGCTGATAAATTGTGGAACTAGGCTTTGATCTGACTCCAGAAATAGCTAACTTGAGCATGAGATAGGAGCTGTCTCGTCTCGTCTCCTCTCCTCTCCTCTCCTCTCCTCTCCTCTCCTCTCCTCTCCTGTCCTCTCCTCTCCTCTTCTCTTCTCTTCTGTCTCTCTGTCTGTCTGTCTATCTGTCTCTCTCTCTCTCTCTCTCGCCCAGGTTGGAGTGCAGTGGCACCATCTCTGCTCACTTCAACCTCTGCTTCCCGGTTTCAAACAATTCTTGTGCCTCAGCTTCCCGAGTAGCTGGGATTACAGGCATGAGCCACCATCATGCCTGGCTAATTTTTGTATTTTTAATAGAGATGGGGTTTCACCATGTTGGCCATGCTGATCTTGAACTCCTGACCTCAAGTGATCCACCTCCCTCAGCCTCTCAAAGTGCTGGGATGACAGGCGTGAGCCATTGTGCCCGGCCTACTTTTTTTTTTTTTAATTGCTAAACAATTTTAAGAAGATACTTGAGGAAAAAGATCTGTCTCCTCTTAGAGAGGCACTCATAGAGAACCATTGTGTGTGGTTTCTGCTCTTGTCCTGGGTTTTGTTGCTGACCCAATTAATTGTAGAACAGTGTCTGAAACACTGAAATAGTCTCACCCAAATTCTAATTCTTTGTATTTTAATATTTTGTATTTGAGATTTTGCTAGACTGTTGATACCGGAAAAACTACAAATGCTGCTGTTGTCTTTTTTTTCCTAGTAAGATAGGATCTCACGATGTTGACCAGGCTGGTCTCGAACTCCTAGCCTCAAGCAGTCCTCCCATCTTGGCCTCCCAAAGTGCTGGGATTACAGGCATGAGCCACTTCTGTTGTCTTTTTATCTATTAAAGAAATTGTGTCATTTTCCATGCTGATCTGACTGTGTGTGTGTGTGTGAGACGGAGTTTTGCTCTTGTTACCCAGGCTAGAATCCAATGGCACAATCTCAGCTCACTGCAACCTCCACCTCCTGGGTTCAAGTGATCTCCTGCCTCAGCCTCCCGAGTAGCTGGGATTATAGGCATGCACCACAACACTGACTGATTTTTTGTATTTTTAGCAGAGACAGGGTCTCACCATGTTGGTCAGGCTGGTCTTGAACCCCTGACCTCATGTGATCCACAATGCCTGGGCCTCCCAAAGTGCTGGGATTACAGGCATGAGCGCCTGGCCTGACCTGACCTTTTTAGGGAACTAGAAGAGTTTTGGGTCTTTGCAAGCCTCCTGTTTGCCTTTATCCTCATCATCCGAATCTACATTTAGTTTATTGTTTGTGAGTTTTTTAGTAAACAGAGTAAGGGATTAGTCATGTTAGAATTAGTATTACCTCTTTCTACTCTGAAAACTTTCCCTCATTCCTCCTTTTTACAGTGATTCAGTTCCTAAATCATCATTTCCCCTCTCTCTTCTAGAGGATGAATTGGCTGGAATGCTTTTCCAGTTTTCCAGTTTACCACTTTCAAATCCTTGGGATTATCTTTCATCCCTCTTCAGGGACTGAGTCCCTGCTACTCTGCAACAGCTCTCTACTACATCTTTCATCTTCAGTTCTCTAATTTAACATTCTTATTTATTGAATACTTATAAAGTTAACTTTAAAGTCCTTTTATGGTAATCATAAAAATATAATTAATTCAAAGAAGAGAACATCTCTTCTGCATTATAAGGTGAATAATTTCATTAGTCTCTGATAAATGTGCTTAAGTGATTTATACTAGCTCCTTAATGCCACTTTTCTTCAAAACTTCGGAAACAAAAATGAGTGTGAATCTTTTTTCCCCCTACAGGCCTGCAGTATATATGCACTGATTAACAAATACCTATATAGTGGAAACTCTTGAGTAATTTAAGCATAGCTCTTTATCAGTTGTTGAAACTACTTCAAAGGAGTGCATGGATCCCAGCACTTTGGGAGGCCAAGACAGGCGGATCACCTGAGGTCAAGAGTTTGAGACCAGCCTGGCCAACATGGTGAAACCCCATCTCTACTAAAAATACAAAAAAAATTGCTGGGCATGGTGCCAGATGCCTATAATCCCAGCTACTCAGGAGGCCAAGGCAGAATCGCTTGAACCCAGGAGGCAGAGGTTGCAGTGAGCAGAGATTGGGCCACTGTGCTGCAGCCTGGGCGACACAGTGAGACTCCGTCTCAGAAAATAACAAAGTAGTACATGGTGATCTATTTCTACATAAAAAGTAATCCAACGCTGATTTACTGTGTAATTAGAAGCTGTAGTTCATATTTTGCAATTTAAAGGTGACTTTCATATATTAAAGCATTTTAATTTTTAAAAATCGACTTTTTTTTTTTTTTTTTTAAAGCTACTTCCTATACTTAAAACACTGTGTTCTAGGCATGGCATTATAAAGTAAAATTCAAACAGACATCTAAGAAAAATCTATTGAATGCCTATCAAATATCAGGCACTTAGCTAGGCACTGACTGCAAAAAAAAAATAAGATGTAATTCTTACTTTTAAGGAATTTAACATGGATAAATTAACAAATATAAAGTCATGTTTTCTTTTTTCTTTTTTGAGAAAGAGTCTTGCTCTGTCGCCAGGCTGGAGTGCAGTGGCACAATCTCGGTTCACTGCAACCTCCACCTCCCAGGTTCAAGTGATTTTCCTGCCTCAGCCTCCCGAGTAGCTGGGACTACAGGCGCCCACCACCACGTCTGGCTAATTTTTTTATTTTTAGTAGAGATGGGGTTTCACCATGTTGGCCAGGATGGTCTCAATCTCTTGACCTCATGATCTACCCTCCTCGGCCTCCCAAAGTGCTGGGATTATAGGTGTGAGCCACCGTGGCCCGAGCCCAGCCTTAAAGTCGTGTTTTCTGTTCTCAGGAAGTTTAACATATAGTTGGGGAGAGGTAAATTTGAGATAAGATGGTAGTTGACATGATAGTGTGAAACCTTCCCCCCCACTTTTTTTTCTTTTCCAATAAATTCTCCATTGAGGCCTGCTTTAGGAAAGACTCATGTCAATAATAAAGTAGGGCATGGGTGGTGGGGAAGCATTTCCCAGAACCCCACATGAGAACTACCATAAAGCTGGGAATAGAGTTAAGGAGTAACATTATTAGCTGATAATGGACTGAATGAGAATGGTATAGTGAGAACCTCTGTTTTACCTCTGTGTGTCAGAGGGCCCAGAATCCTTGGTGTGGTAATGATGGATTGTAGAACCTTCCCCAAATGGCACAGCTGAAAGTTGATCCAGGAGGCCCAAGTCATTGCCGTTAAGACTCTACCATATTAGGATGGGCAGGAGAACCTTCCCTAGCTGTATAGGTCTGGAGCTGGCAAACTACTGCCTGTGGGCTCTATTTTATAAATAAAGTTTTGTTGGAATGCAGCCACAGTCATTTTTTTTGTGCATGCTTTTGCAATACAGTGACAGTTGAGTAGTTGCGATAGAGACAGACCCACAAAGCCTGAAATATTTATTATCTGGCTTTGTATAGAAAGAGTTTGCTGACTTCCGATATTGAACAAGCCTTAACTAGGAGAATATTGTGGGAACAGCATAGTGGCCTTGGTGAACCACAGTCTCAATTTCTATTTGACTCTTTGCCCTTGGTGCTCTAAGAGCCTGAGGAATAAGGTTAATAAGGTAGGGGACTTCAGTGAAAATTACTTTTCCTTTGATCAGGACTTGAGTAAATCCTTTGAATGGCTGGGCAGGAAGTTTTGTATTGGTTACCTCTTTTACATGTCAACTCTCACAGCAGAGATGTGGAATTTGCTGGGTACTGGACATACAGAGACACATACAGTCTATTTACCTTCTGTTACATCACTGGCCTGCATAGCGCCCTTTCCACCCAAAGATGAATACGAAGAAAATAGTCCTCATTGAGACTGAAAAAATTCTTCAGCTCAAGAGAAAGACATTCTCATAAATATGAAGAGATTTATGAGTGTAAAATTCTTTGGAGAAAAATATGTGAGATTCAAGGGAACGTAAATAAGAAATTAAGATGAAACAGTTAACTTTCGTTTCAAGTGCCTCTTGTCTTCCAGGCATTGTGCTAGCTGCTTTATTTTCGTGTCTCTTTCAATCCTCATAATAACCATCAAAGTTAGAAGGAATTATCCTCCTCTTATGTGGGGGAAACTGGTGCTCAAATAGGTTAATTTCCTGGTCTATACAAGTTAGTAGATGGTTGAGCCAGGAATTCATCACATTTTAGGCTCCCCCGTTTTTAAAAAAATTGAGATAAAAGTCACATAACATAAAATTAACCACTTTAAAGTATACAAGTATGTGACATTGAGTACATTCATAACGTTGTGCAACCACCACCTCTTACAAGTTCCAAAACATTTTCATCACCCCAAAAGAAAACCCTGTACTCATTACCCACCATTTTCCCTTGCCTCTGGCAACCACCAATCTGCTTTCTGTATTTACCTATTCTGGATATTTCATATAAATGGAATCATACAAATCATACAACATGTGGCCGTTTGTGTTTGGCTTCCTTGACCTATGTTTTCAAAGTTCATCCACGTTGTAGCATGTAACAGTACTTCATTCCATTTTATGCCTGCATGATACTGTTTCGTGTTGTATGAATATACCTCATCTTTATCTTTTCATTGGTGATGGACATTTGAGTTGTTTCTACCTTTTGTCTGTGAACATTCATGTGCAAGTGTTGTTTGAGTTTCTATTTTCAGTTCTCTGGGGTGTATACCCCAAAGTAGAGTGGAAATGCCATGTTTAATTTTTTTGAAAAATTGCTTAACTGTTTTCAGCAGCAGCTGCCCTACTTTACATTCCCACCAGCAATGTATGAGAGTTCCAATTTCTCCACATCCTCACTAACTCTTGTTTCTTCCTTCTCCTCCTCCTTCTTATTGTTGAGACACAGTCTCACTCTGTCACCCAGGCTGGAGTGCAGTGGCTCCTTGCAACCTCCGCCTCCCAGGTTCAGGTGATTCTTGTGCCTCAGCCTCCCGAGTAACTGAGATTACAGGTGTGCAAGCCACCATGCCTGACTAATTTTTGTATTTTTAGTAGAGATGGGGTTTCGCCATGTTGGCCAGGCTGATCTCAAACTCCTGGCCTCAAGTGATCCACCTGCCTTGGCCTTCAGTTGTCCCAGCACCTGGATTTGTTGAAGAGATCATTCTTTTCCCATTTACTGGTGCTAGCACCCTTGTTGAAAATCAGTTGGCCATAGACATGCGAGTTTGTTTGTGGACTCTCACTTTTATTCCATTGGGCTATATGCCTGTCTTTATGTCAGTACTTCACTGGTTTGATTACTATAGATTTGTAGTAAATTTTGAAATTCGGAAGTGTGAGTCTTCCAACTTTGTTCTTCTTTTTCAATACTATTTTGGCTATAAGGGCTCCTTGCAATTCTGTATGAAGTTGAAATTTTTTTTTTCTTCATTTCTGGGAAAAAAAAGCTGTTGGAATTTTGATAGAGATTGCATTGACTCTGTAGATTGCTTTGAGTAGTACTGTCATCCTAACTATAAATTCTTCCAATCCATGGGACCTTTCCATTTATTTAAGTGTTTAACTTCTTTTAGCAATGTTTTGTAGTTTTCCGTGTACTAGTCTTTTACCTCATTGGTTAGATTTATTCTTAGATGTTTTATTCATTCAGGTGCTTTTTTTGTTTTGGAGGCAGAGTCTTGCTCTGTTGCCCAGGCTGGAGTTTTGTTTTGTTTTGTTTTTTGAGACAGAGTCTTGGTCTGTTGCCCAGGCTGGAGTGAAGTGGTGTGATCTTGGCTCACTGCAACCTCTGCCTCCTGGGCAAGGTTGAGGCAAGCAATTCTCATGTCTCAGCCTACTGAGTAGCTGGTATTACAGATGTATACCACCACACCCAGCTAATTTTTATATTTTTAGTAGAGACAGGGTTTTGCCATGTTGGCCAGGCTGGTCTCGAACTCCTGGCCTCATGTAATCCACCCACCTTGGCCTCCCAAAGTGCTAGGATTACAAGCATGAGCCACCACGCCTCTCTGCTCTTTTAAATGAAATTGCTCTGTTAATTTCTTTTTTGGATTGTTTGTTGCCAGTACATAGAAATATTACCAGTTTTTTTTGTTGTTGTTGTTGTTTTTTTTTTCTGAAGCAGAGGCTCTGTCACCCAGGCAGTAGTGCAGTGATGTGATCTCGGCTCACTGCAACCTCTGCCTCCCAGGTTCAAGCCATTCTCCTGGCTCAGCACCCCTATGCAGCTGGGATTACAGGCAGGTGCCACCACACCCAGCTAATTTTTGTATTTTTAGTAGAGACAGAGTTTCACCATGTTGGCCAGGCTGGTTTCGAACTCCAGACTTCAAGTGATCTGCCTGCCTTGGCCTCCCAAAGTGCTGGGATTACAGGTGTGAACCACAACACCCGGCCCCAGTTGTTTTTTGTTTTGTTTTTTAAAATTGTGGTAAAATATATGTAATATAAAATTTGCCTTTTTGTTGTTGTTGTTGTTGTTGTTGTGTTGAGACAGAGTCTCGCTCTATCCCCCAGGCTGGAGTGCAGTCATGTGATCTCGGCTCACTGCAGACTCTGCCTTCTGGGTTCACGCCATTCTCCTGCCTCAGCCTCCAGAATAGCTGGGACTACAGGTGCCTGCCACCACACCCAGCTAATTTTTTTTTTTTTTTTTTTTTGTATATTTAGTAGAGATGGGGTTTCACTGTGTTAGCCAGGATGGTCTCAATCTCCTGACCTCATGATCTACCCACCTCAGCCTCCCAAAGTGCTGGGATTATAGGTGAGCACCCGACCCCTTTTTAACTATTTCTAAGGCCACAGTTTGACATTAATTGTATTCACAGTGTTACGTAACCATCACTACTAAGTATTTGCACAATTTTTTCATTACCTCAAAGAGGAACTCTCTGCCAATTAAGCAATAACTCTCTAATTCCCCCATCCCCAGTAGTAGTAACTTCCAATCTACTTTCTGTCTATGATTTTTGCCTATTCTAGATATTTTATATAAGTGGAATATTACAGTATTTGTCCTTTTGTGTCTGATTTCTTTCACTTAGCATGATGTTTTCAAGGTTCATTCATATGGTGTGTATCAGAACTTCATTCCTTTATATGGCTGGACAATATTAGAACAACATATAACAATATTATATGGTTGAACCTTGAAAGCATTATGTTCATTGTATATGTATACAACGAACAAAATGTGGTATATACATGTAATTAGATATCATCTATTACCTTTGAGTATTCATACTGTTACCTGTGGGCTTTATAGATGTTCTTTATCAGGTTGAGGAACTTGCCCTCTATTTCTAGTCTTCTCATCTGCCATGGATATGATATGTGGGGGGAAAATGTACACCACATTTTGTTTATCCATTCGTTTCTTCGTGGACACTTGAGTTATTTATACCTTTGGTTATTATGAATAATGCTGCTATGAACATTCACATACAAGTATCTGAGTCCTTGTTTTCAATTCTTTTGGATATATACCTAGGAGTAGCATTGCTGGGTCATATGGTAATTACATGTTTAATATTTTGGGGCCTACTGGTTTTTGTGTTTTGATCTTGTATTATGCAACTTTGCTGAATTTGTTTATTCTAATTTTTTTTGTGTGTGGATTCTTTAGAATTTTCTCTATATGAGGTACCATCTGTGAATAGGGGTAGTTTTACTTATCCATTTACAGTTTGGACACCTTTTATTTCTTCTTCTTGTCAAATTGCTCTGGCTAGAACTTCCAGTGCTATGTTGAATAGAAGTGGTGAAAGTGGGCATCTTTGTCTTGTTCCTGATCTTGAGAGGAGGGGTTTTAGTCTGTTACCATTGAGTATTCATGATGTTAGCTGTGGGTTTTTAAAATGTCCTTTAACAGGTTGAGGAAGTTGTCCTCTATTTCTAGTCTTCTCATCTGCCATGGATATGATATGTGGGTAAAGGTAGACAGGCAGTTTAAAATGCACAGTGTTATCATAAAGCAGCTGTCTCTTTCACCAAGCCTTCCTCTGGTTGTTGTGAGTTTTTGAATAGTTGCAGAGTTATGGAAAAGTTGATTCTGATACTTTTTGCCAGCTCATTAGTTGTTTTTGTGGAGGGACAGAGTCCTAGATTTCCCAGTTCTGCCATTTTCCGTGCTAACACTCTCCAGGTATGTGTTCTGCACATATTTTTTTCCAGTCTGTGGCATGTCTTTTCATTCTTATAATGGTATGTTTACCAAAGCAGAAGTTTTTAATTTTAATGAAGTCCTACTTAACAAGTTTGTCTTTCATGTACAGTCCTTTTGGTGTTACATTTGAAACCTCATTGCCAAACTGAAGGTCACCTAGATTTTCTAGGTTATCTTCTGGAAGTTTTATACATTTGCATTTTACATTTAGGTGTATGATCTGTTTTGAGTTAGTTTTTGTGAAAGTTGTAAGGTCTGTGTCTAGATTCTTGTGCATTTGGACATCTAGCACCATTTGTCAAAAAGATTGTTTTCTCCATTGGATTGCCCATGCTCCTTTGACGAAGATCTGCTGATTGTATTTGTGTTGGGTCTATTTTTTGTTTATTGGTTTGTTTGTTTTAGGGATGGGGTCTTGCTTTGTCATCCAGGCTGCAATACAGTGATGCAATCATGGCTCACTATAGCTTCAAACTCCTGGGCTCAAGTAATCCTCCCATCTCAGTCTCCCAAATAGTTGGGACTACAGGCGTATGCCACCACGCCTGGCTAATTTTTATATTTTTAGTAGAGATGGGGTTTCAGCATATTGATCAGGCTGGTCTTGAATTCCTGACCCCAGGTGATCCACCTGCCTCAGCCCCCCAAAGTGCTGGGGCTACAGGCATGAGCCACTGTGCCCGGCCTAATTTTTAAATTTTTTGTAGGGACAGGGTCTTGTATGTTGACCAGGCTGGCTCTTGAGTCTGTTTTTGTGCTTTATTCTGTTCCATTGATGTCTGTGTCTATTTTGCACCAATACCATATTGTCTTGATTACTGTAGTTTTATATTATCTTCAATGGGAGTAGTAGTATCAGTCCTCTCACTTTGTCATTCTTCAGTATTGGGTTGGCTGTTTTGGGCCTTTCGGTACAACCTTTGACTTTAGTTTGTCAGTATTCACAGAATAGCTTCTAGGGATTTGGATTGGGATTGCATTGAATCTACGGATCAAGTTGAGAAGAATTGACATCTTAACAATATTGAGTCTTTTTTTTTTTCCTTTTTTTTTTTTTTTGAGATGGAATCTCACTCTGTTGCCCAGGCTGGAGTGCAATGGTGCGATCTCGGCCCACTGCAACCTCCACCTCCCGGGTTCGAGTGATTCTCCTGTCTCAGTCTCCTGCATAGTTGGGATTACAGGCTCCCACCACCACGCCTTGCTAATTTTTGTATTTTTAGTCGAGACAGGGTCTTGCCATATTGGTCAGGCTGGTCTCGAACTCCCGACCTCAGATGATCCACCCGCCTTGGCCTTCCAAAGTCCTGGGATTATAGGCGTGAGCCACCACGTCTGGCCACCAATATTGAGTCTTATAATCCATGAACATGAAATCTCTCTCTATTTATTTAGATCATCTTTGATTTCTTTCCACAGCAATGAATAATTTTTCACATACAGATCCTGCAAATATTTTGTTAGGTTTATACCTTAGTACTATTTTTGGGATGCTAATATAAATTGTATTGTGTTTTCAGTTTCAAATTCTAGTTGTTCTCTGCTGATATACAGGAAAGTAATTGACTTTTGTATGTTAACTTTGCATCGTGTGACCTTGCTATAATTGTTTATTAGTTCCAGGTTTTTCTTTTTCTTTTTTTTGTTTTTGTGGGTTCTTTGGGATTTTCTACATAGACAGTCATGTCATCTGTGAACAAAACAGTTTTATTTCTTTCTTCCCAATTTGTATATCTTTTCTTTCCTTTTCTTGTCTTACTGTATTTCTTATGACTTCCAGTACAGTGTTGAATATGACTTATGAGGTGGGGCATCCTTCTGATCTTAAGGGGAAGGCATGCAGTTTCTTGCTGTTAAGTACCGATAATGTTAGGTTTATGTAGATGTTCTTCATCAACTTGAGGAAGTTCCTCTCTATGCCTAGATTGCTGAGAGGTTTGTTTTTTTTTTTTTCCTTAAATCAGTAACAGAGATTGAGTTTCAAAAAATGCTTTTCTGTATCCATTGATAAGACCATGTGATTTTTCTACTTAGCATGGTGGTGGTGGTATATTACATGGCTTGATTTTGGAATGCTGAAGCAGCCTTTCTTTTTTTTTTTTTTTTCTTTTTTTTTTTTTTTTGAGATGGAGTTTCGCTCTCGTTGCCCAAACTGGAGTGCAATGGTGTGATCTCGGCTCACTGCAACCTCCACCTCCCCAGGTTCAGGCGATTCTCCTGCCTCAGCCTCCCGAGTAGGTGGGATTACAGGCACCTGCCACCATGCCTGGCTAATTCTGTATTATTAGTAGAGATGGGGTTTCTCCATGTTGGTCAGGCTGATCTCGACCTCCCGATCTCAGGTGATCCGCCTACCTCGGCCTCCCAAAGTGCTGGGATTACAGGCATGAGCCACTGCACTCGGCCCTGAAGCAGCCTTTCATACCTGGTGTATAGTTGTTTTCATATATTGGTGAATTTGATTCCCTTAATATTTGTTGTACATTTTTGCATTTATATTCATGAGAGGTATTGGTCTGTAGTTTGCCTTTTGAAAAATTTATTTAGCTTATTTTGGTATTAGGATGATGCAGACCTCATAGAATGAGTTAGGAAGTATTCCTTCTGCTCCTGTTGTCTGGAAGAGATTGTAGATAATTGGTATAATTTCTTAAATGTTTGCTAGAATTCACCAGTGAAACCATGTAAGAATGGAGCTTTCTTTTTTGGAATGTTAATAATTATTGATCTATTTTCATAGATACAGGCCTATTCAGATTATTAATTTCTGTGTAAATTTTGGTAATTTGTATGTTTCAAGGAATTGGTGCATTTTATCTAAGTTGTCAAATTTTTAGGCATAGATTTATTTATAATAATCTGTTATTTTCCTCTTCATGTCCATGTGATTTGGTAGTGATGACTCTTCATTCAAATCTGATGTGAATAATTTGTGTTTTTTTTTTCTCTTGGTTAATTTGGGTAGAGGTTTATCAGCTTTATTGATTTCGGAGAAGCAGCTTTTATTTTTATTGTTGATTGTTTTCAGTTCATTGATTTCTACTGTCATTTAAAATTTTTTTTCTTCTCCGTGTTTTAGGCTTAAGTTGCTCTTCTTTCTTTTCTTTCCTAAATTAAAGCTTAGATTATTGATTTTACGTCTGTTTTCTAATAACACACTTGATGCTATAAACTTTTCTGTAAGTGCTGCTTTCACAGTATTGCACAAATTTTGACTTGTATTTTTATTTAGTCCAAAATATTTTAAAATTTCTCTTGAGACTTCTTTGACTCATGTGTTATTTAGTAGTTTGTTGTTTATTCTGTGACTATTTTGAGACTTTCCAGTTATGTTTTTGTTACTGATTTCTATTTTAATTCCATTGCGGTATGATGGCATACTTACTATGATAGCTACACATTTATTAAGGTATGTGTTATGGCCCAGTTGTGGTCTATCTTGGTGATTGTTCCATGTAAGCTTGAAAAGAATGTGTATTCTGCTGTTACTAAAGTGTGATATAAATGTCAAGTAGATCCAATTGCTCCATGGTATTGTTCAATTCATAGATATCCATACTCATTTTTTTGCCTGCTATATCGGTTACTGAAAGGGGCTGTTGAAGTGTCCAACTATAGTAGTGGGTTTGTCTATTTCTATTTGCAGTTATATGAGTATTTTCCTCATGTATTTTGATGCTGTCTAGTTTGGTACATTCATATTAAGGATTGTTATGTCTTCTTGGAGAATTTTGCATTTTGTAATGCTCTTCTTTATCCCAGTGATTTTCCTTGTTCTGAAATCTGCTTTGTCTAAAATTTATGTAACTACTTCAGCTTCCTCTTAATTAGTGTTAATGTGGTATAATTTTATCCATCCCTTTACTTTTATCCTATCCCTTCCTTCCCTCCCTCCCTCCGTCTCTCTCTCTCTGTCTCTCTCTCTCTCTCTCTCTTTCTCTTGCTTTGCTTTGCTTTCTATTTATTTATTAATTATTTTTAGATACAGAATCTTGCTCTGTTGCCCAGCCTGGAATGCAGTGGCACAATCATGGCTCACTGCAACCTCTGCCTCCTAGGCTCAAGCGATCCTCCCACCTCAGCCTTCTGTGTAGCTGGGACTACAGGTGTGCACTGCCATGCCTGGCTAATTTTTTGTATTTTTTGTAGAGACGGGGTTTTGCCATGTTGCCCAGGCTGGTCTCGAACTCCTGGGCTCAAGTGATCCTCCCACCTCGGCCTCCCAAAGTGCTGGGATTACAGGCATGAGCCACCACGCCTGGCCCATTTCTTTATATTCATTTTTTAAAATCTACTCTGATAATTTAACTGGTGTTCGGAGGCCATTCACAGTTAAAATGATTATTAATATAGTTGAATTAATATGAACCATGTTTATAACTGATTTTCTATTTGTTGTACTTACTTTTTTTTTTTAATCCCCTCTTTTTCTGCCTTCTGGTTTTAACTGACCATTTTACAGGTTTCCATTTTCTCTCCTGTTTTAGAGTCTCCATTATACTTGTTTTTACTTATTTTTTTTTTTTTTGGTCATTGCCCTAGAGTTTGCAGTGTACATTTACAACTTATCTAAGTATACTTTCAGATAACTCTATACTGCTTCTTGAGGACTGTAGGTACCTTTTACTAGAGTATTTGAACTTCTTCCTCCAGTCCCTTATAACGTTACTGTTATTCATATTGCTTATCCATATGCTATACTCAGTCAATAATAGTTACTATTATTATTTTGAACAGTTATCAGTTAAGAATAGGAAAAATAGATTTTATCTTAACTGCATTTATTCCTTCTCCAATGCTCTTTTCTTTCTGTAGATCCCAGTTTCTTATCTATATAATTTTGCCTTCTCTCTGAAGAACTTTTTAAAGCATTTTTAAAGGGCGGGTCTACTGGTGACAAATTCATTCAGCATTTGTTTATCTGAGAAACTCTCCTTCAGTTTTGAAGGATCATTTCACTGAGTAACTTTGAGGTAGAGTTTTTTTTTTTTCTTTCAACATTTTATAAATATTTCACTCTACTTTCTTACTTGCATGGTTTCTGACAAGATGTCAGATGTAGTTCTTATCCTTGTTCCCTATAGGTGAGGTGTTTTTTTTCCTCTGGTTTCTTTCACAATTTTCTCCTTGTGTTTAGTTTTGTGTAGTTTGAATATGATGTACTTAGGTGTAGATCTTTTGGTATTTATTCTGCTTGGTCTTCTCTAAGTTTCCTGGATATGCATTTTGGCACCCTTAATTTTGAAAGACTCTTTGCCGTTATTCTTTCAAATATTTCTTCTCCCTTGTCTCACTTTTCTCTTTGTATTCCAATTATATATGTTACACCTTTTGTAATTTTCCCATAATTCTTGGATGTTCTATTCTGCTTTTTAAAATTCTTTTTTTCACCGGGCACGGTGGCTCATACCTGTAATCCCAGCACTTTGGGAGGCTGAGGCGGGCGGATCACAAGGTCAAGAGATTGAGACCATCCTGCCCAAGGTGGTGAAACCCTGTCTCTACTAAAAATACACACAAAAAAATTAGCCGGGTGTGGTGGCGCACGTTTGTAATCCCAGCTACTCAGGAGGCTGAGGCAGGAAGAATTGCTCCAACCTGGGAGGCAGCAGAGGTTTCAGTGAACCGAGATCACACCACTGCACTCCAGCCTAGGCGACAGAGTGAGACTCTGTCTCAAAAAAGAAAAGAAAAGAAAAATTCCTTTTTTCTCTTTCCATTTTAGTTTTGGAGGTTTTTACTGACATATCTTACAGCCTAGTGATTTTTTTTTCCTCAGCTATGTCCAGTTTACTGTCAAGTCCTTTAAAAGCATTCTTCATTTTTGTTACAGTGATTTTGACTTCTAGCATTTTATTTTAATTCTTCCTTAGAGTTATGTATGTTTATATTACCCATCTGCTCTTGCATGCTGTCTACTTTTCCCATTAGAGCCCTTAACATATTAATCACAGTTATTTTAAATTCCCTATCTGATAATCCCCAAGTCTGTGCCATATCTGAGTCTGGTTCTGATGCTTACTTTGTCTCTTTAGACTATGCTTTTTCTTGCTTTTTGGCATGCCTTGTAATTTTTTTTAAGCTGGATATGATATATTAGGCAATAGGAACTGAATAAATAGGCCTTTAGTGTAAGGTTTTATGTTAATCTGTCTAGAAGCTAGGTCATGTTTAATGATGTAGGTATAGATGCCAGAGGCTTCAGTTTCCTCTAGTACCTTTGTTATTTTATTTTTCCTAGCCTGTTGTCTGTGGGTTCTCCTAAGAACTCCTTTATAAATATTGAGTCTGTGTCTTGCAACTCTTTCAGTTGTAATTCCCTGTTAATGTACTAGAGCTCTGTTGACATGATGGGAAGAGTATGGCGAAGGGAAAGTGTTCTATAATCTCATTCTTTTGTAAGACCTGAGTCTTTGGCTACAACCTTCAGAAGTGTTTCCAGCCACCCCGCTTCCCTCCTTTTCTTCTGTTAGATGAAACAAGAAGGCTAGAGGGACTGGACACTAAGGCTCTGGTAAATTTTCTCTTGGAGTGTTGACCTTTGTTATGAAAAACATTCTGACCTTATTTCAAAATGGTTACCTTTCCCTTAGGCGTATTTCAAAGTGGTTACTTTCTTCCTCTCCCTACCTAAAAGGGGATTTTTATTAGATCTTACCCCTGGGTGTATTTCAAAGTATTTTTCCTTGCGTCTTACACAAAAGGGGAGGAGTTTTTTCTTGGGTCTTCATAGTCAGAACCTGGTGAGATTTCCTGGAGGTAAAACTGCAAGAACTTAGAGGGCCTCCTAAGATTTAGTCCCCAGGAGTTCTCATTCACAAGCTAGTCGCAGCCTTTGTCAAAATTGTCATTTAAGTTTTCTTACTAGTGTATGATTCCAGTGCCTTCTGCTCCAGGTAAGCTTATCTTGGATGTGATTCTTTGTATTTGCCTGTTTCTCTAGATTTCAGGCAATTGGTTTACCCTCTGACCTCAATTCTATAAATCCAAGAAAAGTTGCTGATTTTCAATTTGTTAGGGTTTTTTCTTAATGTAAGGACAGGAGTGATGGCACTGTATGGGTTGATGCTGAAACTGGAAGTCCTGTTTACATTTTAAAATTGGAAATATCTTGTCCAGTTTATAAGTAATATTCAGCAAGAGGTTTTTTACCTTTCCTGTGAACCGTTTTCTTAGCTGAAATGACTCATTCCCAGTTATTTTCATCCCTTTGAATTTCAAATCTCTGTATTTTCATATGCTTAGTAAGAACTTTTTCAGAACAAAATATTTGGAAAACTTAAGAACTTTATGTAGTTCTTGCAAATGGCTACTAACTTTACCCTAAAGAAACTAGAATTATTACACCTTTTGATTTCCTTTTTTCCCCTACAGCATTTTTTTTAACCTTCTATAAACCATGCTCAGGTAGTTCTAGTGATTATTTTCTTCACTTACTTCACCTCACTTATTTTTGAAGAAGAACTCAGTTTTCTAAGGCACTTTGAAAGCTCTAGAGACCAAGCACGGCTTAAATTTGAAAAACTAATGAGAATAAATGTGAAACTCTTATGCTGCCAATGGTTTATTTTCAATTAACCTTGAAAAATGTATTAATTATAAACTATAGATCGTGGTGACTTTAGCTTAATAGGATTAGTTTGAGAATCTGTGCGATAGAGGACAATTTGGCTAAAATGTGTTATTTAAGCAACCAAGAAAGTACTGTGTGTACTTTAAAGCCTTATAATTTTATTACTGGCTACAAATTTGCATTTTGGGAGACTTCAGTTCTTATCCTTGGATAACAGTCGTAACTAACCTTGGTCATTTGAGACATAAATTTCGTTAACCTTGCTGCTTTTTTAGGGTTCATTTTAAGTTTTATTTTTCTCACTGAATGTACTATGAGAAATAGCCATTAAACCAAGAAACAAATTAACAGTATATTTAAAGATCACTTATTGGTTAGCAGATTAATGTGTTTACTTTAATAAATATTTTCTTCTTATTTGATTAAAATGGATATTTGTCTTTGAGAATTAAATATATTTTTAAAAGAATTAAAATGTTAAATAAAATGTAATTTTTTTGTTTTTTTCTTCTATGAATGCAATTTTAATATACTAAATAAAATTTGTTTTAAAATGATTTGCTGTACTGAAAGGATTTGGTTGAAAATAATTAATTTTTGCTATGTATAATCAATTAGCTGTGGCCCATTTTAAAATAGATCTATTTGTGTAGCATGCTCTGAATTAGAGACAGAAACCTTTTACTATGCTTTCGCTTGGAGACCTTTATTATAAAGAAATAAGGGCTGTAGAGTGGAAATGGATGAAGACTAGCAAGTCTTCAGGAGTGGCATGCTTATGAGTTATGCACCATGCCAGGTTCCACCACCCTCAGCAGATTAGTGGGTGGTATCAGTGTTGCTCCTCCCAAAATGTTTTTTTTAAGAACTCTTCTTATAACAGTACCCTAGAAGAAACCCACAAGAATGAATACAATGTATAGTAATATAGTCTTAATAAAATAGCTTCCATGTGCTAACAATTCAACTGAAGATAGATGGTCTACATTCAGTAAATACATATTTAAGTTAGAACCCCTGTTGTCAGGGACTTGACCTCCAATTCCCAGATTATGAGGGAGCAGCAGCTCATTTTTTGTTCTCATCTTAGTACTTCATGCGAACTGGGCTGGCAGCTACCCTTGGAAAATGCCACTTCATTCACTGAAGCATTCAGTGCCACAGTGCCAGGATTGATTGCCTGTTCCTCTCTCCAGAGATTCTCAGGACCAGCCCCATCATTCTTGACATCCTCTTAATTTTTGTCACCACCAAAACTCACTGGCCATCTGTTAGCACAGAATACCCATCCTTGTGCTGCTCTGTAGGTTCCTCAGTCTGATCCAGTTTCCTCCAACCCTCCCACTGGCTCCTAGAGCTCTTGAACAGCCATTCATAATTTCTCCCATGGCCTCAGTCTTGCCCCAGCATCACAGTGTAATCTCACTTTCTGTCCCTAGTTCTCTGCTGCTGCCAAATGGATGCCTGAAGGTAGCTCCCACTCTGGCATCAGTCTCAGGCTATGCTGTTTCTTCCTTTGCCTACTACCTGGTAACGTCACTGCCTGCCTTTTAGTTCCTTGAATACAGTGAGGTCTTCACTCTTAAAAATCTTTGCACAGGCTGCTTCCTTCGCCTACAGCAATTTTCTCACTCTTTTGGCCTGGCTGACCCTATCCAGTCTGATCTGGGTGTCTTCGTGTTGTCCTCTGCTGGGGCCTCCTATTTGTTTTTTTCTTGGCACTTAATTAAATTTGAAGTTGTATATTCACTTGCTCACTGAACCTTTTTTCTGGATTCCATGATAGATATTTTTCCTCACATTTCTGAAATTGTGATGACACTGGATTTCTTGATTCCTTTCTAAGTGGTAGGTAAAATAATGGTTTATCTTACAATTATCTTACATTCAATGAAATACTGCACTTTTAATTATTGTTTCCCCTGGTTGATTGTGAGTTCCACAAGTATAGGAATTCCATTTTACTCACCAATGAACCAGTGCCTAGCACGGTACCTGGCACCTGGGAGGCTCTAAATAAATACTAGTTGAATGAGTATCATTATCTGTTTGGGAGATTTTGGCCCTAATTTTCTCAAGATGAATTAGTCAGTGTGTAAGTATGAATTGTTAATTCAGTTTCTGTTGTTGAATCATTGTTTTCGACATTGCTTTATTCTGGAATTGAAAGAGACCTTTAGATTTGTCTATTTTGTTCCTCCATCTATGTAACTTGCCCTATTATAGGTATATGTACATCCTTGTTTAGAATTATTTACCTTGCATGAAAATGAATTCACATAAACTTCTACCTGGTGTGAGCAATTTTCTTTCATTGGGGAGAAGGAGCGAGGAAGGTACCAAACAGCAGCAGACTTTTGAACTTGAGACAGTTTTGGCTGCTTCAACTTAACTTTTTTCATTTTACTTAGTCCCTCAATGAGTACAATCATTTGGCATGCCTACTTCACTTTTTTTAAGTGAACTAACAGCGAACAGGCAACATGGGTGACTGGAGTGCCTCAGGCACCTCCTAGAGAAGGTTCAAGCTTAGTCCCCAGCTGGAGGTGAGGTGTGGCTCTCAGTGCTTTTCATTTCCTGAATCCTGCTCCTGAGTACTGCAGTTGAGTCAGCCTGGGATGATGAGCAGTTTGCTTTTCATTGTAACACTCAGCAGCCTGGTTGTGAAAATGCCTGCTATGACCAGTCTTTGCCAATCTCTCATGTATGCTTCTGGGTTCTGCAGATAATACTTGGGTCTCTGCCCCCACTCTTGTACCTGACACACGTGTTCTATGTGATGTGAAAAGAAGAGAAGTTGAACAGGCAACTGGGAGAACTCGCAGTTGCCCAAATTGGTGATGTCAGTGTGGAGATGCACTTGCAGGGAATTTAAATAAAGAAGTTCAAGTGTGGCCTTGAGAAACATGGAAAGGTGAAAATCCCAGGGAGCTTGCTGTGAACGTGTACCATCGGTGTTGTCTTCGGGCCTCTGTTTGAGGTGGCCTTCCTGATGATCCCGTGGTCTGTCTATGGGTTCAACCTAAGTGTGGTTTACACTCGCAAATGAGATCCTTCCCCACATTAAGCAGACTGCTTCCTCTCTTGGCCCTGGAGAAAAGCACCTTCATCATCTTCATGCTGGTGGTATCCTTGGTGTCTCTTGCCTTGAACATCATTGTGTTATTCTGTATCTCATTTAAGAGCATTTAAGGATCATGTGAAGGATCAGGAGAGGGATACACCTGGCCTACAGAGTCCCTCCAATGGCTCTATATCAACTCTTCCTCTCTCCACCATGTACCTTCCTGGGGACAAGCTAGTTCCTGGAGAAAGAAACAATTCCTCTTGCTGTAGGCACAACAAGGAAGTGAGCAAAACCCTTCTAGTTACAGTGCATAACAAGATTGAATGGAGCAGGCAGGAAGTACCACCTCTGACTCCCAGTCTTTTGATTTCCCTGCTGATAAACAGAATTCTTAAAAACAAAAACGTAGATACTGGGCACTAGCCATGGGAGGCCAGCAGCCATCCTGAAGAGCCAGAAGTCATGCCAGCAGCAGCCTGATTACCTAGAGATCAAGATGCATACTTGGAAGCGTTATGTTTCTGCCTGATTGTTTAAGAGAAGGAAGGCGCAGTAGAAAGCGCACCTTTGCCCCAGTGGAGGTGGTACTCAAAAACCTCAGTCGCGAGACTTAGGAGACACAAAGACATTAGACTACCAGGGTTCCTGTACAATGAGAAATACTAATTTGCTTAATATTTGATAGTAAACTACTATCATTTTTAGCTTTATTGCATGCAATGTAGACCTAGTTCATCATATTACAAGTTCTAGAGAGTGTTATTTATTCAATACGGTTTTTTTTTTTTTTTTTTTTTTTTTGGAGACAGAGTCTTACTCTGTCGCCCAGGCTGGAGTGCAGTGGCGTGATTTCTGCTCACTGCAACCTCCACCTCCCGATTTAAGTGATTCTCCTGCCTCAGCCTCCTGAGTGACTGGGATTACAGGCATGCGCCACCACACCTGGCTAATTTTTGTATTTTTAGTGGAGATGGAGTTTCACCGTGCTGGCCAGGCTGGTCTTGAACTGCTGACCTCAGGTGATCTGCCTGCCTCAGCCTCCCAAAGTGCTGGGATTACAGGCGTGAGCCACCGTGCCTGGCCTCAATAAAGTTTTAAGAAAGCAACCTACGTGTCTCCCTCCTGAGAGCTTCTGGCTGCACTGATCTTTTCTAGACTTTTAAACTCTTCATTGGCACATCTTCATTTAAGCAAAATAAGCTAGAATCAGAATTTTAGAAATGAAATTGCAGTGACTACATTACAGAAAGTTTTAATATTAACATCTTTAATTGTATGTAGCAGGATCACACATATACCCATTACTTTCAAATGTGCAAAAACTGTAGCTTTTTTTTTTTTCTTTTAACTGTTCTACTTTTCATCAGAAGCTTCTTCCCACCCCAGGGCACTGGAGGGAAGGAGAAGACACAGACAATTTAAACATTAAACCTGCCCATCCAGCATCTTGCTGTGACAGTTTAAACAGTCTCATTTGGAAAACTCAGTCTCTTGGCTAAATTTCCTTCTCATAAACCCTTTTATGAGAGTGAGGAATAATCACAGTTATTTACTAATGAAATGTGTGTGCCTATTGGATACTACAAAACTCGTGAAACTTTTGAATCAGATTGGACGCTGCCGTCCTCACTTCCTGTTTCACATTCATTTTCACATATATCTTGCTTTTTTTCCCCTTAAACTTTTAATCTTGAGATAATTATAGTTCACATGTAGTTGTAAGAAATAATAGATTCCTTATATCCTTTGACCAGTTTCTCCCCTTAGTAACATCTTACATAATTACAGTATAATATCATAACTAGGAAATTGACACTGATGTATTTCCATTGACCTTATTCAGATTACACCAATTTTATCTGCACTCCTGTGTGTGTATATTTAGTTATATGTAATTACATCACTTGTGTAGATTCATGTGTCCACCACAGTCAAGCTACAGAACGGTTTTATCACAGGGATCCCTTGTGCTGCCTTTTTGTAGCCATAGCCACACCCTTGCCTTCCCCTCTTTCTAACCCCTGGCAACCACTAATCTGTACTTCATCTCTATAATTTTGTCATTTCAAGAATGCTATTTGAATGGAATGATACAACATTTAACCCTTTGAGACTGGCTTTATTCACTCAACACAACTTCCTTGAGATTCACCCAAGTTTTTGTGTGAACTAATAGTTTACTCTTTTTTATTGCTCTTTTTTAGTATTCTATAGTATAGAGGTACCAGAGTTTGTTTACCTTTTGAAGGATCTTTAGATTGTTTCCAGTTTTCATTTCCCTGGGTTAGGTGCTCAAGAGTGCAGTTGCTGGGTTGTATGGTATGTGAATGTAATGCTTTGTAAGAAACTGGTGTATACTTTTCCAGAGTGGCTGTACAATTTTACATTCTCATCAGCAATGTGTGAGGAATCTAGTTTCTTCACATGCTTACCGGCATTTTGTATTATCAATATTATTATTTTTGTGTTAGGCATTCTAATAGTTGTGTAGGTGATCTCACTGTAGTTTAAATTTGTATTTCTCTAATGGCTAAAAATGTTGAACACCTTTCCTGTGCTTATTTGGCATCTGTGTATTTTCTTCAGTGAAGTACTCGTGCCATTCTTCCAATTTTGAATTGGATTGTTTTATTACTGTTGAGTTTAAGTTCTTTATGTATTCTGGATTTAAATCTTTTGTCCTGTATGTTTGAAAATATTTTCTCCCAGCTTATAGCTTGCTTTTTCATTATCTTAACAATGTCTTTCATGGACCAAAAATTTTAATTTTGTTAAGGTCATTTATCAATTTTTTTTTTTTTTTTTTCTATGGACTGTGCTTTTGGTGTCAAATCTGAGAACTCTGCCTGGCCCTAGATCCTGAAGATTTTCTCCTGTGGTTATTTCTAAAAGTTTTATAAGCTTACGTTTTACATTTAAGTCCATTATCTATTTTGTCAATTTTCGTACAAGGTGTGAGATAAAGGCCAAAGTTCTTTTTTCTTCTTCCTTATGGATGTCTAGTTGCTCCAGCACCATCCATTGAAAAGTCTGTTCTCCCTCCATTGAGTTCCTTTGCAGTGAAAAATCAGTTGGGCAGTTTTGTGCACCTCTAATTCTGGATTCTCTGTCTCTCTTCTAATTTCTAGAAGAGACTGTATAAGATTGCTGTTAATTCTTCCTTAAGTGTTAGACATCTCCAGCAAACCCAGTTGAGCTTGCAGATTTCTTTTATTGGAAACTTGATAATTATAATTATATATTCAATTTCTTTAATAATTACATGACTCTTAAAGTTGTTTATTTCATCTTGGTTAACTTTTGGTAGTTTGATTTTCAAGGAAATTGGTCCATTTCTTCTAAATTGTCAAATGTAAGAGTGTAAAGTTTGTAGTGTTCCTTTATTTCTTTTTAATGACTGCAGGATCTGTAGAGATCTTCCTTGTTTTGTTCCTGATACTGATGATTTTTGTCTTCTTTCTTTTTATCTTTACCAGTCTTGCTAGAAGTTTATCAATATTAATTGTTCTTTTTGTGGAATCAGCCTTTTGCTTCATTGATTTTCTGTTTTCAATTTCATTGATTTCTGTTTTTATCATGATTATTTCCTCCTTACTTTGGGTTTGTTTTTTTAGTCTTGAGGGAAGAATTTATCTTATTGATTTGTAACCTTTCCTCTTTTTAAAAAATGTATACATTGAATACTATAAATTTCCCTCTCAATACTGCTTAAGCTGCCTCCCACATCTTTTGATATATGTTGTATTTTCATTTTCATCAAGTTCTATGAAATGAGAATTTTCTTTCAGACTACTTCTTTGACCCACGGATTATTTAGAAATGTTAGATTTCATTTCTATTTGGAGATTTTCCTGTTGTCTTTCTCTTACTGATATTTAATTGGATTCCATTGTGGTCAGAGAAAATATCTCAGTTCTTTAAAATTTGTTAAAGTTTGTTTTGTGGCCCAAGATGTGTTCTATCTTGGTGAATATTTTATGGGCTCTTGAAAGCAACACGTATTCTGCTGCTGTTGGGTATAGTATTTTATATATGACAATGAGACCCTGTTGGTTTCATTTTCTTATTTTTTTTGTCTTCTGGAAGTTTTAGGATTCCATCTTATTTATACAGTTTTTTAGTATATCTGTTTGTATTGTGTTGTTATTGATCTAGGTATTAAAATATACATTTGTGTTTACCGCAATCTGTTATCAATGTTTTACCACTCAAGTGAAGTGTACAAATCTTATTCTCCTTTAGACCCTTTTGCCCTCCCCACTTAAAAAACATATGTCTTAAGTATTTCTTCTACATACATCGAGCACCACATCAGATGGTGTTAAAATTTATAATTTTTGTCTCAACCATCAAATCTGATTTATGAAACTCATGAGCAAAAGGATAGTCTTATATTCCCCACCTTTTATTTTTGTAACCTGTTCTAATATTTTTTTCTTAAATTTCAAGCTTCTTTGGTTATCTTTTACTTTCTTTGTTGTTGTTGTTGTTTGAGACAGGGTCTCATTTTGTCACCCAGGCTAGAGGGTCACCCAGTGGTGCAATCACAGCTCACTGCAGCCTTGTGACTTCCCGGGCTCAAGCGATCCTCCTACCTCAGCCTCCTGAGTAACTGGGACCACAGGTTTGCACCACCACACCTGACTAATTTTTGTGTTTTTGGTATAGATAGGGTTTTGCCATGTTGCTCAGGCTGGTCTCGAACTCCTGGGCTCAAGCAATCCACCCTCATTGGCCTCCCAAAGTGCTGGGATTACAGGCGTGAACCACCACGCCTGGCTGGTTATCTTTTACTTCCTATTTAGAAAACTACCTTTAACCATTCTTTAAGGGTAAGTTTGCTAGCTACTTCTCTTTGTTTTCCTTCATCTGAGAATGTCTTTATTTCGCTTTCATTCCTGAATGGTATTTTTGCTTGGTACAGAATTTCTGATTGACAGTTCTTTTTTCTCTTCTCTTCTCTCTCTCTTTTTTTTTTTTCGATATGGAGTCTTGCTCTGTCTCCAGGCTGGAGTGCAGTGGCGGATCTCAGCTCACTGCAACCTCTGCCTCCCAGGTTCAAGCAATTCTCCTGCCTCAGCCCCCCAAATAGCTGGAACTACAGGCGCGTACCACCACACCCAGCTAATTTTTGTATTTTTTTCGTATAGACGGGGTTTCACCTGTTGGCCAGGATGGTCTTGATCTCTTGACCCTGTGATCCGCCTTCCTCGGCCTTCCAAAGTGCTGGGATTACAGACGTGAGCCACCACGCCTGGCTGACAGTTCTTTTATTTAGTGCTTGAAAATTGTTGTGCTGTTTCCTTTTAGCCTCTGTGGTTACTGATGAGAATACACTGTCATTCAAATTGTTTTTCTCCTATAGGTAAGGTGCTGTTGTTTTGTTTTTGTTTTAGTTTTCAGAAGTTTCACTATGATGTGTCTTGGCTGGAATTACTTTGGGTTTATCTTGTTTGGAGTTTGCTCAGCTCCTTGAATCTGTAGGTTATATCTTTTGCTAAATTTGGAACTTTTCCATTGTCTTTGAATGTATTTTCAGCTCTACTCTGTCCCATCCTTCTGAACCTCCAGTGACATGAATATTAGGTCTTCTGTTATAGTGCCACATGTCTCTCAGTCTCTGTTCATTTTTCCCCCATCTATTTCTTTTCTGTTGTTAAGACTGGATTATTTCTATTCTGTCTCTAAGTTCACAGATTCTTTCCTCTGTCTTCTCCATTCTGTTGTTTAGTCTGTTCACTGAGTTTTAAATTTCAGTTATTTGTTCTATTTTTCAATTCATGAAGTTTTTCTTTGTTGTACATTTTTGTTTTTTTGAGACAGGGTCTCACTCTGTCACCCAGGCTGGAGTGCAATGGCACAATCATTGCTCACTGCAGCCTTCACCTCCCTAGGCTCAGGTGATCCTCCTGCCTCAGCCTCCCAAGTAATTGGTACCATAGGCGCACCCAGCTAATTTTTGTTTATTTTGTAGAGACAGGTTTCACCATGTTGCCCAGGCTGGTCTCCAACTCCTGGACTCAAGCAATCCTCCTGTCTTGGCTTCCCAAAGTGCTGAGATACCAGGTGTGAACCACCATGCCTGGCCTAAAGTTTTTTTTTTTATATCTTCCATTAATTTTTGAGAGTTCCTATATTTTGTTATTTGGTTCAAGTATGTTTGTAATTACTCTAAAGTATTTGTATGATGGCAGCTTGGAAATTTTTGTGTGATGATTCTGACATCTCTACAATCTTTGTTGGCACCTGTTAGTCTTTTTTGCATGTTGAGATTTCCCTACTTTTTAGTATGATGAATACTTTTCTACTGAAACCTGGACATTTTGGATGTTATATCATTAGACTCTGGATCTTATTTAATCTCCTGTTTTTTCTTGGCCTTCTCTGACACCCCCTCTGGAAAGGAAGGGGATGGAAGTTGAGTTTTCTAATTCTACCTCCATTGACACCCACTGAGAGGGGCTCCTTGCTGCTGCTTTGTTGGGTGGGAATTCCAGCTCCCTAGGCCTTTGCTGACCACTCTGGCTGGGAGGGCCAGGAGTGTCTTGTTACTGCTCCCCACGTTGGCCTCCACTGACACCAGCATGGCAGGGGATTAGACATGTTCTCTACGCAGCATTTGCTGGCATGGGTGGGGCCCCAGTTTTCACTGTTTCGTGGCTGGGGTAGAGTAGTTATTGTCTAAAGTCTTTTGTCCTGCTAGGCTGTTCTTTTCCTGGTCCTTTAGCTGGAGAAGAGAAGGCTTTCGTTGGGGCTTTTTTTTGTCTGTGCCCATGGGCTCTTCTGGATTCTTTATTGAAGTATTTTTATTAGGGTTGGTTTAAAATCCCTGTCAGATAATTCCAGCATCTGCTTCATCTCAATGTTAATGTCTCTTAATTGTCTTCTTTCATTCATTCAGGTTGTGATTTTCATGGTTCTTAATATGATGATTTTTTTTTAATTGTATTCTGGTCATTTTAGATATTGCAAGACTCTGGATCCTATTTAATGTGTGTTTTAGCAGGTAGCCACGCAGTTGAGGTATAGGATAAGGGCAGATGTGTATGTTCAACTTCCCTCTTGGTCCCATTGATACCATCTCTGCAAAAGCTCCACTTTTACTCACACTACCTCATTGCGGATGGCTGGGGTGGATGTTCAGCTCCTCACTTGGCCCCACCAACACCTTCCCAGTGAAATCGGATCTCAGATTTGCACCTGCCTTATTGCCTCTGCTACATCTTGCAGATGCTAACCTGGCCGGAAAGTCAGAGGTGCTACTGCCTGATGGGCAATGAAAGATTAGCTCCTTGGTCAGCCTCACTGATCCCATCAGGCAGGGAATTGTAACAGTGCCGCCTGCTTTCTCAGGATGTGTATGTGTAAAAGAGTGTTTTCCCACTTGGTCCGGCCCGAACCTCAGTGGGGTGGTTCTGCAGTTTTTCCATTGCTGCAGTTTTTCCATTTTCTTTTTGGCGGTACCCTCCCTGTTGCCTGGAATGGGGAGGGTATTGCCAAAAAGATTTTCAGTTGTTAGCCTACCCTTTTCCTGGCCCTTTGGCTGAACGAACAGGTTTTTCTTGGAGCTTTTTTTTTTTATTTTTGTATTTGTCTATCAGTGGTTCCAGGTTGAAGGCTTTTGCAGCACCTTATTGGGCATATATGGAAGACAGTAAGGAAACCCAGGAACTCACTGCCGTGTTGCCTCTCAAGTGCCGAAGTCCTATTCAGTGTGCCACCTTCTTTCCATCTTGGCTTCCTATGCACGTTTGTGTGTCATGGTCAAGGATTTTTAGTCTTAAGGAGGAGGACCTGGAAGGAGTGGGGCTGCTCCATCTTGACCAGAATGAAAAGTCTGTGTGTGCGTGTGTTTAATATATAATGAAAATTCTAAAATCTGTTAACACCATTTTGTATAATAGTAATACTATATTTTAATATTTAAAGAATAAACTTAATAATTTATTCTTTAAATACACTATGTATCAGGCACAGTGATTGACCCTTGGGTCTGCAGATAGGACTGAGACATAATCCTTACTTTCAAATAGCTGATAGTTTTGTAGAGTTCAAAGACCTGTGGAATCAATTTTAATTTGCCCCATTATACTCAGATGGAAACCACTCACAATTCTTTTAGAAATAAAAACGGAATCTAGCTTCATACTACCTGACTGGTAGTATTGTGGGAGCTTCCTCCCGTCTCATTGGTTGAGATAAGCCTCCTTTGGTTTATGAGGTACTAGGCAAATTGGGAAGGGGTCTAGTGCTTAGTGCCTTGTTACTCTGGTTACAGTTAAACCCTGTGCCAGGAGCTGCCACCCAGTGGGTAGTGCTTCCCTGGCCCCAACTCTCCAGGCTATGGTGCTTAGTGATCAGACAGATGGAATCTCCGCAAGTACCACCACTGTCAGAAGTCCTGAACACCCCTCTCTGCCTCAAGCAGAAGCTGTGGTCCCACGATCCTTCCACTCCTGGAGGAACCTTAGCTCTATTGGATGGGAAGTTCAGCTCGACTGCCTTTGTGAGTCTGGGCTTTATAATAATGACTGTTAGTTCTCCCCATGGGCAGGAGAAAGTAGACCTCAGGGATACAACCCCATGATCTCTGAGTTCCTTTAGAAATTTGGTTTTGGTGATTTGGGAATGCCCAAAAGTAGAACATTTTTGAACTTTCTTCTTGATGGTAATTGGGTGATAATGGTGATAATGTTTCTTTAACTCTTGTGTGTTCTAAGCATTTTACTTGTGTCTTCTCATTTAATCCTGATAGCAACATCAGGAATAAGTTATATTATTATATCTGATTTTCTCCGCAGGAAATTGAGGCACAGAGAAGTTAAGGAACTTCCCTAAGGCCACTCAGGTAGTAGGTGGTAGAGCTAGGATTCAAATGCAGGCAGTCTAGCTTAGAGCTGAAGTTCTTCTTACCCTTCTTTCAGTGATGTGACAACCTTTGAGTTTTATTTTGCTTTTCTATTATTTGTTTGAAATTAAGATTGATGTATCTAAAATAAGTGTTCCAGGCTTCTAAAAAGTGCTGCACAATTAAATATTACTAAAGTATGTTTCTAATTAGAAAAGTTTTTTTCTTTCTTACTAAACCACATAGATTTGGGAGCAAGAGTATAAAAAATAACCAGTAATAGGTTACATTTACAACTGTTTGGAGTATAGTCCTTTAATAATCAGATTTTTTGGTTTGTTTCTGTAAGTGGGAAACAATGATTTTGTTAGAAATCTCTGCTTTTGGCCAAGTGCAGTGGCTCACACCTGTAATCCTAGCACTGTGGGAAGCCGAGGCGGGAGGATTGCTTGAGCCCATGAGTTAGAGACCAGCCTGGTTAACATAGGGAGACCCTGTCTCTACAAAAAGTACAAAAATTAGCCTTGTGTGGTGGCACACAGATAGTAGCCTATAGTCCCAGCTACTCAAAGGATGAGGTAGGAGGATCACCTGAGCCTGGGGATGTCGAGGCTGCAGTGAGCCGTGATCGAGCCACTGTACTCCCGCCTGGGTGACAGAGTGCAACTCTGTCTCAAATAATAATAATCATAATAAAGAAAAATAAAAGGAAATCTCTGCTTTTTTGTTTGATTGCTTAGGGCTCAATAAAAAATTTAACCAGATCATTTCTGATTATGTATATCTATTATATATTATATTTTGTTATACATTTTTGATCATTTCTATTGTTTTTACATGTGCTTATGTTTAAATACAGGTAGTAGAATAACTAGAAGGATGTGACTCACAAGTCATTATGTAAATATTATCCATGCCAGTACATTTAAATTCTATAGGGACTTAATTGTAAGGCAGTTATAATATAGCCATGTTCCTCTGTTGAGAAAAGATTCATACTGCCCTTTACCTTGCTTTTTCAGTGAAAACGTTTAAATATTTTCATTCATTTGAAATGTAGAATCAAAGTTTCATTTACATGCATATTCTGTGTACTTGGTACTATAATCTTACAGTTTGTTCTATTATTTGTAAACACAGAATGTGAATATAAATTTTCTGCCATGTTTTGTTAGGAATAATGTATTTCTCCATTAATTTACATGTTTTCATACCATTGGCTCTTAAATTTCCATGAACACTAGCCACAATGTGATTTATCTGAGGCAGATTTTTTTTCAAATTCATATTGATTTATCTTCCATGCCACTTGAATATATTTTGTTGATTATAATAAGATTCTCTATTAGTTCTAGCTCAAGAGAAACCACATGAGTGAGCTTTAAAACTTCAGATTAGTTCATTAAATAGACATTTGGTAACACACCTACTCTAGTGAGTCCTGTTGGTTGTTTGGGATAAAGGGTGAGAAGGGCATGGTCAGTGATTACAGAGTGACCACACTCTAGAAGGGAAAGGCTTATTATTGCGGCACAGAAATTGGGCATATCTCCTTTCTTTCTCTTTCTTTCTTTCTTTCTTTCTTTCTTTCTTTCTTTCTTTCTTTCTTTCTCTCTCTCTCTCTCTCTCTCTCTCTCTGTCTCTCTCTCTCTTCTCTCTCTCTCTCTCTTCTCTCTCTCTCTCTCTTTCTTTCTTTCTTTCTTTCTTTCTTTCTTTCTTTCTTTTCTTTCTTTTCTTTCTTTTCTTTCTTTCTTTTCTTTCTTTGTTTCTTTTTTTTTTGAGACAGTTTCCATCTTGTCGCCCAGGCTGAAATGTAATGGCGCAATCTTGGCTCATTGCAATCTCCGCCTCCCGGATTCAAATGATTCTTCTGTCTCAGCCTCCCTGGTAGCTGGGATTGCAGATGCCTGCCACACGCCCGGCTAATTTTTGTATTTTTAGTAGAGATGGTGTTTCACCATTTTGGCCAGAGTGGTCTCGAACTCATGACCTCAGGTAATCCACCTCGGCCTCCCAAAGTGCTGGGATTACAGGCGTGAGCCATCGCACCCAAAGAAGTTACATATCTTCCTTTGGCCAGCATGTCCTTTGTCTCATTTCTTATTGGTCACTGTAAGTTTCGTCAGAGGTATTTAGAACAGGTGGGGGCCTTTCTGCTAGGTCTCAGGGGCACAGAGTTAAGTGAGGCACCTACCCTCATGGATCTTAATCATTGTCTGGCTGGGAAGTGAGGCTGCGTGGCAAAGCATAGATTCCAGTGCAGTTGTGGTGAGTGGTTTGCTGGAGGTGTGAATAGGGTCTTGGGATCACGAAAAGAGCAGTACACAAAACAAGCTGGGGGATCCTGCAGTGCTTCCTGAAGGAGGGTTTTGAAGGAGTAAAAGGAGTGAACTAGAAGTAGAAGGGCTGGCTTCTTGTCATTTCAGTAAAGCTAAAACACCACCTCCTTAGATACTGCACCAGTACTCTACTGAATTGTCTGTTTTGTTACGATAATCTTGTTCTGTTACTTGTTTCCTTGTTATATGTCTCTTCCCTCCAGAATGTAACATCTGTGTATTCCCAGTGCCTGTTACATAGTAGGAGCTTAAAAAATGTTTGTTGGTTGAATGAATGAATTAATGAATGAAGAATGAATGTTTGAGGCAGAGTGTGAGCAGATAAAAGCAAGTGTGTGTGAAGGCTTAGTTGAGAAACTAACTGCAAATGATTAGGTGTGACATGAGCAAGCGAGCTTTTCCTTGCAAATTAGGAGGTAAAGCATGGAATTAGAACATTATCCCGAAAGCCTCCAGGCTGCATGATATGTAATGCAGCATTCTTTTCCTGAATTCCTGTGATTAACAGCTGTGAATATTTTAAATTTTCATTATGTGCAAAACTGATGATCTCACTGAGGCCTTTTAGAGAATATTATTTGAAGAGGATTTTAACTGGACTGCCTCAGTGATGTTCTTGACATCAAGTAACCAGACACAAACATTTCATTCAGGTTTACAGTGTTCTTTGGCTAATTCTCTTGAAACATTGAATTATGCCACTGTTGTTTCAAGACAACAGACAAAACTTATGAGAGTTTTGTCTCTTCCTCCTTTTGCTTTAGTGCTCAAGGTGTGGTGTACATTGGTCATCAGGCCAATGTGATGGTGATAAACAGTTCCTCTTCCAGGCCTGTGTGATAATACAGTTTAATTGAGCAGACTTTTAATTATATATGTATGATAAAATGCTAGATACTTGGATGTAAGACAGACTAGACATATGTTAGGAATAACGCTTAAAATCTTAAGGAAATTGAACACTTGTTCAAAGGATTTTCAGCAAAGCAATTTTATTTTTGCACAGAGGGGGTGCCTCTTCGGCCAGTTGTCATGAGAGTATACTTGAACAAAGGGCACGAGAGTTTTTATTTTTGATGCAAGTTTTGTTTTTGTAATTTTTTTTATTGGCTGGGGTTAGGTTGTATAATTTAAATTAATTTTGGTTGGTTAAACATCTGTGTTGTTTTGTTTTGGTTTGGTTTTTTTAGATAGGGTGGGGATGTAAAAGAAAGTGAAGGGGAAGGGGTGTTTGTAATGAGCTAGAAAGTTTTTTTTTAAATAAGGGAAGGAATGTGAGCTGGTATTGATAATGCTTGGTATTGAGGCATGCCTGGGCATTTAACAAAGGCAAAAAGGAAAAAGGTGGGGGGGGGGTACTATGAATTAAAGAATAAAAGATTGATCAGATTATTTGAAAAGAAACCTTATTATATTTTACACATAGCTCTTTGAAAAATAGCATGGGCTGCTGATTTATGTCTGATAGCCTTCTCTTTCTGTGCTAAGAGAAAGTAAATCTGGCATTTTCTAGTTTTCTTCACAATGCATAATAAGATATGAGGAGTTATTACAAGCCTAACTAGACACTTTGAAAAATCAAATTTTAGGAAAAGAAAATAAAAATTGTTACTACCCTACGTTGAATGTATTTTTCACTTTTCTCTGTAGATACGGTTACGGCAAAACGCTGTGACTTGGAACCTTTTTCAGATTTCAGTTGTCTTATTCTGCTTCCTTGCCTGCTTTGTGAGCACATCTGTGAGAAAGTGTGGTCACAGGGTCCCTAGAGATAACCCAGCGCAGTGCTTGAATAGGGAGTTTCTATGTTTCTGTTCTTACCTCACAGTGTTTCACATGTTAGCAGTGTCATAGCGATTGCGCACCTGAGCACCTAGTGCCTAGGTAGCCCGAAGATGTTATACAGAACCAAATTGCTGTTTGTTTTCTTTGAACTTCGGAGTTTTGTTAAGCTCGTTCCTGTTCTAAAACAGCCATATCTCTTGTGAATTGGAAAAAATTAAACCTTGGTGCATTGGCTTTATTTGCAATTTTAGTATTCTCATTTCTTACAAAATGTAAAATTAGGATATTGTATTTGCCAAATCTTAAGACTTATAGATTTTATATACATGCATGCACAATTCATCAGTGTGTTGATGAATAAAACAAATAATAAAATATAGCAAAAAAATAACAAAACAGAATCAAGCTTTTTTTATGGAGCACTAATTTATTACCATTTTCGCTCTACTGTCTCTAACATCAGCAGAATGTGTGAGTATGTACTAATGGGTCTGGCTTTTGTTCAGGCTCTAAGAAAGCAGTGAGCAACTTGCTCAGTAGTATCTGTGCTATTGTTAACTACCTGTACATTGTTTATACATGAATAATTGCAAAAATTAAGTATACTGACTTCGATGGTCTCTACATAACTTACTGAAACAATTGGTCATAAGAAAGGCACAGTCTGTCCCTCTCGATAAAGGAATCTCTAGCAAGCTCTATCACTTGTTCAACAGAGCAATAGATTTTTTTCTTCATTTGGACAATGCATTTTTATGCTGATCATCAGTCCATAATTTTAAACTTTGTTTTCTATTCTGTCAATATTCTTGAATCTTTATTTAGCAGGGATAATACTTTTGGAATACCTGATGATGTATCTTTGGTCAATAAATTGGTTTTTCTCTTCTGATCTTTTCTTTTATCACGTCCCCAGGAAAGAGAGCAGGAGAATGCCACTTTGTAGGGGAAATTCCTTGAGTATTAAAGGAGAAATGAAGGACAGCCCATTCAGGTGTCAAAGGAATGTGGGAAGAACAGGCAGAGTTAGAGCAGGCAGGTGGTCAGGTATATATGTCTTGTCATTCCCCACCCCCATCACCTTAGGGAACTGAAATTCAAGGTTTAGGGGGTGGGTAGGTTGAGGGTAAGCCAAAAGTGAAGGAAGCTTATGCCCCATCCCCTTCTTGTAACTCAGGGAAGAAACTGTCTTGCAAGGCTGCTTTAACGCAATGTAAGCAGCCACAGCAGAAGAAAATGTAGCATACTGTGTTTAGGTGAAGAGGACTGCCAGGCCTCCTTTAGCTGGTGAGTGGCTTCTGAGAAATCCCAAAGTTACTTCACACTCCAGGTAGCTGGATTGAGAGCCAGTGAACCTGTCAATGGGAAAGATGTGTTGAGGGGCAAGCTGATACCCACACTATAGCTGACAGCCACACTAGCTGACACTGATTGAGCCAGGTCTCGGGTATAAATGAGATTAAGGAGTCTAGATGTCTTCGGCACCAGTTAGAGACAGACCAGCTGGGGTAGATCCCTGGACTCTGGGCCAAGAGAGCACACCTGAGTCTACGGCCTCCATGAGCTCTAACAGCAGCATCTGGCCAGTGTCTGGGGTCCACACCTATAAGGAACCTTGTCTTGGAGACCTGAGAATCTCTACCTTACTACAGTGAAGTTCTGTAACCTCACCCATATCCATACCCACAGCTGCCATCTTGGTAGAAGCAGCAGGGAGAAAATTGAAAAACTGAGCATTTACCTGAACAAGACTATAAACCAGAAGGGACTGTGCTACCATATAATGCAAGTTAAAGTCAAGTGTGGGGGCTTGAAAAGCAAGGTTAAAACAGTTACAGAAAATTTTAAAGCTACATTTTCTTGGCACAGGTTAAATTTAGTGTGCTATAAATTACTGTTCCTGCCACAGCAAGATAGTCTTTGAGGATATATTTCCTGCATTTAAATTTAAATTTTGTATTCTTCATTCACAGTGGAACATAGCTTTTAAGTCCAATGATTATCTGAGGTTTAGATTGCCTGCAGTTGGCATGCCTGATGCCATCGTGGTCTCAATTACTTGATCACTAGAAGTGAAATTTCCATTTTTTCATCTCATTGTTATAAGGACAAAATGAAATAGTAACACAATTTCACAATAACTGCATTATAGACTTGATGGTTAATACTAAACTGAAAGGCTGTCTGACAGGCATCACTGCCATGTAGTCTTCAAAATTCTCATTCATTTGCAGACAATTTGCTGTGAATTTGGTATAGACAAGGTGGTTTGAGGGTATCTACAATAATGTTTGAAGGTTTGGGTTTTATATAAAAATGAGATGCATGTCAAATTTTATATGATCTATAAGTATGGAGCTAGATTGTTTTGAAAGTTCACCTTTCTCTCTTTCCATTGAAAATAGTTGGTATTTTCTGCCAGAGGGATTAAGGAAAATTGTTCTCTGAATGTCTCATTTTTCATTTTGATAACTATATTTTACTTTTTGAACATTTTATTAATTACCTAATCTATAATATGAACATAGGGTAGTAAATTTATATTAGTCCTGGAACTATGAGGTAAATTATTTTTAAGTGATTCATCTTGAATTACCCACTTACATACAGTAAGAGGTACCCATTTTTAGTGTATAGTTCTGTGTAAACTAGCCCTCTTAGTTCCTTCTTTGGCATTATCAGCCATCGTCCCTTCAGGCTGATACTCTCTATAATAGTTATAATGGAGCATATTAAACTACTTACAAAGGATTTCTGGATATGTGGGTTTGTTTGCATTTATCAATTAAGTGGTCCAAGACTTTTAATTTGGTTTTGTTCTCACATTTGTGGCACTCAAATGTCAGCCATCTAGGTGGCTCATAGCCTTACTAGATACCTTGACTTATTATTATTATTATTATTTGAGACAGAGTCTCACTCTGTGCTCAGGCTGGAGCACAGTTGCAGAGTCTCGGCTCACTGCAACCTCAACCTTCCTGGCCCAAAAGATCCTCCTACCTCAGCCTCCTGAGTAGCTGGGACTGTAGGTGTGCACCACCACACCCAGCTAATCTTTTGTAGTGTGTGTGTAGAGACAGGGTTTTACCATGTTGCCCAGGCTAGTATCGAACTCCTGGGCTCAAGCGATTTGCCCGCCTCGGCCTCCCAGAGTGCTGGGATTATAGGCATGAGCCACCATACCCTTCCGAAACTTTCTAAAGCATAGAAAAACAGATCTAATATGTCTCCTAGGGAATCTGTCCTTAAAAAAAACCGAAATGTGGCCAGGCGCGGTGGCTTATGCCTATAATCCCAGCACTTCGGGAGGCCCAGGCGGGTGGATCACAAGGTTAGGAGTTTGAGACCAGCCTGGCTAACATGGTGAAACCCTGTCTCTACTAAAAATACAAAATTAGCTGGGCATGGTGGTGTGCGCCTGTAATCCCAGCTACTCGGGAGGCGGAGGCAGGAGAATTGCTTGAACCTGGGAGGTGGAGGTTGCAGTGAGCCGAGATTGTGCCATTGCACTCCAGCCTGGGCGATAGAGCGAGACTCCATCTCAAAAAAAAAAAAAAAAAAAAAAAACAAGAAAAAGAAAAAAACCTGAAATGTATATATTTGTATTCTGTGTTCTTGGCTGGTTGGTTTTTCCTTATATACCAAGGAATGTCTTTTTCTTTTTAAAATTGTGGCAGGAAAAAGTGCTTCTGTGTTAGGCTGTGGTAGAATTAGTAACTGATATCCAAAGAGAAGAATGAGCCAGGCCAGCAGGATATATGTTTTACATTGGCGACACAATACAGTAAGACATTTGCACTAGCTCTTGTCCTTTTTTGCTGAGCACATTTTGGACCAGTTATACATTTATTTCTTAACTACAAGCTTGCAGTCTAGTGGTAGAGTCAGACCTTGATCAAGTGATCATGTAAATCTGTAAAGGTAGAACTTTAATGCAAGTTATAAAGAAGAGGCTGTTGCTGAGAGAACACCACAGGGCCTTCAGATCTCATCAAGGAGCTGTGGGAAGGCTCCTCTGAGGAAGTGAGGATTGATTGAGCCAGGATCTGGGGGATGAGAGAGGGTTGAGTGAGCAAGGGAGGGCAAAGCTTGCAAGAACAAAGGGAATAGACCCTAAGGCAGTAGAGAACGTGGCAAGGAGAGACGTGAGTCAGCAAGCAAGGGAGACCTAGGGAGAGGAGGCGGCAGAGCTACCTGGCCTGCTATGTGGAGCAGCTGCGACAGAGTCGTCAGGTCAGTGGAGTTTGGGAGAATTTTAAGGGGAATGGTGGAGTTCGAAATCAGATTTCCTTTCCCAAGGAAGAACCTAGTTGCTGAGGGGATGAACATTATCAGAAGGGCCGTGGCAGTACTCATGGTGAAAGTGCCAAAGGCTTGACCAGGGGTAGGAGGAGCATTCAGGTACAGGACAGTGGACCCATTTGAAAACAATGTAGGAGGCAAAACCCAACAGCACTTAGTGATAGACTGGATGGATTTGGATTTGGTGGTGCAGACAGGGGAGATGTCAGCAGTGATCCCAAATTTCTGGCTAGTGTTCACTGAGATATATGGGACAGGAGACAGGCCCAGATTTTGTAGGGGAAGATGCGGGAATGGTTAGGCGTTCTGTCTGAATATTTTACACTCATACATTCTCATTTTACATCTCAATAAAAGATGCATGGAGGGCAGATCCAGCCTAGAGATGGTAGAAGAGATTTTATGTCTTACTGGAAATAATGAGAAAACAGAGTTGTTGTGTTGGAAATTTATCACTGATTTGGCTTGGAGGCAGTTTTTTGTGGGTTTTTTTTGGAGACAGAGTCTCACTCTGTCTGCCCAGCCAGGCTGGAGTGTGGTGGCGTGATCTCGGCTCACTGCAACCTACGCCTCCTGGATTCAAGTGATTCTCATGTGTCAGCCTCCCAAGTAGCTGGGACTACGGGCGTGTGCTACCATGCCGGGCTAATTTTTTTGTATTCTTAGTAGAGATGGGGTTTCACCATGTTGGCCAGGCTGTTGTCGAACTCCTGACCTCAAGTGATCTGCCCGGAAGGCAGTCATTTTATATGCAAAGTCTCTTTGTGAGATCCCACTTCTCACGTCTTCCTTTTTTGCTACCTGCTGTCTCATGTTCTTGAAAAAGTATTAGTATTTTCATAAGACTGTCCTCTTTTTAGAGACTGTACATGAAGTAAATACATGGTTTTTCTTGTAATGCTTTCTAAATTATAAGTTTTCTTAAAGTACTCTTAGTGTACCGTTTAATTCTAATTATGAGCAGGTTAGAGTTTACATCAGTGTTTCCTGTAATAATAACTCCATCATGTGAACCTTAATAGGCAGTTTTGCCATGTATTGGTATAGACTTGGTAGGACTCCACTAAATTGTTTTTGGCCAAATGTAAAACATTCCTGAAATTTTTACAAAAAAAAGGAAATGTGTTTTCAGTATACCTTTTGGTATATTTCACTGTCTTTTTTTTTTTTTTTTTTTTTCTTTCTTGAGATGGAGTCTCACTCTATTGCCCAGGCTGGAGTACAGTGGCATGATCTCAGCTCACTGCAACCTCTGCCTCCCAGGTTCAAGTGATTCTCCTGCCTCCGCCTCCCAAGTATCTGGGATTACAGACCCACACCATCATGCCAGGCTAATTTTTGTATTTTTAGTAGAGATGAGGTTTTGCCATGTTGGCCAGGCTAGTCTCGAACTCCTGACCTCAGGTGATCTGTCCGCTTCGGCCTCCCAAAGTTCTGGGATTACAGGCGTGAGCCACTGTGCCCGGCCATTTCATGGTATAATATTTTAATAGAACCATATTACAAAAGTTATAAAAGTAATCATTGTTTTACAAAATGAGTGTAGACATTTTAGTGCTGTGATAATTTTAATAATTTTTGGAGAATGGATCTTTTAATCTTTTTCAATTAAAATTTTCTTTCATAGCATATTAATTTTTCAGTAAAGCTTTACCTGATCTCCTCAACAAGTGATCATTCTCAAATTTTTTTTTTTTATTATCATACTTTAAGTTCTGGGGTACATGTGCAGAACATGTAGGTTTGTTAGATAGGTATACACATACCATGGCATTCTCACATTTTTAAGGGGGAATGTTTATAGGGAAATACCACAAAATGGTTAAAATGAATAAACTCAAGCAGAGTTTCTTACCCTTAGCACTGTTGACATTTGGGGCTGGGACTGTTGTAGGGACTGTCCTGTGCGTTGTGGGATGTTTAGCAGCACTCTTGGTCTTTACTCATTCGATCCCAGTAGTGCCCCCAGCCTATGTGACAACCAAAAGTGTCCCCAGATGTCTTGGGGGGGAGCATGGTCACCCCCCAAGGGAGAACCCTTTAACTAGATTTAGATTTTAATCTCAGATACAGATTGTATTTTTTTAAGTGGTTGAAAAAAGGTGCATGCAATAACATATGCTAGTTGCATCATTTTTAGTGCACAAAGCAATACAATTTATGGGCAAATTCATTTGTAGTGATAAAAATGTGTGGGAATGATACATATCAGCTTCAGGATAGAAATTACCTCTGGGTAGAGGGAATGGGAATGAATGAACTTTTATTTTTTGGCATTTTACGTTTCAAAAGGCAAGAGATCCATAGCAAATAAGCCAAAATATTATCAACTGTTAAATCTGAAGGGGATATACATTTTTTTCTGTATATTTGCATGATCTTTTTTGAACTCCTGCGGCATATCATATAACATTTGTTATACTTTTTAGCTTTTGTCATGCATTTTTAACTTACTGTCATGCGTTATTACATACCAGGTTGTAAACTTTTATGTATATAAGACAGCTTCATTTACTCACTCATGTCAAACACAGGATACAAAAGAAAACCTTACATAAAGCAGAGGTCCAATGAACATTTGTTAGTTGACTGACTGAAATGCTTTTTTTCTTTGGTATAGATTTTTTGTGTGTGAGATTTGGTCTGAAGTACTGAAACTTAGCAGTAAATCTAACTTTTAGTATTGACAAACTATGGTAGTTTTCAAATAATAAATAATATAAGTCAAGATCTCTAAGGAATTTCCTGGAGAAATCTAGGTTTTATCACTGAATAAATATCATGGATGGTATTTTATATTTCTATAATACTTGGCAAATGCATGTTAGCTCTGATATAATTTACCTGCTATAGAATGTATCCTGTGCTTGAATTTCCTCCCATTTTATAATTTTACTTATAATGTAAAGATAAATACTTTTGGACTAAGTTATTTTAGAAGGTTTACACAGTAAAAAAGATAAAGATGGAAGTAATGAAATATTTGCCTGTTCTTTTAAGTGTATAAATATTATAACATATTATTAGAAAACTATTTAGAAATGTTCATTGGTGCTAACATTTCTTCTCGGTGATGTGTGTTTGTGTGTTTCAGAATCATTTTCTACAACAAAATTTACATACATGGCTTGCAAAGGCAGTATAGCATGATTATGGTTGAGAAATGGCATTCAGAATCAGTCTTCCTGGGTTTAAAATCTCAGCTCTGCTACGTCTTAGCTGTGTGATCATGGGACAAATTATGGAACTTCATTAAAACTCAGTATCCTCATCTGTAAAATGAGCATGAGATCCTCCTCAGAATGATGATTTGAGAATTAAGTGAGATAATCCACGGGAAGCACTTAGCATGGGGCTGGGCGCAAGAGTACTTAAAAATAATAACTTAAAATGAAGCTTACTTTTTCAGAGACCATACTGGTCTATAAAGTAGTAGTTTCCCAGCCTGGCCAACATGGCGAAACCCCGTCTCTACTAAAAATACAGAAATTAGCCGGGTGTGGTGGCGTGTGCCTGTAATCCCAACTACTCAGAAGACTGAGGCAGGAGAATCGCTTGAATCTGGGAGGTGGAGGTTGAAGTGAGCTGAGACCGCGCCACTGCACTCCAGCCTGGGAAACAGAGCAAGACTCTGTCTCAAAAAAAAAAAGTACTAATTTCACTTGATCTTAGCCAAAAGACTGAGAAGCGATAAAGTAGTAGTTTCTATGTTTGTAGGGTTTTACTTATGCTCAGGGAGCAGACAGGATATTTGCAAATAAAACATGAACAGAAATATTTACAATACTTTAGTTATCAAGTTATATTCCCTGCTATTTGGATGATGAAATAAAGAATTTCTCCCAAGAAAGCACTTCCTCAGAGAGTAATTAGAAAACGAATTGTAGACTACAGACGGCCCTCCATATCAGCAGGTTCCACATTGATGAATTCAGCCATCTGAGGATCGAAAATATTCAGAAAAACAAACAAAAATTTAAAAATACAACAATAAAAATACATATAAAAAATAACACAGTATTACAACTATTTATTTGCATGGCATTTACATTGTACTAGGTAGTGTAAGTAATCAAAAGATAATTTAAAGTATATAGGACAATGTGCATAGGTTATATGCAAATACTATGCCATTTTATGTCAGGGATGAGCATCCATGGATTTTGGTATCCTCAGGGATCCTGGAACCAGTGGTCCCCTCTATATCATTGTAGATACCGAGGAATAACTGTTATAACCTTTTGAAATGGCGTAATCCGTGAATAGGAGAATAAAAGAGTATTTTATTCTGTTCTGTTTCATGATACCTGTTGGATATTTTAACTTAGCAAAAGATTTGAAAAATAATGACTCCTGCTACTTCCTTATACAGTGTATGATCAGTTTAAAGAATTCACTGTTCCAGAGCATAATTAAGTTATATAACTGCATTTTAAAATAACTTAGTAAATTGTATGGCTGTTAATACCAGTTAGTTGCTTTGCCAGAATCTTAAGTAAGGGACAATTAATACTGCTAATAAAACAATGACCCAAAACTTTAGACAATCAGCAACGCAAGTGAGTTGATGGTTATAAGTCTCTCTGTCTAGTATGAGTCTCTAGTGATTGAGGCTTGATTTTTATGGGGTAAAGATCTTGAGAATATTGAAGGGACTATAGGCTCTCCAGATATTTCTATTTGTTAGTACTCATAACATTTATTTTTTATTCTCTTTCTGATTTTTTTTTTTTTTCCAGCTGGGGAAATTTATTCTGGGAAATGTGAAATGCCTTGTTGATATAGTTTGTTTACTCATGGAGACGGTAGTACAATTCAGGAACCTTTACCTAAAGTTACCTAGTCTTTCTGTTTGTGTTCCAAAATACATAATACAATTCCAATTTTAAGGTAGAATTAAGGGTGAGGCATAGAATTATCATTCATAGATTACTGATATATTTGATAACATTCTTAGTTTATTGCTTAAGATGTCAGCTTTTAAATACCTCATATTTTAAATAAAAACACTGAAACAAGTAGCAAACTATGCCTATCTTGCTAACTACAGCTGGTGACATTCTGTTGCAGACGTTGTGGGGGCAATGGTATGCTTTTATGAATAAATTAAATTCAAAACAAGTTTTTCAGAGTTATTTTTTGTATGTTTTTCTCTTTGTCTACACCTTTATTATATATAGCATCTCAGGGTGGTGGTAGAATAAGTAATAAAGCTTGGCGTGTTACTTCCTACCTCTGCATTAAATACCCATGAAGTTCTGCAAATTAATAAACTAAACATCGAAGATTGCTAGCAAAGTCCAGGGAGAATTAATTTTATTAGCAGTACTGGGTTGAAAGCATACTCTTGAACATCATGCTGTTTATCCTACTTTATGAACCCAAATCAGGCCAGATATCCAAAGGGAGTAGGAAATGCCTTAGACCCATGCTCACAGGAACTGAAAAATAAGCAACCATCTCACTGAGGTTAACCATAATCTGACACCGCTGGAGCTGGAGTTCTCAGCCCCCTACTAGCCTGCATTAGCATCTGCATTTCCAGATCTTTGCAGAGACCAAAATGTCCTAAATATAGTAAGGGAAGAAGCAAGGAAGGATTAGAAAAGGCATGTACTATCCTAGGATTCGGAGTCCCCCGTGGCAAAGTGTGGTGAAGGTAGTGGGAAGAGAGGCTGTGCTTAGAAATGTGGTCTCCAGAATGCCATGAGGTAAACAGCTAATGGCATGTGCTCTTCTTATTCAGAGAACCATGCCCAGGCAGTTTAACCTTAGACCAGCCAACCCCAATGGGAAGGATATGTGCTAGCGAGCCAGGTTCTAAAATCGGGCTCGGGGTGCATCAGTTCATATTTGAAGTTCAAGTTGAGGCCAAATGCCAGTCCTGGTGGATCTCTTTCCATCTTAGTAAGGATGAGTTTTAAAGGGTGGAGCAGAGAAAACACTATGAAAAGATAGGGGAAGATAAAACATTGCTGTGAAGATTTAGAAGCAACACATGGTTCTGAAAATGACTTTCTAACAAACCAATAAAGTTAAGACATCTGCTTAGTCTCCCAAAAGAAACCTAGGAAGATAAGACCTCTACAGAGAGTGAATAAGCTAAACAAGGCAAAAAATGCAGAAGTTGGCTGAGATAAAGACAAGTGAAAGAAGCCTTAAATGGATAAAACAAAATTGTGTAGCACTTTTGAACTCATTAATGTTCATTTACTAAATATTTATCGAACACCCACTATGTGCCTGCTATTCTAGGTGCTGATGATGCAATCATGAACGTTGCATACTAAGTACAAAAACTTAGTACAAAACATACTAAACAATTATGAAAGATCCAACCTAAAAGTTGTAAGGTTTGTGGTGGAAAATAATAGAAAAATAGTAGAAACAACATATAAGGTTGCTATAAGGAGACTTTTCTAATTTCATTGATTTCCAGGTATTATTGATTCAAAAAATACACATACACACACTCACACACACTCCTCTAGATATATTCCGAATAATTTAAAATTTTTATTTCAAGGAAAAGGAAAAGTTCCAACAGTATTTAGGGAGAAAAAAGAAGTGATCTATATTGGAACAAAATCCAAATAGGCCTCATACTTCTTTTCTGCTACAAATACCAGAGACTGTCAGGTCATTGTTCCCCATTTGATGCCTTATGTGACAGTATTATAATTTCTTTATGTTAGAAAATGGCAGTCCCTCTTTTTAGACCCTTAATTTCCTTCTTCTTGGAAAAATATCTTAGTATATAGATTTTGTTACAAGAAGACACTTTATTCCTACCTGCATTAAGTTGCTTTAATAAGCATATAGACTCTGGTGTCTGTGATGTGAATGGCATTTTCCAGGGCTTTATGGTGCACTTAAGCTTCCAGTGACTCTGAAGAATAAAAGGTTGCCTTCCCAAGAATTCCATGCCTATCAAGTTGCCATGTATATGTGAAGATGTTCAAAAATGCAAAGACTTGGAAAATAAGACACTTTGTCAGAAAATCTTTCAAAGATGTACTCTGGCTGAGCAAAACATGAATGCAAATCAATCACTCAAATATGTATAAACCATACAAGAAAAGGACTGGTGGTAAACAGTGAAGCAAACTGAATGTGTAAAAAAAAATAAAATATTATAGCTCATGTATCTATAATTACAAACTAAATTCAACAGTCAAACCCTGTTCTCAAAAATAAATATATTTAACAAAATGGTATAAGAAGAATCAGTGTCGATAACCTCAGATTAATTTAAAACAGTTCAAGGTCACAATACTTTAAACACTGGTTCTGGCGTAAGAACAGATCAGTAGCCTATACTAGACTAGGCTAGAGTCCACTAGAAAGCTCTGAAAGCACATCTAGTATCTATATGTAAGGATGCTAAGATGTAACAACTAAAAATATCTGGTAAAGGGTATTGGGAAAATTGGTTTAGTGTTTAGAAATTATATTAAATCTGGATTCCCTCACCATGTCATATATTAAAATAAATTACAAGTGAATAAAGATTTAAGGAAAGAAATAATTAAAATATCAAGATACATAAATGCAGATGAATATTAACCATGCTCAGGCTAAGTAAGGACTTTGAGCACAAAAGTAATGGACATATTTACAAATGCCTGTATCAGTAAACTTGACTATGTAATAATTTATATTCAACAACAACAAAACTCTAGCGAGCACAACAACTTGGGGAAAAGATTTGTAACAGAATTTGGCAATAAGTTATCATCCATGAATCAGCAAGAAAATATTAACCCTGGGGCACTAGATTTCACTTATTAGAAGAAAACTTCTCTAATCTCATTGAATGCCAGAGAAGTTTTTTTTTAATGATTTTGTTTTGTTTTGGCAATGGGTGTAGAGTGAATATTCTCATACACTGCTGAAGGGAACTGTGACATGACGGTTTTTTTGGATGTCAGTTTATCAGTATATATTGGGAACCTTTAACATTCATACCCTTTGAACCAATTATATCACTTATAGAATTTACTCTGTGGAAATACAGATGCAGATGTTGAAGTATGTTCATTAATAGACTTGTTAAATAGCCATCCATGAAAAATGGTGGTTTTAAAAATAACAGCTTGAAATGTTGCTTATATAATATCAAGTGAAATAAAAACAACATACAATAAGATATCCAGTATTACTACTACCATTTGAGAAAAATTTACTAGAAGAAAATATACCAAAATATTAGCAAGAGTTAATTTTGTAAATGTCTTCTCTGTATCCTTTTTGTACCCTTTATATTCTTTTTGTATTTTCTGTAATGAGTTTATATTATTTTTATAAGCAGTTTGAATACACGTGAAATGTTAAATTCTTTCTAGCATCTTCTCTTAATTGCATGTGTTTTTCACTAAACACTGAATTGGTTTAATGTAGAAAACTTCATCTGTTCGACTTCATTCTTTAAGTAAATACATAAACCATATTGGGGGAGGCGGAGAGAGTGAGTTTTGAGGAGAGAGGATTTTCGTGGTATTCTTGAAAGGATAAATAAAAGAATAAACATTTTATTTGACCCCCATTAGCCGTTGCCCTATACAGTAAATTGTATTTATGAGATGCCAGAGAAAAATAACTAATGAATTTATTCAAGGTGGTATAAATGTGCCAGTTACAAATTTAAATTTGTAGTCATATCAGTGGACCGTTTTGAACTGAGTAAAATCTTTTATAAAATCAGACAAAATTTTAATGCCTAGGATGCAATGAAAGAAATGTATGTGGGAGTCTTTCAGTTAGAGTGGAATATAAGATGGAACACTACCTGGAACAATATTCATTTGAGATATGTGCAGTTTTTCTCTATTCCTGGAAGCTACACCTTTGTGCTGTGAGAAAAGCAAGAGGAGGTTCCTGATAGGGTCTGGTCTTTCAGTTATGCTGTAGGTAGATTGCTAGCTATAGCCATTAGAAAAGGAGCTGGGTAAGAACATGATATCAATGTATTATGGGAGAGTAGCGTATATAAAAGAGTCACCTTTGTACTACGTGGGATAATATTCTAGCTGATAATCTTCTGCATTACTTAAAATTGGCAGTTCTTCCTTCCCAATAATAAAATACCTGCAAGAAGGAGTTTCTTTAAGTCAGAAGATCCATTAATGTACAAATAAATTGTACCCTATACGTACAAGTAAGTTGTCTGTACCCTACAATCCTATTCCTTCATTAAAAACAAAAACACAGTACCTTTAAGTGTCTTTTTCCTCCATAATTTATAGCACTTGCCTGGTATTGTGTTTAATTTTAAAGTCTTTGTTTTGATGCAGGGACGTTTTATTAAATATTAAAAGATTTGATCTGAAAGTATCCCCACTTAGAGTAAAAAAGAACAGGCCTGAGTCATTCAGAAGGCTTTCATATGACATGTTGGCTTTGAAGAATTTATATTCATTATTTTGCCAAAAGCTTTTTTATTGCTTTTATATACCAGAATTGGATACAAGTTATTTAGTTTAGTGGTACTTAGTTCTTAGCATTTCCATTTCCTTTCCAGCCCTTATTTTCTTTCCTCCCAACCAAAAACAACAAAAAAGATTTTCATATTTTCTTTTAAGGCAGAATTCTTTTATCTCTTCTGTTGAGAAGAGATAAATAAGGGCAGGACGAAGGTGATGATTGGTATTTGGTGATGGAATGTTTATCTCACTTTGGATTTGCAATGACCATCAATAGGGACGAGCTGGAGAAAATTAGATATGCTTGTTAGCATTCTGCTACCAGCAACTACTGTGTATTGGAGAGGCCCTTTCTTGGTCTTAGAAGGCCAATTAAAATGTGTCTCTGGACTTCAGAGGGGAGTACAGATGAGAGTCTGCCACTCATCCTGGCACTTTTGAGTATCCTCAAGACATTGACACTAATGATTTTGAGTTAAGCATATTCCGTCACCGTATCTGCTCTTTGCTCCACACCCTCTCCCTTTCTTCCTTTCCTTCCTTGACAATGTTTGTGGGGTGATAAGAAAGAGAATTTTGGAACCAAGAAATGAGGGGTGGCGGGGGAGAGGAAGATGATGTATTTTTGACACTCTGGCTTCTTGCTACTCTGTCCCAGAATATACCCCCAGGCAATTGGAATCCCCAGTCGGAAAAACACTGGAGAATGACTTTCCTTCTGCTTTCTTTTCCCTTGCAGGAAACACATGAAATTGTGGCAATCAAGAAATTCAAGGACAGTGAAGGTAGATATATATATATGTATATATATCTGTATATATGTATTTTTCTTTCTGTATAGTTTTTATAAATAGAGTGTGGAAGAAGTGGGATCTAGCTGGTCAGACACTGTCTATTCCTGATATTTTGAAGTCACAGTCTCAAAGTGAATATAGCTTATTTCTTATGCTTTACTTTCAAACATTTAGTTCCTTTTATGTGGATCTTTTCAAATCTCACGATATTAGAAAACTCATCTTTTTATTTTAAGGTTGCAGTCAGCTTTGGAAATCTTGCTCCAAAGGCTGGTTAGAAGAAATGTTGTTTACGCTGTTTCTAAATATTATTAAAATTTAAAAACTGGCTTCAAGTACTTCTGTGGGTCCACACAAATAGCAAGTACTATGTGAAAGATTTCAGTATTGGTTACTGTCATCTCCAGCTCCTAGTCAGAATTAGAAATACAAGGATATATTGAGGGATTGATTTTATATTTAGAATAATGCATTGGGAGAATAAAAGCTTTTTAAGAAGAAATACTATGCTTAGGGGCCTTCATCATATCCAGACCATTTCAGACAGAGTTGTAAAATTACCCCATGCTGGGCAAGAAAGTTTAAAATAATGCATTTCAGTAGTTCATTAGTTTTAAACTCTAGACTGTTGGCCATCCAAAGATAGCCAAATAGAGAAACTCTTGACAAAAATAGGTGTGGCCTTTAAGGTGCTCTAGACAACATTTTTTTTCAGACTTTTTGGACTGAGACCCACACTAGAAATATATTTCATATCCTAACCCAGTGTCTGCACACATATGTAACACTATATGTAAATGAAGCAAAAATGTCACGAACTTCTTTATTATATGAATGCAAAGCTCTCTACTTTCTGTTCTCTCCTGTTCATATAAATACCTATTGTGACATCAAATAGATTGACTTCACCACTAATAAGTCAGAGCCTGCTATTTGAAAAACTATGGTCTAGGTGTAAGAAGTATCAACACAGCATCAATCTTGATATCTAATCAGAAGTATGGAAATAGCAGTCATAACTTACCTTCATCAGCACACATCCCGTAAGTGATGTAAGACACCAGCCTTTATATTTATGAACAATTTCATCACCCTCACCTCAGAGACTTAGCAAACATTAAATAACAAAAAGGGACTTGCTCCAGGATAGATGCAGTAGTATTTGATGTAATCCATCTCTGATGTGCTAGTTATATGAAACACATGCATATCAGCTGGGAACTTTAGCAGTCATTGTATGGGCAGGCATAAAGGGAAGGTAAAAAGGGGAAGGTAAAAAAGAACTTTTTGCTTGTTCTGGGGAGACAAAAAAATCTTGCTTCAAATGGGATATTTGTGGTCTAGCAGGAAGCAGTAGCCCCAGGCCATCCCACTGTGATACCATTGGAAATGAGCTCTTTGAGCAGTGACTTTGGGTCAACAGGTGGCTGAGAGACAAATGGTGATTTCCTAAAAAGAGTGGTTGCAACAGTAGATCAGAGCACAACCTTCGCATGCATGTAAAGGCTTCTGGCTGTGCATTCATCTTTCAGGGCATATTGGCAAGCATCAGTTACCACCAAAAATAATAACTGTCATCATATTTTGTAAAAAGTACAATCTAGGCCATGTGTGCCATCTTTTTCTGTTTCTGAGACAGGGTCTTACACTGTCACTCAGGCTGGAATGCAGTGGCGCGATCTTGGCTCACTGCAACCTCTACTCCCCAGGCTCAAGTGATTGTACAGCCACAACCTCCTGAGTAGCTGGGATTACAGGTGTGTGCCTCCACGCCCAGCTAATTTTTTTGTATTTTATTTGTAGAGACAGGGTTTCGCCATGTTGCCCAGGCCGGTCTCCAACTGCTGAGCTCAAAGTGATCCGCCCGCCTTGACCTCCCAAAGTGCTGGGATTACAGGCATGAGCCAGCTTGTCCAGCCCCATTACTTTCTTTTTAAGTGAATACCATGTTCTTTATAATCTCTATCTTGTGCATACCAATTCTTAGCTTCAATTATATATTTTTACCTGTGTTATGATAGCTTTAGAGTAGAAATCTAGTGTATCCATTGAAATTCATTGAGCACTGAGTGAAGTGCTGTAAGAGTTGAGGTGTGGATACTTTCAAGAAGCATATGACCTATTAAGAGAATTAAGACCTGCAAATAAATAACAATAAAACACAGTAGAGAACAGTTATTGCCTGAATGGAGACATGGAACTTGGATCATTTTGAGGTGAGAGAAACTGTTTCTAGACATGGTATTGGGAATGCATGAATAGTCTAGACATGGAAAGCATTTGGTCTGCCCTTATTTTATTGAACCAACAAAACATTAATCTGCTCTGCCCTCATCTCTGCTAGACCATTATCACTCACCATCCCTCAGAGGCATGCAGTCTTATCACCCACCCCACCTTGTCAATGACACCTACGTACCACCTACACATACTTCTAGAGGGATACTTCCAAAACATTTCTGTGCTAGAACCCAAAGACATATCCTATTATTCATAAACTTTTTCATTCCAGTCTGGCCCACTTACCTGCTGTTTACATTTCTCCCAGGGAGGTACTAGTACTCTCTTTTTTCTGTCTTTACCCTTTTCCTCTGGCTGGAGTAGTGTCTTGCTTAATGGAAAGAAAGGATACATGTTTGGTAAACAACTCTTTTGGAGTGTGAAGTGTATATAGATAGTCTCATTCAGGTAAGGATGTCTATTCAACCCCTGTCTAAACCATTTAATTCTCAGTTTATTATCTTAAATTTTAGCCAATTATAATAAAAAACAGAGTGTCATGATAATATTGCCCTCATTGTCATGTAGCTCTCATTAATCCCCTTTATTATTCTTGAAATATTCATTTGATATTATGGCAGTGATTATCTAGATCTAATGTTTAAAAGTCTTAGTGAAGATAATGAAATAATCCTGTAAAAATATTGTGAACTGAAATACGATCTGCACTTGGTCTGAGCCATTTTCGAGGTAATCCAGTGCAGATGCTCCTTGACTTGTGATGAGGCCACATCCCAGTAACCCATCATAAGTGGAAAAAATTGTTACGTACAAAATGCTTTGGCTAGGTGTGCTGGCTCACACTTGTAATCCCAGCACTTTGGGAAGCCGAGGCAGGAGGATCACTTGAGCCCAGGAGTTTGAGACCAGGCTCAGCAACATGGCGAGACCCTGTCTCTGCAAAAAAGTTTTTTAAAAATTAGCCAGGCATGGTGGTGCATGCCTGTAGTCCTAGCCACTCAGTAGGCTGATGTAGGAGGCTTGCTTGAGCCCAGAAGGTTGAGGCTGCAGTGAGCCGTGATCATGCCACTGCACTCTAGCCTAGGCAACAGAGTGAGACTCTGTCTCCAAAAAAAGCCTTTACTGCACTCAACTTACCACACATCATAGCTTCAGCCTAGCCTCCTTTAAACATACTCAGAACACTTACATTAGCCTATAGTTAGGCAAAATCATATAACAAGGCCTATTTTATAATAAGGTGTTGAATATCTCATGTAATTTATTGAATACTGTAGTAAAAGTGAAAACGAGAATGATTTTATGGGTATTCTAAGTATGGTTTCTCCTGAATGCATATGGCTTTCATGCTATTGTAAAGTCAAAAAATAGAAGTCAAACCATTGTAAGTTGGGGACCATGTATTCTCTCACTAATATCACGGAATATTTTGTGAGAATATATGTTAACTTCTGGTAGCTTTAAAAGATTTTGCTAATGTCCTACTTTCTTGTTAAATTCATATGTATTCACAAATTTATGTAAAATGTTTGTGAAACTATATTTTGTTAGACTACTATTTAGTTCAAGAAGTCTTTATTATCCCAGGATGATAGATCACTATTTAAAATGGGAATCAAAATTTCATAGCAAATAAAAGTTTATTTTGGGACTTTAAGTGGGTAAAATGAAACTAAAATTATGAAAATAAGTTTATAGTTAACACAAGTTAGGTTATAGTAGCAACTAATATGCTATTTCAAGAAAGAATCAAGTGTTAACCTTTTTGGGAGGAGGAACAGTTTTTAAAGTAAAATTGTAGGCTAGGCCAATGAATAGCTTATATAGTAAACAGGGTGATTAAGAAATATATAAAAAGCTTTATCAGTTTTCTCTTCTTTTTTTATTCCTGTCTATGTGTCTTCTGCTTTTTCAGGCTGTGTGTGTAGGGCGGGGCGGGGGAGAGACAGGGTCTTGCTCCATATCCCAGGGTAGAGTGCAGTAGCATCGTCATGGCTCAATACAGCCTTGAACTCCTGGGTTCAAGCAATCTTCCTGCCTCAGCCTCCCGAAGTAGCTGGGACTACAGGTACACACTACCACTCCCAGCTAATTTTTTCATTTTTTGTAGAGGCGAGGGCTCGCTATGTTTCTCAGGCTGGTCTCGAACTCCTGGGCTCAAGCAATCTTCCTGCCTCAGCCTTCCAAAGTAGCTGGGACTACAGGTGCACACTACCACTCCCAGCTAATTTTTTCATTTTTTGTAGAGGCGAGGTCTCGCTGTGTTTCTCAGGCTGGTCTCGAACTCCTGGGATCAAGAGATCCTCCTGCCTCAGTCTCCCAAAATGCTGGGATTACAGGCATGAGCCACCAAGCCTTGGCTTTTTGAGGTTTTTATTCTCTAGTTGTTAGCAGATACAGTTCTATCCGATAATTTATCAGTGTCTTTGCCTGTGATTCTCTCTGAAAGACTTTGACACCCTGACTTGGGGATATAGATTCCTGTTAAAAGGAAAGAATGTTTGAGTAACAAAAAATTTTTGTCTGAGCTTACTTCATTAGTTAATTTTTTCTTGTTTTGATGCTTGTTGACACTTCATAAATTTGGAGTCTCTGATAATGAGTTATTTAAGATACCCTAAATGATGGTATTATAAGTTTGGCTATTAAGTTCCTGCAGAGAAATTTTATCTAGTAAACACCTGACCAACCAGAAGTCTCCATTGTATTAGTTCTGTTCATTGTAATAGTTCTGCTCATTATTTGGAATTTCTGAGAAGGGAAAAAAATGACCATAGACCATAAAGATACTAGAGATTATTTAGTTAAAAGGCACTTTTCAGACTATGTATAAATTACAAATTTAGCCCAATTCTTCTACCCTTCCTATGACTCCCATCTTCTACAATGAGGTTTGATGTTCAGATGATAATGTATCACTATTGGATTGTCGTTCTCATACATACACAAGTACAAGTGTCTGCTGTCCTCAATTTATTAAATAACCCAAGAGCACTGATTTAGATTATATAGCTTTGGACCAGCAAGAATTCAAAACATTGTCTGTCCAACCTTTACTTTAGGAAAACCTATTGTCTAGAATTTATTTTTGACATACATTTGGACCTTCTTTTTGCTTCTTTAGACTTTTCCATCTTTCCTTAAATGTAAGTGATGGAGTGAGAGGAGAGCCTCTCTACTTGTCACTGGGCCTCTGTGCATGGCAAGGAGGCTCACTCCAGGGAGCTATGCAGTAGTCTACATTTAAGATGAAACTTAGGTTTTGTCTCTGCTTTTATATGAAGTAAAATTACTTGCATTTCATATTCTGCTGCTTAATGTTTTCTATAGAGAACTATCTTCCTCTTGGAATGGACATATTCTTCTTAATTGTTAAAAAACATTTAATTGATCATCTGTTCTGTCTTCTAATTTATTTTATTCTTCTGTTTACCCAGACACTGGAAAGCTCTATACTGATCTCTGGATCAGGAGTACTCTGGTCTCTTATTTTATATAATGGTACAAAACCAGAGTTCGTAATCTGTAGTCCTTAAATTCAAGAGCCTGATTTCTATGTGAAAGAGGCCTTGAAACAAAAAGTCCAACCCTTGACTAAACAAAGAATTTGATTAACTGAGCTTGAGCGTTCTGGATAGTCATGGTTTTACCATACTTCCTTTTCATTTTCAACATGGACCTCCTTCAGACTTCAGGGATTCTTCTAGGATTTGGTGATCATTTTGCATCTTCTGTGATTTCATAAATTTCTACTGTGCTTTTACCTGTTCTTCATCTCTAAAGATTGGAGGGTCCTCATCTTTCTTGGTGTATGTAACAGTAGCACTAGCATTCAAACTCCCTCAGGCACATTGTCTGTTGATGTCCCTTCTTCAATAAGAGCAACCAGACTCAAATATGGCACCCCCGTGGTTTTGATCAAGGATGGCTTGATTTTGCTTTATCAGTTTATCTGTTTAAAGGTCCATTTGGGGTGGGGGGCTCTTCGGCTATACAAAAATGTCAGGTTTATCATTTCACAAAGTAGGTTACAGCTATTCCTGGATTTCCTTTCTAAGCCCACAGTTCTTTAAAAATAGAGTTACAATAGAGTTTCTGCTCATCTTTAGGTTTTTCTCTTTTCATCAGTTATCTTTTAATCTCCTTTGCTCCTGTGATCTTTCTTCTTAAGAATTGTTCTCTTTTACTTTAGTAAATCGCTCTTGATTTTTAGGTGTGTTAACTTGCCTTACTGGTAAGTTTAGAAGTAGGACAGTTTTGGGGTTGTTTTTACTTAACATCCTTTTTCCACCCTGCCATTTTGTCCTCACTCAGTGGGGTTTCTATAGATCTGCACATAACTTTGTCAGAGTTGATCCTGCATTCAGCTAAACCCCCTCAGTGATAACTGATGACAAGGTGGGTCAGCATGCACATAAGCAGTTATCACATAAAAGTATGGATTCGGGAAGAGTCCTTCTGAATAATCCAGTATAACTCAGCCCCAGTGTACAGATGATGGACCTCAGGCCCAAAGTTGCATGGCGTGTATGTGAATAATTGCAACTAAAATGCTGACCCAGGATCTTCGTTGAGTTTTTCTTCCACCCATACAATGCCGCCTTGCCGTTCAGCTAAACGGTAGCATAGTTATACCTGAACCTGGGTACTGTGACTCACTTTTCAAAACTCACTGTATTGTATACTATGCCACCTTTGTTCCTATGAGGTAGAATGTGACCTTCAGCTCATGCACCCTGAGAAAGTTATCCTTTCTAGACTTGGTTTCTTCATTTGTAAACTGGAGCCCAACCTTGATAAAGAATCCTAGCCTAGACAAAGAATCCATGGGGATTATTTCAACTACATGGCAGTGATTTTTGTGCTCATTTCAGTGGGCTGTGCTACCATCCTTTGAAAATGCCTTACTGAATGCTTTTGTGAGGCATTTTGTAATGCCTTGCAAAATGCTTTCCTACTTTGTGTACCTCCCAGAAGAGAAGCCTGTGTAATTCGAATGTGCCTTCCTTTTCCCCTCGTCATCTGATAATTTAGTTGACAATTTTCATCATAAAGTGCAGGGCAGGCCAGGAACCTTCAAAGTACTTAGAAAAGCAAAATTATAGGATGTACCCAGTAATAATGAAGAGCGCCCATTTTGCTTGAATTTAGGGAATTAACTCTACTTCCTGCCTGTTCCCATTCATTGCAATCTTAGTGCTCAAGTGTTTACCTCAACTTTTAATACTATGACTGGCATAAAGTAGAAAAGCCTTTATTTCCTAAAAACAGCTGCTCAGAAGAGGTTTTTTGGGCGCTACATTCTAGGTAATCTTGTGTGCTGCTTTTTGATGATTCATTTATCTTCTCTAACCATTGTTAAGTGGAGTCAATACAGATTCGAATAATGTATGTATAACAAAGCAGCAAAGTTCCATGAGGTTTAGGCTCATAATCAATAAAATTTTAATGAAAAGAAATAATAGATTATTAGATTTGAAAAAGGCAATAGGATTTTTGGGAGATGGAGGCATTTATTTGTTTCTTTTACTGATGAAAACTTAAGTGGCTTGCCTAAAGTTGCATGGTGTACTGTTGGTTGATTAAAAGGCTGAGTCCAAAAATAAATAAAATAAAATAAAATAAAAATAAAAAAAAATAAAAGGCTGAGTCCAGAATCTAGGTCTCCCTAGTCCTAGTCCACTGTTCCTTCTACTAAAACCATTCTGATGCGGCCATTCTGAAGAGGGTTTATCCATTAGCAAAGTGAAACTGCCACAAGCTGGTAACAAATAATAGTACGATGTTTTTTCATTTGCATTTCCAGTACCAAGAATTCACCAAGCATCATAGCTTATGGATGCTCTTAATGATTTTCTTTCTATTTAGGTATTTGTGTGCATGTATATGTGTGTGTTCTTGACCCTGAGCACTGTCAGTGTTCTGTGTCCTCCATTGTTTCTAATCACATACTGTAGAAGACACCTAGGGACAGAGGTGAATAGGGAGAAAAGAAATTCAGTTTATCATACTGCCTGATAAGCGGTGCTTGAGGAAATTGACAGTGCTGTAAGAAAACTGGGAGGCAAAGTGCCTATTGTTTGTTTGCCCTCCAGTTGCTGTGACTGAAGTGAGGAAGAGTTAGGCATGTATGAGCAGAGATTTCCTTACGGCCACAGGTGAAGCATTCGTATAGGAAGAATGTATTGATCACCTCTCCTTGTGTCAGGTACAGTCCTAGTGTATATTGTTGAACAGAGGAATTGAGTCCTGTCCTCCTTGAGCTCTTGATTTAGCAGGGGTGGTTGCATAGATTGTATACCACTAAGCAAACAAATATATCAAGAAAAAAGGTGAGAAGTTCTGTGACAGAAAAATCTAGAACTGTGATAAGGAATAATGGGGATGGGGGCCTACTTGCTTTCATGGTCTGGGAAAGGCTCTGGAGGAGTGACATTTAAACTAAAACCTGAAGGAGCAAGCCCTGTCAAGAGTCTATGTAGTAGGCTGAGCATTGTCGGCAGAAGGAGCAAGTCTGAAGGCCATTAAGGTGGAAAAATGAAGTTTGGGGCTATTTTGGGAACTGAAAGATGGAGGTGAGGGAGAGGGACATGAGATGGGGATGGAAAGACAGGCACAGACCAGGTCATGAGTAATCAGTAGACTTGTATCTTGTTAAATTAGTCCCTCGTTAGATCATTTGTTTCTTATTTGAGATCTATGTGTTACTCTGTTTCTTAGAGATAGATGAATTTTAGTTTGATTACCCCAACCTTGAGTAACTCAGAGGGGATATCAGAGAAGCATGTTCCTGATCTTGCTTCTTTAGGAAACTGCTGGTATTCCTGGGCTTCAGCAGCTGCAGCTACCTTAGCATTCTAACAGTCACAGAACACCACTGCTCTGGCGCAGCCCCAATTTGCAGAACACCTGGACCTTTGTCCTCTCCCAATCCTCTAAGTTACTTTGGGATGTCCCCAATTGCATCTCAGACATTCCCCCACTGCCAGGTGGCATCCACTGTCATGCTCTTTTCCCTGTAAGTACCCGGTTCCCTATTGACCATCTTGGTGTGAGCCAGGTAATTCACTGCTTATGCACAGTTGGCCTTTCCTACTGCTGGTTCTTGTGTTCTCATAGGCAGTATGTCTCTTGGTCCTAATCTGTGTTCCAGTGTTCTCCAACAGCTTTCTGGCTAAAGTAGAATACTTCACTTATGTAACCAGTTCACAAGGGAGTGTTGACTCTATGCTCCCAGTTTGTTATGGATACTCGGGTGCTACAAAGCCCTTGCTTTTATTATATCATTCCCTTTTCTTTAAACTTAGTTTGAGTGGAGGGTTGGGATAGGGGGCTGGGATGGAAAATAATCTGAGGAAACACTCCTGGCTCTGCATTTAGAATCTTCCCTCTCCCTTTGGAATCCATTCAGCCTTTTTCCTCCTGCGTGCCTTGCTTAGAGAACCTTTCTTCTAGAGGGTGTATTTATTAGGCTTCTGTGCCCCTATCTCCACACTCCATTTTCTTCCTTCTCACACTGAAAGACATGTCTGATCCTGAGGGTCCCACAGCTCTCAAGCTAGGATTCTGGCCCTTACCCAAAAGCTTGTGGCTGCATGTGTTTTAGACTTCATAATTTTTGGATTTTAGAATGGACGTGTGGCATGTTATAATGCATAGTACCCAGTAATCAAGTAGTATTTCTATAGCACAACATATGAATGTTCATATTAGATTGGATTAACAAAGGCTATAAATAGTCTCATGTCATTTCATGTGTTAGCCCTCGGTGAATTTGCCCCAAACTTAGAAAAAGCTTTCAGTTTTTAGACTGTGTTTTGGATTTTGGACTTGTAGATGAAAGATTATGAACCTGTATCCTGGTACATATATGCAAAAACGTGGTAGTTAAGATTTCCCGGGTAAATCTAAAGGTATAATACAAACTCATTTAAATAGAAATATTATTTTCATCATTCCCCTGCCAATTAATCCATTAGAGTTAATATGACTTCTGTCCTTCCTCCATAACCGTGGAGGTTATCATGAATGAAGTTGATGGTATGGAAGAGGGTCTATTGGTTCAGCATAAGTTCTCCATCCCAGAACAGCTACACCATCTGGGATGGACAGATGGACATGCTACAGGGAGGACAGCAGGAACCTATAGCAGCTGCTGTTCAGAGAGAAGATTAGACACTCTCAGAGTTCCCTGCAACTTGGCTGTGACTTGCATTGTGGATGCTTGGCACATGACCTCTGCTCCCTGAGGTGACTCATGCAGCCTAAGGAATAAAATGCTCTTTTAGGCCAAAGCTTCATGCCATCCTTAAAAACATCAGCTACTACAGATGCTGGCTGCATAGAGGTTCCTCTGCACACTGATACTTTTGATTCCTTATGGCCCTTTTAATCTCTTTCCTTGTATAGAGTGTTAGAGTTCAAATGACAATGGATGCTTATGTTGTATCTGTAAGTGTGTTTTTATACATACACATAGTAAAAGAAGTATAAGAAAATTTTTATACATATGCATAGTAAAAGGAGTATAAGAAAATATAAACAGGAAGTCAAGTTTGTGCTGATCAAGTAAACCCTTTCTTCGATTTTCTTATTCTTGATCCTTTCAACAAGAAAACATATTATTTAATATTCCATTCTTGGACTTCTTATGCAGAAGTACTCAAAGTGGAAAGTGAAATTGGGGTGTTTTCAGTGTTCTTGGAATTCTTTGAACAGTAGCTTGAAAGTTTTCCTTTTACTCTCTTCACCATTATTTACATTCTAGAAAATGAAGAAGTCAAAGAAACGACTTTACGAGAGCTTAAAATGCTTCGGACTCTCAAGCAGGAAAACATTGTGGAGCTGAAGGAAGCATTTCGTCGGAGGGGGAAGTTGTACTTGGTGTTTGAGTATGTTGAAAAAGTAAGTCATTAATTGCCAATGTGCAGTTTTGCCCTATTCTTTCATTTAATTTAGTTCTTTTATTTAATATTCTTTTATTTAATTCTTTTTTATTTTTTTCTGACATTATTTAAGAAAGTACTGTTATCTAATATGGCTTATCAATGTACTCATAATCTGAGGACTTTAAAAATGAAAGTGTTGTTCATAATCACTAAACATTCTGAAATATATTTAAGAGTTTTGTACAATTAAACTGTATAGAGATAATCATAAGTTTAAACAATATACTGATTTGGCTTCTGAAGTCTTAAACTCTATGTTCAACAAGTAATTTTTAGACTTGACTTAACTAAGCCTAAACTGAGGGAGAAACTGGTAAGCTGACAGTGATGGTACAGGCTGGAAGAGGCTGTATAAGATACCACACTGAATTAGACCTAGGCTGGGGAATGAGTGGGCCCAGGAAGCAGCATTTGTGAACTGTCAGTGCTTTGGCTTTATTTGAGGGAAGGAGCTGTACTAGGAGGCCTAAGGTGAGGCTTGAGGTGGTAGATGAGACCATAAGTCAATAGTTACAAGCATTGGAAAAGGAAAGAAAAGCATCATTGTTTGAGCTGTCTGTACACTTGCCTTAGCATGTATTAAAAAATGGTCAACTTGTTGGTGACAATTTTAATAACTTGACCTAAGGGCAAATGTATGTTACAGTAATCAATAATGTGTGCCTAGAAATTTCTTGGAGAGGGGCCTCGTGCAGTGGCTCACACCTGTAATCCCAGCACTTTGGGAGGCTGAGCCAGGCAGATCGCTTGAGCCTCAGGAGTTTGAGAATAACCTGAGCAACATAGTGAGACCCTGTCTCTAAAGAAAAAGAAGAAGAGAAATTTCTTGGAGAGCAGCTGACCTACAGCAGTTGTTAAATGGTCAAAAACTTAAACAGATAAACACTTTAACAACAGTAGAAGAAACTAGAGCCAGGCAAACCTTTAAGCAAGTTTTCTTGATGAGTAAATAGGTGGCTCCTGCCAATTCCTATGCTGTTGTCCAAAGAAGGTTGAAGCAGGAGAGGTTTGTGTTTGCTGCAGGTCTATACCCAGGTGCTTGCTATACCATAAATGACAGAGTATCAACATTGTTATAACCAAATGGAAAGCAGTATTGCCAGGGTAACTGACCAGTAATGTGGCTTTGAATGCATTCAGACTTTACAAACTGTTTTTTTGAAATAATAAAAAAAAAGTACATGTAATAATTTAGTTACTAGAGAAACTGGAATGGTACTAGAAGGTTCTTTGTAGTCTTAAACCACTGTTTTATGTTCCTTTTCCAGAATCTGTTTTAAGTTTCTTTTTCTGTGTCAATTTATACATTCCTCTAAGGTACCTTCCATACCAAAATAAAACTAAAAGTTGGTTTTTAAAAAAAAGTTCTATTAAAAAAAAAAAAAAAAAAAAAGGATTGCTATATTAGGATTCCAGGGGAAACCAGATGCTCTTTATTTTATAAAAAATTTTTAGAGATGGAGTCTCATTATATTGCCTAGGCTGGAGTGTAGTGGCTATTCACAGGTATGATTATAGCACACTGCAGCCTCAAACTCCTGGGCTCAAGCAAATCTTTCACCTCAGCCTCCTGAGTCGCTAGGACTACCGGTGCATGCCACCATGCCTGGCTGCTTTTTATTTTTTCATTGTCATAAATAATCATGCAGTTTGTAGTTTTCACTACCAAATAAGAAAATTTTGACATCTCTTTTAGTTTATCTTTTTTATTTCTGTTCTACTCATGGTGGTTGTTCATTATTAATAATAATTTAATACAACAAATGGAGAAGTCACCTCTGTGTATCTGTTTCCTCACTGGGAGAGGCAGTTTTGTGTGTCTGAGATCTCCCTGCTGGTAAATGGCTGAGCTGCTACTAGAACTCCAGTCTTCTGACAGTCAGGCCTGAGATTCTTCCCCCGACCCTGTGGTTCTTAGGTAGAACGTGACTGTCACACCTGCCACATTAGTGGCAGTACGTCATAATTGACAGTGAGTCTCAGGAGAGCAAGGAGAAAGTTATCTAAGGGATAAGGGGCTAGTAACAGAGACCCAGGATTACAGAGGCTTAAACAAAATAGAAGTTTCTTTCGCCCTCACATATAAATACAAAGGTAGGGCAGTATAGGACTAGTGTGGCAGCTCTGCTCCACCACACCGAGGTGACCTTGTTCTCAAGGTCAGGATAGAGTTCCAGCTGTCACATCCCATTGGCCAGGACATAATTGCATGACCACATTAGCTGCAAGGCAGAAGAGAAACGTACTCTTTGTTCTGGGCAGCTAGGCCTCCACTTGAAAATTGTGTTCCTGCGGAGTAAGGGAAGACTGGATACTGGAAGACAATATCTCTGCCACTGAGGAATTTAGAATAGAATATGAAACAAGAGATACAATTTGTTTTCCGTATTACAAAGCCTTCCTATTCCACCTGTCCTTTTGGGACCGTCTATGAATTTGTTAACTGAAAAAGAGAATTCAAATGGAGAATCAAAAAACGATGCATACATACTTAAAATGTTTATTTTAATTGGAAACATAAATACTGTATGTATTCATTTAACACGCTGTAAAGGTAGGGTCAAGTCCTTTTGCCTATCACTCTTCTGAAGTTCTGATTGGTCTTTTTTACATATGTCATACTCATAATGCATCTTTAAGGTAAAGCAAATACACAAAAACATCTGCAAAGCAGCCTCAGTGCAGAATCCTTCAATGGACATGCTTATCCCCACTAGCACCCATTCCTTGCCAGTGTTTTGTAGTTGTCTCACATTTGATTAGATGGCAATAAGTTTAGTGGCTTTTCCTTTATTATTAAGCCTTTCTAAAGTATTCAACTTTGTTTTCTTATAAACAGCAACTCTTTTTTTAAGAAACATTATTTCATTGGTTTATATGGTATTTAATTGTATTAAAATAACAAGTGTATCTGTTATAAATAGGCATGGGAGTAAATACAACTGATTCTTTATAGGTATACAACTTGACTGGTGGGAACAAAACTGTGAGGCCAAATTAGAGCAGTGATTTTCTAACTGGTCTTATGACCCCTTCACACTCTGAAAATTACTGGGAACCTGAAGAACTTTTTGTTTATGTGTATTTTATCTATTAGTGCTTCTCATATTAGTCATGACCAAGCAATATAAAAATATTAGTTCATTTTAAAATAACAAGCATATTGCATGTTAACATAGATAAGTTTGTATGTCAGTTATTCTTTCAAGTAAAAAATGGCGTTCCACATAAAAAGCAGCTCGTTCAGCTTGCATCTCAATCCTCCAAGTGCTTTTCCTCAGGACAAGCATTGGACAGATGGCGCATGTGCAGCAGAAGGGCTTTATGTACAGTCTGCCATTTTATCATGCAGATTCCAAAAAAGACATGTAGTCAAGAATTGAAATTTAGTCAAAGTAATATTTTGTACTGCTTCATCAAGGATGTCCTTAACTAAAACTTCTGTTTTCTTTTTTAAACGCAAGGTTTAACTGGATTAAAGAATCCAATGCCTTTATTCATGCTGAGGTGCCAGCAGTTTACCCATTGTTGCTTTGTACCATTAGTGTAAATGCCAACACAGTGAAAAAGGCAAACATCACAATCTTATTATGAATATAGTTCTGACTTCATGGGCCCTCCACAAGGTCTGAGACCCCACAGATCCACCTGTCACAGTTTGAGAACTGCTATCCTGGATGGTTGCCTACAAACAATAAGCTATGATTGTACCATGGGCATTACTTGTACTTTACAGTGGGAAAGGAGAATGGTTAATCTGGAAATTCAATAGAGACTGGCTAAGTGGAGTTTCTACATAATAAAAAATTTTGCATGAATTTTATTTATAATGGTGTCTGACTCCAAATTAAGATTTTTGAATATTGAATTGTATGGGGTCTGTGACTCTTTATTTCAATAGTATTTTCTGGCCTGTTTGAATTTTTGTACTAAATGTATTGATCATTTTTAATTTTAGAGATCTTTTTTTTCTTCCAAGAATATTTCCCAGATCTTCCAGATGTATTTTAAAGGCTTGATTTTTATCACAAGGTTCTGTTGCAGAGATACAGCACACTGTGTTAAAAAGGACTCTTTCCCTCCTTTATACATTACAGTGTCACATATCTACTTTGTATTGTTTTTCTCTTCTAATTATTCTAAAATAATGCCTGAAAACCTTTAGGGAGAGTGAAAAGTATACAGGGTTATTATTTGGAGTAGCATTAGGGAATAGTAAAAATGGAATTCCTCATTTTAAAAAGCCACAATTTTAATGCTGATTCAGCATGAAAAAGTTGTAGATAGAAAGCAAAACAATAAAAAAAAATGCTCTGTATTGGATGAATTATTCTAGATGCTTTGTAAAATTGTTAATACATAATTTACAGGCCTACCTAATTTGGGAAATTAATGACTATTTAATTTTTAGAATATGCTGGAATTGCTGGAAGAAATGCCAAATGGAGTTCCACCTGAGAAAGTAAAAAGCTACATCTATCAGCTAATCAAGGCTATTCATTGGTGCCATAAGAATGATATTGTCCATCGAGGTGAGTATGAGATTTTTAAAATGGAAAATATTAAAACATCAAGTAAAGTTAAGAGTATATCACATGTTAATGTCTTTAAGAATATTTTCATAAGCATTGGCATTGCCTTTTAAATTAAATATATTTTGAAAGTGCAAAACATGAGAAATCATTTGCTCTCCAAATCTCCTTTTCTGTCACCAAAAGGATGGATTACAAATTTATTTGGATATTGTGGTGAAATCTTTACATTTGTATAACTATTATAGATCCACTCCAAACTGTAGAAATGCCTGGTGATATAAGAGAACTCAACAAATGTGAACTTTGAAACTTATTTGGGGATAGGAGAAGAGCAAAATGTTGATCTCTATAGCCTTGGTCCTGCAGGTAGACCAGGTAATGTGAAACAACTCTGAATCAGGCTTTATATAGGTGGTCCCTAAGTCGCCGGCCCCTATTGGCACTCATGTCTCCTTCTTTCTTATACCAACAATCTCCAGTGTGTATCTTCACCTCCTAATTTTCCCTACCCCTTAGTGAAAAGTGCCCATTGTCTGCAGTTGCAGACATGATCAACCTCGCATAAAGGTCATAATTATACTCCCATAAACTGTTTTGTCCTTTACTGCCATGAAGTGGGTGGTTTATAACAATGAAAGGGAAATTACTTGCTCAGCATCATATTTGACTCTACACCCATTATCTTCTCCTGATAATCTCTCTTGCATTGGAGAGTTTTACAGTAGTGGAATGTAAATTGATACAACAGTGACCCTAAATATTTATAAAAAATATTGCAGTATCTATGTTTTGTCTTTGGATTAGCAGATAAAAGAATGCTACATTTTAATTTACCTATACACAAATGCACAAGGATATCACTTTAAAAAATTCTCACGTGTAAGAATAAAGGTCATATGAAGAATGCCAACGTCTGTTATTCCTAGAAACAGTTTATATTTCTCTTGCATTTGACTCTCATAGCAATTACCTTATCAAGATTGTTGGTAGCATGGGTAGATCTCCACATCAACTGGACATCTAGTGTCTGGCGTAATGATTCTAGTAACAGTCTATACTATAGTTTGGGGATATTAATAAGGAGCTGAGTTAGGTGCATTTCCATCATGATACTGTGATTTGGTTACGTGCATAGTGAATCAGTGGTTGCAAATTAATGGTAGAAACCATGATTTGAAATCTACAGATTTCACTACCTCTGCCCTTTCTCCATTTGCACCTTTACCATATGATAAAGATGATGGGTATTCTATTCTAAAAATACAATTGTGAGATGCCTCCCAAGGAGAGAATTCAACTGCATTTTCTGTGAATTTCTACTTAACTCCCACCACATCTTCATAACATCCATGGAAAAAAATTAGAAATCTTAATTTGACTCATCCAGTATGGCTTCAGCATTAGACATTGATAATTGTGAACCATACAGAAAAGCTAAAGAGATGTAAATATAGAAATTATGTAGAAGAATGTAACAGAAAGCATATCTTGTATTTTTTCTCCAGTAAATATAATGCTAGCTACTTATTCTCATGTATTTTTAAAGTATTTCGTGGGTGTAAGCATTTTATATTTCTATCTCCCAAAATTTGTATTATTAGTATTTTATGAAGTAATAATAGTTTTTTGAAATACATTGGCCTAGATTTAATTATTCTTAAAATTCTTTCAGAGATCCAACTAATCCTTTTAATATTTAAAGAGGAAAAAATTGTTTTTGAAGTTGTGGTCTGCATGTTTCTGAAAAAGAAATTCATTGAAACTTTTATGTACCAGCATAAAATATGTTACGTTTCTTTTTGCTGCCACAGTTTTCTATTGAAATTACTCTAGATAACAGTGTCAATCAAGAGAACATAGAACATTTTTACTAATTTTTTTTATCTTGACACTCCAGATATAAAACCAGAAAATCTCTTAATCAGCCACAATGATGTCCTAAAACTGTGTGACTTTGGTAAGTTAAAAAGAAATTAAGTCCTGGTACTTACAGAATTAATTTATTGTAACACATAGGTAGCTTTTAAAGGAATATTAAAAGTAATTGTTATGTTTTGACTTAAATTGGTAGAGGAACATTCTTTTGAGTCATATGTTGAAAAATTGATTGCTGGAAGAGTACTGCTCTCTTCAGAGTATTGTCTATTTTTAAAATTTTATGGTTTTTGTTTAATCAGAATTCAAAGCAAATACACCCATACACCCAATATCTAATGACTTTACAAAATTTTTTTTTAATATTGATAGTTGTTCCAAGTTTAATCATAAACACTAAAATATTCTTCTATAAATACACATAAGTATTTTGTATATGCAATTGTTATATATCTGTAAAGTCAAAAGACATTTTTAGAACATTTTCATTTGTTCCCTCTAAATGTTCAATGAATGGGATTAGTAATATATAATATTCCAGCTTTTGATTGAATGTATAGGGAAATTTTTTTAGTTGTACTCTCTCCTAGTAGAAAATTGTCTATGTCTCCCATGTAGATAACTCTGTATTAAACTCTGTTAAACATTTAAATTAAAATAATTCAGAAAAAAATTTTAGATTGTATGTTAGGGTTGTTTAGGTCATGGGTCACTTTTTAAAATAATAATTTTGCCTGACCTGTGTGCTGAAAAATAAACACTTGATTTTTTAAATGTCTTTTTTCACATATTTAAATATAATCACAAATACAATGTAAACCTCCACATATGACTAAGAATTCATCTCCTTATAAGGAAAAAGTAGATTAGATTAGTGCATAGGAGGTGAATTACACAAGCGAGAAATAGAGGCATTGTCAAAATTTGCTTCGTAGAGTGACCTATTTTGTCCAGTGTAGCAATTGGAAGCATGTGTAGCTGTTGTCACTCAGTATTTTCAAAGATTTTGAATATTATCAACCTGTATGCCTGAGAAAAAATATTTTACAGGACTTAATTTTCGTCATACTTTATGATAAGGAATAGTATGTAAAAGAGTCTTTCTGTGTCCTAAATTTATAAAGAATGTGCTTAGGAAAAAGGAAATATTGAATACTGGATCTGAAAGATTTTAATTGTGGCATTTTTAGCATTTTCTTAGCTTTACGATTTTCAGGAACAGCATCTGTTTCTGATTTCCTGTCCATAATTGTGATTACCACCCAAAGCGGAGACTTAAGTTACTGAAAATATAAAGCAAGTTATAAATATAAAAGAATGCCTATAGAATGGTTAATAGTAGGAAAAGATTACTCCTGGTCTGGCATTATTTCTCAGAGAAAAGACTGTTGGAAATGGTCAGGAAGTTCCTCCTGGCAGCACCACATGCGGTATTCTGTGTCCTGTGTATCCCTAGCAAGGACTTCCTAATTGCTTCCGCTCCCAGAGTACGCACTCCTTGGTCTGACTTGAAGAACCCCATTCAAAAATACAAATATGCCGGGCGCAGTGGCTCAAGCCTGTAATCCCAGCACTTTGGGAGGCCGAGACGGGCGGATCACGAGGTCAGGAGATCGAGACCATCCTGGCTAACATGGTGAAACCCCGTCTCTACTAAAAAATACAAAAAACTAGCCGGACGAGGTGGCGGGCGCCTGTAGTCCCAGCTACTCGGGAGGCTGAGGCAGGAGAATGTCGGAAACCCGGGAGGCGGAGCTTGCAGTGAGCTGAGATCCGGCCACGGCACTCCAGCCTGGGCGACAGAGCCAGACTCCGTCTCAGAAAAAAAAAAAAACAAATATTTCTTCAAAGCATGTCTTATGAAGAAACATTGATTATCTGAAGTTAGGGGTTTTGTTTTATGCTGGGATTGTTTTTATTTTTTACCATTTCATTTTAAGAAACACTATTTTCCATGTCTCAAAACTGACGTACACCTTAATTTTTACCCTTAATTTAAATGTTCTGATTCTCTATAACTATTCACAGTGAACCTGTATTGTGTTTGGTGAGTTAGATGGATGATTAACTTATCCTCCTGCCTTATTTTGTGGCTATGCAGTAGCCCTAAAACCTTTTCAAAGGGTGGGGGTAAAAGTAGTGGTAGAATCTATAATTGGTAACTAAGATACCCCTAATATGCTCAGTCATTAGGAGATGATAGTAATTTTAGCCTGCTTTGTTTCCATCACTGTTTATGTAAAGGCTAGAACTGTTCAGCAACAATACATATGCAAATACTGTGTAAGTGCCACATAGCAAAATTAATGACCGTCTACAGTATGTTAGTTTGACTTTGATATTGATTTCTAGCTTTTGTGGGGACTTTATTTCATTTTTTTCCTAAGGTTTGCATTTATTGGGAGAGCTGATTTAAAAGTATGCTCTGAATAATTATAAAAGCATGGGATGACTTCGAAAACGGTTTTCTTTAGCATAGTGAAGAGACTGGGTTTGTAGTGAATACATTGTATGTCTTTCAATTGACATGGAACACTCTACTAACTTTTTAAGATAGCAAGGATATTATTAATAAATAGCCCATGTAAGAACAGTCATTACATTCTTTTGATGTTGTTTAAAGTATTACTAGCGCTGAAATATTTTGCCAACATGAATTACTGTTTCTTTTTCAAAGTTACAACTTTGGACTTTACTATCTTTCAGGTTTTGCTCGTAATCTGTCAGAAGGCAATAATGCTAATTACACAGAGTACGTTGCCACCAGATGGTATCGGTCCCCAGAGCTTTTACTTGGGTGAGTTACCATCCCAAAATAGAATGACATTTCCACATCTGCTGATTCTATTGTCATTTGCTTTGAGTTCATCTAGGGAAAATAAGAACTTCAGTTAATTAAATGTGTCAGTTACATACTGCAGTATAACAAACTACCTAAAACTTAATGGTGTGAAACAAAGCACTTTGTTTGCTCACAATTCTGGGCATAGGGGAATCAGCAGTTTGAGTTCAGCTGGGTGGTTCTTCTGCTCGTCTGTCTTGGAGTCACTCATGAAGTTTTAGTCAGCTGGTAGGTCATCTGGGAGCTGGTTAGTTTAGGGGTCTCAGCTGGGTCAGACCATCTCTGATCCCTGGAAACTTATCCTCCAGTAGGCTATTCCAAGTTTCTAAGTGTGATAGTTGGAGAATTCTGTGCTATAAGAGGGTAAGCCCCAAAGCAACAGTAGCTTTCAAGCCTTTTTTTGTATGGCTTTTGCCTCATTGACCAGAGCATGTTACATGACCAACGCCTGATCCATGGTATGGAGAAATAAATTCCACCTCTTGATGGGACAAGTGGCAGAGCCATATTATAAAATGGCATATGTATGGAAATGGAAGAAATTAATTGTAGCCATCTTTGCTGATAAACTTCCACATTAAGAATGTGAATATCCACACAGTTTGACATTCTGGCTTATCTATTTGTTCATTTATTAATTCATCAAATACTTATCAAGTATCTCTTACATTCAACCACTTTGCCAGGCACATGGAGTAAATATTGAACCAGACTGAGCACAGTGGCTCACTCCTATAATCCCAGCACTTTGGGAGGCCAAAGCCAGCAGCTGGCTTGAGCTCAGGAGTTCAAGACCAGCCCGGGCAACATGGTGAAACCCCATCTCTACAAAAAAAATACAAAAATTAGCCAGGCATGGTGATACCTGCCTGTAGTCCCATCTACTCGAGAGGCTAAGGCAGGAGAATCCCTTAAGTCCAGGAGTTGGAGGTCGCAGTGAGCTGATATCCCACCGCTGCACTCCAACCTGGGCATCAGAACAAGACTCCATCTCTCACACACACACACACACCCACCCACACCCACACACACACACACCCACCCCCCCAAAAAACAAAAAAAGAACCAATTTCCATTTTTGTTCTGAACAGTGTAAATCCCGTTTGGTGATAAATGGCTATTCAAACTAGCAGTGCATTGATGATTTTCTCACTAACATCTCTACATTCATCCACTTTGTGCCCACCCTTTAACTTTCAGTGCTCTTTAATTCATCTGTTAGTACCAGAAAAAGGTCTTCTGATAAGGTTCTTTTCTTTTTAGTACATTTTAACTTTAAAGCCTAAGAAGGAGCCTGTAGTTCTCATTAATAATTCTCTACCTACCCTAGTTGTAGGATTATTTTCCCTAGATTGTATTTCCTTCTTTGGGACCACCCAAAAACATAATTTATACTCCACAAATAAAATTAGATATAGTGATAATGATGACAAGTGCACAAATTATAGGTCTCATTTCTTTAGCATGCCATACGTGTATCTGGGGGACATGAAGAATTTAATTTTTAAAAATGTTTTTTATATAATAGCAATATAAGTTTCTGGATTTTTTTTTCTGAAGAGCATGATGACTACATGTTTAAGTTACTCAGGGTTTATTTTGATATTAACTACTTATTTTCCAGTGTCTACCAACCGTCTAGTAGTAATTCTTGATTCATTGCTGACCTAAAGCCTGTAAGAATCATTGACATTAGTTTTTGAAAGCTTTACTATTTTTTTTTTTAATCAAAAGCTTGCTTTATCCTGAAAAACAAAGATGCTTAGTCACTTTATTATCTCTTCCATTGTGTGGGCAGAGTTTAGAGTTTTTAATGCTAATTTTTAATCTTAGAATCAGGATTGATTTTGTGATTGTCCATATTTCTTCCGTGTACCTTTTGGACTCATTGGGATGCATAGTCCATTTTCTTTTGGGAGAATTGAATTTACTGGACACTTTACCAGTGGAGAAACGAGTATGAAGTAGATCATTCTTAGAACCACATCTGAGGACTCAAGCGTAGGAGAAGGGCTTGTTATAATATGGTGTCTGTAACATGGCCCCAAAAAGTTTATTTTGAGGAAGCCTTATTGTGAATCTTCAGAGAGTATTTGCTGCTTAATAATACCTATAGAAAAACTGGAGTTATGTTTAGAGATGTGCAGTAGCTGCTAAAAGTATGGGGACAATGTAACTAAATTAGTGCTAAAATAAATATTGCTAATTAAGTGATTGTCAAGTACTAGTTGAAGAACTATATTTGTAAAAATCCCTTTGAAATCAGATATTTGGTTATACATTAAGAATTTAAATTTTATACATTCTCAAGGCTTTGTCCTTGACATTCAGTATCATTCCAGCTGCATAAATTATTCAAATCAAATGACAGAAGAAAAATAGCTTGTAGTGAGTATGTGGAAATTTTCCATAAGTTTCTCCATCTAGCACTATGGAACAAATTTTCTCTCTCTCAAACAGATAACGAAAGAAAGATCAGTATCTTGCCCTGCCCAACAAACTTACCAAAAAGATCTAAATGAAGTTTCCTTATGTGGTTCTTAGGTTGATATGGGAAGGAAATGAGATACATGAAATACTGACTTATTATTGCAATGATTTGTTATCCTAGAAATTTGTTCTGTATAATGTTAACAGTCCTTTGATTTAAAAGTTTTGTTTCACTACTGTATCATTTTAGCATTCCAAAATTCCATTCCATATTCTTTTTCAGATATTTTCTTTTGGCTTTCCCTTCTTAAAGCTTGGAGTATTTATGTTGGAAATGTGTGTGAGCGTGCACGTGCTTGTATGTGTGTGTGGTTTCTTAATTTGCTATAAATTTAACACTCTAGATACTGAAAGATAGATATAAAGTTGTTTTGAGGATACCTGGATTTTCATCTACAACCTCCATTTATTAATAACGGCAACACTCCTAAAGCCCTCTGGTAAACTCACACCCTAGAAGAAAGCTATAAACCCCTAAGTAAACTGGAAAATGTTTTGAGGGAAATAGCTACCATAAAGCTCTGTATACATAGGCTACATATATTATATTCAAGTAAATAATACAGTAGACCTTAGCACAATCTTAGTCATCAGAAACTGTGATGCTGAGTAATGGAAGGTTAAATAATATTCGGTGTTAAGGAAACACATAAGTCAGTACATAGTAAATTTTAATAGACTGAACTGATAAAATGGATAAGATATATCTTTTTGACATTTAGAGAGCTAGAGGATAATTATTTGTCTTAGAAAATACAATTATTTGGAAGCATTTCATTCCCCAAGTGAGGTGTTACTTGCCAGATATGTATACTGTTTTAGGGTTTATTAAGCCGTTCACATTTAAGATATATATTTATATCTATTTATGTGAATAAATTTCAAATTAGTGTATACTAACTAAATTGTTATTAAGTTGGTGGCTTTATTAGCATAGGTTTATTCACGTGTGTTCTGATGATTTACTTTTCAGTCTTCTTTTCACATGGAACTTTCTAATTTCGTAAATATACAAGTGTGCTGCACATTATAAATTTGTTCACAATAATTTGGAAATTATCAAAACATTGTATTTTTTCAGTTGCCAAAATAATCTCTTCCTTTATTTTTCAGCGCTCCCTATGGAAAGTCCGTAGACATGTGGTCGGTGGGCTGTATTCTTGGAGAGCTTAGTGATGGACAACCTTTATTTCCTGGAGAAAGTGAAATTGACCAACTTTTTACTATTCAGAAGGTGCTAGGACCACTTCCATCTGAGCAGATGAAGCTTTTCTACAGTAATCCTCGCTTCCATGGGCTCCGGGTAAGAGGTTTTGCTGAAACCCAAAATGGAATCAATACTGCAGTATTTGAGTCATTGTTCATTGCACAATGGAATGCTAAACTATCCTTTGAATACTATTTCCTTTCCCACTACAGTGTTGATAATCCCTATTATAATATTTTATTTCTGAATTTTTTAATAGTACTTGTGAATTTAAAAAGTGGTAGAATTCAAATTCTAATCATTTTTCTAATTTTTAAGTTCCAGTTTTTCAAAATCTTTTTTAGTGTATACATTCTTACACTCTAAACTTTGGTTATCTTACACTGTTTCTTTATCCAAACTATTAAGCAACCCTGAATATACCAAATGTATGAATGCTGAGCAAACATATTTGTAGTGATTTGAGGAGAGCCCTGAAAACTTGGATTCCCCAGATTTGAAGGTTCGTGTTTTAGTAGATGTTTCTGGTCCACTGACAGTGAAACATCAAATCTTCTTTTCAAACTGGTGTATTCTCTTGGGGCCATACATGGTGGCTCACTCCTGTAATCCCAGCACTTTGGGAGGCCAAGTTGGGCAGATCACTTGAGGCCAGGGGTTCGATACCAGCCTGGCCAACTTTGCGAAACCCCATCTCTACAAAAATTAGCCGGGCATGGTGGCACACACCTGCAGTCCCAGCTACTCGGGAGGCAGAGGCAGGAGAATTGCTTGAACCCAAGAGGCAGAAGTTGCAGTGAGCTGAGATCGTGCCACTGCACTCCAGCCTGGGTGACAGAGTGAGAGTCTGTCTCAAAAAAAAAAAAAAAACTAGTGTATTGTCTTGGGCAGCCTTTCCTAGACTTGACAACTTTGTACAAAACTTTTCTGAGAATATGCTAAATAATGTCTTAGAAAGTATAAACTTTCCCCAAATGAGGAAGAGTCACCTTATTGGAGTGCCCAGTGAGTTACAGGCTACTTCTGTCTTCCATCTATCCCAAAAACAACTTTTTAAGTTTTCAGCCACTTTATTATTGTTGTTATTATTATTATTATTATTATACGTTAAGTTCTAGGGTACATGTGCACAATGTGCAGGTTTGTTACATTTGTGTACATGTGCCATGTTGGTGTGCTGCACCCATTAACTCATCATTTACATTAGGTATATCACCTAATGCTATCCTTCCCCCCTCCCCCCACCCCACGACAGGCCCCGATGTGTGATGTTCCCCATCCTGTGTCCAAGTGTTCTCATTGTTCAATTCCCATCTATGAGTGAGAACATGGGGTGTTTGGTTTTCTGTCCTTGGGATAGTTTGCTCAGAATGATGGTTTCTAGCTGCATCCATGTCCCTACAAAGGACATGGACTCATCCTTTTTTATGGCTACATAGTATTCCGTTGTGTATATGTGCCACATTTTCTTAATCCAGTCTATCATTGATGGACTTTTGTGTTGGTTCCAAGTCTTTGCTATTGTGAATAGTGCTGCAGTAAACATACATGTGCGTGTGTCTTTATAGCAGCATGATTTATAATCCTTTGGGTATGTACCCAGTAATGGGATGGCTGGACCAAATGGTATTTCTAGTTCTAGATCCTTGAGGAATCACCACACTGTTTTCCACAATGGTTGAACTAGTTTACAGTCCCATCAATAGTGTAAAAGTGTTCCTATTTCTCCACATCCTCTCCAGCACCTGTTGTTTCCTGACCTTTTAATGATCACCATTCTCACTGGTGTGAGATGATATCTCATTGTGGTTTTGATTTGCATTTCTCTGATGGCCAGTGATGATGAGCATTTTTTCATGTGTCTGTTGGATGCATAAATGTCTTCTTTTGAGAAATGTCTGTTCATTCCTTCGCCCACTTTTTGATGGGGTGGTTTTTTTCTTGTAAATTTGTTTAAGTTCTTTGTAGACTCTGGATATTAGCCCTTTGTCAGATGGGTAGATTGTAAGAATTGTCTCCCATTCTGTAGGTTGCCTGTTCACTCTGATGGTAGTTTCTTTTGCTGTGCAGAAGCTCTTTAGTTTAATTAGATCCCATTTGTCAATTTTGGCTTTTGTTGCCGTTGCTTTTGGTGTTTTAGTCATGAAGTCCTTGCTCATGCCTATGTCCGGAATGGTATTGCCTAGGTTTTCTTCTAGGGTTTTTATGGTTTTAGTCTAACATTTAAATCTTTAATCCATCTTCAGCCACTTTTTTGGGCCAACGTGGCAATTGCTGGTCATTTTGGGAACTATAAAATAATCTCCCCACCATTTCCTTCCTTTCTCTGAAATGCATAATTCTCAAACCGTATTACCTTGCCATTTACAAAGCACTTTGTTTTTTTCTTTTGATTTTCTGGCCCTCAGTTAATTTCCCTTTAGAGACCACCACTGCTCAAACCTGAGTGCCCAACCGTCCAGATCCTTCTAGGCTCAGTGAATGTGGTTGAAATGAATGGACAGAGGCATACCAGTGTCTCTTTTATCTCCTGCTTTCTCTATCTTTCACATCTGTCTGAGTTACCTCAGGCAAGTTTGTCGTTTCTCCTTTTATTTTTGCTTTTGTAAGCCAAAAATTTGCCATATATGACCAGTAATTGGGGCGCCAAGAGCATATGTGGTTCAGCAGCTTAGCTCAACATTTTTGAACATTTGTCATACTAGGTGTTGGAAATATGACAATAAATAGGACTTGTCCTCAGTCTAGAAGAAAGAAAAATCTATTATATTCAGAAATAAAGTTAGTCATAATTAATGAATTGCATTTTCACTGAGAATCCATCTAAACTCCTTGTCGTAGCCTATGAGACCTTTCCTGACCTCATCTCATACCTATCTCCTTTCCCCCCATTCTCCAGATTCTCAGCACACTTACCTTTTTTGTTCTTTGGCTTCCGTAAACGTTCCAGGGTTTTTCCAGTTTCACCAACTTGGGACCCATGGCTGCTTCTCCTGGCAAGGTGCTTCCCTCGTGTGGTCCCTTTTCATTCTATCAGTCTCAAAGAGTGCCCCTTTCTCTGGCCACCCAACATACCACCCTTACCTCCATCCTAGTCTCTCTCTCCCACAGCATCCTTTCTCTATCATAGAACTTACCACAGTATGGAATTATTTTGTCTGTTTCTTTACTTGTTATTAACTATCTAGTCCTCCCACACTAGAATATAGGTTTCTGAAGGGCAGAAATCAACGGTTTTATCACATCACAGATGTGTTTCCAGCATTTAACACAGAAACTACCATATCCAGTAAGTACTCACTACATATCTGAGAAGTGATTAACCAGTCTGTGGCATCAGCATTCAAGCTTAACTGTATTTCTTTTCTCTCCATCTCTCATGCTGCTTTTACCCTTTTACCTTTACCTAACCTTTGACCATCACCCCCAAATAGATCCCCCGATCTTTCTCTTTTCACTTTAGCCTTCTCACATTTCTCAAACCACACAATTCTCTTTTTTGTTGAGAAACCTCTACAAGGTTACTGATAAAGTTTAAACTCTTTAGGGTAGCTTACAAACCCCTTCTTAGTCCTCCAGCCTCATTTCTGCCTCCCCCCTGGCCCAGTGTGTGCTCTTTGGCCACATTGAACCTCTCACCATTTCCTCAACATATTGCTTTTATACTCTGCATTTCCATCTCTAATGCTCCCAACATTCACCCCTCTTTCTTCTCCTCCTTATTCCTCTTCTAGACTCAGGCCAAATGTCCTCCCTCCATGAAGACCTTCTAGACTATTCGAGGGGAAACTGGTGACCCTATAACACTCTGGTCATACCTCTTTTGTAGCACCCATTGCATTCTCCTTTAAGTAGCTGTTTGCAAATATGTATCCTCACTGGACTAATGAATTCCCTGAGGAAATGAACTGTTAATGTTCACCATTGTATTTGCAGCACACCTAGAATAGTGCCTGCAAGGCTGAATAATGTTGAATGATTAAATATTTGAGCTCAGGATTTTAACATTAACTGCTGGAACATTAAGCCTGGTTTGCTGGCTGACTTGTTCTTGGCCTGGTTAACGAGGCTCTATGCTGGATTCTCTGAAGAGAGTATAAACAGATCTGACATGCTGCTTGGCCTTGATAACTTATAAACTAGCTGAAGAATTAAGACTTCCATCCATGAAATAATTAGAAAACAATACAATTTATAAGAAAGTGTGGTATATAATAAAGTACTACATTGTTTACCTCATTGTATGGTTTTCTAATGTATCTCCGTATGGTTTAGACCATGAAATTGTCACATATTCTGGAAAGTTAGAAATCATCATTGGGGATTCATTAGAGAAGGCTTTATGAAGCATTTGACATTTGAAATGGATGTTGAAGAACGAGGAGCATTTCGATTAGATAGGCCACACAAAGAATATCTCTTTCTCATTTGTCTGTGGTCCTGTTTGTTCATAGTCTTCTTCCCTAAACAATATTGTCTATAAAATTCCAGACAGCATATGATAATGCTGCTTACAAACATCCTTCAGGGAAATTGCTGCCTCCATCACACTTTGACTTTTATAAACCTTAATACTTTCACATTTTAGTCTGGAAGTGTTTGTGATGTTTTAACTAAATTAGTTTAATCTCTTTGGAGGCTTGACAATATCTTTTGAGGGAGAAATTTTCTTTCATGATGTTATTTGAAAATGTCTATAACAGATAGCTAAGCACATGGGGCATGTAAACTGCATCTGCTATGCACCATGGACTGACCAGTAACCCGTCCATTGTGATGTGCATTTGGATTTAGTTGTATAGAGACAGGAAAATCTACAAGATGTTGCTTATAGTGGTTTGCATTATTGGGATAAAGTAACAATTGATGCCCCCATAGTATAGGGCCTAGACTCTGGAGTTAGACTGTTGGGGTTCAAGGCCTGGCTCCATATTTACTATTTTGAATGATGCCAGGAAGTTATTTCACCATCCTGTGCCTCTGTTTCTTGTCATGTAAAATGATGATAACCAAAAGACTGCCTGATTGGATTGGTGTAAAGATGAAATATTATTTGTAAAATGTCTAGACCAGAACCTCACACGTAGTACTCAGCAAAGAAGCATTCTCATTAGATTGGATTGGATTGGATTGGCCAAGTGATTCAGAAAGAAAAAGACTGATTGAGATATATTTTAAACTTCTATGCATGAGTTTTGGCTATTTGTTGAATTATTTCATATTAGAATGGTAGGTCTCATTCAAATGCATGTAAATTCTTTGAAGTTAGGAGTTTGCTTGGTCATTTTTTATTGTAATATTTCTAATACCTTTTGACTTTCAGCATTAATTTTCTTATCAATGAAATTTCACTCCTAGAAAAAAGAAGGCGGTATCTGGTAGCATAAGATAGACCTCATACACAAAATATTAACATGTACTGGTATAGGGTCTTCTATCACAGCATGGTAGGTGTCTTTCTCTTTGGGCTGATATTTAATGCTCTAGTAACATCAAAGGGAACCTCTGTACTTCCCTTAGGAGAGGCACCTAGGTTTAGAAAGAGTGTGGGTTTGGATCACAAGACTGGGTGCAAATACTAATTCTACTGCTGTTTAATTATGTAACTTGCCTTGAACCAGTTATTTGAACTTTCTGCTTGTCACCTTCTTCATCTCTAAAATAAGAATAATATATCCAAAATGCCTCATGTAACATCACTTCCTTCAGAAATCAGTTTTAGGTTATTGCCTGTGCATCTGTGTTGAGTTCATGTTATTCCTTCTTCTCCTCTATCTGGAAGGTGCTGTCCTACTTTTCTCTGTCTTCACATTTTTCATATTTTTCAAAACCCAGTTCAGATATTACCTATGGGTTATTTCTTCCACGGCCATAAACCATCTTGGTCTTTCCTTTCTCTGAGCTTCAATTAGAATTTATGATTACACAGTTTAACACTGATTGCTTTCCCAAACAGACAGCAGATCCCTCAAGAGCAGGGTTTGGGTCTTACCTGTATTTTTTGTCTCCTTCTATCCAGAGCATGGTGTGGAGATGATGTCATAATCCTTAAATATCTTGTTTGAAATTTTACTATGTAATTAGTCCTCCCATTTACTTATTTAGCATGTTTAAGGATTTCAGTACTTTGAAATGCTGGCATGTTGGTATAGAGGAAATAACGTATGGAAGCAGACTAGCCCTGACATTTGGAAGGGAGCACATGGCACTGGGCTCTGCCAGTCATATTACCCAGTACTTTAACATCCACCAGATATTGCAGAATGTGAGTTGGCAGAGGAAAGAACAGAAAACACATCTAAATAAACTTGACCTCTTCCCCTCATTTTGTTTAAAAATGCATTTGTTAATCTAGGAACCTATGTTTGTCTTCGGTTCCAACTTTAAAAAAGGAAGAATTTGAAAACAGGTTATTATAAGAGCTTATTAAAAGCAATGATAGAATGTGTGTCTGAATTCACTCTCTACTTTCATGACCTTTTAGGTACTGGCCACTTAACTTTCTTTTTTTACTTCTCTGTTTTCAAGAGTAAATGGTATGTTGTTGTTAAAAAGCTATAAGAATACTATCTGATGTCTTATCATATACTTTCTGCTAGATCCTCAATTACTCTCAGTAATTAAGAATCATGTGTATAAGCAAATTATGTATATACTATATTAGAACTGAATTGTTTGTATAAACAGATGATACTCTATTTTACTACATAATTAGTTCAAATTTTTATATTTTAGTTTGTTTCACATGCCTTAGTATTGTCTGCCTAGATTTAAGTATCATCTTTCACCTGTGAGTTTTCCTATTATTTGACACCCAGTCCTATTAATCCATATAAAAATACATAGACGGCCGAGTGTGGTGGCTTACGCCTGTAATCCCAGCACTTTGGGAGGCTGAGGCGAGCAGATCACAGGGTCAGAAGTTCGAGACCAGCCTGGCCAACATAGTGAAACCCCATCTCTACTAAAAATACAAAAAATTAGCCGGGCGTGGTGGCGGGTGCCTGTAATCCCAGCTACTCAGGAGGCTGAAGCAGGAGAATCACGTGAACCCAGGAGGCAGAGGTTGCAGTGAGCCAAGATCATGCCATTGCATTCCAGCCTGGGCAACAGCACGAAACTCCGTCTCAAAAAAAATAAAATAAAAATACATAGACAACAAAAGTAATATACAAGTATGAATTTGACTGGGATTGGCATTTTTGCTTATCTGCTCCCTTCTGCAGCACTCACAAGCACGTACACAACATATCCTTCCCCAAATGTTAACATTCGCTTTGTGTGTGTCTCACAGTTTCCAGCTGTTAACCATCCTCAGTCCTTGGAAAGAAGATATCTTGGAATTTTGAATAGTGTTCTACTTGACCTAATGAAGGTAAGGCAAATTGATGTTATCTCTATAAAATATCTTTTGATTTGTGGATTCTTTTATGTCTACATGTGACCATAGCCCGCTTTTATGAATGAAATGTTAGGAGATGTGGAATGGCAAATAATGGGGAACTATGTCATATTAAAAGGCATGTAACTTACTTAAAATTACAGTGGGATCTGGTCTTGTCACAGTCCATCTAGACAGAATCATGAGATCCCTAAATGATATTTTTTAAATGGACAGAATAATAAAAATCTGTTAGCGTGCAAGAGCTGTTCAAGCATAGGGTTTTAAAACAAATCTTAAAATCAATGTTGAAAGAAGAAATTCAACAATTTTTTCTGACATGGTATTTGAAGCCTCCCATCGCCTACACAGATTTGATCAGTGAATCTAATTTTTCTCTTTTTCTCCCAGACTCTTTCTGGCTCTACTTTAGACATATCAGGATGATTGCTAATGCTGTGGCCTGAGTGTTCTTCCTTATGCTACCCTCCCTGTCCAAAAGTCTTCCTGCTCTATACCCTAAAAGCATTCTCAAATTTCTTTATTCAAGTTTATTTTTTTTTCTCCAGTAGACAGTCGGCTCCTTGAGTGGGAACTATTTTTCATATTTCTCCAGCTTTCACTGCAGCCAGAAGTGCACAAACAAGTGTTGGTTGTTTGATAGTAGACCTTCAAAGAACACTTATTAATGGATCAATTTTATTTTATGCCCAGTCAGTCAACTGTCAAAATCAGTAGAGGTTACACTGTGCATAGAGCCTTTGAAAGGCATACTTAGCACAGTCGGAAATTTTCGAGTGGCATTCTCAGAACTTTGCCGTGCTTTAAACTATGTTAATCTGTGTTCCAGGGAACAAAATGTACATAGGTGTGGGGGTGGAGGTGGGGGAGGAGGGTGTGACGTTTCGGAAAGGCCACATACCATACGACCTTTTGTAGAGATGCACAATATTCCTTAATCTATAAAGGCTTTCAGAAAGATCACAGTAAAGAAGCATTTCTGTCTTATCCACTATTTTCCAAATTTAATTAAATACTGAATACTGTTTTTTATAAAATGCTAAAGCTCTAGTGTTCTTCTGAACGCAGATTGAGAAATGCTACCCTCAGAAAGAACCCTCAAAGGCTTTTGTTTAATTAGGCATAAATTATAACTTAAATCAGGTAGGTTTTGTCAATACACTTTTTCACACAGTCAGTCCTCATGGATTGGGACCTCAATAATTTGGTAACTTTTAAAATGTGAATAGAATAAAATAGGAACATGGAATTAAATACAATTTCATGTTTTCTGCCTTTCATCTTTCTTTAGTTAAAAATAATTGAATGTTTTTGTTAAATCATTACCAAATATAATTGCCAAGCATCGGTATGGTACCTGATTAAAAGCTAGCACAAATAAAAGTAGAAAGATAACCCGAATCATCCTGTGCTTCTGCCAGTTTAGAAGTTAAACATTCAAATTCCTATTTATTTAATATCTTTACCATCAGATTTCGTTAAGTAAATATTTTTATTGACATGTCCTTTCAGAAGGTGCATGAATTATATCTATATGTCAGTTACTTTTTATAATGTAAACATATTAGTATAACTCTACCCAGATGGAGACAGAGAAAATTGCTAACACCCTGGAAGCCTTCTTATGCCCCCTTCCAGGCTTTATGCCACCCCCTACCCCAAAACCAGTTCTGACTTCTGTCACCAAAGATTAGTATTGCCTTGTTATTATCGAATGTTATATAAATAGAATCATTCCTCTTGTTTTTTAGCTTTTTTTGAAAACAAATTTGAAAAATGAAAAATACCAATTATCCCTTCTTTGAATATTTCAAAGAGAAATATTCTCTTTGCCATTCTCTAAAGCTGTCGTGTTAATTTTGTCCACATATAAGTACCTAAAATGGCCATCTCATCCTGTCAGCCAATTTAGTGGGGTACAAGTCACCAGAATTAGTTCAAGCCCCTAATAACCTTAAGACTAGCTGCAGTAATTATGTTGGCTCTATTTTAGTCTTAAAAAAAATTTCCTTCCAAATACTGAACTTAAAAGTTAAAGAAACGTAAAAGAAGAAACTTTAAAACCAAAAAATTAGAGTTGAGGCTCTTTGCTGATACAGAATGATTTTTTTTTTTTTCTTTGAGACAGAGTTTCACTCTTGTTGTGCAGACTGGAGTGCAATGGCGCAATCTCGACTCACTGCAACCTCCACCTCCTAGGTTCAGGCGATTCTCCTACCTCAGCCTCCTGAGTAGCTGGGATTACAGGCATGAGCCACCACGCCCGGCTAATTTTGTATTTTTAGTAGAGATGGGGTTTCACCATGCTGGTCTGGCTGGTCTCGAAACTCCTGATCTCAGATGATCCGCCCGCCTCAGCCTCCCAAAGTGCTGGGATTACAGATGTGAGCCACCACACCCAGTCCCAAATGATTTCTTAAGATCTTATGTCAAGTGGGAAGAAAGCTAAATTCTGGCTATTATGTGTGTACTACTATGTGGGTAAAATAAAAGGAGCAGATAGAGATATGTATAGAGAATATCTATGGAAGGATGCCCAAGAAACTGATAACCTAGGCTGCCTCCAGAAAAGAGAACTGGGTATCTGGGGAATAAGAGAAAGATTAAAAATGTATATTCTTTCAAGTGAGTATCTATGTAATTAAAAGTATACTTTAAATTTTTAATTATATTGTAAAAGTGATTTTGATTAATGGTAAGTGCAGGGTACAAAACTATGTGTATATTTTGTAAAAGAAAATATGTATATAGGATATTCAAAAAAGGGCTGGGATCATATATACCAAGAGGAAATGATAATGAGATTATAGGTGATTTAGATAGTCTTTTTTTATTTCCCAAACTGTGTTTACTTGATATTCTGCAATGACTGTGTATTTCTTTTATAAGGAAAAACAATTAGGTTTTTATTAGAACTTAAATTTTACTTTGTAATGTTCTTAACAATCCTAAATTTTATTTCCTAAGAATTTACTGAAGTTGGACCCAGCTGACAGATACTTGACAGAACAGTGTTTGAATCACCCTACATTTCAAACCCAGAGACTTCTGGATCGTTCTCCTTCAAGGTCAGCAAAAAGAAAACCTTACCATGTGGAAAGCAGCACATTGTCTAATAGGTAAATATTCCCTTTTAAGGAAATACAGATGCAGTGTTGGTCTTACAAGTAGGTGGAGGAGGTGGCTGCTTAAATGATGCAATTAGAGAAAAGAAGGAAAGCCCTCTTTATTCAAAAATATCTTCCTTATGCTTATTGCATGATTCAGAACCACAATTAAGGAGTTGTGTGGGTCTTAAAGACTTTCTTATCTTTAACTAGTATATGATGGAAACCTATGCATTCCTTGGGAAAGGTAGCATTGGGTTAGCAACTAAGGGGGTTTACAGCCTCAAGAGCTAGAATATTCTGCATGAATGAGACCCATCAGTGATGCCTAGAGGAAGAAAGATGGGTGAAGGCAAGGGGATTCCTGGAGAGAGAAGACGATGCCAAACACAGATGGTGGATGGAAATGTACCTAGTGTGATCTTTGTGACTGGACCAAGTAGGTCTGGCTCTACAGAGGGGTCTTGTGTTTTTATTGCTCTTGTCTTTTAATCATTGAGTTGCGAAATTAATTTTTCATAAGAATAAGAATATGGAAATAGTAAAGTCAGTGATTAAAATTGTTGCTCTTTAAATATGATTTTTCAGCATAATTTTTTCAAAGCCTGTTTCCTGAAACACACACACACGGGATTTGGGCCATACAATCAGGTTGTCTTTCAGACCTGACATTCCTCAATTCTGTTGGTTGCATGTCCAAGAGGACAGTGTCCTAGTCATGGTCTCCCTGTTTTCCTTCATCTCCCAAGAGGCTGATCTTGTCATCTGGGGTCGTTGGATTATGCAAGATAGGAAATAGTTTCTCTCATCTACTATTACAAGATAAGTAGAAAACAATGATTCTTTATTTTTATTTTTTAGTTTATTTAGAAGACAGAACCTTTGAGCTGTTGCCTAGGCTGGAGTGCAGTGGCATGATCATAACTCACTGCAGCCTTGAACTCCCAGGCTCAAGCAACTCTTCCACCTCATCCTCCTGAGTAGCTGGGACTATAGGAGCATGCCATCATACCTGGCTAATTTTTTAAATTTTCTATAGAGATGGGGTCTTACTGTGTTGTTCAGGATGGTCTCAAACTCCTGGCCTCAAACAGTCCTCCTGCCTCAGTCTCCCCATGTGCTGGAGTTACAGGCATGAGCTATCGCATCTGGCTGAAAACAATAATTCCTAATATGAAGCTTTTTTTTTTTTTTTGAGACAGAGTCTCGCTCTGTCGCCCAGGCTGGAGTGCAGTGGCTGGATCTCAGCTCACTGCAAGCTCTACCTCCCGGGTTTACGCCATTCTCCTGCCTCAGCCTCGCGAGTAGCTGGGACTACAGGCGCCCGCCACCTCGCCCGGCTAGTTTTTTGTATTTTTTTAGTAGAGATGAGGTTTCACCAGGTTAGCCAGGATGGTCTTGATCTGACCTCGTGATCCGCCCGTCTTGGCCTCCCAAAGTGCTGGGATTACAGGCTTGAGCCACCGCGCCCGGCCGCTTTTTTAATATAAATTTTCTTCCCACCCCCAGCCCCAAATTCTCCTTCCGTATAGAACAATTGTTCTTTTTTGAGACAGGGTCTTGCTCTATTGCTCAGGCTGGAATGCAGTGGTGCGATCATGGCCCACTGCAGCCTCTGCCTTCCTGGCAAGCGATCCTCCCACCTTAGCCTCCTAAGTAGCTGAGACGGCAGGCATGTGCCACCATGGCTGGCTGATTTTTGTAGCTTTTCTGGAGAATTCCTATGCTCAAGCGATTGGCCTGCCTCGGCCTTCCAAAGTGCTGGGACTACAGGTGTGATTGGCCACCACACCTGGCCAATCAGTTGTTCTTAACAGATCAGATTTTTGAAAGCTCAAGATCTGGTACTATTTAGGTCTGGGAGAGCATCCATAAATTGATGATGACCATTTATCATATGTTTTCTCTGCTTAACTGTGATAGTGTAATTGTGTTTTAGAGCTGTTTACTCTTCTTGAAAATGACTGGTTTCAGTTTGTTTCCCCTTACATCTTATGGACCATTCTTAGCTGGCTTTCTTTGTTTGTTGCCATGAAATTTTTAGGACACTAAGTCAAGGAATAGGAGTCATCATTTGGTTGCTCCTTTGCATTTAGGAAGTGCAAATTAGTCCTGTGTCTTCTTTGGGGTTACTCTCAGTTCAGGTGCTTTTATCTCCCTTCTACCTTAATTGTCTCTTAGCTCCTTTAGTTTACACCAAAAAATTATCCCAATGATATAAAGTTCAGTAGACTGATAATAAGTTTTTGATTTCTGCTATAGTAATTAGTGATGTAACCCATACTGTGAAAAAAAGCTGTGTATTTGTCTTCTAGTGACTCACTTGAGAGAGATTTCTTGAGTTAACCAGTGGGGACCTGAGGCTCTCCTTGGGAACCTCTTCAGGGATCTGTTAAGGAGGATGTGCTTGGTGATGATGTTTTCAGCAGATACAGAAGATATGATTTGTATGGGTCCTTGAGGAGTCCTCCCAAGTCCCCTTTTGAAATAGAGGAGAATAGAAATTATAAGTAAATTTAAAATCTCTGGAAGAATTCATTTTCAGGTCTTGACACTGTATTGTGAATATATTAAAGAAAAGGTCTTAAATGCTTTTTCTAGGAATGATCTTACCACATTTTACATGTATCTGAGGGCTTTTGCTCCCCACTGGTCTATGGTCTATACTTATTCCATGGAAGCTTTTTTTTTTTAGAGACATTAATTCTAGCTTGAATCTCAACACAAACGATGGCTCCCTAAGACTTCGTAGGACCATTTTAGAGATGCTCACAGCACCGTATCACATTGGTTGCCACGTACAAACTCCCCTGCCTTGTATCTGGAGACACAAACATGCTGTTGCATACCTTGTCTTCTAAATTCTTTCTCTCTAGGAGAGGCAGTGGACTCTTGTGTTACTTAGCCCCTGCCTATCTCCCTCAGGTTCTGCTGAGGTTCTGCTCACCATGGACACGGTGCAAAGGTGCATCAGCTGCCCCACACTGCCACTCTCCCAGTCCTGCACCAGCCTTCTCCATGAAAATGTAGCTTTGCACCTTCGACATTTGCTTTTAAAACTTACTTCAACTAAATCATCATCTATCCATCCATCCCTTCTGCAACCATTTAAGAAGACTTTGTATGCAAAATTTTTTTAACTAGTTGGCAGTTTAACACAGATTCCTTGCAGTTGTGTGTCAAAGAGATCTATGGAATTTTCAAAGCTGTTTTTTATTGTTGCGCTTTGGCAGAGCTCTGATGCAAAGACAGTATGATGCCCTTTCTACGTAGGCGTTATGTGCAAAGCTCAGTAGTTTCCAACTAATCCTAAGACACAAGCACTCAGAATGGCAGTTTAGGCTCTTTGTACACTTACGGAAAACGTAAAACTTTGACACGTTTTACCTTAACTGGATAACCTCTCTTTTTATGTTAGAGTTGTCTCTTACATTGCTCTGAATGTGTTCTTCCTAAGATCCACAAGTACGTTTCTGCTCAACATTGCTAACAGTGTTTCTAAGAGTTCCAAAGGCTCAAGCAGCTGCCTTTGCTGCTCTCTGTCCCTTTTTGGTCTTCATGAGCTGAGGACGTTTCCCAATATCTGTACATGTTATCTGTTTACAATTACTATTTCTAGGCCTGAAGGGGAATGGGGATGAAATAGGGTTCTGAGAGTCCAGGGAGAGCTGGACCTGGGCAGGAAGAGCCACCCTGTAGAAGCTGTCATCTAGAAGGACACAGCCACGATCTGAGTCAGGGTACAGATGCCTGCAGGGAAGGAGCAGGGAAGACATCCCCCAGCCCCTCTCTCCTCTTGTCTTGTGATGCCTTCCACTGCTAAGCCCAACCAGAAGCTAGCTGGCTAGGAAGCGTGGGTGACAATCTGCAGCATTGGGTTCCTGAGGCCCAGGGCCGGGCTGATGGGGGTGGAGGACAGATTGGAGGTTGGGCAAATGGAGAATAACCAACACACTTAGATCTATTTGTGGATGAGACAGTCTATCACTAGGTTTGAAAAGTCACTGAGATATTTCAGTCACCAAGATATAAGTTGGCAAACAACTCAATGGTTTAAAACCTGATGCCTTTAGGATACAGGGACTTTATTGATCTGGGGATAGACTCTGTTAATATAATTTAACAGAAAGTGAAACTTAGCATTTTTTTCTTTGTAATTCCTTTCTAGGTCTGGGCTTTGCCATTTAGTACTCCTATTTAAGTGTCCTTTTATTTAATGCTATAATTCTAATGACCTAACTGGAAGAGATTAGTGAGTACATTCAGGAGATGAGGCACCCTACACTGTCACAGGCTTGCTTGATATCAGATTTTTTTTTCTTTTTTGACACTCTCAGGTAGCTTTCTGGCAGAGATTACTGACTGAAAGGTAGACTAGGAAATGGGTCCTTATGTTATTTGATGGCTGAGCATGCAGGTTCTCATGGGGAAAATTGGAAGTCAGAGTTTCACAGACTACCATTCTACATGAACATAAAAAGTGACTTCCAGTTAGTGTGTCATGGGAACAAAACTCTCCCAAATCAGACCATCTGTAGCAATAGCAATATTTGCAGCAAAATTTTTTGAATGCATAGTAAAACCAGAATTGTGTAAATCATTATTCATTTTTAAACATTCTAATCTGTCCCAAGCTACAATTAGGTCCTTTCAATAGTTACAGTAGCACAAACTGGCCTTGCTATGGTGTCAGGTTCAGCTTCAAATAGAGAACAAGATTTTCCTCTGGATTTATATTTTGTATTTTAAACCAAGTGTGAAATGAAGTTTTAAGTCCTAAATGAGGGCTCAGTCAGTCTAGGATAACGAAGTGTTAAATAAAAAAGAGAATAATTGTGTCTTTTGGAGAGAAATGAACTCTTTCGGATCTCTGTAATCGAGTATAGTACAGGATTCCTGTTTACTGTACAAGGAAATATCTGAAGAGCCCCAAGTAATTGCCACTTCTCCAGGACATAAACATTGATCATCATGTTTTCCAACAAACCTCACTGGACAGTTTACATTTCTTTTTAGAGGGTCATTTTCTTTTATTAAGTACATTGCTAGAATTCTCATTCCCTGATTATGCAGGCAAAAGAGTTATTGGTGTCTGTGTGTATGTGCTGTGAGTATATATCTCTGAGGCAGGCTACACGTTTTACAAATAAAAATAAAGTTCAAGAAACATAGTAACCTTTAAGTCTAAATGTTGTCTTCTGACATTCAAGCAGACAGAAGAGTTATAAAGAGTTTATAGCTCAGCTCTCCTCTTAGCAGTCATTCTATCACAAACACTCATACGAGTACCAACATAATGAGAGCATGTTTTACCAGATTATCATTTAGAAACTGTTTTGACAGCAAGTTAGCTGAGCATTTAGCAGTGCCAGAATAATTTCATCAAGGCCAGTGCTTTGTTACAGAGTGAGTTGGTCTAAGAAACTTAATTGCTGTTGATAGGTTACTTGTTATCTGAAGGCACTTGCTTGAGAGAATTAATGTTTTTAGTCTTCCAGGTGTTTCAAGTATTTGTTTTTTCTTTTTAACAATACTTTTTGTGTGTTAGCTATTGAGGGAAACTGATATGCTTCTTTTGTTTTTAACATAGAAACCAAGCCGGCAAAAGTACTGCTTTGCAGTCTCACCACAGATCTAACAGCAAAGACATCCAGAACCTGAGTGTAGGCCTGCCCCGGGCTGACGAAGGTCTCCCTGCCAATGAAAGCTTCCTAAATGGAAACCTTGCTGGAGCTAGTCTTAGTCCATTGCACACCAAAACCTACCAAGCAAGCAGCCAGCCTGGGTCTACCAGCAAAGATCTCACCAACAACAACATACCACACCTTCTTAGCCCAAAAGAAGCCAAGTCAAAAACAGAGTTTGATTTTAATATTGACCCAAAGCCTTCAGAAGGCCCAGGGACAAAGTACCTCAAGTCGAACAGCAGATCTCAGCAGAACCGCCACTCATTCATGGAAAGCTCTCAAAGCAAAGCTGGGACACTGCAGCCCAATGAAAAGCAGAGTCGACATAGCTATATTGACACCATTCCCCAGTCCTCTAGGAGTCCCTCCTACAGGACCAAGGCCAAAAGCCATGGGGCACTGAGTGACTCCAAGTCTGTGAGCAACCTTTCTGAAGCCAGGGCCCAAATTGCGGAGCCCAGTACCAGTAGGTACTTCCCATCTAGCTGCCTAGACTTGAATTCTCCCACCAGCCCAACCCCCACCAGACACAGTGACACGAGAACTTTGCTCAGCCCTTCTGCGAGAAATAACCGAAATGAAGGAACGCTGGACTCACGTCGAACCACAACCAGACATTCTAAGACAATGGAGGAATTGAAGCTGCCTGAGCACATGGACAGTAGCCATTCCCATTCGCTGTCTGCACCTCACGAATCTTTTTCTTATGGACTGGGCTACACCAGCCCCTTTTCTTCCCAGCAACGTCCTCATAGGCATTCTATGTATGTGACCCGTGACAAAGTGAGAGCCAAAGGCTTGGATGGAAGCTTGAGCATAGGGCAAGGGATGGCAGCTAGAGCCAACAGCCTGCAACTCTTGTCACCCCAGGTACAGTTGAGCACCTTGACCAAATCTGGTGACCCTTCAGGGGAAGGTGGTACAAGGGATGTGATGAGGGTCTGTCTATAATTTTCCCTACTACAGGACATCGTGCTTTTCTTGATAGGATGCATTTAGGGAAGCAATACTTGGCCTAATCTCGGTTTTTTTGTTGTTATTGTTTGTTTGTTTGTTTGTTTGTTTGTTTGTTTTAAATCTATTTAGATCAACTGTTGAGTACTCAAGAAAAGTCAAATTTTGTTTTTAGTAATTTTTTTTTCTTGAATGTTCCTTTCTGGAATATTTTGTTGAGGGGGTCCTATTTTGATTTATTACAGAATTCATCAGCTGTATGGGTTAGGTTTTAGTTTTCCTTAAAATACAGTGTGAATTCATGAGTATTTTCTCTGATCTCTCCAAACCACATTTGCTTAAATCAACAGCTTTTGCTAGTACCTTACTCAATATTTTAACTGAATTTAAAAGTTTTAAATTTGTCCACTATAGATAAATTTAACTTCATACCAGGATAAATGTTAATTTTCAGTCTTTTGGATTGTTTCTAAATCCTAAAACAGTATTTTTAGCATAATGCTTCCTCCATCTTACTCATTGTCAGACTGTAGAACTGACCTAACCTGCTTAAAAGAAGTAGCATTCCTTCGCTTGAACCTGGGAGGCAGAGGTTGCAGTGAGCCGAGATCACACCACTGCACTCCAGCCTGGGCAACAGAATGAGACTCCGTCTCAAAAAAAAAAAAAAGATTACGTTCTTACAGTAGAGCGTGTTTTAAAAATAATGTTCTCATGATTTCATCTATAAAGCACTGTGCCCAGTGCCTGGCACAAAGTAAGTATCTAACAAATTTTAATTATTCCTGCTGCTTCTGGGTGGAGGCTGATATTTGGACATCGAGCACCTTTTCTATGCTGGGTGTTCCCAGGCACTCAAAACAGTCTTGAGAGAGCTCTTGCACTTGAGAAACTTACCTGCTGTTGGAGAAGATAAAGTGATACCTGATAACAATGAAATAAGTAAGACCAAAGTCAATATGGCACTGGCTATAAAGAGGAATTGAGAATAGAGAGAGGTCATTGTGAGCAGAAGTAGTTAAAAATGGCTTTATAGGCAACCGAAGGTCTTGCTCTGGGCTGGGATGTATAGACAAGCTTTGAATAGGCTGAAGAGTGAAGATATGTTCAGGCATGTCATGAACTAGGCAACATGAAAAGCTCTAGCTAGAAAGATGAAAAGAATAGGGTCCCTGTTGTCTTGTGTGTGAGCTGGCAGGGGACACTTGTCAACAGATAGGTTGTTCCACTACTGCGAGGTTACATTCTGGCTGCTGTGCTAGAGGCATGCCAGTGTGCCAAGGGAGCGAGACAGTCCAAATTGTGAGTTGTGGGAGCTCCTAGAACAGGTGGCACCTGAGCAGAGACTTCCAGGAAGGTTGGGAAGAAAGTGACAGTGACCTCAGGAAAGAGGGAAGAAAAGAGCATTGGAAGGAGAAGGAAGGTAACAGATGTTACACAGCATGGTGTGCTTTGGGCATTGCAACTTGTTCCACTTTGCTGGAGTGAAAAATGCAAAATTTGGAGTGACTTTTGCAATAATTCAAGCACGAGGTGAAGAGAATATGTTTGGGATTAAGTTAGTGCCAGTGGGAAACAGAGTGGATCTTCTACTCCTCAAAAGTAAAAACAACAGGATTTGTGATTTGAAGGACTGAATATAGGAAAAAGGAAGACTTCATGGTTTCTTTTCTAGGACCTCCTGTTTGGAGTGAAAGAGAGTAGTTTTGAAGTCACCTAATTCAACCCCTTCATTTCACAGATGAGCATGTCGAAGCTCAGAGAAGTTGGGTGAGTTGTTCCAAGTTTATCTAACTAGTTCAGGATGGAGCTGGGATTATGAGGCAGGCTTCAGGTGCTGAGGCCAACTGCTTGCCACTAGTGTCTTGCTGACACGTTGAGTTTGAAGTGACCTTGGCTTCTAAGCAGAAGTGTGCTCTAAGAGGCTAAAGAGATGGTCTGGCACCCAGGTGAAAGGAGAAAGCAAGAGGTGCCCATTTGCGGAGGCTGGAAGTGGAGTCAGAGGAATGGTCAGAGGAGCCCTGAGGAGACGCTATCAGGAGAAAGAGCATCCAGAGCCTAGAAAGATCTCCTGGCAGCTTCCCGTAGAGGAGAGATGGAAGGGAAAATTGGGTAAAGTGTGCTAGCATTCAGCATGGTATAAAATGGAAAAGAAATCAGAAAAACAAATAGCTTTTTAACTTAGAAAAAGTAATTGCTCTCTGAGAATTCCAGGAAAAGAATTTGTGTGAACATGGTGGTCATAAGCGAATTAAAAACAGTTACTGTGGGCTAAGCACAGATCTGTTACAGACTGCAAAAGCCAGTTCAGGAGGTACAGTGCCCAGCTACAAGAAAGTACAAGTTTAAAAGCACAAAGGTACCAGAAGGCTGGAAAAGTAACTTAAGCTGTTGAGTGAATCCTAGGAATCACTCCCATGCAAAGTATTGGGCCACCCTCAAAAGCACAGAGACTCTTACTGAGTTTATATTAGATGTTAATAATTTGTTTTCTTAAAATAATTTTTGTAGAGGCCTTTGTAAAAAGTACAGGTGGTAAAAGTCAAATGAGACATTTTCATAAAATAGAAGGAAGGCTATGTTGGATGAATTCCTGCCCAGAATCCTCAGAGTACATTTGGGGAATGAGAGGGAGAAAAATAATCATATTTTAAATCTTAAATAAAATGTTTTTGATATATCACATAGGCTTAAGGTAGTGCCCTTTTCTGTGCATAATATACAGATATACAATGCAGCGAACTCCTTCTAATGACTTGGTAATTTTCTTCCTTAATCTTTTTTTCTGATGATAGAAAATGCTGTTTTTTCCCCCTCAGTGAACACCATTGTGGACCGAGTACTGTTCTTAGCTTGTGACTCACTTCCTTGAGAGAAAAAGACAGTGGTATGTCTTTGGAGATGAGCACTATCATGATTTGGCTTTAGAAAATACATGAAACATAAGTGCTGTTATCCTAGAGAAGATTAAGATAAGAATTTAAGCACATAAACTATAGTAGTTAGAGGATTTTAACACAAAAATTATTAAAAGGACTTATTCTATTCCTTGATATATTCAAAAATCATTTATTTTCATCTGACTTTGCCATATAAGTCCTGCATGAAAAATACTTTTGGAACTGCACAGTTCATTTTGGAGAACTCAGACTTAAAATCTGCTAGAGAAATTTCAGATAAACTAATATAATTCCTAATCAGAGGGCTGCTCAGAACCATGACTGTCTAGATATTAGAAGGGTAATTTTTTTTTGTTTTTTGTAATTAATTGAACTATTTTCAGAATAATTTGTTCCCTGCTTGCCTTAACGTTAATGAGAATTTTACTTTCCATCTGTGTGAAATTTGACTTATGTTACATTCATCAGATTATTCACTTTTATGGGACTATTTGTATTTTAGCCAAATAACATTTTTTATTTTAGCTGGTTATGGTCCTAGTTATACCAAATAAAGACCATGATGAGTTCCATCCCTAGGAACAGGATGCTCTTATAAATCCTTTTAAATTTTACTTCCAGCCTGGAGAACAGCTCCCTCCAGAGATGACTGTGGCAAGATCGTCGGTCAAAGAGACCACCAGAGAAGGCACCTCTTCCTTCCATACACGCCAGAAGTCTGAGGTATGTCACAATAAAATATGCCTGTAAACATTATTTGTTCAACATCATTACTGCCTAGCTTTTAAAATGTATTAATATCCAATCTCCCACAAATAAGTTGAAGTGGCATATAAAGTAAGTAGTTTTCCTTGTGGCATAATTCTGAATTTTCTTTCAAAAAGATCATTAAGTCAATTATAGACTGATTAGGTTCTAAATTTGGGCCAGTTGGCTCACACATGTAATCCCAGCACTTGGGGAGGCTGAGGTGGGAGGATTGCTTGTGTCCAGGAGTTCAAGACCAGCCAGGGCAGCATAACAAGACTGCATCTCTACGGAAAGTTTAAAAAATTAGCTGGGTGTAGCAGTGTGTGCCTGTAGTCCCAGCTACTCGGGAAGCTGAGGCAGGAGGATTGCTTGAACTGGGGCAGTCAAGACTGCAGTAAGCCATGATTGCACTACTGCACTATAGCCTGGGCAACAGAGTGAGACTCTTGTCTCAAGAAAAAAGTCATAGGCAATATTGTCATCAATGTGTGGCTTAACTTTTATAAATTTCTTTCCTGCCTCAGGGTGGAGTGTATCATGACCCACACTCTGATGATGGCACAGCCCCCAAAGAAAATAGACATCTGTACAATGATCCTGTGCCAAGGAGAGTTGGTAGCTTTTACAGAGGTAAGCCCACCCCCGGCATTCACCAGGTTCCCCTCTCCTCCCTCTCTCGCTTTATGTGCACACTGCTTTCACCAACTCAGGCCAGCGGCCTTCTCACCTACACTGTTGCCTTCCAGCGGTTCTCCCTGCCTCTGCTCCTGCTAAGTCAGGCCCTCCTGGCTTCTGAATTGGCCTTGAGTAGCCTCTTAACTGGTCTCCCTATCTCCAAGGTACCCATCAATATAGTGACTGGAGCAATCCTTCTGAAACTGTGTTCTGACCATACCACTCATTTCTTTCTGTCAAGCCATAACATACTTATTGATGTTACCTGTGTGTCTGGCACTGTTCTGGCTTAGAACTTGTTGGTGAACAAGACAGCCAGAGATCTCCACCATCACGGAACTCACTTCCTCGGGAGGAGGAATGGACACTAAACATAATAATTATATAGAACAGTAAAAGATACTAAGTGCTACAAGGGGGAAAAAAATAAAGCAAGTCATCCCGTTGTCCACCCCTCCCCACCCTACCCTAATCCCCTATTGCTCACCTATTGAGAGTCATTTGGTGGCTTCCCATTGGCATCAGGACACAATTTGAATTCTCTAGGATGTCATTCCAGACTTCCCATGGTCTGGCCCTTGCCATCCTCTCCAGCCACTTTCTCCCCCACCCCGCCGGTCTCTCTGGTACCCAGCCTATGGGACTGCACAGGCTGTGCCCTCCTCTGGCCTGTAATGTACTCTTCCTCCTGCTGGAGCAGCTTGTCTCTGTCCCTTTCTTTAAGGTCCTCTTCAGTATAATATCTTCCCACAGTATGTTCCAGATGGAGTGAAACGTCTTCTCCGTTCTGTCTATCACACCTTGTCTGTAACTCTGATGTAACACTGACCACATTGCACTGATTCTTTGTCTACAGTTCTCTCTCACAAGGTTGTGAGCCCCTCAGAGACACTCAGTTCTCTTCATCTTCTCTTCTTTTTATTCTCATTGACTAGTACACTGCCTCGCACAGTTTCAGAAATATTTGTCGATTGAATTAAAGAAAAATTTCAAGTGTACTTGCACAGCCTAAAATATACTTTGTTATTTAACAGACAACTAAAACAGATGCTTTTGGGGTTGTACGAACTTAGGGGACATTGAATGACAAAGGCCATCCCTTTTAGTAACTGTGCAATAATAGATTGTAAAGCCCTTGGGCATTCCAACACCCTGGTGGAGAAAATGGACAGCAAGCCCACAGGGCCAAGAACAAGGCCTGGGATCAGAAGGCCTGTAAAGCCTTCAGGAGTCACCACAGCTTTCTAAAGCCTCCTATGCCCACATTGCCTGACTTCCCACTATTTCTGTTGTTTTAAGAGGATAGTTGGAAAGGGGCAGGATTTGAGGTGGGGGCGTGGAGAACTGCTTAGTCATTTTAATTAGGAACTCCAGCTAAATAAATGCACAGAAGTGTTATTTAGGACTAAATGTATATTTAATGATTAGGCTACACTGTTCCTTCCCTTCCAGTCCAACCTTTGGAAAAGCATAAGGCATTGATTGAATATGCCGTTTAATGCATTTTTTTCTGATACCATGATTACACTTTAGAATTTTATGGGACTAAACTTTTAATTCAGATTTAATTTAATTAAAATATTATAGCATACATGTGCAAAAAAGCCTTTTCTTCTATCACCGAAGCATTACCTCCAAAATGTACCGTAGGTGTATTATTTCTATAGATGTCTGGAGAATATGCATTAATATAAAATGCTAATGGAGATTTAAATTAATTCGTCTTTGACCTCTGGAAACATGGTTTTATTTTGATTGCAAAAAAAATAAATTGGTTAATTCAGAGAAATACTTCATATGTCTACCTCATTAGTAGAGAGGGTAGTGAGAGCTTGGCAGGTAGAATGTTTTAATTTTTAAAATTTCAGATATAGAAGAAAAATATTTAACTAGATGAAACATCTGGAGATATCTGTCATTTCAATGATACTACTAAATCCTAGAGGAAGATTTGGTGGTATCATTGAAATAACAGATGTTTCTTTCCAGAATGCTTCCCGTTTTCATTCCTACTGGTCAAGAGTCAAGTGAAATTGTGTCATTTATCTTGATATACAGTCTGTATATTCCTTTTGTGATGAAATTTCCAGTATATTTATTTTCATTATAACCATTCTTAGAAATTGACAGAAAAAGTTAATAACTATCCCCCCAAAAGCAGAAAAGTATATATTCACATATGTTATATTTTACCTTTTTCTGTTCATTTAGAATTTAGAGAAAAATAATATTTTTGTAGAAATAGCTAAATTTCTGTGTAATTTAGTTTAAAAACATGAGTGATACTACCTCCCAAGTGTCAAGGCTTAAACTGTAGTTTGTCTGTTTCAGCACACATATTAATTACTTCAAACTAAGAATAGATTTTACATTGTTGGTCTATGATAAGAAAGCTTTAACTTCAAAGAATGCCAAAACAGTAGCAGGGAATGGTGGTAGGGGCTATGAGATTCACACTTGAAAATACCCTGGCCGGGCGCGGTGGTTCACGTCTGTAATCCCAGCACTTTGGGAGGCCAAGGTGAGCAGATCACTTGAGCTCAAGAGTTTGAGACCAGCCTGGGCAACATGGTGAAACCTTGTCTCTACAAAACATTAGCCAGGTGTGGTGATATGCACCTGTGGTCCCAGCTACCCAGGAGACTAAGGTGGAAGGATCACCTGAGCCTGGGAGGTGGAGTTTGCAGTGAACCATGATCGTGCCACTACACTCCAGCGTGGGTAACAGTCTCTTATTTAAAAAAAAAAAAAAAAGAGGAGAAAGAAAATATAATGTTCTTCACTTTATCAGCTGGCAGGTCAGTTTACCATTTTCAATACATATTACCTGGTGTTAATTAACCCTTGCAAATTAGTGTCATAAGCAGTGAATGGACGGACATGGTTCCCTAGAATGCCTTCACCCTCAGGAAACACAAAAGTTATGTGAAGGGCTGATGAGGATTTTTGTATGTTTGTTTGTTTGTTTGTTTTATTTGTGTTAGAGAAAATGCAGTAGGATAATGTGAAAACTGCTTTGACCAAAAGAGTACATCAGCTGTGTGCGGTGGTTCATGTCTGTAATCTCATCACTTCGGGAGGCTCAGGCAGGAGGATTGCTTGAGCCTGGGAGGTCAAGGCTGCACTGAGCAGAGATCACGCCACTGCACTCCACCCTGGGTGACAGAGCGAGACCCTGTCTAAAAGAAAAAAAAAAGAAAAAAAAGTCCATCAGTGACTTACTTTTTCTTTATTCAGTGCCATCTCCACGTCCAGACAATTCTTTCCATGAAAATAATGTGTCAACTAGAGTTTCTTCTCTACCATCAGAGAGCAGTTCTGGAACCAACCACTCAAAAAGACAACCAGCATTCGATCCATGGTGAGCATTTTGGTTTGTTTTTACTCTTCCTTTTTTTAACTGTAGATTTAAGAGTTGAAATAAATTCTGGATGAGCTTTTTAGTGTTCTTTCTCCTGCTAGGCCTTTTTTTCTCTAGATAAATTATTGAATAAGGAAAATGTGATTTTTCATTATTGGTAACTTTTTTCCAGTTTGGCATTTATATTAAATATCATGTAAGGGAAGAAAAATCTCCTGGATTATTAAATACCTGATATGCTTTCCACTGTGTTCTTTTGACATGAATGATGACTTTTGCAGTCTCTTTTTGTTGACACTGAACCAGGTACACTTTGCTTAGCATTTGACATGCATCGTCTCAGTCAGTTCTCACAGTCGCACTGCTTCCATGCTAGAGGCAGGGACACTGAAGCTTGGAAAAGTCGAGGAACTGGCCCAGTGCTGGACAGCCAGTAACATGGAGAAGGGAGCCAGGATTCAAACTTAAATGGGCTCCGACTCCAAAGCTCATGGTTGTTACCTCTGTGCTACCTGTCATTCAGGGTAAAAAGAAATAGGGGAACAGTCCTTTATGCTACCATAAAAGCATAATAGTAGTAAAAGGCACAAATGATGTGGCAACTTTTCTTACTCTTTTATCTTTTTTGTGTCATATCTAATAAATATTTAGGGAGAGAATTACAATGTTACCAAGTTCCATTGGCGAATCTGTCTGAGGAGTAAGGACTTTAAGAAAAATGATAATGTAGACTTCTCAACTACCCTGAAAGACTGCCCAGGATCTAAATGTGAAGAGTGTTGTATGTACTTTATAGACCTTTACTCAGTTCTCTACTAAGAGCATAAAATGGGACATCACTGTAAGACACTGGATTTGGAATAAGACCAGTCTGTCAGAGAGTCCCTCTCTGGTGTTTGTTGCCAGAAGTAACAGAAGGGCCTTATGTCAGTACTCCTTACTCCATGTGATGTCACAATTTGGACCCTGTTGACAAAGTTACAATTTGGACCCTGTTGACAAAGTTACATCAAGGTTTCGGTATTATTGTGCCCTATAGTGAAAATTACTTAATTATTCTTAAAACAATATAAAAAATGACTTTTTAAAAGCTATAAATACGCTTTTGCTGTATAAGCACAATTTGCATCCATTGCCTATTTATAAAATGACAGTCTTAACATTCGTGACTAAGAGTTTAGACTCTGGAAATAGGATATCTTGATTGATGGCAACTGTCTATCAATCAGGGGACTGTGTCTATTTGTCCCTTGGTTTCCTCATGTGTAAAATAAGTCTAAGAATGGCACCTCCGTCATAGGGTTCATGTGATAATTAAATGAGGCAATACATTAAAAGCACCTAGAACAATGCCTGGCTCCGTAAGCATTCATTAATGTTAGTGACTGCAATTACTATCGTTGTCATCTAACTTCAGCACCAGGTGTTTCCCCTCCACTTTGATGATAAACTTTGGTGTTCTTTCTCCATGTGACTGTTTTAAGCTCCTTAGTATATAGAAAAGATCTGTGAATTAACATAAGAACACAGATACAACTTCTTTACTTACCAGTGTTGACCATTTTCTGGTGTGGCTTTGACAAGTCATGACAAAATTGTCTAAATGGTGAGAATACAGAAGTACAGAAGGAATTGGGTTCTCTTGGTTATTACATAATGAAGTGATGATTTAAAAGAGTATCAATTACAGATTACCTTAGTCCTGTGAAAATTAGGTCAGATCAAAATTAAATCCAGATTTGGGATAGACAGTGTTAGTAATGTATTGTTTCTGTCTTTTGATAATCAGTTTAAGTAGAACTTGTTTTACGCGTGGATATGTATAGAAACCTGAAAAGAGTTGTTTTAAAAAGAATGAGAGGCTCAATTGGGATGTTGAACTTTAGTTGAGGCTTCATCAGGTCATCCTTATTCTAATATTGCTGTTAGGAGACTTAAGAGTTCCAGAATTGCCAGTGATGAACTGACTCTGACCATTTGTTTCTGTTACTCTTCCTGATAATGCTGCTATGACATATTTCCTTCCTGCATCGCATCTCACTTAGTCTGTCATTAGTTCAACTTGACTCATCTTGATTTTTTTTCTTGAATAAGCTCTCAAATTGGTTCATCAGATTCTTCATATTTGAGAGAAATGCACATTTAGTGACTTACAAAAAACATCAAAGAACCTTGTTATGGTAATATAGTGAATTGCTTTTCTTTGTTGCGAGGGGGTGGAGACAGGGTCTGGCTCTGTTGCCCAGGCTGGATTGCGGTGGCACAATCTTGGCTCACTGCAACCTCTGCTTCCTGGGCTCAAGCCATCCTCCTACCTCAGCCTCCTGAGTAGCCCAGACTGTGGGTGCACGCCACCATGCCTGGCTAATTTTTGTATCTTTTGTAAACACGGGGTCTCACTATGCTGCCCAGGCTGGCTCTTAACTCCTGAACTCAAGTGATCTGCCTGCCTCAGCCTCCCAAAGTCCTAGAATTGCAAGCATGAGCCACTGTGCCTGGCTGTGAATTGCTATTCCTAAATTATCTCTTACCTAAGGTCAGTCTGTTTTTCCTTGATAGTAGTACTTCAGATTTACTTCGGGAAGAGAATATTTGTACAGTGTACCCCTTTCTTGCAATGGAAAAGTCAAGCTGCTGTGTTATATTTTAAAGCAGTAAATAGATATTGCAGTATGATATCCAGAGCTGTTATTCTGGCCATCTCAGTTATGTAGAACCTACTTAAGAATCAGGAGATAGCCAAAATATCTCAGAACAAGCAAAATAGAGTTAATATGGTGGGATTAATCATCTTTATTAATAGGATAACACCCCCACCCTCATTTGGACTCTGTTCTTCATTTATGCTCAGTTCTGACAGGCAGCACTGAGATATATTGTCAGGGCAAGAAATAGTTCAAGGTAGTACTACCGGGTGCAGAGGGAAAAGGATCCAGGCAATAGTTATGGAGAGAAAGCAGGTGGGAAAATCATGCATATCATAGATCTCTATGAAGTGTGTGTTTATAAAACAGGCAGCTTCACTTTGCTTTAAAAGACAAACTGTATAAATATGTTTAGAAAGACTGCTGTCAATTGGGTTAAAAATGGATGTTTAAAGAGTAAACCAAATTACTTAGAAATCCCACTAGTTGGCCAGGCACGGTGGCTCACTCCTATAATCCCAGCACTTTGGTTGGGAGGCCAAGGCGGGCGGATCACCTGAGGTCGGGAGTTCGAGACCAGCTTGACCAACATGGAGAAACCCTGTCTCTATGAAAAATACAAAATTAGCCAGGCGTGGTGGCACATGCCTGTAATCCCAGCTACTCGGGAGCCTGAGGCAGGAGAATCGCTTACGCCATTGCACTCCAGCCTGGGCAACAAGAGTGAAACTCTGTCTGGAAAAAAAAAAAAAAAGAAATCTCACTAGTTAAATGAAGAATTGCTGTAACTTGCACAACCCCAGCCGCCTTTTTCTCATAAGGTTATTAATATATTGGTATCCATTAGTGCTTGTCTTCATAGCTTGCAGAGTTACTCCTGTAGAATTATTCACTGACTCTCTCTTCTCACACATTAGCTAACCACGCTCGTCACATTGCCAGGGGAGGGGAGATGGCAGGGAAAGTGTCAGAGTAATGTTCCTCGCCGCTTCATCTCACTTTCCATGCTGCTCTCAGAGGGATTATACTGAAGTTCCATAAGCCTGACCGTGATGCCCCCCTGCCCCATTCCCTAGCTGTCAAACCTGTCCCCTACCCCCAACAAGAGTCTGTGAGCAGCTTGAGTGAAATCAGATTCGTTCTTTTATTTTTCTCTGTTTCTTCAACACCTAACACAGGGCCTGACATGTATAAAGTACTCGCTGCATATTGGTTTAGTGATTCATTGGATTTTAATTCCTTCCTTTCTTTAGGTGAGTCTTTGGAATTGTGTCTCCTCTTGGACCCTTATGGAAATAGCTGTCATGTTAGAGCTGTCATGTTAACGTTAGAGTCCCATGCCTGTGTGCCTGCTTACCCCTTGTCTCATTGCCCTCCTCCCATACTGTTTTGGTCCCAACTGCTGCTTTGGAGAAGGTGCGAGGTGACTGGATGAGTAGTCCTTCTCAAAGCTTCTGTCTCTGAGATTGATGTGAATCCCCCACTTACCCTTCTTCTGTACTGCTCCTTTTTACCCCACTCAGCACGAAGCTGCTGTCTTCCATGTGGAATCACAGGGGCCAGAATGCACAAATGAGGGAAATGACCAACCACACGCTTACCCATAGGGCTCAGTTCCAGCTGTCAATGTATAACTCATTCTCCATTCCTTTATACAGCACAGCTTTTCAAGTGCCTTTGTTCCAGCCAGCCTCTTTCCATCTGTCTCTGAGTCACTCTGTCAGCCTTTTCTCCCTTCCCTTTCTGTGTTAATTCTTTGGGTATGTATGTTTCTGCATAGCTTCTCCCTTGTTTTGTTTTTCCTCTCTGACTTCCTTCTGTCTTTGGTGATGCAAACACACACTTCACTCCTAGTTTTCATCCACCAGTTCAAGGGTAATTTATTTCTTTTTTTTTATTTTGACCTTTGGGATCTTTCTCTGCTTGGATCTTTGAAAATGTCCCAATCATTCCTCTATCCCCACCTGAGCTGTGGTTTATCCAGGGCCTCTTGAAGAGCCCCTGCAGAGGGTCTTGGCCCATCTTCCCTGTGTCCTGGGGACCCAACAATGTATCTTGCAAACTGCAGACATCGAGCTTTCCTTTTATTACCCTCCCCTTCTCACTTTCATCTTATTCGCTGTTTCATCCTGGATAGATTCTCCTCTTACCATGCAAAATCCTCCTAGGACTTCCTCCTAGGACTGGTGTCTCAAGCCTTCATTTCCTCTTGTGCCAGCATTAATATTCTTACAGTAACACCCATTCACATACTGAGATCGCAGTCATGATGAATATGTCTTCCTTAAAAATTTACTAGATTGGCAGAAAGCACTTTTGCCCTCAACACACCTGTGGTATTTTGTTAGACTTTCATTCTGATTGGTAAAAACTTCTACCCATTAATCTGAATATCCTGTTGTGCTTCTGGGTTGTGTTTTTGCAGATAGTATTGTGGAAGTACATAGCTATTTCATAAACATATAATTCTTTAACCTCTAGAAGTTACAGAATGTTAAAAATAGTATTGCCAGTTCTACTAGATGCTCTCTGAGGCTCTTTTCCAAGAGTCATGCTTTTGTGATACCAGCAAATGCCACTCTTCTCCAGTGTTCCTCACCAATGGCAAGTGACTGAATGCTGTGTCTTGGAGTTCAGCTTAGGGCAGTCTATCTTTAAGCCCCATGCAAGAGGGTTTCGTCTCCTTAATTGCAAAAGAACTTGTCGCAAGAAACTTTTACCAAATTCCCAGGGCCTAGGCCCAGTCTGTCATTGGGATTAGATGTTTTTCCCAGTAGTACAACACTGCATTTAAAGACTCTTTTGACTGCTCGCGGTGGCTCACACCTGTAATTCCAGCACTTTGGGAGGCTGAGGTGGACAGATCACTTGAGGTCAGGAGTTCAAGACCAGCCTGGGTAACACGGTGAAACCCTGTCTCCACTGAAAATAAAAAAATTAGCCAGGCCTGGTGGTGCATGCCTATAATTCCAGCTACTTGGGAGGCTGAAGCAGGAGAATTGCTTGAACCCAGTAGGTGGAGGTTGCAGTGAGCCAAAATCGCACCATTGCACTCCAGCCTGGGCAACAGAGCAAGACACTGTCTCAAAAATAAATAAATAAAAATAAAGACTCTTGAGGGCGGAGCAAGATGGCCGAATAGGAACAGCTCCAGTCTCCAACTCCCAGCGCGAGCGACACAGAAGACCGGTGATTTCTGCATTTTCAACTGAGGTACTGGGTTCATCTCACTAGGGAGTGCCGGACAATCGGTGCTGGTCAACTGCTGCAGCCCGACCAGCAAGAGCTGAAGCAGGGCGAGGCATCCCCTCACCTGGGAAGCACAAGGGGGAAGGGAATCCCTTTTCCTAGCCAGGAGAACTGAGACACACAACACCTGGAAAACCCATTGGGGTGGGGTAACTCCCACCCCAATACTGCGCTTTAAGGAAACGGGCACACCAGGAGATCATATCCCACACCTGGCTGGGAGGGTCCCACACCCACGGAGCCTCCCTCATTGCTAGCACAGCAGTCTGTGATCTACCGGCAAGGCAGCAGCCAAGCTGGGGGAGGGGCGCCCGCCATTGCTGAGGCTTAAGTAGGTAAACAAAGCCACTGGGAAGCTCGAACTGGGTGGAGCTCACAGCAGCTCAAGGAAACCTGCCTGTCTCTGTAGACTCCACCTCTGGGGACAGGGCACAGTAAACAATAACAAACGCAGCAGAAACCTCTGCAGACGCAAACGACTCTGTCTGACAGCTTTGAAGAGAGCAGTGGATCTCCCAACACGGAGGTTGAGATCTGAGAAGGGACAGACTGCCTGCTCAAGTGGGTCCCTGACCCCTGAGTAGCCTAACTGGGAGACATCTCCCACTAGGGGCAGTCTGACACCCCACACCTCACAGGGTGGAGTACACCCCTGAGAGGAAGCTTCCAAAGCAAGAATCAGACAGGTACACTTGCTGTTCAGCAATATTCTATCTTCTGCAGCCTCTGCTGCTGATACCCAGGCAAACAGGGTCTGGAGTGGACCTCAAGCAATCTCCAACAGACCTACAGCTGAGGGTCCTGACTGTTAGAAGGAAAACTATCAAACAGCAGACACCTACACCAAAACCCCATCAGTACGTCACCATCATCAAAGACCAGAGGCAGATAAAACCACAAAGATGGGGAAAAAGCAGGGCAGAAAAGCTGGAAATTCAAAAAATAAGAGCGCATCTCCCCCGGCAAAGGAGCGCAGCTCATCGCCAGCAACGGATCAAAGCTGGATGGAGAATGACTTTGACGAGATGAGAGAAGAAGGCTTCAGTCCATCAAACTTCTCAGAGCTAAAGGAGGAATTACGTACCCAGCACAAAGAAACTAAAAATCTTGAAAAAAAAGTGGAAGAATTCATGGCTAGAGTAATTAATGCAGAGAAGGTCATAAACGAAATGAAAGAGATGAAAACCACGACACGAGAAATACGTGACAAATGCACAAGCTTCAGTAACCGACTCGATCAACTGGAAGAAAGAGTATCAGCGATTGAGAATCAAATGAATGAAATGAAGCGAGAAGAGAAACCAAAAGAAAAAAAGAAGAAAAAGAAATGAACAAAGCCTGCAAGAAGTATGGGATTATGTAAAAAGACCAAATCTACGTCTGATGGGGGTGCCTGAAAGTGAGGGGGAAAATGGAACCAAGTTGGAAAACACTCTTCAGGATATCATCCAGGAGAACTTCCCCAACCTAGTAGGGCAGGCCAACATTCAAATCCAGGAAATACAGAGAACGCCACAAAGATACTCCTCGAGAAGAGCAACTCCAAGACACATAATTGCCAGATTCACCAAAGTTGAAATGAAGGAAAAAATCTTAAGGGCAGCCAGAGAGAAAGGTCGGGTTACCCACAAAGGGAAGCCCATCAGACTAACAGCAGATCTCTCAGCAGAAACTCTACAAGCCAGAAGAGAGTGGGGGCCAATATTCAACATTCTTAAAGAAAAGAATTTTCAACCCAGAATTTCATATCCAGCCAAACTAAGTTTCATAAGTGAAGGAGAAATAAAATCCTTTACAGATAAGCAAATGCTTAGAGATTTTGTCACCACTAGGCCTGCCTTACAAGAGACCCTGAAGGAAGCACTAAACATGGAAAGGAACAACTGGTACCAGCCATTGCAAAAACATGCCAAAATGTAAAGACCATCAAGGCTAGGAAGAAACTGCATCAACTAACGAGCAAAATAACCAGTTAATATCATAATGGCAGGATCAAGTTCACACATAACAATATTAACCTTAAATGTAAATGGACTAAATGCTCCAATTAAAAGACACAGACTGGCAAACTGGATAAAGAGTCAAGACCCATCAGTCTGCTGTATTCAGGAGACCCATCTCACATGCAGTGACATACATAGGCTCAAAATAAAGGGATGGAGGAAGATTTACCAAGCAAATGGAGAACAAAAAAAAGCAGGGGTTGCAATCCTAGTCTCTGATAAAACAGACTTTAAACCATCAAAGATCAAAAGAGACAAAGAAGGCCATTACATAATGGTAAAGGGATCAATTCAACAGGAAGAGCTAACTATCCTAAATATATATGCACCCAATACAGGAGCACCCAGATTCATAAAGCAAGTCCTTAGAGACTTAAAAAGAGACTTAGACTCCCATACAATAATAATGGGAGACTTCAACACTCCACTGTCAACATTAGACAGATCAACGAGACAGAAAGTTAACAAGGATATCCAGGAATTGAACTCATCTCTGCAGCAAGCAGACCTAATAGACATCTGTAGAACTCTCCACCCCAAATCAACAGAATATACATTCTTCTCAGCACCACATCGCACTTACTCCAAAATTGACCACATAATTGGAAGTAGAGCACTCCTCAGCAAATGTACAAGAACAGAAATTATAACAAACTGTCTCTCAGACCACAGTGCAATCAAACTAGAACTCAGGACTAAGAAACTCAATCAAAACCGCTCAACTACATGGAAACTGAACAACCTGCTCCTGAATGACTACTGGGTACATAACGAAATGAAGGCAGAAATAAAGATGTTCTTTGAAACCAATGAGAACAAAGATACAACATACCAGAATCTCTGGGACACATTTAAAGCAGTGTGTAGAGGGAAATTTATAGCACTAAATGCCCACAAGAGAAAGCAGGAAAGATCTAAAATTGACACTCTAACATCGCAGTTAAAAGAACTAGAGAAGCAAGAGCAAACACATTCGAAAGCTAGCAGAAGGCAAGAAATAACTAAGATCAGAGCAGAACTGAAGGAGATAGAAACACAAAAAACCCTCCAAAAAATCAATGAATCCAGGAGTTGGTTTTTTGAAAAGATCAACAAAATTGACAGACCGCTAGCAAGGCTAATAAAGAAGAAAAGAGAGAAGAATCAAATTGATGCAATAAAAAATGATAAAGGGGATATCACCACCAACCCCACAGAAATACAAACTACCATCAGAGAATACTATAAACACCTCTATGCAAATAAACTGGAAAATCTAGAAGAAATGGATAATTTCCTGGACACTTATACTCTTCCAAGACTAAACCAGGAAGAAGTTGAATCCCTGAATAGACCAATAGCAGACTCTGAAATTGAGGCAATAATTAATAGCCTACCAACCAAAAAAAGTCCAGGACCAGATGGATTCACAGCTGAATTCTACCAGAGGTACAAGGAGGAGCTGGTACCATTCCTTCTGAAACTATTCCAAACAATAGAAAAAGAGGGAATCCTCCCTAACTCATTTTATGAGGCCATCATCATCCTGATACCAAAGCCTGGCAGAGACACAACAAAAAAAGAGAATTTTAGACCAATATCCCTGATGAACATCGATGCAAAAATCCTCAATAAAATACTGGCAAACCGGATTCAGCAACACATCAAAAAGCTTATCCACCATGATCAAGTGGGCTTCATCCCTCGGATGCAAGGCTGGTTCAACATTCGCAAATCAATAAACATAATCCAGCATATAAACAGAACCAAAGACAAGAACCACATGATTATCTCAATAGATGCACAAAAGGCCTTTGACAAAATTCAACAGCCCTTCATGCTAAAAACGCTCAATAAATTCGGTATTGATGGAACGTACCTCAAAATCATAAGAGCTATTTATGACAAACCCACAGCCAATATCATACTGAATGGGCAAAAACTGGAAAAATTCCCTTTGAAAACGGGCACAAGACAGGGATGCCCTCTCTCACCACTCCTATTCAACATAGTGTTGGAAGTTCTGGCTAGGGCAATCAGGCAAGAGAAAGAAATCAAGGGTATTCAGTTAGGAAAAGAAGAAGTCAAATTGTCCCTCTTTGCAGATGACGTGATTGTATATTTAGAAAACCCCATTGTCTCAGCCCAAAATCTCCTTAAGCTGATAAGCAACTGCAGCAAAGTCTCAGGATACAAAATTAATGTGCAAAAATCACAAGCATTCTTATACACCAGTAACAGACAAACAGAGAGCCAAATCATGAATGAACTTCCATTCACAATTGCTTCAAAGAGAATAAAATACCTAGGAATCCAACTTACAAGGGATGTAAAGGACCTCTTCAAGGAGAACTACAAACCACTGCTCAGTGAAATAAAAGAGGACACAAACAAATGGAAGAACATACCATGCTCATGGATAGGAAGAATCAATATTGTGAAAATGGCCATACTGCCCAAGGTAATTTATAGATTCAATGCCATCCCCATCAAGCTACCAATGAGTTTTACAGAATTGGAAAAAACTGCTTTAAAGTTCATATGGAACCAAAAAAGAGCCCGCATCTCCAAGACAATCCTAAGTCAAAAGAACAAAGCTGGAGGCATCATGCTACCTGACTTCAAACTATACTACAAGGCTACAGTAACCAAAACAGCATGGTACTGGTACCAAAACAGAGATATAGACCAATGGAACAGAACAGAGTCCTCAGAAATAATACCACACATCTACAGCCATCTGATCTTTGACAAACCTGAGAGAAACAAGAAATGGGGAAAGGATTCCCTCTTTAATAAATGGTGCTAGGAAAATTGGCTAGCCATAAGCAGAAAGCTGAAACTGGATCCTTTCCTTACTCCTTATACGAAAATTAATTCAAGATGGATTAGAGACTTAAATGTTAGACCTAATACCATAAAAATCCTAGAGGAAAACCTAGGTAGTACCATTCAGGACATAGGCATGGGCAAAGACTTCTTGTCTAAAACACCAAAAGCAACGGCAGCAAAAGCCAAAATTGACAAATGGGATTTCATTAAACTAAGGAGCTTCTGCACAGCAAAAGAAACTACCATCAGAGTGAACAGGCAACCTACAGAATGGGAGAAAATTTTTGCAATCTACTCATCTGACAAAGGGCTAATATCAAGAACCTACAAAGAACTCAAACAAATTTACAAGAAAAAAACAAACCACCCCATCAAAAAGTGGGCAAAGGTTATGAACAGACATTTCTCAAAAGAAGACATTCATACAGCCAACAGACACATGAAAAAATGCTCATCATCACTGGCCATCAGAGAAATGCAAATCAAAACCACAATGAGATACCATCTCACACCAGTTAGAATGGCAATCATTAAAAAGTCAGGAAACAACAGGTGCTGGAGAGGATGTGGAGAAATAGGAACACTTTTACACTGTTGGTGGGATTGTAAACTAGTTCAACCATTATGGAAAACAGTATGGCGATTCCTCAAGGATCTAGAACTAGATGTACCATATGACCCAGCCATCCCATTACTGGGGATATACCCAAAGGATTATAAATCATGCTGCTATAAAGACACATGCACACGCATGTTTATTGCGGCACTATTCACAATAGCAAAGACTTGGAATCAACCCAAATGTCCATCAGTGACAGACTGGATTAAGAAAATGTGGCACATATGCACCATGGAATACTATGCAGCCATAAAAAAGGATGAGTTTGTGTCCTTTGTAGGGACATGGATGCAGCTGGAAACCATCATTCTTAACAAACTATCACAAGAACAGAAAACCAAACACTCACTCATAGGTGGGAACTGAACAATGAGATCACTTGGACTCGGGAAGGGGAACATCACACACCGGGGCCTATCATGGGGAGGGAGGTGGGAGGAGGGATTGCATTGGGAGTTATACCTGATGTAAATGACTAGTTGATGGGTGCTGACGAGTTGATGGGTGCAGCACACCAACATGGCACAAGTATACATATGTAACAAACCTGCACGTTATGCACATGTACCCTAGAACTCAAAGTATAATAATAAAAACATAAATAAATAAAATAAAATAAAATAAAATAAAAAATAAAGACTCTTAACTTTTCAGCAGTTACCCATTTCATCATGTCTGAAGTTTTCTGGCTTTCAAAATTATAAATGTATCATTCTGAATTTTAATATTAGTTATTTTATTCTTTTAACATCTTCCAATTTTATCAAAATACTGGTGGTGCCAGTGGTATCAAGCTTAATGTCAGTATTTTCAGTTAGAAGTTTTTTTGCCCCCCATGAGAGCCTTTTTTTTTTTTTTTTTTCTTAAAGAAACGTGGTCTTGCTATGTTGCCCAGACTGGTCTAAAACTCCTGACCTCAAGCGATCCTGCTCCAGCCTCCCCGAGTGCTAGGATTACAGGTGTGAGCCACTGCACCTATCCCTGCGTTTTTTTCTTAAGTATTTTTATTTAGTTGTAGTAAGTGGATGAAAGGTTTAATAAGTAGGATATTTCCAGTTTCTGGCAAATTTTTACTTTTATTCAAGATGCTTTTATAGCAGTATTGATCTTTATGTTCAGTATCTTGACAAGTCTCTAATAATAAATGTGTCGAGCTGGTTTTTAAAAGGTAAATAGAAAAATGAAGGTAGGTGTTGAAAATGTTTTGCTCTTTCCCTTGTAGAGTTATAGAAAAGCCATCCTTTAAGCTGTGTACTTTTAATAATCTCAAACTCTGAGGTCTTCAACAGCTTGAAAATGGTCTTGCAGCAACAGTTATAGGTCATATAATGCTCAAATTGCTGTTTTGAGTGAGCCTGTGCCAGAGGATAATCACTAACCATGGTTGATTAAATTCAGTTCCTCCTGTGCTTTTTTAGAGGCTCTTTATCCAAGTGTTTGATTCTTCCTGGCTATTTGAACCTAGTGTCATGCATTTTCAGTCTTTCTTGTATTTGTCACACAATGGCAAGAAAATGATTGAAAAATCAATATGATAAAAATGTCTTCTCATTTAGGAAAAGTCCTGAAAATATTAGTCATTCAGAGCAACTCAAGGAAAAAGAGAAGCAAGGATTTTTCAGGTCAATGAAAAAGAAAAAGAAGAAATCTCAAACAGTAAGTAGATGGCCAATTTATATATATAATAACATGTTTCTGCATTATTCAATGGATACTTTACACTTTGCACTTGGCAATCAAAGTTGATTGTTTTCTTATTGAGACCTGACATTTATGCACTGTATTATGTCTCTTTCTGAAATTCTATACAACTATCCTCTCAACAGAACCTTTTCGACATTCAACAGAATCTCCAGGAATAGAAGAAATTTAATTTGGATGAGAGAGAACACTTTAAGCCTTTCTCAGTATACTTCTTATCTATGTGGGTTTATGTTCACGTAAAAACTTTGAAGACACAGGATTTGTTTCTCTCTGGGGGTTTAAAGATATGCAAAAACTTAGGAAATGGGTTTTGGTTTACTTTTAAATCTTGAAATTTGTAAATAACCATCATTCCTTATTCTCTTTTGGCTGGTTATAGAATTCCTACGTTGACAGGTGTGTTTCAGAGTTGTATAGTCACAAAGATCGTATCTGGGATTTTAGGGCTTGCGTTAGAAGGAAAGTATGTTTGCCTTTTGATTGCGCTGTGGGCTGGAATGCACCTTATCTCCTGGGAGCCCTCTGGCTGAACAAAGAGCTGGCTCCATGGGACTGTTCACATCACTTCACTGAACCACCCAAGCAGGGATCCTGCTGGTTTAGTGATGTGAGAACCTTGGGGAAACCCGGCCTGTAGGACAGCAGCAGGAGTAGTTCTTCCCCTAGATGAGGCTGCATCCCCTTTTTCTTTATGACAACTTCAAGGCTAAATAAGGTAGAGTTAGCTGTTTTTATTTATTTATTTATTTATTTATTTATTTATTTATTTATTTTAGAGACAGGGTCTCACTCTGTTGCCCAGGCTGGAGTGCAGTGGTGTGATCTCGGCTCCCTGCAACCTCTACCTCCTGGGCTCAAGTGATCTCCCACCTCAGCCTCCCAAATAACTGAGTGCACGCCATCACGCCCAGCTAATTTTTTGTATTTCCTATAGAGACAGGGTTTCACCATGTTGCCCAGGCTGGTCTTGAACTCCTGAGCTCAAGCAATCAGCCCACTTAGGCCTCCCAAAGTGCTAGGTGTGAGCCACTGTGCCTGGCCTAGTTAGCCATTTTGAATGGTTTTGGTTCTAGTTTTACTTCATACATAATTTATTCTCTTTTATTTGAAGAGGGAAAAGACATAATCAAAACGGCCTATTCAGATGGATTTCATTGATTTCATCTGTAAGTTTAGTAGATTAGACCCAGTGTTTCTGAGGCCCTTTCTATTACGAAAATTATAGAATTATGACTCAATGGGAAGTAGATTAGATAGATGTTCATAGCAATGTGTATAAATAACCTGAAGTAAGCATTTTTATCTCACAGATGTTCTAGAAATGTTAGCAAATACCTTCCTAGATTATCTTTCTAGAACATTCTTTCACTTGCTTGCTTGTTAAATTTATGTATTTCCTTATAAAATAAATGTGAGTTCATTATAGAAAATTTGAGAAAAAGAAAAAGATTGTTTTAAATCTTAATACCCTACCGCAACTAGTATTAGGATTTTGGTATATTTCCCTCTAGCTGTTTAACCTTTACATATGTTTGTGGAAACTAGGTGTGGGGTTTTTTTTGTTTCGTTTTGTTTTAAGTTTTAAATTAGAGCAATCCTTTTAGTACAATTTTGTATTCTGGCTTTTAACAGTTTATCTATCTATATCTACATGCACAGAATATTTATGTTACTACAAATACTTTATTATCTTGAGTCCTAATGGCTGCATAATATTTCTGAAGTATTCATTTAAAAAACTGCCCATATTTTTAACTGAAGCTTACTTTTAAAACGTCAAATCAAAATGCCACTCACTCAGATACTACTACATTTGTTACTTAGACTGGGTGAACAAATAGACCTGATTTAACCTAGGAATACTTAAAATGTTTAAAGTGTTAATAAAACTTTTATCATTGTCTGTAGAACATGTTTCTCTATCATGAACATTAAAGTTTGGCTACCTCCTGACTACTGGTATTTTTATTTTGTGGTTTTTGTTCTAAACCACAGGTCTCCTGGCATTGTGGGGTGATTAAGTGGTAGGAAGTAGGAAAGATTAAGGAATTGAAGGTGTTTTTGTATATAGATTTAGATTTTGATGTTTGCTGTAGAGCAACATTAAACCTAAAGTCCCTGGCTCACTGTGGCACAAGTGGAGTATACATGTTGACTGACTTTATTATTCAGAATTTAGTTAAATTTTAGATATTTTAGTAGTATAGATTAGAGTAAAAAGGAAAATAACCATTCTCTAATATCGTTTCCACTTAAACTTTTTATTAGGCTTTCATAAATTTCCTTTTTGATATGTAAAGTAACTGCAAAATATCTCTGCATAGGCCATAATGCCTTAATCTTTACTAACCCAAAAGTTGTTTGTACCTCTGCATCTTTTCATTAAATGAAAAATAAAATTTAAGGGCTTTGGGATTTCCAAAGAGCACTCAGTACAGCCTTCCAAACCTCAGAGTCCTAAACCTGACATTGGGTTAACTCTGACTACTTTGAATGAGCATTTAAACAGTTAATTGTTTTTCACTTTCTAGAACTCAGCAAAAAGAAACTACATAGAATAAGCTTCAAAAGATTTAAGGCATTGTGGCCTTTGCATAAGATTCCAAAAGAATAAAAATCTGATGCCCAGTGTACATAGAGACTCATGACATGTTAAAGCTGAGGTGGATCCTAAATCTAGTTGAATTTTTTTATTCACTAGTATAGGAACTGAGCCCAAGCAAGTCATGGGCTTGCTTCGAAGCCCAAAAATTACGTAATCAATTGGGAGAACCAGAACTGGGTTCTCCTAAATACCAAGTCCAGGCTCAGTTTATACTGTGGACCTGCCTCTGTGGAGAGCCTCTAGGAGCTCTCCTCTGGCCTCTTTAGCGATGCAAGTTAAACTCTTCCTCAGGGTTCCTGTCATTGGAACAAGAAAATTTATGGGATGTTTTACTCAAATCTCTTTTTACGGATACCCTTAAAAGATTACCTAAATACCTGAATACCTTCATGTACATTCTAGTTCTCTGATAATTGAGATATCCAAATCAGGGGAAAGTGTTGCCCCAAAAAAAAAAAAAAAATTCTGTATTGTAAAGGTGTCTGCTTCGACTCAAGCAAATCTGGAAGCTCCCTTGGGAAATCTGGCTTCGGTTACATATCCAGAGTTACATAAGTCCTCAGAGCATATGGTGACTTTGCCAACTTGGTAATTGTATCCTAGTTAGTTAGTATCTCAACTTGTGATGATGCTTCCAATTAAATATTGAAATTTCTGTTTCTTCCCTTTGAAAACCAGTATTCTGAATTGTGCTAAATGTTTTCCATTGGGTAAATATTTCTAGCAGTACAGAATAAGGCCTCTTATTCAACATTAGTATCCCACCACAGTGATCAATACCTCTTCCTAGTGATGTTTTCAGGCTTAAAAGTTGACCAAATTTGAAAGGGTTTCCAGTATGTTGGGATTTTTTTTTCTTCTAATAGGCAAATTACATGGTAGATTTTTTACTTGCTGAAGTCCTCTCTAGCAATTAGGAGAAGATTGAAGTTTATCAGTAGCTCTTTAACACAATTCTTTGTAACAATATTTCTGATAGTAAAAATTATTTAATGTGTAATAAGCTTAATGTTACGAGTAGGTGTGTCTAGGTCTCTCGACATTCCTACTAGAGGTATTGATCACGATCTCACATTATATACTTGGAAGAAGTTTGTGCTTGTCTTGAATTTGCATTATTGACATCTTCACGTCCAGGTGAGAATTGGCACAGAACCTCTATAGATGCACAGCACCGAGATTCTTTCAGTGACTGTTAATATTTAGCAATTTGAGGGCTTCCAAGGGCTAGTAGTTTCAATAAGCACTTTTTTTTTTTTTTTTTTTTTTTGCAATTAGTTTATTTGTATCTTATATTGCAGACAGATTCCACCAACGGGGAGAATCCAAGCATCAAGAAATCCCTCTTTCCTCTTTTTAATTCAAAGAATCATTTAAAGCATAGTTCTTCTTTGAAAAAGCTTCCTGTAGTCACTCCACCCATGGTACCCGTTTTTATGTATGGTAGCCCTGAAAACTGCTCCAGTAAACTTGTTTTACTGATGACAACAGCATGTCTTATTTTCATGAGGTCATATTCTCTTTATGCTAGTTAAGTACGTGAGCCAGTTCCATAAATTCACTGGGATATAAATTGATTGCCATTCTTCTGAATCAGTTAAGAAAGTTGAAGCACAAAGTCTATTAAGCAGACAGACTAGTGAAAGGCTAGTTTGTCTTGTCTGATTAGCCAATTATGGGCAGATAACATTTATAAAAGCCTGTATTTTATGTAAGGAATTCTATTAACATTTACAGTTAACAAATGTCTTTGCATTTGACTCACAGAGTTTGTTAACACTTGATTGGCAATTTGTCTTTTTGAAGCCAAGTTGAATTGACCAAATTGAATGAGCTAACAGGCTCCATGAAAAAACAGCTTGTATCCTTGTCTGGCTTGAGCTTTTGCTGGTCAGTTTAAAACCAGGGCTTTTGCTTGGCATTTGACATTACTCTTCTATGTTCACCAAAGCTGGTGAATAGACCAGTTGCATTCATCTGGAATTTGTGGCACAGATTTCCAGCATTTCTCTAGTACATAATGATAGATCCAGATATATCAGACAATGATTTGGGAATATGACCTAAACCATACTTTCTCACTTTGCTATCCTTGAAAAGCCTACCAGACTTCTTTGGCACTACCAAATACAATGTTTGGATCATTTTCCCAGCAGAAAAAAATTTGTTTTATTGAACTGGTTCATAACCTAACTGCAATATGGAATGAGGATACGACAGCAATTCCTGGTATAGCCCAATTTAACTGCTCTCTCTTACAGCGACTAAAACTAACAGCATGGGAATGCTTTAAGGGTTGAGGTTTAACAAAGCTGCATGACATCTGCCAATTTTTCCTAATGCAGGGAAAATTATTAAGAGGGCAGAAGAATTTAGCATCACTTGCATTGTGAACATTGGGAGAGATTGGGGTTCTTTTTTTACTGGATCATTTGAGTTTTGGTTTGGTGTGCTTTTTAGTTTGGTTCTCCTATTGGGTGTGGTTGCATATCTTAATTAGGCTTATTAGTGTGCTTATTGAATGCTTGTCCATATTTTGCTCTAGGTACCCAATTCCGACAGCCCTGATCTTCTAACGTTGCAGAAATCCATTCATTCTGCTAGCACTCCAAGCAGCAGACCAAAGGAGTGGCGCCCCGAGAAGATCTCAGATCTACAGACCCAAGTGAGTGGATCCTGCACCATTCCTAGACTCTCCAACTCTGCAGTAACTGTCCTGAGGAGCGGGGAGGGCGTGGTAGAGAAAACTTAGCTTCTCAATGTTACAGTAAGGCTGAGCACCTCCTCAAAATAGACCCTCAGTTATACCCAGATGCATCTTGTGAGCCAGGATGAATCTTGCTTCAGTGACCCATGTTCTACTGGGAAAGATGCAAGCTTCCGTTAGCCTTCACCTAGCTGGAGGCAATTGAAGATGTAGTCCCAGCCCACAAATACAGCCCAGGAAAGAGCTGAGCTGTGTTAAAGAACCATAATTCATGGTAAAAAATGAGGCATGCCATAACATTTCAGGCAGGATGAACAGAGATGGTAGGAAGATTAAGGTTTCATTAAAAGTAATAGCATACAAATTGAAAGACAGGTATGATAAGTTTTCTTGAAAGAATATTTCAACTCCTGAAATCCATACCATTTTTTACAGGAAACAGGCAAACAGTTGCATTAGGAACTACATATTAGACTGTATTACGTAGTCACATTTATCTTCCATAATGGAGGAATAAGCAGAAACTGAATCAGTAAATTTTTCAGGTATCTGAGGTTTATTTCCTTTAAACAACTATTTTGGTTGGAAATTTTGTAATGTATCTTTTCAGTATCCCATAATGAACATTTTGGCTTTTGATATTGAATATTTTATGAATCCCTTATTCTTCTGCACTATAATTTTTGACAACCCTCCAGAGCTTTTGAGGCCATAGGATTACTTGTATCTGTGATTTCTTGTGTCACAGATTTCTGTGATTGGGAGAGCAGACTACTTTTTTTTTTTTTTTTTTTTTTTTCCTGAGACAGGGCCTCACTCCCATTGCCCAGGCTGGAGTACAATGGCACAAACTCAGTTCACTGCATCCTTGACCTCCCTGTGCTCAGGCAATCCTCCCACCTCAGCCTCCCAAGTAGCTGGAACTACAGCTGTGCGCCACCACACCTGGCTAATTTTTTGTATTTTTAGTAGAGACAGGGTTTTGCCATGTTGCCCAGGCTGGTCTCGAACTCCCGGACTCGAGTGATCCACCTGCCTCTGCCTCCCAAAGTGCTGGGATTACAGGGATGAGCCACCATGACCAGCCTCTGTTTACTCTTTTTAACTGTAAGCTGTTGCATAGAACTGCTGACAGAAGTTCCCCATATTCCCATTGTATTTGCCCCAGCTATTTATATTTTCTGCTTCTAACATAATATAAGCTGGGGGTGGTGGAAGCATAGAGAACCAGATATCCAAGTTTATTGGATATGTATCCAAACTAAAGAGATAAGCCTGTGAGTGAGGGCCTGCTTCTCTATTTCCAATTTCAAAACAAAACAAAAAGAATAGAGAGCTTTAGAACTTTCTTTGTGAAACCATTTCTTTTGCCAAGAAGCTCTTCTGTCTTCTCTCTTCTCTCTTTCTTTCTGGCAAGGTCTTACTCGATCACTCAGGCTGGAGTGCAGTGGCAAGATTATGGCTCACTGCAGCCTTGACCTCCTGGACTCGAGCCATTCTCCCACCTCAGCCTCCAGAGTAACTGGAACTACAGGCATATGCCACCATACATGGCTAGTTTTTTAATTTTTTTATAGAGATGGGGTCTCGCCTTGTTGCCTAGGCTAGAAACTCTTTTCAAATAACTTTATAGCTCTTGCTGAATGCAGATTATTGTAACTGCTTGATAGTTACATGTGGTCAAGGCTGTAAAAATCACCAGGAGTCTCATCATGTTATACCAATTTAATTATTTTTAAAAAGCCACTTTTGAGCACTTAGAGTGTACAGTGTACTATGCTACCTCCTGTAGGGAGCACAAAGCTTTCTTGGGAAGACTTTGGAATGATGATGGAGAATACTTTCCCCTGAAACAGTATCTACTTGAGTCAATTCTGAAGCCATTTACCTTGGGTTTCTGTGCCTAGTTCCTTCAAATCTTGTAATGTTCCTTGAGTTCATCAACATTTTATTCCAACTTTGCTGAGCCCTTAAATGCATGTCCCTTATACCATGACACTTACAGCAAAGGTACTCTGACAATTGGCCTCAGAGGGGCCCCAAGGCTAGGGTTGTAGCCTAAGTGGCCAAGTCCAGCAGTTGTGACTGGCTGTGAATTTCCAAGTGCTTTCCATGTCTCTTCTGAGATCAAGGAAGAGGAGATTGAGCCATCATCTTTCATCGTTCAGGAGCATGAGGCTCAGGAGTTGTCCAGTGAGGAGACTGCTCTGAGGCTCCTCCCCTCTGCCCTGAAGTCAGTCTCCCTCCTTGATGCAGCACCTGGGGGTGTCCAGCTGCACAGTAGACAGACAGGGCGGACCACTGTGAGCCCATGTTAGGAATTGAAGGCCTCCTGTGAATAAATTATTTAGATAGTTCTGTTGGAGTTTTGCATGTTTCTTTGTGCTTTGCATTTTCAATGCCCAAATGTTACCCTCCCCCTCTCAAAAAAAAAAGTAAAGCAAGGGAACATTTGAATTTTGTAATATCGAGAGAGGGAAATCGGGGAGATGAGAACAAAAAGGGCTATACGACTTGTAGTTGAGTACATTGCTAACTAAAACATTCCATATTTTCAGCTTCTCTTGCTGCTAGATACGGCTGTGTACTTAAGTTCTAGCTGGTGAAATATAAGTGGAAGCATTGTGTGGAGCCTTTGGGAAGTCTTCTCAAAACAGAGAAACATACACCTTTTGCTCTGTCTCCTTCCTGCTGGTTGAAGCATGAGATCCCCTGGTTAGAGATAGGATGCAACCAGGTAGATGAGCCTGGGCCTTTGATTGACTGCCATACCAGCTCTGTGATTTCTAGGCTTTTCCATTAAAGAATAATACAATCTTGTTTGAAGAAAACCCAAAGAACAGATCTGGCTGGGCCAGCTCCTCCTTGCACATGCTTGCCCTTCCTGGTCACGCCCAGTCACCTCAGGTCTAAGCCACCTTCCCTCCCCAGACTTATGGTCACTCTAACTTGAATCCCGTGTGCATTCTCATCCTTTCTTTCAGAGCCAGCCATTAAAATCACTGCGCAAGTTGTTACATCTCTCTTCGGCCTCAAATCACCCGGCTTCTTCAGACCCCCGCTTCCAGCCCTTAACAGCTCAACAAACCAAAAATTCCTTCTCAGAAATTCGGATTCACCCCCTGAGCCAGGCCTCTGGCGGGAGCAGCAACATCCGGCAGGAGCCCGCACCGAAGGGCAGGCCAGCCCTCCAGCTGCCAGGTCAGATGGATCCTGGTTGGCACGTGTCCTCTGTGACCAGGAGTGCCACAGAGGGCCCTTCCTACTCTGAACAGCTGGGTGCCAAGAGTGGGCCAAATGGGCACCCCTATAACAGAACAAATCGCTCACGAATGCCAAATCTGAATGATTTAAAAGAGACAGCCTTGTAATTTGTGCTGGTAGGGGGAAGGGGTGGGCAGACAAGCCAGTGGGGGAGGGGTGGGGAAGGGTGGGCTGGGCTTGGGGCATGGGCCGGGCCAAGTGGTGAGCCAGTATTTTCAGCTTTATGAAGGTGTGTGCAATATTGCATGTGTTGGGGCCGTCGAGCTCCTCGCGGCCACAAATGCTAGTCAGGGATCTTAGAGCCACAGGAGTTCCTTAGGAATCGCCACTCCCCACAGGTCTTGTGTGAGAATAGATAGAGTGTGCCACTGAGGAAGAAGAAATTCTTGGCAGTTTCTCCCCCTTACATTCCAGCTTTAGTGCAATCTCTGTTGAACTTGGTAACGCCAGGATGTGTCCTGGCACTGCAAGGGATAGGAAAATCATGTTGACCGATGCCCTTACTACATATTTTTTTCTGCCTAGACTAAATGTGGGGTTTATTGTAATCCAAGAGTATCCCTTTGAAGGGTTAGCAGATGAACTGTATGTCTTAAATTGTTTTCTAAACTTCCATATTTGATAGGATTTGTAACATTTATTTATAATTAATATTGTACTGTTATAATCATATCTTTTATGTTATAATGTAAAGTTATTTTGAGCTGTTTGAAACATTGTGAAGCAGTGGGACAGCTACAGTAGTTTCTATAAAAACTAAACAGTAACATTTATATATTGCATCAGGAGTATTTTATTCTATATATAAATATATATATGGTAAATATCTGTTTTATAAATATATTCATTTAAAGAAAGTATCGTTATGACACTATCTGCCATATTTTTATACATTTGTGATATGAAGTGAGTATTATACTTCTAATAAAGGGAGTTGAATTGTGGCTACACGTGACTGTAACAGTATGAACCTTGCTCAACTTTTAGGCCCCAGCAGTAGCCTCTAGACATCCTTGGTAGCAGACGAGATGCAGCATCTCTTTCCAAACCTGCAGGGGAAGAAAGTCAGATAGGCCAGTGAGAATTCAGCAGGCCTGGTTTCCGTCCTCACACACTTGGCTCCTGTTTGTGTCCAGGGACGTTACTTGCACACAGGGGAGAATAGATTGAGGCATTACTCGTGGGTCTTTGTAGAGAGAATGTGCTCTTCCACTTAGCATTAGTGTAGAGCGTAGACCAAAGATTTGCCAGTGAACATTCCTTGTTGTGAGATCATAAGAGGTACCTGTCTGCAGATCTTGCAAACCAGCTCTATGCTCCTCAATATTGTCCACTGTCCCGGAGACTCTTGGCTGATGGGGTGTGAGATATATGTGTGGCATTTCTATTTCTGAATGCCTTTTTTGCTCTTGCTTTCTCCAATACCATATTTAAAAGGCTCCTGGAGCAATTCCAGATAGAGAAAAAATTACTCTATCCATTTTTTTCTTCCTGGGGCTGTCCACTTATGACAAGGTTTTCATGCACACCTGTTACACACACAACCCCTATCAGAACAGGACCTATTTTCCCCTCATCTGATCTCTTTCAGCTCCCAAGTTACTCCCAAGTATCATCAAACCCTTTGGCCATCAAGTGTTATCCTCCCATGCCTCTGGGTCATCCTTGAGGGAAGTCACCTCAGCACTGTCGTCTATCAGTAGTAGTGGATTTTTGGAAGTAGTCTCTTAGCAATAATACTTTTAAAGGTCCCTCCCACCCCTCAAAGAGATAACTTCTCAGTATTTATTACTTGTCCTCAAATTCTGAGTGTCAGCCCCTGAATCAAGTCAGCTATAATCGAAATGTGCTGTTACTGTTAACCCTCCCCCAAGATTTTGAGGATCATAGCTCTGATGATTATGAAGATTATAAAGACTAAAGTCCTAGTTTCCCTGAAGCTTAAATTGTGCACATATTGCATTTTTATATAAATACTATAATGTGTATTGATTAGATAGATAGGTTATTTTAAGGTGCTTTTTATTTAATTTTAATAAATGTAATAGGCACTAAAATGAAACTCGACTGGGTACTATTATTGAAACAATTTGACTCAAATCAATAGTTTTGCATGCTCTTTAGTTCTTTTTCTGTCTTACTTCTTTCACCAGTTCAGTACTGTTTGGGTAGCTCTGAATTCTGGCTTTTCCCAGGCAGCTGCTTGATGATACAAGTGAGGTGGACCATCAGCAGTTTGCCTGGACACTAATGACTCTAAAAGGGTGTGTATTTAACTCTTCTTTTTCATACTAGATCTCTACCTTGTATTCCCCCCTTGCAAACCAGAAACTACACTTTTTTTCTCTGGAAAGACTTCTCACTGTGCTATGCGCTTAGGAACTGCACGGTCCCGTTGCCATGCTGTGGCATTCGAGGCTCGTTGTCACCTAGGGGCTGGTTTCCCATGTTGTCATCCTTGTTAACACTGGGATCTCAGATGTTTGCAGAACATTTCTATTCATGATGGTTCTTCAAAGAAGGGCTAGAATATTTGCCTTCTACCTAGAGCAAAGTAAACCTAATTGCTGAAGAGTCAATACGTACTTTTTGTACATTCCCAGATTTGAGCCAGAAAATACCTACAGATATCTACATATGTTTTCAACCAGTGTTTTCGAGGTAGCTCTTTAATCTTCTTCTCAGCTTTTGTCTGTTCTGACTTTTCATCCAATAAGCTGTAAGTGAACTATAATCTGCATTTCTAGCATGCAATTCTCTTCCTGCTCACGAAGGGGGGATGATAAAGTTTTCTCTCAGACCTAATGGGCCCTCTCTTAGCTTTTAACTGTTGTTTTCCCCTCTTGATGAAGAATTATTGACATCACAAACATTGCCATCTATGATAGAAAGGACTTGATTTAAAGTCAGAAAAATTTGCCTTTTCTTTAGGAAGGGGAATTCGTGACATCCATGTCCTGTTATCGGCCCTAACTTCCTAAAGAAGAAAAAGGGTGAATGAAAGCTTATGTTACTTTTATGAAAGTATCACTGATCTCCTTTGGAAAAGAAACTCTGCTTCACTGTTTTTCTACCTTTATTTCTCTGCTGTCCTTGTTTTTCCTCTCTAAAGTTCTAAATACACTTTAACTGAACCTTGTTTGGTCTTGCTCTAAAATTTAGCCTTTCTCTAGAGTCTAAGACCAAAAGGGAGTGCTTCATGCTGAGGGACTCAAGTGAGCTGACTCTACAGCTGTGGTTCTCAACTAGGGGCAGATTTGCCCCATGGGCACATTTGGCGATGTCTGGGGACATTTGGTTGTCACAGCTGAGGGTGATGGTGTGCTACTGGCATCAAGTGGATAGAGGCCAGGGATGCTGCTAAACACCCTGCCATGCACAGGACAGCCCCCCAAACAAACAGTGCTCCAGCCCCAAGCACCACTGGTGCCCAGGTTGAGAAACCCTGCCCTACACCATCCCAAGCCCACCAGTCTGCAGAGCTTGGCTCTGGCCTTGTTCTTTCCAGGCTACAGTACTGCAGGTATGAATTCTTCAACATCACATTCTCTTAAGAGTCTTCGACCACTATTCCTGAATCCTTGGAATCCTATTGTTCGTTTCCATTGTCTTGGGCCTGCTAAAAGGTGCATACTTTGGAAGGAGACCAGAGTTACTTTATAGGTGTTGGAGAACTTAAATTCTAGGTTAGCATCCTTAGAAAATCTTTCATAGAGCCATGAGGCTTATATTTAGAAGCAAGCAACAGCCTGGCAGATTGGCATGATTTTTACCAACTGCTCGAAGGCATCCATGGCTTTTAGCTGTGTCTCCCGAAAGAAAATGTCTTTGTTTTTTATTCAAGTCATTTAATAGCTCTTTACAAATATTAGCATATGGCAGACCAATTAGAAGCAAAAAAGTCCGTATTGGTGGTTGTGATGTGGCTGTTATATAGAAGTATTTGTGCTGTATGCTTTGGTTAAATCTGTTTTAAAACATGCTTTAAGATTCACCTTACGCAGTTGTACTTTAATTCTAAACTCAGAGCTATGCTGTCAGTCTCTAGTCACGCCGTGTATTATAAAGTATGTTGTGGTTGTAGAGTTAGCCAGTTTAGCATGTTCCTAATCTGAGAATTAGTGGACTATACTAGGAAATGCTATCCCATTGTCCCTTTCCAGCCCCTCTTAGTTAAGATCATAGTATCCTCACTTCTTAAACTAGTCTTTAGAGTAAATAAGGAAAAAAGCCATTTATTTTCTTCTAGCCATGTATTATTGAGAATGACTCATAGTGTACAACTTTTTTTCAAAGGCCAGAGGATTACTTTTCAAGTGTGTAGAAAGATCTATTTCTGTTCACCTAGGAGCTGGTGGTGACTGAACTCTTTCAGCAAGGGCAGTGGCTCAGTGTGATGCAGTGCTGGAGCTCAGCTGGGACTCAGTAAATCTGCACATTCTCTGCTGGTCAGAACATGTTTCCTGGATAGCATTGTTTTTCTATCTAGAAGTTCGTTACCTCCTGCATGGTAGTGGGATATTGAGCTCTCTGTGGGTTCTAAGATCCACAGACTCATACTTTTGTGAACTTTGGAATGTGGTAGGGTACATTGAACCAAGTCAGAAAATAGTGAAATATTTCCTTGCCTCCTTCAGTTCATCACTAAGAAAGTGTGCAGGCAGAGAAAACTTACTTACGGTTTAAGAAACCACAATTCTGGTTTTTTTGAAAGGGGACATAGAAAAGACAGTACAAAGGTTGTAAGTGTCCTGTCGCTAATTCCCAGGGCCAGAATCTCACAAGAAGGTCCTCTCAGAGACTTAAAAGCCTAGCTTACAAAAATAACCAGAAACCAAACTTGTAAGCAGTTATGATTTCTTCCTTTTGCTTCTTGACCAGCTGAGATACAGAATATCTTGAGGTCTGGTTCAGCTGATGAAAAATTCTGTCTCAGAAATGATGAGTAAGAAATCATGCAAGAAAATGAAGTCCCTCATCTATCTGCATACATGCGATGTGGGAGAAGTAGAGTGGCTAGGAAACTCTGGGCCTGCTGCCCCTTCGATTCTTTTTCTTTGTGAATTGAATGTACTATACAAATGGTAGGCTTTCATGTGAGCCAGTTACTACATGAATCTTCATTTCCCACAGTGGTTTGTTCATTCATCAGCGTTAGGCTTGGTCCTGGCTCCATCTTTCTCCTCTCCGGGCACTGACCCCACCCTTCCATGTATTTACTGTAGGCTATTAAATATGATCATGACCCGCCTTGCATTTTCATTCATCAACTGTTTACTCCCAAATTTAAGGGAAGTTTGTCTCATTTTGCCAGAAAAAAATTGTAATAGTTGGCACGCTGGATTTGTAGGGCCAGCAAAATTGCGGCAGTGAAACTAGTTTCACTTCTAAAGCCCTTCATTTCTCACAAGGTTAAGCTCTCGAAACCCCATTTGATCCTTGGGTCCTATTTCGATCCTCCTTTGGAATCTAAAAATCGGTCTCCATGTTGTATGCAGATTAGAAGTTGCCTTGTTCGTTACTCTTCCAACACAGAGTATCAGGGAGAAAGAGGCCTTATCTGTTCCTCCATCCCCCCTGTTTTGACAGACTGCTAAGAATTCCTCAGGACTTCCTTTGGTTGGGGATTTTACTTTCCCAAAAGTCTGATCTGATTTCTTTCAGGGGTAGACAAGCTTGTCCTAGTGCTCTGCTTCAGGTCTGATCAGAAGAAACCCAGGAATAGAAAAGGTAGATGCCTTGACTTTTGTCCCTGTTGTGGGGACTAAAGTGTTTATTGCCAGAATTGTCAAAAGCTCCAGTTTAAACTCTGTAGAGTTTCACGGAAAAACAAAACAAAACAAAGCAAACAAGATGCTTATCATCCCAGAGAATGTGTAAGTTCTCCAGCACGGCTTAGGTTTTCCAAAATGGAAAGCAAAGCTTGCAGAGAACCTGTTTTCTCTAGAGACACACAACTGATTCTGGCCCTCAGTCTGTTTCCCTCTCCTTGTTTACTCTTTGGTCACCGATTGAGTCAGGCTAGAGGGGTAATACGGTGATTAAAAGAAGTAAATTCTCACTGTAAACTTGGATTGATTAACAGAAACAATTAAACCAAACAAAATCATTGCCCCAAATTTCTATCTCCAAGAATTGCTTTGTGCCATTTTGAATTCAGGTAGTTATTCTGTATATACTTAGCTAACTATTCAGAGCTTCTTCAATCTCTAGTAAGCTTGAAGGTGGTGTCTGGGAAGACACAGGGCAGGGTGACATTGAGACCCTGTTCATTCTTAGAAACAAAAATAGGGATAAGCCAGAATGATGTGACATCTAGTATGTGGTAGATGAAGAATCAGTGGAAATTCTTAATTGCACAGACTTTATAATCCATTATATAAAGTGTAATTCCATACTTTCTACTGTGGCAAGGGTGTGACGTGATTGTTAATCTTTTTAATTTTTGAATCCAAACTGAATTTAAAGTGTTGAATACTTAAATCCTCACAAGTGAATTATGAACCATTTGTAAAGTGTTTCTATAACTCTTTGTATCATGTGTTGGTACATCTTATCAAGTTTTTTCTGGCATGTAATTCCATTCTAAACTTATGTAAAATTTCTATTGTTGCTGTAAATATTACACAAATATCTACTCCGTGATAACCTTCATTATCAGCATGAAATGGTTAATTTTTACTGAGCACAATGTATTTTTGAATGGATCTTCCCAAATGTCTTTAATAAAATGCAGATTTTGCACTGACTGATGTGACTGCCAGGCCGTCCCAATCTTGAGCACTGTGGTCCTTGTGTTTGAACTGGGAACAGCTCCATTTTAGTTCCTTCTTGGGAAGAAAGAATGCATTCGAATTCAAATAAAGGATGATGGGCCTTTGAGGTTGTAATCAGTTTAAGAGAAATTAATGTAAAACTAGGCAAATCCTGTAACTTAATGATGTTGATCTTTGTTTTCCTATTTATAAAGCTTTTTTTTCCCCTTATGGCATTTTGAAAACTTTGGTTTATTTTATACTTGAGTGTTGTCACCTTTGCACGTCGCTAGACACTCACGTGGTAGTTTGAGGAGGATGGGAAGAGAGGCCAATCTTGTGCTAAGTGCTATGGAGAAAGCAAAGATGGACAGCTTAATAAGGGTTTTTTCATTCTAGAGGAGAGGTGAGCAAGCTTTTTCTGTAAAGGGCCAGATGGTAAATATTGGGGGCTCTCTGGCCCTTCAGTTCCCTGTCACCTTTGTAGTGCAGAAGCTCTGCCTTTGTAGTGCAGAAGCTGCATGGATGATATGTAAATCAGAAAGTTGTGGCTGTGGTCCCATAAAACTTTACTTATAGAAACAGGCCATAGTTTACTAACCCCTGTTTTAGGCCCTCAGTTTCATCATTTAGGGTAAGACCAACTGAGTACATATTCAATCAGGAGGGAAAGAATTTAGCTTTTGTGGTAACTTACATATAAAACATTCTCCAGCTTTCTTTGTCTTTCTAAACAAAGGGTAGGAGCTGAAAGTCAGTGCTTTCCATTCCTAAAAGTACTGTGTCAACCAGTTCTTCACTCTGTCTCTTTAAGTGACATGGAAACTTGTGGCCTGTGCTTTCAACTATAATCTTATCACGACTGAATCAAAGTATTTGGTGTTTATACTTTTTAATGTTCATAGCACCTATGGCCAGGCACAATGCCCAAGTGTTTTGCTTTTTTATTATTATTATTATTATTTTCACAACAACCCAGTGAAACAGGTACTATTATTATCCCCTTTTCGTAAATGAGGAAACAGATTTTCATACTTGACATTAACCTGCCCAAGGTCACCCAGTTTGGAAGTGGCAGGGCCAGGATTTGAAGCCGAATATGTTCATTGTAAAGCCCATGTACCCTTAAAAGTCACTGCACCTCCATGTATGGAAACTGACATGGAGTGGAATGGTGGTCACAATCAGAGTTGTTTCTCTTTAGTAATTCAGGTTTATTCAAGTAACTCCAAGGTTCAGATTTTTAAAAACAGTTTCCAGCACAGAGTATATTAAAAACTTTGTCTAAAGTTTACTCTAGGTGCAGAAATAAAGACAACTTAGTCGAGTGAAGGAAAGGGTAACAGACTTAGAAATGGCTATCTACACTTATGGAATAAGTGTACTAATTAGAGCAGGTAACAAGTCCCCACAATGTGTAACATATTCTTCTCTAAAAGCTCGCAACAATTTATGTGCCACCTTCCATCCGCTTTCCCAGCAGATGGTAATTGATGTGATTTGAGACTAGAACACTTCATTGAAACAAGTCGCTGGAGGTCCTCTGGGGATGCGGCTTAAAAGTCCAGGATCAGGCCAGGCGTGGCAGCTCACGCCTGTAATCCCAGCACTGTGGGAGGCTGAGACGGGCAGATCACCTGACGTCAGGAATTCGAGACCAGCCTGGCCAACATGGAGAAACCCCGTCTGTACCAAAAATACAAAAATTAGGGCCGGGCGGTGGCTCACGCCTGTAATCCCAGCACTGTGGGAGGCTGAGATGGGCAGATCACCTGAAGTCAGGAGTTCGAGACCAGCCTGGCCAACATGATGGAACCCCATCTCTACTAAAAATACAAAAAATGGGTGTGGTGGTACGTGCCTGTAATCCCAGCTGCTTGGGAGGCTGAGACAGGAGAATCACTTGAACCCAAAAGGTGGAGGTTGCAGTGAGCTGAGATCACGCCACTGCAGTCCAGCCTGGCAACAGAGCGAGACTCCGTCTCAAAAAAAAAATACAAAAAAAAAAAAAAAGAAAAATTAGCCAGGCATGGTGGTGCATGCCTATAATCTCAGCCACTTGGGAGGCTAAGGCAGGAGAATCACTTGAACCCAAAAGGCGGAGGTTGCAATGAGCCAAGATCGTACCACTGCACTCCAGCCTGGACGACACAGCGAGATGCCATTTCAAAAACAAACAAATAAATAAATAAATCCCCAGGATATAGAGTCCGCTTGCCTGGGTGGAGTCTTGGCTCCATCTCCTACATCTCATGTGACTTGAAGCAAGGCACTTCACTGTGCCTCAGTTTCCTTATTTTTAAATGGAGGTAATCATAGTACCTACCTCAGTGTTGTGAAGATTTAATGAGATAATAACCTGCAGAGCACTTGACAGAGTCTCAAGAAATATGAGCTCTTATAACATTATTGCTATTATAAAGCATTGCTATTGTTTCTGCCCCAATTGGCAGTTTCAGAAAATTGAGAAGGAATATCACTGAATCTTTAATGCCAGTTACACAGAGCTCAGTAGGTGTCCACAAAGCCCTTTAGATGCACGTAGCCTATTTGATCTTCATGTCAGCCCTGTAAGGTTGGGCTTAAGAATGACCCATCATGGAACTACTCTTGGGACCACAGGGGAAGTGACAGTCCTTGTAAGCTGTTTGTCAGTGGGCCTTAGCAACCAAGCCCCAATTGGACAGAAAGACAGGGTTCTGTGAGCATCCATTCCAAGAGTCACTTTAGGAGTTCAATCTTCTGGGCTCTGAGAATGGATTCATAGCAGTACCTCTATCTGGGAAATACCTTTGCTTTGTCCAAGTAACCTCCTCCCACACAGAGTACCCGAATCAACTCAGATTTTTTTTTCTTAATATTGGCAACACTTAATGCTACTTCTTTGTTCGTAACATTTCATTTAATTATTTAAAAATCTGCAAATGTTGTGTATATTTTACTGCAATTTTTAAACAATCTCCAGTGTAGACTGCGCTCTAGCATTTCTAAAAATAAAAGTAAATATGTTAAAATAAGGTAAGAGTGAGTTTTTCCTACATTATGTTTAATTTTTAATTGAAAGTTTCCCCCACAAAAGAAATGATACTGCAAGCATAGTTTGTGTGTTTGACAGTAAGATTCTATTAGGCTTCAGATTTCCCTCAATAAAAGTTTTAATTTTTATACATTCTGTCATATGAATTGAATGAAGTAAATAATATGCTGTTGTAAGCAAATTACCTGCAGATAAATGTCCTATGAATCATATATCTTTCTGTGTATTAAATTCTGAAGTTTTGAGCAGTTTTCAATGTGAAATCCCAGCTGGCTTCTTTGCAATGATGGACAAGTTAGTATAATTCATATGGAAATTCAAAGAACCCAGAATAGCCAAAACAATCCTGAAGAGCAAAGTTGGAGGACTCATATGCCCCAATTTCAAAACTTACTACAAAGCTACAATAATGAAGAAAATGAGATAATAGAATTTGGGTTCCAGAAATAAACCCTCTCACATTCATGGTCAATTGTTTTTTGACAAGGGTGCTAAAATTATTCAATGGGGGAAAGAACAGTCTTTTCAGCAAACTGGTGGGACAACTGGATATCCACATGCAAAAGAATGAAGTTGGACTCCTATTTCACACCATATACAAAAATTAACTCAAAATGGATCAAAGATCTAACTGTAAGAGGTAGAACTATAAAACTCTTAGAAGAAAACTCTTAGAAGAAAACAACATTCCTGACCTTGGATTTGGCAGTGGTTTCTCAGACATGACACCAAAAGCACAAGCAAAGAGAAAAAGAAATTGGACTTCATCAAATGTTTAAAATTTTGTGCTTCAGAGGACTCTATCAAGAGAGTTAAAAAGATCCACAGAATGGGAGAAAATATTTGCAAATCATGTCCAATAAGGGAATTATACCTAGAATACACAAAGAATTCTTAAACTCAGTAAGTTGTAAGCCGATTTAAAATGGGCAGAGGATCTGAAAGACGTTTCTCCAAAGATGTACAAATGGCCAGTAAACACATGAAAAGATGTTCAACATCATTAGTCACTAGGGAAATGCAAATCAAAACCACAGTTGAGATGCAACTTCACACATTATGGGTATAGTCAAAGACAGTACCAAGTGTTGCTGAGGATGTGGAGAAAGTGAAACCTCCTACATTGCTGGTGGAAATGTAAAATGATGCAGCCACTTGGGATAATAGTTCCTCCAAAGATTAAACAAGAGTGTGTGTCCCCGCAGTTTTACTCCTAGGTGTATACCCAAGATAAATGAAAACATACATCCGCACAAAAACTTACACACAAATGTTCGTAGCAGCATTATTCATAATTGCTAAAGAGTGGAAACCCAAATCTCCATCAATGGATGAATGGATAAATAACAATGTGCTCTTGACATGATACTGAACAATGATGTTCAGCAATAAAAAGGAGTGATGTAGTGATACACATGTTACAACGTGGATGAACTTTAAAACACTATGCTAAGTTAAAGAAGCCAGTCACGAAATACCACATACTATATGATTTCATTTATGTAAAACGTCCAGAATTGGCCAATCTGTAGAGATAGTCGATTTGTGGTTTCAGAGGGCTTGTGGTGGCCGATGGGTTGGGGAGTGATGGCTGATGGGTGCAGGATTTCTCTTTGGGGTGATAAATTTCCTAAAATTGATCTAGTGATAATGGTTGCACAACTCTGAATATACCAAAAGTCATCAAATTGTACACTTTAAGTGGATACAAACTGTATGTGAACTTAATCTCAATAAAGCCGTGACAAAAGTTTCCAACATGAACAATTATTTGGAGAGCCTTTCTCCCTGCCTGTTTCCTCCTCTCCTTTTTGTCTGAACTGCACTGTCTTAACTCCCGTGTTTGATGTGCCCTTAACTCTTAGGATACTGCCATTTTGTCTGACAGTCCATGTCGTGACCAAATTCACCTTTCCAAATAAGGGTCTCTGTTCAGGCGTTTCTATCCAAAATAGATTTGTCCTGTGTCCTAAGGCCAGGGATGCGTTCTCCCCCCCGCCCCCCCGCCACCGCCGCCCCAACACCCTGTGTGATATGTTTATATTTCAGAGAAGATTGGGCAGGGAAAAGCATTTTCCGAAGTTCAAGCATACAGCATGGGGACTAGAAAGATGCTGGGTTGGATATAAAATAATTGAGCCCCCAACGCGTCAAGGAGGATGTTTGGGGCTTTTAGAAGGCTGCCTGTTCACAGAAAAGGTGAATGTGTTGTCCAGGACGGTGTTAGCGCGAGTCTAGTCACTTGGCTTGTCATTTGAAAACGAAAAGTAACTCGGAAATGAGCTGCTAGCGGAGACTACCCTGTGTCTGGGGCCAGGACAGTCTAGAGCAGCCTCATTCTCTGATTCCACCACCTCCTCTCCATATACCGCTCCTGCCCCTCCCCCGTGTTTAACACAGCCTTTTCCTGGGAGGGGCCTGGAATCTCAGGCTGGGCTGTAAGTGGCCAATGAGGCCTCCCAATCTAAGGCGCCGCCTCCGGGAACGGAAAGCCAGGCCCATTCCTTCCCAGAGAGCTTTTCAGGAGCAGGCGCGCAGTTTGCGTATTGCAAGGCAGAGGGTGGAAGGGTGAGAATCTTTCAGGGAAAAGCCACATGGTCCTTTTTATGATGTGAGTCCTTCCCAGTTCCTGCGAAGCATGTAGCCAACTAATGAGCCTCCTCTGAGTAGCCAGTGGTAGCTCCTGGGCTAGCTGCTCTCGAACTATGTTTGGTTTGCTGGGAAATGGTAGCCCTAGGTAAAGGGCAATGGTACTGTGTTGTGGTCATTTGGGGTCCCTACATATACTTGGACGCGCAGCCTGTCCTGTGTGATCACCTAAATGGTGACCACAGACACAGGGAATTTGCTGGAATGGATTGCAGAATGGAGCTGCATGTATTGGGCACTCTGGACCCTCCCGAATCCCTGTGTTCATGAGGGTGGAAGCCCAGACCCGCCTTGAAGGTGAGAACTGCGAGCAGAGGAAACCCTTACCTTGGGCTTTTGGTCATCTGTCACGTATAGCTTCTCAGGACACTGGGATCCTCACCCACCACACTCATCCCTGCAACTCAGTCACCCTTGAGATCCTCAGCTGCCTCCCCCGGGCTCTGAAGTCCTCTTTGGCGATGATTTAGTGGAAAGTTAACTAGGAGTAACTGCTGCCTTCTGCATTCAAAGCCAGGCTTTAGGAAACTATGTTTTTGTCTTGAATGTGGTAAAGCACAGGAATTTTCAAATTATCAGGACTGCTTTGTGTTCCCCTGAGACTGCACCTTTTACAGTGTCACTGAGAAAAAATGAGCAGAAAATTACCCCTGCTGCTTAGGCTTTTGTAAGAAAATTGGTTTTCGGGACATTTTCTTTGTTCTGACTTTCTCTGGCCCTGAGTGGGGAATAAGTTCATTTTTATTTCATTGAAATCAGAAAGCTATATCTTAAAAAAAAAAAAAAAAGTAACTACCCAGCACTGCAGTTAAAATTGCTTTGCGAAATATAGCCCTGTCCATCCCAGTGGTATGTGAGGGGGTCCCCTACGGCCCTGCTCTGCGCCGGTCACCCCCCAGCAGGCGCCAAACTGAGGCAGGCATCAGGCACACTTGCTGACGCACTCCAGCAGCTCCATCCGGATGGCAATGCGGACGTGCCAGCCCAGCGGGATGAGGCGAATGAAGCGGGAGATGATGGGGGGCCGCAGCAGGTTCTGAACCGTGGAGGTGCGGTCCGAGTTGCCATAGAAGACCTAGAGAGACGGAGGAAATCCTGTCACCATCACATCGGGGGAGGGAAAAGGAAGAAGGGTTCCTTTCTGGAGCTAGCCCCAACTTTTAACTATGGAAATGATTAGAAAGTGGTTTTTTAAGCACAGAGAGTTTGCGGGTGCCCTCCAAAATCTGACCTTGAGTAATTGTCATCACACCTACATTCTCGGAACATCTGGAACTGCACCATCCAATACGGTGGCCACTAGCCAATATGTCTGTTTACACTTCAATTAATTAAAATTAGATTAAAAAATTCAGTTCCTCGGTCACATGAACCACATTTCAAGTGGCCGCCATATTGGACAGTGCAGATGTGAACATTTCCATCATCACAGAAAGCTGTATTGGAGGGTGCTGCTAGAAAATGCCTCTTGACTCATCGCTTTTGAGTTTTTATCCTTTGCATTTTGACATTTTGAAAAGGCCCACATCACACTTACATGTTCCAAAGGTATCCAAAGTAGGGCTGAAGTGAAAACCCGGGCTTGGCTCAGGAGTTGTAAGCCAAAACTTAAATGTGTGTTCCTATTTTGATACAAGTGACGAGTACCTTTTCAACTTGGAAAATGTTTTTTTAAAAAGACATAAAAACTTGGCCAGGCGCAGTGGCTCACGCCTGTAATCCCAGCACTTTGGGAGGCGGAGGCGGGCAGATCGTTTGAGGTCAGGAGTTCGAGACCAGCTTGGCCAACACACAGTGAAACCCCGTTTCTACTAAAAATACAAAAAAATTAGCCAGGTGCGGTAGCGGGCGCCTATAATCCCAGCTACTCTGGAGGCGGAGGCAGGAGAATTACTTGAACTCGGGAGGTGGAGGTTGCAGTGAGCTGAGATCATGCCATTGCACTCCAGCCTGTGCAACAGAGCAAGACTCCATCTCAAAAACAAAAGAAAAGAAAACAAAAAGACATAAAAACTCAAAGGAAGATTCTGGAAAGGGGAGGGTGGTGCCAGAGTAAAGAGAAAGGGGGTTTGCTTAATGTTTTTAAGGATGTAATGTAAAAACATGCTGCGGATGTTTGACTCTATTTCCAAAGAAATCATTCTTTGCCCTCTTACCAAAGTCATGGTGCTCTGCCTGATGCCACGAAGACATTTCATTTCCTTCTGGGATTATCTCCTGAAAATATCTGGCTGTTGCATTTGGCCCCATCCATCCACAAAAAGGGAAGGGCCTGGTCTGCCATGTTCTTGACTTTCTCCGCAGTGGCACTGCCCCACACCACCCTCTCTATTGCAGTTTGTCTTTGAGCCTATTCAAGTCAAGAGCCAGGTGAAGAGAGGGGAGGGTGGAACAGGCTCCACCAGATTGCACAAGTGCAGGGGTGAAGTGCCTCTTTGCAAAGAACCTTCAAGGCCTTCAGAAGCACAGGGCTTGAAAAATTTCTCATGTCTTTTGGAGAAGCCAGCTAATAAGAATAAAAATGAAATGAAATGTCCAAGTATCAAGATGGTTTTTCCTATTGTGTTCAATAGGAACACAACCCATGAACGTCCTTGAAACAACCCATGAATGTCTTGCTGTATAAATTGTCATCAGAGACTTACAAAGCCTTCTGAATCTCAGCTGTACATGTCTACTTAACCTGATTAAATGTCAAAATTAGCCTGGGGAACTCCTTACTCTTAGGCAAAAGGATGTTTAACATTTCCAAAGAGCTAGTGAGTTTTTAATTCATTTTTATTCATAGCAAATACATATATAGTCAGAAGTCTACTGTGTTTAGTCTATGGTGAAGAAGACTTCGGTCTCAATCCACAAAGATTAATAGGATGTAGAGTTGCCCAAAGGTTTAAGTTCCTCTGTGTTTGTGCTGGTGAAGTCCTTTTAACCATTTAGCTAATGGGTAACTTGCTAGGTTCTCAAAAGGCTCCCCTCTGTCAGTCTCAAACAATAGGAGAGGCCACATCTATATAAACGGACGATTCTCTACCCACATCAATAACATCAGACAACACCCGTGAAGCAAAGTGCATTCAATGATCCAGTGAGTTGAAATAGTCCAAATGGTCAGTCTTAAGAATTCAGGCAGCTACATACTGATATGGAAACTCAGACAAATTTTTTTTGCACTGAAGAGTAGCACTCATTTGCAAACAAACTGTGCTGGGAACCAAGGCAAGCCCAGGAAAGAGAGCACAGCACATTGTGGGGGAAAGCGCAGATGACCCACCATGCCGCGGAGTCAGTGCTCTGACAGAGGGCAGTGACAGGAGTGCAGGGACAGGAGGGGAAGTCCCAGAGGGTGTGAGCTGAAGGTAGTTTGGGATAAGCCCAACTTACCCGGTTATTTCCAGTCTGATCCTTATAGTAAATCCAGTTGAGGCGCTCATCGGTCCTGTACTGCACGCTGTACTTGGTCATCCACTCATCGATGTCACAGCGCCCCTGGGTAAGGATCCCTGAAATCACCTTGATCTCCTTCAGATCTATCTGTAACCACTGGCTACTGTCCTGGAACTTGGAGAGCCAGGCGCACCTGCCGAGAACATACCAAGTCACCGGGAGACTTCTCCTGTGCATGTCTGCAAAAAGCCGGCAGGTGCTGGCTTTCGAGGGGATGCCAACATCCGAAGAGCCCCCTGCCAAGCTCGGGCAGTCTGGGCTGCAGTCTGAGCCTTATCTCCTAGGAATGTCCAGCTTCTGTTGTACTTAACTTGCATCTCATTCTCCCTCTCCCTGCACCTCCACCTCCTGAGAAAAACTTTCCAGATTAATTTGTCAAAGAAATGCCTCAGAGTGTGGCTGAAATTGCCTTTGGGAGCAGTTGAACATGTCTGTCTGCAAAACATTCAGGTGCATGGCTGTTAGACCACCAGCCCCTGCCCTCTGCATGCGTCTCCCGGGGTGATTCTTTCTGCACATTTCACTCTCTTCACACCTATTTGTGTTTCCCTCAGATGGTGACATTCCTGCCTCATGCAGAGCACTGACCCAAGTGGATCTAGAAGGGCTTTGACAAGCGTCAAGCCAGATAACCGTTGAAGCAACTAAATTTGTTTATTTTAGCTACATTCCTCATAAACTGTGGAAACCTATAGTAGTCCCCCACCACCACCTCCTTTTTTCCCTTTAATGTGTATTTTAATTAACTTTGTAGGACTTAAGCCCTGGGCCACCTTCCCTTCTTTTTCCAGACTTACTCCTTGGGTGGCTCCTGACTTTTCACTTCTATCCCAGACCTTTCCTAAATCCCAAATCCAGAGAGTTCAGTTGCCAGCTAGAGGACTTCTGTATGCCTCTCGGCATCTCAGATGAAACACATCCCAATGTGAGCCCCTAAGTGCCCCCACCCCATCCCGCTTTCAGACCCCACGTCTCTGAGTAAACCCCATCCTCGCATGCATCCATGTCGGCCACCTGAGAACCATCCCTCCTCTCCACCTCCAGCGCCCAATCCATCTGTTGGCTCCATCTCCAAGTGCCTCAAATTCCTCTACTTTTGTCGGTCTCCCCAGCCACCACTCTAGCCCATGCCCCCTCCTTTCTCGCCACACCTCAACTACTCTCCCTGGATTGCTCTGGCCCCACAGGAACCAGAGAACTTAAAACACAAATGTGCTTGCGATCGTCTTCGACTTAGAAATCTTTATCCGACAGAGTCTGCTAATCATCACCTGATACTCTCTTCCCATCCTCATTTGGTAATAGAACCCCTGAGTTTCATCTGGGCAAACGGTCGTCTGGCTAAGATGACATTGGTTAGTCTCCCTTGCAACTAGGTGGGGCCCCCTAACCAAACTCTGGTCAATGGGATGTGGGCAGAAGTGGCCAATAGAATATGTTTGTGTTCTTAAAGGCAAATCATGCACGCTCTGCTGCTCTTTTGTTTCTCCCCACTAACTAGAATGTGGATGTGATGGTAGAAGAGAGAGACACCATTCTGGACCCCAAGATAGACGCTTCATGTCAAGGACGACAAAACAACAAGGTAGAGTCTGGGCCCCTCATGCCATCAAGCTGCCGTAACAACCCTAGACTGCTGAATGAAACTTTTTCTTTCTGAGACAGTCTTGCTGTGTTGCCCAGGCTGGTGTACAGTGGCGCACAATCTCGACTCACTGCAACCTCTGCCTCCCAGGTTCAAGCAATTCTTCTGCCTCAGCCTCCCAAGTAGCTGGGATTATAGCCACCCGCCACCATGCCCAGCTAATTTTTGTATTTTTAGTAGAGATGAGGTTTCACCATGTTGACTAGGCTGGTCTTGAATGCCTGACCTCAGGTAATCTGCCCACCTCGGCTTCCCAAAGTACTAGGATGACAGGCGTAAGCCACTGTGCCTGACTGATGAATGAAACTTTTAAGTGAGCAAGAAACACACTGCTATATTAAGTCACCATACTTTGGTGCTCTTTGTTACAATAGCACGAACCTGTATGCTAATTAATATGCACTCAGGGTCCTCCCATTATCCCTACAGTATGGACCAGTCACTAACATGGCTTCTAAGGTCCTGTACCATCTGACCTCTGCCTGCCTCTCCACCTTGTCTCACCTGTGCTTCAGCCTTGCTGCCCTCTTTATGTTCCCCATCTACACCCTACAGGGATCATCCCAACTCAGAGCTTTTGCACCTGCTGTACCCCACGCCTCTTCCCCTCCCTCACCTGGCCAACTTCAAGTCACAGGTCAAATATGTTTTCCTTAGAAAGCCTTCCCTGGCTGCATGGATGAGGTCTTTCTTCCTTCATCTCTCCCGCAGCACTCATAAGTACATTCTGTGTCATTTGTTTATTAGAGAGACCTATTTTTTTTTTCTTTTTTGAGACAGGGTCTCACTCGGTCGTCCAGGCTGTAGTGCAGTGGTGTGATCTCGGCTCACTGTAACCTCCGCTTCCCAGGTTCAAGCAATTCCCCTGCCTCAGCCTCCTGAATAGCTGGGATTACAGGCACGTGCCACCACACCAGCTAATTTTTTGTGTTTTTAGTAGAGACGGGTTTCACTATATTGGCCAGGCTGGTAGAGAGGCCTATTTTTTAAAAAAACACATGAAAAAAAATCCCCTGGGCCCTGCTTACCCAAAGCCTTGACTGTTGAGCCGGGCCTTGTTTGCAGTCCACGAGGAATACCAGCCCACATACTGCTCCGGGTTAGAGCAGGTGATCTGGTCTGGTGTGACCTCCCCTGACTCGAAACCCAGGGGCTTGTGATATGGGCATTCTGGGAAAGGAAAAAGAATTCACATTGAAACACATATCTCAATACTCAACAAGCACCAGGTGACTGAAATAACAAAACAAACCCATCTGCTATGTGCTTCGGAGATGGAGAAGGCTTTACCTGTCTCTGTGGTTCACAATGGTTACAGCTGGGTCTTCAACGGTTCACTACTCATGCGAGAAAGGAATGAAGGATGATGTAAGGAATTGCCACAGAGACTCACAGCCTTTGTAAAAGCAGAGGGAAGTGGCTCTATGGCAACTTCACAAGGGGTGTGCGGAATTTTGAGAAATACTTCACCTCCTCCACCAACTTAGAGATCTAAAAACCAAGAGGTGCAGAGTAAAATACCATATTTAAATGCCATACATCTTTATTTCCCCCATTAACACAGATTTAGCCATCCTGCCTGATGACGTCAGGTCTCTCATTGTCCTTGGGCAGTAGATGATGCCAATTATAGGGACAAAACCACAGTGAGAGGCAAGAAGGGCGATTACGTATTGAGATATTGAGAGTGACTTCCTACTTGTAAATTGCAGTTTTCTCACCAGTCTAATTAAAAAAAAAAAAAAAATGGGTGAAATGTGCCTGGGGGACTGTTGAGTGAGAAACAGCTAAAAGGAACTGCTTTTTCCCAGTGGTAGTAGCCAAAGGTGGTTCTTCTGTGTTAATTGTCTCCTGCTTCCTCTCGTCTGTGTGTCCCCTCACAGTAAAAACAGTGTTGAGGTTGGGCACTGTGGCTCACGCCTGTAAGGCCGAGGTGGGCGGATCACGAGGTCAAGAGATTGAGACCATCCTGGCCAACCTGGTGAAACCCCGTCTCTACTAAAAATACAAAAATTAGCCGGGCATGGTGGTGTGTGCCTGTGGTTTGAGCTACTTGGGAGGCTGAGGCAGGAGAATTGCTTGAACCCAGGAGGTGGAGGTTGCAGTGAGCCAAGGTGGTGCCTGCAGTGGCAGGCACAGTTTTTGAGTTACCTGGTCAGAGGCTGCCAGTTTTTAACCCAGTATTCATTCATTCTCCCCTTCTTTTTCTTTTTTTTTTTTTCTTTTGAGACAGGGTCTTGCCCTGTCCTAGGCTGGAGTGCAGTAGAGTGCAAGCGATCCTGCCACCTCAGCCTCCCGAGTAGCTGGGACCACAGGTGCACACCACCACACCCGGCTAATTTTTGTATTTTTTGTAGAGATGGGATTTTGCCATGTTGCCCAGGCTGGTCTCGAACTCCTGGGCTCAAGGGATCCACCCACCTTGGCCTCCCAAGGCACTGGGGATTACAGATGTGAGCCATCATGCCCAGCTTCCCCTTCTTTTTGACTAAAGAGCTCCCCTTTTATTGGGAGCAGCAATGTAGCCAGCTGAATAAAGGGCCTTTCCCAGCCTTCTTTGCAGTTAGAAGTGCCCACGTGACATAACTTCTGACCAATGAGATATAAAGACTGCCTGCTGGGATTTCTGGTCAGGTTTTGCTTTCCCCTTCTTTCTTCCTGTTGCCTAGACTACGTCTGATGGCTGATGTGACAGTAGCCATTTTGCACCATGTGGGTAAGGCCAAGAGAACTGCAGAGGCCAAGTGCAGTGGCTCATGCCTGTAATTCCAGTGCTTTGGGAGGATCACTTGAGCCCAGGAGTTCAAGACCAGCCTGGGGCAACATAGGGAGACCCTATCTCGTGGCTCACACCTGTAGTTCCAGCTACCAGGGGAGGCTGAGGCAGGAGGATTGCTTGAGCCCAGGAGTCTGTGGCTGCAGTAAGCCATGATCACACCACTGCATTCCAGCCTGGGTGACAGACCCTGTCTCAACAAAACAAAAAACAAAAAAACAAAACAAAACAAAACTGCAGAGACCTCAGCCTTGATAACCTTAAGTATTATAACTCTCTACCCCTAATTTTTTTTTTTTTACCATGTGAGTTAAAACTCCTAAATCAATAAGCCAGTATTTAGGGGGTCTTGTACTTATAACCAAACCCAGTTCGTAACTGAATTTCTACAGAAAACAAATGGCAAATGTATTTTCCTTTTTTTGTTAGAGACCCGGTCTCGCTGTGTCGCACAGGCTGGAGTGCCACGCTGCAGTCATAACTCTCTGCAACTCTAACTCCTGGGCTCAAGCTATCCTCCCACCTCATTCTCCTAGTTTTCTGATGATGAGTGATAAACTGCAATTAAGGCAAATCATAGTATTTTCTCCATCTGTAAATTTGAGTTCAGGTTGAAGGGCTGAACATATTCACTGAGGCACCATTACCTGTAACCATAAAACAAGGGCTGAAGTCTCTCTGGAGAATTTTTCAAAAGCCAGTAAAGTTGAATGAAACATGCTTGCAGAGATGGCCATGCCCTGTCCCCAGAGGCTAAAAACAGGCCAGCTTCAGGCCTCTGGCCAGGGAGGCTTAACTTCCTTTCTGCCCCAATGCACCAAAGGAATAGGCCCAATCCCGCTAGTATCTGCAGCTCTGTGGGGCTGAGGGTGCGGGTACAGAATTTGTAGTTTATTGAGTACTCAAGACTTTGGGAGTCTGTTACGTTCATGTCAGTTTCCGGGAGAGAGAAGAGGAGCACTTTGTGGGCCACTCAATCATGCCTTGTGTGGCGGGCAAATCCTCAGGGGAGCTTATTAAGAATGCAGTGTCCAGGACTCCACCTCAGAGCAACTGCATTTTTAACAAGCTCATTTTTGAAAGTGCACTTTGAAAACCTTGGCCTGCCAAGGAAGACATTCTGTGGGCTGGAGATCCGGAGGACTGAGTGCCTGTGGACTCAAGGGCTCCTCCACCCCCGCGACACCCCTCCAGCTGGGAAGACAAGCCCAAGCGATCAGGAGGAGGGGCACAGGACCAGGTGGCAGGGATTTTTCATGGGCAAAATTCTAACCTTGGGTGTCTCTGAGGCCCCTCCACTTTGAGCATTTGATGACTGAACCGCCTTTTTTTTTTTTTCCCCCCTCAGGGCCACCAGCTCTGAGGGAGTAGACAGAGGGGAAGGGAAAAAGCCAGTGCCACCTCTCCCAGTCACCTTATTCTTTGCACTTTGCTCTTCTTCGTCTGTTTCCCCTTCACATCTCTTTTGCCATTTCTTCCCAAATAGCCCATCTAACACTTGAGAGCGGTCTGTAGGCCTGCGGGTGTACTTGGCCAGGGCCAATGGCCTTGACAGCCTGGGAGGGCCTGTTGAGGCAGCGGAGAATGTGTGACTCACTGCGATCTAAAGACCCGTGTGTCCAGACATGGATGCTGTACTTACTCCCCAGGGAAGATGACAATCTCACTGTCACCTTGGCTTTAGCTGGTGTCTGGGAGCCGATGCCTGACTCCTAGGCCCCAAGCTTCATTCCACTGCCCTCTGAATATTTTCCAGGAGAAAACTTCCGCCGTGGTGACCCAAAGAAGCCTCACACTCCGTATGTCCCAGATGGAGTCCTTCATCGTCCAACCTCCAGTCCTGCTCCCTATCCAGTGCTCCAGGTCCGAGGCACTTCCATATTCCCGACACTCCAGGTCCGAGGCACTGATGCTTTCAGCTGCCTAACCCAGCAACCTGGTAAGCAGAGACTCTAGACTGGTGGGGCTCAGCCTGGGCTGCACCTCGGAATTGCCTGAGGAGCTGTAGAAATGCTGATGTTCGGGCCACACCCCCAGGGATTCTGACATCATTAGCCTGGGCACTGGGACGAGGCTGCCGGTGAGGGTAATGGGCAGTCAAGGTCAAGCAGGCTTGCATCCAGCCAATGACACCTGGGGTAGGGGCCCACCCTCTCAGCGTGCGTGCAGGCCAGCTGCTTAACCTCTCTGGGTCTCAGTCTCCTCATCTGTGAAATGGGGCACGATGTAGTACCTGTCTTCATAAAATTGCTGTAAGATTAAGTGAAAGTATTTGGAGATTGTAGAATTCGTAGAGCACAGTGTCTGGCCAAAAAGCACCAGGTACATGACATTGGTGAAGGTGAATTCGTGAGACTACATTGACACGTTCTTGAATTTTGCATGTTTTTCTGGCGAAGACTCAATAGGGAGGAAATCCAATGCCCCTCTATCCTACTCTGTTCTGTCCCCATTACCCTCCCCCCCTCCACCACCACAGCCCCCTGCCACACCCTCCAGAGAATGAGGCCAGCTTCATGTGACTAATGAATGGTTTCAGCTCTCCTTGCCCCAGGCAGGAGCAAGTGTGTGTGTGTGTGTGTGTGTGTGTGTGTGTGTATGTGTGGGGGTGTGTGTGTGTGTGTGTGTGAGAGAGAGAGACAGAGAGACAGAGAGAGGGAAGTGAGAGAGAAACCTTGTCAAAAGCATCCCTCAGGCTTATGGACCTGGAAGATCTAGGCCTCACCAGGAATTAGTGCATTACCCAAGAGAAGGAGGTGACAGCCCCAGCTAAAGTAGCAGGGATGTGGCGAGGGCCTGAGCGCAGCAGGGAGGGACCTGATTCCCCTGAGGGGCTGGACTGGGATGGGTCTGGGAGCCCTGAGCTCTGGGCATGCTCAGAAAACTTGGGAAGGTCCCTCAGACTGAGTTTGGCTCAGAGGGAGAGGAGCCACTCGCGAGACATCCGCCTTCCAATGGGGCTGTGGCCAGGCTGCCCTCGCAAGCTCATGGGGGGTTCATGTAGTCTAAAGGGGGAGAAAAGACCTTCAAAAATCCTGTCCGCAGACTCCTCACAGGCCATTACAAGGGGGCAGTCCGGCTAGATTTCTCCTAACATGGAAAAATAGAAAATGTGACATTTCCCACACTGTGTGTGCCATGAAGAAGAGCACACTTCAGTTCTTTTATTGTGATTTTTCCTGACTTCTTCTTCTCCTTTCCTCTTCCTTCTGTGGGCCTGGTTGAACTCTTCTCAGGTCCACATGTAGCCTGCAGGCCTTCCCTGAGGCCATCCCCTCCCGTCCACACCCCTCCGTCTACCCCCCGACGCCTCAGCCTTCAGATCTCTGCCTGCCCTGAGGCAGCTGAGGGGCCCTGGTGCTACCTCCCCAGCACCCTCCCCACCTGTCACACACCCCTCCTCCTTGGGCGTACTTCACTGCCATCTTCTCTTGCCTGCCTCCCTCCCCATTCTCCCCCCAGCGAGCAGAATGCCCACAGGTGCTGGGCACTCTCTAGATATTGACTAGACAGATGGATGGAGGGATGAATTAACAAATGCCGACGGCCCATCTTGGGTGCCCACTGGGGACGAACATAGGAAATGGCATTTCGAAACAGGCAGCAGAGGCCTCAGGGAAGAAGTAGACACCGATTGTGACCTCTGGCCTAATCAAAAGAAGCCATAAATTGAGTAGATGCTAGAAGGCAACCTCAATAATGTTGTGAAAGAATTAAGGGGCTCCAAGGCTGGGTGCAGCGGCTCACACCTGTAATCCCAGCACTTTGGGAGGCTGAGGAGGGAGGATCACCTGAGGTCAGGAGTTCAAGACCAGCCTGGCCAACACGGTGAAACCCCATCTCTACTAAAAATACAAAAATTAGCCGAGTGCAGTGGTGGGTGCCTGTAATCCCAGCTACTTGGGAAGCTGAGACAGGAGAATCTGTTGAACCCAGGAGGCAGAAGTTGCAGTGAGCCGAGATCGCGCCACTGCACTCCAGCTCGGGCAACAGAGCCAAAACCTGAGGGGACCCTTATCAGACACACACAGAATATGACCTTCCTGAGTTTTCTGCCCAATGTCACTTTGTTATTGCAGCTATTAGACCTGTTTCTATACTCATTTCACCCTTAGGGAAAAGCCTACATCTTCTGTGGCTCAAATGGCTCTTCTGAGCCATGATGTGATCATTAGATAGATAAAGGCATGTTTGCAATATGTTGCCAGCCCAAGGCTGTGTATATTTCATATTCTAGCCTTTTTACTTTAGTGGCTAATTTCTGGGTTTGTAGGCAGGCTTATAAAGAATGCAGATCTAAAGAAACACAGAATTCAGGGACTTTCTTAACACAAGATTCCAGACAGATGTGAATAGTGTTATGCATAGATATTAGACTTGAATATATGTGACAATATAGTAGAGTACAGGAGAAAATATGTAGAATAATATTTCTGGAAGAATGGACTATAAGTTCAAACATCATATAGAAGAGAAAATCTAGAATCAAAATGAAGCGTTAGCAAAGCAGTGGATTTATTATACTTTTGATAATTTCCCTACCCTATTTTTTGCTCTCAGAGTGCCGGGGTAATCTTGGCTCAACGGTGGAAAAGACAGAGCTTTTAGTATTTTTAATAGCATTAAAGTGAAGATTAGGAGGCCAGAATGCATGTGGCCTTCTGCTCCGTGGGGGGCCTGGGCATTAGCCAGAGTGCACCTGTTAGCACCTCCTGGCAGCTCTGAGTGACCCCGCTGTCCTTCTGTGCTTTCCAGGGTTCTCTTTCTTCGTGAGATAGGCTATGAGGGAAGCCCTGATTCACAGGACCCAGACAAACGAAGCTGCGTTCCTGACATACCATGAGAATCTGCGGCACTGACAGGCAAGTGACTTTTGCAAGCCTGTGTCTGGTTCCAATGCCCTGAATCATCTATCTCATGGAAGAACGAATTAACACCAATGAATCAACCATTAGCGCTGAGGTTGAGTTTTCCTTTCTTAAAATATCTGCGTTGTTAAGAACAAAAACCAGGGCCAGGTGTGGTGGCTCACGCCTGTAATCCCAGCACTTTGGGAGGCTGAGCGGGCAGATTGCCTGAGCTCAGGAGTTCGAGACCAGCCTGGGCAACACAGTGAAACCCCGTCTCTACTAAAATACAAAAAAAAAATCAGCTGGGCCTGGCAGTGCGCACCTGTAGTCCCAGCTACTCGGGAGACTGAGGCAGGAGAATTGCTTGAACCTGGGAGGTGGAGGTTGCAGTGAGCCGAAATCACGCTACTACACTCCAGCCTGGAAGACGGAGCGAGATTCCGTCTCAAAAAAAGAAAAAAGAAAACAAAAACAAAAACAATGGAGAGGGGAGAGCACTTAAGCTAAAAGAATTTCTAATTTTTGAACCTCAAGCTCATGACAGCTGTGTAGGGGAGACAGCTTTGGGGACCAGGGTCAACATCACATCCCTCAAACACATGACTCTTCTCTCCTTTTGTTTTTTTTTTTTTTTTTTTTTTTTGGGACAGGGTCTCTGTTGCCCAGGCTGGAGTGCAGTGATATGACTATGGCTCACTGCAGCCTCAACCTCCTAGGCTCAAGCAATCCTCCCACCTTTGCCTCCCGAGTAGCTGGGACTACAGGCACACGCCACCATGCCCCCCCATCCAGAGATGGGGTTTTGTCATGTTGCCCAGGCTGCACATGGCCCTTCTTGAAGTGGCAAACTTGATTGGGTCAATGAAGCCAATCCACATAAACAATGTCTTTTCAATTTCTTCTTACACAGAACTTAGTTGGAATGGAATTCCAGGAGGTCTCATGTCTCTAGTGAAAAGAACATTCGTGACCACTAAATGGTAAATTTCTCTAAGGTGGAGACAATGCCTTCATTGCTGTCTCCTTGTCAGTGCCTGACACATCATAGGCACATGTTGAAAGACGGGTGAATTGAGTTATAAATGGAATGAGGGTGCGTCAATATTGACTGAGTCAATCATACCAACATTTAATGGCTGCATGAGCTCATGCCATGGAGCCTGATGGGATGTCCCATAGGAAAAGCCCATCGGTTTCCTCACGATTAGGACCCCACAGTTCCCTCGGAAAACAAACTTACTTCAGAAATGACTTTCCCTTCAGAAAATAGGAAAATCACGCAGTAGAAGCCATTGTACCCTACCCTCCCACACACACATTGCAATTTGCTTTTTTAATGCAAATTTAATGAAATAATGAAAAGAGCCTCACACACAGACACACAAACCTGTCTCTGGTGAAGCTATTATTAGGCAATTGTGTAAAGTAAATGAAGTGGCACGATACCATCATAACCCTGGAGAGGCAGCAAGGCCAGTTTCATGCAAAACAAGCTCTGAGCATGGAAAGGATTTAAGCATTGCAAATATTTGCAGGGACTGCCCAAGCCTCTGAAAATTGGATCTGCTCGCTCCCTCCTCAGAGTGTGAGCTCTTAGGAGGCTGGTAGAAAAGAAACCAACCTTTATTCAACAGTGTGCTAGTACCCCACAGGCTGCTTTAATGCCTCATCTTATTTATTCCTTGTTTACAACCCTGTAGAGCAGAGGTCAACAAACTATGACCCATGGGCCACATCTGGCCCTCTGCTTGTTTTGTAAATAAAGTTTTATTGGAACCCAGCCATGCTTGAGCATTTACATATTGTTTATGACTGCTTTCCAACACAAGGGCAGAATGGACTAGTTGTGACAGATTATTTGGTCCACAAAGCCACAAATATTTCCTTACTCCTCCTTTACAAAGTTTGCTGGGCCCTGTCTTAGACATAGGCTACATCAGCTGCAGAACAAATTGGCCTGGAAATTTCAGAGGCTCCACAAAACACAGGTTTATTTTTCACTCAGGCGACTGGTCTACCATGGGTAGGCGGGGGTTCTGCTCCACGTGATCAGCCTGAGACCAGGTTGCAGGAAAAGCCACTATCTCAACAGGTGGCTTCACAGCAGGAAAGGGAGAGCCAGAGAGTTGAGTGCCAGCCCTTCAGTGCCATTTTGGAAGTGGCCAGCTCACTTTGGCTGGAGCTGTTTGGATGGCACCGCCTGATTAATTACAAGGGGACTGGGCAATGGGAGGGAAGCACGTGGCTGTTTGGTGAACAAGCAGTATCCAGGCATGGTACTATCATCACCTCCATTGGACAGATAAGGAAAAAAGTGGCAGTCCCAGAGTTCAGATGTGACACAGCCAGGATTCCAGCCCTCATCTTCCTGGCTCTAGAGCCTGTGCTCTTTTCAAAATTCCAGGCTGACTAGCATTAATTTCTTTTCTTTCCCGTTTTTTTTTTTTTTTTTTTTTTTTGAGACAGCCTCTTGCTCTGTCATCCAGGCCGGAGTGCAGTGGTACGAGATCACTACTCACTGCAATCTCCACCTCCCGGGTTCAAGCAATGCTCCCACCTCAGCCTCCTGAATAGCTGGGACCACAGGTGCAAGCCACCACACCCAGATAATTTTTGTATTTTTAGTAAAGACAAGGTTTCACCATGTTGCCCAGGTGAGTCTCAAACTCCTGAGCTCAAGCAGTCCACCCGCCTCGGTCTCCCAAAGTGCTGGGATTACAGGCGTGGGCCACTGTGCCCGTCCACCCGTTAATTTATTTTCAGTCAGTCCCATTCATCGATTTCATTGAAAGTTAGGTCCCATCCTACCATCTCAACCTGGAGACATGGAGATCTAGGGAGCTGTTTCTAGACACTGACATCACGCCATGTGTTGAAGCAGGGACCAGTGTGAGATTCGAAGCTCAGAGGCCAACTGGAGAAAACCCACATTAACATAGGCTTAATAATAGTAATAAATAAACACACACAGCTACCATTCATCTTTCATTCTAAAGATGGGGGTAGCGTTCAGGAGGTTAATTCAGCTGAGTGGGAAAAAGGAAGAGAAATGGGGTGTTCCCAATGACTGTTCCATCCCAAGGACAGGGGATACTCACCTGGTATGCAGTCCAAGGAGGTGGCACCTGCAGACCACAGAGCATTGGGTCCTCCTTGGCAATCACACTTGCATGCTTTTTGGTACCAGGGGTCCTCGCCTTCATCCTGCAGCCAACCAGAGAGGCAGGGCAGAAAAGTCATGGTCAAAGGCAACTGTGGTTGCCACCTCTGGAGTGATCACACTCATTCCTTATGCATCGTCTATAGCAGCTTTGCTGCAATGGCCAAATTGAGCTATTAATCCAGCCTTAATACACACAGCTACCACTCATCTTCGGTTCTAAATACGTAAATGTCTGCCACCCTGGGCGACCAACTAATAATCTCATGGATACACCCATCTAGAGGGCACCGTTCACCCCATTATAGTGTCTTCAGGAGTTTGGGGAGCCCCAATCCAAGTTTAGACTCTTCACATCCCCTGGAAGTTCCTATGTGGAGATAGATTCAAGATTGTGCCATCTGATTGAAGACCTGCTTTACTTTCATTCTCTAATTCAAACACCAGTCGTGGAGCTTGCCTAGGTCAAATGTGCTACTGCCACCATCACCAAAAAAATACTTTATTTATTTTTTTTGAGACAGAGTCTCGCTCTGTCGCCCAGGCTGGAGTGCAGTGGTGTGATCTTGGCTCACTGCAGCCTCTGCCTCCTGGGTTCAAGCGATTCTCTTGCCTCAGCCGCCTGAGTAGCTAGGATTACAGGTGTGTACCACCACACCTGGCTAATTTTTATATTTTTTATGTAGAGACAGGGTTTCATCATGTTGGCCAAGCTGGTCTCAAACTCCTGACCTGAAGTGATCTGCCTGCCTCGGCCTCCCAAAGTGCTGGGATTACAGGCATGAGCCACCATGTCCAGCCAAAATATATTTCAAAATACATTTAAAAACAAACAAACAAAGTGATAGTCCTGTATGTTATTTTTGGTTGGGAAAATTTTCAAAAGCACTATGCCTGTACATTCCAGCCTCCTTACTGTTACGTACCTCGGTAGACGATAATCCCAATGTGGCTAAAGCAAAAGGATGAGACAGAAAAAAATCTAATTAATAAAAGAGAAATCCAACAGCATCACTCGTTACATGGAAAAGTGAAATAGAAATAGTCACATGAAAGCTACCAACACCCCTTCTGGAAGAAGTCATGGTAAGTAAATATCTGCCAGGAAAAACATCCCCAGATGCTAAGAAGCTGGGGACAGTAAAATTAAACAGAAAGAACAAGATCATCATTATAGGCTGGGCACAGTGACTCACACCTGTAATCCTAGCACTTTGGGAGGCCGAGGCGGGCCTATCACTTAGGCCAGGAGTTCGAGACCAGCCTGGGCACTATGACAAAACCCTGTCTCTACAAAAAATACAAAAATTAGCCAGGCATGGTGGCACATGCCTGTAATCCCAGCTACTCGGGAGGCTGAGGCACGAGAATCGTTTGAACCCAGGAGGCGGAGGTTGCACCACTGCACTCCAGCCTGGGTGACAGAGTGAGACTCTGTCTCAAAAAAAAAAAAAAAAGATAATCATGGCCGGGTGCAGTGGCTCACGCCTGTAATCCCAACACTTTACAAGGCCAAGGCGGGTGGATCACGAGGTCAGGAGTTTGAGACCAGCCTGACCAACATGATGAAACCCCATCTCTACTAAAAATACAAAAATTAGCCAGGTGTGGTGGCATGCGCCTGTAATCCCAGCTACTCAGGAGGCTGAGGCAAGAGAATTGCTTGAACCCGGGAGGTGGAGGTTGCAGTGAGCCAAGAAGAGTAAGACTCCGTCTCAAAAAAAAAAAAAAAGATAATATTTTTGTTCGTTATAGAATTTTGGAAACTACATAATGTAGCAAAGTGGACAGGGCAGGGAGAGGAAAACACCTATATTTGTTACCACTAAAGCCAACACTGTTAACATTTTAGTATAAATATTTTCTGTCATTTTTCTATGTGTATTTTTAAATATATTTGAGAGCCTACTATCTAAACAATGTTGTATCCTGCTTTCCCTTTCACTTAACAGTGTGAAGATTTTCTGTCATCTTTCTCCTCCTTCCTTCCTTCCTTCCTTCCTTCCTTCCTTCCTTCCTTCCTTCCTTCCTTCCTTCCTTCCTTCCTTTCTTTCCCTCCCTCCCTCCCTCCCTTCCTTCCTTCCTTTCTTTTTTTTGAGACGGAGTTTCGCTCTTGTTGCCCAGGGTGGAGTGCAATGGCGCGATCTTGGCTCATTGCAACCTCCGCCTCCTGGGTTCAAGCGATTCTCCTGCCTCAGCCTCCCAAGCAGCTGGGATTACAGGCGCCTGCCACCACGCCAGGCTAATTTTTTGTATTTTTAGTAGAGACAGCGTTTGACTATGTTGGCCAGGCTGGTCTCGAACTCCTGACCTCAGGTGCTTCTCCTGCCTCATCCTCCCAAAGTGTTGGGATTACAGGCATGAGCCACCATGCCTGGCCCCAGGTTTTTCTTATTAAATCTTCATCATCATCATCATCATCATCATCATCATCATCCCTATTGCCTGCCCAATGTGCTATTCAGGAGCTGATTCCCAGTTCCCTCACTGTGCCACAATTCGGTGATTTAGGATCAAGACATTATTTAGAAATTATTTTATAGGTTTGTCTATAATGCACAGGAAATATCAAACCACAATCAAAGTATAAGTACCATATACACAATGTGGGAAAATTGAAAGTGTGCAAAATTTAACATAAAACTGACATATAAACTCTCTTTATAGAAGCATGAATAAAGAGAATGAATTCACACTTTAACAGGTAAAGTTTGCATATATTAGCAGAAACTGATTGTTTAAAGCTTCACTGTCCAATGTAGTCGTGACTAGTCGCACGTGGTATTGGAATTTAATTAAAATTGGCCGGGCGTGGTAGCTCATGCCTGTAATCCTAGCACTCTGAGAGGCTGAGGCAGGCCGATCACTTGAGATCAGGAGTTCGAGACCAGCCTGGCGAACATGGTAAAACCCCGTCTCTACTAAAAATACAAAAATCAGTTGGGCGTGGTGGCAGGCACCTGTAATCCCAGCCACTTGGGAGGCTGAGGCAGGAGAATCACTTGAACTCGGGTTGCAGTGAGTTGATATTGCCCCACTGCACTCCAGTCTGGGCAACAGAGTGAGACTCTGTCTCAAAAAATAAAATAAAATTAATTAAAATGATCAAAATAAAAAGTTCAATTCTTCAGTCAAACCAGCCACATTTCAAGTGCTTCAGAGCCACATGAAGCTAGTGGCTACTGTACTGGCTAAGAAGATACAGAACGTTTGCATCATCGCAGAAGGTTGCATTGGACGCTGCTGGTTTAAAGCACTGATGGGGTGCAGGAAACGCTACCGCCAAATAGGGCACCTGGACACACAACGAAACTGAGAAAACTGCAGAAGCAGGAAGGCCTCCCGGAGCTGCTCCCGCCCCCTCTCTCCTGAAGCTGGTCATAGAAACAAAAGCAGCCCTTGCCCCTTTCTCTCCTGAAATGGGTCACAGAATTCCGTTCACTCCGTCTTCCCTGAAGCAGACCCTCAAACCTAGGAAGGTCAGTCTACTCTTCTCCCCTGAAGACCCTCACGTGACAGGTGTCCCGCCCTATACCCGGAGGAAAGGAATATCACACAGGAGCGCCAACACAAATCTGAACAAACAGGCCTTGTTATGCTTTTCTCATTTATTACCATTAGATCGTACCCTCTGATCCTCCAATCATATTTCCACACAACTGCCCACAAAAATGCACAGATCTTCCTGTTTCGTTGGGTCTTCATTTCTGAAAGCTCCTGTGCCATGTAAAACTTATGAAATAAGTGTGGATAGTGTTCCCTCATTAATCTGTCTTTTGTTGTAGGGGTCTCAGCCATGAACCTTGAGATAAGTGAGGAAAAGCGATTACTTTTTCTCCCCTATACCACCAAAACTCCATTTTCCAGACTTTTTTCTTTTTTCTTTTGAGACTGGCTCACTGCAACCTCTGCCTTCTGGGTTCAAGCGATTCTCCTGCCTCAGCCTCCTGAGTAGCTGGGATTACAGCCACCATGCCCGGCTAATTTTTTTACTTTTAATAGAGACTGCGTTTTGCCATGTTGCCCAGGCTGGTTTTGAACTCCTGACCTTAGGTGATCCACCGGCCTTGTCCTCCCAAAGTGCTGGGATTACAGGTGTGAGCCACCACACCCGGCCTTCCCAGACATTTTGAACAAAACAAATATCTTTCTTTCTTTTCTGATGATAAAAAAATTTCAAACAAAAGCTGAGTGTAAAAAATGGAAATAAAAGTCCCTCCTTTAACCACTTCGCTATTTAAAAAGTGAATCTGATGCTCACAAAAAGCTTTTAAAAACCACACACAAAGCCTTTATCATCACAATCATAAAAGCTTTAATTTCAATAATACACATTTCCCTGTTCTGCAACCACTTTTTTTGTGTCCACTGTAGGCCCGGCACTATAGTAGGGCCCGGGCCTTCTGAAATGGAAGCCTCACTCTGCTCACAAGGGGCTTGAAGACCCAGGAGAAGACAGGCCACTGCACCATGCCCATGGTGAGTACTTCCATGGGCTATGCAGGGGCTGCAGTGGGAGTGAAGCGCACATGTGTCTTAGCCTAGGAAGATTCAGGGCCGCCCTCACCTGCAGCCACCACACTGCTGTCTCTCCTGGGCGCCTGTCCCACTGGTTACTCCCCCGCTACGGGCAGAATTGACCTTCTCAGGTAGCAAGGAAGGTTAGGAAGCGCCATCTTTGTAGGAGGCCACCAGCGTCCCTGCTATGATCTGAATGTTAGTGTCCCCCCAAAATTCATATGTTGAAACCCAATCACCAATGTGGTAGTAGTAAGATGTGGGGCCTTTGGGAGGTGATTAGGCTCTGCCCTCACACATGGGATTAGTATCTGCGTAAAAGAGACCCCAGGGAGCTAGTGAAACAGGAAAGGTCCCCCTTGTCCCCCTCTCAGGGCATTCAAGGGAGCTGTGGCTCGCTTCTTCAGTGCCCGCTGCTCAAACCTCTACGGGAGCATACAGACGGGCAGGCTGTGGAGCTCCAACCCCACGGCAGTGTCTAGGGGTGAATGTTTACAGCTGAGGCCCCAGCGGGCGTGTGTTACAGGGTGCTCTTCTAGTTTGCCGTCTGTAGGCGGCTTGTGTTAGCTCCATTAGACCCCTGCCTTGTCACAAGGGCTTCTTGCCTTGGTGTATTGGAAGAATCAGATCACATGTGGGCTTGGAGAATGAGTGCAAGGTTTTATTGAGTGGAAGGAGCTCTCAGCAGATGGGGGAGCCAGAAGGATGATGCTTTCCCCCTGGAATTGGGCTTGCTAGGTGGCCCCACTCTTCTCTGATAGCCCCGGCCAAACTCCACCTTGTTCCGCTGGTTGATGGCCTGGGGCTGCAGGTGTCTATCGTGTGCTCTTCCGCCGGCGCACTCTTCTCAACGGCCTCTGCACGTCCAGCCACTTGTGTCTTCTTCCGCCAATGTGCTCCTCTCCACGTCCAGCCGCTTGTGTGTCTGCTTGTTAGGGTCTCGGAGTTTTGATAGGCACAGGATGGGGGCGTGGTGGACCAGGGTGGTCTTGGGAAATGCAGCATTTGGGCACGAAAGCAGGAGTGCCTGTCCTCACCTAGGTCCCTGGGCACAGGCCTGGCGGTGGAGCCCGAGGCAGGGACCACGCCTTGCCCCTCTTCCCATCACTAGCTTGCCCCTTCTGCCATGGGAGGGCACAGCAAGAAGGTGCCAGGGATGAAGGAGGAAGCAGGTTCTCACCAGACCCAGATCTGCTGGCACCTTGATCATGGACTTGCCAGCCTCCAGTATTGTAAGAAATAAATTTCTGTGGTTTATAAGTCACCTAGTTCATGGTATTTTATTAGAGCTTCTCAGACAGACAAAGACAGTCCCACGATGTCAGACTCTGTGCTGGCAGAGGAAGTTAACAATGAATTTTTTTTTTTTTTTTTTTTTTTTGAGACGGAGTTTCACTCCTGTTGCCCAGGCTGGAGTGCAACGGCGTGATCTCGGCTCAACGCAACCTCTGCCTCCTGGGTTCAAGCGATTATCCTGCCTTAGCCTCCTGAGTAGCTGGGATTACAGGCATGCGCCACCACGCCCAGCTAATTTTGTATTTTTAGTAGAGATGGGGTTTCACCATGTTAGTCAGGCTGGTCTGGAACTCCTGACCTCAGGTGATCCACCCGCCTTGGCCTCCCAAAGTGCTGGGATTACAGGCGTGAGCCACCACGCCTGGCTTTTCTTTTCTTTTCTTTTCTTTTTTTTTTTTTTTTTTTTTTTTTGAGACTGGGTCTTACTCTGTTGCCTAGGCTAGAGTGCAGTGGCAATCATAGCTTACTGCCGCCTTGAACTCCTGGGCTCAAGCCATCCTCTCACCTCAGCACCCCAGGGTAGCTGGGACTATAAGCCCGTGCCACCACACCCAATATTTTTAAACATATTTTTATAGAGATGGGGGTCTCACTATGTTGCTTAGGCTGGTCTCGAACTCCTGGGCTCAAGCAATCCTCTGGCTTCGGCTTCTTGGAGTGCTGGGATTACAGTCATGAGTCACTGCCACTACCTGCTTTGAGGCCCACCCTCTCTCCCAGGCACTCTACCTGCTAAAGAGAGACTTGTCTCTTTCATCCTCCATGCGCTGAGGCAATGAGGGGCAAACACTCTCCTGTGCAAACAGCGCACTGTGGCCAGGGGCTGAGTCCCACCTCTGACATGTATTACAATCTCTCCATTTCCGCACCCCTATGATGCATATAATAATAAAGTGTCCTTCAAGGGGTCATGCAGATAAATCTAACTCCTGCCTACCTCTCAGGATTTATGTTTCTCACTCTGTACTGCTCGCCAAGCTGCAAATGTGCCAGACCGTCTCTTGCCTCCATAGAATTTCTTTGCCTCAAATGCGTCCTCCCACCCCTACTTCTCCGCCTGCTCAGCCCCCTCCTTATAAAGAGGATGTTTCCTGGCCGGACACAGTGGCTCATGGCTGTAATTCTAACACTTTGGGAGGCTGAGGTGGGAGGATCCCTTGAGCTCAGAAGTTTGAGACCAACCTGGGCAACATGGCGAGACTCTGTCTCTGCTAAAATAAACAAACAAACAAATTTGTTTGTTAAAATAAATAAAAATTAGCCAGGTGTGGTGGCACACACCTGTGATCTGAGCTACTCGGAAGATATGAGGTGGGAGGATCATGAGAGTTAGAGGCTGCAGTGAGGCATGACTGCATCACTGCACTTCAGTCTGGGTGACAGAGTGAGACCCTGTCTCAAAAGAAAAAAAAAGAAGGTTTTTCCTGTCCTTCAGCTCACCACTTGCTCTGGCCTTTTCAGTCCACCTTTTTCTTGCCCACAGGTTATAGAAACCCATACAAAAGATGACTGATAATGACTCACCTCAAAGCATTCATTCATTCAACTAATATTCATTACTAATATTCATCTACTACATTCCAGTCCCAGCTTTAGGTGCTGGGGATAGAGCAGTAAACAAAACAGGAAAAACACATGCCATCATAAAGCTCATAGGCTAGTGTGTGTGTTGGGTGGGAGTGCGTGGGGAGAATACATTAATGAACGAAGGAAGAGAATAGATAGTATGGAAAATGACGGTGACTACTGTGGAGAAAACGCAAGGAAGTAGGGGACAGGAACTGGTCCTTTTGGGCTTCGGGAAGCCCTCACTGAGAAGGTGATGTTGGAGCAAAGATTCGAAGGAGGCGACACACCTGTGGGCAAAGCATTCTGGGCAGAGGGAACAGCATGTGCCAAGCACTCAAGGTGAGTATGTGCTTGGCATGTTCCAGGAAGAGCAAGGAGCCCCTGAGGCTGGAGCTAGAGGAGAGAGAGTCTTAGGAGATGAGGAGGTTGGGGGTGTCAGGGAGCCAGTTCCTGCAGGGCCTCATGGGCCATGTGAGGCTTTGTGGAACTTGAGGATAGATAAGGACATTACTGACCACGGTTTCAAAGGCTCCCTCTGGTACAGTGCTGTGGACTGGGCTGGCCACGGCAAGTGTGGCAACGGGGTCCGGTTCCGAGGTGAGTGCAGTTATCCGAGGGAGAGAAGATGGTAGCTTGGCCCAGGTGGTGGCAGTGGAAGTGTTAAGTGGCTGGATTCTGACTGCATTGGGGAAGTGGTGCCCACAGGATCTGTGGACAGATTACACGTGGCAGGGGTGGGGGTGTGAAAGAAACAGAAGTCTGAGGCTGGGGCAACTGGGAGGATAGAGCTGTCATTTGCCGGGTGGGGGGAAGAGGGAGAAGGTTTCAGCGAGGACAAGGGATATGGGGAGGAGGAGGAGGAGGAGGATGGTCTGTTTGGGACATAATGAATTTGAGATGCCTAGGGGACACCCCAGTGTTGAAATCGAGCTGGCAGCCGGAAGGATGCTTCTGGAACTCAAGGGGAAGCTCAGAAAGGCTGGATGGTGCCCTGTGCTCTGCGGAGTTAACGACTACATGAACTTCTAACCTCAGGCCTGTAGCTGTTCATCAAGAAATGCAAAGGAAATCAGCAATTAGGGCCTAGCTGATTGGGGGCTGCTAGTCCAGAAGATGCTCTGTCCCATCCCCACCCTCAAGAGAAGCTGGGACTGGCTGCGAGGCAGTTTCTGAAGGGCCCTGTCAGTTAGGCCAACATCAATTGTGCCAGGCCAGTGGCTCACGCCTGTAATCTTCATGGGTTGCAAGGTACATTTCAAGAAATAGACATGCCTTGAAATTTCCTGCTGTGGCAACAACGGTTTTCCCAGTAGAGTGGCCCTTTTGGATCAAGGGGCAGAATGAGCCCATATTGCATAAATCTAAGCCCATATTGCATAAATCTAAGATTGGTGACTGGCAGATGTCTCATGTAACGTGTGGTGGAATCACAGAAGCCATCTAAACAGGGAGAAAAATATGTAACCACATAATCGAAATCTTTCACTATTTTTCCTTTAGAGGCTGAGATTTTTGATCTTTGGGAGACTGAGGCAGGCGGATCACTTGAGGTCAGGAGTTCAAGACCACCCTGGCCAACGTGGCAAAACCTTGTCTCTACAAAAAATACAAAAATTAGCTGGGCGTGGTGGTGCGTGCCTGTCATCCCAGCTACTTGGGAGGCTGAGGCAGGAGAATCGCTTGAACCTGGGGGGTGGAAGGTTGCAGTGAGCTAAGATCACGCCACTGCACTCCACCCTGGGCAACAGAGCGAGACTCCGTCTCAAAAAAAAAAAAAAAAAAAGGTGCCAGCTCCTCTGTTTGGGAGACCAAAGGCAAGGGGTGTTGGTCACTGACAGTGTGGCTTTCATAACCAAATCCACTTGGCTCAAAGGCCATGTCTGTCACTGAAGAGGGTCTGGTCTGTCGAGCTGTCACTGAGCAAACCTAGAGTCGAAGGAAGAGAGGCCTGCTCTCAGAGCCAATTCCTGGGCGCAATCACATTTTGGACCAATTTCTTGTGTTTCTTTCCTCCCAGACTCCCCTCCCCCAGAAAGCATTTGTCTGTAGACAGCCTGGGGTTCTGAGGTACCAGATTCTTATGGAAATAAGCAGAGAAAGAAGGAACAACAGGCATTTTACAGAAAAAGCTGTCACCAAAGGAGAAGCAACATGGCTGCTGCAGTCCCGCACAATGATTTAATCACCAACAAACTGGAGAACAAAAGCATTTTTGACGACAACATATTGTGACGGCAAACACAATTAGTTTTGCACCAACCTAATAGTATCATACCAGAAAATAGCGTTGTTGGAAGGAGAACAAGAGAAAAATCTCAGCCTCTAAAGGAAAAATAGTGAAAGATTTTGATTATGTGGTTACATATTTTTCTCCCTGTTTAGATGGCTTCTGTGATTCCACCACACGTTACATGAGACATCTGCCAGTCACCAATCTTAGATTTATGCAATATGGGCTTAGATTTATGCAATATGGGCTCATTCTGCCCCTTGATCCAAAAGGGCCACTCTACTGGGAAAACCGTTGTTGCCACAGCAGGAAATTTCAAGGCATGTCTATTTCTTGAAATGTACCTTGCAACCCATGAGGAAAGGCACGCTTTAGATACACACAGGAAAACCTAGTTTAGTCTCTTGGATTGGGTATCATCAACTACAGAGCATTCCTTCCCATGGAAACAGATGAAGCCGAGGAGAAAAGCATAAAATTATGAATGATTAAAAATGGTCTGTAACCAGCTTCCAATCTACTTGAGAAACAGGAGGAACGCACGCAGCAGGCTGCAATAACGTCCCTCTTGTGAAAAAGAAGGAAATTGCTTCTAGTGTGAAAGTGTTACTATTTTAGGCGACAGGCATATTCATGGGTAAATCTGTTATCTGCACATGCTTCAAACACAGATGAACCTCAATGACATATGCTAAGCGAAAGACAAAAGACCACATGCTGTATGACTCCATCTAAATGAACTGTCCAGAACTGGCAAGTCTTTAGAGACAGAAAGTCGATTTGTGGTTGCCCAGGGGCTGGGGGAGGGGGGAGACAGGGAGAATGGGGAGTGAGGGCTTAATGTTTGGGTGATGAAAATGTTCTAAAATTAGATTATGTGCTCCACAAATCTGTAAATATACTCAAAACGATCGAACAATAGACTTTGAATGGGTGAATTTAAGAGTATATAAATTACATCTCAATAAAACTGCTTTTAAAAAAACCCTGCAATCGCTGATGGTAACACAGTCACCTATAATTTGAGGCTGAAGGGCTTTTTTTGTTTTTATATAATAAACATGACCCAGTAATGAAGTAAGATATTTTAATATGATGGATGTTCTAAAAATCATTACTGGCATTGAATCCAATATGTGTGTTGTAAGAGAAATAGAAGCCTGACTCAATTATAAGACATAGGAGGCCAGGCACAGTGGTTCACGCCTGTAATCCCAGCACTTTGGGAGGCTGAGGCAGGCAGATCACCTGAGGTCAGGAGTTCGAGACCAGTTTGGCCAACACGGAGAAACCCCGTCTCTACTAAAATTACAAAAATTAGCCGGGTGTAGTGGCACACGCCTGTAATCCCAGCTACTCGAAAGGCTGAGGCAGGAGAATCTCTTGAACCCGGGAAACGGAGGTTGCAGTGAGCCAAGATCACGCCGTTGCACTCCAGCCTGGACAACAAGAGCAAAATTCTCAAAAAAACAAAAACAAAAACAAAAAGACGTAGGAAATGCCTTACTATGATGCTGTGTGCTCTCCGAAATGAACCTTCATCCAACGCCTAAGTGAAGGCAATTTCTTTACCTTACTTCACTGTCATGAGGAACACTGCCATCGATGGACAGAAGCAGCGAATGGTAAATTGGATGAAGAGCCTTTGTCTTCAGGTTCCCAGCTGTGCAATGGGACGCATCTTTCCCATGTCTGTGGGCCTTATGCATCTCCATCTGGATAATATGCTGATTAAGTGCAGCGATCGTGTCCTCTGTCCCCTGGAGCATCCCTCTGGCCCAGGGTAGGGCACACAGTAGGTTGCCAAGCCACACTGGCTATTTTTGGCTGGCTGCTTTCCTTCCAAGCGGTGTTAAAGGTCTGCGTTGGGCGGGTAAGATAATTTAAGCTCCCCAAAACTTCCCCCTGCCCACGTTGCATGCCACCTGGAGCGACAATGTTCTCTACTCTTCGTGGACATTTCTGGAGCTCCCCAGCCATGCACAAAGATTGGTAAACTCTAGAACATGGAAGAGTGCTATCCTTCATGCCTCCTGACAGTCTTTCTTTTATTGCTGATATCCACTAACTGGGCAGGTCTAATTGTAAAATGCTTTGGTAAACATTTCTAGGACTTCTTCCCATGGCGGGGATGCGGAGTTCACAGAACAGGGTTGTTGTACTGAGCACTGTGGAAGCCACAAGGATCTGCCCTGAATGTCAAGTCTTTTTTTTTTTTTTTTTTTTTTTTTTTTTTGAGACAGAGTCTCTCTCAGTCGCCCAGGCTGGAGTGCAATGGCATGATCTCAGCTCACTGCAACCTCCCTCTCCAGCAATCAAACGATTCTCCTGCTTCAGCCTCCCAAGTAGCTGGGATTACAGGCACCTGCCATCATGCCCGGATGCTTTTTGTACTTTTTTAGAGACGCGGTTTCACCAGGTTGGGCAGGCTGGTCTCAAACTCCTGACCTCAGGTGATCCGCCCGTCTCAGCCTCCCAAAGTGCTGGGATTACAGGCATGAGGCACCGCGCCCAGCTGCATGTCAAGTTCTTACACAATGTTTGCCCCCTATTAGATACTCAGGGATGAGCTCTTAAGCGAAGGGACCAAGGAATGAATAAATGAATCTCCATGCCAATCACAAAGAAGAGAAATCTGAGAGTGAGCCCTGGGGGTGTCTGAGAACCAGGAGTATTTGGATCTAAGCCTTGAAAGAGTCTGCTTAGATTTTCTTGCTGAGGAAAGAGGAGGGGGCAAGGAGTACAGGAAAAGCAACAAAACCCCAAAGCGTCTTAAAGTAGAGTTACTGGGACAAGTTGCAGACTATTCATCGCAAGGGAAAAAAATCCTAACAGACAACTGGTTTACATGATCCCTACTTAAAAATATACCTTGGGGTTTGCAGAATGACCTTGAAATTATATCGTCACCAGTCTTTCCAAATACAGAGAAATGTGACTAAGTAACAAAAGTCATCGCCTGGGAAACATGGTGAAAACCCCTCTCTACAAGAAATACAATAAATTAGCCGGATGTGGTGGTGCGTGCCTGTAGTCCCAGCTACTAGGGAGGCTGAGGCAGGAGGATGGCATGAGCCTGGGAGGTTGAGGCTGCAGTGAGCCGTGAAACCAAGAATTCTGATTCCCTGCTTGTGTGAGTTTCGCTGCGTCTTGTCTACCAGCTCATTTGCAGATCGCAGAGACGTCCTTCTCCCTGCTTTTTAATTTATTTTCTGTAACACACACAAATACACAATGTCCACAAAGAAGACAGTCAACCAATATTCGATCGTCTGGATGAACCTGAGGAGAAATTCTGAGCAGATGGGTACTTGAGAATTGAGAGAGGCATGAAAGAATATTATTTCAAAGATTGAGAGGGAATTGGAACTGGATGACATTTTAGAGATTTGCCCTTATTTTTTCCTAATTGAGGCATATCACTTCTGCTAGGGTCATATTTAGAAATTTTAAAATGAGTGAGTGTACTGAGTCTCCGGGGTTTCCTGACGCTCAGTTGGATTATGTTTTTTATTAGATGCCAGTGGTACTGGGCATGTTACATTAATCCATATTTAAACTAGGGTGACCTTACGTCCTGATTTGCCCTGGATGGTCCTGGGTTACACCTGTTGTCCCAGCAGAATTATTAATAGCATCCTCCTCCACCGTCAGTAGCATTCCTGTTTGGAATATTAAATTCTGCAATCACTCCAACTTTGACTGCTAAAAGTTTTCTAGAATATGCCATAATTTCTCATTAATTATTGCAACTTATGGCTATTTTATAGATTTCTGAAACCCATCCTTTTTTCTGTTGGATTTTAAGCATCCTTTGAACTTTAGAAGGCTCCTCACAGAACTGGAAAGCCATCCACATAAAGACAACTGTTGTTCATTAATAACACATGTTAATTAACATGTGTTGCTAATTAATAATATTTATATTATTCAGGTTATATTCCTATTTATCAATGATATTAATTAAATTATGTATTAAGCATGCAATGAATGTCAATGGTTGAATAGCACATACCTTCATAGCCAAAGAGAAGTAATAGCAAAAAGCCTTCTATCTTGCGTGACATCTTCCCCTCGTCCTCAGCCGAAGCTCTACCTTACTGAACTAGAGAGCTGGCCCAGGAGCAGGGGATTAAGTTGAGCCCTGGCCTCATTAAGCATCTTAATCCATTTAGTTCTTAGGTCTTCGGCTGAGCCCCATCAAGTTAACCCACAGAGTTACCTGCCTTAACAAGGAAGTTTCATGGAAGATACTTGCATCAACTGAGATTCAGTTTGCGAGGAAGATACTTTTCGTTCTTTGTGTTTTTGTTTTTGATGGAGTTTCGCTCTTGTCACCCAGGATGGAGTGCAATGGCGCCATCTCAGCTCACTGCAACCTCTGCCTCCCGGGTTCAATCTAGTCTCCTGCCTCAGCCTCCTGAGTAGCTGGGATTACAGGCGTCCGCCACCATGCCCAGCTGTTTTTTTTGTATTTTTAGTAGAGATGGGGTTTGGACCTCCCAAAGTGCTGGGATTACAGGCATGAGCCACTGCACCCAGCCCATACTGTTTTCATTCTATCTTAATGTAAGGGAAGCAATGGAGGGAGAGAGGAACTACACCCAGAAGTCTCAGGTCTTCGTCCTTTCTTCGCCATCATCTTCTAGGGGGTGACCTTGAACAATTTCCTGCCACATAAGCACTAACATTATCGAATTGTATGAAAATGTCATGGATTCCCCTCTTTGAAAGCAACTAGGCATCATGTGCACACCTATTCACCCAGGAAAATGCTAAATTTCGTGGTGGTAGGAGGACAGTTACACAAAGCTGTGCATTGCTGTGTTACTTTTAAGGACAACAAATTGGAAACAATCTAAATGGCCAAGGTTAGGGGGCTGGTTAAGTAAATCAGGAGATGAGTGCAGCCTGGTAGGGTTAAGAGCACAGACTGCCAACCCAGACTGGCTGCCAAATCGCAGCACTAGCACTTGTTACATTGTGACCTCAGGGCAAGTTATTAACATCTCTGTGCCTAAATTTTCTCATCTGTAAGATGAGATAATAATGCCTACTTTCTAGAGTTATTTTCAGGCTTACAAGAGATCATATATACAAAATACTTAGTACAGTGCAAGACATAATTAACTATTTTTTTACATCATCATTCAGAATAAAGTTGATGGGAGGAAAGGGGGAGTTGTTTAATAGGTATAGAGTTTGAGTTTTGCAAGATGAAAAAGTTCCGGAGATCTGTTTCACAACAGTGTGAATATACTTAACACTACTGAACTGTACACTTCAAAATGATTAAGGTGGGCTGGAGGTGGTGGCTCACACCTGTAATCCCAGCACTCTGGGAGGCCAAGGCAAGCAGATCACTTGAGGTCAGGAGTTCGAGACCAGCCTGGGCAACATGGTGATACCTGGTCTCTACCAAAAATACAAAAATTAGCTGGGCATGGTGGCGTACACCTGACCTGTAATCCCAGCTACTTGGGAGGCTGAGGCAGGAGAATCGCTTGAACCCAGGAGGCCGAGGTTGCAGTAAGCCGAGATGGCACCACTGCACTCCAGCCTGGGTGACAGAGCCAGACTCTGTCTCAAAAAAAAAAAGAAAAAAGGCCGGGCGCAGTGGCTCATGCCTGTAATCCCAGCACTTTGGGAGGCCAAGGTGGGCGGATCACGAGGTCAGGAGATCAAGACCATCCTGGCTAACATGGTGAAACCCCGTCTCTACTAAAAATACAAAAAAAAAATTAGCCGGGCGAGGTGGCGGACACCTGTAGTCCCAGCTACTCGGGAGGCAGAGGCAGGAGAATGGCGTGAACCCGGGAGGCGGAGCTTGCAGTGAGCCGAGATCGCGCCACGGCACTCCATCCAGCCTGGGCGACAGAGCGAGACTCTGTCTCAAAAAAAAAAAAAAAAAGAAAACAAAAAAGAAAAAAAAATGGTTAAGGTGGTTTAAAAAAAGAATAAAGTTGAAGTGATTGTAATAACAGGAAAAGAGTTATAATCTTAAGTTAGGAAAAGACGCAAATTTCTACACTGTTAAGGATGCACAACTAGGTTGAAAAATGCAGAGAAAAATACTGAGTGACCTTTCTCATTTTATTTTTTTGCTACCGCCATCTCACCATGGCCCACACCCTCATTCCTCTTGTCAAAGATAAAAAAGCCAATATTTAAACAAATAATAAACTCCCCAAACGAAACTGTAATGAAATAGTAAAGAGGGACAGAAAGAAACTAGAGAAACGTTTGCTCAACCAGTATTTATTGAATGTCTACAAGCCTGACATTTATTTTATACTGTGTATGAACTCTATTCCACAAATTCTACTGCTGCATTATAAAGGACTGTGTTTTTTTTTTTTTTTTTTTTTTCTTGCTCTGTACATCAGAGTTTAATGAAAAATAGAACTTTTAATCAGAGTCATAATAATGATCGACCTTTAATAATTCAGCTACAGTCAAAGCGCTGCTGTATTGCCTGCCACATTTTAGTTGGAGGTTGGGTGACCGGCCCTTGCTGACTTGCAGGCAAAGGGCAGCCAGGTGCATTCCCCGAGCGCCCGATTTTCCGAGGCATACTGGGAAGAGAGGTGGAGTAGGGCCTGGCCGGATCGGGGGCGCCAGATTGGGTCTAGGACTTCGCCTGGCCCCTGCCCTCCACTATTTCTCATGTCAGACGATGGCGGCAGCGACCTTGTGGGATAGGAGAGGGTATCTGTTATTTCACTTCTGCGAGAAAAACATGCCAAAAATTTTAAAAAGAAGAAAAGGACAAAGAAAAACACCTTGTGGTCGCGTTTTTGTTTGTTTAACCGAAACCCCTTTTTTTTGAAAAACCCAAACACACCAAACTCCTGGAGGATTAGGAGGCAAAATGAGCCGCCTCGCGACCATGGTTCCACTGGGGCTCGAACCCAGGACCTTCTGCGTGTAAAGCAGACGTGATAACCACTACACTATGGAACCGCTACGCGGAAACATCTCGTTGAGACTTTATTCATAGACTCATAGCAGTGCCAGCCCCCTCCGCCTGAGCCCCGCCCCTTCACCGTGATCCCGCCCCCGAGGCGCGGGGTTCGCGGCAGCTCTGGGTCGCTGGCTCCGGCGTTTGGGCGGCTCGTCATTCCTATCCATCAGAGTCGCAGCCCCTGGGACCAGGGCGAGTCCGGGGCCCCGGCCGAGAGCACCTCCCCGCTATCACCTGTCCCCAAACTTTCCCTCAGTCGAGGTGCCGGCGGGGCGGCTCGACGGCCGGAAGTGCACCCTGCTCGGGCTCTGCACCCCCGGCAACTTCCTCCGCCCGCGAGGGCCCCGCGCGTTCGCATTTCCCCTACCAGCAAACTGAGCCTCGGCCACCCGGCCCACTTGCCCGTCGGAAGTCAGAAGGCGGCGTAGAAGGCCTCGCTTCTGGGGCAAGGAGGACAGGGGCAACCCTTGGAACCAAGTCAGGCAGCGCAGGGGATGGGGGTGGGCCGGGGCGCACTTTTGCGTTGGCGCCTGGCTTGCCGGGGTTGGAAAAGGCCGCTGGTTAGCTGGCCCTTTGCCCGAGGGTGTGGACCTCTTCCCGCTCCCCTGCCTCTTCCCGCAGCCTTCTTCCCCTCCCGAGGCCAGGCCTAGGCAGGTGCAAATGGCAGGACTTCCGTTAGGTCCCCTTGGTCTAGGGCTGCAGGAATGGGGGGACGAAGAGGTGTAGACGGGCCACCCCTCTATGGCTTCCAGGGAGGCAGCAGCCCTGGCCTCGTGATTGAGGGGCCCAGTGCAAAATGAAGATGCCAGGCACCTTGTTGTCAAGTTCTTGAGAATTTCACACGGTGACAGCAGAGTATTCAACCCGGCGCGGGGTCCCTGACTTGGTGGCAGGACTGTAGTCTGGGTAAGGGGCTGGGACCCTCCATCACAAAGGGTGCTTCTTGGTTTTCATCGTCAGTGTCATTTGCCTTCTTCAGGGCTTCCGGATGGATCTTCGTCACCATCCTAGGATTGCTTACCATCCTCAAGCTTGAAAACACACCTGTAATCATTTGGCGGTGGGGGGCGGGGGGGCACCTTTAAGCGCCCAGGTGAACTTTGTCTGCAGGCAGCAGCTGTCCTTTTTGCTGGATCATCCGCTGAGGTCGGTAGGTTGATAAAGTGATACTGATTTTATGGCAGCAACTCCCTTCAGCCAACTCCTGTCTTCCTGGGAAGGCCTCTGGAAGAAACCAGGTGGGTGCAAGGAACACTAATGTGGGGGTCACGATCTGGATGTTCGTCTTGATTTGGCCATTTAGGAGCTGGGTACCCGAGCTAGTCTGTTCACCTCCGGTCTCAGTCTCCTCCTTTGTGAAATACAAGGGTTGGACTAAACATGGCCACTTTCACCTCTGGGTCTCAATGTTATGCCCACCTTCCAGGTAGGAAAACGGAGGCGGTTATCTGCCATGTAATTTCCCCCCCAGAAATAGAGGCAGGCTAGCTAGTGGCGCGGGTTTTTCTAGTACCTGCTTCCCGATGTCTTCAGTTAGCTCCCTGTCATATTCATCATGGGCCCCCTTCTAGTCTGCTTTTTTAGTGAGACATTTTCAGAGGCCTCTGGAGCTTTTGTTGCCTAAATTGTGGGCCACAAGATGACCAGAGTGGCCAGCCACCAGCCAGAGGCTGCATTCGTGAGAGCTCCACGTTTCCCACTCAGGACTCCTGGGAAGCCTGATAATAAGTGTTTCCCACCTGTTTCCAAACCCCTAGCAGTGGAAAACAAGATCGCCAGGAATTGGCCTTAAAATTACACCCACTGGTTGTGTTTTGGATGGTGTCTCTAGGAAATGCTTTGCTCTCCAGCCCCCCACATCCCGATTTTTCTGTCTGCCCCTGGCTCTAAAGGTATATTTGCCAAGTTCCCACACTTAACCTCCGTGTAGAAAAGAAGCCGGTGTCCCTCTGTTGCATGCAACACAGGTGTCTGCCTTTGATGAAAAACTCTTGTTCCTTTTCTCCATTCCAGGAAGGAAACTATGTTCTGTTCTCCCCACCACCCCTCACAAGGTGTCATCACAATCTTTTCTTTTTTTTTTTTTTTTTTGAGACGGAGTCTCGCTCTGTCACCCAGGCTGGAGTGCAGTGGCGCGATCTCAGCTCACTGCAACCTCTGCCTCCCGTTCAAGTGATTCTCCTGCCTCAGCCACCCAAGTAGCTGGGATTACAGGCACCCCCCCACCATACCCGGCCTACTTTTTGTATTTTAGTAGAAATGGGGTTTCACCGTGTTGGCCAGGTTGATCTCGAACTCCTGGCCTCAAGTGATCTGCCTGCCTCGGCCTTCCGAAGTGCTGGGATTACAGGCGTAAGCCACCGCTCCCAGCCCCACCCAGCTCAAATTCTGTGGTCATTTTTATCACTTGCTTGTTTGCCCTTTCATTTTTTCCTTGTGCTTGTTGGTAAAACCACAGTCTCTCACATCTGACTATCTCCCTACCCTGCCCCTGAACACGGCCCAAGAAGAACACATCCAAGCTGACTGGTTTCACACTAAATTCATGACTGCTTAGCTCAAGTGAGCCCTTTTTGCAGTCCGGAATATGTGTTCACTTCTCCTAAAGGACAGTTTCATGTCTTGTCTCCCTAAACGTCCTGTACCCCCAACCCCAATCTCGGTTACAGCTGATGACCTAGCTTCCTATTGCGGTGAAAAAATGGAAGCAATCAGAAGAGAACTTCTGCAAGTCCCCTGCCAGCCACCGTCTGTTCTCATGCGCTTCCTCCGGATCAGAATGAGTTGGGACTGGCTAACTGTGTGGTAGGGGCTGTCCTGTGTATTGTAGGATGTTTTGCAGCATCCCTGGCCTCTATTCACTAGATGCCTATGGCACACATCCTCCCCCACCACCCAGTTGTGATGACCCAAAATGTCCCCTGGGGTACAAAATCTTGGGAGTTACTTGGCAATATCTGGAGACACTTTTGTTGGTTATCACTGGGAGAGGGGTACTATAGGCACCCAGTAGGGAGAGGCCAGGGGCACTGCCAAACATCCTGTGGTGCCAGCTACTCTGGGGGAGTGAGGCGGGAAGGATCCCTTGAGCTCAGGAGGTCAAGGCTATTGTGAGCCATGACTTCACCACTGCACTCCAGCCTGGGTGATAGACTAAGAACCTGTCAAAAAAAAAAAAAAAAAAAAAAGGCCAGGTGCAATGGCTCACACTTATAATCCCAGCACTTTGGGAAGCTGAGGCGGGCGAATTGCTTGAGCTCAGGAGTTCGAGACCAGGCTGGCCAACATGGCAAAACCCCAACTCTATAAAAAAAAAAATACAAAAAAATTAGCCAGGCGTGGTGGCGCATACCTGTAGTCCCAGCTACTCTGGAGGACTGAGGCGGGGAGGATCCCTTGAGCCTGGGGAGGTTGAGGCTGCAGCAAGCCCAGATCGCATCACTGCACTGTAGCCTGGTCGACAGAGTGAGACCCTATCTCAAAAACGAAAACAAAAGCAAAAAAACAGGATAAAGCTCCCTTAATTCCGCTTCCACCTGTGCCACTTCCATTTCTCTGCTCTCCTTTATAACATAATTCTTAGATTGGTTTTTGGTGCTTTCTCTTCTGTCCCCGCCCTTGGGACTTGTTCTAGCACTCCACCAAAATTCCTCTGATCCAGTGACTTCCACATTGCTACACAGAATAGCTCTTCCTTTTAATCGGATTTGATGTACCAGCAGCATTGAAAACAACCCATCACTCCATTTTGAGGTACTCTCCCCTCGGCATTTAGGATGCCGCCCTTTGGCGATGTTTATTTCCTCTCACTGCATACTCCCTTTTGGTTACCTTTGCTGGAGCCTCATCTGTTTGACCTTTAAACACAGCCGTACCTCAGAGGTCTCGGTGCTTGGACTTCTCTATTCATTCTCACCACCCCAGTGACCTCATTGAATCTAATGGCTTTTAATACCATTGAGAACCTAGAAGATTCCAAGTGTGTATCTCTAGTCTAGACTTTTCTCCCAAACTCCAGACCTACATGTTCAACATCTCCATTTAGATGTCTGTTAAGCATCTCACATGTCTGTGCCCACGCTCCTGATCTCTGCCCCTAAATCTGCTCCTCTCTTGGTATGTTTTTCTTTTTCAGAGACAGTTTTGCTCTGTCGCCCAACCTGGAGTGCAGTAGTGCCATCTCAGCTCATTGCAACCTCCGCCTCCTGGGTTCAAACAATTCTCGTTCCTCAGCCTCCCGAGTAGTTGGGATCAAAGGCGTGTGCTACCACATCCAGCTCATTTTTTTTCTGTACTTTTAGTACAGATGGGGTTTTGCCATTTTGGCCAGGCTGTTCTCGAACTCCTGGCCTCAAGTGATTCACCCATCTTGGTCTCTCCAAGTGTTGGGATTACAGGCATGAGCCACCGCGCCTGGCCTCTGTCTTCTTTATCTCAGATAATGGCAACTTCATCTTTCCAGTTATTTAGGCCTAAAACTAAGAATCATACTTGATTCTTCTTTTTCTCACACCCCCAACGTAATCTTACTAGCAAATCTTATTGGCACTACCTGCGGGATCTATCTAGAATCTTCTAGCTTTCTGTCATCTCCCCAGCTATACTCTAATCAAAGCCACCATCACATTTTGCCTGGATCATAGCCAGTAGCCTCAGATCTTGGCCTTCTAGCTTCTGCCCTTTCCTCTCTACAGACTATTCTCCACACAGTAGCCAGAGTGGTCCTTTCAAGATCTAAATTAGGTCTCATCACTGTGCAAAACCCTTCAATGGCTCCCTACCTCAGCTAGAAAAGCTGAAGCCTTACAGTGGCCTACAAGGCTTGTACCTCTCTGATTATAAATCCTCTTGCTGGCCAAGCATGGTTGCTCACGCCGGTAATCCAGCACTTTGGAGGCCGAGGTGGGCAGACACTTGAGGCCAGGAGTTTGAGACCAGCCTGGCCGGCATGATGAAATCCCATCTCTACTAAAAATACAAAAATTAGCCAGGTATGGTGGCATGCACCTGTAATCCCACCTACTTGGGAGGCTGAGATGGGAGGATCGCTTGAGCCTGGGAGGTGGAGGTTGCAGTGAGCCGTTACTGTGCCATTGCCCCCCAGCCTGGGTCACAGAGCAAGACCCTGTCTCAAAAACAAAAACAAAAATCCTATGACTTTGCCTTTGCTTTGACTCCACTCCAGCCACACCGGCCTGCTTGCTGCCTTTCAGTTACACTAGGCCTCTCCTGCCTCAGGGCCTTTGCTGCTGCTGCTCTCAGCCTTGAATAGTTTTTCCTTAAATCACGCTGTTGCTTGTTCTCTCACCTTGCTCGGGTCATATCCAAATATCTTCTCCGTGAGGCCTTTCCTGACTACCTACTGAAAATTGCTATTATTCTTTTCCATTCATGCTAGAGACTCACTGCCCCCCTTTCCTGCTTATTTTTCTCTGCAGCACTACATTTCTTTTCTTTTTTCTTTCTTTTTTTTTTTTAGACAGCGTCTCTGTTGCCCAGGCTGGAGTGCAATGGTGTGATCTCGGCTCACTGCAGCCTCTGCCTCCTGGGTTCAAGTGATTCTCCTGCCTCAGCCTCCTGAGTAGCTGGGACTACAGGCACCTGCCCCATGCCCAGCTAATTTTTATATTTTTAATAGAGACGGGGTTTCACCATGTTGGCCAGGATGGTCTCCATCTCCCGACCTTGTGGTCTACCCTCCTCGGCCTCCCAAAGTGCTGGGATTACAGGCGTGGGCCACCACGTCTGGCCTGCAACACTAAATTTCTACATATTTACTAATTTATTTTGTTGATTGTCTGTCCCCACCATCCTCGACTGGAATGAAAGTTCCATGAGGGCATGGATTTGGCTTCGTTCTCTGCTGTATTACACAGAGTCTAAATAGTTTCCAGCGTATGAGTAAGTGCTCAGTGAATGTGTCTTGAAAACAATGTGTCAGTGTTGAGGGTGACTCAAGCCAAGGCAATGAGTTCCAGTTAGAGCTAATCCTGGGCTTTTGCTTGACTTCTTGAGCAGAGACGTTTCCTAATTCATCCTGGACTTGAACGTGAGATGATCTAGAGGCTGGCAGTTCTGCTGCCATCTTACTATTGCATTATATTAGGGCTCTTGGTTGCATACAACAGAACCCTCTTGTTCAGAATATTCACTTCTCTTCCCCATGTAGGATTTTGACACCATGGCCCCCCTGATAGACTTGCCCAGGTGACTTGCTTTGCCCAGTTGAATGTGAGCAGAAGTGATGTGTATCACTTCCAAGCAAAAGTGTAAGAGCCAGTGTGGTGGCTGCTTCCGTCCTTCCCCTTTGCTACAAGAAGAACAGCAATGCTCCAGAGACAGGTTGACCTGAGTTTCAGAGGGAAGGCTCCATGTTACAGAACCGCAGCCCATCTGCACTGGCTGCGGAACTGGAGTACCGAATAAACCTTTGTCATTGTAAGCCACTAACGTTTGGGGTTGTTACAAAAGCATAACACCACCTAAGTGGCTTCAACGCTCCCACTAGTTTAAGAGGAGAAGGAGTTTATTAAAGGACACCAGGTGGCTCACAGGATCTCCAAGAAGGCCTCAGTGACTCCAAAGCCAGGAATGATGTCCACATCTCCCTGAGGGACTGCACCAGCACAGGTGCACACTGCTGCCTCCTCTGAGTACAGATTTAGTAACTCAAACCAGTATTGGAGCCCACAATCTTGACCACTGCTGTCTCTGGAAACGGGACACCTCTGCCACTAACCTTGGCAGAAGGTGGCCTTTGGGAGCTCTCCACGTCTTCAGGTTGCCCTCTTCTGGATTGAAGTCGCTGGCAGTGCTTAGTTTACCTGCCTGTGCTCTTGCTATCAAAGAGACTGGAAAAACAAATTTCTTGTTTCTGCTTTGGGGAGTTAGGAGCCAAATGGGAGGAATTACCAAGACATAGGGAGGAGGTTCAGAAGTTAGTGAATGACCATGAAGCATGAAAGACATCCACGACCTGCTGGAGACCTGAGGATGGAGCCGACACCAAGGGATCCCAGCTGAGCAATAGAGCAGCTGGGTGCGGTCACTTACCTCCTGGCCCCAGTCATGCATATACCATTGACTCTTCAGTTATTTGAGGAATCCATTCCCAGCTTTGCGTAAGCCAGCTGGAATGGGCTTACTGACACTTGCAATGGAACGAGTCCTAATGATCTATGTCTAACATGGATGAGCCTTGGCATAGTGGCTAACAGTGGTGCCCTGGCTCAGATGCCTGAAAGTTTTGGTTGTTCTCAGTCCTCAGTAAGTGGGGATGAGGCTGACAGTCATGGAAATGGCCACTTCTGGTAGAGTAGGTGTATTAGTCTGTTCTCACGCTGCTAATAAAGACAGCCCATAGACTGGGTAATTTATAAAGGAAAGAGGTTTAGTGGACTCACAGTTCCGATGGTTGAGGAGGCCTCACAATCATGGCAGAGGATGAAGGAGGAGCAAAGGGACGTCTTACATGGTGGCAGGCAAGAGAGATATGAGAACCAAGCAAAAGGAGAAGCCAAAACCATCAGATCTCATGAGACTTATTCACTCTCATGAGATCAGCATGGGAAAGACCTGCCCCATGATTCAATTGCCTCCCCTCCGGGTCTCTCCCACGACATGTGGGAATTGTGGGAGCTACAATTCAAGATGAGATTTTGGTTGCAGCACAGCCAAACCATATCAGTAGGGTTGTGGTTTCCTTGTCTCCTGGGGAGCCAGTAGTTCTCATGTACAGCAGGGCATTTGCTCACGTGTGGCGCAGTAACCAGGCCAGGTACAGTTATACAGTGGGCAACACATCTGTGGCAGATACTGCTAGTTGCTTATCTAATATCCATTCCTCTTTTCCTCAATAAGAAAAGTAAGAAGAACACACAGTTGTACAGTGCTTGCTGTGTATTAACGACTATTCTAAGCGCTTCACTCCTATTAACTCATTTAATCCTCATGAGAACCCTGTACTATTATAGTTTGCGGGTGAGAAAATCGAGGCACAAAGTAAGTTGGTAACTTGACCAAGTCACACAGTGACATAAAGAAGCAAGGTTCTAAGCCCAGACCATCTGGCTCCATAGGCTGTGCTTAGCCCACTATAGTAGTGCCTGATTTTGTTTGCTTTGGTGATGTGTCTGGCTAAAACAGCTTCATTTCCTTGAAAGGAGGTAGACCCATTTGGCATCCCCCTTTTGGCCCATAGTTTATCTCTTTCTGCCTGGAATGTGAATGTGATGCTAGAAGGAAGGCATCACTTTCTGTTGTGATCAGCATTTTGCACCCATGAGTTGACAATTGGGAAGAAGAAAGCTGCATGGCTTGGCTCAAAGAAGGAAGGCGCCTGGGTCCCAGCCAGATTCCCTACTCCAGATTCCTTGTGAAATGAATAATAAAATCCCTCATTTTTAATGCTACTGTTTAGTAGAAGTTTCAGTTACATGAGGAAAAATACAGATCCTACTGATTGAACCTTTCCGTGTTGCTCACCCGTAGCTCTCTCCTGTACCATTTTGACAATGTCTTTAATTTGCCCCCCAGCTACCGAGGGCTTGCCCTGTGTTCCAGTCCCTTGATGGAAGTTGTTCATTATCACATGCCTGCAATATGTCTGGGAACACAGTGTTGGGTAGTGCAGGAGCTTTTTTTAAAAAAGTATATGACATGGTCTCATCTCAAGAAGTTTGAAGAACATGAGTTAACCCAAAGGACTTATTTGTTCCAAGATGTTAATGGAAGATAATGGCTTGATGTGGTTTTCCTAATGTAGGATGTTGTGAGATCTGAATTTGGGTCCGGTCTCCTTTCTCTTAAGAAACTTGACAAAAGAGAAGGCTGATGAGGGGTAGGCAGGGTGATATGCAAAAACCGGTCTAATAGGAAAGAAGGCCTCACATGGTATACCTCTCCAGATCAGCTATCTATCACCTTTACAATCACCCGCCATCACTTTCAATGAGATTACATTTCCTAGAGATGGCCACTCCAGAGAGATCAGCTTAGAATGCTTTGTCTCCCCCTCTCTTACTTAACTTATCTTGAGATGTGCCTAGTATCTTTTGCTTTCTCTCTCTTTTTTTTTTTTCTTTTTTTAATTTGAGGCAGAGTCTCACTCTCTCGCCCAGGCTGGAGTGCAGTGGCATAATCTTGGCTCACTGCAACCTCCACCTCCTGGGTTCAAGCGATTCTCCTGCCTCAGCCTTCCAAGTAGCTGGGATTACAGGCACCTGCCACCACGCCTTGCTAATTTTTGTATTATTAGTAGGGATGGATTTTCACAGTGCTGGCCAGGCTGGTCTTGAACTCCTGAAATCAGGTGATCTGTCTGCCTTGGCCTCCCAAAATGCTGGGATTACAGGTGTGACCCACCGCGCCCGGCAGAGATGTGCCTAGTTTCTAAAGTCACTCCCCTGCGACTAGGTAACTGAACACAAAACAATTTGACTACTACTGCTCACTCCTCTAGAGCCCCATTTAAAAGGCAACACCTGACAGCAGCCAGTGCTAATCGGTGATGGAAATGAAATGGGTTACTCCCTTGACTTCCACAACACTTACTGACTCATTTGTTTCCACATCGATTCAACTGGGCACGCATTAAGACTTGCCTCTAAGCTTTCTGCACAGTCTGAAGGAAAGATTTCAAGTGTGGAGCAGGTGTTAAACTCCAGTCATATTGTGTATTTTTACTAGTGATTTCAAGAATTGGGGATCTTTTGGATACACTTAGGGTAGAGTCCTAAGGCCATCTACAGTAATAAAAGCAAAACCAATTAGTAGGTTGTTTAATTCATTTAGAGGCTATCTGCAGGCTAGCAGTTTTCCTCTGCTAAACCCTGTTAAGATGCAGTGGGTTCTATTTTGTGCAGATGGAGCAGGCTGCCATGACAACTGTCTGTGAATATTATTTCAATATTAGTCATACATTTCCAGCGCCTGCCTCTGGGCTCAGTGTTCTTCTAAAGCCTGGATACACATTTATTCTTAATGGACTTCTCCTGGATGTGTTTACAAAAAGAACAAAAACAAAACACTTTCAACTGGCTGACTTTTTTTTTCTTTCAGAAGAGAAATTTGAATGGATTCACACGACTGAAAATGGATTGTGAATCTTATTGTCATTTTTTCTTTTAGAAAGGTGATTTTGATGTGAATTTATATTGTGCTGGACTATAGATTTTATTGAATAGATGCACTACACCAGGATTTGGAAAGTTCCCCTGTAGGCATGTAGTCCTTACAGTAAAATTATTTTTTTCATCTAACAGTATCAGAAAGAATCTTGTAGTGGCCTGTGGTAGAAGATCCAACCCAAACTGGGCAAAACCAGTTTCAAACGAATCTGGTTCGAAACTTCCAAAGGTAAGATTTGATCCAGAGACTTAGGTTGGAGGGCTCCAGCTCCATTTCCCTGCCTTTCAGTCGACCCTTCGCCATGTATCACTTTCACCCCCTGTACTGGCTCTTCTCATGGTGACAGCCTTGCTCAGAGCACCACACTAGGGGGAGATGAGTGAGTCTGTCCCAGCACTCTCTCCAGGTACCCCAAGATTCACTCATAATACCTTTCTTTAGCTATGTGCCCACCCCAAACACTCCTTTTTGTCAGGAGAAGAGGATATGCCGTCTGAGGCCTGAATTATGTGCTTGTTCCTGAAAAGTTGCTGTTGCTTGAGGAGTGGGTTCGGGTAATTGGCGTAAGCCAGCCAGGGCCCACACTTAGAGTTGGGGGCTGCGCCAGTCCCATGCAAATCACATGGCTAAAAACAGGGAGCGGGGGTGACTTCAAAAAGGAAAATTGTGCTTCTATTACAAGGAAGTTAGGGGACTATTTGCTAGCCACATGGTTAGGGAACAGAATGCTGGCCCAATGATAATAATAATAGCTAACATTTATTAAATACTATGAGCCAGGCACCAAGCTGCTTTACAGTTGTATTGGTTAGAGAATGTGTTTGGCTGCCTGAAATAAGGTAAACGGAACAGCAGGGGCTTAACACAGAGCGCTTGGTTTTTGCCCCACATGATATGAAGCCAGGAGATACACAGTGTCACATTGTCATCCAGGTCTCAAGCTTGCCTGGCCCTCCTGCATCATGGTTTTGCTATTCTCTGTGTGAGGCTTTCCTCCTAGCGCGCACAGGGTGGCTGCCCCTCCTCCAGGCATTGTGTCCCGGTTCCAGGCAGAATGGGGGAAGGACAAAAGAGAAGAGGCTTGTGCCAGCTGAGTCTTTTCCTTTTTATCGGGAAAATAGCTTTTCCGGAAGCCTCCGCCTGTAGATTTCTGCTTATATCTCAACGGCTAGAACTGTGTCACATGACTACCCATAGTTGCAAGGGAACCTGGCAAATCAAGTTTTGTTGGCTGAACACTGCCGCCTAGAACAAAACTGGGGTTTTCTTAGTAAGGAAGAGAGGGAGAATGGACAGTAATGATCAGTGGCTGCTACAATGTGTATTAACCCATTCATTCATTACATCAACCTGGTGTGGTTGGTGCTATCCCTAGCCTCGTTTTATAGTTGAAGCAATAGGCACAGAGAGGTTATGTAATTTGCCCAAGCTCACACAGAGCTGTTAAGTGATTGAGCTAGAACTTGAACCCAAGCAAGCTGACTCTAGAATCTTATTCTATTATGTTCCTAGACACATCCTGACCCACTGGCCAGACCACATTTCTTCTCTAGGTTGTATATCCACTTGGAAAATGCAGGCCTCTCCTAGAAATGGTAGCTAATACTTGTTTAGCACTTTATAGTTTACAAAGAGATTGTCGCTTAAATTATTCTCTTTAAATTTTTTTTTTTTTTTTTTGAGACAGAGTCTCACTCTGTTGCCCAGACTGGAGTGCAGTGGCACGATCTCAGCTCACTGCAACCTCCACCTCCCAGGTTCAAGCGATTCTCGTGTCTCAGCCTCCAGAGTAGCTGGGACTATAGGCGCACACCACTGTGCCTGGCTAATTTTTGTCTTTTTAGTAGAGACGGGGCTTTACCGTGTTGTCCAGACTGGTCTCGAACTCCTGGCCTCAAGTGATCCACCTGCCTTGGCCTTTCGAAGAACTGGGATTACAGGTGTAAGCTACAGCGCCTGGCCTATTCTCATTTTTAAAATGAGGAAACTGAGGTCTACAAGAGTTATGTAAGTTGCCTAAGGTCCTCAGGTTGAAAGTGGCAGAGCTGATATTTCCTCAGAATTATAAAAACTTACTCCTGTTTCCCTTTCTTAATCTTCCTATTCTTCTCTGCACATAGGAGTTCATTTCTAGTTTTTTAAAATGACAGTATTTCACTCTAGGCCCTATATTAACTTCATAACCTTCTCAGAAAACCAATCCAGAGAAATCTTGGCTCTCTCGCCTACTTGTTTTCATATAGGCCACCAGCAGGAATGTGGTACATCAGTGGGAACTGTGACAGAAGTACGTAACGGAGGCCTTGGAAAGGGAGGTGGTTTTTCTCTCACAGCATATAAAATCCAGAGCTTCCGGCAGAAAATGGAAGTGTTAATTACAAATAGCTCTTATTGGCCTGTTAAAGAGTTATTCAACATATAGACATTGTCTGTCATTAGTTACATCAGATTAATTTGTTACTTTTCTTTAAAACTATTTCATAAATTGAACTTGTCACTGAGTTAGAATTGGCAGCCCACTTCACTGGGATAAATCAGAGAAGTTTCACTATATTACTGACACGTCAGTTTGCTTATGATGATTATTTCTCTCGTTCTTTCCCAAGTCTTTGAAATCTTTAGCTTTTGGCATTGCTGTAGTTACATATCACAACATTCTTTTGTTTTGGCCTTACTACTGAGTAAACCATAAAAATTGCAAGATCATTGTAGAATTAATACATTTTAGGGAGACGTGAGAGTTCAGTCAAATATATTTAAGAAATACATTGGTTCAGTTCAGAAAGGCAGGACAACTCGAAGCAAGGGGGAGGAGGGGGAGTGGCTTCTGGGTTATAGGTAGATTGAAAAATGTTCTAGTTGACAATTGGTTGAGTTTATCCAAAGACCTGGGATCACTAGAAAGGAGATGTCTGGGTTAAGGGACTGTGGAGACCAAAGTTCTTATTGTGTAGATAGATGAAGCCTTCAGGTAGCAGGCTTCAGAGAGGACAGATTGTAAATGTTTCTTATCCGACCTAAGGTCTGTGCTCATATTAACACTGGAGAGGTATAATGAGGCACATTGGATCCCTGCTTCTCGTCATGGCCTGAACCAGTCTTTCAGGTTAAATTTTAAAGTGCCCTGGCCTAGGAAGAAGTCCATTCCAATGGTTGGGCGGGGGGGATGGGAGGTTAAATTTTTTCTTTTGGTTTACACTCCAAAAGCTATGAATGAGGCCAGGTGTGGTGGCTCACGCCTGTCATTCCAGTGCTTTGGGAGCCCAAGAATTTGAGACCAGCCTGGGCAAGATGGTGAAACCCCATCTCTATAAAAAATTTAAAAATTAGCCGAGTGTGGTGGCAGGCACCTGTAGTCCCAGCTACTTGGGAGGCTGAGCGAGGAGGATTACTTGAGCCCAGGAGGTGGAGGTTACAGTGAGCTATGATCGCGCCACTGCACTCCAGCCTGGGTGCGATCATAGCTCACTCTCGACAGAGTGAGACCCTGTCTCAAACAAATAAAAATAAATAAAAAGAGTGCTATGTTACAGAGCAGTGCCACTCAAAGTGTGCTTCACTGTCACCTGGGAGCTTATTAGAAATGCAGCTTCACAGCCCCACCCCAGACCTACTGAATCAGGTTGAGATTAAGATTCAGCAGGGATTGGGCCCAGGAATCTGTGTTTTGACAAGATCCCTAGGTGACTTGTAAGTGCATTAAAGTTTGCGAAGTGCTGTTTTAGAGTTTTACGCAAGTGAGTTGTAGGACTGACAGATTGTGCACCTTTTAAATACTGGTGAAAATAAGAGCTTCGGCTTTAGTAAAGTAGACCTGTATTGAATCCTGGATTCTCCTTTGAAAGTCTCCCAATCCTAGTCTCCAGTCAGCTACTCCAGGTCACGAGCTCAAGTGTATGCTTGACTCCATCCCCTATCAACACCTTCACCTAGTTAATCCACATTCAACCTTCCACTGTCAGGTCAAAGATGACTTCCTCAGAGAAGCCTTTGCTCAACCTCCCACCTCACATAAAATGAATACTTGTCCTTTGCAATTTCACATTTATGATTATTTGATTAATGTTTAATTTTCCTACTAGCCTATAAGCTTTAGGAAGGAAGAGACCTTATCAGTTTTGCTAACTGGTATATCCTCAGGGTATAGAACAGTACCTGGCACATAATAGATGCTCAACAAATATTTATTTAATGAATATATGAATGAAACCAAGCCAGGAATAAGTGCACAAAAGAAAATGCTCTGAAAGTTTTTTCCAAAGACTTCTCCATAAACTCTTAATCATCTAAGGCAGTAATAGTGAGGGTTTTGAAAAGAAAGCCCTGTATATTTTCCAGGCCTTGTTTTTTTGTTTTTTGTTTTTTGTTTTGGCCGGGGCCGGAGGTGAGGGCATGGAACAGGGTCTTACTCTGTCGCCCAGGCTGGAGTGCAGTGGCACTATCTCAGCTCACTGCAACCTCTGCCTCCCGCGTTCAAGTGATTTTCCTGCCTCAGCCTCCTAAGTAGCTGGGATTACAGGTGCCCGCCACCATGCCCATCTAATTTTTGTATTTTTAGTAGAGACAGGGTTTCACTATGTTGGCCAGGCTGGTCTCGAACTTCTGACCTCAGGTGATCTACCCGCCTTGGCCTCCCAAAGTGCTGGGATTACAGGCATGAGCCACCGTGCCTGGCCCAGGCCTTGTTTTATCAACATTACTCCAAGAAACAAACTTTTCTTTTTTTACCATGTTCATGAACACAAAAATGGTTGACAGGGATGCAATGGTGACAAAAAGAAAGCTGGAATCTGCCTTTCAATAAGCAAGAAATAGTCCTCTCATCCAGGTCATGTCATCCACGTTCCATTGGCAGGTATTGTCATATCTGCATCCTACATTGTGAGGTCACCAAAGCAACCTATTGATCATTCTAGAATCTACCTCTTGAAGATTCCAAATGAGACAGGAAAACCCTCTTCAATAAGACCTGTGTGATGATAGATTGTGTCCTGAGCCTGCAGGTCAGGCTGAAAGAGTCAACAACCAGCAAAGTGAAGATCTAGGAGGCTGTTCCCCTTGAACCTGTGCGGACCTGATCAAACCTCGACGGAAAGGTAAGAGCACTCAGTGGACCAGGTGAATTGAGGGTGATCTGGGTAGTCATGGGGCAGTGATCAAAAGTTAACCTGTGGCCTCTGACTGTTTAGTTGCTTAGCCCAGCTCTTGTGGTCTTTATGTTTTATGTATGAAGTTTGTTATGTTTTAATATATACGTATGCGGTGGAATTGGATCGCCTTGATGTACTGGAAAAAGTTCTGGTCACTGAATCATAAGACTGTGACTTTGAGGAGGCCACCTAACTTCTCTGGGCAATGGTTTCCTCTCCTATAAAATGAAGGTGTCTGAGGGCCTTTCTGGACAAGTCCGAAGGATCAGAGTATCTTACATTTCAGGCTCAGCTGTTACAGAGCTCTGGGCAGAGAACCTCATGATGGTCTTGCAAAGTGACTCCATTCTCTGCCTAGATCAGTTTTGCCTAATTCCCAGTGCTTTAACATGAGAGGGAGTTGCATCAGTGTGTAGTCTTTGTTTTACTTTTATTCTTGGAATGGCAGATTGTAGCTCCTGCAGAAGGAAAAGAAGAAGAAATAAGGAATTACAAAATTGCTCTACATTGACTCATGCTAGATGTCAATCTGAGATACATGGAAAACGTAAGCACATACAAGCTAAAGAAACAGATTGTGGCAATATTTAAAAATATCCTAGCTTTCTAAATTAGAAGCAGTTTTGATAAGCCTATTTGGAATTCATGTGAAACATCCATAACTCTGATAATCTGAACTGTACATGGCAAAGGTAAATTGCTTCTAGGCAGTAATTCTAGGTGTAGGTTTAGAGGGACTATACAGTAATCAAGTCTCCATTGCTTTATAGATAGCTCTCACTCCTTGGCCTCTTACTTTCCAGATTGCTTCTTTGTTAGCCTCCCTGTTGGCTCCTTCCTCTTTTCATTCTCTTTAATGTCTCTATTCCCCAGTGTTCTGCTTTTGCCTCCATAGCCTTACTCTACAAGCTCTTCCTGGCTATTTTATCTTCTCTAATCACTTCAGCTATTGTCAGCAACCTCATGACCTATTTAATCTGACTCTCCGGTCCTGATTTATTTCCTGAGCTCCAAACCCAGACTTCTACTGCCTATGGGATATTTCAACAGTGAGGTCTCACAAGTACTGAAATTTAGCACACCGCTAACCAAACTCATGATTTTTCTCCACCATAAACTCACTTGTCCCCCTTCGTGTCCAACTCTTGTACCCTTTAACACCCTATTGCAATGAATATCATCATCTCCTATACTGTAAATTACAAGAAGGCAGAGACCATGTCTATCTTGTCCACCCCTTGTAACCACAGCACCTAGTATAGTGCCTGGCGCATGGTAGACACCCAGTAAATATTGTTGAGTAAATGATGAATCTATTTATTTTTCCAAACTAAAAACCTTGGAATCCCCCTCGATGTCTCTTTCCCCCTCACTCTCCATGCCCAGTCTGAGATCTGTGGGGTTTATTACATAAAACACTTTTACATTTGGCTCCTCCTTCCCCTTCATCCCCGCTGCCATGACTTGAATTCAGCCCTGACCATCTATCTCCTGGATTATTGAATTCAGCCCTTACCATCTATCTCCTGGATTATTGCAGGAGCCTCCTCATTGGTCTTCCTGTTACCTGCTTTTCCCCATTCATCACCATCTGATCCCCAGAGTGATCGTGCACCTTGAATCTAATCAGCTTACCCTCAGGCTCCCCTTGACTTAAACAGAGTTTGCAATCTGGCAGCTTTAAGAGGAATCCACGCAGTCTGTACGGCGTTTTGAGAAAATGAGAATGACTGTATTTTGTTGATTCTAAGATGTATATATTTTTTTTTCACATTTTAGCAGCTCTGATATTGGGATGTGTCTTGAAATGGACAGTGTCATAGTTTGATCAGTGGTGGTGTTCTCTCTTATCGGTACGTAAAACAGCAGTGCACCCTATAATCAGTGGCTTCATAAATTTGCTGAAACATACTCATGCTAACATTTAAAAATAAGGAGATCATACATACAACTATCTTCAGCTTCTCTTGGAAAATTACATCAGGCAACACTGGGCTGTGATTTCTGGATAGCAGCCGAAGATGGAGCTACCAGTAAGTAGCAGCTACCTCATTTAGACAAAAACTCGCTACAGTGTCTCATGGTTTCCGCCCAGGCTGCTTTAGTCATTTGTATTATCTGCCCTAGCCCATTAAGCATTTGAAAGGACAATCCCTGACTGATAAGTTGAAGTCCAGATTCTTTGCTGTGATTTATAAGAACACACAGGTGGCACCAACCTACCTCCCCCAGGTTAATGCTCCCAACCTTTGCTCTGTACTCCCTCTATCCCCCAATCTCGAATATAATGGGCTCCCATGTTCCCTGGAATGTCTTTCTCCATCTTTTACGCCCTATGAAACATTTTCTGGCATTCCCAGGTCGAGCTCATTTCTTTCTGGACTCCAGTAGTACATGGGCGTGTCTCTGCAAAAACTGCAGTTACTTTTCCACTAACCTAAAGTACAGTTCTGTGGGGTTTTTTTGTTTTTTGTTTTTTGAGATGGAGTTTCTCCCTTGTTGCCCAGGCTGGAGTGCAATGGCACAACCTTGGCTCACCGCAACCTCCGCCTCCCGGGTTCAAGGGATTCTCTTGCCTTGGCCTCCCAAGTAGCTGGGATTACAGGCGCCCACCACCACGCCTGGCTAATTTTTTGTATTTTTAGTAGAGATACAGTTTCACTGTTTTGGTCAGGCTGTTCTTGAACTCCTGACCTCAGGTGATCCACCACCTCGGCCTCCCAAAGTGCTGGGATTACAGGCGTGAGCCACCATGCCTGGCCAGTTCTGCAAATTTTAACACATGGATAGATTAGCATAACCACTGTCATCATCAGGATATAGAACCTGCCCCCCAAAACTCCCTCCTGCTAGCCCTTTGTAGTCACTCCCCTCCCTCACCCATAAACCCCTGGTAACCGCTGATCAGTTCCCTGTCACTATAGTTCTGTCTTTTTGAGAATGCCATATAACTGTCTGTATCCCTTTCGGCCTAGCCTCTTCCACTCTCATAATGCCTTTGAGACCCATCCAGGTTGTGTGTATCAGCTTCATTCATTTTTATTGCTAAGTAGCATTTCATTGTGTGGATGTCCCACGGTTTGTGGGACACTCACTGAAGGACATTTAAGCTCTTTTCAGTGTTTGACCATGTGAACCTGTATACACGTTTTTGCATGAATAGAAAATTTTATTTCTCTAGAATAACTACCCAGGAATAGGATTGCTGTCATATGGTAAGTATATGTTCAACTTTATAAGAAAGTACCAAACTCTTGTTCAGAGTGGCTGTACCGCTTTGCATTCCTGCCAGCAAAGTGTTAGAGTTCGAGTTGCTCCACATTCTAGCCAGCACTGGATATTGTATTAAAAAATTTTTTTAGCTGGGCACAGTGGCTCATGCTTATAATGCAAATACTTTGGGAGGCTGAGGCAGGCAGATAGCTACAGACCAGTCTGAACAATGTGGCAAAACTCAGTCCCTACAAAAAAATACAAAAATTAGCCGGGCATGGTGGCATGTGCCTATGATCCCAACTACTTGGGAGGCTGAGGTGGAAGGATAACTTGAGCCCAGAAAGTCAAAGTTGCAGTGAGCTGTGATTGTGTCACTGTGCTCTAGCCTGGTGACAGAGACCCTGTCTCAACCTCCACCCCCCAACCCAAACTTAGCCATATTCATAGACATATAGTGGTATCTCATGGTTTTAATTTTAATTTCTGCTTCCTTGAATCTGGCCTGGAAGAACTGGAGGGAACAAAAGGTAAACTCACTGTCAGTTCAGTGGTACTTCAAACTCTGATCTGTTTCCTTCATCTGCCTTCTGTTATTTACTTTTCAGAGTCCTCATGTTACTTGTTTATTGCTGTGGAACAGCTTACCAAAAAATCTAGTGGCTTAAAACAACGCATGTTTATGATCTTACAGTTTCTGTGGGGCAGAAACCCAGGCATGGCTTACTTGGGCCCTCTACTTCAGCATCTGTCGTGAGCTGCTGCACACAATGTGTTGACTGGGCTGCTGTCATCTGAAGGCTTGACTGGGGAGGGATCCACTTCCAAGTCCATATGGTTGTTGGCAAGAGTCAGTTCCTCGTGGTCTGTTTGACTGAGGGCCTTAGTTCCTTGCTGGCTTTTGGCCAGAGACTTCCCCCAGTCCTTTGCCACATGGGCTTCTCCCACGTGGCAGCTTACTTCATTGAAAGCACAAAAGCTGTGAAGGCCATAGGGTCTGCTAGCAAGACAGAAAGTCACAGTCTTTTATAACCTAGTCATAGAAGTGGCATCCCAATACCATTGCCATGCTCAATTGATTAGAAGCAAGTTTCTGGGTCCAGCCTATGCTGAAGAGGAGGGATGATACAAGGGTGTGAATTGACCAGGAAGAAGGGATCATCAGGGGCAGCTTAGAGTCTGTCTGCCACAGTCCTCAAATAGCTGTTTCATGGATTCTGTCCAGGTTTTATAGCTTTATCCCATGGGAGAGAAAGAGTAGAGTGGGTAGAGTGTCCTTTTTCCATCTTACCCAGACCAGAACCTTCTGTGAAGCTTTTGGATTTGATTTATGAACATTCAGGGTTAATTTAAGGAATTTCTTTAAACTCAAGCCATCAAGGACCAAGCTAGGGTTAGATTAAGCAGTGGTCTGAATTAAAATTCTGATATCTATTAATCTATTTATTAAATCACAACCAAGGAAAGCTCAACTTTTGTATCTAAGATGGAGCCTTTTGAAAACGGAACTTCCACACTTTAAAACGTGATGGCTGTTTTAGCCTGTCGTTGTGGCTGCTCACCAGGTGACCCCAATAGAAACATTTGGCAAGCACTGACCTTTATAAATTTCTTCCGTTTGATGGTGATTCATAACCCACTTTTCATTTCTTTTAATGACTTCCTAATGACTTGCCAGATCTGTCCTCTCTTTTCTCCTACTTAATGTGATTTTTCAGTACCCAGAACTCACCCTTGAAAATATGCTTGATCCTTTTTCTATTTAAGTGAAAAATTACTTGGTATTCCTTCTCTTCACAAGGGAGCAGGCTCTTTAAATTAGAGTCCTTTTATTTTATGTATTTATTTTTTTGTGAGACAAGGTCTTGCTCTGTTGCCCAGGCTGGAGTACAGTGGCTCTATCATGGCTTACTGTAGCCTCGATCTTGCAGGCTCAAGTGATCCTCCTGCCTCAGTCTCCCAAGTAGCTGGGACAACAGGCATGTCCCACCACACCCAGCTAATATTTTTTTTCTTTTTTTTTTTAGTAGAGATGAGGTCTTGCTATGTTTCCCAGGCTGCTCTCCAGCTCATCAGCTCAAGCCATCCTCCCTGCTCAGCCTCCAAAGTGCTGGGATTACAGGTGTGAGCCACTGCCCCCAGCCTTTTTGAACTTTTTTTGATCATGGACCCCTCACAGTAAGTTTGGTGAGAATGGACCAAGCATATTTATTTATTTACAGCTAATACTGCTGAACTCATTTATTGTGTACATGATCAAATATATATGGAAATAGAAAAGTTAACAGGAATAAGAAAATAGATAAAAATATGAGTTCTGATGTTTTGCTTTCTGCTCTCCAGCAGATCTCTGTGCATCTGCCGTGGGGCAGCTACCCCAGTTTTGGAGACTGCTAGGGGTTAGGAAGTGGTGATTGGGTGTGGTTGCTTGCCAGTGGCCTCAACATCAGGAGGCTAGCTCAGAGTCATCAGAGCTGAGAGGCCAGCCCTCTGTGAGCTTCCCCGCTTTGGTGCTACAGGGCTTTGAGGTATCAGGAGCCACAAGCAGACACCTTAAGTACCCACCACCAAATAGATCTGTACATGCCACTGTTTTCTTAATCTCCTCTCCAGTCCAGCTGCTTTGCCTCAATTCTAGCATACTTCTCAGGGTGTGTCATGATCAATAATGGGAGCTGCCCATTAGAACTACTTTGCCTGGGCAGAAATTGGAACTGTGGCAAGGTCCAGGAAGCTTATGAAATAGGAGAGGCTTGCTTGCAATGCCCTCTCTCTCCCTTGAGAGGTAGTCAGGCTTCTCCATTTCCCTCGTGTTTTCATAGTTTGCTATTGCCATGGACTAACTAAATGTCTTGGGTTGGGATCCCTCAGAAGCAGAGTCTGAGATAAACATTTGAGAGCAAGTTTATTTGGAAGGCAGGAGCAAAGAAAGTACAGCAGTGGGGAAGTGAGAAAGGAAGGGAAGGCAATCAAGAGAGATTAAGTCCAGCCTGAAGAGGTGGAGAGGGCAGCCGTTTTTCAGTCTTAACATCAGGGCACCTTTCTCTATGTAATTGCAGCATTATCTTTAGGAAAGAAGTTCATTTTGATTTCTAGTTCCCCTCCTGCGTTTCACACCCTAGTTAAGTACTGTAGAATATGCATAGCTATGAGAACCCCCTCTTCCCACCTCTTTTCCTCTGGCGGATGCCTGATCAGTCATCAGGTCTCCGCCCATGCATCACTTCTAGGAAGCCTTCCCTCATCCCCCTTTCTGAGATAGCGCTCTTTCTCTGCACCCCTGGAGTGTCTCCTACCTGTTTTATTATTTTGTCATACTGTATTGCTTTCATTTATTCATGTAATAGATATTTATTATGTGCCTGGCACTGTTATAAGTACCTGGTGTGTATATTCCAATATCCAATCATGTATATATTTTGTTCTCTGCCATTTATGTCTCTGTCCCTCAGCAGCGCCTGCCACATAGGAGGTGCTTGCCACATAAGATGGTTTAAAACTGTTAACATCACTCTGCCCGTCATTTTTTCTTTTTTCAGGCTGGAAGAACACATCCCCTGGTCAGCTGTAGGAAAGCCAGAGAGCATTTGAGAAGAGGCTGAAGCTTGAATTTTGCAAACACACAAGGTGCTGACTCAGGCAGTAGAGTATAATGATTATAATAAGCAGGGGTTCTAAAGCCAAAGTGCCCGGGTTCAACTCCCAACTCTGCCCCTCATTTGCTGTTTGATTTTAGGCTACAATTCCTAATGGGTGAAGAGGGATCATAATAGTATATACCTCAGAGGATGGTGTGTGGATTAGATAAGATTAACATATATAAAATTTAGAAGTGCCTAGAACATGGTCAGTGCTCAATAGATGTTATCATTATTGTGATTTATTCACTTACATCAATGTTGGTTCATGTAACAATTGGAGGCTGACTGTAAGACCCCTTTGGTGCTCACAGTAACATTTCAGTGTTCTTTCTACAATGGAAAAATACAAGGAAGTTGTTCATTTAAAGCAAATTCTGAGTTTTCAACAAATCGCATAAAGGGCACAGCCAATCCAATTCGTGGTCCAGGGGCTGGCCATTAAAATAACAACCTAAATCATGAGGTTTTTTCCCTGCTTTCCTTTCTTTCTGTGGTTAAACAAATATTTGGTGAGTACCTCTTTTGCATTCAGTAATGACTAGGTTTAAAACTGAGGATGTGGCCAGGCGCAGTGGCTCACGCCTATAATCCCAGCACTTTGGGAGGCCAAGGTGGATCACCTGAGGCCAGGAATTCGAGACCAGCCTGGCCAACATGGTGAAACCCCGTCTCTACTAAAAATACAAAAATTAGCTGGATGTGGTGGTGTACACCTGTAATCCCAGCTACTCGGGAGGCTGAGATAGGAGAATCACTTAAGCCCGGGAGGCAGAGGTTGCAGTGAGCCCAGAGTGCACTGCTACACAGCCTGGGTGACAGAGTGAGACTCTGTTTCAAAAATAAAACACACACACACACAACTGGGGATGCCAAGAGGAATGAAATAGATCCTTTCCCTTTAGGATTTCACATGTAAAAGGGCAAATTACAGCACACTTTGAGCAGCTCTATAATTGGACGCACACATGGCTTTGAGAGCCAGAAGACAGAGTGACTAATTCCCCTTTGGTGATTCAGGAAAGACTTCACACAGAGGAGGTGACATTGGAACAACTGTATCTAGACATAGCCATAATTTAATGGCTGAGGATTGAATAGGCATTTGGTTGGGAAAGCCAGCTGTATAGCTACATTGTCCACTATTTTTTTTGGAGCCTGAGTAATTATGCTATCATTTACAATTTGTGTGGCAGCCTCATCAGGTCCTACTTTTGGTGTCCCCACCATGGAAACCTAAGTGGTTGTATTGCCTCATAATGAGGCCCTCTGGTGAGGTTAATATACTAATAGGAGAACAGAAGCCCAGAACCACCTCGCCAGTTGTTTTTCAAGTGACTCCATCCGATTAAATGGCAAACTAGGTAACCACTTTACTAGTAGATCTCCTGTGGCTCTCATTTGCAGAACGTAATCGAGCTAAAGAGCAGCTTGGGTGGGGTTATGAAATGTTTATGGCTGGAGTCCTGTAAATTTTAGCTGGCAAAGCCTAAGACCAGTAAGCTTGAAAACATGTATGCTGTGTCACCAGCTAGGAAGAGTTTGCCAGGGAAACTGCTGGCGGTGCAGCCACGGTCAGCATGAGACTCTGGGAACAAGACCACTGCTAGATTGCCTCAAACATAGCAGAACTGTGGCTGCTGGCATCCATTACTGCCATGGGCGCTTTGAATTTTCAAGTATGTTTTTCTCCTCCCCCAAACTCAGCAACATTACAGGCCAACTTTCCTTTCCCTTTCTGCTGATGAAGGGAGGTAATTCTCCCTTCACAGGTAGGTTCTCCAACAAGGAGCTATTGAACAGCTGGTGGAGTACAAATGTCTTATGACCCAGTGGCTGCTCCCTTAAACCCACACCTTTCTAGAACCAAGGAAGAATGTTTCATTTTTTCACTTCTCTTAATTGTACCAGGTTACTGTAACGTTTTCTAAAAACTATCCTCAGTTTACCTAAAGAATGCTTTTCTGCTCTTATATACTGAAATTCTGTTTTCTATTTTGTACTGATGGCAGATTATTTATGCAAACAATAGCCTGGTCCTGCCCATGCGGAGCCTGGTCCCTTTGGAAGCAGTCACGTGGCCGCTGACTTTGCAGCCCATTACTTGAGTGCATCTCCAGGCCAGGAACAGAGCAGGGTTGGGGCAGAGAGCTGCACTCACCGCCAGCGCACTGTCTCCCAGATTCTTGCTCTGGGCTTGCCTTCCAGGCTGAAAGGCAAAGCAGCCTGGCCCTGTTCTAGTTATTTCTTTGTGTATGAGTGTGTATATATGTTTGTTTATTTAAGAAAGAGCTCTCTCTGCAGAGTAGGGTGTGTGTGTGTGTGTGTGTGTGTGTGTGTGTGTGTGTGTGTGTGTGTATGTGTGGGGTGCTTCAGAGAGAGCTGAAATTGTACCTCTTTTCTTTCAGACCTCTGCATTTCCCCAGAGAGAAGGTTTTTTTCTTGTCTTCATTTTCTTTGAAACACCTGGGGTGAGGAAAAACCTCTACATTGGCCAAGCAGAAGAAACAGGTAATATGTTTGTTTATTCTTAGGCATTTGGGGCAAGCAGAAGTCTACATCATAAACATATATTGTGTGGCAATGGAACAGGGAATGCGTACTCCTTGGAGTATATCTTACTGCTTTGCAATTTCTCGGAATGATTGTTCTCAAAAATGCTGGTTTTACATCAGTTGCCATCAATCGAAGAAGATGTGCAGATGACTTGGCAGTCTGAAGGATTGTGGCCTATTTCAAATGAACTTGATATTTGGAAAATCTCCTTGGTCACTTGGGTTGAGAGCTAGAAAATGAGGGAAGGGATCCTTTGAGAAACCCTTCTAGGTCCCCTCAGGGAGTATTCTCCAAACTCCACTGCACACCTTCATATTTAGAAATCTTCCTTTAGTTCTCCTGGCTTCTTGTCATCTTAGAGGTTTCTAGCTATCTGTAAGAATGGAAACAGAATTCCTTACAGTGTTCAAAATTCTCTTTAGTGATTTAGTTCTTATGCGAACTGATCAGATTGGATCCTGAAAACAAGGCATAGCCTTTTAGTGGGCAGACATTTTTGTTCCCTACTGATTAGACAGAGCGAGTCTTCAGTTCTGCCACTAATCAGCCGTGCCAGGGAGTATGTTATTTAACTTCTGAGTCTCAGTTTTTTCATCTGTAACATGGGGATATGATGCTACCTTGAAAGTTTGCTGTGAGAGTAAACTGAAATAATAGAAATATAAAGCACCTGCTATGCTGGGTAAGTAGTAGTCCCTTAATAAATAGTAGTGATTTTAGCTACTATTGTGATTACTGGTATAGCATTCTTTCAGATCTTAGAGCTCTCAAGGGAAAAGAGCCTATCGCTTTGCGACTCTTAAATTATCCCAGAACCTGTAGGTACCCAAAGGGCTTAGTCTTTGGGAGGCCCCAGACAAAGCATTGTGAAGAAAGAGACTTGAACAAACACAGTGGGTCCCCACCCATGCGTGGCCCCTCCTAACTCATCAGCTAAAAACAGTTGGTCTTTGTTCAAGCAGTTTTTTCCCACCACTCAGTCCTCAGTACAAGTCAGTAAGATATGGATTATGATCGCTGTTTTCTTATGAGGAAACTGAAGCATAGGGGAATTAATGACTAGCTGAGAATTCAAATTCCTGTTGTCTGACTTCTAAACCCAAGGCTCCACTGGGCCAGCATCAGGCCGTTAGGAACAATAGTTCTTGAGATGCTTTGCTTCAAAAGGGCCCCTTGCTAGGCTGTTTGGGAAATAGTGGTCAGCTCTTTCTGAGAGATTCACAATGTATGTTCATATATTAAAGGCTCTGAGAAGTCCTGCATTAAAGAAACCTGTTCAACCCTACATCCCCTGAACTTATCATGTGATGGTGGGACCTTTATTTTGGTCTTAGTCCTGGAATCATAAACCACATACAACTCTTCTTCCACAAACACGCTTTGGAAAACCTGGCACCAGGCCAAGCTGTTACCTGATTACAATCATGTCTGATATACCAGCAGACACTTTCAAACACCTTCTGGTGGTCAGTATAGTTTCCTCCCTTTTCTTATCCTCTCATCTGGTGAGACCCAGGAAGAATCACCAGCTTGGACTTACAGACCTCCCCTTACTCATGTAAGATCCCAGACATAAGTAATTGCTGCACTGTTCTACTGGAAAGGTAGCGGTGAAAGGGACCTCTCTGGCGCGGGCTGCCAGGGACTCCTCTGCCTCACCCTATGCCTCTTCATTATATTTAGGCCACAGACCTCAGGCTATAAAACCTCTGTGTCAATGAATACCAAGCAGAATGCAATAGGGTGAGCCTGATGAGGCATCTGTTCTCCATGCTAGCACAATCTAAGGGGGAAGAATTATACCTGCCTACTTCACTCCCACTGTGGTGGTCGGGGTGGGGGTGGAGGGTGTTGGTTCCAGTTGAATGACTATGGGTTCCAGGTCTTCAGGGCTAGAGCTAAAGCCAGTTTCTTGCTAAAGCCAACATCTCTAGGAAAAGCTGAATTCTAATATGGGAAACTACGAAACTGACATCTAGAATGCCAGAGAGGGGGTCGTGTCAGGGTGACTGAGCCAAGGTGTGGTAGTGGGATAGAGATGAGCTTAGAAATCAAATCACCTTAAGAATGAACAAGAACAACTTGGGGAGGCTGGGCTAGTGGTTGGAGGGTGCTTGGTGGCGAAGGTTGGTTTGTCTCCACAGCCTGTCTTTTGTTCTTTCCTTGTATTTTCAGCATTGGAAGGAAGTGAAAGATTAGCATGAAAAAAACTGAAAATTATCAGTTCCGCCCACTCACCCCCAACATACACACAGTAAAAACCTTTTAGCGGAAGACTTTCCTTTTGCAAATTATAAGTGAGTGCCAATGATGAATCATTATTTCATGTTTACTCTTTAAAACCATCCTTGGTGTATATTGGAAGGGACAGCAGCACTGGGCAAGTTTCAAGCTGTTTTTTTGCCAAGATCCACCCAGGGGTTCGTGTTACCCACTAGGACATTCTTGGGCCTTTGTGAACCCTGTGGAAGCCCCCCACCTCTTTGAGCCTGAGAACCCTTTTCACACCTCAGGGAATCACTTCTTCAGACTTCTTTAATGCACTTAAATGCTAACAGAGGGTGGGAAATGGAAGAAGCTTAGATTTTACCAAGTCATGGAAAATCCCCAATCATTTTTGTCAGCTTTACATCAGAGATGTCCTCAAAGGTACACGCACTGCTTACAAACTCTCTTCTCTCTCTCCTGGAAGTCCAGATGGTATAGTACATGGGAGGGGTAAGTGGCACCTTGCTTGAACCAGCTCATATTTTGGTGACAATGAAAAAGATCTGACTTTTTTTATAACCTATTACCTGAGAGAAAAACAGTTAAAAAAATAAATTGGTAATATTTATTTAATAATGTAAAAATTATAATAGCCAATTTTTTTTCTAATGGATAATCAAAAAATTCTAGAACAATCATCACGTCTTTCCATCATGATTTAAAAACTTTCTTTAAAAATGATGTATGAGTACTACCCCTTTCTGATTTAATAAAATGCTTTTGTATAATTGAATAGCACATACCTGTGCACAAAATGATGCATTAATAATGACTTTTAGCAACTGAATTTTTAAAGGACTCTGGCCTAGAAATATTGATTCCTTTGTTCATTCATTCATTCATTTAGCATTATCCAACATCTGCAATATGGAAGATACCATGTAGGTGCCAGAGATTCAAGGGCTATTTAGGAAGTTGCCCGCGGGGCTAATAGTCTAACAGAAATATACTCAAGTTTGATGCGCTTTAGTTCTTAGTGAATCTTTTACATGAAATTGTGTTTGTTGTGTAATTTTGTTTGTTGTGGATTAACTGAGGGGTGACCGAAAACCAAATGCCTCTGGAGGGACATTGAGACATTGCTTTTTTTTTTCTGGAAAAGGAAAATCGAAATTGAAATATATCAATCAGTCCAATCAGTGTTTAAGGCCTACTAAATGCTCAATTCTTTTTTTTCCCTGTTTTCTTTTTTAAATTAAAAAATATACTTTTTTTTAAGTCAGGGTTTCACTCTGTCGCCCAGGCTGGAGTGCAGTGGTGTGATCATGACTCGCTGCAGCTTTGACCTCCCAGGCTCAGGTGATCCTCCCACCTCGGCCTCCTGAGTAGCTGGGACTACAGGTGGGCACCACCACGCCCAGCTGATTTTTTGTATTTTTTGGTAGAGATGGGGTCTCCCTATGATGCCCAGGCTGGTCTCGAACTCCTGGGCTCAAAGGATCCATCTGCCTCAGCCTCCCAAAGTGCTAGGATTATGAGTGAGAGCCACTGCACCCAGCCCCAATTCTTATGTCTTCATAAAAAGGGGTAGAAAAAATAGCATGAGGATGGAGCGAAGCCCAAGGGAGATTTGGATGCTGTTGGAAAATAGTGTTCTCCAACTGAGATATGGGGATTGCTTGCATCAAAGTTCCTAGCGTGGTGCACTTTAAATGCATATTCCAAGGCCCTGGACTTTTGAATCTGAGTATTGTTGGTAAAGCCTGGGAATCTGCATCCCCCCACCCCCAATACGTCTTGTGAGCACTCAAGTTGGAGAGCACTGATCTAGGCACCTGGAGAATGTCACCAGGACTAGATGAATTCCTAGATGAACAGTGCCCCAATTTCAAAAATGAGAAAAGAGTATATGCTAGAAGCTACAGACTCATTGGCCTGACACGACCTCTGGAAAAATTCAGCTTGAAATAGATGGAGCCAAAGTATTTCTAGGAAAATGTGATCATCACTATGCAGCACCATGGGTTTGCTAAAATACCATCTCTATTACAGATTGTCAAACTTTACTGTGTATTAGAATCTAGAAAACTGGAAAAAAAAAAATCTTGATGCCCAATCCCCCACCCAGTACCAATTACGTCAAATTCTCTGGAGGTGGTTCTTGAGCATCAGTATTTTTTAAACCCCAAGAGATTCTGACTTAATGAGGTGCAGGCTGAGTACTGGGAGTTTGAAAAGCTCCCCAGGTGACACTCATGTGCAACGAAATATAACAACCACAGGTCTATATGACATGGGACAAGTTGTTTAACTTCCTTGCACTTTGTGTGAATACTAGGTAATTTTAAAGGTCTCTCTCACCTTTAAACTTCTATGATTTTGTTATTAAAAATCTTGCCAGATTGATTTCCTTCCTTCCTTCCTTCCTTCCTTCCTTCCTTCCTTCCTTCCTTCCTTCCTTCCTTCCTTCCTTCCTTCCTCCTCTGCCCTTCCTTCCTTTTCTCCTCCTTTCCTCTCTCTTCTTTTGCTGGAATAAGCTGGAATGTCAAAGTATCAAAATACATACATATCATCATTTTATTAAAACATTTAGTAAAATTCTCCAGGATGTCTCACAGATAAATGAGAGTTATGATAGGTGAGTTTACCAGCTAACTGAACAAATGTACTCAGCTAGTCTGAAGGTGACGGATCTCTGGTGAACCTGGAGGATGGTTTGGAGTGGAATGCCGCAGGGCTCATCCTGCCCTTGGATCTGACCTTGTTAATGTTCTTTAGCCATGACGTAGATAAGGAAGACACGAAAGAAATGCTTATCAAATTTGGAAACAGAGCCAAGCACGGTGGCTCATGCCTGTAATCCCATCACTTTGGGAGGCTGAGGTGGGCACGTTGCTTGAGGCCAGGAGTTTGAGACCAACTTGGGCAACATGGTGAGACCCCATGTCTACAAAAAAGTACAAAAATTAGCTGGGCAGCGGTGGTGCATGCCTGTAGTTCCAGCTGCTCAGGTGGCTGAGGTAGGAGAATCACTTGAGGCTGAGAGGTGGAGGCTGCAGTGGTTCATGGTTGCATCACCCAGCCTGGGTGACAGAGCAGGATCTTGTCTCAAAAAATAAATAAAAATTTAGAAATAACCCAAAGTTTAGGAAGGCTAATTAATTCAATACATAAAATAATCAGGTTCACCTCTGGTCAGGAAATCTGTTTATTAAGCTTATTGTTATTTTCAAAACATTGCCATAGTTCAAATATTTTGCTTATTTTAGTTTTCCCTTTCTTTAGTCAAGTTGAAATTTTGAAGCTTTTGGTGTAGTACTAATGGAAAGATAGCTATGTCAGTTGTTCGCTGACTTTGTTCCTGTCAAGACATGCAGAAAGGGCTGGGCAAGATGGCTCACACCTGTGATCCCAGCACTTTGGGAGGACCAGGTCAGAGGATCACTTGAGCCCAGGAGTTTGAGACTGGCCTCGGCAACATAGGGAGACCCTGTCTCTACAAAAAAATAAAATTAGCTGGGTGTCACGGCACATGCTTGGGAAGTTAAGGCTGCAGTGAGCCGTGATTGTGCCACTACACTCCATCCTGGGTGACAGAGTGAGACCCTGTCTGGGGAAAAAAAAAAAGAGAGAATGCAAATATATTAGATCAGGTTGGTTTGGAGCATCACAAAATAAAGGAGACATCACCCTAAAAAGTGACGTGACAGTATAATATGGAAAGGAATTTTGTTGAAAACTCCCATCAAATGATTATGGGAGTCAGGAAGCTCCTGAGAAGGACTACAGAACACGAGGTTAGACTCCAGAGGGGCCTCAGCAGTGCCCAGAGAGCTTGTTTAAAAGGACATTCTTGGCCGGGCATGGTGGCGCATGCCTATAATCCCAGCACTTTGGGAGGCCGAGGCAGGTGGATCACCTGAGGTCAGGAGTTCGAGACCATCCTGGCCAACACAGCAAAACCCCATCTCTACTAAAAATACAAAAATTAGCCAGGTGTGGTGGCACATGCCTGTAATCCCAGCTACTAGTGAGGCTGAGGCAGGAGAATCACCTGAGCCTGGGAGGTCGAGGCTGTAGTGAGCCGTGATCACACCACTGTACTCCAGTCTGAGTGACAGAGCGAGACTCCATCTCAAATAATAAATAAAAGGGCACTCTCACAGATTACGATTCCTCAATTTGGGGGGAGGTTTCGAGTCTCCCTTTTTTTTTTTTTTTTTTTTGAGATGGAGTCTTGCTCTGTCGCCCAGGCTGGAGTGCAGTGGCGCCATCTCGGCTCACTGCAACCTCCACTTCCTGGGTTCAAGCGATTCTCCTGCCTCAGCCTCCCGAGTAGCTGGGACTATAGATATGCGCCACCATGCCCGACTAATTTTGGTATTTTTAGTAGAGACAGAGTTTCACTGTGTTGGCCAGGCTGGTCTCAAACGCTTGACCTCGTAATCCGCCTGCCTCAGCCTCCCAAAGTGCTGGGATTACGGGTATGAGCCACCACGACCGGCTGCCTCCTTTTTTTTTTTTTTTTTTTAAATAAAACAAATGTTCCCAACTTATTCCGAGAAATACTGTCAAAGAACTCACTTTGAATTTCAGCATAGCTGTTTAAATATGTTGTTTTTGTCTCATAGTCAACTTCCAATTTGTGTTTTTAAAAGCCTAGATAGGTTGAATTACTTTGAGCTGAAAGCCAAAACCGTTAATTATGTCAGCTCCTCCACATCCCATTCCCCGTATTTAAATTAGAAAATCGTACACTGTCGTATTTCAATTCTTCTTTTCATTTTGAATGCTCTATTTTATACAGAGCTGGATGTGACCTAGACATGGAGAAACTCATTTATGTCTAGCAGAGAAGCAGCCTATAGCTGCTCTGTAGCTGCTGCTGTGTTTTGGAAAATAAGCCAGGATTAGATTATGTCTGATCACTTTCCACATCACATGATGAACAGCGATTCAGAAGAAGCATAAAATGAATCCTGCTGAGCAGCCCCTCAGCTACCATGTGGTTAACTGGCGGTTTCCTTCCCTCCCTCCTGTGTGTTCCTCATTAGGATCTATAACTGAAGAGGATCGGCTAAGAGTGGTTCCTCGCAGCTTAAAGGGAGGGACTTTTCACACTCTGTCTTAAAATCAGAAGTTGAATTCATGAACACATATGATTTAGATAGAAGTCATGGGATGCAGCAGTTCTTCAACGAAAACCAGGAAATCTGAGACATGTGAGTACTTGGAATGTGCCTGTGGTTATGAATGAAAAGGGGAAAATGAACTGGCCTCACCCTCTCCCCCTTTCTCATTTACTCCCACGATGCTCAAGCTGCCCTGTGTGATTTGCACAAGGCATCATTAGAGGAGCATAGGAAACTACATTTAGGAAGATGTAGCTTTGAATTTATGAAGTACTATAAAGTATTGTCTTAGAGATATTTTATGATTGATTTAATTTCAGTCGATAATGTACCAATATAAAATCTCAATTTAAAACTCAGTGTCAGGGAACAAGAAAGACAGTGTAATTTATGTGTATTTCTTCAATACTTTTATAAATAGCTATATCCCTACTTTTGTGACATTTAGTAGCATCATTGAATTTTTATTGGATTTTATAACTCAATGATCACAATATTTCTATATCTATTCAACACAGAACGTCATGAGATTTGCCTCATGTTTTAAAAATATTCTAGGAGAATTGGGAGAATGCTAGATCATCTGTTTCCAAAAAAAGGTGTATTGTTTCTAAATAGATGGCATGCCTTTCTCTACCCCCGTATAATTAGAAGCTTAAATATTCACTTTGTTTATTTTGTACTGAGGTTCTTTCTCATGGCTATTGGCATCTAGTTGAAACAAACTTGAGCGTTTAGGGATAGAGTTTCCAACAAGCGAATTAAAATAAAAACAAGTAAATAAGCTGGGACAATCAGTATGAGTAATTTGCTCTTAAACTCCACTTCTTTGATGTCTAGGTTATAGGTAATTTCCCCAACTTCTATCCCACATCTTGCCTTTGGAAGTTTATTCAGGTTTAAGATGGAGAGTTTAGGATGCAGAGTGCGCTATACTAATTAGCGTGGGATGTTTTCCTTTGGGAATCAAATGTTATTCTCCTACCCAGCTGACTTGTGCTGATGATGTAGGAAACTCATCTCTGAAAGTAGGAAGGGACATAGGAGGTATACTAACTCTTTCAAATCTTTAAGCATGTCATGAAATAACTCTTTCAAAAGCTCCATGTGAACTCTACTACTATAGTAGACATTTATTAGCTGAGAGTAAAGAGAAATGATCTTTTTATATCTAGGATTACTCACAGTTCTTTAAATTTAGCCAGATTTCTTAGGTTAAAAAAAAAAAGCCAAGTCCAACTTGTAAAAACAAATTCTCTCTCTTTTTGAAATACTTTTCAACTTTTAAAACATTGCATGTAAGTGGAAATGTTAGCTTAGATTTTTGGATTGCTTTTTCTTCCAAATACCTGTGATTTATTGAGGTGAAATTCATATAACATGAAATTGGCCATTGTCAAGTGAACAACTCAGTAGCAGTTGGTATGTTCACAGTGTCGTGCAAGCACAACCCCATGTACTTCCGAGACATTTCCGACACTCCAGAGTAAAACCCCTTATCCATTAAGCACTTTCTCTCTCCTCTCAGCCCCTGGCAACCACAAATCTGCATTCAGTCTCTACGGATTTATCTATTCTGGACATTTCATGTAAATGGAGTCATACATTGTGTGACCTTTTATGTCTGGCTTTGTCCATGTTGTAGCATGTATCAGTACTTTATTCCTTTTTATTGCGGAATAATATTTCATTGTATGAATATGCCACATTGTATTTATCCATTCATCAATTGATAGACATTTGGATTGTTTCAGCTTTTTTTTTTTCTTTTTTTTTTTTTTTTTTTTGAGACAGAGTCTTGCTCTGTCACCCAGGCTGGAGTGCAGTGGTGCGATCTCTGCTCGCTGCAACCTCCACCTCCCGGGTTCAAGCGATTCTCCTGCCTCAGCCTCTGGAGTAGCTGGGACTACAGGCACACACCACCACGCCTGGCTAAGTTTTGTATTTTTGATAGAGATGGGGTTTTACCATGTTGGCCAGGCTGGTCTCGAACTCCTGACCTCAGGTGATTCGCCACCTGGGCCTCCCAAAGTGCTGGGATTACAGGCGTGAGCCACTGCTCCCGATCTGTTTCATCTTTTTTATTGTTATGAACAATGCTGCTGTGAACATACGTTTTCCATTCTCTTGGGTATATACCTAGAAGTGGAATTGCTGGGTCATATGGTAGTTTTATGTTTAACATTTTGAGAAATTTCCAAGCTGTTTTCCCAAGTGACTGCGCCATTCTACATTCCTACCAGCAGTGTATAAGGGTTTCACTTTCTCCACATTTTCAGCAATAGTTGTTATTGTCTGTCCTTTTGATTATAGTCATCCTAGTGGGTATGAAGTGGTATCTCACCGTGGTTTGCATTTGTATTTCTGTAATGACTACTGACATTGAGCATCTTTTCATGTGTTTATTGGCTATTAGTATATCTTCTTTGGAGAAATATCTATTCAGATCATGTATCCATTTTTAATTGAATTATTTATTTTTTATATTATTTTGTTGTAAGAGATATTTATATATTCTAAATACAAGTTTCCTATCAAATATGTGATTTGCAAATATTTTCTCTCATTCATTGGATTCTCTTCATACTTTCTTAATGGTGTTCTTTGAAGCACAAAAGTTTTTTTTTTTTTTTGAGGTGGAGTCTCACTCTGTCGCCCAGGCTGGAGTGCAGTGGCGCGATCTTGGCTCACTGCAAGCTTCGCCTCCCGGGTTCACGCCATTCTCCTGCCTCAGCCTCCGGAGTAGCTGGGACTATAGGCGCCCGCCACCTCGCCCGGCTAATTTTTTGTATTTTTAGTAGAGACGGGGTTTCACCATGTTGGCCAGGATGGTCTCGATCTCCTGTCCTCGTGATCCGCCCACCTAGGCCTCCCAAAGTGCAGGGATTACAGACGTGAGCCACTGTGCCCAGCCAAAAGTTTTTAATTTTGATGAAGTTCACTTTATTTTTTTCTTTGGTTGCTTGTGCTTTTGGTGTCATATCTAAGAATCCATTCCCGAATCCAAAGAGATTTATGCTCATGTCTTACTTTAAGAGTTTTGTAACAACTCAACAAGAAAAAAAATAAATAAATAAAATAAAAAAGTGGGCAAAGATCACGAACAGACACTTTTTTTTTTTTTTTTTTTTTTTTTGAGACGGAGTCTCGCTCTGTTGCCCAGGCTGGAGCACAGTGGCTGGATCTCAGCTCACTGCAACCTCCGCCTCCCTGGTTTACGCCATTCTCCTGCCTCAGCCTCTCAAGTAGCTGGGACTACAGGCGCCCGCCACCTCGCCCGGCTAGTTTTTTGTATTTTTTAGTAGAGACGGGGTTTCACCGTGTTAGCCAGGAGGGTCTCGATCTCCTGACCTTGTGATCTGCCCATCTCGGCCTCCCAAAGTGCTGGGACTACAGGCTTGAGCCAGACACTTTTCAAAAGAAAGCATACAAATGGCCAAAAAACATATGGAAAAAATGCTCAACATCACTAATCATCAGATAAATGCAAATTGAAAACATAATGAGATACCATCTTACATACCAGTCAGAATGGCTATTACTAAAAAGTCAAAAAACAAGCGATGTAGGCGAGGATGTAGGGAAAAGGGAATGTTTATCACTGCTGGTGGGAATGTAAATTAGTACAACCTCTGTGGAAAACATGGAGATTTCTCAAAGAACTAAAAATAGAACTACCAAACTACCATTTCATCCAGCAATCCCACCACAGAGTCTACCCAAAGGAAGTCATTATATCGAATAGATACCTGCACTCTTATGTTTACCCTGACAGCACTGTTCACAATAGCAGAGATATGGAATCACCATAAGTGTCTTTCAGTGGATGATTGGATAAAGAAAATGTGGGGTATATGTATATGTATGTGTGTGTGTGTATATATATATATATTGTGTGTGTGTGTATATACACATATGTATATATGTGTGTGTGTGCATATATATATATGCCATGGAATACTACTCAGCCATAAAAAAGAATGAAATCATGTCTTTTGCAGAAACATGGATGGACCAAGAAGCCATTATCCTAAGTGAAATTACTCAAAACCAGAAAGTCAAATACCCCATGTTCTCACTTATAAGTGGGAACTAAATAATGTGTACACATGGGCATCCAGAATAGAATAATGGACACTGGAGACTCAGAAAGCTGGGAGGGTGGGAGGGGGTTGAGGTATGAGAAATTACCTAATGAGTATAATGTATGTGACTTGGGTAATGGTTACACTAAAAGCCCAGACTTCATTATACATGTAACAAAATTGCACTCCTACCCCCTAAATATATGTATTTTTAAAGACCAAAAAAACAGTTTTGTAGTTTTAGCTCTTACATTTAGGCATTTGAACCATTTTGAGTTGCTGGTTTTCACATATGGTGTAAGGTAAGAGTACAAATTCATTTTTTGCATGTGGATATCCAGTTGTCTCAGCACCATTTGTTGAAAAGATTGTTTTTCCCCATTGAATCCTCTTAGCACCATTGTCAAAAATCAACTGACCATAAATGTTGTTTATTTCTGGGCTCTCAATTCTATTCCAATGGTCTGTATGTCTTTCTTATGCTGGTACCAGTGTCTGGATTACTATAGCTTTTTTTTTTTTTTTTTTTTTTTGAGAAGGAGTCTTACTCTTGTCGCCCAGGCTGGAGTGCAATGGCGTGATCTCAGCTCACTGTAACCTCTGCCTCCCAGGTTCAAGCGATTCTCCTGCCTCAGCCTCTGGGGTAGCTGGGATTACAGGCACAAACCACCATGCCTGGCTAATTTTTTTTTTTTTTTTTTTTTTTTTTTTTTGAGACGGAGTCTCGCTTTGTCGCCCAGGCTGGAGTGCAGTGGCGCGATCTCGGCTCACTGCAAGCTCCGCCTCCCGGGTTCACGCCATTCTCCTGCCTCAGCCTCCGAGTAGCTGGGACTACAGGCGCCCGCCACTTCGCCCGGCTAATTTTTTGTATTTTTAGTAGAGACGGGGTTTCACTGTGTTAGCCAGGATGGTCTCAATCTCCCGACCTCGTGATCCACCCGCCTCGGCCTCCCAAAGTGCTGGGATTACAGGCGTGAGCCACCGCGCCCGGCCTAATTTTTGTATTTTTGATAGAGATGGGGTTTCACCATGTTGACCAGGCTGGTCTTGAACTCCTGACCTCATGATCCACCCGCCTTGGCCTCCCAAAGTGCTGGGTTTACAGGTGTGAGCCACTGCGCCAGGCCTACTATAGTTTTTTTTAAATAAAGTTTTGAAATTGGGAAGTATGAATCCTTCAACTTTCTCTTTTTCAAGATTATTTTGGCTATTCTGGGTCCCTTACATATCCATATGAATTTTAGAATCAATGTGTCAATGTCTCAAGCCAAGTGGAATATTGACAGGGGTTGTGTTGAATCTGTAGATCAATTTGGGGAGTATTGCTATCTTAACAATTAAATAATCTGATCCTTGAACATGGGGTGTCTTTTCATCTATTTAGATCTTTAATTTCTTTCACCACTGTCTTGTAGTGTTCAGAGTATAAGTTTTACACTTCTTTTGTTAAATTTAACCTAGGTTTTTTATTCTTTTTGATATTATACATGGATTTTAATTAATTTCATTTTTGGATTGTTTATTGTAAATGTTTAAAAACTGATTTTTGTATATTGGTCTTGTATACTTTGCTGAACTCATTTATTAGCTTTAATAGGTTTTTAGTGGATATTTTAGAAATTTTTATTTACAAATCAGGTCATCTGCAAATATAGTTTTACTTGTTTCTTTCCAATGCCTTTTGTTTCGTTTTCTTGCCTCCACTACAATGTCAAATAGAAATGCAAGACTAGCCATCCTTGTCTTGTTCCTGATCTTAAGGGAGAAGCATTCGGTCTTTCACCAGTAAGTCTTATATCGGCTGTGTCTTTTTCATAGATGCTCTTTCTCAGGTTGAGAAAACACACTCCTATTCCTAGTTTATTGATTTTTTATTATTACAAAGTGATGTTTAATTTCGTCAAATGCTTTCTCTGCATGTATTGAGATGATCATGTGGTTTTTGTCCTTTATTTTATGATATGGCATATAATGTCAATTAAATGGCATATTGTGTTAATTGATGTTAAACCAACTTCGCATTCCTAGGATAAATCCCCTTGGTCATGGTGTATAATACTTTTCATGTGTTGCTGAATTCAGTTTGTTGGTATTTTGTCGAAGAATTTTGCATCTATATTCATAAGAGATATTGATCTATAGTTTTCTTGTGATATCTTTGTCTGATTTCACTGTCAGGGTAATATTGGCCTCATAGAATGAGTTGGAAAATGTTCCTTTCTCTTCCATTTTTTGGAAGAGTTTATGAAGAATTGGTATTAATTCTTTAAATATTTGGTAGAATTCATCAGTGAAGCTATCTGGGCATGAGATTTTCTTTGTGTGTAGTTTTTTTGATTACTTATTCTGTCTCTTGTTATATGACTATTTAGATTTTCTATTCCTTCTTGAATCATTTGTGGTAGTTCTAGGAATTTGTCCATTTCATCTACATTATCTAATTTGTTAACATATACTTGTTCAGAGTATTCCCTTAAGATTCTTTTTTTTTTTTTTTTTTTTATGGCTCCACTGCTCCTTATGGGGCAGGGCAAACCCGTATGGAGTGCATCCAGAATAGCCATTGAAAATTCTTTTTCTTCTTTTATCTTTTGTTGGATATGCCAATCAAGGTTTATTATGAGTTCATAATAACAAATCTGCTGAAAGCTGATGCAATGATGTTTACTTACATTTTTTCATAGACAAACATTGTATGCATAAAATTTTCTCTCATTCAGAAATTTGGAAAAAATACAGAAAAGCAATTGGAAATAATGAATACTCCCTCATCATTCCACTACCCAGAGATAATGACAACATTCTGATAGTTTCCTTCAACGTATTTTTTGTATAGTATAGATTTCTGATCATCCTAAATGTTAGTTTTTTGTAGCCTCACTTTTAGCACTAAAATGTTATGTAAACATCTCTCAAGTTGTTATGAATGCTTTGCAAATATCATTTTAGTCATTGCTAAATATTTTATTTGGTGAATAGGCCATAATATGCTTAATTATTCTTCAAATATTGGACCTTTTAATACTAATATAAATAACACTTTGAAGAATTTCTTTGTGCAAAGCCTTTTCCTTATTTTGGATTATTTCTATATTCTGGTGATTAGATATGAAATTACCATGTCAAGGGCTATAAATATTTTGAAAGCTCTTGATAGAAAATGACAGGTATTATTTCCTGATTACTAACCATATTCCAAAGAGTGTTCAGCATCATCTATATATATTTTATTTAATCCTTGTAATAAGCCTGAATAAAGGGTTATTATTCCTGTTTGTATAGTGGAAGCAGCTCATGCTCAGTGTGGTACTTGGTGAGTTTTTTTTTTTTTTTTTTGAGACTGAGTCTCACTCTGTCACCTGGGCTGGAGTGCGGTGGCGTGATCTCAGCTCACTGCAACCTCCACCTCCCAGGTTCAAGTGATTCTCCTGCCTCAGCCTCCTGAGTAGCTGGGATTACAGGTGCCCACCACTACGCCTAGCTAATTTTTTGTATTTCTAGTAGAGACAAAGTTTCACCATGTTGGCCAGGCTGGTCTTGAACTCCTGACCTCGTGATTCGCTCACCTCAGCCTCCCAAAGTGCTAGGATTACAGGCATGAGCCACCACGCCCGGCCTACTTGGTAAGTTTATGCAGCTTACAGCTGGTAGAGTTGGGGTTTGAATTCAAGGAGTTTTGACGACAAAGTATTTTTTGCTGTCACCCATCACACCATTTTATGCCACCTCTGAATGTTGCTGCTTCAGAAGCTAGCTTTAATTAAATTTACTTGTATACAGTACCTTGTATTTGCATAGTGCTTTTCAAGTTGGCTAGGCCCTGTAACATACGTTTGATCCTCACAGCCTTTTGAAGGGTTGTTCTCAGTTTGCAGAAAAGGAAATGAGCTTTGAAAGGCAAAGTGATTTCCTCAAGGGAACATAGCAAGTCACAGAGCCAAGACTCGTGCTTGATTCCTGTTTCCACTGGTCTGACTAGTGTTAAGGGTTTTTTGTCCTGCTAGGTCATTCCACCTGACCACAGTACTCTGCCTCTGGAGTATCATGGCAGTTTGAGAAAGCATAACCTACATGTAAAATCAAGGCTATTCCCTTTCTTGTGCTCTATCCCCCTTCCATGTAGAGAAGTAGCATCGGGCCAGGCTCAGTAACTCACACCTGTAATCCCAGCACTTTGGGAGGTGGGCAAATCACTTGAGCCCAGGAGTTTGAGGTTACAGTGAGCTATGATTATGCCACTGCACTCCAGCCAGGACCACCACCGAGTGAGACCCTGACGCTTAAAAAAAAAAAAAAAAAAAAAAAAGACCAGGCACGGTGGCTCGCACCTGTAATCCCAGCACTTTGAGAGGCTGAGGTGGGTGGATCACTTGAGGTCAGGAGTTCAAGACCAGCCAGGCCAACATGGTAAGACCCTGTCTCTACTAAAAAATACAAAAATTAGCCAGGCTTGATGGCGCATGCCTATAATCCCAGTTACTCAGGAGGCTGAGGCAGGAGAATTGCCTGAACCTGGGAGGCAGATAGGTTGCAGTGAGCCAAGATCGTGCCACTGCACTCTAGCCTGGGCAACAGAGTGAAACTCCATCTCAAAAAAAAAAAAAAAGTAACATCAATTTTATATTGTCATTGTTATTTTATTTCTTTTGTGATATGTAACAGGTAAGAGAGTACTAATAATAGCTATCATTTATTGAGTGCCTACTACTCTCATTATTTCTCACCAAAACTCTCAGAGAAAGCTTTGATTAGTCTCCCTTGTTTTATAAATGAGGAAAGTGAGACTTAACTGCCCCAAGTTACACACTCATGGGTGGCAGAGCCTGAATTGGAACCAGATCTGGCAGATTCCAAAGTTCATGGCCCTTCTGATATGCTACCCTGACTTGGAGAATTGGAATTTATCCACATAACAGAAATTAAACATTGCAATTTCATTCTCCTGAATTTCACTTGACACTTAAAATTTTATGTTAATGGCGTTTCAATTAATAATCTATTGCCTTTTTGCTCCCATGGAGCACTTTGGAAACACTGATATATTTTATTTCTTCCCTTGAGACCACTTAGAAATGTATTTATTCAATTTCTGTAAGTGCTAAGAGGCTGACAAAGACAGTCGTGCTTTTTTGGCTTTGTGGTTTGATGCTTAAGCTGTGACAAATAGAAGTTTCTCTAATGGAAATTGTTGCTTTCGAAAGTACTCATTCTTTATTTTATATGGAAAAAAAACTTTAAAAATACTAAATAGCAAACTAAATATTTCTTTAATTCTTTTTTTTTTTTTTTTTTTTGAGACAGAGTCTCACTCTGCCGCCCAGGCTGGAGTGCAGTGGCCCGATCTCGGCTCACTGCAAGCTCCGCCTCCCGGGTTCACGCCATTCTCCTGCCTCAGCCTCCCGAGTAGCTGGGACTACAGGCGCCCGCCACCTCGCCCGGCTAGTTTTTTGTATTTTTTTTAGTAGAGACGGGGTTTCACCGTGTTAGCCAGGATGGTCTCGATCTCCTGACCTCGTGATCCGCCCGCCTCGGCCTCCCAAAGTGCTGGGATTACAGGCTTGAGCCACCGCGCCCGGCCAATATTTCTTTAATTCTTGGTAAAACATCTACTTAATTTAGCTGGTTAAAAATCGACCAATCAAGCCATTCACAGCTGCTTGAGAGCCCCCCTCCCGGCTCTCCATCCATCCCCACCTCCTTACTCCCAGTTTGAAGTCCTTTACTGGGATGTATATTTCAGTTTGAGATCTTCATGGAAAAATAACAAATGAAAATCTTTCATCTTTGGTGTTCCCTAAAGAATTTTCTCCAAGTTTAGAGAGCCTCTTGCCATTCTTGCTATTGTTTGTCAGCGGGTTCTAGGTTATTGTAGCCATCAAGCAGTCTTTACTGGCACGAAAGGGTATATTGAAAATCCCTGTGAACTCGGACCGCCCTCATTTTCCTCCTCAATGAACTGCAGACAGAGAAGCTGCTCTTTCAAGTCCATTGTCCCTCCAAGACTATCCCTATGCTCTGTAGCTGTGGGAGGAGTAGGTAGGGGAGGGCATTGATTTTCCTTCTGCCTCTCCTGCTCATTCCCCTAGCTGTTGCCCATCAGCATCTTGACATGCTCAGTGACTTTCCTCTTTTTTTCCATTTTCCTTTTTTTTTTTTTTTTGGTTTGGATATATATATATATATATATATATTTCTCAAGCCATTTTGTTTTGCTTTTGTTTTCCTCCCCAAATATTTTTGAAAATTGCAAACCTACAGAGAAGATGAAAGAGTAGTATATAAACACCCGTTTGAAATAATTTGAAAATAAGCTGTAGACATGGAATTAACCTGTATGTACTTCAGCATGCATCTCCTAAGAGAGGGATATTCTCTTATATAACTATAATACTAGATCACCCTGAAGAAATTTAACATTGATAGCGTAACATTATCTAACACATTGTCCATATTCAGAATTTCCCAGTTGTCCAAAATTGCCCTTTGTAACTGTTCTTTCCTACCCTTTAAAATAAGCCTTCTCTGGCCCTCTTGTCCCCTCCAGTTCCTCTCATCTCTCTCCTCCCCTTCAAGCTCGCTCCTTAAGGGGGCATTTGTTCCGCTATCTCCTACCTCCTCATTGATCCCAGCCCAGGGAAGATGATCTGACAGGTTCTTGAATGACCTCGAAGTCCAATGGAGCATTTTCAGTGCTCCATTTTCTCACTTCCTGGCAGTCTTTGGCACTCCTGCCCACTCCCTTCTTACCACTCATTGCCCTTGGCTTCAGGGGCAACACATTCTCCTGGTTTTTCTTTTAGGTCTCTGCATGAACTATTTATGGGGACTCACTTTCTCCTGGCTTTTAAATGTTGGGGCTCCTCTGGGTTCTCCCTTGGCTCTCTGATCTTGTCACTCTAACACTCTCCTTGGATGCTTTATCTACTCCATGGCTTTGACATCAGTGTGGCAAGACTCCAAATCTTTATTTTCAGCCCACATTATATGCTCTAATCCCTGTTTCATTGGGAATCATTTTTAAAAAGTACTTTTCTTTGTAAAAGAAGACCATTTTCTTCATCTGAAATCATGATTCCTCTCACTAACAATTCTTAGGTAATAGTCACCGTTTGATATGATAATGTGTTGGCCCGGAGGTTTGTATAGGATTGGTACTACAAACACATTTAATGCCTGTGTGAAGCAGACAAAACAAACCCATCCCAACAACCTTTTTATTCTTTACACCAATTAAATACATCTTTATCTTTTTCTTTGCTGTGTGATTAATTTACCTTTGCTTTAAAAATTTCAAGTATTTTGAGACTCTGGTAGGGGCTATTTAGATACCATTTTAGAATTGTGAACCTTTAGAAGGCAAAAAGGTCAGGTGTAGTAGCCATGTCTGTAATCCCAGCACTTTGGGAGGCTGAGGCAGGAGGATCACTTGAGGCTAGGAGTTTGAAACCAGCCTGGGCAACATAGCAAGACCCCGTCTCTATCAAAGGGGGAAAAAATAGCTAGACATGGTGACTCACACCTGTAGTCCCAGCTACATAGGAGGCTGAGGCAGGAGGATCGCTTGAGCCCAGGAGGTGGAGGCTGCAGTGAACCATGATTGTACCACTGCACTCCAGCCTGGGCAACAGAGCAAGACGTTGTCTCAAAAAAGAAAAAACAAACACACACACACAACACACACACAACACAACACAAAACCCAAAGAGAGCAGAACCACCTCTTTGTTTAAATGATTTTTACTGGCTTCCAGCTTTACTAGGAAATTCACAAAGAAGCCAGCTTTGTAGTTGGGTCATGTTAATTGTTAGAAAATCTTGTTACAGAGAGACCTATTTCAACTAAGTGCAAGAAAGGACAATCCCTCAGCCCCAATTGCCAGTTATTTCCCATATTCAGAACACTTTTCTTATATGATTATGACTTTATATTTCATTAGCTTTTAGCAGCTGCAAAAGACAAAAATTTAATGCGGATCGTATTTGACCTTGGATGAACGAACGTGGCAATATAACACAGATTAGTAATTAATAACAAGGGAGACATAAAACAGAATTGCAGTCAAGATATTATTTCCTGAGTGAGGATTAAAGGTTATTATTGAATTATTGAATAGAACACATTTCCTATGACAGACTATTTTAATAATTTAAAATGATAGGAATTCTTTTATATAGCAAAATATCTTTTATATAAGAATACAATAGTTTTTAAAAATTAATATCTTCATAATAATGATTCTTTTGGAAAATTGGCAAAACGTAGTATGGTAGGGAGGTAACAGTTACTTGTAAACTGTTCTCTTGGTCTGAGTCTTTTATTGAGTTGGCCTATTATTTTGATATGGCATAGATGAAGCATCACATTTTCCTGAACTAATGATATAGTCAAGGATTACAACTCATCTTTTTTTTTTTCTTTTTTGACACAGGGTCTCACTCTGTCACCCAGGCTGGAGTGCAGTGGCACCCTCAAGGCTCACTGCAGCCTCAACCGCCTAGGCTCAAGTGATCCTCCCACCTCAACCTCCCAAGTAGCTGGGACTACAGGTGTGTGCCACCACACCCGGTTAATTTTTATAGTTTTTGTAGAGATGGGGTTTCACTGCATTTCCCAGGCTGGTCTCGAACTCCTAGGCTCAAGAGATCTGCCCGCCTCGGCCTCCCAAAGTACTAGGATTAAAGTCATGAGCCACTGCACCTAGTCCAAGGATGACAACTCTTATGGAATCTTTCATGAGCTGGCTTTATGTCATCTTCATGTTGTTCCATTGCCCTGTTGAATCAAATAGGGCTTTAAATGGGCCATTTGTAAATTCTAATCCTAATAAATGTAGAAGGAATGAGTTCAAAAATCAGTGTTTTGCAACCACCATAGAAATAATTGATTTAAGCAAAAATCATCAATGGATATTTTGGAGAACAGAATATATACACAGCCTCAAAGCATGTTCCTGCAAACTTTATTAATTGTAAAGAGGAAAACACTTCCACAGTAGAGAAGTTCACATGGACACCACCTTACCCAAGTGATCCAAGTTCACATCAGTGATAATGAGACAGATGAGCACCTCCTGATATCCTAATGCACTGAGAAAGACATACCACTTATCCTGCCAAAATACATAACCTGAATCTCATCGCGAGGAAAAGAGCAGACAGATCCAGATTGAGGGATGTTTTACAATCAACTGGCCTGTACTGTTTGAAAATTTCAGTGTCATTGAAGAGAAAGACAGAGGAATTGTTCTAGAATAAAGGAGACTGAAGAAATGACGATGGTATGTGGAGAGAGAGAGAGACTAGTTATTAACAATTATACTATCGTTACTTTTTCATACATTTGAAAATATTTCAGCTGGGCGCAGTGGCTCACGCCTGTAATCCCAGCACTTTGGGAAGCTGAGATGGGCGGATCACCTTGAGGTCAGGAGTTCGAGACCAGCCTGGCTAACATGATGAAACTCCGTCTCTACTAAAAATACAAAAATTAGCCAGGTGTGGTGGCGTGCACCTGTAATCTCAGCTACTTGGGAGACTGAGACAGGAGAATTGCTTGAACCCAGGAGGTGGAGGTTGCAGTGAGCCGAGATCTCACCACTGCACTCCAGCCTGGGTGACAGAGTGAGGCTCCATCTCAAAAAAAAATTTTTTTTCAAAAGAAAAAAATCCTAATCCTGTACATCCTGAGATAAATTTACCAAGTTTGTAGTGGTGGCAACCTAGGCTTATGTCCTTTGGTAGTACCATTTTTTAGCCCTTTCTTGTTTTTGCCATCTACCAACTTCATTCATTGAAGACTTTCCAGCCACTCTGAGCCTCATACTGGGTATCTTCACTGTACACGTGAATAAACCCCAAATGCTTTGGTGTCTGAGTTCCTTGATCTCCTGAGCCCCAGCAACTCCCTCATCTCCTCAACTTCAGCTGCTCACTCCCATTTACTGGCCCCGTGGTCACCTGGAAAAGCCCCACTTCTGGAATCTTCATGATTATCATCCTATTCTCTGATTGCTTGATCTTCTTTGAAACCTCTGATCCTTAGATACTTCCCATGTATCTCTCTATCTCCCAGCCTCCAGTTTTATTTAGATTTTGGGAATACAAGTGCATTTTTGTTACATGGATATACTGCGTGGTGGTGAAGTCTGAGCCAGCCTTCTCTTGTCTTCCCTTTCTTCCCCATCCATCTTTCCTCCATCTTTTGTTGGCTGTCACTTGAACCAGTTAACAGATCATACACCTTAGTCATATTTTAGGCAATTAAAAAATTAATATGTGAAATGTTTAATGTTCCCAAACTGATTGCTAGCAAACTTTGGCTACAATTCCTTGATGGGAAAGCCAAAGATATTAGTAACTTGTATTTTTCTACAGGGATGATTCCGATTGATTGATTGATTTTCAAGTAGCCTTTAGTATTTGTCTTCTTTGTCCAGAAGTTTCTGGTATGAGTGTTCAGTTTTGCGCATCCTATTGTGTCCTTGGATGGTTATTTTCAGCTTTTCTATGTACAGTGATAGGTGGGCTGCAGCAATGGCACTAAAAACAAGTAGATGGATGAGTTAGAGTATTTGGTCACTGGAAAGAATCTTAGAGATCACACAATCCAAAGTTCTCATTGTTTACATGAGAAACTGAGGACCGCGGAGGTTGGCTGATTTGCCTGAGGTTACATAGCTGGCAACTGGGTAAGTCAGGGCCCAAATGGAAGTATCCCAATGACAAAGTCAGAACTTATTTTTATTAACCCGTGTGGATGGGGTTGGTGGGTGGGAGAGTGAGTATATAAAATGTTGTAGAAATGACCTGTTATTCTCGCTCTTGTCTCACTGGAAGGCCAGAGGTTCCTGAGAATGACACAATTATGATCTCTTTCAGACTTCACGCTTTACTCTCTTGTTTCAGAAAAGTGTCCCCCAGGGACAAGGCCTCTGTGTTGTGGCCTTGCTCTGCAGGGCTGCCGGAGTTTGTGGCTGAGCGAGCCTCATGAGGTCTCTGCCTTGCTTGCTGCCCAAGAAGCAGGCTTTGTGTACATCTCATGTTCACTGGGCATGTGCTTTGAGCTGATTTTCCAGTGAAGTTAGAAGTCTCACTGGGACAGCCGCACATTCTGGCAGATGGCAGATATAGAATATCTGTAAACAAAAATAACAGTAATGAAGACTGTGGTCCTAGGCCAGAGTTCAGCCATACCCCCTTCTCATCATGCTTTGAACAGCTGAGGTTATAGATGCTTCTCCTCTTCGCTTAAAGCCTTTTGCTATTAGAGGATTCATTTTCTTTCCAGTTCATTCGAATTCATTTTAATCAGCTGTGTCACACTTGTGCCTGGGTCTCTTCTTGCCTGGATGCCAGGCCCCTTAAAGGTACATTAAGTATTCGCTTATCCTGCTGCTTCCTCAGGAGGCCTCTGCCAGAAGAATTTCAAAAGCAGAGAGTCTTTAAATACCTTATCATTCTGAATATGAAATGTCTTGTTTGAAGAACTATCTGTCAAATAAACTCCTATTTAAAAACCAAAACCAAACCAAACATAAAGACTCTACCAGCCAGCACAAAGAGAAATGTAAGACACAAAGTCTTAACTAAACAGTAATTTCATTCGTTCAACAAATATTTATTCCTGCTATGTTCCAGGGACTATTCCAGGCTCAGGAAATACAGCAGCTAACTCAACAGATCAAAATCCCAGCTCTTAGAGAGATTACATTCTAGTGGGAGGACATACACAATGACAAAGAAGTAAATAGATACTATGTCTCATGGTGATAAGTGCTATGGAGAAAAAATAAGGAAGGAGATAGGCGATCAGGGCGGGGGAGACCCTGTAAGAAGGGGTGGTCAGGAAAGGCCTCCCGCAAAGGTGATGGCTGAGCAAAAGCTGCAGGCTCTAACCACATGCACCCCAGCTGGCTGGGCTCTTCTTGCTCTGAGCTGTTGTGTTCTGAGATGGTAGCCTGTTTGTCCACAGTAATTTGTGAATTTTTTTTTGTTTGTTTGTTTTGTTTTTGAGATGGAGTCTCACTCTGTCGCCCAGGCTAGAGTGCAGTGGCGTGATCTTGGCTCACTGCAACCTCCATCTCCCAGGCTCAAGCAATTGTCCTGCCTCAGCCTCCCAAGTAGCTGGGATTACAGGCGCCCACCACCACGCCTGGCTAATTTTTGTATTTTTAGTAGAGACAAGGTTTTGCCGTGTTGGCCAGGTTGGTCTCAAACTCCTGATCTCAGGTAATCCACCTGCCTTGGCCTCCCAAAGTGCTGGGATTACAGGCGTGAGCCACCATACCCAGCCATAATTTGTGAAATTTCTAATGAAATATTATGTATAATTAGGAAGTCTTTGGGACTTAACTGGAATTTGTTAGCCTGGAGAGAGACAATTTTTTAAAAAGTATCTTCCATTTATTGAGTGCTTCCTATATGACAGGCAATGTGCTAAGCATTTTATATGAATCAATTAATATATTACTAATACCTATGTCAACAAATTACTAATACATTATTATGTATTATTACAACACCCTTAGAAGGTGTTCATTCATTCGTTCAATCATTCATTCAACAAATATATAATACATTTCCAGGCCTTGCCGCAGGTGCTGGGGATGCAGCAATGATAAAAATGAAATTCCTAGCTAATAGGGAAAAATGGACAATAAACCCATACACATATAAATGCAGACAATGTCAGATGCTCAATAGTGCTACAGAGAACAGTAGAACAGGTAAAGGGATAGGGAATGTGAGGTGGGGGAAGGTGAGGGAGGAGATGCTATTATATATACCATCTGATTTGTTTTTTGGGTTTTTTTTGAGACAGAGTCTTGCTCTGTTGCCCAAGCTGGAGTGCAGTGGCACGATCTTGGCTCACTGCAACCTCTGCCTCCCAGGTTTAAGCGATTCTCATGCCTCGTGCCTCAGTCTCTGGAGTAGCTGGGATTACAGGCATGCACCGCCACGCCTGGCTAATTTTTTGTATTTTTAGTAGAGACGGAGTTTTGCCATGTTGCACAGGCTTGTCTCGAACTCCTGAGCTCAGGCAATCCACCCGCCTCGGCCTACCAAAGTGCTAGGATTAAAGACGTGAGCCACTGCGCCCGGCCCCATCTCATTTTTTATGTCTGATTCCAAATGCCATGTATAGCAAAATGAGGACGAGCCCAGGTTCTGAAATTACAGATATCTGGATTTGACTCTACATTCTCCCTCTGACAAGTGACATGATCCCAGACATGTTGTTTCTGAGCCCCTGTTTCCTTATCTGTAAAATAGGGATAGTGACACTTGAGAGGATTGTGGGGGGGAGGATGAAATCAAATCACGTTGAAGTAGATGACCCACATAAAGCACCAGGCACAATGCCTGGCACAAAGCCGTCACTCTGAATTCATTATTTGTCTTGCTCACTAACCCCCTACATGACTATTTAATTTCTTGCAAAATACCATGATAGTGATTGCCACCAGAGAAAAGAATCTATTAAAACAAAAAACCAGCTTGGCAATAGAGAAACCACCTACTGGGCACAGAAAATTGGCCAGGTAACTTATTGAATCTGTGCTGTTGCTTCTGTCTAGAAACAAAAAGAGAAGACCCTTGCTACACATACTCCTCAATACCATTTATTCATTCATTCATTCATTCTGCATGGAATCAATGTGACTGGGAAGAGAAGCCCTGTTATCTGATGAAGCAGCAGGACCAGAAGTAGATCTAAGCTGTCCAATAAGTTTAGAACTGGATGATGCAGCTCTTCAACTCTCTGGGCAGGGTGGGGGGTTTTGGGGGCCAGCAACCCCCTCGAGTAGGGTCTGTCATGCCTGCGTTCTACCCTTTGCTATTTTGGAGGTTTCTTCTCCAGGGGAGGGTCCTCAGCTGGTTGGTGCTGTCCTATGGTGGATGGGGCTTAGGAATTAGGTGAGGCTTTGGAGGTCTGATGTTGGCATGCCCAACCTTGCTGGGCTCCTTCCCTCTCCTGGAGAGGTTTCTGCAGGAAATGTATGCCCAAGGGACAACAGCAGGATGTGGATCAAAGTCTGCTTTATCAGCTGCTGCACAAGTACCCCAGATCTCAACGTAGAACTCTAATGACGGCATGAGTTGGAGCCTGCAGGAAGTTGGAGGCTTGAGGTCTTAGCAGGACCTATTTTTCCCGCCCCTCCAAGACGAGCTCATCAGGCAGGGTCTAGTCAGGAGGCAGAAACCACAGAGTGATTTGAACAGAGAGAATTGAATGTAAAGAATTGTACCAAATGCAGGGAAGTTACCACCCTAGAGCTGAGAGAACAAAGCGAAAAGAGTGGAATTATTCCAACTGAGAAACTTGCAGGAGGGTCCTACAGAACTGAAGCTCAGAGCTCTGAGAAGTGGTACACTCAGCCAGTGCTGGTGTCTCCAGGGCTACCATGAGACTGGCTTTGCAAGTGCTGGATGAACTGCAAACTGGATCCTTCACTGTTACCTGGGGTGAAGAGCAGTTGCTAGGTTACACTATCAGGAACAGGAAACAGACAGGAAGGAGTGTGTCCCTTGTTCCTCCTCCAGCCTTGCAGTCTGCCTTTCCCACCCCTATTGGCAGAGCCTCACAGGGGGCAACTGACAAAGCTGAAATGGGGTCTGCAAAGTCCCAGCCTCAGCATCACTGTGCTGACTAGGGAAGGGTGGAGTTAGAGTTGAGACCTGGCAGCTTAATAAGTGGCATGTGTGCTCAGGTAGAGGAGTATGAACATAGACAAAGATGGCTGCTTCCCAGGCTGGGGTGGGGTGGGGCAGTTCTGCTTCCTGACTTTGGGGTAGAAGAGGAAGTAGAAGACAGAGGGGACTGTAGGTGTTTATAAACCTCCTATGCCACAGTTTACACCCCTCCCCCCAGTGGAACCCAATGAACGTATTGTGTGCTATATACAAAACAGCAGCTCCTCCCTTGGAGAGTGGGGTGGGGATGGAAGCCAGGCAGAGATGGGAGGGGACCTAGCTTGCCTCTTTCCCCGTGTCAGGGAGGAGTAGAAGTGGCAGTAGATGTCAGGTGTCCAGCTAGTGCCAGTCACTTAGTAGGCATTCAAGAAATTGTACTGGACAGGCGCAGTGACTCACACCTGTAATCTCAGCACTTTGGGAAGCTGAGGTGGGTGGATCATGAAGTCAGGAGTTCAAGACCAGCCTGGCCAACATGGTGAAACCCCATCTCTACAAAAAATACAAAAATTAGCTGGGCGTCATGGCGGGCGCGTGTAGTCCCAGCTACTGGGGAGGCTGAGGCAGAGAATTACTTGAATCCGGGAGGCGGAGGTTGCAGTGAGCCGAGATCGTGGCTCTGCACTCCAGCCTGGGCTACAGACAAGACTCTGTCTCAAAAAAAAAAAAAAAAAAAATAGTGGCCATTATTATTCAAAGGAAGGAAAGGTGCACATAGGTTAGGGAATGAAGTAACTGACTAGAGTGGAGAGAGCCAGAGGACCTGAGTTCATACTAGGTAAGTGACTTGGAGCAAGAGACTTGCCTTTCTGAACTCAAAATTTCCTTATGTGTAACATGGAGATGATGATGCTTGTGGGGACCAAATGTCTTGTAATAGACCCTTAACATATGATATCTTGTTCTATTAATTAGAGAAATAATAATAAGCTCAGTTATTTCTTTCTTTCTTTTTTTTTTTTTTAATCGAAATGGAGTCTTGCTCTGTCTCCCAGGCTGGAGTGCAGTGGCAGCAATCTTGGCTCACTGCAACCTCTGTCTCCTAGGTTCAAGTGATCCTCCCACCTCAGCCTCCCAAGTAGCTGGGATTACAAGCATGCACCACCATGCCTGGCTAATTTTTGTATTTTTAGTAAACATGGGGTTTCACTATGTTAGCCAGGCTGGTCTCGAACTCCTGACCTCAAGTGATCTGCCCGCCTCGGCCTCCCAAGGTGTTGGGATTACAGGCGTGAGCCACCACGCCCGGCCAAACTTGTTTATTTGTTATTGATATTGCTGATACCAAATAGAAGAGATTTCACTGATCATTTATTCCACAACATCATTGTGCAGATGAAGAAGCAGAGGCACAGAAAGGATCAATAGCTCTATGGAGGTTAAGAGCTTGGGCTATGGAGTCAGTCAGACCAGGGTTCGAATCGTCACTGTCCATTTCCACTTACCAGCTAAGTGAGCTTTAGTGAGTTCCTCAGTCTCTGTCAGCTTCGCAGTGTCGTGAGGACTGCAGGACTAATCAATGCCTGGCCCTTTGTAAGTGCTCAGGAAGTGGCACTGGAAAGGCACCTTTGTGCTTGTAAGCATGAGAACCCCTGAGGCCAGAGGGTGATTCATCATGATAGCAACTGTCCCACAGAACAGCCCTTTTAGGTGACCCTGGACCCTCCATCATGGTACTGTGAGAATACTTGAGATTTCAGCCATGCCACTACCAATTATTTGCTTTGCAAGGTTGAACTTGTATGTAGGGAAAATCTTTCTCCCCTAACCTTTTTTTTCTCCACTCTCACACCACAACAATCGTCAACACAGAAGACTTTTGTGACTAAATGTGTGGGGACTTTTCTCCACACAACAAGCAGCGGATACCAGCTGGGTGTCGTCTGATTCAGATTCTGACATTACCTACCCAGATATAGTGTCAGATCCCACAGGTTGAGGGCTCAGTCCCCAAAACTGCCTACCCACCCAACACCAATTGCAAGTCCAGACCTCCAGAACTTCTGAGCGACCAGCTTCAAGTTGGGAGTTCCCATGACCCCCCTTTGGGTGCCATTATTTTACTAAAGCAGCTCACAAAACTCTGAGAAACACTGCCTTACATTTACTGGTTTATTATAAAGGATATCACAAAGGAAACAGACAAAGAGATGCATAAGGCGAGGCGGGGGGAAGGGGCAGGCCACCCTCCCAGAACCTCCACATGTTCAGCTATCAGAAGCTCACTGAACCTGGTTCTCTTGGGTTTTTATGAAAGCTTCAAGACAACAGCATTTCTTCCCCTAGGGCATAGGGCCTTAAGCCCATAATCAGAAAGTAAGGGGAAAATTAGAGCTTTGGGGCAGGTGAAAGGAGGACAGGAGAAGGTCAGAGGCTGCCCCTGAGGCCTAACATACCCGACATCATAAAAAAGACTGTATCAGGGTCATGGATGAAAACCTCCCTCTCTCTCTCTCTATATATATATATGTATGTATATATATGTATATACACGTGTGTGTGTGTGTGTATATATATATATCTTAGTTTATTTTCATGCTGCTGATAAAGACATAACCCAGACTGGGTAATTTATAAAGAAAAAGAGGTTTAATGGACTTATGGTTCCACATGGCTGGGGAGGCCTCACAATCATGGCAGAAGATGAAGGAAGAGCAAAAAGACATCTTACACGGTGGCAGGCAAGAGTGCGTGTGCAGGGGAACTCCCCTTTATCAAACCATTAGATCTCGTGAGACTTACTATCACGAGAGCAGCATGGGAAAGACCCACCCCCATGATTCAGTTACCTCCCACTGGGTCCCTCCTGCAACACGTGGGAATTATGGGTCTACAATTCAAGATGAGATTTGGGTGGGGACACAGCCAAATCCTATGTATATTATAACACCACAACATGTCACTCTATTTCTTCTTCCTGTGGTTTTTCCCTATAAAGCTCATGATACGTGACATTGGGTCTATTTCCTGGGGTTTTCTGGAACCTGAATAATGGAAAGAGTCCCTGGAACCCAAGAGACTTGGGTAAGCTATTAACCTGTCAGATGACCAGGTTGTGGGATATTCTGTGTACTGCAGCAGTACTAAACCAGAGGATGCTGGGACCGGGAGCTGGATCCCTGCTTTCAGAACTCAAATCGTTCCTGTTATAGTCAACTCTTATTTTTTATGCACCAACTGGGAAAAATGATAGCATGAATAAAAGGAGTCAGCTGGTGTTGATTGCTCTTCACTCTAAAACTCGAGGAGGCATAAGAGACTGTATTTTAAATCTCATTATCTCTTACCTGATTTCTTTCTTCAATATGATGAAACTACAAAATGGCTCAAAGGCTACCTTCCCCAGAAGAGAGAGAGTCTGCCTGGATAGTCCACAAACAAGACAATACTTCCAGTTGCCATTTACTTAGCATGTGCTTTTTGCCAGGCATTGGGCTAAACTTTTCCCCTTGTAACATCTCATTTCATCCTCATAGAAACTCTATGGGGGTGGGGGGTGTTTTTATCCACCTGCATTTTATCAATCGAATCTCAGGTGCAGAAGGTGGTGCGAATCATACTTCTCCATCAGCTCACTGAACATTATCATCATTGGTCTGTGCAAGACCCCTTATTATGTTAATTAGTTTATTCCCTTCTATTCGTGTATCCCACGCACATTCACCCCCCATAAATAACCAGTCCATCATGTGTTGTGTGCATCTTTCCCTTTGTATATGTTCTTACGAAATGTGGTTTTGTGTGTATCTATATAGTTTTATTGATTAAAGTAGTAGTTCTTTCTGTCTCTAACTTTTTAATAACCATTCTAAATGGAAGTACTATGTTTTTAAGACCTACTGAATAGGTTATTATGGGTTTGTTTAATCTATTGCCTCCAGTTGTGTTGTGCTACTCCATGGTGTGTACCCACCACAGGTACAGATTCTCTTTCCTAGTGATAGGCAGCCAGGCCTATTTGTATCAAACTTCCTGTTGCCACAAAGAAGCGATTGCATCCCCATATGTCTCCTTGATGGACTATGTGAGAATTGCTTTGGGGTACGTAGTGAAGAATGGAATTGCTACTTCATAGGGTATACACAGATTCATAGATTTACTATGCTTATGCCATGTCAAAGGTAGGCACTGTTATTATTCCCATTTTACAGATGAGGAAACTGAGGTTTTGAGAGTTTTAATAACTTACCCAAAGTCACATAGATGGTAATTAGAGAGCTAGGATTCAAGTTCAGGCAGTCTTACTCCAAAACTTCTGTTCCTAATGGCTGTGCCATCATTATTCTCTGAGCGTTTGAGACATGAGGACATTTTATAAAAAACATAAAAGTCAATCTATTGTTTGGTGTTTTAATATTCTTAGAACCTAGGAATCCAGGTGGACTGCTTCCCCCCCACCCCCCGAAGCACCTACTTCTCCCAACAGGTGCATAGTAACTGTTTTTCTCTGACTTTCATATTCTGTGGGTCTGCAGCGCTGAAAGCTGCGTTGATCATCCAGAACTGGTACCGAGGTTACAAAGCTCGACTGAAGGCCAGACAACACTATGCCCTCACCATCTTCCAGTCCATCGAATATGCTGATGAACAAGGCCAAATGCAGGTCTGTTTTGCAAGCTTTTCTCTTCTTTTGGTAAAATGATTCTCTTTACCGCTTGTTATTGAAAGAATGAAAGTTTGGGTCCATTTTAAGCTGAGGGACCTTGGTGAAAGGCTTTAATAGAGCACGTCATGACATTGTCTTGGAACTAGTTATTGAGAGAGCATGTGCTTTGGGAAAAGGATGGTGTTTTTCAGTTTTGAAGTTCACATTTTTAAGAGGGCTGCCCAATGTCTGGTTAACTAATAAAAATAGTCTTATTCTATTTTGGGGCAGATGCCTTAATAGGAAATAAAGTTGTCATTTTATAAAAGAAAAAATTACTTCAAGGAGTGAGAAAATGGCAGAATTTCCTAGGAGCAAACCTCTGCAAGCTCTAGAAGAAAATATACATGGGTGAGGAAGGCCTTTTTTTTTTTTTCTTCGAGACGGAATTTCACTCTTGTCACCCAGGCTGGGATGCAATGGCGCGGTCTTGGCTCGCTGCAACCTCCGCCTCCCGGGTTCAAGCAATTCTCCTGCCTCAGCCTCCTAAGTAGCTAGGGTTACAGGCACCCACCACCACACCCGGCTAATTTTTAAATTTTTAGTAGAGACGGGGTTTCACCGTGTTGGCCAGGCTGGTCTCGAACTCCTGACCTCAGGTGATCCATCTGCCTTGGCCTCCCAAAGTCCTGGAATTACAGGCGTGAGCCACTGCACCTGGCCAAGGAAGGCCTTTTGAAAAAAATACATAAATCTAGTTTTAATGCTCATTAATTTTTAAAAAGTACTTTTAACAATAAAAAGATCTTAGAAAGATCTCCAATATAGTTGCTAATGAAAAAGTCAACTTGTAAAACAATATGTAGAGTTTATCTCATTTATGTGAAAGAACATGAAACATACAGCAAAAGTCTGGAAAAAGATACACAGGAAATTGTTTACAGTAGTTAGTTCTGAGGACAGAAGTGGTATTGGTGGGTGTGGCTTGGGATGTTAAGAGGGACTTCTCATTTTTATTTGATATTATTTGTAGTTATTAGCAATCATACATCTGTGTATCACATTATAATCTTTAAAGATAAGAACATTCCAAAAGAACTAAGTTGCTAGATTTATTTTTGGCAGCTAGAAAAATGATATACTGTGATTCATTCAGACACTCCCTTTGTCTAGATTAGGACCCTCAGCATAGGCTGTCTTTTTAAGCACTGTAGAATATAGTGACAAATATAAAGGTAGAGTGAACCCCAAATTGGTATGCTTTAGACACATTCCAGCACCAGTACATTCTTTTCTATTGATTCTTTATTGAGATGTAATTCACATACCATACAGTTCACCCATTTAAAGTGTGCAATTCATTGGTTTTTAGTATATGTACAGGTTTTTAGTAGTCAATGGTTTTTAGTATATGTACATCCCCGCAATCAATTTTAGGACATTTTCCTTTCCCCCTTCCTAAACTCCATACTCATTAGCAGTCATTCCCCCGTTTCCTTCCCTCAGTCCCTGGCAACCACTAATCTATTTTCTATCTCTATGTATTTGCCTATTCTGGCCATTTCATATAAATGGAATCATATACTATGTGGTCTTTGGTGTCTGGCTGCTTCTTCTTCTTCTTTTTTTTTTTTTTTTTTTTTTTTTGAGACAGAATCTCGCTCTGTTGCCAGAGTGCAGTGGTGTGATTTCGGCTCACTGCAACCTCTGCCTCCCAGGTTCAACCGATTCTCCTGCGTCAGCCTCCCGAGTAGCTGGGACTACAGGCACATGCCACCACACCCAGCTAATTTTTGCATTTTCGGTCTCCCAGAGTGCTAGGATTACAGGCGTGAGCCACTGCGCCTGACACAGCTTCTTTTACTTAGCATAATGCTTTCAAAGTTCACCCATGTTGTAGCATGTATCAGGACTTCATTCCTTTTTAGTTAATATTACTCATTCTGAAGAATATTCCATTGCATGGATGGACCACATTTGGTCATCTATTCCTCAGGTGATGGATCATTTGGGTTGGTTCCACCTTTTGGCTATTATGAATAATACTGCTGTGAATATTTGTATGCAAGTTTTTGTGTGAACATATGTTTTCAGTTCTCTTGGGTATAGACCTGTGAGTGGAATTGCTGTGTCATATAGTAACTTGGCACTTAACTTTTTGAGGAGCTGCTAAACTGTGTTCCAAAGCAGCTCCATCGTTTTACCTTCCCACCAGCAGTGGTTGAGGGCTCCAGTTTCTTCACATCTTTGCAAACACTTGTTATTATCTCTTTTTGATTATAGCTATCGTAGTGGGTGTGAAGTGATGTCTCATTGTGGTTTCTATTGACTGTTAATTGACAAACCCATCATCAACAGCATTAAAATCATATATTTTGATAACTGTATGGAAAGTCTTCCTTCTTTTAATTCCCAACTCCCAGATCTACTCCCAGATTGATAAAGTGTTTACTTTTCATGAGAGGCAGGGCTTGAAAAAGAAATTATTTGTGCTGTACAAACGCAGGTCTTTGCAGATACCTGGTGGCCAGAGCCAGTACCCCGATTATGGCTGGAATGCTGGTGAAGTTCCACCTTTCCCTCCCTTTCTTTCCAAAATATATTTGATATTTAAGAATATTCCTTAACTCTTAATCTCACCACCAAAAAGAAAAGAGATCATGACTGGGTGCAGTGGCTCACACCTGTAATCCTAGCACTTTGGGAGGCCGAGGCAGGTGGATCACCTGAGGTCGGGAGTTCGAGACAGCCTGGCCAACATGGTGAAACCCTGTCTCTACTAAAAATATAAAAACATTAGCTGGACATGGTGGTGGGCACCTGTAATCCCAGCTACTTGGGAGACTGAGGCAGGAGAATCACTTGATCCGGGGAGGCGGAAGTTGCAGTGAGCTGAAATCATGCCATTGCACTCCAGCCTGGGCGACAAGAGTGAAACTCCATCTTAAAGAAAAGAAAAGAAGAGATCATAATGAACACAATTTAGTAGCTGTCTTGGGTTGGATTTCCTAGAAGCAGAGGCTGAGACAGGGATTCTGGTACAAGTGACTTACTGAGGGTGTGTTTTCAGGGAAAGCCTGTGAGGGAGTGAGGAATGCAAGACAGGACAGGGGAGAAGCTAGGCCAAGATGCACTTTTTGAAGCCTGACCTCAGCCTGATCCCATCTGGAGCTGTCAAGTGTGAAATGCACTACAATTTGTCCCTGGCAGAGGCAAGGGAGGTGGGGGACTGGGCCGTTACACCCTTGCTTCAGCCAGTGGTTGTCTCTGGGCAGCCCCACAGGAGGGGCGTCCATGTGTTATCCTGTGTTGCTCTGGACGCAGGCAGTCCTCTGGAGGCAAGCATAGATGTGACCCTTAGCACCTGCAGCAGCTGGGATAGGAATGCGCCACGAGAGTAAGGGCACTCGGGTGGAGCACCAACAGCATTTGCCACAGTAGTTGTTTGGGGTTCACTAATTGATAAATTTTTTTTTATTTTGTCCAGTTATCCACCTTCTTTTCCTTCATGCTCGAACACTACGCACATGTACATAAGGAAGAGCTAGGTAAGTAAAAAGTTCAGTCTTTTCAAAAGTGTCATTAAATATTGAACTGTCTTCATCAAGAGCATAAATTCTGAAGATGGGAGAACACTAAGAAATTAAAAAGATGCCTACCTCTTTTGTTTATGTTTCACCCAACAACTGGCAACGTCAGTTCAAGTGGCCTTTTTCCCTCTCTGGATGGTGTCAACTAAATCGGCCATTTAATTTTTTTCGCTTTTCCAAAAACTGAGTTAGAATTCATTCAATATTCATTTGTTGAATGCCTTCTCTGAACTACAATCTATCGGTGCACAACAGTAGCTTAGTAAAGGGAACCTTATTTTATTATTATTATTATGCTTTAAGTTCTAGGGTACATGTGCACAACGTACAGGTTTGTTACACATGAATACATGTGCCGTGTTGGTGTGCTGCACCCATTAACTCGTCATTTACATTAGGTATTCCTCCTAATGCTATCCCTCCCCCCGCCCCAAACCCTATGACAGGCCCCAGTGTGTGATTTTCCCCACCCTGTGTCCAAGTGTTCTCATTGTTCAATTCCCACCTATGAGTGAGAACCTGCGGTATTTGGTTTACTGTCCTTGCAATAGTTTGCTCAGAAAGATGGTTTCCAGCTTCATCCATGTCCCTACAAAGGACATGAACTCATCCTTTTTTATGGCTGCATAGTATTCCATTGTGTATATGTGCCACATTTTCTTAATCCAGTCTATCATTGATGGACATTTGTGTTGGTTCCAAGTCTTTGCTATTGTGAATAGTGCTGCAGTAAACATACAGGTGCGTGTGTCTTTATAGCAGCATGATTTATAATCCTTTGGGTATGTACCCAGTAATGGGATGGCTGGGCCAAATGGTATTTCTAGTTCTAGATCCTTGAGGAATCGCCACACTGTTTTCCACAATGGTTGAACTAGTTTACAGTCCCATCAATAGTGTAAAAGTGTTCCTGTTTCTCCACATCCTCTCCAGCACCTGTTGTTTCCTGACTTTTTAATGATTGCCTTTCTAACTGGTGTGAGATGGTATCTCATTGTGGTTTTGATTTGCATTTCTCTTGATGGCCAGTGATGATGAGCATTTTTTCATGTGTCTGTTGGCTGCATAAATGTCTTCTTTTGAGAAATGTCTGTTCATATCCTTTTCCCACTTTATGATGGGTTGTTTGATTTTTTTCTTGTAAATTTGTTTAAGTTCTTTGTAGATTCTGGATATTAGCTGTTTGTCAGATAGGTAGATTGCAAAAATTTTCTCCCATTCTGTAGGTTGCCTGTTCACTCTGATGGTAGTTTCTTTTGCTGTGCAGAAGCTCTTTAGTTTAATTAGATCCCATTTGTCAATTTTGGCTTTTGTTGTCATTGCTTTTGCTGTTTTAGTCATGAAGTCCTTGCCCATGCCTATGTCCTGAATGATATTGCCTAGGTTTTCTTCCAAGGTTTTTATGGTTTTAGGTCTAACATTTAAGTCTTTAATCCACCCGGAATTAATTTTTGTATAAGATGTAAGGAAGGGATCCAGTTTCAGCTTTCTACATATGGCTAGCCAGTTTTCCCAGCACCATTTATTAAATAGGGAATCCTTTCCCCATTTCTTGTTTTTGTCAGGTTTGTCAAAGATTATATGACTGTAGATGTGTGGTATTTTTTCTGAGGGCTCTGTTCTGTTCCATTGGTCTATATCTCTGTTTTAGTACCAGTACCATGCAGTTTTGGTTACTGAAGCCTTGCAGTATAGTTTGAAGTCAGGTAGCGTGATGCCTCCAGCTTTGTTCTTTTGGCTTAGGATTGTCTTGGCAATGCGGGCTCTTTTTTGGTTCCATATGAACTTTAAAGTAGTTTTTTCCAATTCTGTGTTTTCCAATTCTGTGAAGAAAGTCATTGGTAGCTTGATGGGGATGGCATTGAATCTATAAATTACCTTGGGTAGTATGGCCATTTTCATGATATTGATTCTTCCTATCCATGAGCATGGAATGTTCTTTCATTTGTTTGTGTCCTCTTTTATTTCACTGAGCAGTGGTTTGTAGTTCTCCTTGAAGAGGTCCTTCACATCCCTTGTAAGTTGGATTCCTAGGTATTTTATTCTCTTTGAAGCAATTGTGACTGGGAATTCACTCATGATTTGGCTCTCTGTCTGTTATTGGTGTATAAGAATGCTTTTGATTTTTGCACATTGATTTTTGTATCCTGAGACTTAGCTGAAGTTGCTTATCAACTTAAGGAGATTTTGGGCTGAGACGATGGGGTTTTCTAAATAAATGATCATGTCATCTGCAAACAGGGACAATTTGACTTCCTCTTTTCCTAATTGAATACCCTTTATTTTTTTCTCCTGCCTGATTGCCCTGGTCAGAACTTCCAACACTATGTTGAATAGGAGTGGTGAGAGAGGGCATCCCTGTCTTGTGCCAGTTTTCAAAGGGAATGCTTCCAGTTTTTGCCCATTCAGTATGATATGGGCTGTGGGTTTGTCATTAAATAACTCTTATTATTTTGAGATAGGTCCCATAAATACCTAGTTTATTGAGAGTTTTTAGCATGAAGAACTTTTGAATTTTGTCAAAAGCCTTTTCTGCATCTATTGAGATAATCATGTGGTTTTTGTCTTTGGTTCTGTGTGTATGCTGGATTACATTTATTGATTTGCGTATGTTGAACCAGCCTTGCATCCCACGGATGAAGCCAACTTGATCATGGTGGATAAGCTTTTTGATGTACTGCTGGATTCAGTTTGCCAGTATTTTATTGAGGATTTTTGCATCAATGTTCATCAGGGATATTGGTCTAAAATTCTCTTTTTTTTTGTTGTGTTTCTGCCAGGCTTTGGTATCAGGATGATGATGGCCTCATAAAATGAGTTAAGGAGGATTCCCTCTTTTTCTGTTGCTTGGAATAGTTTCAGAAGGAATGGTACCAGCTCCTCTTTGTACCTCTGGTAGAATTCAGCTGTGAATCCATCTGGTCCTGGACTTTTTTTGGTTGGTAGGCTATTAATTATTGCCTCAATTTCAGAGCCTGTTATTGGTCTATTCAGGGATTCAACTTCTTCCTGGTTTAGTCTTGGGAGGGTGATGTGTCCAAGAATTTATCCATTTCTTCTAGATTTTCTAGTTTATTTGCGTAGAGGTGTTTATAGTATTCTCTGATGATAGTTTGTATTTCTGTGGGATCAGTGATGATATCCCTTTTATCATTTTTTATTGCATCTATTTGATTCTTCTCTCTTTTCTTCTTTATTAGTCTTGCTAGCGGTCTGTCAATTTTGTTGATCTTTTCAAAACACCAGCTCCTGGATTCATTGATTTTTTGAAGGGTTTTTTGTGTCTCTGTCTCCTTCAGTTCTGCCCTGATCTTAGTTATTTCTTGCCTTCTGCCAGCTTTTGAATATATTTGCTCTTGCTTCTCTAGTTCTTTTAATTGTGATGTTAGGTTGTCAATTTTAGATCTTTCCTGCTTTCTCTTGTGGGCATTTAGTGCTATAAATTTCCCTCTACACACTGCTTTAAATGTGTCCCAGAGATTCTGGTATGTTCTGTCTTTGTTGTCACTGGTTTCAAAGAACATCTTTATTTCTGCCTTCATTTCGTTATGTACCCAGTAGTCATTCAGGAGCAGGTTGTTCAGTTTCCATGTAGTTGAGCAGTTTTGAGCAAGTTTCTTAATCCTGAGTTCTAGTTCGGTTGCACTGTGGTCTGAGAGACAGTTTGTTATAATTTCTGTTCTTCTACATTTGCTGAGGAGTGCTTTACTTCCAACTATATGGTCAATTTTGGAATAAGTGTGATGTGGTGCTGAGAAGAATGTATATGCTATTGATTGGGGTGGAGAGTTCTGTAGATGTCTATTAGGTCAGCTTGGTGCAGAGCTGAGTTCGATTCCTGCATATCCTTGTTAACTTTCTGTCTCGTTGATCTGTCTAATGTTGTAAATGTGGAGTGTTAAAGTCTCCCATTATTATTTTGTGGGAGTCTAAGTCCCTTTGTAGGTCTCTAAGGACTTGCTTTATGAATCTGGGTGCACCTGTATTGGGTGCATATATATTTAGTATAGTTAGCTTTTCTTGTTGAATTGATCCCTTTACCATTATGTAATGTCCTTCTTTGTCACTTTTGATCTTTGTTGTTTTAAAGTCTGTTTTATCAGAGACTAGGATTGCAACCCCTGCTTTTCTTGTTTGTTTGTTTTCCATTTGCTTGGTAGATCTTCCTCCATCCCTTTATTTTGAGCCTATGTGTGTCTCTGCATGTGAGATGGGTCTCCTGAATACAGCAAACTGATGGGTCTTGACTCTTTATCCAGTTTGCCAGTCTGTGTCTTTTAATTGGAGCATTTAGCCCATTTACATTTAAGGTTAATATTGTTATATGTGAATTTGATCCTGTCATTATGATATTAGCTGGTTATTTTGCTCGTTAGTTGATGCATTGATCCTGGCATTGATGGTCTTTACAAGTTGGCATGTTTTTGCGGTGGCTGGTACCGGTTGTTCCTTTCCATATTTAGTGCTTCCTTCAGGAGCTCTTGTAAGGCAGGCCTGGTGGTGACAAAATCTCTCAGCATTTGCTTATCTGTAAAGGATTTTATTTCTCCTTCACTTATGAAACTTAGTTTGGCTGGATATGAAATTCTGGGTTGAAAACTTTTTTCTTTAAGGATGTTGAATATTGGCCCCCACTCTCTTCTGGCTTGTAGAGTTTCTGCCGAGAGATCTGCTGTTAGTCTGATGGGCTTCCCTTTGTGGGTAACCTGACCTTTCTCTCTGGCCGCCCTTAACATTTTTTTCTCCTTTTCAACTTTGGTGAATCTGACAATTATGTGTCTTGGAGTTGCTCTTCTCGAGGAGTATCTTTGTGGCATTCTCTGTATTTCCTGCATTTGAATGTTGGCCTGCCTTACTAGTTGGGGGAAATTCTCCTGGATAATATCCTGAAGAGTGTTTTCCAACTTGGTTCCATTATCCCCATCACTTTCAGGTACACCAATCAGATGTAGATTTGTTCTTTTCCCATAATCCCATATTTCTTGGAGGCTTTGTTCATTTCTTTTTACTCTTTTTTCTCTAAACTCTTCTCACTTCATTTCATTCATTTGATCTTCAGTCATTGATACCCTTTCTTCCACTTGATCAAATCGGCTACAGAAGCTTGTGCATGCATCACATAATTCTCGTGCCATGGTTTTCAGCTCCATCAGGTCATTTAAGGTATTCTCTACGCTTGTTTATTCTAGTTAGCCATTCGTCTAATCTTTTTTCAAGGTTTTTAGCTTCTTTGCGATGGGTTCAAACATCCTCCTTTAGCTCGGAGGATTGTTATTACCGATCATCTGAGGCCTACTTCTGTCAACTTGTCAAAGTCATTCTCCATCCAGCTTTGTTCTGTTGCTGTTGAGGAGCTGCATTCCTTTGGAGGAGAAGGGGCGCTCTGACTTTTAGAATTTTCAGCCTTCCTGCTCTGGTTTCTCCCCATCTTTGTGGTTTTATCTACCTTTGGTCTTTGATAATGGTGATGTACAGATGGGGTTTTGGTGTGGGTATCCTTTGTGTTTGTTAGTTTTCCTTTTAACAGTCAAGACCCTCAGCTGCAGGTCTTTTGGAGTTTGGTGGAGGTCCACTCCAGACCCTGTTTGCCTGGGTATCACCAGCAGAGGCTGCAGAACAGCAAATATCACAGAACAGCAAATGTTGCTGCCAGTCCTTCCTCTGGAAGCTTTGTCTCAGAGGGACACCCGGCTGTACAAGGTGTCAGTCAGCCCCTACTGGGGGGTGTCTTCCAGTTAGGCTACTCGGGAGTCAGGGACCCACTTGAGGAGACCATCTCTCTGTTCTCAGATCTCAAGCTCTGTGTTGGGAGAACCACTACTCTCTTCAAAGCTGTCAGACAGGGATGTTTAAGTCTGCGGAAGTTTCTGCTGCCTTTTGTTCAGCTATGCCCTGCCCCGAGAGGTGGAGTCTACAGAGGCAGGCAGGCCTCCTTGAGCTGCGGTGGGCTCCACCCAGTTCTAGCTTCCTGGCCACTTTGTTTACCTACTCAAGCCTCAGCAATGGCAGACACCCCTCCCCCAGCCTCGCTGCTGCCTTGCAGTTCGATCTCAGACTGCTGTGCTAGCAGTGAATGAGGCTCCATTGGCGTGGGACCCTCTGAGCCAGGCACGGGATATAATCTCCTGGTGTGCCATTTGCTAAAAACATTGGAAAAGCGCAGTATTAGGGTGGGAGTGTCCCGATTGTCCAGGTACCGTCTGTCACGGCTTCTCTTGGCTAGGAAAGGGAATTCCCCGACCCCTTGTACTTCCCGGGTGAGGCGATGCCCTGCCCTGCTTCAGCTCACACTCCATGGGCTGCACCCACTGTCCAACAAGTCCCAGTAAGATGACCCCCTTACTTTACTTGGAAATGCAGAAATCATCTGTCTTCTGGGTCGCTCACGCTGGGAGCTGTAGACTGGAGCTGTTCCTATTTGGCCATCTTGGAACCAAGATCACAGAAACTTTATTTTTTATCCGCAAAACTTTTGTTCTGAGAGATCAAAATATTTTGAGTATTTCATGCAGCAGATCTGGGGGAAAATGGCAGATTAAACACAGTTGGCCCCACTGTATCTGTTTTCTGTCCTCTCTCTGTCTTTTCTGTGTGTGTGTGAGACAGAGTCTCGCTCTATTGCCCAGGCTGCAGTGCAGTGGCACGGTCTCAGCTCACTGCAACCTCCGCCTCCTGGATTCAAGTGATTCTCCTGCCTCAGCCTCCTGAGTAGCTGGGATTACAGGTGCTTGCCATCACACCCGGCTAATTTTTTGTAGTTTTAGTAGAGACAGGGTTTTACCATGTTGGCCAGGCTGGTCTCAAACTCCTGACCTTGTGATCCGCCTGCCTCGGCCTCCCAAAGTGCTGGGGTTACAGACATGAGCCACTGCAGCCAGCCTCTCTTCTCTTTGATCTGTCTATCTATCATCTATCATTCTATCATCTAGTCATTCTGAAGCAGAGGCAGGCAATGGAGATATACTTCAAAAAAGTTTTTAAAATTATGGTTTTTTACAACCATGTATTTCTCCTGTAAATTAAGATCTGCCTGTTATTATCTCCAAGACAGATGCCAGACTTAAACGCTCATTTTGCTTTAATTTGGGCCAACCATTTTTTTTTTTTTGCTCTCATTAAATCGTGTATGGCATCTAGGATCATCTTTTAAATAATCTTGTAAATACACTTCAAAGTGAAGTGGTAAAAGAATGGTGTTTTAATAGGCATGATTTGAGCTAAGTGCATATGTATGAAACTAATTAAAGCATTTAATGATCTGTGGAAGCCTTCTGAATGGTGAAATAGCCAAACCTAAGGAGTAGGGAGTGGGTGGAAGTGGGTACTTTGCCATTTTTTCTTTTAGATAACTGCAATTCGAAGACAGTTGTTTATAGTTCATATTCTTTGGCAAAAATGTTTTTGAGAGGAAATATGATAATGATAAAATGAAACAGTACTTTCTGCTAATGACCTAATACTTCAACCCAGGCTCACTTCATCAGAATCACTTAAGGAGTTTCAGAGCCACAGATGGCTGGGTTCCAGCCTGGAGATGTTTACTCAGACTGTGTTGTTGTTGTTATTGTTGTTGTTGTTGTTTTAATTTGCATTTTAAAAATTCTGTAGGTGATTTTAAAATATAAGAAAAATACTTTTATTAAAGAAAGGGACAGTGGTTTAGTCTTATATAAGCATTTTTTGGAAGTATAACATACACTACAGGAACGTATACAAATTATATGACTCAATACATTTTCTCGAAGTAAACACACCCATGTAACCGGCACCTGATTAGGGCCACATAAGTTTCCCATCCTGCCTTCTTGTAGTGCTACCCAACTCCCACACCATCGCATAACTACTTTCTTGACTTCTATACCCTAGTCTTTGAAGTTCTTTATATAGATGGAAGCATGTGGTATATACTCATTTGAGTCTGGCTTCTTCTTTTTTTTTTTTTAAATGTTTTGTTGTTGTTGTTGAGATGGAGTTTTGCTCTGTCGCCCAGGCTGGAGTGCAGTGGTGCAATCTCGGCTCACTGCAAACTCTGCCTCCCTGTCCCTGGTTCAAGGGATTCTCATGCCTCAGCCTCCTGAGTAGCTGGGATTACAGGTATTCGTCACTACACCTGGCTAATTTTTGTATTCTTAGTAGAGATGGGGTTTCGCCATGTTGGCCAGGCTGGTCTCGAACTCCTGGCCTCAAGTGATTTGCCTGCTTCAGCCTCCCAAAGTGCTGGGATTACAGATGTGAGCCACCACTCCCGGCCCTGAATCTGGCTTCTTTTGCTCATCATTACATTTGTGAGAATCATCCTTATAATTTGGTCATTTTTATTGCTGAATAATATTCCATTTTACTAATATACCATAATTGATCCATTTGATTGTGTATGGGCATTTGAGTTGTTTTCAGATTGGTGATTTAAATGGTGCTGCTACGTACATTCTTGTACATGTCCCTTTTGGTAAAATATGTATGCATTTATTTTGCTATATATTCATTTTTGGTTATCTATTGCTACCTAATAAACTGCCCCCACATTTAGTGACTTAAAAACAACAGCCATTTTATTGCATGTGATTCTGTGGGTCAGGCATTTGAACAGGGCTTGCTGGGAACAACTCACCTCTGTTCCATGTGTTATTGGTTGAGCTCACTCATCTAGCTGGACTGGGCAGGAAAGATCAAATGGTTTTAATCACATGTCTGGGACTTCGGCATTAGCTATTAACTTGGTTAGCTCTTGGCCAGGTGCAGTAACTCACTCCTGTAATCTCAGCACTTTGGGAGGCCGAGGCAGATGGAGCACTTGAGCTCAGGAGTTCAAGACCAGCCTGACCAACCCCATCTGTAGTAAAAATACAAAAATTAGCTGGGTGTGTTGGTGCACACCTGTAATCCCATCTACTCAGGAGACCTGGGACACAAGAACCACTTGAACCTGGGAGGCGGAGCTTGCAGTGAGCCGAAATGGTGATACTGCACTCCAGCCTGGGTGACAGAGTGAGACTCCATCTCAAAAACAAACAAACAAACAAAAACAACTTGGTTACCTCTTTTCTTCTCACACAGCCTCTCTGTCCAGTTGGCTATTCTGGACTTCTTTACATGATGGCTGGGTCCAAGAGGGCAAAGGCAGAAGCTGCAGGGCCTCTTAAGGCCTATGTGCTAGAACTCTGGGAAATCAGTTCTGCCATACTCTATTGGTTAAAACAAGTCAAAAGGCCAGCCATGAATTCAGAGCAGTTAAAGAGATATCCATCTCTTGCTCGGAGGAGTGGCAGTATTACAGTATAAAGGGATGTAGACACAGGGAGGCATAATTCTTTAGGGAGCCATTATCATAAAAATGTACCACAAGTCAGGGATAGAAGTTTAGGGTTATAGGGCTTATATCTGTTCAGCTTTATTAGATACTGGCAGACATTTTTACAGGATGGTTGTAACAAGCTATACTCTCACCAGTTCAGTTGTTCCATCCTCACCAACACTTGCAATAGTCCATTCTTTTCATTTTAGTTATTCTGGTGAGTATGTAGTGGTATCGTATTTCAGGTTTAATTTGCATTTCCCTGTAAGCAGTCAAGTTACTCACTTTTTTTCTTTTCTTTTTTCTTTTTTTGAGACAGGGTCTCACTCTGTCCCCCAGGCTGGAGTGCAGTAGCATAATCTCGGCTCACTGTGACCTCTGCCTCCTGGGTTCAAGCCATTCTCCTGCCTCAGCTTCCTGAGTAGCTGGGACTACAGGCATGTGCCACCATGCCTGGCTAATTTTTGCATTTTTAGTAGAGATGGGGTTTTGCCATGTTGGCCAGGCTGGTCTCAAACTCCTGACCTCAGGTGATCTGCCCGCCTTGGCCTCCGAAAGTGCTGGGATTACAGGCATGAGCCACCACACCCGACCAAATTGCTCACCCTTTTGTATGTTTATTGGTCATGTGGACATCTCATGTGGTGAAGTTCCTGTTCAGGTTTTTTGTCCATTTTTCTATTGGGTTATCTGTCTTTTTCTTACAAATTTGGAAGAGTTTTCTAACTCTTCTTTTTTTTTTTTTTTTTTTTTTTTTTTTTTTTTTTTTTTTAGATAGAATCTTGCTGTCACCCAGGCTGGAGTACAGTGGCATGACCTTAGCTCACTGCAACCTCCCCCCTACCCAGGTTCAAGTGATTCTCATGCCTCAGCCTCCCGAGTAGCTGGGATTACAGGCATGCACCACCACACCTGGCTAATTTTGTATTTTTAGTAGAGACAGGATTTATTCCATGTTGGTCAGGCTGGTCTTGAACTCCCAACCTCAGGTGATCCACCCACCTCAGCCTTCCAAAGTGCTGGGATTACAGGCGTGAGCCACCACGCCCAGCTTAAATAGGGTATTTTTAGGAACCAGAAGGTTATTTAACATTTCCAGATATTGGGGCCACCAGATTAATGGTCTTAACTCTGGGGCGTGGAGTATCTTGAGACACTTTGGGTGCTCTGAAGATAAGAGGTGACCCTGGAAGCAGTCATACTTGTCCTTGTAATCCTACCACTTCGTGACGATCAATTGTAACAGTTGATCTCCCTGTGCTACCACTTTAAGAGCTCAACACCAGTGCATAGGACTCCATGAGGAGTACAGACTCCACAGAAACGTTCCCAGTCCACTTTTCACACGTCAGCCTCCTCCCACAGGCAGAAAGCTGAAGCTGCCATACATAGCCATAGGTTTAAACAGAGACTGGCGGAAGCGGGGAGTGGGTTGGAGTGTGTGGAAGTGTTGTTTTCACTTTTCTTTCTGCTTCTCAGATCAGCCAAAATGTCCTATCGGACCAGGTATTTTATATTTTTTGTTGCTATGGTGAACAGAACATTTTCCCCATTATATCTTCCATTGGTTGTTGGTAGTGTTAATAAAGCTTTTGAATTATGTCAATTTATCTTATATTGTACTACTATTAAGTAATAATAATATATTATTTTTATTGCTGATATTTGTTACATGTTTACCATGTGCCATGTATTTAAGTGCTTTAAATACATCATTTCATTTAGTCTTCATGACCAACCAGTTAGATTAGTAGTATTATCATCCCCTTTTTGTAGATATGGAATCTGAGGCTTAGAAGGTAATCTCCCACGGTTATTCATCTTATTGGTGGAGAAGCTGTGATTCAAACCAGTGTGATTAACGTCTGTATTTTATATATATATAATATAAAATATGTATTTATTATAGTATACATATATATATATATTTTTTTTTTTTTTTTTTTGAGACAGGGTCTCACTCTGTCCCTCAGACTAGAGCACAGTAACGTGATCATGGCTCACTGCATGACCTCCTGGGCTCAGATGATCCTCCCACCTCAGCCTCCTGAGTAGCTGGGACTAGAGGCACGCACCACCATGCCCAGCTAATTTTTTTGCATTTTGTATAGGGGTTTTGCCATGTTGCCCAGGCTGATCTCGAACTCCTGGACTCAAGTGATTCTCCTGCCTTGGCCTCCCAAAGTGCTGGGATTACAAGTGTGAGCCACCATACCCAGGCTCTGTACTACATTTAATTCTCCCATCAATTCTGGGATTTTTTCAATTGATTTTCTTGAGTGTAGGTATTTAATCATGTTGGCCACAAGTAACTTTATTTTTATATCTTTCTATACAATAATTACTGCTCTTATTTCAGCTTCATGTCTTATTGCATTGGACAAAGATAGTGGAACAGTGTTAGAATGAAACAATGAAAGTGGGCATCCTTGTTTTGTTAATGATTTAATGGAAAAACCATTATTGATGATTTAAATTTATAAAGCGATATTAAGGAGTATTATTCCATTCCTAGTTTCTAAGTTTTAAAAAAATCAGGAACAGATGTTGAATTTTATGAAATGTCATTTTGGCATCTATTGAATTTATTATATGGACACCAATGGTTCTGATCCAGATTCATAACTGAGAAACAAAAATAACTATAAATGTAGTTCAATTGTTGCTTTTCTTTTTCCAGCAATATCTGGAGCTTGTTTTCAAAGTGACATGTGGGCGGTAGAGGCAGAAATTGTTGTATAAAAATTTATGGGCTTTAAATTTTTCCCTGTCCAGATTTTGAGTCTGTACTGGGTAAAAGAAAAGATTGTGTGTAGGGGGTATTTTTGATGTATTTTCTTTAGAACAACTTGTAAAGGTATCATTTGCCTATAATTCTTAATTAGCTTAGATTCATGTTGACAAAATTGTAAATCAAATAGGTAAGGATTAATTCTATGTTGTACAAATCTCTATATACTATTCATTAAATTATTGTTATTAGTTATAATAGTTCTAGCCCACAAGAACAGCATATATATAAGAAATGTTAAAGCCTTTGATTGTTTTCATACATGACACATTAGCTACTGGAAGAGAATTTATGTTATTCTGTTTTGTGTTGCTAAAAACCAGCAGAAGGATTATGATTTGACATTGACTAATACTTCATATTGAGTAGTTTTAACTAAGAATCGGTTTAGGGAACTGGTGCTTTTTCATATATTTGTCACTGAACTTTTAGGCAATGAGGGTCATCAGATCTATGGAAGGGATGATAGATGAAGCTTCTCTTTTTTTAAAGAATGAAAACAATATTTTGAATTTGTTCTTAAGTAACAAGACTGAGTCTTCATAACTGGAAGGGATGGAATTGATTTGCTGTGTCGGTTAGCTAATGGGAAAGGGAGAGATGACAGAGCATGGGTGGAGGCAATGATTGGGAAAATAAAATGATTTTTGCTTTATTGCTCACAGAGTTGGGATTACTAAATAAATTGGTTATAAGTATATGAATAACACTATAGGTATCATGTAGCATAGTTACATTTTAATATGTATTAAAAGCGTAATGGTTAAGAGTTTGAGCTTGAAGCCAGCTTCTCTGGGATTAAGTTCCATCTCTCCTACTTACATGTTGTACCCCATTTTCCTCGAATATAAAATGGGGATACCAACAATATTAATCTCATAGGATAGCTTCGGTCATCACATGAATACACATATGTAAGGTGCTTAGAACAGTGCCTGGCACATCAGTAACTGGGAGCTCCCATCCTTGTCATTATCAGCATGATGCCTTGGAAAAGGTGTGGCCTGGGGTTCAACCTGGGCAGGGGTTGCTGAGTTTTAAAGGATGAGAAATTGTCCAAAGAAGAGAAAGCAAGGGTAGTCCAGGGAGAGGGAAGAGTGGGAACAATAAAGACAGAGTGCTGGGCTGGGAGAGGAAAGCATTGCCAGTGTGGGGCAGATGCGAGGTCCAGGGGTGACATCTTAGATCGGAGGAGTCTCCAACAATGTTTAATTGTGTTATGGAGTCTGAAGAGAGGATCATTCTGGAGATACAGGCAAGGGGGGAAGTGACTGTGAAGTTGCCAGGCCTCTGAGGATTTGGAAGGGAGAAAGGGGGCTGGGAACAGCTCCATGGGTGGTCCCATATGCCTGTCTGCATCCATAGCTGCATCCTCAGTTTCATTTCCTCTTTCCCTCCAGCATCTGCCTTTCTAAATCAGGCATGCTTCAAGCTATGCTGCCTTTCTTTCTTTCTTTTTGAGACAGGGGTCTTGCTGTGTTGCCTAGGCTGGAGTGCAGTGGCACAATCACGCCTCACTGCACTTGACCTCCTGGGCTCATCCTCCTGCCTCAGCCTCCTGAGTAGCTGGAATTGTAGGTGCACGCCACTATGCCCAGCTAGTTTTCTGTATTTTTTGTAGAGACAAGGTTTCACCATGTTGCCCAAGCTGTTTCACTGCCTTTCTCGTGAACACTGCAATCATACCATAAATTCCTCCCCCATCTAAAAAAACAAAATCCCCTAGTTTTGACCATGCATTCCATATTCACTTTATTTTTTAGAGTCTATAACAGAAAATAACCTTTATAATTCTGTTAGATGATGTAGTGAAACTACTGCGGGTTTTTGTTTTTGCTGTTATTTGTTTTTTCTAAGAGTTGCTTGGTATTTCCGTGTGTACAGTCAGGAAAAGGAAAGTTGTCATTTGGAACAAGATTTATGTCCAGGAATGACTACCAAATTGAAAAGGGAGGCATGAGCATTGAAGACAGTGAAGTATGTAGGCTTTACTGCCTATGTAATGAACCTGAGATAAAGTTATCAAGATGCTCTGCCTTTCTAGTCTTTAAATATAAATTGAAATAATTAAGTTATTCTTAAATCTCAAGCCAAACCCAAATGAGAAAAATAACCACTCCTGGACCACATTAAGGACAGACATTATTACTCCTAAATTCAACGTCTTATAAAACATCATCAACCACCACCAGAAAACACTGTGATACACAATAATTTAGAAAATATTTTTTTAAATTACCAAACAGTATGACTTTAGAAAACATTTTTCACATTTAGTTCTTAACTGTAATCTCTCAGCATAACTGGATCATGAAAAAAATGTATTCTGTCTATATCTGCTAACATTATACCTTCCAAACTTGACCACTCTGAATATTTTAAAAGAGAAACTATTTGCAGAGAACTTCTGAAGAATGGCCTTTGTAACAATTCAGTGTTAATGAGTTGAAGAGTATGTCATTGTCCTCTGGGTCATTATCTGCAAGAATATTGTGTATTAAACAACCACCATACCTCAGTGGCATGTAATCAACATTTCTTTTTGCTAACAAGTCTACAGATTAGCTGAACACTTCTGCTGATCTTGGCAGGCTTGATTTGGCAATTTTTTGGGTCTTCACTGGAGTTCACTCATGTGTCCAGAGTGAACTCTGGTGGCTGCTGGCTGGGGGCTGATTTAGGACAGCCTTGGCTAGGATGACTCAGCTCAGCTCTACATGGTCTTGGATCTTTCTCAAGCCTAGCCTAGGCTTTGTGGTAGTAGCATCGTTCCTAAAGAGAGCATGAAAGCATACAAAGCCTCCAGAGAGACCTGGGCTTGGAACTGGTACATAGCACTTCCATCACATTCTTTAGGCCAATACAAGTCATGAGCCCAGCCCGGTTTGAAGGGATGGGGAAACACACTGTTGACGGGAGTAGCTGCAAAAGTACATTACAAAGAGCATGGATAGAAGGTGGGATAGAGAATTGGGATCACTTTTGCAATCAATCTACCATGTTTCCTTTCGTCTTTCTCTATCTGAATTGTCTTGATTTCTGTACTGGGGCTGACTGTTTCATGGGCAATCTGGCAGGCAAGGACCCTGGGTCTCAGCACCCACTAAAATGGACAATGCAGGCACTCCGTTATGTAGAACTGTCTCTCCGAGACTGAGAGCTTCTTTGGGTATTTCTGCCTGTGGTTTGACATTTAACTTTATCTGCTTTGTTACCAAGAAAGAATGAAAATCATGTCAGAAAATTTATTTTTATGTACAGAGAAAAACAAATCCATTACAGCTAAATAGAATCCTCTGAAGTGTTTAACAGGGGAAAAATTGAATGTTGCAGTTAAATTTTCTGTAGGTTCTGAATAGCAGCAGATGTTTGAACCAGATATAATGTATTGTTCTGTTTTCCGCCCTATTTGTAAAAGTCTGAGATGTAAGAGTGGGCAAAAAACTTAGAGCTAGAGCTTTGATCATCCAGATACCTTGATTGGTCAATTTTCCCTGTGCTCCTGCCTCCCCTTCCCACTGGCCATGGACCCACTGCTGTGGTAAAACATCTGCCCAGGAAGGGATGGTGGTGACCCATGTGAATGTTCTGGTCTCAGGGTCAGTCATTCCTCGCAGTTATATGTGGGCTATGTTGGTATGCTGAACATTTGGCACAGTGCCTTACATGGGCTAGGTATTCAAGAAGATATTTATTAAATTTAAGTGTTGAAATGTTGATTCCCACCCCACCCCCCGGTTCTGTCCTTCCTTTTCCAGAATTAAGAAATCAATCTCTTGAAAGCGAACAGGACATGCGGGACAGACATGATTATGTGGACTTGATAGATGTCCCAGACTCCTATAATGGCCCTCGGCTACAATTTCCTCTCACTTGTACTGATATTGATTTACTTCTTGAGGCCTTCAAGGAACAACAGGTAAGTGTAAGCAGATGCTGCCTTGATTCTTGTACATAACAGATGCCCAATAACTGTTGAAAGAATGGATGGACATACTACAGCAGAAATGCATTTCTTTAGAAAACAGTTCACATTAAGTGAGAACTACCCTCTGTTACCCATTTAATAGAAGTCTCCTCAGGTGCACAGCAAGCTCCTTTCTATAGGCTAACAGCATTTCATTTGCCATTTTCTGAGATATCATTCACATACCATAAAATTACAGTGTACAACTCAGTGATTTTTTTCTTGCATTCACAAGATTGTGCAACCATCACCAATATCTAATTCCAGAACATTTTCATCACCCCCAATAGAAAGGCCATTCCTATTATCATTTCCTCCTCCCCACCCCTGGCAACCACTATTCTATTTTCTGTCTCTATGGATTTGCCTATTCTAGACATTTCATATAAACGAAATCATCAAATATGTGGCCTTTTGTGTTTGGCTTCTTTCACTTAGTGTTTTAAAGGTTTGTTCATGTCATATCATATATCATTACTTAATTTCTTTTTATGGCTGATAATATTCCATTGTATACCACATTTTGTTTATCCATTTATCAGTGAATGGACATTCGGATCTTTTCCACCTTTTGGCTATTATGAACAATGCTGCTATGAATATTCATGCACAGATTTTCGTATAAACATGTGTTCTCAGTTCTCTTGGGTATATACCTAGGAATATTTCACGGGGTCATATGGTAGCTCTATGCTGGATCATGTGGTAACTCTATGTTTAAATTTTCCAGTAATTGCTAAACTGCTTCCCACAGTAGTGGCACCATTTTGCATTTCTACCAGCAATGTATGAAGGTTCCAATTTCTTCATGTTTTTGCCAACACTTGTTATTTTGTTTTTATTTTTATTTTTATTATAGCCATCCTAGTGTGTGTGACATGGCATTTCATTGTGGTTTTGTTTTGCATTTCCCTAATGACGAATGATGTTGAGCGTCTTTTCATGTATTTATTGGCCATTTGTATACCTTCTTTGCAGAAATCTGTGCAGATCCTTTGCCCACTTAAAATCAGGCTTTTTATTATTGAGTTATAAGAGTTCTTTCTGAATATAAATTCCTTGTCAGATATATGATTTGCAAATATTTTCTCCCATTATGTAGGTTTTCTTTTCATTTTCTTGATAATGTTCTTTGAGGCCTAAAAGCGTTACATTTTGATAAAGTCCAGTTTATCCATGTTTTTTTTGGTTGCTTGTGCTTTTGGTGTCATATCTAAGAATCCATTGTCAAATCTAAGGTCATGAAGACTTGCCTCTGTGTTTTCTTCTAAGACTTTTATAGTTTTAGCCTTTACACTTATGTCTGTGAATGATTTTGAGTTAGTTTCTATATATGGTATGAAGTCAAAATTAATTTTTTTGCATATGGATATGCAGTTGTCCCAGCACCATCTGTTGAAGAGACTGTTCTTTCCCCATTGAGTGGTCTTTGCACCCTTGTCAAAAATCAATAGGCCAGGCCAGGCCAGGCGCGGTGGCTCATGCTTGTAATCCCAGCACTTTGGGAGGCCGAGGCAGGTGCATCACCTGAGGTCAGGGGTTCAAGAGCAGCCTGACCAACATGATGAAACCCTGTCTCTACTAAAACTACAAAAATTAGCCAGGCATGGTGGCTCATGCCTGTAATCCCAGCTACTCAGGAGGCTGAGGCTGAAGAATTGCTTGAACCCGAAAGGTGGAGGTTGCAATGAGCCGAGATCGCGCCACTGCACTCTAGCCTGGGCGAGAAAACAAGACTCCATCTCAAAAAAACAAACAAACAAAAATCTATAGGCCATAGATATATGGGTTTGTTATTGGACTCTCAGTTCTATTCTATTGGTCTATGTGTCTGTGCCAGTACCACACTGTCTTGATTGCTGTAGCTTTGTAATAAGTTTTGAAATAGGGAAGTATGAGTCCTTCAACTTTGTTCTTTTGCAATGTTGAAGTTGTTCTTCATTATTGTTTTGGCTATTTGGGGCCCCTTGCAATGAATTTGAAGATCAAATTTTCCATTTCTGCAAAAAAGCCTATTGGGATTTTGATAGGGATTGCATTGAATTGCTATATCACTTTGGGTAATAATTGCCATCCTCACAATGTAAGTCTTTCAACCCATGGTGTCTTTCCATTTATTTATGTCTTTAATTTCTTTCAGTGATGTTTTGTGGTTTTTAGTGGACAAGTCTTTCATCACCTTGGTTAAATTTATTCTTAATTTGTTCTTTTGGTTGATATTATAAAAGGAATTGTTTTCTTAATTCCTTTTTTGATTGCTCATTACGTGTGTGTTGATCTTACACTCTGCAGCTTTGACGAATATACTTGTTAGCTCTAGTAGTTTGTGTATGTCTGTGTGTGTGTGTGTGTGCATGTGTGGTATATTCTTTTGAATATTCTATATACCAGATCATGTTATCTGTGAATATAGTTTTATTTCCTTCTTTCTGATTTGGATGCCTTTTGTTTCTTTTTCTTGCTCAATTGCTCTGGCTAGAACTTCCACCACAATATTGAATATCAATGTGAAAGTAGGCGTGTTTATTTTGTTCCTCATCATAGGGGGAAAGCTTTCAATCTTTCACCACTGAGTTTAATGTTAGTTGTAGGTTTTTCATAAAAGTCTTTTATCATTTTGAGGAAATTTCCTTCAATTCTTAGTTTTCTGAGTGGTTTTATCATGAAAAGGTGTTGGATTTTGTTAAATGCTTTTATTTGCATCAATTGAGATGATTGTGTGTTTTTTACCCTTCATTCTATTAATGTGGTGTGATATATTGAATAATTTTCTTATATTGAACCGGCCTTGTAAATATAAATCCCTCTTGGCCATGGTATATAATCCCTTTAAAATGCTGTTGTATTTGGTTTGCTGGTATTATGTTGAGAATTTTTGCCTCTATTTCATAAGGGATATTGGTCTGTGATTTTCTTTTCTTGTAGTGTCTTTGCCTGGCTTTGGTATCAGGGTAATACTGATCTCGTAGAGTGAGTTAGGAATTGCTTCCTTTTATTCTGTTTTTGGAAGAGTTTGAGAAGGATTGGTGTTAATTCTAATTTAAATGTTTAGTAGAGTTCACCATTGAAGCCATTTGGTCTTGTACTTTTCTTTATTAGGAGGTTTTTGATGACTGATCCAATCTCTTGTTCTAGATCTGTTCAGATTTTTTATTTCTTCTTGAGTCTGTTTTGGTAATTTGTGAGTTTCTAAGAATTTGTTCATCTCATCTAAATTACCTAATTTGTTGGTGTACAATTGTTCATTGTATTCTTTCATAACCCCTTTTTATTTCTTTAAGGTTGATGGTAATGTCCCCACTTTAGTTTCTGATTTTAGTTATTTTCATTTTCTCTCTTTTCTTAGTCAGTCTAGCTTAAAGGTTTGTTAATTTTGTTGATTTTTTCAAAGAACCAACTTTTGGTTTTGTTGATTCTCTCTATTGTTTTTCTATTCTTTATTTCATTTATCTCCACTCTAATTCTTATTTTCTTTGTCAAAATATTAAGTTAGTTTATTGATGTGAAATCCTTCTTTTTTAATGCATGCATTTACAGCTACAAATTTCTCTCTGAACACTGCTTTTGCTGTATCCCATAAGTTTTGATATGTTGTGTTTTCATTTTTATTCATCTCAAAGTATTTTCTAATTTCCCTTGTGATCTTTGTATTACCCATTGGTTTTTTAAGAGTATTTATTTCATAAATAATTGTGCCACTGCACTCCAGCCTGGGCGACAGAGTGAGACTCTGTCCCCCCTGCCAAAAAAAAAAGTGTATGATTCAACAGTTTTTAGTATATTAAAAATGTTGTGCAACCATCACCACTATGTAATTCCAGAGCATTTTCATCACCCCCAAACAAAACCCCATTAGCAATCAATCCCATTTGCTCCCTCCCCAGCCCCTGGCAATACTAATTTACCTTCTGTCTCTATGGATTTGTCTAATATGAACACTTCCTATAAGTGGAATCATACAATATATGTGGCCTTTTGTGCCTGGCATCTGTTGCTTGGCATGTTTTCAGGGTTCATCCATGGTAGCATGGATCAGTACTTCCTTCCTATTTTTAGCTGAATAATGTTACTTTGTATGGATATAGCACATTGTATTTAAGGGATTATATGTTTATACATGCATTTTAATATTCATCTGTGGTTATATTGATTTTTGTATGCTTGCAAACACATTGAATATTTCTGGGAAAGATATGATACTTTTAACAGTGCCTGTTTCTAGGGGTAGAGATTAGGGGAATATGATCTAGGGGAGACGGAAAATGACTTTTCATTATTTTACCCATTTCTACTATTTAAAATTTTATTTCAACTAAAAAAAGGACTTGTTTCTCCATTTTAAAACTGCTTTTTTTTTTTGGAGTGCAGTCTTACTCTGTTGCCCAGGCTGGAGTGCAATGGCGCAATCTCGGCTCACTGCAACCTCCACCTCCCGAGTTCAAGCGATTCTCCTGCCTCAGCCTCCTGAGTAGCTGGGATTACAGGCACGTGCCACCACGCCTGGCTAATTTTTGTATTTTTAATAGAGACGGGGTTTCACCATGTTGGCCAGGCTGGTCTCGAACTTCTGACCTCAAGTGATCTGCCCGCCTTGGCCTTCCAGAGTGCTAGGATTACAGGTGTGAGCCACTGTGCCCGGCCCTAAAACTGCTTTTTTAAAAAGAAATATTCTTTAAAGGTAGTATTTTCCTCTAACTTAAAAGAATGTGACTATTTTATTAAAGTGGTTATTTAACCTGAGTATATTTATAAATGGAGAGACTGCCATCTGAGTTAATCATCTTAAGTATTTAATATTGCAGTTGTAAATATAATTCTAATGCTATGGAAAGATAGCCTTATAGGCAAGGATTAGTATGACCAGAATGGTTTTAGTCAATCCAAAGACCCAGAGAAATTATTTTCATAATAATTTTCTGTTGTTGCAATATATTCTCAGTTAATATTTGTTAATTTAGCTTTTTTAAAAAACAAAACTGCCCCTTTAGACAACAATTACTCTGATTAGTACTACCAATGGACCAGAAAAACTACAATGACAAGCTAAGGTAATACTGAAGCCAGTGTTGGGAATCAACAGATTACATGTGGCTGGGGGTGGTGGCTCACACCTGTAATCCCAACACTCTGGGAGGCTGAGGCAGGAGGATCATTTGAGGCCAGAAGTTCAAGACCAGCCTGGGCAACATAGTGAGACCCTATCTCTTCCCCCTCCACAAAAAAAGGAAAGAGCTTGAAAATCCAGTGTGAATTTTTCATTTACAGCACATTTCAATTCAGATTAGCTCCATTTCACATGCTCAATAGTTCCATGTGGCTAGTGGCTGCCATATTGGACAGCATAGGTCCAATATGGCAATAGGTCTAAATAGTTTTGACCTATTAAAATACATTAAATTTGTGTAGTAGTCACATCAATGCTATATTATATTTTGGAGTATGTATTTATCATTTTTTCTTCATTCTCCCTCTCCTTTTTCTTTTTCTCTTTTTTTATTACAATTGGCTTTTTGTCTGCATGTTTCCCTAGGGCAAGGGCGTGCCTCCCTTCACTTCTCTTGGGCTCTAAGGACCTGGGATGATGATTCATTTTTTCAGTTACACACGTCCACTGAGGGCTTATTATATGCCAGACACTGTGCTAGAATGATCTATTTCAGAATAATTGAGAGATTATCCTGAAATACAGTGACCTGAAACGTGCGCACGTGCTCTACCTTTACAGTTCTCTATACAGTCATGTCTTTCTTCCTTGTTCATTACATCTGTTTTCTCTGCTTCCCCCTCACAGATACTTCATGCCCATTATGTCTTAGAGGTGCTATTTGAAACCAAGAAAGTCCTGAAGCAAATGCCGAATTTCACTCATGTACAAACTTCTCCCTCCAAAGAGTTAACAATCTGTGGTAAGTTTCAGACCAGAGTTGTCAAATTAATATTTAGGAGCCTCTTGGTCCTACATCGTTTGCCTAACTTGAAAACTGTGTAAATTGGACTGTGTTAAGGGAAAAATGTTAATGTAGAATTATCTATCATGATAATACTGTTCCCCATCTTGTCTTTGTTTTGCATACCAGCTGGCAGGAATTAATTATGTGAGAAATTAAAGAGCTCATAGCTTTTTATAAAGGCAGACAGCATTTTAATATGGAAAAACCACCCATGAGTGGAATAAGCATTCTTTGCCCTCCGTCTAGCTCTCATTATCTTTGTTCCACATTGCTTTTTCTCGGTGGGCCTCTGCATGCCACTTATGCTGGGAAGAGAAAAGCCCATGGCAGGGTGGAGATTAAATTCTTCTCTGCCCTTGGCTGCTGTTTTAGATTTTTCCAACTGGTCTCTGCAGCTTTTAGAAGAGTGGGAATGTCCCAGAAATCTGTTTCTTGTTCTTTTAAATGACAAGATTTGAGATTTTGCTATCATATAGGCCAGCCTGGCAGGATATTGCTTCAAGAAACAGTACGCATTGAAATTCCTCACAGTTGGTGCTCAGCGTGCTTGCAACTGTTTGAGAGTGGGGTGCGTGGAAGGAACAGCAATTCCCTTAACTTCTAATTAAGCCTGTAGGTTACAAAACAGTGATTGTTATTTTCCAAATCAGTTTTTAGTCTGCATTTCTCTTATTCTGGCAGGTAGAAGTGAATTTGACAATCTAATTAAAGTATTTGCATTTCTAGCATCTGATAGTGGTGGCAGGGACTTGATGTAGCAGTGCCTACCTCATGACATGCCCTGACTCAGGTTTTTGAAGAGTCTCTAATGGTTCATTTCCAGCCTCATCAGGCCATCACGTCTCTGACTAGCAGATGATTCATCTCAGCAGTGGGTGTCTTTTATTCAAGGCCTCACCTGGCCTTACTTTTCATGGAAAACAGAGACTTCGGGTCATGAGGCTCAGAAAGCCATGCCACCCTGTGAAGCCTGTGAGGCCAGGGCTAGGTGTGCTCTTAGGATATATATAATAGCCCAAACTGAGAATGGGATACGCTTCCCTGTGTTTCACTGGGAGCCACTACAGACTCGTCCTTGCTAGAAGGATCTGGAAGAAGACACACGTTAATTACAGGGCAGGGCAGTCCTAGAATCCCACAGTGTGAGAACTGAAGGGTTCTCTAGTCTATTCTTTGCTCTTATGGGTGAAATTGAAGCTCAAACAGAAAAATGGCAGGATCAGAATTAAAATCAGGTCTTCTGTATCCCAGGTTAAAGGCAGCCCCACATCTGCCATCCTCACATTATGTACCTGATGGTGCATTTTCCATCATGAGACAAAGATTAGGGAATGACTTAATTGGACATCTCCATTCGTTAAAGATATCCACATCTTGGCACTTATTTCTAGACTTTTTCATGTAGTACCATTGGTAGAGGGAAAAGACAAGGCCCGTGGGTTTTCTTAACATGGGAATATTATCATTTTCCATTTTTAACAGCTCATTGAACTTCAAAACTTTTGTGATTATTTATAATAAAATTTAAAATTGGGACCATAACTTCAAAACCGTCTTCCGTTTAAGACGGTGGTGGGAAAGGGGGAGAGACTGTGATGAAAATTTGCTATTATTTTAATTGTGAAATGCATTTTTGTACATGTACATGTAAATATGCCCCACAGTTTTCAGCATGCATGAAATATAAGAGGATTTTTAGTCTACAGTTATATTATAAATGATAACAAATTCTACACTCATGTTTTTGTTGGCAGTGGAAATATCTTTCTGTCCTTCTTCCCGTGATACAAGTTTTTCTTTCGCTGTCCAACTAGAAGTTAAAAATATTAAACTAAGTAAAGAGTCCTCCCGTCTTTATGTCCTTAGATTTAGAGTGAGACCATATGAAAGCAATGAGATTTAAGCATACAATGATATTAATATGCTAATAATATTATAGTAGTAGTATTTTATAATTAAGTGCTGGTGATATAGAGTTTCTATTTTACTATTCCCAGTATATTTGGAGTCTTCTGTTGCATATATCTGGTTAATCTTGGTTGTGGGATTTTAAGCAAACTGAGGGAAAAATATTCCTAAATTAAATTCTATAGTAATTAAGTTGAATACAAAGAATAAAAATTTATGAGCAGAACTTATGAAAGATATTTTACCTAGAAATAGTTATCCAAATAGGGCTTTTGGATATTCACATAGTCACTCATTATTATTATTTTTTTAGATAGAGTCTTGCTCTGTCGCCCAGGCTGGAGTGCAGTAGAGTGATCTCAGCTCACTGCAACCTCTGCCTCCCAGGGCTCAAGCGAGTCTCCTGCCTCAACCTCCTGAGTAGCTGGGATTACAGGTGCGCACCACCATGCCTGGCTAATTTTTGTATTTTTAGTAGAGACAGGGTCTCACCATGTTGGCCAGGCTGGCCTTGAACTCCTGGCCTCAAGTGATCCATCTGCCTCGGCCTCCCAAAGAGCTGAGATTACAGGCGTGAGCCACCATGCCTGGCCTTATTTTTTAATTAATGGCTTCAGATACTCATATGATTTCCCCTAGTTGGCTTTCATTTTTTTTCTATGTCTCATCAAAGAATGTCAACTGTCTACTCACAATGTTTAAATTTCAGATGCTACTGCTGGAGTATATTGAAAACATGGCTTTAAAAAGCTATGTACTTAGCCAAGAAATATATTTATTGAGTGCCTGTTATCCACTGGGTACTATGGTAGGCACTTGGGGATTCAATGCTGACTAAAGTAGATACTGTTACTGCTCTCCTAGGGATTACAGTGTGAGTGAACAGAATAATCGCTAAGAGCCTGAGGGGATTTTGTTTTTCGTTTTATTTTTGAGACAGGGTCTCACTTTGTCACCCAGACTAGAGTGTGGTGGCATGATCACAGCTCACTGCAGCCTTGACTTCCCAGGGTCAAGCAATCTTCCCACCTCAGTCAGCCTACTGAGTAGCTAGGATCACAGGTGTGCACCACCAAACCTGGCTAAATTTTTGTTTTGTTTTGTTTTTTTGTTTTTTTGAGATGGAGTCTTGCTCTGTTGCCCAGGCTGGAGTGCAGTGGTGCGATCTCAGCTCACTGCAACCTCCACCTCCCGGGTTTAAGCAATTCTCATGCTTCAGCCCCCCGAGTAGCTGGGATTACAGGCGTGCACCACCATGCACAGCTAATTTTTGTATTTTTAGTAGAGACGGGGTTTTGCCATGTTGACCAGGCTGGTCTTGAACTCCTAGGCTCAAATGATCCATCTGCCTTGGCCTCCCAAAGTGCTGGGATAACAGGTGTGAGCCATCACGCCCAGCCAAGCTTGAGTTTTGAAGTGAGTTAAAGTTGGGTTTGAATTCTTGCTCTGATACTTGATGGCTGAGTAACTTTGCATAACTTACTTAACTACTCTGAGCCTCATTTGTAAGACGAGAATGATGAAGACGAAACCCATCTCACAGAGTGGTTGTAAGGATTGAACTAGATAATTCATGTAAAACCCTTAGCACAGTGCTTGGCCCAGAGTGATCAAAGCCCTGTGCAAATGACTGGAGTGAAGCACTAGATGCTGTCCCCACTATAGGAGAGGAAGAAAAGAGTGCTATGGAGACAAATTTCCTGTCAAATTAACATCGTCGTAGGATAAAAATCCAGTGCCCTGAGAACACTTGGGGTGGATCAGCAGTATTTCACTTTTAAAAGTCTGTAACAACATGGGCATTGTATCTTGTTTTCTACTGAATACTGATTTTTCGTTTGCACTGCAGGTGATTTGCATGGGAAACTGGATGATCTTTTTATGATCTTCTACAAGGTAAATGATGATTTGCTAAATATTAGCATTTTTCTTGGGGGAGGGCTGTCTTAGGGCAGACAACAATATTCGTTTTACTAGAGATATGTACAAATACAGATATAACGTTATAGTTTTTAACCAGGAGGCTCAAAGATTTGTAGAGCCATATCTTTTTTTTAACATACATCTCATACATTTTTTTAAAATTTTAATTTGGGTCTTCATTCGACATTATTGTGGTCTATGTATCCATTAGAATTTGTACCTGATTGTATGTATTGTCTTTATTACATCATAAATGTCTAGATGGTACAGGATGGGGAGGGATGCAGTCTGTTTTATTTTTGTTTGTTCAGGGATGATCATGTCACATACCAGTCTTCTCTTCCAGTGCACCCTAATTATGCATGAGTGGAGTTGCCTATTATAAGGAATAAGTTCCAGCGTGCTCTCTTTTCTGCCCTGATTCGCCATCCTTGGGCTCAGTTGCTCTTCCAATGCTGTGCCTCCTTTTCATTTATTGCATTTGGCTTGTGAGAGCCGGCACAGAGGGCACAAAACTGCTTGGCCAGCATGGAGTTTCTCTGCATCTCTTTGATTGGATTTTTTTCTGTCTCTGAGCCAAGAGTTGCAGCCTGAATGTTTGCTTCAGGGACGACTGACTGCATATAGAAAACTGATCTTGAGGTCCCTGCCCTCACAGTGGTTACCCCTTTACACTAGTCTTCTGAATGTCTCTTTTTGATTAATGCATTTATTGTTCACCTACCCCTGTTATCCCCACAACTAGCATGCCAAATAATTGGGCATAGCATAGGTTTCTCAGATGGGTTGAAAGAAAATATATTCTGATTATTATTGTTACCAGAAAGGGGTCCCGATCCAGACCCCAAGAAAGGATTCTTGGATCTCGCACAAGAAAGAATTCAGGATGAGTCCATAGAGTAAAGTGAAAGCAAGTTTATTAAGAGAGTAAAGGAATAAAAGAATGGCTACTCCATAGACAGAGCATCCCCAAGGGCTGCTGGTTGCCCATTTTTATGATTATTTCTTGATGATATGCTAAACAAGGAGTAGATTATTCATGCCTCCCCTTTTTAGACCATATAGGGTAACTTCCTGAGGTTGCCATGGCATTTGTAAACTGTCATGGTGCTGGTGGGAGTATAGCCGTGAGAATGACCAGAGGTCACGCTTGTCACCATCTTGGTTTTGGTGGGTTTTAGCTGGCTTCTTTACTGCAACTGTTTTATTAGGTTGGTGCAAAAAAAAAAAGTAGCAGGTTGGTGTGGGAAGTCCAGGCAAAGGTTTGCTGGCAGGGACCCGAGGGGGCTGGTGAAAGAGCAATTCGGGACATCAGCCACAGAATCCAAGCTGGGTAGGGAAGGAAGAGAAGCCAGGATGGGCCAGTCAACTGGGAGAAGTAGGAGGATAGTAGGACTGGAATGCTGACCGACTGTGTCAGGGAGCAGGCTGACTGCAGTGAGGGCCGTGGGATAGTGGGAAATGCAGGGGGAGCAGTCCCAGGGCAAGGGATGCCCTGGGGTGCCGCCTAGAACATGGGCAGCCCAAGCCAGTGAAAGAGAATATTGGGGATAAGGTGGGCAAGGACCTGGAAAGCAGGTGTGTTCAACAGTGGGGGGCGCCACATGGACCCAGATGAGGAGTAGGGGAAGGAAGTTTAGTCAGAGGTCATGGGCCTGAAAGGAGGGTGGTGGGGTGTTTCTCTGTGAGCAGCCCTGCAGGCAAGTGGAGCCTCCCCTGCTCCTGGGCCTGAGGCGGGTGTCCTGGGGAGGGGTGGGTCCTTTCCTTCAGAAGGGCTGCAGGAGTTAGGAGTGCTCCTGTGCTCTGAAGGGAGTCCAGGCCTATGGAGGGTAGAAGGCTTTCTGAATAAGTTCAGGGTGGAAGGGGCTTCACTGACCAAGAAATGGAGATTCTACTGGCTCCACTGGAGTGCTGTGGGAGAGGTGGAAGGATGGACAGGGGATGGGATTTATTTAATTTGGGACGTAGCTCCTCACCAAATGTTCAGAAGTGTGGTCCGGCTATTGTTGACAATTACAATGTGAGGAAGGAGGAGGGGCGGGGTATGTGGAGAACAACAACAAACCTGGTCATTCTTTGTCTAGAGGCTTGGGAAATACATCAAAAGGAAAATAGTTGAGTAGATTAAATCAGGAACGTAGTCACTAAATTCCAAGGCGTTTAGAAAAGAAAATTTCTTTATTTCGTGTGAAAGTGTGATCAGGGATAGGACTCTGGAGTAGACAGATGAGAAAAGAGAATTCTAACATATTTCTTTAATTCTGTCTGCAAAACTATATGGAGCATATAAAACTGGAAGGTGCTAATGTAAAGATTGAACAGGAGGAGGTGGGTGGTAAGAAGTACTATAAAAGGAACTAAAGGTGAAAATATAGCATTCAAATGCAAGCAAGATATATTTGGAGAGCTAACCAATGACAGTGCTAGGGAAATGGAGATTGCTAGCCCAGTGATGAAAGACTAGGTCACTATTATATTTGGGATGGATTTGGGTAGAGAGGTGAGAGGGATGTCTGGAAAACAGAAGTGTGCAAGAGCCATGGATTAGAATTCTGGCAGGCGTGAGTGAGAAGAAGGTAAAATGCATCTTGGACATGGAATGAACCACATACACCAGAATCTCGAAACTGCCTGGTTTAAGGGGGGAAACCGAGGGAAGAGCCATTGATGACAGCAAGTTTCCACTTTAAGAAACTGAAAAGAGATCTAATGTACAACATGAGGACTATAGGTAATAAAATTGTACCATATATGGGATTCATGTCAAATGAGTAGATTATAGCTGCTATTGCCACAAAAAAACAAAAAATGGGTAACTATGTCAGATGATGGATATATTAATTTGCTTCGCTATAGTAACCTTTTTACTATATGTATGTATTCTGTAACATCATGATATGTTATACCTTAAATGTACATGGTAAAGTTTATTTTTAAAAAAAGAAGAAAATAGCAACAATGATAAAGCAGTGGGGAAAATAGCTGATCAACAATATCATTAGTATTTTCAACAGTGGTACAGCAGAAAACCCAGAAACTATATTATTATTTTAAAGGAATTTATAATAAGTGAATAAATACATTACTTTCATTTATCTAGAAAAAGGAAAAAGGCTGGGCACAGTGGTTCACACCTGTAATCCTATCACTTTAGGAGGCTGAGGTGGATGGATCACTTGAGGTCAGGAGTTCGAGACCAGCCTAGTCAACATGATGAAACCCCCATCTCTACTAAAAATACAAAAATTAGCCAGACGTGGTGGCGCGTGCCTGTAATCCCAGCTACTCAGGAGGCCGAGGCAGGAGAATCACTTGAACCCAGGAGGTGGAGGTTGCAGTGAGCCAAGATTGTGCCATTGCACTTTAGCCTGGGGGAAAAGAGCAAAACTCTGTCTAAAAAAAAAAACACACACACACAAAAAAAAAAAACTGGAAAGGTAGTGTAGAGGTTGGGGGTGATGGTGCTTGGTCGCTTAGCTTATAGCAAAAGAATGTCCTAAGTTAAAAGCAGGAAAATGAAAGGCTGGGACACGGAGATATCTGAGGAAGCCCCGGCCATCTGATGATCTCTGGGTTTACCGAAGTCAGCATTTTGCCCTTTTCTGTCTCGTTTATTTTTGTCTGCAGTTTAACTGCAGAATGATGATAGTTTGCGTGAATGTACTGCAGCCTAAAAGCATGAATACAAGCTGTTCTGGAATCAGTGTTTCTATATAAATATAAATGACAGTGATACCCACCTATCCTGATGTCAAACTTCAGTCTACTTTACTTACCTTCACTTACCACTCATATGTCCCAAACCCAGAATTAAGTAAAAAGGGTCTCTGAACGCTTGAAATTGTTGACACAAATCCAATGAACCCTAATCACAGGACAGGCCTTAGGCCCCTTACTCAAAGACCCATGAACCAGTATCAATAAAACCTTCTCTCACACAAGGTTCATGTGAGTTTGCCTGTCTGACTACCCACCCCACAGTAGATTAGGGAGTGGGAGGGTAAGAGGGAAAAGTCAGAGATAATGACAGCAATGAAAATTTAAAAGTTCTGGCCGGGCACAGTGGCTCACACCTGTAATCCCAGCACTTTGGGAGGCTGAGGTGGGTGGATCACCTGAGGTCGAGTTCGAGACCAGCCCAAACAACATGGTGGAACCCCATTCTCTACTAAATACAAAAAAAATTAGCTTGGCGTGGTGGTGTATGCCTGTAACCCCAGCTACTTGGGAGGCTGAGGCAGGAGAATCACTTGAACCCGGGAAGTGGAGGTCGCAGTGAGCCAAGATTGCGCTATTGCACTCCAACCTGGGCAACAAGAGCAAAACTCTGTCTCAAAAAAAAAAAAAAAAAAAAAAAAAAAAAAAAAAATTAAAAGACAGAACTACAAAAATGAGATAAAAAACTGAAATACTAATACTCAGTGATCTGGAGCTGTGGAGTGTGGGGAAGAGAGTTCTTGCCTTCTCAGAAGTGCCTGAGGGGATGTGTAGACTGATGAGCCTGCAAGGTCAAGAGAGTTTCAAGTTATAAGGTGTATACTCTTAAGAAGTAAAGGGGGCCAGGCACGTGGCTTGTAATCCCAGCACTTTGGGAGGCTGAGGAAGGTGGATCTCGAGGTCAGGAGTTCAAGAGCAGCCTGGCTAATATGGTGAAATCCCATCCCTACTAAAAATACAAAAATTAGCTGGGCATGGTGGCACACACCTGTAGTCCCAGCTACTCAGGAGGCTGAGGCAGAAGAATCGCTTGAACCCAGGAGGCGGAGGTTGCAGTGAGCCGAGATTGTACCACTGCATTCCAGCCTGGGCAGCAGAGGGAGACCCCATCTGAAAAAAAAAATAAAGAAGTAGTAGTAGTAAAGGGAGCAAATGGCACATTTTAAAAACTTCCAACCAAAATGGTTAAAGTAATTTTTAAAGGCATTTTAGCTTTCAAAGGAATAAGCTTCAGTGATCTGGAAAATCCATTTAAGCAATGCTTATAGTACAAATGAGGATATTGGGTCTTAGTCATAGGAGGATGAGAGAGCGTGAAAAAAGAGAAAGCTTTGTTAAGAGAAGAGTAATGGGCCGTAAAAATAGATAAGGAAGAAAGGAAGAAGTACATCTCAAAGGAGGAGAGCAGTGAGGGGGGTGGGGGGGGGTGGATTTCTCTTGGTAGCATCACACACGAAGGTTGCCTGCTCAGATTACAGGAGGTGCATAACTATGACCTAAGCAATCACTTGATTGCTTTGGGAAATGGTAGAATTTCTGTGATGGTCTTTGTTTCTCACTGTAATACTTTGTACTAATCAATTCATCAACAACTGATTGAATCCCAATTACATTGTCGTACCTGACTCTGGTTCATTGGTAGAAGCTACAATTGAGTCACATCAGTGTAACCACAGGCTCCTAATCTTTTGTTTAGAAGTAGTTAGTGGCGGTGCTTTCACTTATCTTTATTTTACTATTGTTTTTAAGAGCAATATATTTTGAATTGTGGGGAATAGTTTGGCAAACTACATCCTGTTGGAGATTTTTGGAGCTATAAGTGACCAAAGTTTATGTTATACTATGACTAACTGATTCTCTCCATCACTCAAAAGAGTAAGTAGGAAAACCTCAGGCTTTGAATTAAGACAAAATTTTAATTCATCTCAATTGGTGGTTTGCTAGACACTTTCTTCCTCATCAGTTCTTTTATACAGCATAGCATGAATAGGCTCTAAGGCTGGGGCTGGCCCAAAGGCAACCAAGGACACAGCCTGAGAGACTGTTCTAATGTAGGGTCACTGAGAGGCCTCACCATGTTACTCTTTTCATCCAAGTGGTTGGTTTGGTTCAGACTCACCATATGCAAAAGTGAATCTGTCTACTAATGTATTCATTCAGTGAACTTTTGTCTGGTCCCTATAGTGTTTAAGGTATCATATAAAAACTAAAAGACCATACAAAGATGAATACAAAGTTGATTTCACGTGGATTTATGAAACACCTATTATGAATGAGGCACTCTACTAAGGGTTGGCAATACAGTATGACTAAAACACAGTTGTTGGCCCCAAAGACATCACGGTTTAGTGGGGAAGATTGGCTGATAAAAAGACAAGATGGTTCAGGGTTGGACATGTTATGATTGGGATCAGCATGGAGCTCTAAGAGAACCCATTGGCAGAGCACCTAACCTTATGGAAGACTTTCTGGAAGAGATGACATTTCTGATGATCTCTTCAAAGAATTTTAGTAATTTAGTGATGCCTTAATCATGAAGGGAAGTTCTGGAGGATCATGAAAGATTTTATTCTCACACACTTTTTGTAGTGCCCTACAATAAATGGTGGGATTTATAGCAATTATTGTTCTTCATTGATTGTTTTGAGATTTTGCTTTCTTCAATATTTGGTTGTCCTTAAAAATTGTATCAGCTAGCACCTTAATACTAAGGGAAACATTTTCAGCTCAGAATCGCATCTGGGTTTGAAAAGGACTCTTCCCCGCTGGGTACCACACTCCTAACCACAACAGACCTTTGCTAAAAGGGCATCTCAACTTTACATGGCTTCAAATATGATTTTATCATCAAGTGAAGCAATTTACATATCATTAGTTAGGTCATATTTTTAGATTTTATTTTCTGAAAAGGTTAATTTTAATCAGCCCTTTTGCTTAATTAGAGTGACCAATTTGAAATACTTCATTCAGAGCCTCAGATTAGTAAAATTACAAGATATTTTTCCCTCATTGAATAGAAAACTTGAAATTTTAGATCAAGTATCACCAAATTAGTTTGTTAAATTGATGCCGTGAGTGGCGACCTCCTGTCGCTGAAAAAGAGATGCATGTGAACAGAGAGATGCTAATGAACTCATAACCCTATGGGTACCATCCGGATGCTATCCAGGAGAAGCCCTGCTGCCTTGTTTTCCTTTTCTTTCTCTCTTCCCCACCATCCTCCACCCCTTACACCCATAATTTTCCAGCTGTGAAGGTAGTCAAACATTTTCTTTATTTTCTATCACTGAAATGCTTCACACTGCCACAGTGGCCAATTTTTTTTCCTTTTGAGGTGAAGGTAGTATGTTACAATCAGAACAAACCTCTGAAATAGGGTTTGCAGAAGAAAAAAATTAACGTGGAGTTGACCAGAGCTTATTGTTTGATGTGCCTTCAGGAAATGTCCGAATTCATTGGGATAACTTCCAGATGTCTGTTGTAAAATACTTCCGTAGGAAATAGGCGAGACTGTAGGGAAACATCTGGTTTTTGTCTCTGTTTAAGTTAATTAATTATGATCTGCTATTTTTTTCCCCCTACAGGTCATCTGACTGCAGTTCAGAGCTGTAGCTACTCTGGACTTTGTGTATCTGTCAGCTTAATCACCATGTCATAGATGGTTTGTTGCATATTAGCTGCAGAATGAGCCAGAGGGTTTCGTTTACTAGAGCTGGGTGGAGCATATTTTATGGCATGAGGTTTTGCTTCTTTGAAGGAAACCCAGAGGAATGTCAGTAGCCAAAAGCCGAAATATCCTAGACACTCACGTCCCAGGAGACTAGTTCCTCATCATCCTGTGTGCTTTTTAGTTCCCTTATTACTCTAAGACTAAAGTGGATTCAAACCCAAACTATATAAAGTAATATGACTAATCCTGGAACAACAGGGCAGATCTTACACATCCAAATGAGTCTTGCCCTCTTTGATGCGGTTGTCTTGAGGGGCTTAACACTGAAAGGAGTTCAGTATACATTCAGGACTCCTTTTAGAATCACTTTCAGAGATGGTGACTTACTCTGTTGAATGAGCTTTATTATCACAAGTCTTAATCTCTTGAAGACGTGTGAGATTCTTGAAGAAAATCTTGAAGATTTTCTGAAAAGGTTAAAACTTGTTTAGTGTCAAGTGTGCTGCATAAGGTGGATAGATTAGTTGACCATTACTATTTGGGGCTTAAAATGAGGTTTAACTGAAGACATTCGTTGCTCTTTGCTCATAGTAGAGGTGAAATAAGATGTCACAGAGGTAGCAAAGAATTTACCCACAACAAATTCTGGTTTAATTGGAGATAAGAAGTTTTAAAACAAGAAAATCTGTCATCGCAATAGAAAGTGTGTTTACCATTCAAACATAATAAATATAATTTTAGACTATTGGATGCTTTCCTCAAATTTTGAAATTAAGGTTATACTGGTTTCATAAAATGAGTTAGAGAGATTTTCATCTTTTTCTCTTATTTATAATAATTTGAATCCCTGGTTTGCAAACTCAAACTTGGCTATACATTGCAGTCACCCAGGTGATTCTAATATGCGGTCAAGGTTGGGCATCATGGGTTTAAGTCACATTAAAACTATTTGCTCATGAAAATTGAAATAGAGTTCTGCTAAAAAGCCACATGGGGCCAGTGCACTGTTCATGTTTTCCTCTTCTTTTGAATCAGTTTTGCTAGGAAATTGATGATTTTCAAGGAAATCATAAAATTGGTTCAAAGAAAGAGCCAATAAAATTTGGGTTTATATAAACCCAAATTATCCTTTTTATTTCGTTTCTATTTCCTTAGTTTCAGCTCTTCTTATTTGATGGGTTTTATTGTTCTTTTTCTAATTTCTTAAGATGAATACCATCTTTCATGAACATCTTTAATAATGAAGGTATTTAAGGCTACACATCTTTTCTGATTTTAGTTTTAATTAGGCCTTCTATTGCACTTGTAATTTTGCTTTTAATTTTCTCTTTGATACAATACTTATTAAGATGATAATTTTTAATTTCCAAGAATCTTAATTCAAGGAGCTAGACTTTTTTTTTCTAATCACATTTTTATGAGAATGTATCCTGTGACATTTTTCGTATTTTGAATTTCTGAAGAGTTCTTTGAAGTCAAGTATGATACTGATTCTCATAAAAGCTCCATGGACATATAAAAAATTAATTATACAGTTGAACCTTGAACAGTGCTGGGGTTAGGGATACCAATTCCCCACACAGTTGAAAATCTACATATAATTTTGACTCCCCCAAAACCTAACAACTAATAGCCTCCCGTTGGCTGGAAGCCTTAGCAATAACATAAACAGTTGATGAACACATATTTTGTATGTTATATACATTATATACTGTATTCTTACAATAAAGTAAGCTAGAGAAAAAAAATATTATTAAGAAAATCTTAGGCCAGGTGTAGTAGCTCATGCCTGTAATCCTAGCACCTTGGGAGGTCGAGGTGGGCAGATCACTTGAGGCCAGGAGATCGAGACCAGCCTGGCCAACATGGCGAAACCCCATTTCTACTAAAAATACAAAAATTAGCCAGGCGTGGTGGCACAGGCCTGTAATCCCAGCTACTACAGAGGCTGAGGCAGGGGTTCACTTGAGAATCTACAGAGAATCGCTTGAGCCTGGGAGGCAGAGGTTGCAGTGAGCCGAGATTGCATCGCTGCACTCCAGTGTAGGTGACAGAGCAACTCTCTCTCAAAAAAAAAAAAATATATATATATATATATATATACACACACACATATACATATATATATAAAAGAAAAGAAAACATATTTACTACTCATTAAGTGGAAGTGGATCATCACCAAAGTCTTTATGTTCATGTTGAATAGGCTGAGGAGGAGGAAGAGGTGGGATTCGTCTTGCTGTCTAGGGGTGGCAGAGGGAGAAGAGCCACATATAAGTGGATCCATGCAATTCAAACTTGTGTTGTTTAAGGGTCAGCTGTATTCTCTTATTTGTAATACACAAAGTTCTTCATATATCTATTAAATCAAGTTTATTGGTTGTGTATTCAATTTTCCCATATTTTTTCTATTATATATACCTAAATATGTATATTATATGTTGCTGTGCAACAAATTACCCCAATGCTTAATGACTTAACACTATAAACATTTAGTACCTCACAGTTTCTGTGGGTCAAAAATTTGGGTCAAGCTTAACTGGATGGATTCTGGCTCAGGATCTCTCATGAGGTGGCAGTCAAACTATTGGCCAGGGCTGCAGTCATCTGAAAGGTTGATTTGTGCTGGGGGACCCATTTCCAAGATGGTTCACTCATGTGGCTGTAGACATAGCATTTCAGTTCCTCACTGACTGTTGGCAGAACAGCCACATGGGCTTCTCCACAAGGCTGCCTGATTATTCTTGTGACAGAGCAGCTGGCTTTCCCCAAAGTGAGTGATCCAAGAAAGAAAGCATGCAGGAAACTGCAGTGTCTTTTATAACTTAGTCTCCAAAGTTGCACAGCATCACTTTTGCTTTTATTTTCTCTTCATGAGAAGCAAGTCAGTAAGTCTTGCCTGCACTCAAGAGGAGGCAAATTAGACTTCACCGTGTAAACAGAGAGCCAAAGAATTTATGGACATTATTTTAAAGCAGTAATTCAGTCCGAATAACACACTGTGTATTTTTAAACAATTTCTTCTTACATTTAGTAGTTAAATATATGAAGCAAAAATGAGTTCTTTTGTTTATTGAATACAAGTTCATGAGTTGTATTTTTTTCATAAAGTGCCTTTTATTATGACATCATGTTGCTTTGTGATCCTGTTTAGAACTTTAATCTTAATCTCAAACTTTGCCCAGTATTAACATTTCCATTCTTGCTTTCTTTTTGTTGTATCTACTTTGTTTTTAACCTTCTCTTATCTACTTTTTAACGTATATTTCTCATGAACAATATATACCTGGGTTTTGTATTTTAACACAGCCTGGTAATCTTGGTATTTTAATGAGAGAATTTAACCCATTCACACTTAGTATAACAACAGATATATTTGAAATTTTTCCTTCTACTTTGCTATTTCACTTTGTTTCACCCTTTTCCTTTTTGCTGTTTTGGTGAAGTTTTATTTTTTATTGTTTTATTTGGAATTTTTACTCTGCTTTTCCATTCACTAGTGCTTACCTTCCCACTTCTGATATTTCTAGTAAATAATGTGTATGTGTGTATTTCTCAAATAGCTATAACTTTATTCTTCCACTGTGATCCTCTCTCTCTCTCTCTCTCTAACTGTTTACACATTCCATGTCCCCCATTCAGTTAAGATTTCTAGAGCATTTTATTTTTCTCCTCTCACCTCCCCTGTAAATCCTAGCTATTGCTCATACCATATGTTTAGTTCTTGACCATTGTTAGCTTTTCCTTCATAGCATGTCTCTTCTACTTCTAGAATACTTGCTTAGTACTTAAATGCAAGTTTCATATTGTCATATTGATTTATATATGATTATATATTTAATGATTCATTGTTCACATCTGTATTCTTCCCTCTTGATCTTTCCCTGGCTTGAGGACTTCTAATTGTTAGTATGGTTATTTAGTTAGAGTGTTTTGTTGAGTATTTTCCTCGGTGGGGCATGTGGATGCTATCTTCTGTGAATGCAGGCTCCTCGAATACAGGGACTTTGTATTGTTTACTTCTGTGTTCCTAGCACCTAAAACTGTGCCTGGTACATAACAAGCAATCGATATATGTTAGCTGTGTTGTGGTATTAAATACTACATATTTGCATGTCTGTCTTTCACCCTGAGCATTTATGTTGTTGGTGATGGTTGATCTCTTACACATCTGCAAGTATTTTTCTATCACCCTGAGAACTTAATGTCCTGGCCGCTGTAGAAATCTTGATTCGAAGTCCTTTTTCCTCTTTAATTTGTAGATTTTATTCTACCATCTCCTACCTCCCACTACTATAGACGAGAAGTCTGATGCTAGGCTGATTTCTTTTCCTTTTGTAACTCGTTCTTTCTCCGTGGCCTCTTCTAATCTTTTTACCAGGTAGTAGGGATTTTGCCCCATCAATTGTGCGTAGAAGTCATGTTTCAAGCTTCAAATTGAAGTCTTTTTTTTTTAACCATAGAAAATGTTCTCTCTTATTTTTGTAATTATTGCCTCTTCATCTGTTCCTTTTTCCTGATTTTGGAATGCTTATTATTGGCATATTAAGTCTGTTGGCTTTGAATGCTAGTCTCTTATTTATTCTTCCTGATTTTCATCATTTTGATTTTACTCTGTGTGAGAGATTTTTCATCTGTTTGCTCTTTCAGGTCAATAATGTATTTTCTCCACCATTCTTTCTTTTAGTTACCTTTAACCCATTGATTTTTTTTTTTTTTTTTTTTTTTTTTTTGAGATAGAGTCTCACTGTGTTGCCCAGGCTGGAGTGTACTGGCTCAATCTCAGCTCACTGCAACCTTTACCTCCCAGGTTCAAGTGATTCTCCTGCCTCAGCCTCACCCTCCTGAGTAGCTGGGATTACAGGTGTGTGCCACCATGCCTGGCCATTTTTTAATATTTTCAGTAGAGATGGGGTTTCACCATGTTGGCCAGGCTGGTCTTGAACTCCTGACCTCAAGTGATCTACCCACCTCAGCCCCCTGAAGTGTTGGGATTACAGGCATGAGCCACTGCGCCTGGCCAACCCACTGATATTTTAAGTTTGTGTAGTATATTCTTAATGCCAAGAATTAATAAGTTTTTGTTGTTTCTTGTATGTTCTTCTTCTTTAAAAATAAACTAGTTCTCTGTTTCCTCCAGTAGTCCTGTCTTATTAGCAACCATCTGCTTTAGTAGATCTGATTGGTCTGTCTCTCTCTAGTTGCCGGATCCTCTTAGGTACTAGCTTATTTCCATTTTCTATTTTCTGCTTAAGCTAGGTTAAGCCTTCCCATAGTTGGAGGCACAACAGTTTCTACACCGCATCAAGTGTGAAAAGAAGTCTCTGTGTTTCTAGGTACCCCTAAATGCAAGCGATCTGTTCTTTTCGTTTCAGGGATGTGAAAGACATCTTCCTATACTTTTTCTAGTAGGATCCAACATTTCAGCTTCCCCTGCCTCCAAACCAAGACCACACACACGCTCTGAGGCAGAGCCACCCCATTAATCAAGTGTCCACAGTCCCCTCAGGCCTAGTTCTTCCATGTTTTCACCCCAGGGCTCCCTGCCGCTGCTCCTCTAGCCCCCTTCAGACCTGGACCAACAGAGTCCTTCAACAGTCCTCAGGTTCCTCCAGCTTACTCACCCTAGACAGCTGAAGGCTGGGGGAAGGAAGAGTAACAGAGATCAGAGATGCAGAATCCTTCCCCCTTTCTTTGTGGTTTGTTTGTTTGTTTGTTTGTTTGTTTGTTTGTTTGTTTTAGACAGGGTCTCACTGTGTCACCCAGGCTGGAATACAGCGGTGTGATCTCAGCTCCACTGCAGCCTCGACCTACCTGGCCTCAGGCGATCCTCCCACTTCAGCCTCCTGAGCAGCTGGGACTACAGGTGTGCACCATCACACCTGGCTAATTTTTTTGTACTTTTTGTAGAGAAGGAGTTTCACCATGTTTCCCAATCTGATCTTGAACTCCTGGGCTCAAGCAATCCACCCACCTCGGCTTCCCAAAGTGTTAGGATTACTGGTGTGAGCCATCGTGCCCAGCCTTCTTTACATTTTGACGAACAATAGCCTATATTTTTGCAACTGGTTTACACTAAGCCCAGTGTGAATAAGGTTATATGAATTAATACATAAGAAAATATTGGCGCCGTGTGCAGTGACTTATGCCTGTAATCCCAACACTTTGGGAGGCCGAGGCAGCTGGATCACCTGAGGTCGGGAGTTTGAGACCAGTGTGACCGATGTGGTGAAACCCCATCTCTACTTAAAATACAAAATTAGCCAGGCGTGGTGGCAGGTGCCTGTAATCCTAGCTACTCGGGAGGCTGAGGCAGGAGAATCAAGAATTACTTTAACCTGGGAGGCGGAGGTTGCAGTGAGCCAAGATCACGCCATTGTACTCCAACCTGGGCAACAAGAGTGAAACTCTGTCTCAAAAAAAAAAAAAAAGAAAGAAAGAAAATATTGGAATCTTATAATTAGAAATAACTTGGTCATAATAAAATAAGTCTCTTAATTTCTATGTTGCTTTACCATTTTAATGCAATTTTATACACATGTTCTCATTTGAGTTCCAAGATAGCCCTGTGTGGTAAGTATGGAAGTTATCATCCACACTTGACAGATAAGAAAACTACAGCTCATAAAGGTTACATCACTTGCCCAAGGACACATGGGTAATGAATGGACCTGGACCAGAGAATTCACCTTCTTATCACACTATGCCACTGCTTGTTTATTTGTTTGTTTGCAATTGCCTTCAGAACATGTTACATTGTGTAAATGATTTCTAGAATCCCTAAATTATATGCTATAACCTGTATTATATTTTTTCAATTATTTCTATTATGCTGATATGAGCAATTTAAAATGTGTATACATAATAGGATATTGAGTATAAAGTAATAAGATTTTTAAATGTAGTTGGAAATCTAATGAAACAGGAATTTGAAAATCATTTGAAAAAGATTACTATTACTAGAATATGTGTATTATTTCCTGAAGGTAGCCATTTTGTTTCTCTCTCCTTTTTTTTTTTTTCTTGTTTTTGTTTTTTAAACATAGTCTTTCTCTGTTGCCCAGGCTGGAGTGCAGTGGTATAATCTTGGTTCATTGCAACCTCTGCCTCCTGGGTTCAAGCGATTCTTCTGCCTCAACCACCTGAGTAGCTGGGATTATAGGCTCACACCACCATGCCTGGCTAATTTTTGTATTTTTAGTAGAGATGGGGTTTTGTCACATTGGCCAGGCTAGTTTCAAACTCCTGACCTCAAGTGATCTGCCCGCCTCAGCCTCCCAAAGTGCTGGGATTAAAAGTATGAGCTACCATGCCTGGCGAAAGTAACCTTTTTGAAGGAGGACATGCATTTTTATATATGAGTAGTTAAATTTGTCTCTTTGTAATATATTTTTAAAACATTTGAATTTGTCTATTATGCAGTAGAAGCCATGCAGTAGGGAAATGGCCCTCTCCTTATCAAACATGACATCGAGAAAATGTAACCATGTTACATATGTTTGTTTTGTCTTAGAGTTTTATAGTATAAGACTAAATGAATTAGTAGCTATTTTAAAGACCAGACCTTTGTTCTGATCTCTGCTGCTTTTCATGCTAACGCTATATTTAAAAGTATTATCTCATACTCAAGAGTGATATTAAAAATACTTAAAAACTGATATGGCCCGGTCAGTGATCACTGAGAGTGTACACGGGCTCTGCACACCTGCTGTAGTCGCTGGCTGGCAGTACATCTGACCTGCTCAGCCACATCACACCGCACCCTTCCCTTGCCTGAGTGCTTTCATCTCCATTCTCCCAGGTGATCTGGGGAGGGATGTAGTGCCATCCCCATTTTGCAAATTGGGGGAATCACAGCCCCAAGGAGCTGACCATAGGGCCCCTTAGAATAAAAGATTTCTGGCTCTCAGTTTGATGTTCTTCCTTGGGTAGAAGTTTCCCTCTTTTCAGAGGAGAAGGAAGAGGTGAGAATAGCCATATTTGATAGGACAAATACCAGCTCCTTTCAGAGGAAACTCATAGTAGGTGGTGGGTAGAATTAGCACCACCCCATCCTCCCTGGAATCTTCCATTCCCGAGCAGATTTGTCACTTTCAGGGCCTTTGCAGGAGATGCTTGTCCTGGAAGAGTAAAACTGGCTCAAGCAAGAGAGGAGATTTTTCCTGGTGGAAGAATCTGACTCAGCCTCTTTTCTCCATATTAACAGGGATGTTATGTACACAGCCTTACTTAGTATATTCGTTTAATTTCTTGTTTTTTCCCTTCTCCTCCTCCCACAGAATGGTCTCCCCTCAGAGAGCAACCCATATGTTTTTAATGGTGACTTTGTAGATCGAGGAAAGAACTCCATAGAGATCCTAATAATCCTGTGTGTGAGTTTTCTTGTCTACCCCAATGACCTGCACTTGAACAGAGGGAACCACGAAGATTTTATGATGAATCTGAGGTAACCCAGGCCTTTAGATTTTCTCTTTTAAAAGTTTCGCACTCTGGAAAATGCTGTCATATTTAGTTCCTAACAGAGATACAAGTGAGTGTATTGGAAGAGGGTTGAGGGGAATCTCAAGGAGGACTTCAGTTCTTACCCCTTTCACCACCCCCATTCGTCTGCTGAGTATCAGTTGCCCTGAAACTCCCTTCCTATCTTTTCTTCCAGTTCTGTCCATTCTTTTCCCTTCTATTATGTTCTTTCTCTTGCTCCCATGCCCGACCTTCACAGGCTAAATTGTGTGTTGGATAGGTGTGTGAGGCCGGGTTTGGAGGTGTCGAAGGTTCTTCGAGCATACTTGGATGGAATCGTTCTGTTACTACTCTTGGCTTGCCTCAGATATTGTCTCAGAAACTAGTTCCATGTTTTTCACCAATGCGTGTATTGTTTTATGACATGGTAATTGCTTCTGGCATTGTTTCACATAAACATATTTACAAACACAACATTTCAACTATCTAACTCACCGGAAACTTGAGGAATAAAGATTGGTTAGATGGTTTAAGAATCTTCGCTGGAAGGCACAGTAGGTGACAAATGTTCCCTTTTCCCTTCTTTTTTCCTTCTTTTAAAAAAATCTCTTGTTTTATGAAAAACAGAAATCAGTTTGCTCTAGGACAGTGGAAGATATGGCATGTCTCATGCTTTTGGTCCTGGGCTTTTGGGTGCCTTGATAAAGCTCAGCAACTGATTAGTTTTGTCTTTGGGGCAGTTTGGCACCTGGCTTGAGTACAGACTTTCAATTCTAATTCTCAAGGTATGGAAGCAAATGCTAAAACTGTGAAGGAAAAAAATCCCAGGACTATTATCAGAGGCCCATTATATATAATATAGCTAAATACTTTAATTTAGGCATGCTGTTTATCCTTATTGCCTATCATATTTATCTAGTGTCTATAATGGTTAATGAAGGAGACATGGCCCCTGCCCTCATAGAGCTTACATCTAGCAGGGAAGATGCATGTTGAGCAGGTTTTTCAAGTGTGATGAGTTTGTAAAGGGAGAATCCAACCTTGTCTGAGGGATGATGGAAGGTTCCCCCATAGAAATATGGCATTAGCCTGACAGCTGAAGAATGAATTAGGCAATCAAGAAAGAGCCATAGAGGGGGATGGGAAACAGTGTTCCACAGTGAGGGGACAACTTATGCAGAGCTCAGGACAAGACTGTTTAGATGTGAAAGAAGTTCAGGAGGGCAGGAGCATAGACTGAGGGATAGGGTGGTGCCTGATAGGGCTGGAGACATAAGAAATGATTGGATGGTTCAAAGGAATTTGGAAGGACTTCCTAGAACAACAGAATGTCACCGAAGAATGTCATAAAATTTGTGTTTTAAAATGCAGTAGGGGGAGAGAGTTGGAGAGGGGCAAGAGTGGAAGGGGCAATTAGGAAGTAGTTGAAGGTTAAAGGGATAGATAATGGGTTCTCATTTAGACTAGGGTAGTGGTGATGGAGATGCAAAGAAATAGATTCAAGAGGAATTTAGGCAATGATGATTTAAGGCTCACTAACTGGATATGGGGGAGCTGAAAGAGGAGGGAATCGGCTGCGCATGGTAGCTCATGCCTGTAATCCCAGCACTTTGGGAGGCTGAGGTGGGCAGATCACAAGGTCAGGAAATCAAGACCATCCTGGCTAACGCAGTGAAACCCCGTCTCTACTACAAAGTACAAAAAAAATTAGCCAGGTGTGGTGGCGGGCGCCTGTAGTCCCAGCTTCTTGGGAGGCTGAGGCAGGAGAATGGTGTGAACCCAGGAGGCGGAGCTTGCAGTGAGCCGAGACCGTACCACTGCACTCCAGCCTGGGCTACAGAGTGAGACTCCATCTCAAAAAAAAAAAAGAGAGAGAAGAGGGAATCAAGGATGACCTCCAGGTTCCCAGCTTGAGTTTGGGGGTACAGTGCATCATTCAGTGATATTGGGAATGTGTGGAAAGAGGATAGAGGTTGGGATGAGGGGGAATGATGAATTCAGTTTGGGGTAAGCTGATTTGAGGTACTATTGAGTAGGCAGTTGAGTGTACATACGTGTCCAGAGATCAGAAATGAAGTGTGGCCTGGAACATCATCCTGTGGTATTGACACTAGATAATAACTGAAAGCCTGGGCAGGGATGAGATTCCCAAAGGAGAAAGTGAGGGGAGAAGAGAGCCTAGGATAGAATCTGAAGGAACCGCCACATTTAAGGTGAGGTAGAGGAGAGCTTGCAAAAGAGGCTCAGAAGAGCCAGGAGGAAAACCAAAGAGTTTATGGTCACAGAATCCAAGGGAAGAAAAGTTTTCTAGAAGGATGGTAGAGTCAACTGTATTTAGTGTTTCAGAGAGGGCAAGAGGTATCCATTAGATTAAATAGTGTGGACACCTTTGGTGAGTACAGGATGGAATTCATCTCAGAAAACATAACGTTACACTATAGAAGCCTGATGTAACATGATTTCCATGGAAAGCTAGAGTGAGTGTATTGCATTTCATCTTCACAGTGTTGGATATTAAGCGCACGTACTGTTATTCCAAAGCAAGGAAAAGTAACAGAAATATTGTCATCATTGAATCTCCCTTCACTACTACTATTCAGGCATTAAGATTCCTGACACTTTCTATTAAAACCCTCAATACCATTATGGGACCTATATCAGAGAAAGCATAACAAGCCAACTTGTTACCTTCTAGGCCTTTATCTTTGTTCAGTCTTTTCTTTTTTCCAATCATTTACTGTATAGGATGTCTGATTTTCCAATCATTTACTGTATAGGATGTCTGAGAAATTCTATCTAAATGAAAAGTCTTCTCCCATACAGCTTCCCCCAGCTACCACAGCATGCCTCTCTGCATACTTGTAGCGTTTACACAACCTGTGCCTACCACATATTTCTTAAGTTGTCTTATAATTGTTTCACAGAAATCTATCTTCTTTCCCCAGCTATACTATAAGCTCCTTGAGGGTAGGGATGATGTCATTGGTTGCTTTTATGCTTTCCAGTCATGTGTAGCAAAGACTCAGGTAAGTAACACTTCCAACTGAACTCTGGTTTCTTGAGTTCTTGGTGCTTGTGATACTGAGATGCCAAGGACTCCCCTTTTTGCATGACTCATGGAAGTAGGCGTTATCAACAATCAAAGCATTTAAATCCCATTTTTTTTAGGTATGGCTTCACGAAAGAAATTTTGCATAAATATAAGGTAAGACATCCTTTTTTTTTCTTTTTCTTTTTCTTTTTTTTTTTTTAGTATTCATTTTGCTGTTTCTATAGAGAAATTTAAAAAGAGCCAAGAAAGACCAGATTGATGCTTTAGGAAAGGTGATAGGCCAGCTAGTCAGAATGCATGCCAATAAAATACAAGCACAACAGGAAGCCCTGGCCACGGTAGAGTCTTACATTTTCTTTCTGGATTAAGCCACACTTTTTCATTGTGAGTTTTGTGTAAGTTTTAGCATAGATACATATTTCATTGCTTTAAAGGTACCAAGGATTTGTTTTACTTAGGTATGGTAAAACATGCAGACATAGAAATGACTGTCATGAAGGAAGAGATTTTTATTTACAGTTCTCTGGAAAAGGGAGGCACTACACGCCACCCTGGGGGACCGCGTGGGGGAGCACCAGAGTTGGTCAGAAGGCAGAGGGAGGCTGGGTGCGGTGGCTCACACCTGTAATCCCAGCACTTTGGGAGGCTGAGGCAGGCAGATCACGAGGTCAGGAGATCAAGACCAGCCTGACCAACGTGGTGAAACCCTCTCTCTACTAAAAATATAGAAATTAGCTGGGCGTGGTGGCATGCTCCTGTAATCCCAACTACTTGGGAGACTGAGGTAGGAGAATAGCTTGAACCTGGGAGGCATAGGTTGCAGTGAGCTGAGATCACGCCACTGCACTCCAGCCTGGGCAACAGAGTGAGACTCCATCTCAAAAAAAAAAAAAAAAAAAAAAAGAAGAAGTAGAAGGCAGAGGGAGCGAGGGGAAAACACGGTTGAGAGCCTTGATTGTGGTTTCTGTAGGAGGGAGGGCAGAGGGAAGCATCTGAGTGTAATCTGGTTTAAGACTGACCAGTTTGAGTAATTTCAGCCTGCTCTGGGTCACAGAGGTTGTCCCTAGTTGTCTGGTACCTGGCCCCAGGAGGAGGAGTGTGAGAGCTCCATAAAGAAGGTAGCTGGGGTGTGGGCTCTCCATTGCTTGGTTTGCTTATGAAGGGCGAGTCATTGACTATCTAGGAATTAGCTAGCCCTGGGAGGGACAGTCTCTCCTTCAGAGTCAGCAAGGCCCCAAGATGTCATAGTATCAAAAATACAGAATAAAGGGCCGGACACAGTGGCTCACACCTGTAATCCCAGCACTTTGGGAGGCTGAGGTGGGCGGATCACCTGAGGTCAGGAGTTCGAGACCAGCCTGGCCAACATGGAGAAACCCCGTCTCTACTGAAAATACAAACATTAGGTGGGCGTGGTGGTGCCTGCCTTTAGTCCCAGCTACTTGGGAGGCTGAGGCAGGAGAATCGCTTGAACCTGGGAGGCAGAAGTTGCAGTGAGCCAAGGTGGCGCCACTGCACTCCAATGTGCAACAGAGCGAGACTGCATCTCAAACACACACACACACACACACACACACACACACACACACAGAATAAAAAGACATGATAAATACATGCTAACTGGTTAGTGACTCCTTGCTGACTTCCTTTGAGTGGCCTGAAAACCATTACTTTTTGTCCATACATGGGGACTATTCAATAAACTGAACCTATCAGAAAAACAAAACTTACTCAAGCTCTTACTTACAGCTACATGGAAAAAGAATCTTACAAATCTTGGAAGAACTCTATGCCTGGCTCCCAATCGGTACAATCGTTGACAATGAAATCCTGGTCATCCATGGTGGGATATCAGAGACCACAGACTTGAATTTACTCCACTGTATAGAGAGGAACAAAGTAAGAAGTAATGTTGGTATGAATCTTCTCTCAGGGATTTAGAAGGGAATACGTACCTCTTCATTTATTATTTTGAATTGATTTGTGTTTTAGTGGTTGTAACTCTAAAAAGATTATAGATTTTATTAGAGTATATAAAAGTATACATTTTAAGAAAAATCTATGACTGCATGATAAAGAACTAAGTGGGTAACTTCTATATATGGAAAAAAAATTTAAATTCATGTTGAGGGTGGAAAAATGAGGAAATGTTGGCATTTTATGTAGTTTCTAAAAGTGAAAAATCCTGATTTTTAAAATTAAAATCTCAATTCATTCATTCATTTATATTGTGGTAAAATATACATAACATAAAACTTGCCACTGTAACCATTTTTAAGTGTATAGTTCAGAGGTATTAAGTATATTCGCATTGTTGTGCAACCATCACCATCACTACCATCTATTTATAGAATTTTCCATCATCCCAGACTGAAACTCTGGACCCGTTAAACACGGACTACCCAGTCTCCCCTCTCCCAGCCCCTGGCAACCACCATTCTACCTTCTGTCTATGAATTTCACTACTCTAGGTACTTATATAAGTGAAATCACTTATATAAGTGCAATTTATTTCTGAATTGATATGATTTCCCACATAATACACATCAAATAACTTAGGATAATTTTTTTGGAAATATTTTTTGAAATGTTTAACTAATCATGCTAAATACAAGCAGAGCGGGAACTAGTATGGAATCTCTGAGACAAGTGGCAATGTGGTGCCTGTGAAGATCTCACGCCTCGTGAAGGGTTCCTTGGACGGGTCTTACAGGGTCACTGGAGTTGTCTTCCTCCTGTACCTGGGCCAAGAGGAAGCCCTTAGGCTAGAGGTGTGGGGAGCGCCACGTGGGTTGGGGACCAGTAATAGCAGTGGGGCCAGATGATGCTCTACGGTCCTAGTGGGAAACCTGAACTGTTACCCCTCAGGACTGATCATCAACTTCCAACCAACCTGGGCGGGGGGCGTCTAGAGCTGGAATTTAATCTGATAGAGACAGAAATGTGACCCCAGTGGCACCTTGACTTTTTGGATCCTTTATACCTTTATACACATGTGAATGAGAACGTTGTTGCTAGCATCCCCCCGTCTTTTTAATTAAAGTTTAATAAGTCTGACCTCCAGACCAGATGAGATCCCCTTTTATATACTGTCAAGCCCCTTGTACATATCTTTCATCACAGTTACCAAATTTAAGTAAGAAATTGTGGTACTGTTTGTTTATTATCTTCCTCTGTTTTTCTAGTCCATTGATAACACCCCAGCACCTGGGATGTAGTAAGTATTTAATCTTCATTAACTATCTCCTGAGAGATTTAAGATCAAAGCAGGGCAAACCTAAAACAAAACTGAGGCTGGGCGCGGTGGCTCACGCCTGTAATCCCAGCACTTTGGGAGGCCAAGGCAGGTGGATCATGAGGTCAGGAGATTGAGACCATCCTGGCTAACACAGTGAAACCGTGTCTCTACTAAAAATACAAAAAACTAGCCGGGCGTGGTGGTGGGCACCTGTAGTCCCAGCTACTCGGGAGGCTGAGGCAGGAGAATGGCGTGAACCCAGGAGGTGGAGCTTGCAGTGAGCTGAGATCGCGCCACTGCACTCCAGCCTGGGCGACAAGGCGAGACTCCGTCTCAAAAAAAAAAAAAACAACAAAACTGAATAGAAAGTTTTTTACAGCCCTCTCCTGATTCTGTGGTGATTTTACATACCACCCTTTCCCACCTCACCAACTGATGATGGTGCGTCCTGGCTTACATCTGTTGTCCTGTTGTAATTATTAATAGCACCTCCTTTTACTCTTAAAAAAAGAAAAATCCCAGTTGCAGCCAGGCATGGTAGCTCACCCCTGTAATTCTAGCACTTTGGGAGGTTGAGGTGGGCAGATCGCTTGAGACCAGGAGTTTGAGACCAGTCTGGTCAACATAGCAAGACCTCAGCTCTACAAAAAAAGAAAAAAATTAGCCAGGAGTGGTGGTGCACACCTGTGGTCCCAGCTACTTGGGAGGCTGAAGCATGGGGACTGCTTGAACCCAGGAGTTTGAGATTGCAGTGAGCTATGATTGCACCACTGCACTCCAGCCTGCATGACAGAGAGACCTTGTCTCAAAACAAACAAACAACAACAAAAAAAAACGCAACAAAACTCAGTTGCAATAAAATTTAAGCCCACCCTAAGTTTAAGGTGCCTTTCCCATTATATCAGCGAGTAGTCAAGCCAATAAGACATTTTGATCAAGATATAATAGTCAGTATTAACATAATGAGTGGATTAGATTCTAGCCAAGAGCACAAGGGAACATGATGTCTTTGTCAGTCAAATATTGGCAAACACAGGGCATGAATGCCACACTCTATCGCCACCTGCCCTATGACTACAGTACTAATCAGTCATGGCAGCCTCTTCCAATTGATCAGATTGAAAACTTTTGCTTTCCTGAGGTTAGCCTGAGCAGCCAGCTCTATCAAGGGCTTTTTGAGATATTGAGAAGATGCCTCTGGGATGTCCCTCACTAGCTCTGTGGAGATCCCAAGTTGAGAGCCACCTTAACATAGTAAAGACTGTGAGGCTGTAACATTAGACAGACAGAACTAGGTTAACATCCTGCCTCTGCCACTTCCTGGGTGACTGGGCAACATACTGAAGTTTTTAATCCTTGGTTTCCACACCTATAAACTGAAGATAAAAATACCTACCATATTGGATTGTTGGGATGATTAAATGTAATTACCTATATGAAGAAAATGGTGGCCAGGTTTGGTGGCTCACACCTGTAATCCTAGCACTTTGGGAGGCTGAGGCACGTGGATCACTTGAGGGTAGGAATTCAAGACCAGCCTGGCCAGAAAGGTGAAACCCTGTCTTTACTAAAATACAAAAAAATAGCTGGGCATGGTGGTGTACACTTGTAATCCCAGCTACTTGGGAGGCTGAGGCAGGAGGATCACTTGAACCCAGGAGGCTGACGCTGCAGTGAGCCAAGATCAAGCCACTGCACTCCAGCCTGGGTGACAGTAAAACACTATTTCAGAAAAAAAGAAAGTAAGAAAGAAAAAAGAAAAAAGAAAAGGGAAGGGAAGGGAAGAAAATGGCATATACTACTAAACATATAGCTCCTCCAGTTCTCTCTTCTTTTTTCCTGATAATTTGATTCTGAGGTTTGTGTTTCAGTCACCAATACAGATCCTGGGGAGGAGTTTGTGGGCCAGCAATTTTCTCAAGATACCTGAAGTTTCACCTCCTTCAGGGATCACTGTTCTACCTGCTCATAGGACTGGCTTTAAAGATAGAAATTCAACTTGTATATTGTTTGTGTCTTCTACCCTTCCTTGAGTGAGGTTGAACTGGTAACACATACTTGTTGTATTAAATATCGTTGAACTGTAGTGAAAATGATAGGTTCAACCATTTGTAACTCTATCAGATGAGACATAAAAGTAGATTTTTCCAGTCCAATTTTATAACCCCCACTTTCCCATCCCATAGGACCCTCCAACCCTCTGTGGCAGGAGGAACTGTACTTCCTGATTTACACCTGTGGTCATCATGGTATCATTGTTAACAGGGGAGGGGAAGGGCTGGGGAATTTGATGACAACCTCTATTCTAGGTTCATTTAAGGTATTTTGTAAGGTGGGCAGGTTGAGGGGGGTCAATGCAGAGAGACTAAAGAATGAAGGAAGATTCTATAAAACTAAGATTCTGGTTTAGTATTTGTCAAACTCCCCAGCAAGGCATTTGGGGAAAGATGGCTACTAGGACTCCCCAGGGGAAAATGGTGGTGTAGTGCCTTAGGGAGAGCTGGGGCAAAGCATCCCAATCCCAAGTGGCCTCGAAAACTTCAGAGCCACACATACTTAAGAGACCATGTGGCCTCGCTCAGTGAGCTCATCAGAAATGAGTTGTGTACAGCTGGGCACGGTGGCTCATGCCTATAGTCCTAGCACATTGTGAGGCCGAAGTGAGAGGATCACTTGAGACCAGAAGTTCAAGACCAGACCAGCCTGGGTAACATAGCAAGACCCCATCTCTACAAAAAAAAAAAAAAAAAAAAAAAAAAAAAAAAAATGAGTTGTGTGGACCCAAGTCCAGAGGGTCCTCCCAGAATATTCTGCTCTGCCTGTAATGGGGACATTTGCTGGCAGGAGACAGGGCAGGTAGGCTGTGAACTAGCTAGCAATAGCTGAGCTTGAATTTCTACCTAGCTCAATGAGACAGGACCTCAGAATAAGATTCAATTTCATTTTTGAAAAATAAAGGTAAGATTTCCTACACACTCTAGTTTGTAAAAGAAACTAAGTACCTACCACACAGAATTTGTCTATCACTGAACTATGGCCACTAGTATAACAGAAGTATTGTTTAACATTGTTTTGTTTAAAGAGATGGTGCTACAAAGAAACAAGTATAAAATCACAGTCTCTGCTTGTGTAAGGGAACAAGAGGGATTCTAGTAATTGATGCCCTATCAGAAAGACATTTTGTTTTCCAAAGAAACACAGCAGTTTTGTTGCCAGGATTGGAAAACATCGTCAATGGCTGGCAGAGTCAGGCTGAGAACCACAATACATTTAGATTGAAGGGCTTCTGAAGTTTTCAACCTATGTCTCCTTTAAGAACTTTCTTGGACACAGATGTATCTTTTCTCATTTCTTCTGGAAAGCATAACAAAATGCACAGCAGCCACCCTCTTAAGAGGTGTTTCTGAACTCCTGAAAATCCTATGGCTAGATAAAGGCTCAATAGGAGCTAGTTGTCCCTACCTTAGCATCTTCCATTTTCTGTGTGGATGCCACAGAATGTGTTTAACACCTACAGAGAAACTCCAATGAAACACAGAAACTCTTTCTTTATAGGGCAATGTCTGTAATTGAAAAATGTACCAACAGATTGTAACAGACCCACTTTACAGACATCAGTGGATAAGTGACATGTAGGAGGTAGGTGAGATGCAAAAAGTGACCGTGTGTTTTTCACTGGGTTGTGGCACCACGATATAGAAAGAATCCCAACTGGGACTGAAGTCTCTGTATGCAACAGAATAAGCAGAGGGGTGGACTAAAGCATGAATTTGTTTTATAGATGAAATCTGTGCTGATACCACCAATGGAAACAGACAGAGACTATGACACTGACTCGAAGCACAATAAAGTAGGTGTGACTTTTAATGCACATGGAAGAATCAAAACAAATAGATCTTCTATTGAACACTTACCAAAGCATGAATGGGAACAGGTAGGTAATCAGGGTGTTCACTGCAGTGGCAACAATGATACCAGCGTGCATGCTGTCCCTTACAATATATAGATAAAGAGTGACTTTACCTTCACAAGCAGACCACGTGATTCTCTTGGAATTCATCACTATATTTTAAACAGCTTTATTGAGATATAATTCACATACCATGTAACTCACCCATTTAAATTGTATAATTCAATGGTTTTTAGTATATTCACAGTGTTGTACAACTAGCATCACAATCTAATTTTAGAACGTTTTCATCATCTGGAAAAGAAACTACACACCTATTAGCATCACTCCCCACTCCCTTCTGTAGCCACCCTGTGCCACCTAACAGCCTTAGGCAACCCTCAGTCAGCTATCTGTCTTTACAGATTTGCCTATTCTGAACATGTTGTAGAAATGGACACAGAAGTGATGTTTTGTGTCTGGCTTCTTTCACTCAGCACAATGTTCTGGAGGCTCATCCACGTTGTAGCATGTATCAGTACTCAACATCTATTTGTTGCTGAATAATATTCCATTATATGGATATACACATTGTATTTATTCATTCATAAGTTGATGGACATTTGGGTTGTTTCCACTTTTTGACCATTATGAATAATCCTTCTGTGAACCACCACATACAAGTTTTTCTGTGCACATATGTTTTTATTTCTCCTAAGTGTATATCTAGGAGTGGAACTGCTGAGTCATAAGCTAACTCTTAATCAAGTTTAACATTTTAAGAAAGTCCCAAACTGTTTTCCCAAGTGGCTGCACCATTTTACATTTCCACTAGCAATGGATGAAGGTTCCAGTTTCTCCACATCCTCTCTAACACTTGTTATTGTCTATCATTTGGATTATAGCCATCCCAGAGGGCATGAGATGGAATCCCAGAGGGCATGAGATGGAATCTCATTATGGTTTTGATTTGCATTTCCCTAATGACTAATGATGTCAAGCATCTTTTCATGTGTTTATTGGATATTTGTAGATCTTCTTTGGAGAAGTGTCTATTCAGATCCTTTGCCTATCTTAAAAATTGAGTTATTTATCTTTTTATTATTGCATTGTAAGAGGTTTTTCAAATATATTCTACATACAAATCCTTTATCAGGGATATTATTTGCAAATACCCTCTCCCATTCTGTGGGTTGTCTTTTCCCCTTTCTTGATGGTGTCCTTTGCAGTACAGCAGTTTTTAATTTTGATGATGCCCAGTGAAAATGATATATTTTTTCTCTTTGGTTGCTCGTGTTTTTGATGTTGTATCTAAGCTACTGCCTAACCCAAAGTCATAAAGATCTATTACTTTGTTTTCTTCTAAGAATTTTATACATTTAGCTCTTAAATTTAGGTGTCTGATCCATTTTGAGTTAATTTTTGTATGTGGCGGGAGTTGAGATTCCAAATTCTTTCTGTGTTATGTGGATATTTAGTTATCCCAGCACCATTTCTTTTTTTTTTTTTTTTTTGAGACAAAGTCTCGCTCTGTCACCCAAGCTGGAGTGCAGTGGTGCGATCTCAGCTCACTGCAACCTTTGCCTCCCAAGTAGTAGCTTGGATTACAGGCATGCGTTACCACACCTGGCTAATTTTTGTATTTTTAGTAGAGATGAGGGTTGACCATGTTGGCCAGGCTGGTCTCGAACTCCTGACCTTAGGTGATCTGCCCACCTTGGCCTCCCAAACTGCTGGGATTACAGGCGTGAGCCACTGTGCCCGGCCACCAGCACCATTTCTTAAAAATACTATACTTTCCTTATTAATTTTTCTTGACATGCTTATCAAAAAATCAGTTGACCATAATAAAATGATTTATTTCTAGACTCTTAATTATAGTTCACAATTCTATGTTTATCCTTAAGTCAATACTGTACAGTTTTGATTACTGTAGCTTTGTGGGAAGTTTTAAAATTGGAAAGTGTGAGTTCTCCAACTTTGTTCTTCTTTTTCCAGATTGTTTTGGCTATTCTGGGTCCCTTAAATTTCCATATGAATTTTAGGATTAGTTTGTCAATATCTACCAAAAAGCAGCTGGAATATTGGTAGGGTTGCCTTGAATCCATAGGTCAATTTGGGTACTATGGCTGTCTTGAGATGTCTTTCCATTTATTTAGATCTTTAATTTCAACAATGTATACACATACACACGTCTTGCTCTTGTTTTGTTAAATTTACTCCTAGGTGTTTTTGATGCTATTGTAAATAGAATTGTTTTCTTAATTACATTTTGGATTGTTCATTGCTAGTGTATAGAAATACAACTGACTTTTATATACTGACATTGTGTTGTGAACTTTGATAAACGTATTAGTTCTAATGGTTTTTAGTGGATTTTTTGAGATTTTCCACATACAAGATTATGTTATCTGTGAATAATTTTACTTCTTCCTTTCCAGTCTGTCTGCCTTTTCTTTTCCTTTTTTTTCTTTTTGCTTAATTGCCTTGTCTAGAACCTCCAGTACACTGTTGAATAAAAGTGAAGAGAGTAGATATATTTGTCTTGTTCATGATACTGGGGAAAGCATTCAATCTTTCATCAAGTATGATATTAGCTGTGTATTTGTTTGTAGTGGCCTTTTATTACATTGAGGAAGTTTCTTTCTATGCTTAGTTTATTGAGAGTTTTTATTGTGAAAGAGTGTTGGATTTTGTCAAGTGCTTTTTCTGAATACATTAAAATGATGTGCTCTTTCCCTTTATTCTATTAATATGGTATATTATATTAATTGATTTCAGAGATGTTAAACCAAACTGACATTCCTGGGATAAATCCCACTTAGTCATGATGTATAATCCACCTTCTATGTTGCTGGCTTCCATTTGGTAGTATTTTTTGAGGATTTTTGCATTTATATTCATAAGAGCTATTGGTCTATGGTTTTCTTTTCTTGTGATATCTTTGTCTGGTTTTGGTATAAGTTTGGCCTCATAAGAGGAATTAGAAAGTATTGTCTCCTCTTCTATGTTTTAGAAGAGTCTGTGAAGGATTGATTTTAATTCTTCAAATGTTTGATAGAATCCATCAGTGAAGCCATCTGGGCCTGGGCTTTTCTTTGTAGGAAGTTTTAAAATTACTAATTTCAATGTTTTTCCTTGCTATAGTTGTATTCAAATGTTTTGTTTCTTCTTGAGTAGTTTGTGTTTTGGTAGTTGTGTCTTTCTTGGAATTTGTTTCATTTCCTGAAACAAATTCATTTCATGAAATTCATTTCATCTACTTTATCTAATTTGTTGACCTAAAGTTGTTTGTAGTACTCCTTTATAATTTTTTTTCTCTTGCAAGTTTGGTAGTAATATTCCCTCTTTCATTCCTGATATTAGTAATTTGAGTTTCCTCTGTTTTTTCTTGGTTTCTCAGTCTCACTAAGGTTTGTCAATGTTTATTGATCTTTTTGAAGAACCAACTTTTAGTTTTATTGATTTTTCTCTATTGTTGTCTATTATCTATTTCATTTATTTCTGCACTAATTATTAACAGTGGAGGGTGTCCAGGTTCTTGGCGTCTTGAACAATGAATTGGACAAAACACACAAACAAGGCAAGGAGGGAATGGAGGGTTTTATTGAAATGAAAGTACACTCCACAGTGTGGGAGTGGCCTGAGCATAGGGGCTGAAAGGCCCTGTTATAGAATTTTTGGGAGTTTCAATACCCCCTAGAGGATTCCATTGGTTACTTGGAGTACACCCTATGTAAATGAAGAGTTTGAAGTAAAGTTACAGAGTCATTTACAGCATAAACCCTATGGAAAGGATATTTCCTGTCATAGCTGAAGTGTGAATTGGCCTTATGTTCCCTGCCTCCAGACCCTATTTTCCTGCCTCATAATCTTTATCATTTCCTTCCTTCTGCTTGTTTTAGGTTTAGTTTGCTCTTCTTTTTTTAGTTTCCTTAGAAGGTAATATCATTGATTTGAGATCCTTTTTATTTTTTAATAAAGATACAAATCTTCCTTTAAGTACTGCTTTAGCTCCATCCCTTAAGTTTGCTATGTTATTAAACAATTGCTACTGACTTAAAAAAAATAGTTTTGCTATGTTGTGCTTTTGTTTTCAATAGTATTGTCTAAATATCCTTGTGATTAACTTATCTGTTATTTGGTAATGTGTTGTTTAAGTTCTACATATTTATGAATTCCCCATATTTCTTTCGTTTATTGATTTAAAATTTAATTTGATTGTGGTCAGAGAACACATGCTTTGCCTGATTTAAATTCCTTTAAAACTTTTTTTCTTTTTTTGGTAAATCCTTTTAAAATTTGTTGAGGCTTTTTTTGTGGCCTAGCATATGGTTTATCCTGGAGAATGCTTCATGTGCACTTTAGAAGACTATATATTTCACTCTTATTGGGTGGAGTGTTTTATATATGTCTCTGAACATATTTATAATAGTTGCTTTGAAATCTTTGTCTGCTAAGTCAACGTCTAGTCCCTTCAAAAGCAGTTTTTATTGCCCGCTTCCCCACTCTGCCCCCTCACCCCCCACCCCCTACCCCTGCCCCGCCCGTGTATGAGTCATACTTTTTTCTTCGCATGTGTGTAATCTTACATTGTAGTAACCCTAGGTAGTTATTCCCATGCCCCTCTGGGGCTTGTTGTTATTTGCTTTTTTGTTTGTTTGTTGAGTGACTTGTCTGGACTAGTTTAGTGAAGTCTATTCCCCTTCAGTGTGCAGCCTCTGGTGTCACTCTTCACAGAGTGCTGCCTTGGGCGTGCATACAGTTTCTCCGACCACCCGGACTACTGTGGTTTTAATTGGGCTCTCTTTGTCTCTTTCCCTGATCTCTCCTTTAAGCTTCGTACCCATCTGCCTCTATTTGAAGCAGTCCCAGCTGTTAGCCTTCACTAATTGCTAGCTGATTGCTCTATTGTTTTTAACAATGCCCTGGCCCACAGAGTGTTCTACAGTCTGATCCGATTAAAGCTGGACCCCTTCGCAGGGGCAGGGCTTTAACCATGTTTGAGGCTTACTCCGACCTCCACAAAGGCTCCTTTCTCATCTGTCTGTTTCCCCGATTCAGTCTGTTAAATTTCTTCTAGCTGGTGTACTGTTGCTACTAGTATCTCAGCACTACCATCCTCCTTGTAAATGCTTATTCCCAACATCTCCATTGTTTTCAACAGTGCCTTTAGGCATGAACTTCCTTGCACTCTGTGCCAAATAAGGCCAGTCCCCTTAGGCAGGGTGGCAGTGCTCTGTTCTTGACCTGCCTCTCCCCCTGGGCCAAGCCACTGTGCCATCGCCCTGCAGCTGGGAGCAGGGACAGTGACCCACTTTTCCTCCAGTGACAGCCCTGTTCCACAAGCAGGGTAGTAGGCAGGGATGATAGCCCCTGGTCTTCTTGGCTTGCCCTTCCTGGCATAGCACCTCTTCCTTATGATTGAGCAAGTGTGGGGGCAGTTGGGGTCTAGCACCTGCAAGCTGCCATGCCTAGGATAGGGCTTCTGCCCAATGATTGGGGGAAGTGAACCCCAGTCCTCTCTGCTGTGCTTGCCTGGAACCCAGCTTCTGTAATGCAGAGCTGGGGGGAATGAGGGATGCCCATCAGCTTGCTGCTTCTGGGACAAAACCATAGCCCTCTGCTGGGAGCTTGGGGCAGAAGGAGCCCCGTCTTGGATGCGTCCACTTGAAGTACAGCATCCTTCATGCTGATCAGTGAAGGGAGTTAGAGTAGCTCATGGCTCAAATGCCACACACTCTCTCTGTTGGTATCAAAATTTAGTAAGTTCTTAAATGTTTCTCCATATGCTGCATGCCATTAGGACAATTTCCAGTGGCTTCAACTGGTTTAATTTTTTTTTTAAGTGATTTTCTGCTGGGCGTGGTGGCTCACGCCTGTAATCCCAGCACTTTGGGAGGCTGAGGTGGGCGGATTGCTTGAGCCCAGGAGTTGGAGACCAGCCTCGGCAACTTGGCGAAACCCCATCTCTAAAAAGTACAAAAATTAGCCGGGCGTGGTGGTGCATGCCTGTAGTCCCAGCTACTCGGGAGGCTGAAGCAGGAGCATGGCTGCTCGAACCTGGGAGGCGGAGGCTGCAGTGAGCTGAGATCATGCCACTGCACTCCAGCCTGGGCGACAGAGCGGGACCCTGTCTTAAAGGAAAAGATGGGCCGGGCGTGGTGGCTCAAGCCTGTAATCCCAGCACTTTGGGAGGCCGAGACAGGCGGATCACGAGGTCAGGAGATCGAGACCATCCTGGCTAACGTGGTGAAACCTCGTCTCTACTGAAAAATACAAAAAACTAGCCAGGTGAGGTGATGGGCGCCTGTAGTCCCAGCTACTCGGAAGGCTGAGGCAGGAGAATGGCGTAAACCCGGGAGGCGGAGCTTACAGTGAGCTGAGATCCGGTCACTGCATTCCAGCCTGGGCGACAGAGCGAGACTCCGTCTTAAAAAAAAAAAGAAAAAGAAAAAGAAAAAGATGTTCACAAGTTAAATGGTTGTTTCACTGGGGAGGGGGTCTGCCAAGCCCCTAACACTGCCATTCCTGTCATTATGTTGTCATTTTGAGACCTGTACTTAGTATGTCTATAAACATGGATGTAAAGGCAATAAGCCGTGTACTCATCTTTGTGACAGCATGCATATCTGGAGCTGCCTGTCTGGAGTCTCTGGCAGCTTCTGGCATGGAGTAAGATCTATAAATATTCCCCTCATTCATTCATCCATTCAACAAGAATGGATCGATCACTCTTGAGTACTCTTGCTCATTTGTCTTGGTGAAATTTGGCGTTTTTCTAAATTTCCAGTCCTACATTTTAACTGCTTTCTTGTCAGTTTTTGCCCCATATGGCAGGGATGAGTTCTTAAGAACAACAGCTATGTGTATTATGTCATTAAGTCTTTAAAGCAACCTGATGATGTAGATAATATTATTCCTGTTTCCCGAAAGAAGACACTGAAGCTCACATAAGTTGAATCATTTTCTAAATGATGGGTCTAGATTTGATTCCAAATTTGTTGGACTCCACACTTCTCATTTATAACTGTGAGGCCACACCATGCCTCTCACTATAGGAAAAGATGTTACAGGACACTGGGTTTTGTTTGTTTGGGTTTTTTTTTTTTTGAGATGGAGTCTCACTCTGTCACCCAGGCTGGAGTGCAGTGGCGCAGTCTCAGCTCATTGCAACCTCCGCCTCCTGGGTTTAAGTAATTCTCCTCTCTCAGCCTCCGGAGTAGCTGGGATTACAGGCATGCGCCACCATGGCCGGCTAATTTTTCTATTTTTAGTAGAGACTGAGTTTCACCGTATTGGTCGGGCTGGTCTCGAACTCCTGACCTCAGGTGATCCACCTGCCTTGGCATCCCAGAGTGCTGGGATTACAGGCGTGAGCCACTGTGCCCGGCCCCAGAACACTGTTTTTCAACTTCTTGGGTGGGAATGTTATGACCTCTTAGAATGGTCTTTTGTAGACTTTTCTTCAGGTTTCCTGTTTTGAAAGAACTGAAATAAAATTATTGGAAATGGACTAATGCTTAATGATAAAAGTGTTCTTCCTGTAGATAGAATCATAACCATAATAAGTAGCTTTCGTTTTCAGATATAAACACACATGCATGCATTTGCAATGTCACAAGTACACATAGACACATGCCCACGTGATACTGGTTACATCTGCAGCTGGGAAACATAATCAAACAATTACCAAACAGTGTTGAATTTCTTACTTCCCTTCAGTCATTGTTAAAGAAACCTCTATTTCTTGATTTAGGACCACTATACCTTGATTGCTGAAAATGTTGACTAAAATGTGATTTCTGGTGTAAAATATACCCTAATCGATGAGGAGAGAGAGAGGTAGGGAGAGAGACAGAGGGAGAAATGGTATTCATCATTGGCTGCGAGTCCAAAATATTTAAAAATCAAGTAAGCATGAGAGGCATCCCATAGCAAGTAGGAAGGGATGCCTCCTTAAACCTTGACATCCAAATCCCAAAGACTGAAGGTTAGAACAAGCTCTTCTAGGATTATGGTGAATAAAGAAGATAATGTTAAAGAAATGGGAGCTGCACACAAAGAAAATTGTGGCCTCTGGAAGCCTAGATGAGTTAGAGCCTTAAGAAGTGGGAGGGAGGAGACTGGGGCTCGCTATTCCACAACAGAACCTCCCGCTCCCCAAACAATAGGGATGTGGCGTCTTGCAGACCCCACACACATGATCGGAGCTGACATTGGGTAAAATGGGCCAGAACCTCATTTCTGATGTTTAATCATTTCAGTTGTGCCCCTAATTTTCTTTCCTCAGTTCCTGGTACATAGTGGATAAACACACATGTAAGTTACGCTAGAGCCGAAATTTCCAGATAAAAACAGAGCTCACAATTACTTTATTTCTTAATATCTATGAGCTGTTTTGTATAAAAATCATATACTCTTTATTTTGTCTTGTAGTCATGGAAATTCATAATTCTTGGCAGAGTGCTATAGTTTAAATTTTCCCTTATGTTCACTGAGATGTGGGGATATATTTAATCAGAGTTAAGTCACTGTACAGAGATGAATATGATACTCTGTAAGACAGACTTACAAGGAGACAGAGGCCAAAAAGATTTCAAAAATAATTTAAATTATTTATAGCCTGAATGACTCCCCTCTCTTTATTCATTCATTTAACAGGTATTTATTGAGCACCTACTATGTGTCAGACACTGTTCTAGGCTTCTGGGAAATGTCAATGACTAAATAAAGATCAGTTACCTTGCAGAGCTTACATTTTAAAGGGAGGAGTTACATGATAAACAATATAATAATAAATAAATGATATACCTTAAGTGATAAGTTCTTTTTTTATTATTATTTTTAGACGGAGTCTTGCTCTATCTCCCAGGCTGGAGTGCAGTGGCGCAATCTGGGCTCACTGCAAGTTCCGCCTCCCGGGTTCACACCATTCTCCTCCCAAGTAGCTGGGACTACAGGCGCCCGCCACCACGCCCAGCTAACTTTTTTGTATTTTTAGTAGAGACGGGGTTTCACTGTGTTAGCCAGGATAGTCTCAACCTCATGATCCGCCCGCCTCGGCCTCCCAAAGTGCTGGGATTACAGGCGTGAGCCACTGCGCCCGGCCTTAAATGATAAGTTCTATGGGAAAAATAAAAACTAGAGCAGAGTTAGGGAGAACAGGAAAACTGGTCTTGGGGACAAAATTGCAATTTTTTTTTTTTTGAGACAGGGTCTCACTCCTGTAGTCCAGGTAGGAGTGCAGTAGTGCAATTATGGCTTATTGCAACCCTGACCACCTGGGCTCAAGTGATTCTCCCACCTCATTTTTTGATTTTTTTGTAGAAACGATGCCTCACTGTATTGCCCAGGCTGGTCTTGAACTCCTGGGCTCAAGCGATCCTTCTTCCTCTGCCTCCAAAAGTGCTGGGATTGCAAGCATGAGCCACGGCGCCCAGTAAAAATTGCAATTTTAAATAACGTAGTCAGCTGCATTGAGGCGGCTCCCAAGAGGGAAATGACTTGATTGAGGTCTCTTGGCTAGTTAGGGAGTGATAGAGTAGGATTTGATCCTGAGGTTGACTCGAATGTCCATGCTCTTTTTTTGAAGGGATAGATGAGAGTGACAGGCATTCTCAGGAATGATGTGACCTACTTTAGTCAGCCCTTATTCAATGAGGCCTAAAGGGTGGACAGGGAGCAGGAGGAAGGTATCTAAAGGAATCTAGGATCCCTGGCTGGAAGGTTTGGGCTGAGCATAGCTTTTTTTTTTTTTTTTTTTTTTTTTGAGACAGAGTCTTGCTCTGTCGCCCAGGCTACAGTGCGATGACGTGATTTCGGCTCACTGCAGCCTCCGCCTCCCAGGTTCAAGCAATTTTCCTGCCTCAGCCTCCAAAGTAGCTGGGATTACAGGCATCTGCCACCACACCCGGCTAATTTTTGTATTTTTAGTAGAGGCAGGGTTTCACCATGTTGGCCATGCTGGTCTCGAACTCCTGACCTCATTCTTGATCCACCCACCACGGCCTCCCAAAGTGCTGGAATTACAGGGGTGAGCCACCACGTCTAGCCTGAGCATAGTTTTTAAAATGACATGGTCTAGGCCGGGCGTGGTCGCTCACACCTGTAATCCCAGCACTTTGGGAGGCCGAGGCAGGTGGATCACAAGGCCAGGAGTTCCAGACCAGCCTGACCATCATGGTGAAACCCTATCTCTACTAAAAATACAAAAATTAGCTGAACGTGGTGACGCGCACCTGTAATCCCAGCTACTCGGGAGACTGAGGCAGGAGAATTGCTTAAACCTGGGAGGCGGGGGTTGCAGTGAGCCAAGATCACACCACTGCACTCCAGCCTGGGCGACAGAGCAAGACCCCATCTCCAAAAAAAAAAAAAAAAAAGACATGGTCTAGCTGGGTGTGGTGGTACATACCTGTAATCCCAGCTACTCGGGAGATTGAGGCAGGAGAATTGCTTGAACCCAAGAGGCAGAGGTTGCAGTGAGCTGAGATCACGCCATTGCACTCGAGCCTGGGCGACAAGAGCAAAACTCTGTCTCAAAAAATAAATTAATTAATTAATTTAAAATGACATGGTCAAAAGCTGGAAGGGAGGATGTATAACTAAGGGAAAATATGAAAGAATAGTGAATCTGTAGTATTAATGTTTTAGAAGAGAAGCATTTAGATACACCTTTCAGAGCTATTAACTCTCCCTCGAAGCACACTTTTGGAGACTGGATTACTTAGAGCTGCAGACATGCGCAAGGTGCTTCTTGAAGGATTTATTTTAGATTGAGGAGATTTAAAAGGCTGACACACAAATAGATTTTTGTTGATCAGGTCATATAAAAGCTGTAATTCAGTAAAACGTTCCCATTTTTTTGTTTGAAAATTTTCAGGAAAGAACGTTGTAAAGAATTAATTAGTCTTTCATGCAGTGATCACCCCAAGGCTCCTGCATTTCAGAGGATAATGTGTTGTTGACATGAAAGAGATGGTTTCTACTGAGGAATGTGTTTCACCAACAAAGGGGCTTTTATGCAATTTTTTTGTTTGTGAGTTCTGGAATTAATCTTACGTTACCATTACGATCTGGGTAAACCTAGTCAAGGAAATGATTTCTAGACAGAAAAAAGAAATGCAAAACTCATGGAATGGATTCTGAAGGACAAGCTCAGTTCTTAAAAATTGTTACCCCTTATGAGTTAGAATCAAAGAAAAATGAGTGTTAGATATATCTTCCTCATTCCATTGATGATGACTAAGGCCTGAATATGATAAGTGATTTGCCCAAGGTGACTTAGGTAATTACTTGAAGTGCTAACTCTTTGGCCAGTGCTTATTCTAGTTCAACAGAGTCCCATCATATGTACCTTGAATTTATGTAAATTTCAATTATTGCATATGGCAATAAAAGAGAAAAATACTGGAAATTTTTATTTTCATATCCTTTATCACATATATAAAATATTAATATTTCCATATTATCTATATAATATATATAAAACATTCACGTATCCATATTATTGTATAGAGTTGTATACATACAATCATGTACAGTCAACCCTCCATATGCACAGGTTCTGCATTGTGGATTCAACCAATCACAGATTGAAAATATTTGGAAAAAAAAAACCATATAACAATACAATATAAATTTTAAAATATGGCATAACAGCTATTTACATAGCACTTACATTGTATTAGGTATTATAAGTAATCTAGAGATGACTTATGGTACAGATACTCTTTGACTTATGATGGGTTTATCTGGACATAATACCATCATGTCAAGGAGCTTATTGAATGCTTGTTGCTTTTGCACCATTGTGAAGTTGAAAATTGTAAGTCAGGGACCATTTGTAGATAGGAGGATGGGTGTGGGTTATATGCAAATACTATGCCATTTTATACGAGGGACTTGAGCATCCACAGATTTTAGTATCCTGGATGTAGGAGGTGGTCCCGGGACCAATCCACCTTGGATACTGAAGGGCAACTATATATGTTAAGGGTAACTTAAGAGGTTTCCCAGGGGTAATTTTGGCTAAAAATGATTTGCATCCCATGTAGAAATTGAAAGCTTAATCCCCTCCTAACAAAGCACAACTCCTTGATTTCCATCTTTCCTCCATTATTATATTACAGGTTAAATTATGTCCCCAAACATGATGTCATGGTGTAAGAGCCAGATTTGACTCAGTCGAAAATGCAAGTGTTATTTTTGTCATAAACACCAGCAAAGTAAAGGGGTTCCATTATATTTATTCATAGAGTACGGTTGTGCTGATGTCGGCATTCAGTGGGGAGAAAGGAGCGCCCTGGGCTGACTCTTCTTTGGGTGGTTTTAACTGTCACTTCAATCATCAAAAACTCTGCAGGTGTCTGATGTGGGCCTGGTACAGGGTTTCTCTTTTCTCTAGTTCTGACCAGGTGCTTATTCCAGGGTGTCTCTCCTGCCAGTTCTGCTCTTTTCACCTCACTGTCTTTTTCCTCACTTATTTCTAGCTCCTCTTCCATACCATACTTAGCAGTGGCTGTACAATCATGTTTAGCAGTTCCTGGTCCTGTTCTCCAGACCTGATTTGGACCCACTGGAATAACTGCACAACTTCACATGCCTGCTTTTTCATGCACTCAGAAGAAACATGTGGAAAACAGAGACTGTTAGAATCAGTCTGTTAGAATCTGAGATACTTTACAGGTCAACTGGTCCAAATGCCTGATTCTAAAGATCTCAAAAGTGAGATCCAGGGAGGATTTTCAAGGTTGTATAGCTTTAATGGCAGAGAGAGTTTTTCTCACTACTCTTTAAGCTGTTATAGAAGTTTCAATAAAGAAGCATTACAGGCCCGGTACAGTGGCTCACGCCTGTAATCCCAGTACTTTTTGGGAGGCCGAGGTGGGTGGATCACCTGAGGTCAGGAGTTCGAGACCAACCTGGCCAACACAGTAAAACCCTGTCTCTACCAAAAATACCAAAAATTAGCCAGGTGTTGTGGCAGACCCTTGCAATCCCAGCTACTCAGGAGGCTGAGGCAGGAGAACCGCTTGAACCCAGGAGGTGGAGGTTGCAGTAAGCCGAGATCATGCTACTGCACTCCAGCCTAGGTGACAGAGCGAGACTCCATCACAGAAAAAAAAAAAAAAGAAAAGAAACCTTACAGATAGATGAGAGCCACAAAGAGGGAGCCTCCAATCTTCATGAAAAATATTATTTTGTTTTATTCTGAGACGGTGTCTTGCTCTGTTGCCCAGGCTGCAGTGCAGTGGCATGAACATGGCTCGCTGCAGCCTCAACCTCCTGGGCTCAGGAATCCTCTCACCTCAGCCTCCCAAGTAGTTGGGAACACATTCGTGCACCACCACACCTGGCTAATTTTTATTTTTAAATTTTTTGTAGAGATGGGGTTTTGCCATGTTTACCCAGGCTGGTCTTGAACTCCTGGACCCAAGCACCCCTCCTGACTCAGCCTCCCAAAGTGCTGGGATTACAGGCAAGAGCCACTGTGCCCGGCAGAAAAATGATTTTAAAAATTTGGATCTTTAGTCCTGGACATCATGTAACCTGCATTTGCCTCTCCTGCACCCCAAAGGAAATGTTATACAATACAACACTTGTGGATTTAGGAGAACACGTTGTGGAAAACAGTTGCTAAATGTATTGCTGAAACTGAGAGTGTACTTACCATGGAGGGGGAAAGGTGAAGGAGATGCTTTAGGAGACACCTCAGATGAACAGGTTTCCACATTTGTATTGGGAGACAGCAAGGGCATCCTCAGGCTATGTGCTCAACAGGACAAAAACCTGGCCCAGAGCCACAGCAGGAGACTACCTTATGTCTTTGAACATATTAAGACACACCTAATGTGTGGGCATTGTGGGGAGCTAATTTCTCCCCTGAATGTGACAATGAAGTTCTTTTAAGAGAAAAGAACCTTGTAGATTCAACAACTGTCAAACAATTATAATGGAATTTTTAAAGCCAAAAAAAAAAAAAAGGACAAGGACTGATTCTTGGTTATTGTTATTGCTGTATTGGATATTCATGGAGGAGGTGAATATGAAACAATGTTCTTTTTATTTTTTTTGAGACAGGGTCTCCGTCTGTCACCCAGCCTGGAGTGGAGTGCAGTGGAGTGATCATGGCTCACTGCAGCCTCAACCTCCCAGGCTTAAGTGATCCTCCCATCTCAGCCTCCCTAGTAGCTGAGACTACAGGCATGCACCACCATGCCCGGCTAATTTTTGTATTTTTTGTAGAGACGAGGTCTCACCATGTTGCCCAGGCTGGGCTTGAACTCCTGGCCTCAAGCAGTCCTCCCACCTCAGCCACCGAAAGTGCTGGGATCACAGGCGTGAGCCACTGCTCCAGGCCTGAAACAGTTTTCAAGGAAGAATGAGAAGTAGTCTTTGGGATACCTTGGGTTAATATTTCTGACAAGTCAGAATCTAGAAAGATATAATCTCACTTGTAAGTTACAGCAGAATCTGGTTTGTTGTTCCAAGATTATTGATATTCTGTGGAGTGATCCCAGAGGCAAAAACGGCTGTTTTCCAAATACGGGCCGAGGAGGGGGCTGCTATTTTGGACCAGATGTTACTTCCAAGATTCTTAATAAATACCAGTTGAAGATGCTCATCAGGTCTCATGAATGTAAGCCCGAAGGGTATGAAATCTGTCATGATGGGAAGGTAAGCTAAAATTGTTAGTGACATTCCCATTAACATCCTTCCCCTAAGCACAGTCTTTTCTTCACAGAGTATGTCTGGCCTAGAAGCCCATGAGAAGATATCTTCTCTAGTACCAAACGGAAACCAGAGAAGGCAGGCTTCATCTAGGTTGTTTGAAAGATCCTCACTGTCCCTTGTCCTAAAAGATATTTGGTTTATTTCCCTGATCTTCCCTAATCCCAGAAACAGAAATTCTTTTTTTTTTTTTTTTTTCTTTTTTTGAGACGGAGTCTTGCTCTGTCGCCTAGGTTGGAGTACAGTGGCGTGATCTCAGCTCACTGCAACCTCCGCCTCCCAGGTTCAAGTGATTCTCGTGCCTCAGCCACTCAAGTAGCTGGGATTACAGGTGTGCGCCACTACACCCAGCTAATTTTTGTATTTCTAGTAGAGACAGGGTTTCACCATGTTAGCCAGGCTGGTCTCGAACTCCTGACCTCAGGTGATCCGCCTGCCTCGGCTTCCCAAAGTGCTGGGATTACAGTCGTGAGCCACCGTACCCGGCCTCAGAAACAGAAATTCTGATACATGGCACTAAGTAGCACACAGAAAGGCTTGGTTCTTTACTACTTGTAAGGCAACTGTCCCACACAGTGGGGTTGAGAATGTCCTTTTCCTCACAGAGTGCATAAAAGGCAACAGTGAATCCAGTTTGCTCTTGCACTTTTTACCTGTTCCTCGTGCAGGGCCCAAAACACAAACCACACTTCCCTTCAGCTCCCTCAGTAGGCGACCTTCAGCAAGTTGCTCACTGTAGTCAGTTTGGCTACAGCCACTAAAATGGAGTGTGTTGTGTTCCTTCAGTGGTGTGTGATCAAAGGCTAAAGGAGGTGAGGACTGAGGAGCTGGTTTCTTGTCCCAAGTTGTCCTGGGATACAACTTTTTCTTTCTTTTTTTTTCTTTTTTTGAGACAGAGTCTCGTTCTGTTGTCCAGGATGGAGTGCAATGGCGTGATCTCGGCTCACTGCAACCTCTGCCTCCTGGGTTCAAGCGATTCTCTTGCCTCATGCTCCCGAGAAGATGGGATTACAGGCGGCCGCCACTATGTCCAGCTATTTTTTGAATTTTTAGTAGAGACAAGGTTTCATGTTGGCCAGGCTTGTCTCAAACTCCTGACCTCAGGTGATTCACCTGCCTCAGCCTCCCAAAGTGCTGGGATTATAGGCATGAGCCACCGCACCTGGCCTGGAATGCACCTTTTTCTATGGTGAACAGCAATAAATAAAAATGGATACCAGGTTGTATGGCATTTCCCTCTGTGTCAGCACTTTGTTTTTCTGACCTCTATTAATTCATTTTCAGCTCATACTAACATTGCAAGATGAGTAAGGCAAGTATTGTTTAGGGTTTCTTTGTAATAAGAAAATAGATAGAAAAATAGATAGAAAACAGCAGTGGCTTGTCTAAAGTGACATGCTCATCAGGACAGAAGAGAGCCTAAGCCAGGTTCCCTGTCACCCACAAATATGGTCCTCCCGGCCAGGTGCAGTGGCTCACACCTGTAATCCCAGCACTTTGGGAGGCCAAGGCAGGTGGATCATGAGGTCAAGAGATAGTGACCATCCTGGCCAACATGATGAAACCCTGTCTCCACTAAAAATACAAAAATTAGCTGGGCATGGTGGCACACACCTGTAGTCCCAGCTACTCAGGAGGCTGAGGCAGGAGAATTGCTTGAACCCAGGAGGTGGAGGTTGCAGTGAGCTGAGATCGTGCCACTGCATTCCAGCCTGGTGAGAGAACGAGACTCCATCTCAAAAAAAAAAAAAAAAAAAAGTGTCCTCCCATATTCTACCACAGCCCAAGGCTAGTTCCTTCACAAGATAATGGTCGTGGTCCCTTCTTCTAGCCACTGCATCTCTGCCCTTAAAGCACTGACTTTCTCGGGCCCTGAACCTTCTAAATCACTCTGCTCCAGGCAGAAGAAAAAAACTGAAATACCAGACAAATTTCGTTCTGGATGCTCAACTATTACAAAACAAGAAAATAGGGGATTTATCTCCTTGGAAAAAGAATTCGCAAAATCAGACATTAAAGAGGATTCTGAGATTTGGCACTAAAATTGTACCCAGGATTGCAGGGCCATGCGCTGAGGATGTTGGCTGAGTGGCCAGGAGTTAGTGCTCCTGGGGACACTGGGGAGTAGCCTTGTTTTCCTCCGATGCAATCATAGAAATCACATAGGACTTGGATGATTTGCAGGGTTTATGAACTTTCTTTGATTCTTGCTTTTTAACAATTGAGCTATTTCTGACCTTATTGAATGACTTTTTGAGAACTAATTTTACGTGAACCTGACCCTCTTTTTCTTTAACCAGGTTGTGACTATATTTTCTGCTTCTAATTATTATGAAGAAGGCAGCAATCGAGGAGCTTACATCAAACTATGTTCTGGTACAGCTCCTCGATTTTTCCAGTACCAAGTAACTAAAGCAACGTGCTTTCAGCCTCTTCGCCAAAGGTGTGTATACTCTACGGAGAACGCAGAGCACGGGTCTCATGGACCCATTAGAACCAGTCCCACGTGACTCAGAGCAGCCACGTGAGTGAAGACAGTCATTTATAGCTTACTCATTAGTATCAACAAAATGGAAATAGTTCCAGACACCAAGTGGTGAATGCACCCATAATTGAAACCAAAAGGAGCAAGTCTAAATTCGTACATCTTTCTAGATGGATAAAGCAGTCAGTCCTCAGAAACATAACTGAATATAAAGAAAAGAAGATTCCCCACACCCACTCAGTCCCCTAACCTATAGCCTTCTCTGACCCCCAAACAGCTCTATCTGCTCTTGCCCCTTTCTCTTCTCTATCCAGAAGTGTATGTGACAAATAGTTGAGTGTCTCTTTCCATGTGATGGCATTCATAGCTTATACTCCTTTTCTCCCTTTCACATTATCTTTTTAAGTTTTTTTTGAGATGGAGTCTCACTCTGTGGCCCAGGCTGGAGTGCAGTGGCTCGATCTCAGCTCCCTGCAACCTCTGCCTCCCAGGTTCAAGCAGTTTTCCTGCCTCATCCTCCCAAGTAGCTGGGATTACAAGGGCCCGCCACCACACCTGGCTAATATTTTGTATTTTTGGTAGAGACAGGGTTTCACCATGTTGGCCAGGCTGGTCTTGAACTCCTGACCTCATGTGATCCACTCACCTTGGCCCCCCAAAATACTGGAATTACAAACGTGAGCCACTGTGGCCAGTCTAAGATTTTTTACATTATAGAACTAACATGTTTGTTGTTAACAACTGGGAAAAAAAAAGCAAAGAAGAATAAAGAAAATGTTAACAATCTTCTCTCCCTTCTCAATTATCCTTTTCCCCAGAGGTAACTAAAACTAGCAGCTTAGAATGGCCCCTTCCACCCTCTTCTTGCTCTTACAAAAATAGACAAGCATTTATTCAGTCATAGAATTTAAAAAAACCTTTGAGTACCTACCATGTGTCAGATACTGTTCTAGGCATAGATAATACAAGATAGGCCGAAGTCCCCTCATCAAACACATATCTCAGTATGAAGAGAAAGATGTTAAACAATGTAGATACTTTTTTTTGTAAGAAGTGGTCTTGCTCTGTCGCCCAGGCTGGAGTGCAGCGGCACAATCTTGGCTCACTGCAACCTCCACCTCCTGGGTTCAAGTGATTCTCCTGCCTCAGCCTCCCGAGTAGCTGGGACTACGGGCGTGCCCCACCACACTGGGCTAATTTTTGTATTTTTAGTAGAGACGGGGTTTCACCTTATTGGCCAAGCTGGTATTGAACTCCTGACCTCAGGTGATTTGCCTGCCTTGGCCTCCCAAAGTGCTGAGATGACAGATGTGAGCCACTGTGCCCAGCCTGTACATACATTTTTTTCTTTTTTTTTTTTTTTGAGACAGAGTCTTGCTCTGTTGCCAGGCTGGAGTGCAGTGGCGCGATCTCGGCTCACTGCAGCCTCTGCCTCTTGGGTTCAAGCAATTCTCCTGCCTCAGTCTCTACAGGTGTGCGCCATCACACCCAGCTAATTTTTGTTTTTTTAGTAGAGATGGGGTTTCACCATGTTGGCCAGGATGGTCTTGATATCTTGACTTTGTGATCTGCCCGCCTCAGCCTCCCAAAGTGCTGGGATTACAGTATGAGCCACCACACCCGGCCATACACACACACATATATATATATATATATGAAGATAGAATCACACTGCACACTGTATTCTGCAACTGAATTTTTGCCCTAAAAATTATATCATGAACATCACCTCAAGTTAGTAAAGATAGACCTAACTCATTCTTTTTAGTACATACATATTATTCTGTAGTATACATGTACCATAACAGTTATGAAGCAACTAAATCTTATCCAACTGATAGACATCCAGATTGGTTCCAGGATTCTGCATTTAAAAACAATGCTATAACTAGCATTCCTATACGTAAGGAACTCATACGACTCAACAGCCAAAAAACAAAAAAAAAAACAAAAACAAAAAAAACAAAACAAGTAATCCAATTTAAAAAATAGGCAAAGGACCTGAATAGACATTTTCCCAAAGACATACAAATGGCCAACAAGTTCACGAAAAGATGCTCAGCGTCACTAATTATCAGGGAAATGCAAAGCAAAACCACAATGAGATAGATACCATCTCACACCAGTTAGAATGGCTGTTATCAAAAAGACAAAACATAAGTGTTGACCAGGGTGTGTAGAAAAGGGAACGCTTGTACTCTGTTGATAGGAATATGGATTAGTACAGCCATTATAGAAAATGGTATAGAGGTTCCTCAAAACATTAAAAATAGAAGTACCATATGATCCAGCAATCCCACTACTAGGTATATATCCAAAGGAAATGAAATCAGTATCTTGAAGAGATATTTGCATTCCCATGTTCAGTGTGGCATTATTCACAATAGTCAAGATATGGTAACAACCCAAGTGTCTGTCAAGACAGAAAAAGAAAATGTGACTGATATACATGTGTGGATTTATATATTTTTTATATATATATAATATATATATAAATATATATAATCCCTGCATGCTCAAGTCCCTTATATAAAATAGCATCGTATTTGCATAAAACCTATGCACATCCTTCCATATACTTTAAATCATCTCTAAATTACTTATAATACTGAATGCAATGTAAATACTATGTCAATAGTTGTTATACTATATTGTTTAGGGAATAATGACAAGAAAAAGTCTGTACATATTAAGTACAGGCACAACCACCTGTTTAAAAAAAAATAAATTCGGCCAAGCGCAGTGACTCACGCTTGTAGTCCTAGCACTTTGGGAGGCTGAGGCAGGAGGATCATTTGAGCCCAGGAGTTCAAGACTAGCTGGGCAACATGGTGAAACCCCTTCTCTACATAAAATACAAAAATTAGCTGGACGTGATGGTGCACACCTGTAATCCCAGCTACTCTGGAGGCTGAGGCAGGAGAATCACTTGAGCGTGGGAGGTTAAGGCTGCAGTGGGACGAGATCGCACCACTGCACTCCAGGTTGGGCAATAAAATGAGACCCTGTCTCAAAAAAAAAAAAAAAAAAAAAAAAACCCACTGAAGGGAAACCCATGCATACAGAGGGCTGATTGTACATGCACAATGGAAAATTATTCCAACATAAAAAAGAAATCCTGACATTTATGACAACATGGATGAACCTGGAGGGCATTTTGCTAAGTGAAATAAGTCAGACAAATACTGTATGACATCACTTATATGTGGAATCTAAAAAAATCGAACTCATAGAAACAGAGAGTAGTATGGTGGTTGCCAGGGGCTGAGAGGTAGAGGATGTCTGGAGATACATGTATATCAAATCATCACATTGTATACCTTAAATATATATGATTTTATTTGCCAGTTATAAATATAATTATGGTTTTATGTCAATAAAGCTGGAAAAATCCTCTGTGTGTGTGTGCGCATGCGCGTGCGCGCGTGTGCGGACATAGATCCATAAGTTTTAGTGAATTTTTTAATGTAAGATTTTACAATGTGGAATTTATGGAATTTATATGTTTAAAATTTTAATAGCTACTTCAAAAGGGTTATAACATTGGACAATCTGAAAAACAACATACCATGTTTATAATTTCATTATAATTTTTGGATTTTTACCTTTGTTTAGAAAATTTCTCTTTCTCTGTCTCTGTCTCTCTGTACACACACACACACACACACACACACACACACAAATTCTCAAATTTAACAGCTACATTGAGATGTAATTTACGTACCACAAAGTTTACCCATTTACAATTCAGTGACAGTACATTTACAGAGTTGTGCAACTATCACCATTATCTAACTTCTGAACATTTTTGCCATCCTATAAAGAAAACTCATACCCATTGAGCAGTCATTTCCCAGTCACCTCCTCCCATCACAGCCCTAGGCAACCACTAATCTATTTTCTGTCTCTGTGGATTTGCCTATTCTGGGCATTTCGTATAAATGAGATCACACAATATGTGGTCTTCTGTGGCTGGCTTCTTTCACTCAGCACCATGTTTTTGAGGTCATTCATGCTGTATTCTATATCCGTACTTCATTCCTTCTTATGGGTGAATAATATTCCATTGTATGGATAGACCACATTTTGTTTATCCATTCATGAGTTGATAGACATTTAGGGTGTTTCCACTTCTTGGTTATTATAAACAATGGTGTTATGAACATTCATGGGCAAGTTTTTGTGTGTACATGTTTCATTTCTCTTGAGTAAATACTTGGTAATGGAATTGCTGGGTTATATGGTAACTCTATGTTTAACATTTTGAGGAACTTGCAAACTTTTTCCCAAGGGGCTTACCAGTTTACCATTTCCACCATCAGTGTGTCAGGATTCCAAGTTTTCTACATCATTGCCAACCCTTGTTATGATCTCTTTTTTTTTTTTTTTTTTTTTGGAGACAGAGTTTCACTCTTGTTGCCCCAGGCTGGAGTGCGGCGGCACAGTCTCAGCTCACTGCAACTTCCACCTCCTGGGTTAAAGTGATTCTCCTGCCTCAGCCTCCTGAGTAGCTGGGACTACAGGCATGTGCCACCATGCCCAGCTAATTTGTGTATGTTTAGTAGAGACGGGGTTTCACCAGATTGGCTAGGCTGGTCTCGAACTCCTGACCTCAGGTGATTTCCCTACCTCAGCCTCCCAAAGTGCTGGGATTACATGTGTGAGCCACCGCGCCCAGCTTGATCTCTTTTTTCTTATTGTTGTCTTAGTGATGTGAGGTAGAATCCCATTGTAGTGTTGAGTTGTAGTTCCCTAATGATTAATGATGTTGAACATCTTTCCATGTACTTATTGGACATTTGTACATCTTCTTTAGAAATATTATATTTCAGGTTCATTTTCCATTTTTAATTGTCACTATTTTTGCATCGCAAGAGTTTTTTATTCTATATACACATCACTTATTCAGTATATGTATATTTTTTTGAGACAGGGTCTCACTTTGTTGCCTAGGCGATCATGGCTCACTGCAGTCTTGGCCTGCAGGGCTCAATTGATTCTCCTGCCTCAGCCTCTGAAGTAGCTGGGACTACAGGCACAAGCCAGCACACTTGGCTAATTTTTGTATTTTTGATGAGATGGAGTTTCACCATGTTACCCAGGCTGATCTTGAACTCCTGGGCTCAAGCAATCCACCTGCTTCAGCTTCCCAAAGTGCTGGGATTATAGGCGTGAGCCACCACGACTGGCCACTTGTTCAATATTTGATTTGCAAATATTCTCTCCCATTCTGTGGGATGTCTTATCCCTTTCTCTGTGGTATTATTTGTAGTGCAAACATTTTTCATTTTGTTGAAATCCAATTTATCTGTTTTTTTTTCTTGTGTGGCTCGTGCTTTTTTGGTATTGTATCTAAGAAGGCATTGCCTAACTCAGAGTCATAAGGATTCATTCCTATGTTCTCTTCTAAGAGTTTTATAGGTTTAGCTCCTATATTTAGGTTTCTGATCCATTTTGAGTTAATTTTTGTATATGGTGTGAAGGAAGAGTTCAGCTTTATTCTTTTACATGTGGATATCCAGTTGTCCCAGAACCATGACTCAAAGACTATTCTTTCCTTCTTGGCACTCTTGTCAAAAATCAGTTGACCATAATGTAAGGGTTTGTTTCTGGCCTTTAAATTGTATTCTATTTGTCTAAGTCTATGTCTATCCTAATGCCATACCACGCTGTCCTAATTATTATAACTTTACAACTTACTAGTTTTAAAACTGGTAAATGTGAGTTGAACTTTGTACTTCTTTTTAAAGATTGTTTTGGCTATTTTGGGTCCCTTGCATTTTCATGTGAATTTCAGAATCAGCTTGTCAATTTGCAAAAATACCAGCTGGGAATTTGATAGGGATTATGTTGAGTCTGTAGATCAGTTTGAAGGCTATTACCATCTTAACAATATTAAGTTGTCCAATCCATGAACGTGAAATATTGTTCTATTTAAATCTTCTTTAATTTCCTTCAATAACATTTTGTACTTTTCCGTGTATAAGTCTAGGACTTATTTTGCTAAATTTATTTCTAAATATTTTATTCCTTTTGCTGCCATAGTAAATGGAATTGTTTTTCTTTTCTTTTCTCTTTTTCTGGAGACAGGGTCTCACTCTGTCACCCAGGCTGGAGTGCAGTGATGCGATCATAGCTCACTGCACCCTCAAATTCCCGGGCCTTACATTAAAATTAGCATGCACCATCACACCCGGCTAATTTTTTCAATTTTCTGTAGAGACAGGGTCTCACTGTGTTGCCGAGGCTGGGTCTCGAACTCCTGGGCTCAAGTGATCCTCCAGTCTTGGCTTCCCAAAGTGCTGGGATTACAGATGGGAGCCACCGCACCTGGCCTGTTTTCTTAATTATATTTTTAGATTCTTGATTTCTAGTGTATAGAAATACAATTGATTGGCCGGGCGCGGTGGCTCATGCCTGTAATCCCAGCACTTTGGGAGGCTGAGGCAGGTGGATCATGAGGTCAGGAGATCAAGACCAGCCTGGCCAATATGGTGAAACCCTGTCTCTACTAAAGATACAAAAATTAGCTGGGCGTGGTGGCACATGCCTGTAGTCCCAGCTACTCGGGAGTCTGAGGTAGAAGAATGGCTGGAATGCAGGAGGCGGAAGTTGCGGTGAGCCGAGATCGCACCACTGCACTCCAGCCTGGGCGACGGAGCAAGGCTCAGTCTCAAAACAAAAAGAAATACAATTGATTTTTGGATATTGATCTTGTACAATCTTGATTAACTTGTTTGTTAGTTTTAATCTTTTTCTAGTAGAGTCCTTGAGATTTTCTATACCCTAGATCATATCTGTTAATGGTGTTAATGGAGATAGTTTTACGTCTTTTCCAATCTGGATCCCTTGTTTTTATTTTTCTTGTATGATCATCCTGGTTTTATTTTTCTTGTATAATCATCCTGGCTAAAACCTCCAGTACAGTGTTGAATAAAACTGGTGAAGGCAGATATACTTGTCTTATTTCTGATCTTAAGGGAATGCATTTACTCTTTGATAATTAAGTATGATGTTAACTTTGTATTTGTGTAGATGCCTCTCGTCAAGTGGAAGAAGTTCCTTTCTATGCCTAGTTTGGTTAGTGTTTTTATCATGAAAGAGTATTGAATTTCATCAGATAAGTTTTTCTGCATCTATTGAGATGATCATGTGATTTTTGAAAATTTCAACTTTTATTTTCGATTCAAGGAGTACATGTGCAGATTTGTTACATGGGTATATTGTGTGATGTTGGGGTTTGATGTATGAGTGATTTTGTCACCCAGGTAGTGAGCATAATACCCAATACTTAGTTGTTCAGCCCTTGCCCTCCTCTCTCCCTCCCCCTCGAGTAGTTCCCAGTGTCTATTGTTCCCATCTTTATGTCCATGTGTACCCAATGTTGAGCTCCCACTTAAAAGTGAGAACATATGGTATTTGATTTTCTGTTCCTATGTTGATTCACTTAGGATAATGGCTTCCAGCTGCATCCATGTTGCTGCAAAGGAAATGATTTTGGTTTTTTTGTGGCTGTGTAGTATTTCATGGTGTATATGTATTGCATTTTCGTTATCCAATCCACCATTGATGGACACCTAGGTTGATTCCGTGTTTTTGCTATTGGGAATAGTTCTATGGTGAACATACAAGTGCATGTGTTTTTGGTACAATTATTTATTTTCCTTTGGGTATATACCTAGTAATGGGATTGCTGGGTCCAATGGGAGTTCCATTTTTAGTTCTTTGAGAAATGTCCAAACTGCTTTCTACAGTGACTGAACTAGTTTGCATTTACACCAACAGTGTATAAGCATTCCCTTTTCTCTGCAGCCTTGCCAATATTTACTATTTTTTGACTTCTGAATGATACCCATTCTGACTGGTATGAGATGGTATCTCATTGTGGTTTTGATTTGCATTTCTCTGATGTTCAGTGATGTTGAGCATTTTTCATATTGGTTGGCCACTTATATGTCTTGTTTTGAGAAGTGTTTGTTCATATCCTTTGCCCACTTTTTAATGGGTCTATTTGGTTTTTGCTTGTTGACTGGTTTAAGTTCCTTATAAATCCTGGATATTAGACCTTTGTTGCATACATAGTTTGTGAAGATTTTCTCCAAATCTTTAGGTTTTCTGCTAACTCTGTTGATATTTTCTTTTGCTGTGCAGAAGTTCTTTAGTTTAATTAGTTCTCATCTGTCAATGTTTGTTTTTGTTACAATTGCTTTTGAGGACTTAGTCATAAATTATTTCCTAAGGCTGATGTCCAGAAGAGTATTTCCTAGGTTTTCTTCTAGGATTTTTATAGTTTGAGGTCTTACATTTATTAATAAGTCTAATCCATGTTGACTTAATTTTTGCATATGGTGATAGGTACGGGTCCAGTTTCATTCTTCTGCATATGAATAGCCAGTTATCCCAGTGTCATTTATTGAATAGGGAGTCCTTTTCCCATTGTTTATTTGTTCTGTGTTAATATGGTATATTACATTGGTTGATTTCAAAGCTTGCATTCCTAGAATAAATCCCACTTACCCATGGTGTATAATCCTTTTTATACGTTTCTGGATGCCATTTGCTAGTATTTTGTTGAGGATTTTGTATCTATGTTCCTAAGAGATACTGGTCTGTAGTTTTCTTGTGATCTTTATCTGGTTTTTGTATCAAGGTAATGTTAGCTTCTAAGTGGGCAATATTCCCACCTCTTCTTTTTGGAAGAGTTTGTGAGTAATTGGTATTAATTCTTCCTTAAATGTTTTATAGAATTCACCAGTGAAGCCAGCTGGCCCTGGGCTTGTCTTTGTGAATCATTTGATTACTTAGTCTTTTTACTTGTTACAGGCATGTTCAGTTTTTAAATTTCTTCCTAGTCAGTTTTGATTGTTTGTGTCATTCTAGCAATTGGTCCTATGTTATCTAATATGTTGGTCTACAATTGTTCTTAGTATTTCTTTATAATCTTTCTTACTTTTGTAAGGTCAGTAATGATGTCCCCTCTTTCACTCTTGATTTTAGAAATTTGAGGCTTTTTTCTCTTTTTTCTTGGACATTCTAAAGGTTTGACAATTTAGTTGATCTTTTCAAAGAACCAATTTTTAGTTTTGTTGATTTTTCTTTATTATCTTTCCATTCTCTATTTCATTTCTTACTGTTCTATTCTTTATTATTTCCTTTTATCTGCTTATGTTGGGTTCAATTTACTCTTTTTTCCAATTTTTTGTTTTATTTATTTATTTATTTATTTTTGAGATGGAGTTTTGCTCTTGTTGCCCAGGCTGGAGTGCAATGGTGTGATCTCGGCTCACTGCAACCTCTGCCTCCCAGGTTCAAGCGATTCTCCTGCCTCAGCCTCCCAAGTAGCTGGGATTACAGGCGTAAGCCACCACATCCAGCCTTTTTCCAATTTTTTAAAGTGGAAGTTTATGTTATTGATTCAAGATCTTTTTTCTTTTTTAATATAGGCACCTATAGCTATACATTTTTATATAAGCACTACTTCAGTGTATGCCATATGTTTTGGTATGTTGTATTTTCATTTTCACTCATCTTATTTTCTGACTTCTCCTGTGATTTCTTCTTTGACCTATTGGTTATTTAAGGTTTTGTTGTTTAATTTTCTTATATTTGTGACTTGCCCAAATTTCTTCTGTTGTTAATTTTTAATTTATTTATTTTTCCCAAATTACTTTCTAATTTACTTCTTTCAATAAATCCTAAATTTTTTTTCAAAGTAAAGATACTTTGCTGTTAATCATTTTAAATCTATTAAGGCTTATATTATGGCCTAGCATCGAGTCTATTGTGGAGAATGTTCCACATGTACTATAGAAGAATGTAATTCTCTTGTTGTTGGGTGGAGTGTTTTATACATGTCTGTGAGGTCTAGTTGGTTTGAGTGCTGTTCAAGTCTTCTATATCCATGTTGATTTTCCACCTAGTTGTTTCATCCATTACTGAAAGTCGACTATTGAAGTCTCAATATTATTGCTGAATTGTCTATGTCTGCCTTCAGTTCTGTCCGTTTTTGCTTCATGTAGTTTTGGCTCTGTTGTTAGGTTCTCATGTGTTTATCATTGTTTCATCTTCTTGATGGACTGTTTTATAATTGTAAAATATCCCTCTTTGTCTCTGGTAACAATTTTTGTCTTAAAGTCCATTTTGTCTGCTATTGGTATGCCACTCTAGCTCTCATGCTTGCCGTTTGCATGGGATTTCCTTTTTTGTCCTTTTCCTTTTAAACTTTTTGTATCTTTGAAACTAAAATGTGTCTCCTGTTGACAACACATAGTTGGATCTTGTTTTGTTGTTTTTATAGTTTCACAATATCCGCCTTTTGATTATTTAATCCATTCTCATATGATGTTATTATTGATATGCCTGGATTTACATCTACCATTTTGCCATATACATGTGTGTGTGTTTGTGTGTGTGTACATGCACAAAAAATACAAAGAGGAACAAAATTGTCATTATATGTATGTGTGTGACTATTTTGTTCCTCTGTTCCTCCTTTATTTGAAAATTTATTTTTGTAAATGATCTGTGGTAGAGGTTGAAGTGCAGGTAGTTAGCTAACTATGCTACCACTCTTTTTAAAAATTGTCCTTTTCTACTGAATTGCAATACCTCTGTATTATATATATTATTCCCATACATAGTTTGATATATTTATGAATTTTTTTGTTGTTGTTGTTGAGACGAAGTCTGGCTCTGTTGTCCAGGCTGGAGTGCAATGGCACGGCCTCAGTTCACTACAACCTCCGCCTCCCAGGTTCAAGCAATTCTCCTGCTTCAGCCTCCAGAGTAGCTGGGACTACAGGCATGTGCCACCATGCTCAGCTAATTTTTGTATTTTTAGTAGAGATGGGGTTTCACAGTTTTGGCCAGGATGGTTTCAATTTCTTGACCTTGTCATCTGCCAGCCTCGGCCTCCCAAAGTGCTGGGATTATAGGCGTCAGCCACCACACGCAGCCTTTGTTTATGAAATTGCTATTATGTTCTACTCATGTATCAGTCTTCTCAGTGTCAGTATCTGTTGTTTTATCTCAGTGATTTAATGATAAATTTCAATACCTGGTATAGTAAGTTCCTCTTTATTTTCCTTCTTTTCAAATGATTGTTCATGTGAGTTTTGACATTCAAAAGAAAATACTATTTGTAATCCTTTTAAAACCTCACAAAATGCGTGTGTACATGTACATACACATACACATACATATACATATGCATACATTTACCATCTAGTAGCGATACGTGAGAATCTAGGCAATTCATTTAAAGTAAAAATTCATAAATAGTAATACTGCACATTAAAATGAAACACAACAGGATGATTTATGTTACTTTTACCTAATTATTGTTTTCTTTACAGAGTGTATACTATGGAAAGCAGCGCCATCAAGATATTAAAAGAGAGAGTGATTTCACGAAAAAGTGACCTTACTCGTGCTTTCCAACTTCAAGACCACAGAAAATCAGGTAACAAATTTCTATAACATTTACAATTTCTTGGCTGGGCGTGGTGGCTCAAGCCTGTAATCCCAGCATTTTGGGAGGCCGAGACGGGCAGATCACGAGGTCAGGAGATCGAGACCATCCTGGCTAACACAGTGAAACCCCGTCTCTACTAAAAAATACAAAAAAAACTTAGCCGGGCGAGGTGGTGGGCGCCTGTAGTCCCAGCTACTCGGGAGGCTGAGGCAGGAGAATGGCGTAAACCCGGGAGGCGGAGCTTGCAGTGAGCTGAGATCCTGGCACTGCACCTCAGCCTGGACTCCATCTCAAAAAAAAAAAAAAAAAAAAAAAACTTTACAATTTCTTAACACAGCAAGTTACATACAGATCACTTTTCATTTTCTTTGCTTCCTTAGGATTTCAGTTCTCCATTTTTACTAAGAAGGAAGAATAGAGATAAAAATAAAATATCCATTATTTGCTCAAAAAAGTCTTATTTCTCCCTTTTAGCAAGCTATTTTCAACTTGGAAAACTAACAACCCTGAATTAAACTTCTTTTTTTTTTTTTTTTTTGAGACAGAGTCTTGTTCTGTTGCCCAGGCTGGAGTATAGTGGTGCAATCTCAGCTCACTGCAACCTCTGCCTCCTGGGTTCAAGCAATTCTCCTGCCTCAGCCTCCTGAATAGCTAGGATTATAGGCACGTGCCACCACAACGAGCTAATTTTTGTATTTTTAGTAGAGACATAGTTTCACCATGTTGTTCAGGCTGGTCTTGAACTCCTGACCTCATGATCCATCCACCTTGGCCTTCCAATCCCTTCACGACTGGGATTACAGGCGTGAGCCACCCGGCCCCAAACCTCTATTCTGATAATATGCTAGACTAGACATTCTGGAGGGCCTTCCCGTTAACAAACAGCTAGATTTTGGAGGATGTAGAATGTTAATGCGTTTACCAGCCTCACAGTAACGTCAATCTTCCAGCTGCATCTTCACTTTCCATGAAAGATGATTTGAAACCACATGTGGGAGCATGGAGCAACAAGAAAGCACAAAAGGCTAGATTGTCCTGGGGCCCAATGCTGATATTGGTATAGCAATCAATTCTGAGACTAAATTATAATATAGTAGAAAGATGGAAAAGCTGAATTTGAGACTTCCATCATCATGCTTGGACCCTCAAAGTGGCTAAAGTTGTCCTAAGTCTGTAATGCTCCCTGACTCCTGGCAAGCAAATGCAAATTTATCTTTGAGGGAAGCATCCCTAATTTGGGCCACTCGTGTATCCAGAGATTAAGATCCACTCACATGAGCTCACAATCAAAAATTACCAAACAAACAAGGATACAAACTACCAGGAGTGAGAGTCAGCAGAAACAACAGTTAGTTCCCTGAGGACATCAAATATTGGAATTATCAAATAAATATGTTTAAAGGAAATATGGAATCAGAAACATGCATTTGGGAATGATTTGAAGAAAAACCAAATAGATAGAAAATATACTTTAAAAAAGAAAAAGTGGCCAGGCGCGGTAGCTCACGCCTGTAATCCCACCACTTTGGGAGGCCAAGGCGGGCGTATCACAAGGTCAGGAGACGGAGATCATCCTGGCTAACATGGTGAAACCACGTCTCTACTAAAAATAGAAAATATAGCTGAGCGTGATGTCAGGCGCCTGTAGTCCCAGCTACTCGGGAGGCTGAGGTAGGAGAATGGTGTGAACCTGGGAGGCGGAGCTTGCAGTGAGCGGAGATCGCGTCACTGCACTCCAGCCTGGGCGACAGAGCAAGACTCCGTCTCACCAAAAAAAAAAAAAAAAAAAAAAGGGGGGAAGAAAAAGAAGAAAAAGCATAATGGATGGGTTACATGGAAGATTAGACACTATTCAAGAAAGAATTAGGTTACGAGTTATAAATAAGCCAGGCGCAGCAGCTCACGCCTGTAATCCCAGTACTTTGGGAGATTGAGGTGGGTGGATCACATGAGGTCAGGAGTTTGAAACCAGTCTGGCCAACATGGTGAAACCCCACCTCTACTAAAAATACAAAAAAAAAAAAAAAAAAAGAAAAAAAATTAGGCGGCCATGGTGGCAGGCGCCTGTAATCCCAATTACTTGAGAGGCTGAGACAGGAGAATTGCTTGAACCCAGGACAGGGAGGTTGCAGTGACCCAAGACTGCACCATTGCACTCCAGCCTGGGTGACAAGAGTGAAACTCTGTCTCAAACAAACAAAAAGTTATGAACAGTAAAATGAGAAGTTTAACATACACCTACCCAAGGTACTGGGAGGAGAGAATAGAATGTAAGAGACCATATATTTGACATGGTAATGGCTGAGACATTTCCAGAATTGATAAAAGACTCAAATTCATAAAGAGGAACAGTAATTCTCATGTACAATAAATAAAGTTAAATCCACACCTACACACATTTGTTGTGAAACTCCAGAGCACCAGTAGCAAAGAAAAAACCTTTAAAAAGCAGGCAGAGAGGAAACAACATATTGCTACAAAGAGATAACAATTAGACTGATAGATTTCTCAACAGTTGCAAAATTAGACCATAGAATCATATACACAAAACATTGGAAGTTAAATTTAGAAAAAGATATACCATGAAAACACTAACAAAAACAAAACTAAAACAGCTTTATGAGTATCAGGCAAAGTAGACTCTAAGGAGGTATATATTACTAGAAATAAAAAAGGACGTTTCATAATGATAAAATATTATGCCAATTGAATCCATTCTAAATGTGTATGTACTTACTCATATAGCTTCAAAACTATTCAGAACAAAAATTGACAGAATAAAAAGTAGAAGTAGAAAAATCTACCACGATAGAGGGAGGTTTTAATACTCCTCTCTCAGGAACTAAAAGAACAGATGAAAGATTAGCAGACTTTTTTTTTTTTTTTTGAGATGGAGTCTTGCTCTATCGCCCAGGCTGGAGTGCAGTGGCGCGATCTTGGCTCACTGGAACCTCCACCTCCCAGGTTCAAGAGATTCTCCTGTCTCAGCCTCCCCAGTAGCTGGGACTACAGGCGTGTGCCACCACACCCAGCTAATTTTTTGTATTTTTAGTAGGGAGGGGGTTTCACCGTGTTAACCAGAATGGTGTTGATCTCCTGACCTCATGATCTACCTGCTTTGGCCTCCCAAAGTGCTGGGATTAGAGGCGTGAGCCACCGCGCCCACCCAACCAGCAAACTTTTTTCTTAAAAGACTAGGCCAGGCATGGTGGCTCACACCTGTAATCCCAGCACTTTGGGAGGTAGAGGCAGGCAGATCACTTGAGGTCAGGAGTTCAAGACCAGCCTGGCCAACATGGTGAAACTCCATCTCTACTAAAAGTACAAAAAATTAGCCAGGTATGGTGGCAGGCACCTGTAATCCCAGCTACTCAGGAGGCTGAGGCAGGAGAATTGCTTGAACCCAGGAGGCGGAGGTTGCAGTGAGCTGAGATGGCACCACTGCACTCCAGCCTGGGTGACAAGAGCCAGACTCCTTCTCAAAAAAAATAAATAAGCATGCCTTACTTTGTTAATCAGAAAAAGGAAAAAAAAATCTAACACCTAAAGTCTGATTTCTTACAGGTGACAGGAAGGACACGATCTGTGGAATACTGAAGATATTCTTGAGTTATTTCTTCTTCAGGGCTGCGGGGCCTGGGAGGATAAATTATGAGGGAGAGCAGCTGGCCCAATGCTGCCCTGGCTCTCCCAAGGAGGTTGCATTCTTTAAAATCATATTTTAACACATCATTTGGGCTTTGTTGTTGTTGTTGTTAGGAAAACTTTCTTTAAGCCAGTGGGCTTTTTGCATGGAGAACATTTTGGGGCTGAACTTACCATGGAGATCCCTGAGTTCGAATCTGGTAAACATAGACAAAAATGGAAACGTTGAATACATGTCCAGCTTCCAGAATATCCACATTGAAAAGCCAGTACAAGAGGCAAGTGAAACATAGCCCCAGCTAAAACCTGGCCAGGGTGAAACATAACTTAGTCCTTTGAAAAGCTGGGAGTGGCCAGGCATGGTGGCTCACGCCTGTAATCCCAGCACTTTCAGAGGCCGAGGTGGGCAGATCACAAGGTCAGGAGTTCGAGACCAGCCTGACCAACATGGTGAAACCCCGTCTCTACTAAAAATACAAAAGTCATTTTGTATTTTTGTATACAAAATACAAAAATTTTGGTGTGGTGGCATGCACCTGTAATCCCAGCTATTCAAGAGGCTGAGGCAGGAGAATTGCTTGAACCCGGGAGGCAGAGGTTGCAGTGAGCCGGGATCGCACCACTGCACTCCGGCCTGGGTGACAGAGCAAGACTCTGTCTCAAAAAAAGAAAAGCTGAGAGCGGGATAATCTAATAGATGGAGTGGCAGTCTTAGGAAAACCCGAAGGGGAATCTCCCAGGTACGCTGTGGTCTGTTCAGCAAATTTGTGTGTTCCCAGGATAAGCAAAAAGAAAAAAAGAAGAAAAGGCTTCCACAAGCAAGTACACATCAAATACTGGATTTTTTTAAAGTGCTGTCTAGCAGAAAGGGAGATATGACATCCATGCTTTTTGTTTGTTTGTTTTTTGAGGCGGAGTCTCGCTCTGTTGCCCAGGCTGGAGTGCAGTGATGCAATCTCGGCTCACTGCAACCTCTGCCTCCCAGGCTCAAGCGACTCTCCTGCCTCAACCTCCCAGGTAGCTGAGATTACAGGCGCCTGCCACCATACCCAGCTAATTTTTATATTTTTAGTGGAGATGGGGTTTCACCATGTTGACCAGGCTGGTCTTGAACTCTTGACTTCAAGTGATCTGCCCACCTCAGCCTCTCAAAGTGCTGGGATTACAGGCGTGAGCCCCTTTGCCTGGCCTGACATCCATGCTTTTATACAACATACCATTTCGAATACTTAATGTATTGCTTGTTAAGCGTGAGTGTACAGTCTTGCTGACATGACCCAGAATATGTCTGAAAGATTTTTGAATCTTTTCTTAGAATATGAATATCGGGGAGATTTATCAGATCCCCATACTTATTAGTTAACAATTCATCAGCAGTTAAATATGACATTGAGCCGAAAGGGAGCTGGTTGGAGCTAGGACTTGGGTGATCATTTGCAGCGAAGATGAGACGTTAAGGGCAGAGAGCAGGGAAGTAAAAGTCGGTTAGAGACTAAAATATCCCCAGGAAGGAGGCTTTTGACTTCACTTCAGAGGCAGTTTACCATGGTGACTAAGATCACAGGCCAAGCTTGGCTTCAAGCAGCCGCAATTTAAATCCCACTCACCAGCTCTGTTACCCTTGGCAAAGTTCCTTTATCTCCCTGTTTTCAAATTTGTAAAATGGACATAATAGTTCTGTTCTTGTTCCTTCTTGTTGTAGAGGACCAAATGAAATAATCCAATAAACTTCTCTGTAAATGGTGCCTGTGTTAATTACTGCTGCCTTACTCATTTTGGCCCTGTCCCCTGAGGATCACAGACTGAATGAAGAGGGTGGGGCCTCCAAGGGAAGGCTGGCCTTCTCAAATTTCTGTCTAAATCACATAATTTGAATTGTTGATGATGTTTTCTGTTTGTTACATTTGCTAAAAGCGATCTGTGTCATGAATTCGATATGTTCTAACACTTAGAAAATCTTTATTTTAGGCTCATTCTACTCTAGTTGAAACTCTGTACAGATACCGATCTGACCTGGAAATCATATTTAATGCCATTGACACTGATCACTCAGGTAAATAAATGAACTTTGATGAGTTCATTTAAAAAGCGTATTTGTGTGTGTGTGTGTGTGTGTGTATATATTGGAGATACAAAGTGAGTACACTTTGATTGAGCCCTATAATGAATATGGTTTGACACCTTCATTGGTAAGATCATTGGTAAGATGGGGCCGGGCCTTGCTTATGCATACTGTTAAATGAAAATTGTAGGAGCCCATTGTTTTGGACTAAGCTCCTTCACCAGGCCCCAACAGACTAGACTAAAAGTCAAAATGCGGTAGTAATAGTAGAAAGCAAAGGCTAATCTTTTTCTCTGAAATCAGAACTCTGATTTTATCTATTTCGTTCTTCATCTAACATGATGAAACTTGAGGGGAAAAACAAACTCATTTAATATTATTGTTATTTCAGTTTGGCTGCAGACTCTGTATTCAAGACCATAGAGTCCTACAGAAGCCTATGTAGCCATCAGTCAAAGTGGAATAACTCTTTTTATAAATCACCAGCACAAATGAAAAGATGATTTACTATCCATTTCAGTATCTTAGTTACTCATGGCCATAAAAATCATTGCTAGAAATCTGATTCTGTTTTGGGGACTAAGGGCTATAAAAATTCATTTTCTGTTTTTTTGTTTTTTTTTTTTTCTTTTTTTGAGACAGAGTTTTGCTCTTGTTGCCCAGGTTGGAGTGCAGTGGCGCGATCTCGGGTCATTGCAACCTCCACCTCCCAGGTTCAAGCGATTCTCCTGCCTCAGCCTCCTGAGTAGCTGGGATTACAGGCATGCGCTACTACACCCGGCTAATTTTTATTTTTAGTAGAGACGGGGTTTCTCCATGTTGGTCAGGCTGTTCTTGAACTCCTGACCTCAGGTGATCTGCCCACCTCAGCCTCCCAAAGTGCTGGGATTACAGGCGTGGGCCATCGCGCCCAGCCTTCTGCCTTTAGCTTTGATGCACAATTACTTATTTTCAAATTTTTAGAAACTCATCAGATAATCCCCTACTGCAGAGACCTTTGAACACCAAGAAAAATCAATGATCAACACATTAAAGTAAATTATCGCCTATGAAAAAGGCAGCACCATTGTTTGTGATCCTCTTATTGACTCCCAGGGTATCTTCTCCCTCTGCTTTGATGTCACCCTCCTCTCTGCCCTCCTTCCATGCACCTCACCTTTCTATTTTAGGTCTTGTAATTTCTATACCACATTTAGTCCCATAGTCCACAACCCCGTCCCCATTTCTTCACTGTTTGCTCATTCTGGCTTTACAGTAAGTTCAGGATCCCTTGGTAGTTGAAAGTGACATATTGTTTCTTACATTTATGATCTTACTCTTCCATATCCTTCAGTATCTTCAAGGTCAGGCATTTTAGTGAGTTTCTAATTGGGACTATTTAATCAGTGTGGCTTCCCCAACCCTTGCCTTAGGTGTGTCTTAAAATGAACACTCACAACCTTCTCCTATATTCTTTTAGGCCTGATCTCCATGGAAGAATTTCGTGCCATGTGGAAACTTTTTAGTGCTCACTACAATGTTCTTATTGATGATTCCCAAGTCAATAAGCTTGCCAACCTAATGGACTTGAACAAAGATGGAAGCATTGACTTTAATGAGTTTTTAAAGGCTTTCTATGTAGTGCATAGATATGAGGACTTGATGAAACCTAATGTCACCAACCTTGGCTAAACACAAATGAGAGCTTCCCTCAGGCTCCCTGTAAACAGCTAGGCCCAAATCACAAGTATAGTCCTTTCCAATACCCCTGAAATTCACAGTCAGTAGCAGAGAAAAGCAGATCCCAATTCATCCCACAAACAGACACATAGTATGGGTTTTGGAAGTCCCTAGCAAGCTGTTAATGGTAAGATTAGGTATATTGCCAGTGAGAAACTGGGTTTGAACCTAATGGTGTTCTCCTGAGTGCCACCTAACCAGGAGGCCAGAGCGGTTTGAAAACATCCTGAAAGGAACTCACACAGCACAAAAGAAAACTACTAAGCACGACATCTGTGAGTGACAGAGGGAGAGAGGAGGAATACCACGTTATTCATGGAATAAAGTCTTTCCATCTTTAAACTGTGATCTTCTTTGGAGATTTTATAAGCCAGTGATCCTCAATTAAGGGATCCACCCTTCAGGGATGAGAGCCATATTGGATTCTTGGGGGGAATCTGTGGGAGTGTATTGTTTGAAAAAGCATATTGTGTGTGTGTGTGTGTGTATGTTGGAGATACAAGTGAATACACTTGAATTGAGCCCTATAATGAATATGGTTTGGCACCTTCATTGGTAAGATGGGGCCTTGCTTATGCATACTGTTAAATGAAAATTGCAGGAGCCCATTGTTTTGGACTAAGCTCCTTCACCAGGCCCTGATAGACTAGACTAAAAGTCAAAATGGGGTCACCCATGCTGAGGTCCTATGTCACCTCAAGCCAGCTTCAATTGACATCATAATGAAGTTCCCTCTGCCTTACAACAAAAAGTAACCTGATGTTAACCAATCAATGATTTATTATTTCCCTGCTGTCTTACAAGGAAAGTAACTTTGAAACAACAAGTCTGCTTTTTGTCCTTTGGTTCTGCTTTCTTCAATTTTTCTCTGTCTATAAAACCAACCTCCTCTGCTCAGCTTATCAGAACACTTTATTTTTATGGAAGGAAGTGTTGACTGATTCTAGAATCACAAACAAAGCCAATTAAGATCTTTAAATGTTATATTTTGACCAATCTGGTGACCATAAAAGAGACCATAAGGAGACTACTAATACTCTTAAGGGCCTCTTAAGGAATGGAGGAGAGGGGCTGCTGACCCCTTTCAGGTCCCCTGTCTTCCTCACAGAGTCCTGGGTGTTGTAAATAAGTTCCTTTTGGGCCAGACTCTGCTGTTTTTGCATTGAGACCCCTGAATCTTTTGACTTTCAAATCCAAGGTAAATTGCCATGAGTGAGCATTTGACTTTGGGGTACTGCTATGATTTGAATATGGTGTATCTCCTCTGAAACTTATGTAAAAATGTTATTGCCATTTTGGCCATGTTGGGAGGTGGGGTCTTTAAGAAGTGATTAGGTCTTTAAGAGGGATTAGTGCCTTTCTCATGGGAACAAGTTAGTGATTGAAGAAGTTCAGCCCCCTTTTCTTTGGTGTGTGAGTGCTCTCTCTCGCCTGCTCCTTTCACTTTTCCACCATGCTATAAAACAGCATGAGGGCCTCACTGGATGCAGCCACCCAATCTTGGACTTCCCAGCCTCCAGAACCATGAGCTAAATAAACCTCCATTCTTTATAAATTACCCAGTTGCAGGTATTCTGTTATAGCAACACAAAACAGACTAAAACAAATACCAAGGGTTTGTGCTATAAGAGGACACATGGCTTTTGGGTTTGCAGTGGATGATGAGTCACTGGCAAGGGCTGCAGTTTTAAAGGTAACTGACAGTAGTTGCAGTAACTGACTGTTACTGTAGGAGTGAGCCTGGCTTTCAGAATTCACAGCTATCTATCCACTTTATGTCTTCTCTTCTTGTGTGCTGAGGTAAGAAAAATCATTAGCTAAGTTAAAGGGATTTCAGAGCCAAAACCAACTTGGCTCTGAGAGACCCAAGTTCCAACATAAAAATAGGATCCTTAATTTCTAAATAACTGAGTACTCTTGGCTTTAGGGTGCCCCTTTGTTAGTGGTTCTTTCCCTCCCATGGACAGCTATAGGTTTCCTATTTGTCATGTTTTTGTGTCCTGAGAATTTGGTCAACCAACCAAAAGGTTGGGAGTTGCCAAGAATATGCTAGACAGAAATGTGGGTTGCACCCTATTTGTGACTAGCATACTGACTGTTATGTCTAAATCCTTCTTTCTTTTGGCTGTCTTTAGTAGTCTGGATTTTGATCTAGAAAGATTAATAAGAAACATAATGGACACCCCAAGTTCTAATGCATGCAAATATAGTCCCCCTTTAGGGACTCCAGACAGCTATGTATTCAAACATTATGGTCCATTCTTGTGCATGTTTTTAAACCTATGGGCAGATTATACCAAAGACGTGGCCAGGCACAGTGGCTCATGCCTGTAATCCCAGCACTGTGGGAGGCCGAGACAGGTGGATCACTTGAGGTTAAGAGTTCGAGACAGCCTGACCAACATGGTGAAACCCTGTCTCTACTAAAAATACAAAATTAGCCCAGCATGGTGGTATGCACCTGTAATCCCAGCTGCTCAGGAGGCTGAGGCAGGAGAATCACTTGAACCCAGGAGGCAGAGGTTGCAGTGAGCCAAGATCGCATCATTGCACTCCAGCCTGGGCAACAAGAGTGAAACTCCGTCTCAAAAAAAACAAAAACAAAAAAAGATTATACCAAGGACCATTTGGAGTTCCAATGGCCTTTATGTGGACTGTTCAAACTTCCTAAGGCTGTTTTTATTATTTAATTTTTTTAATTTTTTTTTTTTTTTGAGACGGAGTCTCGCTCTGTTGCCCAGGCTGGAGTGCAGTGGCCGGATCTCGGCTCACTGCAAGCTCCGCCTCCCGGGTTTACGCCATTCTCCTGCCTCAGCCTCTCAAATAGCTGGGACTACAGGCGCCCGCCACCTCGCCCGGCTAGTTTTTTGTATTTTTTAGTAGAGATGGGGTTTCACTGTGTTAGCCAGGATGGTCTCGATCTCCTGACCTCGTGATCCACCCACATCGGCCTCCCAAAGTGCTGGGATTACAGGCTTGAGCCACCGCGCCCGGCCTAAATTTTTTTTTTTCAGAGGGAGTCTCACTTTGTCGCCCAGGCTAGAGTGCAATGGCGCAATCTCGGCTCGCTGCAACCTCTGCCTCCCGGGTTCAAGCAATTCTCCTGCCTCAGCTTCCCGAGTAGCTAGGATTACAGGCATGCACCACCATGCCTGGCTGATTTGTATCTTTAGTAGAGACGAGGTTTCACCGTGTTGGCCAAGCTGTTCTCGAACTCCTGACCTCGTGATCCACCCACCTCAGCCTCCCAAAGTGCTGGGATTACAGGCGTGAGCCACCACGCCCGACCTGTTTTTAGTCTTAGAACTAAATTAGAAGACTGTAGCATAGGGTTAAAGTCTGAATGGGATGTATATAATTGATTAGCATGTAGAGGCTTCTAAGCTCTCTTTCTCTCTGTCCTCCCCTGCCTACTTAGAATCTGCTGACATTTTTGCTTGGTTACCTGCCCAGGATTCCAAAATAGCCTTTTTAAAAGATTCATTGCAAAGAGCTAATGAAAGGCTAGAAATGGAAGATGTCCGCCACACCAAAGATGGTAAAACTGATGTAACTCCTACTGCTCCTCTCTATCCCACTTTGCCTGAATATTTAGTCTATTAATACTCTGTCTGAATTGCCTTTCTTCTGTGAAAACAAAACAAAACAGTTAAACAGTTCCCTTGTAGCATAAAACCACCTAAAATTCAGGAGACAATCCTGGAGTGATTTACATTACCTGGATAAAAACAGCTCAGGGCCATAGGTTAAAAATTATGCAAACCCAGGGAAGACCTTTAAAAGTTTTCTGAAGAATTCAGTCTTTTTTTTTTGAGATGGAGTCTTGCTCTTGTCGCTCGGGCTAGAGTGCAGTGGCATGATCTCGGCTCACTGCAACCTCCGCCTCCCAGGTTCAAGCGATTCTCCTGCCTCAACCTCCTAAGTGGCTGGGATTACAGGCACACGCCACCACGCCCGGCTAATTTTTGTACTTTTAGTAGAGACGGGGTTTTGCCGTGTAGACCAAGCTAGTCTTGAACTCCTGACCTCAAATGATTTGCCTACCTCGGCCTCCCAAAGTGCTGAGATTACAGTTATGAGCCACCGCGCCCAGCCAGAATTCACAGTCTTAATTATAACTTAAGATCCCGGGATGGGGGCTGGGTGCGGTGGCTCACGCCTGTAATCCCAGCCCTGTGGGAGGCCGAGGCGGGCAGATCACGAGGTCAGGAGATGGAGACCATCCTGGCTAACACGGTGAAAGCCCGTCTCTACTAAAAATACAAAAAAAAAAAGAAAAAAAAGAAAAAAAATTAGCCGGGCGTGGTGGCAGGAACCCGGGAGGCGGAGCTTGCAGTGAGCCGAGATCACGCCACTGCACTCCACCCTGGGCGATAAAGCGAGACTCTGTCTAAAAGAAAAAAAAACTCGCGTGATACCTGATCTACACCAACTAATATACATGTTGGCGGGATCTGAAAAGCCCAAAAATGGATCAAAGAGGCAGAATGGTAGTTTCCTAAGAGTGATATTAGTGACCTGACAAGCCCCACCTGGTCCATTTACGGGTCAGACAAACCCTGAAAGATTTCTAATGACCTTAGGAAAGGTATTTCCAAAGTATTTCAGCTCTATGGCAACCAACAAACTAGAATGACTTGTGGGCCTGCCCCAGGGCATTCCAATAAGCAACCCCTAAAACGGCAGTTTCGAAAAAATAGTTGTCATTTGTGCAAATGATCAAAACATTGAAAAAGGGAGTGCTCCCAAAGAATTTGAGAGAAGCACCTAAAAACAGGCTGCCTACCTCTGATCACCTCCATGTTAACCAGCAAGACTGACCGGCCTCCGAAGACAGCTCTGGTAAGTTTCCACTGGTTATTTTTTGCCCTGTTTGTTAAACAGCTCTGCCCTGAAGGCAGTGATCTAAGTAAGGAACAAGATTTTGAAATTCTTTCTAAAAGAAATTTATATCTGTAAAGAAAATCTCCATTTGTAAGGGTATCTCCCTCTCTGCACCTAAACCATTAGAAACCTTTACAATGAGAAAGGCATTGGCTTAAAAGCTTGCATTTCAACCTTTACCTTTGTTTAAGGTGCTTTTCCTGTCCATCTTGTCTTAACTGGGCCTTTAAGCCCTTCTTTATCTTGGCAAATAATGGTGTTTGTATCTAAGTTCTGTGCCTTTGCCGGGCACGGTGGCTCAAGCCTGTAATCCCAGCACTTTGGGAGGCCGAGACGGGCGGATCACGAGGTCAGGAGATCGAGACCATCCTGACTAACGCGGTGAAACCCCGTCTCTACCAAAAAAAAAACACAAAAAACTAGCCGGGCGAGGTGGCGGGCGCCTGTAGTCCCAGCTACTCGGGAGGCCCAGGCAGGAGAATGCCGTAAACCCGGGAGGCGGAGCTTGCAGTGAGCTGAGATCCGGCCACTGCACTCCAGCCTGGGCGACAGAGCGAGACTCCGTCTCAAAAAAAAAAAAAAAAAAAAAAAAAAAAAAAAAAAAAAAAAGGTTCTGTGCCTTTGAGATGTAAATTTTCTACCTTGTTTCACTTAAGAGTCATCCCTTTGGAAGCACAAACTTGCGGTTGTCTGGCTAACAATTGCTCAGGGCAATGGAATGATGGTCTGAAGGGGGAAGAGAAAAACTATTTCAAAGTTGGCAAATGAATTTTTTTTTTTTTTTCCTCAGATGGAGTCTTCCTCTGTCCCCCAGGCTGGAGTGCAGTGGCACGATCTCGGCTCACTGCAAGCTCCGCCTCCCGGGTTGGTTCACGCCATTCTCCTGCCTCAGCCTCCCGAGTAGGTGGGACTACAGGCGCCCGCCACCACGCCCGGCTAATTTTTTTTTTTTTTTTTTAGTAGAGACGGGGGTTTCACAGTATTAGCCGGGATGGTCTTGATCTCCTGACCTCGTGTTCCACCCGCCTCGGGCTCCCAAAGTGCTGGGATTACAGGCGTGAGCCACCGCGCCCGGCCCGGCAAATGAATCTTAATGAAAGCAATAAAATCTGCTTCTTTCTGTGTATATATTTGTAAATTTATGTGTTATGTGTATCTGATATTTTTATAACAAAATACATAAAAGAGCTCTATTTAATTGGTTTAATAAGTGTTTAAAGTCATTAATTTATAAAGCAAGCATATTTTTCCTCTAGATTTACTAGTCAAACAAGCGTATTACCTCCTACATGTATAATAAAGCTACAAAGCCAACCAAAGAGCAAAATACATGAAAAAAAATCTTGATACCTGTCAGTCATGGTGATACAGAAGGGCTGGGCTCCTGGCTAAACCCCACCCACAAGCCTGGAACTTCGGCCCTAAGTGAAAACAGCTGACCCCGTTTTTCCACCCAAATGTTGCCATTTTTGGCCTGCCCTGTCCCTATCCTGTGCTGATAAAAGACTTCAGCTGGCAGAGCAACACAAGTGGCTGAGTGTCAAAGATACAAGCAGTTGAGTGGCAAGCAGAGCAGCAATGCACATCAGAGACCATGGATAGACACGGCTAACTTCAGACGGTGCGGCTTCGGAGAGGAGCCCAGCCTGAGACCGCTGGGCTTCAAGGAAAGATCACCTTCCCATCCCCTTTCCAGCCTCCCTTTCTGCTGAGAGCCACCCACCGCTCAATAAAGTCTGCATTCATCACCTTTTAAACAGTTCACGTGGCCTGATTCTTCCTGGACTCCAGATAAGAACCCAGGTTCCGAGAGAGCAGGGTTTGCCACCCTGACCCTCTAGTGACCTGGTTGGCACTTGGCCATCCCCGGATGGCAAAGCTGAAAGAGCATTGGTTGTAAAACATGCTTGGAGGCTGCTGCAGGGCCCACAGAGAGCCTGCTCCCACCAGAGAAGAGCGACCAGTCGGTCCCAGGATTCATTTGCTCTGATTCTTGCACTCACTCGCTTGCACCCTCCCTCCTGCGAAGAGTAGCTAGTGGTGGGCTGAGTGAAATGAGCCACTTCAGTTACAAAGGAGTTCAAGAGAACTATCCCGTCTCAATGGGAAGGGAAAAAAGCAGGGTGGAAGAACCATGTTTAACCTGTTAGTCTTTTTGCTTTTGTAATACTTTAGTTTCCTGATTTTTTTTGAAAAATAACTTGAGATGATGGCTAGCTTTGCTTAATGAACAACTCAAGCATAATTGTTAAAAATGAGTAAATTAGGTGTATGTAAATGGATACAAATTGATAAATGAGCTTTTCAGTTTTGAAAACCTTTTATAGTAACAAAGTCCTATTATGATTAAGTAATAAGTAATAGATATTCATGAAAGGTCTCAGTTATTTCCAATTAAGTTAGATTACGGAAACGTTAATTTGAACATAACTTTAAATTTATTTTTGGCTTCTTAAATTTTATAGGAAGACTAAATATGGCTGGGTATGGTGGCTCACACCTGTAATTCCAGCACTTTGGGAGGCTGAGGCAGGCTGATCACGAGGTCAGGAATTCCAGATCAGCCTGGACAACATGGTGAAACCCCATCTCTACTAAAAATACAAAAATTTGCCAGGCTTGGTGGTGGGCGCCTGTAATCCCAGCTACTCGGAGGCTGAGGCAGGAGAATTGCTTGAACCTGGGAGATGCAAGTTGCAGTGAGATCGTGCCACTGCACTCCAGCCTGGGTGACAGAGCAAGACTCTGTCTCAAAAAAAAAAAAAAAAAAAAGACTAAATATATTTTAGTCTGTTTAAAGAAAAGCTATGGAAAAATATTTTGGTCTGTTAATATGAAAAACTGTACTTTGAGAAAGTGTATATTTCTAGAAATTATGAAACTTAATTTATAGAATACTGATTCATGATTGCTAAGGATTAAAAATTCTAATAATATAAATAAAACTACTATAAAGGAAACAATTATGCAAACTAAAAGTAAGATGTGTTTTGGTGAGGAAAAAATGAAAAGATACTTTTTTCTTAAAAAGAATAATTTTGTCTAATATGGAGGTTATTTAAATGTTGTTTCAAAATAAGGATTTTGGAAGGAAATAGAAACAAGGTAGGGAGGAACCAGTAAGAGAGATGTGAAGAAAGTTATAAGTATGAAAATGTATGTTTGGCTTAAAAAAAAGTTGGAAAGAGAAAAAGTAGTATTTTTTTGTATGAGGAAGGATTTTTGTGGTCAAAATAAGGGAAAAAGGAAAGTGAATTTTTGTCATAAAGTAGAATGATTGGTTGTTCCGATATGAAAAAGAAGTATAGAACAAAACTGAAGGTTTTAGCAAGTTGTACAAGATTTGAGCAAGTTCTAAGAGGTCTGAGCAAGTTTTAGGTGTGTAAGAGATAAATCCTATGAAAAGAATTTTGTAGGCCAGGTGAGGTGGCTCACACCTGTAATCCCAGCACTTTGGGAGGCTGAGGCGAACAGATCACTTGAGGTCAGGAGTTCGAGACCAGCCTTGCCAACATGGCAAAACCCCATCTCTACTAAAAATTTAAAAATTAGCTGGGCGTGGTGGTGCATGCCTGTAATCCCAGCTACTCGGGAGGCTGAGGCAGGAGAATCGCTTGAACCCGGGAGGCAGAGGCTGCAGTGAGCCGCAACTGCACCATTGCACTCTAGCCTGGGCAACAGAGCAAGACCCCATCTCAAAAAAAAAAGAATTTTATGTGTGATCAAGTTGGCAAAAATTGGAAAAGAATTATTTATAGGGTTTTCTAAAAATTAAACTTTGAGATCAAAAGTACACTAATACAAAACTAAAATTTAATCCCCTGTGTTAAAACAGTGTTTTCTTGGAGTATTCATCTGTTTTTTTTTTCCAGAGATCTTTTTTTGTATTAAATGTGTAAACAGTAGTCCTCATTTTACAAATTCAAAATCAGACAAATGTATGAGGGTGTATAATTGGTATATTTATAAACTGTATCACTCAAAAACCACTGCAGTCACAATCTATATTACATTCAACATTTGCATATTAAATGATACTTACTGCAAAGTAAATACAAAATGAACTCCCATCAGCTTAGTTCAGAACACAGGTAATATAATTTCAGAACAAAGGCAGTTTTTTCAACAACAACAAGAAGAAGAAAAAACAGAAGTCTCCCAAGTACCAATTCACTATTTTGTGGAAAAATACAGAAAGACTAATTATAAGAGTTCCATTCAGGTTTAGTCAGTAAGATATGTTGTGTGTTTTGTTTTTGGAGACAGGCTCTCACTCTGTCATCTGGCCTGGAGTGCAGTGGTGCAATTATAGCTCACTGCAGCCTCGAACTCCTGGGTTCAATGAATCCTTCCACCTCAGCCTCCTAAAGCACTGGGATTACAGACGTGAGACACCACACTCAGTCTAGTAAGATATGTTTTTGTTACTGAAATACAGCTAAAGTTTTAGATTTTAATCACCAAGATAACAGTACTTCTGGTTTACAATTGACCTTAAGATAGTGGATACTAATATATATACATTTTGACATTTTTTTTAAAGTCTTCAAAACTTAAATAATACAATTCTGAAAGGATATATGCCTTGCCATCCATTCAATAAACATGATTTATTTTGATACAGGTCACAAAAGTTCAATTAACCAGAATTCTGTAGCTATTGCCTGCCTGCTAGGGTTCGGTCTTAAGTCTGACTATATCGAAAACAGCAGTTCAGAATTTATTTCATAAAATTAATCCCAAGAGTTGCTGGGTAGCTTTTAAAGTATTTGATTGCTTATAATACAACTCACTAGATAGTCTATACCGGTAGCTTCTGACATCAGAACTATCTGGGGAGCTCTTTAAAAAATACATGGGATCCACACCATAGCTAATTACACTAAGAATCGAGAATGTCTGTATTTTGTAATGTTCCCAGGGGATAATGCTATGCAGCCTAGTGTGGGAAACCCTGACCTGCCACTGAGCTTGTGGTTCTCAATTTTTCAGGTGCATTGGAATCACTGGGGGGAACTTTAAAAACTAAAAGCAAAGCAAAACGAACAGAAAACCAGATGTGCTTCAGTAGATTGAGAGTAGTGTGCAGGAACTAGCATTTGAAACAACCATTGCAGCTGGTCCAAAACAAGTCAGGAACACTGCACTCCCTTTGTCAGATACCACATCACAATGAGTACATTCAGCAAGTTAGGCGACATTGTCCTGCAAGCCCTAATGAATCCTGCCCTAGGCAGTTTGAGCAAGTGTTTGAGGGCAACACTCAGCCTTTTCAAATAAAATATATTTATATTCTTAAATATTAGGTCAAAGTCAACTGAATTGTGAGACCATCATTCATTAAAGAACATAAATGCCCTTTCAAACAATTTAAACTTTCTTTTTTTTTTTTTTTTTTTGAGACAGTCTTGCTCTGTCACCTAGACCAGAGGCCAATGGTGCTGTTTCGACTCACTGCAACCTCTGCCTCCCAGGTTCAAGTGATTCTCCTGCCTCAGCCTCCCGAGTAGCTGGGACTACAGGTGCCTGCCACCACGCCTGGCTAATTTTTGTATTTTTAGTAAAGATAGGGTTTCACTATGTTGGCCAGGCTAGTCTCGAACTCCTGACCTCATGATCTACCTGCCTCGGCCTCCCAAAGTGCTGGGATCACAGGCGTGAGCCACTGTGCCTGGCCACAATTTAAACTTTTAAACAAACCAGTTCTTAGCCCTCAACTTAAATCTAATGCTTTCTCCATCATTAGCCTGATACGTGATCAGAGGTAGTGATTCCAGCTTACCAAAAATGTAATGTGGATTATGGAAGATACACATTCATACATCTTTACAGGCTCTGCACAGTCCCTATGTAATAGAGATTAGAGACCAGTTGGATATTAAATAATACGATAAAACAGCAAATAATACACTCTTGATTTTAAACAATGAAACCTCATAATATTTTCCTCACATAGTAAGTTTCTACATATAGTATCCAGAAAAAATTCTAGAAAACACTAAAGGTATCATGCTACCTCTTTGTGAAACTATTTACTAATTTTTCACCATCTCTGTCATTATAAAGTGGGTCATTGCTATCATCATTCCATTTCAAGAATTTTTTTTTTTTTTTTTTTTTTTTTTTTAGACGGAGTCTCGCTCTGTTGCCCAGGCTGGAGTGCAGTGGCGCAATCTCGGGTCACTGCAAACTCTGCCTCCCGGGTTCACGCCATTCTCCTGCCTCAGCCTCCCAAGTAGCTGGGACTACAGGCGCCCGCCACCACGCCTGGCTAATTTTTTGTATTTTTAGTAGAGACGGGGTTTCACCGAGTTAGCCAGGATTGTCTCGATCTCCTGACCTTGTGATCTGCTCGCCTCGGCCTCCCAAAGTGCTGGGATTACAGGCGTGAGCCACTGCGCCCGGCCTTTTTTTTTTTTTTTTTTGAGACAGAGTTTCGCTCTTGTTGCCCAGGCTGGAGTGCAATGGCGCAATCTTGGCTCATTGCAACCTCTGCCTTCTGGGTTCAAGCAATTCTCCTGACTCAGCCTCCCCAGTAGAGGCATGCGCCACCACGCCCAGCTAATTTTGTATTTTCAGTAGAGAGGGGGTTTCTCCATATTGGTCAGGCTGGTCTGAAACTCCCGACCTCAGGTGATCCACCCGCCTCAGCCTCCCAGAGTGTTGGGATTACCGACATGAGCCACCACACCCAGCCTCAAGAATTTTCTAAAAGCACAGAAACTGTATCTCAGTGTATGATAACTGTTACTATAATAGTATACTGTATTATAAATATACAAGCTCATTTGAGTGTGTGATAGCTCCACCAAATTTAGGAATAGATGTAATCTACTTTGTTTTTGTTGTTGTTGTTGTTTGTTTTTTGAGATGGAGTTTTGCTTTCGTTGCCCAGGCTGGATGGAGTGCAGTGGCACCATCTCGGCTCACTGCAACCTCGACCTCCTGGGTTCAAGCAATTCTCCTGCCTCAGCCTGGCTCAGCCTCCCGAGTAGCTGGGATTACAAGCATGCGCCACCACACCCAGCTAATTTTGTATTTTTAGTAGAAACAGGGTTACACCATGTTAGTCAGGCTGGTCTCGAACTCCTGACCTCAAGTGATCCACCTGCCTCCGCCTCCCAAAGTGATGGGATTACAGGCGTGAGCCACTGTGCCCGGCCTAGATGTACTCTTTGAACCTTCAGAAGCAGTGACAACGGCACTGGTTAGTAGAATCTATCTGGCATCTTGCTCACCTGAACTACACCTGAAGTGCTGTTATTTCCTGTGCGTGCACTTTTCCATTATGTTCTTCACAAGGCTCACCTCTTTTCCAGGGGTAGATGTGATTAAGCAGCTGGCATTTCTTCTTAACTAAGCAGTGAAAAGACAATTACTAAAAATCAGCATTGTATTACCAAAAGGCAAGCCAGTTCATAAAATAAGAACTGGAAAGTTTTAAATCTATATTCATTAAGAAGCTAAAAAATTCATATGAATTTTTAACCACTCAGGGTCTAGACTCAAACCATTTTCCAGTTTATAAATGATTCAAGGTCAAAATAGTACATTTTAAAATTAAATAAAATTTGAAAAACTTACATATAAATATCAAAAAGCAATATGATGTCTACTATTTAGGAAGAAAGACATGGAGACACAGTAATCCTGGAACAAGGATTTCAAGATCTGACATAACGGGATAAGCCACTACCTCAACTTCAGTCTACACTTAAGCCATCTTAATCCAAGTATAGGTAGGAGAAGAAAACACACAAACACAAATGTTCATGTTCACACAAATGTTCATGTCCTTTTAGCTGGTCTGGCAGTTAACTACTTTTCCCTTTCAAACTCCTCTCAGTGCTACAGTTTAAGTGCATTTTTTTTTTTTTTTTTTTTTTTTTTTTTGAGACAGAGTCTTCCTCTGTCACCCAGACTGGAGTGCAGTGGCACAATCTCAGCTCACTACAACCTCTGCCTCCCGGGTTCAAGAGATTCTCCTGCCTCAACCTCCCAAGTAGCTGGGACTACAGGCTGGTACTGCCACGCTTAGCTAATTTTTGTGTTTTTATTAGAGATGGGGGTTTCACCATGTTGTCCAGGCTGGTCTCGAACTCCTGACCTGAAGTGATCTGCCCACCTCAGCCTCCCAAAGTGCTGGGATTACAGGCGTGAGCCACCACGCCTGGCCTGTGCTTTTTTTTTTTAATTTGATATTTTTTTCACAAAGCATCAGCATCTCTTTTCTTATATTCACCAACTCGGCAGGATAGTGTTTAGCCTCAGCAAACGAAGCATTAATAGCTAACATAGAATGACATTCTTTAAATTTTGAAATCTCTTGTTCCAGTGTGTCTGACAATACAACCTGGTTCTGTGTGAGTTCCTGGAGGGTTTGTTTTGATCTGTGTAGATCTGGCAAGTAATGAGAAAGCAATCCTTCTGCCAGTTGCTCAACAGTTTTGTTTTATAGTCAAGTCCTCTATTAACCCTTCATCTGGAGAAGTGTCACTTAAACCCAGCGTGGGCTCCCAGGCCTCCAGGCTGTTGAGTGGCCTTATCAGGGCCCCGACCAGGGACGATGGCCCAAGGACACTCCTGTCCCTCCAGCTAGGAACAGGGAAGGGACCTCATCTGCTTTGTTATTTGTTATTTATTTATTTATTTATTTATTTATTTATTTATTTTGAGACAGTTTCGCTCTTGTTCCCTAGGCTGGAGTGCAATGGCGCAATCTTCGCTTGCTGCAACCTCCACCTCCTGGGTTCAAGCAATTCTCCTGCCTCAGCCTCCTGAGTAGCTGGGATTACAGGTGCGTGCCACCATGCCCAGCTAATTTTTGTATTTTTAATAGAGATGGGGTTTCACCATGTTGGTTAGGCTGGTCTCAAACTCCTGACCTCATGATCCACCTACCTCGGCCTCCCAAAGTGATGGGATTACAGGCATGAGCCACTGCGGCCAGCCCCATTTTTCAGATTTAAGAATACTTTTTTCTTTTAAGCTACCTATAGTTTACAACAATTTGATAAAGTATATTTTTATAAACTAAAATTGAAGGCCAAGGTGGGTGAATCACCTGAAGTCAGGAGTTTGAGACCAGCATGGCCAACATGGCGAAATCCCGTCTCTACTAAAATACAAAAATTAGCTGGGCGTGGTGTCGGGCGCCTGTAATCCCAGCCACTCGGGAGGCTGAGGCAAGAGAATCACTTGAACCTGGGAGGCAGAGGTTGCAGTGAGCCGAGATCATGCCTCTGCACTCCAGCCTGGATGACAGAGAAAGACTCTGTTTAAAAAAAAAAAAAATTGAAGCATTTGCTTTTTCTTCCTACCTTATCCCTCCAGAATTTGGAAACTATTCATGAGTATTCTTATTTTTATGGCAATCTGGTTATTCACATAAGTTCAATAAAAATTTGCTTTCTTTATGACAGGCGACAATTGACAACACTGGTTAAAATACCAAGGCTTTGACTGGAATGTCATATTTGAGAATGTGCATAAAATGCCTGCTTTCAAGGGTTCCCAGCCTTACAATGTGGAAAAAAAGTCACTTCCTGGAAGGCCCAGGAATCTCAAGATATTAAATACTACAGGCAAAGTCTGATGTCTGCCTTAGTTTGGCTTTTTATTATTGAGCGGTTTTCATTTTTATTTTTATTTTATTTTATTTTTGAGACAGAGTCTCGCTCTGTCGCCCAGGCTGGAGTGCAGTGGCGCGATCTCGGCTCACCGCAACTTCCGTCTCCCGGGTTCAAGCAATTCTCCTGTCTCAGTCTCCCAAGTAGCTAGGATTATAGGCACGTGCCACCACGCCCAGCTAATTTTTGTATTTTTTAGTAGAGATGGGGTTTCACCATGTTGGCCAGGTTAGTCTCAAACTCCTGACCTCAGGTGATCCACCCACCTCGGCCTCCCAAAGTGCTGGGATTACAGGTGGGAGCCACTGTGCCTGGCCTATTATTGAGAGGTTTTAAAAAGTCCAATGTGAGACACCTTACAAAATTTCCAACAACTTGTAAAAGAACCTAACTGATTATTCTTGCTGCACTTATATAAAACAACCAGGCCAAGTTTAATGAGAGTAAACTTATTTTGCAAACAGATTAATTTACCTCTGATTACCTTTAGTAGGAATTGAGTGACTGTAGAGAGAAAAGTTATGTTTCAGAAGAACAAATGTAGTACCCCTGTTACTAGATCATAGCCCTGTTCACTGTGTTTGAGTTTTTATTATCCACTTGTAGACTGGACTGGATTCTGAATGGTCGTTTCCTCCAATAACTGACTACAGGACTCCAACTAAGAACAAAAACTGCTCTGTTCCTAAAGCCCTATAAGCTGAAGCTGAACAACTCAATGTAAATTTGGGAAGGGACAAGTCTCATGCCTGATGTGTGGGCCACACAAAGACTTCACCAGAATGACCAATGCCACAACCAGAAACACTGAAACTGCAAACCAGGATGCGAAGCTGCCAACTTCACACTGCGGACAGCTTTCCCGAGACCATCGGAAGAAGGCTCCCTATCCTAAGACTCTTACTCCTCTGAATTTTTCTTTGCTTATTCTTACCTCTTTCACTTGGCAGAATAATGCCGTAGTTAGAATTTCACAATCAGTAGCTTCTGTGGGTCACTTGCAAATGGTCACTCTTTGCTTTAATTTAACCCAGTCATGGGATGCCAGATAATAAAATTGCTGCCTACTGCCATCTGTACAATTGCTAACACTTCTTGTTGCGCAGGGATAAATCCATCAGGTGTTGGAGACTCAGTTGCAAAAATTAACAGGCTACTTTGTTTGTGATGATAGAACCCTCATCTGGCTCCTTCTTTCATCTACTGAATTTTAGTTGGGTTGGTTTATGGGAACCTTGGTTAAGAACCATACTCCAAATTCTTGGTATTATCCTCCTGATAGTTACAATGGTAGTCTCCGTAGCGCACTGTCTCCTCTCAAAAAGTTTTAAATGTTTGAACACAGCCATTTGCCAAGCATGAAATGGTCTCTCATCTGCTGGAATGACAAAAACTCAGAGAAGTGTGTGATCATGAAGATACCATAACCTACGATTGATACGTTGAGACTAGAAACCCAAATGATGGTAAGTGAGAGCAGTGCTGATGCCCTCAGTTTTGGTCACACTCTCACCTAGGGGAGAGCCTGACCAAAAGGGGAGAATTGTTAAACAAAAATCTATAGGAGGCCATTGTTTTCAACTAAGCAACAAAAAGACCAGACTCAAAATCAAAATGGAATCACTCATGCTGAAGTGCCACATCACCAAACCACAAATGAGTTGTTAGCTGGCCTTCCAAAAAATCAGGATAGTGAAACAGCCTAATTTCCCAAATGGGCCAATTTCCATTGATGTGATAATGAAGTTCCCTCTGCCTTTAATCCTTAAAACAAAATGTAATCTGAAACTGGCTGGGCACAGTGGCTCACGCCTGTAATCCCAGCATTTTGGGAGGCCGAGGCAGGTGGATCGCTTGAGGTCAGGAGTTCGAGACCAGCCTGGCCAACACATGGTGAAACCCCATCTCTACTAAAAATACAAAGTTAGGCATGGTGGAGGCACTGTAATCCCAGCTACTCAGGAGGCTGAGGCAGGAGAATCACTTGAACCCAGGAAGCGGAGGTTGCAGTGAGCCAAGATCATGCCACTGCACTCCAGCCTGGGCAAAACTCCATCCCCCGCCAAAAAAAAAAAAAAAAGAAAATGTAATGTGAAGTAACCTGGTATTAACCAATCAATTCCAATCAGTTATTTGTCTAGTGTTCTGTTTCTCTGTTTCTACTTTACAAGGAAAGTAACTTGGAGGAGACCAGTCTGCTTTCATTCTTTGGTTCCGCTTTCTTCAGCTTTTCTCTGTCTATACCAACCTCCTCTGCTCAACTCATTGCAACACTTATTCTAATTTTATGGCATGAAGTATCACCTGATTCTAGAATCACAAAGCCAAGTAAGATCTTTAAATCGTAATGTTGTCATTTCACAATATACATTGTGCCATTTATTCTATTATTCAAATTGTGTATAAAACATAAGAGAATATATGTTTAAAGGAGAGTGTATGTTTCTTTATTTTTGAGACCTTCAAGATCTAGCAATATACCAGATTAACTATCCTGCAACCCTGCCTGCTACACACACCAGAAGTAATGAATAAAATATAACAAACATCTTTTTTAAGTGCACAACTACGCGTGCAGGAAAGTGAAAGAAACTCCTAGGGAGCAGAAAAAAGAGCATAATTAAAACCATAGCAATATGAACACCAGACAGGATTGACTTTAAGGCAAAGAATATCATTAGGGATTAAAAATGGTCATTACTGAATGCTAAAAGGAATAATTCACCAGTAAAATATAATAATAAACATATGCATCTAATAATACAGCTTTAAAATGTGTAATGCAAAACTCAACATAACTACCCAACTAAATTGGTAGAGACAGATTTTTAATATACCTCTCTCAGTAATTGATCATGAAAATTTAAAAAATTCATGTATAGAAGATTTAATAACCCAATTAGTTTACCTAATTGTGTATAAATACGTATATAATTTATACTGTGCATGTATGTGTGTATACACACAGATGCACAATTCTGCAATCGATTTTAGAGAATACACATTATTTTCAAGTACACACGAAGCATTTATAAAAATTAATTATGAATTAGACCAAAAAGACACTATATTCTCTGATCATATGCAATTAAATTATAAAGAAGTATAAAAAGATAACCATATTAATGAATGAGTGAAAAAGGATATAACTCTAGATCTACCAGAAAATGACCAAAAAAAGTTCATAAGAATACTGTGAATAAGTTTATACCAATAATTTTTAAAACTAGGTGAATGGTTGAGGCAGGAGGATCACTTAAAGTCAAGAGTTCAAGACCAGCCTAGGCAACACAGTGAGACCCTTTCTCTACAAAAAATTAAAAAAATTTGGTCGGTCGCGTGGCTCACGCTTGTAATCCCAGCACTTTGGGGGGCCAAGGTGGGCGGATCATGAGGTCAGGAGTTCGAGACCAGCCTGGCCAACACAGTGAAACCCCGTCTCTACTGAAAATACAAAAATTAGCTGGATATGGTGATGGGCGCCTGTAATCCCAGCTACTCGGGAGGCTGAGGCAGGAGAATCACTTGAACCCGGGAGGTAGAGGTTGCAGTGAGCCGAGATTGTGCCACTGTACTCCAGCCTAGGAGACAGAGCTAGACTCTGTATCAAATAAATAAATAAATAAAAATAAAAAATTAGCCAGGTGTGGTGGTGCGTGCATGTAGTCACAGGTACTCGAGATGCTGAGGTGGGAGGATCACCTGAGCCCACAAGTTCGAGGCTGCAGTGAGCTGTGATCGTGCCACTATACTCCAACCTGGGTGACAGAGCAAGACTCCATCTCTAAAACAGAAAAAAACAAAACCATGAACTTTTTTTTTTTTTGAGATGGAGTTTTGCTCTTGTTGTCTAGGCTACAGTACAATGGCACAATCTCGGCTCACTGCAACCTCTGCCTCCCAGGTTCAAGGGATTCTCCTGCCTCAGCCTCCCGAGTAGCTGTGATTATGGTGCCTGCCACCATGCCCAGCTAATCTTTGTATTTTTAGTAGAGACGGGGTTTCACCAAGTTGGCCAGGCTGGTCTTGAACTCCTGACCTCAGGTGATTCACGCACCTCGGCCTCCCAAAGTGCTGGGATTACAGGCGTGAGCCACCACGCCCGGCCCCGTGGACCATTTTCTATGGAAAAATATAACTCAAGAACAAAAGGAGTGTCTGAAGAGACATATAACCATTAAAGAATGTGATGGCTTTGTAATTGTGTCAGTTTGGCTAGGCCGAACTACCTTTCTCAGAATTCCCTCTCTTGTATGTTTCTGGTTAGGGTGGGCCAGGAGATTTGGGAGGCAAAAGGAAAGGAGTTGCTATTTTGCAGCTTACGCATGCTGTGGCTGACCTACAAATTTACCTCAATGGTGTGAAACAGTAGCTAGGCCTGCAATTGCTCTGCCTTCCCCTGGATCCTGTCAGCTTCTCTGATTTCTGGGCTGTGTACATGTGTTTAGTTCCATGACCGAAAGCCTTGGCTTCTGCAGGGCAACTCGATGACCAAGGTCAGAGATAGTAAGAAAGGACACAGGCTTCAGTTCATTTTCGTGGGGTGCCAGCTTGTGCTTGTGGGTTTCAGCCTGCTTGTGATCTTCCTTCCTGACTACCTGCCCTGTAGACTTTGAGCTCCAGCATCAGATATGGAGACCATATCTGGTTTCTACTGGTTATCTACCTATAAATCATCAATCATCTATCTGCCTACCTACCTATCTGTATCTTCTACTGGTTCTGCCTCTGGTTGAACCCAGACTGACACAGAATTTGGTACTGAGAGTAGTTCCAGAAGAACAGAATCTTAAAGATAAGTGCTCTGAATTGGTTCTGGGTTTTCTGAAATTGGTTCCCTACTCTGATTTGATTTGAAGGCACAAATAGCCCTGTTTCCAGTGATAAAGAGGTACTTGTACTCCACAGCGTGAAGTGGCAAAATAGTTACTCAAATGATCACCTTCAGATACTTGCAATCAAGTACCTATAGAAGGCAAGCCTCTAGGAGAACAAATATTTGCTACCTTTAACATTTTAGTCAAAAGAATGAGTATAATAGGGTTGGTTGGTTTGATGATTACTGAAGAACTTGGGTAAAGAAAGTGATCAGCTCAAGGTCTACATAAAGGACCTGAATGTTTCTATAACTACCAGGAAAGAAACTCTTATCTCCTATAACCACAAGGCTTAGATTTCTGAAAGCCAAACCCAAAGTCTAATCCTGTGAATGCTTGATGACAATACAAATTGAATTCCCAACCTCTTAGGGTATGTTGCTGAAAAGACAATGATTGGGAAGGAATGGCAACCTGAAAATTGGAATGGGGGCCTGTTAGAAATGCTTGTTCCCCGGTGCTGTAAAGAACTAGCACTTGAATATAAATTTAATTTCCTCAGCAAGGCCATTTCTTAACTTTCTGCAGAAAGGGTACACTCGCCAGTAGTTTTGCCATGAGAGTACACCGAACAAAGGAGATAGGGTCATTTATAACCTGATGCATCCACCTTACTGCTGTGTCCAATTTCCTTTGGCTGTAATGGGACCTCACGTTCTGTATTTGTCCTGATTGGCTAGCAACTTAGAACTTTTTTTTTTTTTTTTTGAGATGGAGTCTCGCTCTGTTGCCCAGGCCGGAGTGCAGTGGCATGATCTCGGCTCACCCCAATCTCCGCCTCCTGGGTTCAAGTGATTCTCCTGCCTCAGCCTCCCTAGTAGCTTGGACTACAGGCACATGCCACCATGCCCAGCTAATTTTTTGTGTTTTTAGTAGCGACAGGGTTTCATCGTGTTAGCCAGAATGGTCTCAATCTCCTGACCTCGTGATCTGCCCGCCTTAGCCTCCCAAAGTGTTGGGATTACAGGCGTGAGCCACCGTGCCCGGCCTGCAACTTAGAACTTTTTAAAAGAGGGAAAGGCAGAGGAGAACAAAGGAAGGAGGAAGTAACTTGTGGAATGCTGAGAAAGGTAAAAACACCTTCAAATAAGGAAGAGGAACAGGCTATGACCTAATGCTTGCTTGGGCCAGTATAAGCATGCCAGGGCAAATATTTGGGCTAAATTGTGGGAGCTAAGGACATAAAGTACATTGATTTTTTTATTGCGGCTAGCAGATATTTAAGAATGTTAGCACAGGTCTTTGAATAAATTTTGCTTCTAAGAGAAGTTACTATTTATTCCTAATTAGATGGGGAGGAAAGTCTTTGAAGAGGAACCTCTACTTTACTTTTTCCAGGACTCACCAGCAGATTTTGATTCTTATTTTCCTTTCCTGGAGAAGCAGCCCTGCCACCCCTGCCTGAGGAGGGTAGTTTTCCCCTTTTTGGGCTTGGAGGACCTGTAATGGCCTCCCTTGAGTTAGTTGCCTTGCAAGGTACTACTGATCCTTTTCAAGTCCTACCCCCACCGCCTCTCTCTATTTGGATGTGCTACTATGACCCTATATGGAAGATCAGAAGTGCTTGAAGGACTCAAGAGCATCAAAATGGTACATGTGTGTGTAAAATCTAAATGAATAATAACCTCTTATAAGAGTTAAAATAACAGCAAAATAACAGACTAAATAACAATAGTACATAAGTTGATGAGAGAATAAATGGAGTTAAAGGGTTCTAAAGTCTTTTTATTGTTCAAAAACACGCTCAAAGCAACAATTAACATTAGATTGTGATGTCAAGAATGCATGTTGTAATCTCTAGAATAACTGGTTTAAAAAAATAGTAAAGGTACATAATTTCCAGTCTATAGAGAGATGGAATAATAACAATTTTAAAAAGAAATCAAAAGGGAAAAAGGAATATAGAAGAGATAAGCCAAACAGTAATATGGTAGATTTAAATCCAAATATTCAGAATAAATTGATTAATTGTCCCCAGTGGAGGAAACAATCACCTTTGATGGTTTAGGACCATTTCCAACTAAACAAACTCAGGCCTCTGGAGGAAGGCCTAGTCATCCCAGTTGAATTCATCATAAAGTAGCCAGGCCCAGCTAACCCACCAGCTGACTGAAGATGCATGAATGAGTTCAGCTGAGATTACCTGAACCCATCCAGGCCAGAAGAACTGCACAGTTGAAGCTAGACCAAATTGCTAATGTACAAAGCTATGGTCTTGTGAACCCCCAAAATTTAAGACAGGTCTCAGTTAACTTAGAAAGTTTATTTTGCCAAGGTTGAGGGCATGTGCCCTTGACACACCCCCAGGAGGTCCTGATGACATGTGCCCAAGGTGGTCAGAGCACAGCTTGGTTTTATACATTTTAGGGAGACATGAGACATCAATCAACACATGTAAGATAAACATTGGTTTGGTCTGGAAAAGGGACAACTCGGAGAGAGGAGGGGGCTTCTAGGTCACAGGTAGGCTAGAGACAAACGATTGCATTCTTTTGAGTTTCTGATTAGCCTTTCCAAAGGAGGCAATCACATATGCATTTATTTCAGTGAGCAGAGGGATGACTTTGAATAGAATGGCAGGCAGGTTTGCCCTAAGCAGTTCCCAGCTTCGTGATTTTGGGGGCCCAAGATGTTTTCCTTTCACCAGTCTAAATAAGTGATTGCTGTGTTTTTTGGTTTTTTTTTTTTTTTTTTTTTTTTTTTTTTTTTTTTTGAGACGGAGTCTTGCTCTGTCACCCAGGCTGGAGTGCAGTGGCCGGATCTCAGCTCACTGCAAGCTCCTCCTCTCGGGTTCACGCCATTCTCCTGCCTCAGCCTCCCGAGTAGCTGGGACTACAGGCATCCGCCACTTCGCCCGGCTAGTTTTTTTTTTGTATTTTTTAGTAGAGACGGGGTTTCGCCGTGTTAGCCAGGATGGTCTCGATCTCCTGACCTCGTGATCCGCCCGTCTCGGCCTCCCAAAGTGCTGGGATTACAGGCTTGAGCCACCGCGCCCGGCCTGTTTTGTTTTTGAGACAGAGTTTCACTCTTGTTGCCCAGGCGTGTACAATGGCATGATCTTGGCTCACCGCAACCTCCGCCTCCCCAGTTCAAGCGATTCTCCTGCCTCAGCCTCCCAAGTAGCTGGGACTACAGGCGCCCGCCACCACGCCCAGCTAGTTTTTTGTATTTTTAGTAGAGACAGGGTTTCACCATGTTAGCCAGGATAGTCTCGATCTCCTGACCTCGTGATCCACCCGCCTCGGCCTCCCAAAGTGCTGGGATTACAGGCTATAACTAAGGTCTGAGTCCTGAACACCTTCCTCTAGAGCATCAGTAAATTTACTTAATTTAACTGGGTCCAGGTGCTGGGGTGATTACCCTTATCTTGTCTCCTGCTAAATCATGGAGGTTTGGGGGGTTCCTTTAGACCCCCATTAAACTTATTTGTGGAGGCCTGTGGAGTTTCTTCAGACCCCCAATAAAACTTGTTTAATCCTAAATAGGTCCGGTTAAGAATTCCTTCGTTATCTTGCCATGCTTTAAGGCCCAGGAAAGGCCTAGACAAAACTCTTAGTAGGCTTTTGCTACATTCCAGCCTTTGTATAGGGCACTGGCTCTTTCAGCTTTTGATATTTAACTGAACCCCTCAGTCAGTACTGAAACAGTTGTGATGGAGGCCTGCGTTAGTGAGACCTGGCCCACCAAATTTGGGGCAGAGGCTGGCAAAGCAGTGAGGTGAAAATAGATTTAGGAATTTAAGTACCTTTAGACTTTTTAGACTTAAAGGACTTAGAAATTCTTAGGCTTAGAAACTTAGAAGCTTAGAAAAACAACCACCCTTAGAAAAACAGCATCCACCCAATGACCAGGTGGTCATCTAGAGCATCCACCCGATGGCCAGATGGCCATCTTAAGCACCCGCCCGATGCCCTGTGGCTATCTAAGATACCCACCCCAAATTCCTGGAACCCAAACAGAAAAGCAAGTCCAGGAAACATCCCGCGCGGGTTCAAACCGGGTTCAAATTGACCAATCAGAGTGAAATGCTTTAGCCTGCTCCAATCCCCTTGCGCCTCAAGCTTTGTAAACATCTTTGTAGTTTTTGACTATAAAAACTGTGTGTAACAAGCATTCGGGGTCCTATGGCCAACTTCGGACATAGGACCCCAGCGCGCTGGAAATAAATCTCTCCGCTGTGACTTCCGTGTCGAGTGGTCTCTCGCGGCGACCTCTGCCCAGAAAGGAATCTAAAAACTAGGTTCCAACAGAGGAAACAGCAAAGGCTGGAAAAATTAGCTAGGAAACTGCTATTGCAGGCTACAAAACATGGTTACACATGTTATGTGGTTTTGAAACAATTTCCAAAAGTGTAGTCTATGATAATATGGAAGATGGAAAAGCTTCTTAATGAACTTTGGATTTGACTAAGGAGGTCCACAGGCAAAATGTTGAAAGTGACAGCTGATTGGTCCTAGCTGTGTATAATAGAGTATAAGAAAAGAGAGATGAGTCCAAGCAAAAACTGTTCAGTTTTCAAGCAGGATTTATGAGGAATATAAAGGGGCCAGGGCAGGCTGAGTTGGAAAATAAAAGTACTTTTAATCTCTATCATCCAGCTAGAAGAAGATTTTCTTTTCTTTTTCTTTTTTTTTTTTTGAAACAGAGTCTCGCTCTGTCGCCCAGGCTGGAGTGCAGTGGCCGGATCTCAGCTCACTGCAAGCTCCGCCTCCCAGGTTCACACCATTCTCCTGCCTCAGCCTCCAGGGTAGCTGGGACTACAGGCACCCGCCACCTCACCCGGCTAGTTTTTTGTATTTTTTTAGTAGAGACGGGGTTTCATCATGTTTGCCAGGATGGTCTCGATCTCCTGACCTCGTTATCCGCCCGTCTCGGCCTCCCAAAGTGCTGGGATTACAGGCTTGAGCCACTGCGCCCGGCCTAGAAGATTTTCAAAGTAAATGAAAACCTGAAGTTACCTTCTGCTTCTGGCCAACATGGAGTAACAGGGACCAGATGTATCCTTCTGATACAACAAAAACAAAAAGACAGAATATCTGAAACAATGATTTTCAAAATACTGGACATCAGGCACTAAAGAACAGTCATCCTGGAGAGATGAGAAATGAATGAGGTAAACCCTACAATTGCTCCAGCTTACTCCCTTCAGAGAGTTTACAAGCTGTGGCACAGGGAGGGGAAACTCAGGCAAAGCCAGAAGAATCCCTAAATTGGGAGACTAAGGTGGCTAGAGTTTGTAGGACATAGTCCTGGAGAGGAGACAGCTGCACAGAGAGAGAACTCTGGAAATCTGCAGAGGACTCCCCTCTTCAAGTTTTCAGCAGAAGCCTGAGCAGTGCATGCACCTGAGGAAATTACCTGAGGCCGGGGAAAGAACCACCTGCTGCTTACTTAGGGCCAAGAATAAAGCCTTGTCCCACTAATTAGTGTGGAAAATCTCCTAATTTTTGGAGCATTGGATAGAGTACTCCAAAGGACCTTGCCTCAGTCGTGGGAAATAATTAGCTTTAGACTAAACACTGCTCTCTTTCCATATTATTCACTTTATTAACAAGCCAAAAAAATCATATGAGTATCTCAGTAAACGTAAATGTTGAATAAAATCCAACATCCATTTGTGATAAAACTTCTCAGCAAACTAGAAACAGAAGGAAAATTCCTTAACCTAATAAAGGGCATATATGACAAACCTACAGCTCTGGCCAGTATAATCCAGTAAGAGGAAGAAATAAAGACATCCAGATTTGAACAGAAGAAGAAAAATTATCTCTATGTGCAGATGACATGATCTGATGGACTCTACAAAAGAGCTACCAGAACTAATAAGCTAGTTTAGCAAGTTTGCAGGATATACGATCTATATATAAAAATCAGTTTTACTTCAATATACTCACAACTAACAATCATAAATTGGAATTTAAAAACCAATACTGGCTGGGTGCGGTGGCTCACACCTGTAATCCCAGCACTTTGGAAGGCTGAGGCAGGCGGATCACCTGAGGTTGAGAGTTCGAGACCAGCCTGACCGACATGGAGAAAGACTGTCTCTATTAAAAATACAAAATTAGCCGGGCGTGGTGGCACATGCCTGTAATCCCAGCTGCTCGGGAGGCTGAGGCAGGAGAATCGCTTGAACCCGGGAGGCGGAGGTTGCAGTGAGCTGAGATCGCACCATTGCACTCCAGCCTGGGCAACAAGAGCAAAACTCTATCTCAAAACAAACAAAAAACAACAAAAAAACCCCAATACTATTTAAAAGAGCTTCGAAAAATGGAATATTTAGCAATAAATGTGACAAAGTATTTGCAAATTGTGCACTAGAAGCTACAAATATTGCTGAGGGAAATTAAAGATCTAAATAAATCTTGAGATATACTGTGTTGAGTCAGAAGACTCCATAATGTGAAGATCCCCAACCATTCCCAATTTATTAATCCATAGATTCAACACAATCCCAGTGAAAATCCCAGCAGCCTTTTTTAAAAAAAAATAGAAAGCAATAGACTAATTCTAAAATTCATATGAAAATGCAAAGGACCTAGAATAAGCAAAACAACATTGAAAACGCAGAACGAACTTAGAGAAGTAACACTCTACCTTATATCAAGAGGTATTATAAAGCTCTGCTCATTAAATGGTGTGGTATTGGTGTAAAGATAAATAAATAGGTCAATAAAACAGCATAGAGTCCAGAAATAGATCCATACATGTGTGGACAACAGACTTTTTGTGTTTTTGCTTTGTAAATAACTGTTTATTTTATAATAGATTTAGGTTTATAGAAAAGTTATAGAGATAGTACAGAGAGTTCTAGATACCTCAAACCCAGTTTCCCCTATTCACATCTTACATTGGTATGGTACGCTTGTCACAATTAATGAGCCAATGTTGATGCGTTATTATTACTATTATTTTGAGATGGAGTTCTGCTCTTTTTGCCCAGGCTGGAGTGCAGTGGCGTGATCTTGGCTCACTGCAACCTCTGCCTCCTGAATTCAAGTGATTCTCCTGCCTCAGCCTCCCAAGTAGCTGGGATTACGGGTGCCTGCCACCACGCCTGGCTAATTTTTTTTGTATTTTTAGTAGAGACACACCACGCCTGGCTAATTTTTGTATTTTTGGTAGAGACGGGGTTTCACCATGTTGCCCAGGCTGGTCTTAAACTCCTGACCTCAGGCGATCTGCCTGCCTTGGCCTCTCAAAATGCTGGGATTATAGGCGTGAGCCACCGTGCCTGGCCTTGATGCATTATTATTAACTAATGCAGGGGTCCCCAATCCCTGGACTGCGGACAGGTACTAGTCAGTGGCCTGTTAGGAACTGGTCCGCACAGCAGGAGGTGAGCGGCAGGCGAGCTCGCATTACAGCCTGAGTTCCCCCTCCTGTGGGATCAGTGACAGCATTAGACTCTCACAGGAGCGCGAACCCTATTGTGAACTGCGCATGTGAGGGATCTGGGTTGCAAGCTCCTTGTGAGAATCTAATGCCTGGTGATCTGAGGTGGAACAGTTTCATCCCGAAACCATCCCCCGACCCCAGTCTGTGAAAAAATTGTCTTCCACCAAACCGGTCCCCGGTGCCAAAAAGGTTGGCAACTGCTGAACAAATGCATACTTTATGGAAATTTCCTTAGTTTCTGCTTCGTGTTATTTTTGTGTTCTAGGATCCCATCTAGGATACGGCATTACCTACATTTGGTCATCTCGTCTCCTTGGGCTCCTCTTGATTGTGACAGTTCCTTGTTTTTCATGACCTTGGCAGTTTTGAGATACACTGGTCAGGTGTTTTGTAGAATCTCCCTTGACGGGGAGATTCTTGACTGACGTTTTCCTCTTGATTAGATTGGGGTTGTGTGTTTGGGGGAGGAAGACCACAGAGGTTAAGTGCCATTCTGGTGGCATTTTAGGATGCAAAAACTGTCAGCTCATTCTATGAGGCCAGCATTATTCTGCTTGAATAAATTATATCAAGGACACCTACTATCAATATGACTTATCACTGGTGACGGTATCAATGTTTCTAGAGTCAACACTTGTAAGTCTGTTTGGTGACCTGTGTCACATTCCAGCACCCAGAGAGACTGAGGTCTCTCAACCCAAGCAGAAAGGAACCCAAGCATCGAACCAGACACACCCACTGTATGTACCTACTATGTGTTGGCTGCTGTATTTGGCAGTTTACATGAATGATCTCATTTTATCCCATAAGAGAGATGCCATTATTCTCTTTGTTCTACCCATAAGGAAAATGAAGATCAGAAAGGTTAAGTACCTTGCCCGAGGTTGACCACCATAGCCTAATATTATGGGCCACCATCTCTCTCCGTGCCCATCAGAAGGGCCAGTAGCTGAGGCCGGGCAGGCAGGTGTTAGTCGGACCCGCTCGGTGGTCAGCAGTGGTGGTGGTGGGGCTGGAGTAAGGAGCCTCTGGGCTCAGGTCACTGAATGGGGCTGTCAAAAGCAATGCTAGATCTTCTTAGGTAAGAAAAGCAGGTCTCAAGGCCAAGGTCTAGCTAGAGGAAGCATACACAGTGAGAGCAGGATGAAAAGTCAAGCCCACTCGACCCACCGTCAGCTCAGCACTCCAAGCTGCCCCTGCCTGAAAGCTGTTCCTGGGCAGGAAGAGCCTGGAGGCTTGAGCACTGGGAACAGAGGAGGCCCGCGGACCAGAAGCCGGGCAGTCTCATGCCCAGGCACGTTCTCCATCTCAGCTGGCCCCGCAAGCTCTCTTAAGCTGATTAGGTGCTTTTTTCTACACTCTGTTTCTCTCTCAAAATAACTTTACTGAGGGATATTTTGGATCCTATAATTCACCCTTTTCAAGTGTACAATTCAATAATGTTTTAGTAAATTTTCTAAGTTATGAAACTATCACCATAAATCAGTTTGAGAACACTTTCATCAGATCAATAGAATCCCTCATGCACACTTCTAGTTAACCCTCCTACTGCTCTCACCCTGCCCCACCCCATCCACTCTCCAAGCAGCCACAAACCTACTTTCTGCCTATAGATTTCTTTTCTGGACAACTCACATAAATGGAATCATACAATATGTGGTCTCTTGTGTCTGGCTTTTTTCACCGAGCATGACGTTTTTGAAGTTCATCTGTATCATAGCACGTATTCATAGTTCATTCCTTTTTATTGCTGACTAGTATAGCACTGTATGGATAAAGCACATTTTGTTTATTCACTTATCAGTTGATGAACATTATATTTGCTCTGTCACCCAGGCTGGAGTGCAGTGGCACGATCTCTGCTCACTGCAACCTCCACCACCCGGGTTCAAATGATTCTCCTGCCTCAGCCTCCCAAGAAGCTGGGATTACAGGCATGTGCCACCATGCCCGGCTAATTTTTTTTGTATTTTTAGTACAGACGGGGTTTCACCCTGTTGGCCAGGCTGGTCTTGAACTCCTGACCTCAAGTGATCCGCTTGCCTCGGCCTCTCAAAGTGCTGGGATTACAGGCGTGAGCCACCACACCCGGCCTGTTTCCACTTTTTGACTGTTATGAAAACTGCCGCAAAGAACATTCAAGTGCAAGTATGTGTATGGGCATACATTTTCATTCTCTTGTCCGACCCTCTCTCTTTAGCTTCCATTTCTTTTTTATTGGGTTTCTTCTACACTTTCTACTTTTAAGATTAACCTTCCTTTCTTCAGCTTCCTCACTGGCTTCCTGTTGTCTTCAGCATTAAACTCAAACCCCTTAGTGTGTTCGGAGAAGGTGCCTTCCTCGCCATTCAATCTCATCTCTTGCCACTCTCTTTTTGAAGTGAAGAGGTCTATCACTTACAGAATGGAGACACATTGAGATACAAATCTAGAAAACATTTCTCAGATGTTCTAATGTTACTTATTGCCAGTCCCCCTTATACATAATCTGCACTAATGATAAAATATTCTTGATTTGATATAGTAACTAAATGACCACTTTGGTTTTTGTTTGTTTGTTTTTGTTTTTGAGATGGAGTCTCATTCTTGTTGCTCAGGCTGGAGTGTAGTGTCGCAATCTTGGCTTACTGCAACCTCCACCTCCCAGGTTCCAGCGATTCTCCTGCCTCAGCCTCCCAAGCAGTTGAGATTACAGGCACCCACCACCACGCCTGGCTAATTTTTGTATTTTTAGTAGAGACATGGTTTCACCATGTTGGCCAGGCTGGTCTCCAACTCCTGACCTCGGGTGATCTGACCTCAGCCTCCCAAAGTGCTGGGATTACAGGAGTGAGCCACTGCACCTGGCCAGCCTTTTCTCATTTTTCTAATGGCTGGTTGTATTTTTCTTATTGATTTCTAACAACTTTAAAAACGCTTCTTGATACCAATACTTTGTTCTTTATTTGTGAAGCAGATGTCTTCTTCTAGTCTGTGACTTGATTTTTCACTTTCTTTCTGGCATCCATTTTCAAGCAGAAGTTTTAAATTGTTATTTGTCCCGTTTGTCAGTCTTTCTCTTTATAATTTGTGCTTTTTGTGTCTTGTCCACAAACAAATCCTTTTCACTCCTGGAAATATCAGAAAGATACAGTTGATCCTCATTATTCATAGACTTTGTATTTGCAAATTTGCCTACTTGCCAAAATCAGTATCTTCAGTGACCACATGCAAAGGTAGTGAAAAAATTTGAGTCACTCACATTCCCAGATGAGGTGGAACAAGGTGACACTCTGCCTTCTTGTCTCAGCTGTAAACAAGTGTCCTTCTTGAGGCATATTTAGTGCCACATTTTTCACATTTTTGTGCTTTTTGTGGGTGACTTTGCTGTTTAAAATGGCCCCCAAGCATAGATGGAAGTGTTGCCTGACACTCCCAAGTGCAAGGAAGCTGTGATGTGCCTTACAGAGAAAACACGTGTTAGACAAGCTTCCTTCAAGCATGAGGGATAGCCCTGTTGGCCAGGAGTTTAGTGTTCAGGAATCAGCAATACAATTAAATGAGATGCCTTTCAACAGAAACACACACAAAACAAGGTTCTGGATTGATAAGTTGATGAAAATGTCGTGACCAGAGGCTCACAGGAACCCTACCCTGTATTTCCCTTAAGAGCAGTGGTTCAGTATTTGCTAATTCAGTGTTTACAGCGGGTTTATAGAACATAGCTATTGTGAATAATGAGAATCAACTGTATTCTCCAAAGGTTTTTTTAAAATTTTGCTTTTCAAGAGCATTTAGCTCATTCATCTGCTAGAAATTATTTTAAGGTATGATGTGGGAGCACAGTTTATTGAGCAGTTCATTCTTTCCCACTCATTTGAAAGGCCCCCTCTGCCATACAGTAAGCTCCCATATCCACATGGGTCTGTTTTTAGGCCTTGTGATCCATTGGTCTCTTTGACTATCTTCTTGCTAATATTAAGGGAGGAAACCACCTCTCATATTGTCTTATGCCCAGTTCCTGCCTCCAAAGAAAGAAAAAGTAAAAACTAAAAGGCAGAAATGAAATCCACAAGCACACAGCCCAGTACCACGCCCTGGGCCTGGTAGTTAAAGATTGACCCCTGACCTAATCAATTATGTTATCTATAGATTACAGACATTGTATAGAAAAGCACTGTGAAAATCCCTATCCTATTTTCTTCCGATCTAATTGCTGGTGCATGCAGCCCTCAGTCACATATCCCCTGCTTGCTCCATCAATCACAACCCTCTCACACACACCCTTCTAGAGTTGTAAGCCCTTAAAAGGGACAGGAATTGCTCACTCAGGGAGGTTGGTTCTTGAGACAGGAGTCTTGCCGATGCCCCTGGCCGAATAAACCCCTTCCTTCTTTAACTCCGTGTCTGATAATGGTCTTTTTTTTTTTTTAGATGGGGTCTCACTCTGTCATCCAGGCTGGAGTGCAGTGGCATGATCATGGCTCACTGCAGCCTCGGCCCCTCTAGGCTCAAGCAGTCCTCCCACCTCAGCCTCTCAAGTAGCTAGGACTATAGGCACACGCCACCACACCCGGCTAACTTTTTTATTATTTGTAGAGACAAGGTCTCACAATGTTGCCCAGGCTGGCCTTAAACTCCTGGGCTCAAGTGATCTTCCTGCCTCAGCCTCCCAAAGTGCTGGGATTACAGGCATGAGCCACCGTGCCTGTCTATAATAGTCTTGACATCTGGTAGTATGAGCCCCACCCCCATTACCTTTATTCTTTAACTTTTTTTTTTTTGGCCCTTTAGAGCTTTGTATAGATTTTAGCATCAGTTTGTGAATTCTGTAAAATCATTTGTTGGATTTTGATGGGAACTGCATTAAATTTATAGGCTAATCTGGAGAAAGTTGCCACCTTTGCTATATTGAGTCTTCCTATCCGTGAAATGGTACATTTTTTTAATCATTTTAGTCTTCTTTAATGTCTTTCAGTGAAGCATTTATTATCATCCCTATAATCTTGTTTAAAAAACGTATTCCCTGATACATTATGGGGTCACTGTTCTATTTGATGTTTCTTCAATTCTTCTTGTCCTTTTTCCATAGAGTTCAGTTCTATTAGGATTTGATCGTGTCTTTTCTAGTCTTCAGTTACTTTATATGTATTTTTAAAATAATCTCTTTCTGGTTATCTGTGTGCATTTGGAGTTTGTGGAGGTATAATTGTATGTTTGTACTGTGTGCAGACTTGATTGAGTTGGATTAGTCACCAATGGGCTTTGTAATATTTTACTGTGAACTCATCATTAGCAGGATTTTTGTGTGTGTGTGTGAACATTCCATGATATTTGGGATGTGGTAGGAGCTTCAATTCAAAGAAGTTTTTTGTTTGCTTCTTCCTTGTGCCCCAGGAGTATCACTGCTTGATGAATAATTCTCACGGTACTTCTTAGTCTGGAGTTTCTGAACTATGTGGGTAGAGTAAAAACAATGTGAATTGTGGTCTTGTGGTTTTGACTTCTCAGAGAGCTTTTATTATTTTCCCACCAAAAGCCCTGTGTCCTGTGGTCCCTCTTGTTTTTAAATCCTTTCATTTATAGAATAGTTATTTGAGGGTCTTGGCTGTAGGCAAAGCTCTCTGGGCAATTCCCTAGCTCCCAGAGCCCCAAAGTCTCATTTCCTGCCCCTGTGTGGGCATTCATTCCCAAACCCCAGGCTCTGCAGACAATTGTCCCCCATTAACTCAGGCACTTACGCTTCTGCTTTTTCATTTCCTTCTTTGTTTCTGGCACCTGGGGATTTGATTTTATTATTTGTGGGCCTAGCTCTACATTTAAAATAAATGTTACATTTTACCTAGTATTTCTAAGTGATTATAGTAAAAGAATTTTCAGGTTGTCTGAGTCTACCATATTGCTAGCAGTTGATAAGTAGACTTTTGTATTCTTTGCTGTTTGTTAATAATCTTTAGGCTTCACATTTTTTCCCAGACAATGACCAAATGTTCATAATATGCCATGTGCTTGAGTTATGCAACATAAATCATTTCCCGGGTCTCAATTTTTAAACCTCGGTAGGACTTATTTCTAAATTTCTGTATCTTTTTTACATAGATGGGATCATATATGTATTTTTTGAGGTGGGGTCTGGCTATGTTGCCCAGGCTGGCCTTGAACTCCTGGACTCAAACGATCATCCTGCCTTAGCCTCCCAAATAGCTGGGATTACAGGCACGTGCCACCATACCTGGCCTATACTTTGCTGCTGTTGTTGTCATTTTTAAACAAGGGCATATTATTTTCCTTTATCGTTTTCCTCTCCCAACATCAGCATGGCCCTCATCCTGCCTTCTCCCTCACCGAGGGAAGCCATTTTAACCTGCTATATGGCCTTGTATATATATATTTGTTTTCTATTTCACTTGTTTCACCTTTTGCCATTGAGAACTCAAAATCCATATCCCCACTGACCAACTGAGTGGAACCTCTCTTGGCCAAGGGCACCCCAGAAAGACCTTAATAGACCTTTATATATGTCATGCGCGTCCGTGTGAAGAGACCACCAAACAGGCTTTGTGTGAGCAATAAAGCTTTTTATTCACCTGGGTGCAGGCAGGCTGAGTCCGAAAACAGAGTCAGCGAAGGGAGATAAGGGTGGGGCCGTTTTATAGGATTTGGGTAGGTAAAGGAAAATTACAGTCAAAGGGAGGTTGTTCTCTGGCGGGCAGGAGTGGGGGTCACAAGGTGCTCAGTGGGGGAGCTTTTTGAGCCAGGATGAGCCAGGAAAAGGAATTTCACAAGATAATATCATCGCTTAAGGCAAGGACTCGCCATTTTCACTTCTTTTGTGGTGGAATGTCATAGGTTAAGGCAGGGCATTTGCACTTCTTTTGTGATTCTTCAGTTACTTCAGGCCATCTGGGCATATACGTGCAAGTCACAGGGGATGCGATGGCTTGGCTTGGGCTCAGAGGCCTGACGAGATATATATATATATAGAGAGAGAGAGAGAGAGAGAGCAATGGCTTGATCTCAGCTCACTGCAACCTCTGCCTCCTGGGTTCAAGCAACTCTCCTGCCTCAGTCTCCCAAATAGCTGCGATTACAGGCGCCTACTACCATCTCTAGCTAATTTTTGCATTTTTAGTAGAGATGGGGTTTTGCCATGTTGACCAGGCTGCTCTCCAACTCCTGACCTCAGGTGATCCACCTGCCTTGGCCTCTCATGGACTCCTTACAGGCGTGAGCCACTGCGCCTTGCCAGCCTTCCATATTTTTATCCGTCTGCATATAACTCTATGGAGACTTACATATATCCTCATATATGCATGTATTTACACCCCCAGGAATACATAATCAGGGTGGTTTTATTGTTGTATGCTGTATGAAAATGCGATTATATTATACATGATTTTCTACATTCTGTTTTTCTTAACCAACAATCAATACCTAGCTGAAATCCCTGCAAGTTATTACAATTGTTAAGTCCGGTGTTTCTGAATACACGAATCATGAATGTACTGCTTGATGAGTTTCCACAGTGAATACACCCACGTAACCAGCACCCAGATCAAGACACAAAACATTACCAGTGCCCGAGAACTGCTACCTCTCCCAACATGCCTCCTCCCGTTGACCTTCCACCTCCCCAAGGGTATCCATCCTCCTGACTTGTAACAGCATCGATTTCTTTAGTCTGTTTTGTGCCTTATGTAAAAGAAACATTCAGTACATACTTTTTTGCACATTATATTCTTGACATTTATAATGTTGTTGCATGTAGTTGTGGCTTGTTCATTCTGGTTGCGGTATACTATCCCATTGTGTGACTATACCAGAACTTATTGATCTATTCTCCTTCTAATAGGCATTGGGGTTATTATGGCTAGTGCTACCATGAACATTTTTGGTCATTAATTGGTTCTTTTTAATGACTGTATAGTATTCCTTGCAATGGAGGACCACCCTTTATTCAGACATCCTGCTTTTATTAGGTGTTTACTTTGTTTTCTGTTCTTGACCACTAAAGCAAAGCCGCAATAAATATTGTATGTATATCCCTATGTAGAGATACTAATCTATCTCTACTAATGGAACAATGTATTAGTCCATTTTCACACTGCTGGTAAAGACATACCCGAGACTGGGTGATTTATAAGGAAAAAGAGGTTTAATGGACTCACAGTTCCATGTGACTGGTGAGGCCTCACAATCATGGCAGAAGGCAAAAGGCACATCTCACATGGTGGCAGACAAGAGAAGAGAACTTGGGCAGGGAGACTCCCCTTTATCAAACCATCAGATCTCGTGAGACTTGTTCACTACCACAAGAACAGCATGGAAAGACCCGCCCCCATGATTCAATTCCTCCCACGACATGTGGGAATTGTGGGAGCTATAATTCAAGATGAGATTTGGGTGGGGACACATACAAACCATATCAGACAGATTGCAGGAAGTCAAATTGCTGGTTAGTATAGTAATTGCCTTTTAAAAGTAAATGCTGTTGCTTGTTTTTAAAACAAAACAAAACAAAACAAAACAAAACAAAAAAAACCCTGTGACAATGCCATTGCTGTCAGCAATGCCTGAAAATTCCCCTTTCCCTCATCTCTGCCAGCATTGGATGTTAGAGTTCTTTCTGTGTTTTGTGAATCTCATGAGGATAAAATGGTATCTCATTAGCATGATATATTCCCTGACCACTAGACAATTTAAGCAGCTTTTCATGTGTTTGGACTTGTTCTTCACATTTTTTGCTCATTTTTTTTTCTTTTGGTCTATACATCTTTTTCTCATCAATTTGTAAGATATTTTTGTATGCTGTAGAAATTAACCCTTTAGGCCAGGCACAGCAGCTCATGCCTGTAATCCCAGCGCTTTGGGAGGCCGAGGTGGGTGGGTCACGAGGTCAGGAGATCAAGACCATTCTGGCCAACATGGTGAAACCCCGTCTCAACTAAAAATACAAAAATTAGCTGGGCATGGTGGCGTGTGCCTGTTATCCCAGTTACTCAGGAGGCTGAGGCAAGAGAATTGCTTGAACCCGGGATGTGGAGATTGTAGTAAGCCAAGATTGTACCACTGCAGTCCAGCCTGAGTGACAGAGCGAGATTCCATCTCAAAAAAAAAAAGAAAAAAAAAGAAATTGACCCTTTATTACATTATACATTTTTGTCCACATCTATTGTTTGTCTGTTGACTTTGTTCATGTTACCTTTTGCCATTGAGAACTCAAAATCCATGCCCCCACTAACCAACTGTGTGGAACCCCTCTTGGCCAAGGGCACCCCAGAAAGACCTTAAAAACTGTGTTCCCCGCCATGAGAGATGGAAGGTTGGAAACATCTTGTTATACCATCTCCCTTTGCAGTTTAGGCACAACAGTGAACCAGAATTAATGCTGAAATAGAGATCATAAGATTGATGGAAGGGACTCTCTGTGGCTATAAGATACCAGATTATAAACAAGACCTAAAGCCATGCCGGGCAAGGGTTAAGTCACACGCTCCTACACTTAAAGAATCAACTATGGGCCAGCGCGGTGGCTCACACCTGTAATCCCAGCACTTTGGAAGGCCGAGGCAGGAGGATCACCTGAGGTTGGGAGTTTGAGACCAGCCTGACCAACATGGAGAAACCCCGTGTCTACTAAAAATACAAAAAAATTCGCTGGGCGTGGTGGCCCGCGCCTGTAATCCCAGCTACTGGGAGGCTGAGGCAGGAGAATCGCTTGAACCCTGGAGGCGGAGGTTGCAGTGAACCGAGATCGAGCCATTGCACTCCAGCCTGAGCAACAAGAGCGAAACTCCATCTAAAAAAAAAAAAAAAGAAGAATCAACTATGTTCTAATTGCCACAAGGATTTTTCTTTTCCATTTTACTCTAGCAACTAAACAAGCACGGTTTAGAGATAAGCAATGTTGATGCAATTGTAGCTCACCTACCACCAAACACTAAGTGACCCCCCAACCCTCTGTTCTACCAGCCATCACTACAGCTTTGATAGGACCTAATTGTTATCCATTTAAATGTTAAGTCTCCACCCCAAAGTGAACATGGGATGTAACCCATTCAGCATAAATCTTTGTTCTCCACTCCCTCGAAGTGTCTGCTGGAGGTTACACTTCCCAGCCTGTAGGATAGCCAGCCTGCAGGCTATATAACCCTCTATAAGAAATAAAGTCTCCTTTCCTGTCTGGGCACGGAGGTTCATGCCTATAATCCCAGCACTTTGGAAGGCCAAGGCGGGTGGATCACCTGAGGTCAGGAGTTCGAGACCAGTCTGGCCAACATGGTGAAACCCTGTCTCTACTAAAAATACAAAAATTAGCTGGGCATGGTAGCACATGCCTATAATCCCAGCTACCCAGGAGGCTGAGACAGAAGAATTGTTTGAACCCAGGAGGTGGAGGTTGCAGTGAGCCGAGATCACACAAGGAAAGGAAAGGAAAGGAGAGGAGAAAGGGAAGGAGAGGAGAAAGGGAAGGAGAGGAGAAAGGGAAGGAAAAAGGGAAGGAAAAAGGGAAGGGAAGGAATACAGACAGACATGAGGCCACGCAAACTTTTTCCAGACAAGGTTGATTAAGACATGCCCAGAAAGGTTGGGCATAAGGGAGACAGTGCAGAAGAAAAAACTTCTCCAGCTGCCTCTGAGGAGAGCGCACTGTGGTGTCTGAAGGAGGGCGATATATATAATTCATGTTTAGGGGAGTGTCTACACGTGCAGGGTGGAATTCAGGAAGCACAGGTGTAGTAGGGGGTTATGCTAACACTTATATCACACGATCAGAAAATGGCAGATCAGCCCCTCCTTGGGCGGGAGGTGTAGTAAAGATCGGTCTGGTCTTGTGCACATGTGGGTGATAGGGTTAACTCTTTTGAGTGAGATTTATGTTGGGGTATTGCTTATTTTAGGTTTTCAAGGTCCCGCGATCAGCGGGTATGGAGCCTTAAGATTTACTGGGGGTTGCCGTTTATCTTAGTTTCTTCAAATAGCTTGCAAGGTCTGGTCAGTATGTATGGAAAAATACATTAGTGGGCGTGGGCCAAGTCCTGTCCCTATGGCCTCATAGGTACTCCTTCAAAAAAGCCTATTTACTGTTGTAATGTATCTGGTATCCGGTCTCCTTACCAAATACTGTTATTCTAAAATTTTTTTAATAGAATTGTTACAGTAGGTAGCTAGTCAGACATAAACAGGACAAGAGAGCACCACTCCCCTTCCCCGCCAACCACCACCAGGAATGTCAGATGTCAGGTGACCATCAGGTGATGGTCAGTCGGTTAACTGTCTCTCTAAAATAATAACAGGTCACAGCCAGCACCAGGGAAAAGCAGTTTCCCAATAGATAAAAACACCTGAAACTGATGATCAGCAGCTTCCCAATAAGAGCTCAGGAATTGGGCGAGTGGGCTGGAGCATGTGCATTAAGGGGCAAAATGGAGGAGTTTAAGTTAAAATGGAGGAGGTATATAACCTTCTGGGGGCATTCTATTGGTAAAGGGAAGAACGCCTCAGGTGAGCATGCGTACACCTCCAATAAACACGCTGCGCATGCTCACCGCCCAATTGCTGGTAGGCCACCGCGCATGTGGGTAGCCCCGCTGACGGAAGAATCAAGGGAAAAAGGATGCAAGATGCGAGAAGTAGGCCAGCATATACAACCCCAAGTCCAAGTGAAATGAGGCACTGGACCGCCAAGACGCGCCCTTGGCACTCTTCCAAGTGTACGTTACTTTCTTTTCATTCCTGCCCTAAAACTTTTAATATTATTATTATTATTATTGAGACAGGGTCTCACTCTGTCGCCCAGGTTGAAGTGCACTGGTGCAATCTCGGCTTATTGCAGCTCCTGCCTCCCAGGTTCAAGCAATCCTTGTGCCTCAACCTTCCGAGTAGCTGAGATTACAGGCACACACCACCACACCCAGCTAATTTTCGTATTTTTGTGGAGACAGAGTTTTGCCATGTTGCCCAAGCTGCTCTCAAACTCCTGGACTCAAATGATCTGCCCACCTTGGCCTCCCAAAGTGTTGGGATTACAGGCGTCAGCCACTGTGCCCAGCTGGCTCCAAAGCGTTTTAATAAACTCACTCCTGCTCTGAAACTTGCCTCGGTCCCTTTTTCTGCCTTATGCCCCTCAGTTGAATTATTTCTTCTGAGGAGCCAAGAATTGAGATTGCTGCAGAACCATATGGATTCACTGCCAGTAACGGGGTCTCTTGGGTTTTCAAGGTAGACAATTATAGCATCAGCAAATGGAATTTATTTATATCTCTTCTTTTAGGGTTGCCAGCTTTAGCAAACAAAAATACGGAATGCCCAGCTAAATATGAATATCAGATAAATAAGGAATAATTTTTTAATATAAGTATGTCCCCAAATACTGTATGGCACATACTTATATTAAAAAGTGATTCATGATTCATTTGAAATTCAAATTTACCTGGGTGTTCTGTATTTTATCTAACAACCCTCCCTCTTTCTTTCCCAGTGAGGATGCCTGCTGCTTTATTTTCTTTTTACGTTGCATTTGCTGAAGCCTCTAAGACTGGTTCTCATTCTGGGCTACACATTAGCATCAGCCAGGAAGCTTTAAAAACAAACAAACAAACAAACAAAAACGCTCCAATGGCAGGCCCTTAGGCTCAGAGATTTAATTGGTGTGTATATATACATATATTTAAAAGCTTCCCAGATGATTCTAATGGGCATCTGGGGTTGAGAACCACTGCCTTAAAACAATGTTAAATAATAATGTTAGTAAGCATCAAGAATCTTGTTCTTGATTTTAATGAAATATTTTCAGTGTTTTGACATTTAAAATAACACTTGTTGTTGGTTTTTAGTAAATATCCTTAGTTTTGTTTACATAGTTTCATCTAGCCCTGTTTAAGTTTTGATTAGGAATGGTTGCTTTTAGCACCTATTAATATGATTATGTGGTTTTGAGAAAAGAAAAATAGAACAGTCTGGGCTATGTGAGGCCTGAAGCCCAGAAAGACATGAATATGAGACTTTCATTCCTCCCTGCTCCCCCTCTCCCCATGCCTGGGGGCAATTGTTTAAAGTCATTTTGTTCCCAACCAGCTGTCTCACCCTTTGCCTTCTTGTTCCTAGAATTTGGGTTGGTTCTTTCTTTCTTTCTTTCTTTCTTTCTTTCTTTCTTTCTTTCTTTCTTTCTTTCTTTCTTTCTTTCTTTCTTCCTTTCTTTCCTTTCTTTCCTTTCTTTCCTTTCTTTCCTTTCTTTCCTTTCTTTTCTTTCTTTCTTTCTTTCTTTTTTTTTTTTTTTTTTTTTTTTAGACAGAGACTCGCTCTGTTGCCCAGGCTGGAGTGCAGTGGTGCATCTCAGCTCACTGCAAGCTTCGCCTCCTGGGTTCACGCCATTCTCCTGCCTCAGTCTCCCGAGTAGCTGGGACTACAGGCGCCTGCCACCACACCTGGCTAATTTTTTTTGTATTTTTAGTAGAGACGGGGTTTCACCATGTTAGCCAGGATGGTCTCGATCTCCTGACCTCGTGATCTGCCCGCCTCGGCCTCCCAAAGTGCTGGGATTACAGGCATGAGCCACCACGCCTGGCCCTGGTTTGTTTTTTTGAGATAGGGTCTCTCTCTTTCACCCAGGCTGGAGTGCAGTGGCTTGATCTCAGCTCACTGCAGCCTCTACCGCTCAGGCTCAAGCGATCCTCCTGCCTCAGCCTCCCAAGGAGCTGGGACCACAAGCGCACACGACCATGCCCAGATAATTTTTAAATTTTTTGTAGAGACAGGGGTCTCCCTATGTTGCCCAGGCTGATCTTGAACTCCTGGGCTCAAGCGATTCACCTGCCTTGGCTTCCCGAAGTGTTGGGATTACAGGCATGAGCCACTGCCTGGCCTGGAATTTATAATACAAAGAACAATGTATGTAGCCCGTCAGTAGTTTGTTATTTTAATGTAAATTCTTGGTAAACAACTCAGGAACTGCCTCTTCCTTTCCTTTAAAAATCCACTTGCAGGCCGGGCGCGGTGGCTCAAGCCTGTAATCCCAGCACTTTGGGAGGCCGAGATGGGTGGATCACAAGGTCAGGAGATCGAGACCATCCTGGCTAACATGGTGAAACCCCGTCTCTACTAAAAAATACAAAAAACTAGCCGGGCGAGGTGGCGGGCGCCTGTAGTCCCAGCTACTCCGGAGGCTGAGGCAGGAGAATGGCATAAACCTGGGAGGCGGAGCTTGCAGTGAGCTGAGATCCGGCCACTGCACTCCAGTCTGGGTGACAGAGTGAGACTCCGTCTCAAAAAAAAAAAAAAATAAAAAAATAAAAAAAAATAAAAAATAAAAAAATCCACTTGCAACTGCCACTAATCCAGAGTGTATATTCAGGGCAACTTGAATCTATTCTCTTGAGGACTAATCTCTAACCTTTTTTCCCTCTTGCCCAAATTCCTGTCTAAGGGACCTGGGAAGTTACGCCATAACATCACAAACCGTATAACATCACAAACCCTAACATCTCATCAGGTGAATTTTATTTAACTCTGTATAACGTGTTACTTTCCAACCTGACTGGCGTTAACACCACCCAACAGAGAAGAAAATGAAAATATTGCTAGTGAAGTGGTGGGAGCAGCAGCTATGGAGCTGCTGGAGGAGAAAGAAACGTTGCTGCGTGGTTAGAAAAAATATTTGGGCCAGGCTTGGTGGTTCACGCCTGTAATCCCAGCACTTTGGGAGGCTGAGGCAGGTGGATCACAAGGTCAGGAGTTAAAGACCAGCCTGGCCGATGTGGTGAAACCCCATCTCTAATAAAAATACAAAAATTAGCCAGGCGTGGTGGGGGGCGCCTATAATCCCAGCTACTTGGGAGGCTGAGGCAGGAGAATCGCTTGAACCCAGGAGATGGAGGTTGCATTGAGCTGAGATCACATCACTGCACTCTAGCCTGGGCAACAGAGTGAGACTCTGTCTCAAAAAAACAAATAAATATAAAATAAAAATATATATATATTTGGAGATCATCCCATTCCACAGTATGAGGTGAACCCACGGACCACAGAGATTTTACATCACCTTTCAGAACGCAACAGGGTCCGGGACAGAGATGTCTACCTGGTAATAGAGGACTTGAAGCAGAAAGCAAGTGAATACAAGTCAGAAGCCAAGTATCTCCAAGACCTTCTCACGGACAGTGCGAATTTTTTCCCCTGCCAATCTTTCTAGCACTGGTTCCAGGTATCTGAATGCTTTGGTTGGCAGTGCGGTAGCCCTTGAAACAAAGGATGCCTCACTAACTAGTTTTATCCCTACAGTGAATGATTTGACCTCTGATCTCTTTCATACCAAATCCAAAAGTGAAGAAATCAAGATTGAACAGGAAAAACTTGAAGAAAAATCTAACTGCAACTTTAGTGTTAGAAAAATGTCTACAAGAGGATCTCAAGAAAGCAGAGTTGCATCTGTCTACAGAAAGGGCCAAAGTTGATAATCGTCATCAGAACATGGACTTTCTAAAACCAAAGTCAGAGGAATTCAGATTTGGAATCAAAGCAGCAGAGGAGCGACTTTCAACCAGAGGCGCAGATGCTTCTCTGTCTCATCAGTCCCTAGTAGCACTGTCAGAGAAACTGGCAAAATGAAAACAACAGACTATACCTTTGAAGAAAAAATTGGAGTCCTAGTTAGACTTCATGCCGAATCCATCTCTTGCTCAAGTGAAAATTGAAGCAGCAAAGCGAGAATTAGATAGCATCGAAGCTGAACTTACAAGAGGAGTAGACATGATGGAACTGTGACAAGAGCCAAATAAACAGCCTTTTCCCTAAGAAAGTAAATTGAATAGGACTTTACAGAGTTCTTTTTCCTCTTGGCATTTCTTGTGTGTGTGTGTGTGTGTTTTTTGTTTTGTTTTTGTTTTTTTTTTTGTTTTTTTTGAGGCGGAGTCTCCCTCTGTCGCCCAGGCTGGAGTGCGGTGGTGCGATCTCGGCTCACTGCAAGCTCCGCCTCCCGGGTTTACGTCATTCTCCTGCCTCAGCCTCCGGAGTAGCTGGGACTACAGGCGCCCGCCACCGCGCCCGGCTAATTTTTTATACTTTTAGTAGAGACAGGGTTTCACCGTGTTAGCCAGGATGGTCTCGATCTCCTGACCTTGTGATCCGCCCGCCTCGGCCTCCCAAAGTGCTGGGATTACAGGCGTGAGCCACAGCGCCCGGCCGGCATTTCTTAATAACAAAATTTTCTGTGTTCTTAGATTACAGGATGTCATGATTGATAGAATATGGTTTCTAACTGTGTATTGCATTTTTGTGCCCAAATACATCGTTTTCATTAAAAATAATCAAAATATCTTACCCCAAAATATGTTTTTTTGCCATATTTTGAAATGGCCCTGCAAAGCCATCTTTGGTGGGGGAAATTTGCATCTGTAAAGAATCCCCATTAATATAACTAGATTTTCCCCTTCCAGGCCCTCCCAATCCCAAAGAGATAAACTAAGAGTCTGGCACCTTTTAAAGGTCTGAATAGGAAACATTTGCCATCTATTGTCTCTAAGGACATTCATCTGTGACACTTCCTATCAACCTTGGTCTCCACAATCCCTTAACCCAGACACTCCTTTCTATTGATACCAGGTCTTTAGATAATAATTTTACTCTCAACCAATTGCCAATGAGAAAATATTTGAACCCACCTGTGACTTGAAAGCCCCCACTTAGAGTCGTCCCACCCTTCCAGATCCAACCAATGTATATCTCACATGTATTGATTGATGCATTATGTCTCCCGAAAACATATAAAACTAAGCTGTAACCCAACCACCTTGGGCACATGTTCTCAGGGCCTCTTGAGACTGTGCCTCAGGCCATGGCCACTCATATTTGGCTCAGAACAAACCTCTTTAAATATTTTATAGCGTTTCACTTTTTATCTACAGTCCTGGGTTGCAGTCCTTATACTTGGCCCAAATAAACTCTACTCAGATGAATTTTGCCTCAGATGCTGGGCACAGTGGCTCACGCCTGTAATCCCAACACTTTGGGAGGCTGAGGCAGGAGGATCACTTGAGCCCAGGAGTTTGAGACCAACCTGGGCAATATAGTGAGACCCCATTTCCAAAACGAATGAAAGAAGTATTAAAAAATGTGCCTCAGCTTCTTCCTGTTAGGATGGCAGTTTTCTCCTTTAGTTCATTGATGCAAAGAGTCATATTGCTAGGTTTCTTCATGTTGAAGAACTTTCTAATTCTGTTGTTCAATGCCAAAGTCTGTTTGCTAATATTTTATTTAGACTTTGCCTCTATATTTATACATGAAGTTGAAGCTGAGGATCTGTTATTATTGTTGGAATTACCATTGTCTGATTTTGGTATTTAAGTAAGGTTGGCTTTGTAAAATAAACTGGTGAACTTTGTATCTTTTTTTCCTACTTTCTGAAATAGTTTAAATTGTTGCTACTCAAAGTGTGGCCCATGAACCAACAATATCTGCCTCACCTGGGCTTGCTAGAAATGCAGAGTTTAGGGCCCTGTCCCAGCTCTATTGCATTTGAATCTGCATTTTAACAAGAGCCACAGGTTATCTGTGTACACATTCATTTTGAGAGAAGTGGGTACAAATACCATTAGACTCATTTGTCCACTAAGGGTTAGATAAAACTCAGCCATGGGCGATGTGGTCCTCGTGCCTGTTTCACGGTAGATTGCTACTGCCCTTCCCAGTCTTTTCTGTGATCATTGTTCTATTTCAGTCATTGATCTATTTTGGTAACTTCAATTTTGCAAAGAAATCAGCCATTTCCTCTAAATTTTTCAAATTTACTTGTTACTGCTTCTTAGGATTTTTTAAAATTTGCAGTTATGTCACCTTTCTGACTCCTCTTGTGAACTTCTGCTTTCTTTCTCTTTTTCTTGATCTGGCTTATAAGAGATTTGTCTCTATCGTTAGTTTTTTTTTTTTTTTTTTAAGACAGAGTTTTGCTCTTGTAGCCCAGGGTGGAGTGTAGTGGCGCGATCTCGGCTCACTACAACCTCCGCCTCCCAGGTTCAAGCGATTCTCCTGCCTCAGCCTGGCTCAGCCTCCCGAGTAGCTGGGATTACCACGCCCAGCTAATGTTTTTGTGTTTTTAGTACAGATGGGGTTTCTCCATGTTGGTCAGGCTGGTCTCGAACTCCCGACCTCAAGTGATTGCCCGCCTCGGCCTCCCAAAGTGCTGGGATTACAGGCGTGAGCCACGGGGCCCAGCCTCATTAGTCTTTTCTAAGTACCAGTTTTACATTTATTTATTCTTTGAGCTATTTGAGGGGAGGGTATTTGTTTTCTATTTCACTTGTTTCAGCTCTTATCTGTATAAATTCTCTTCTGATTTCTGTTGTTTTATTATTTTTCTGTTTTTTTCCCTAATTTCTTATGATTGGTATAGGTTATTAATTTTTAGAAATTTTTTAAAATAATGAAGGCATTTAAGGCTATAAATTTTCCTTTAGGCCCTGCTTTCACTGTATGGTCAGTTTTAGTGTGAAGTGTTCTTTTCATTAGTTTCTAGACAGTAATTTCCCTTTTAATTTCCTCTTTATTCTTTTTTTTTTTTAAGACGGAGTCTCGCTCTGTTGCCCAGGCTGGAGTACAGTGGCGCCATCTTGACTCACTGCAAGCTCCGCCTCCCATGTTCACGCCATTCTCCTGCCTCAGCCTCCTGAGTAGCTGGGACTACAGGTGCCTGCCACCACGCCTGGCTAATTTTTTGTATTTTTAGTAGAAATGGTGTTTCACCATGTTAGCCAGGATGGTCTCGATCTCCTGAGCTTGTGATCTGCCTGCCTTGGCCTCCCAAACTGCTGGGATTATAGACGTGAGGCACTGCGCCCAGCCTAATTTCCTCTTTATTCTAAGGAGTTTCCAGGAGTGTTTCTTATTTTCCACATTTAAAATATTTCAAACTTCAAATTTTCACTTTTATTATTCCTTAAAATTTTAATACGATTTTCCCTGTGGCCACGTACCTAATCTATTTCTGTAAATGTTTCATGGACATATAAACAAAATGTATATTTTCCATTTGAAGAATGTAAGGATCTCTATGTACTTGTTACACTAAACTGTTGGTTGTATCAATCACTTTGTCTATGCCCTTACTGACTTTTTTGCTTATTAGGTATATCCAATTCTGAAAGAAGTGAATTGAAACGCCCTACTAAAACTGTATTTTGGCCAGGCGCGATGGCTCACGCTTGTAATCCCAGCACTTTGGGAGGCCAAGGCAGGCAGATCACTTGAGGTCAGGAGTTCGAGACCAGCCTGGCTAACATGGCGAAACCCCATCTCTACTAAAAATACAAGAATTAGCTGGGCATGGTGGCAGGCGCCGGTAGTCTCAGCTACTTGGAAGGCTGAAGCAGGAGAATTGCTTAAACCTGGGAGAGAGAGGTTGCAGTGAGCCAAGATTGCACCACTGCATTCCAGCCTGGATGACAGCCAGAGACTCCATCTCGAAAAAAAACAAAAGTCTATTTTTATTCTGTTTGTATTTCTATATTTTTTCACTTTATGATTTTAGTGTTTGTTATTTAGTGCACATAAGTTTATGAATATTGTATATTCTTAATTGTACATTCTTATTATACACAAGTTCTTCTTCATCTTGTTTAGGGTTTTGAACTTCAACTTTCTCCGTACCTCTGCTCTTCCTGCTTTCTTGTTATTGGCATTTTTCTGATATCTTTTTGGCATACTGTTTGCAATTTTTCTCATTTTATTTTTGCATTTTCCCCTGTGAGCAGCATATACCTGGATTTTTACTTTTAACTCTGATAGTCTCTGTCTTGTCTTGAGTGAATTCAATTTAATCACCTCTGGTAAGTTGACTGATATACTTGATTTCATTTTATTCATCTTACTGTATTAAACTGTTCTCTTTTTTCCTCCATTTTTTCTAGTTAAATCAAATTGCCTCTCATTCCATTTTCCCCTTTGTGAATACCTACTGTTGTTAGACTTTTAATGGAACTTATAGGTATATGGGCTTTAAAAAAAAAAATCTTTATGTGAGATTTTAAGTGATAAACAGATACATTAATGGAGTTGAAAGACAAGTTGGTGTCCTTTTGACTGTAACTCAAGTGATCTTTCCACAATACCAGGGCTTTGGAGCAAAACCAAGAATTTCCTTTTTTTTTCTTTTATTATTATTATTATTATTATTATTATTATACTTTAAGTTCTAGGGTACATGTGCATAACATGCAGGTTTGTTACATATGTATACTTGTGCCATGTTGGTGTGCTGCACCCATCAACTCGTCAGCACCCATCAACTCGTCATTTATATCAGGTATAACTCCCAATGCAATCCCTCCCCCCTCCCCCCACCTTTTTTTTTCTTTCTTTTTTTTTTGAGACAAAGTCTCGCTCTGTTGCCTAGGCTGGAGTGCAGTGGTGCAATCTCAGCTCACTGCAACCTCCACTTCCCAGGTTCAAGTGATTGTCTTGTGTCAGCCTCCTGAGTAGCTGAGATTACAGACATGCGCCACCACACCCGGCTAATTTTTGTATTTTTAGTAGAGACAGGGTTTTGCCATGTTGGCCAGGCTGGTCTTGGACTCCTGACCTCAGGTGATCCGCCTGTCTCTGCCTCCCAAAGTGCTGGGATTACAGGCTTGTACCACCACACCCAGCCCCAAACCAAGCATTTCTAACTTAAAAAACATGGCTCATGCTCAGTCCAGCTTAAGGTCAGGGTTATCACTCTATCTGGGCACAAATCTCATTTTGAATCATAGCTCCCATAATTCCCACGTGTTGTGGGAGGGACCCAGTGGGAGGTAATTGAATCATGGGGGTGGGTCTTTCCCGTGCTGTTCTCGTGATAGTAAGTCTCACGAGATCTGATGGTTTGATAAAGGGGAGTTCCCCTGCACTCGCACTCTTGCCTGCCACCGTGTAAGATGTCTTTTTGCTCTTCCTTCATCTTCTGCCATGATTGTGAGGCCTCCCCAGCCATATGGAACTGTGAGTCCATTAAACCTCTTTCCTTTATAAATTACCCAGTCTTAGCTAGTTCTTTATTAGCAGCGTGAGAACAGACTAATACAGGCCCTTACTCAGTCATTGACCTACAGGGGTTGGGCTGCCATAGCGGGATCGCAGCTCCCCGGTTACTCCCTTCCTGGGGTCCCTGGGCCTGCGGGGAGGACAGCCATCCTAACAGGAGCCTATCTGGTGTTGTCATTTTAGAAAGCCTTCTGGAGAATGTACTTGGAGCTCCTAATAAGATATCTCGGGCCAAGGAAAATGTCACATTTCTTTGCTCTTGGCAGGAATCCCAGCTCCTTGGCTTGGGAGCACCCTTTCTCCCATGCTGAACAGAAACTTCATTTGGCCATTATGTTCACTGCCAATTACTAAATTATAGGAGAACAAATTAATTTACTTATCACTCGCAGCTTGGGAGATAAACTCGTTCAAAGCAGGGAAAGTGGGGTGATAAAAAGATCCCTGCAGGAAAAAGTTGGGGATCCTCGGGGCCACTTACATGTTGGGTCTGAGTGGGTGAAATCACTCTTCATTACAAAGCTCTCAGAGGATCCGCAGCAGGGGCACCTCATCCACACCCCCCGGCCCCCTCCCGCCCCGCGCCGCCCCCAGCTGGCCTCCAAAGATTGTGGTGAGGTTCCAAATGAGGTGACAGCATTGGAACTTGCTGCATCCTGAACGTGTGCATTGAGTGATGAGGGTGCTGGCGCTGTGGTTGTGGGGACCCTGACTACACAGCCCTGGGTGTGGCTTAAAGTGACAGTCTCCCACTGCCTACCAGCACTACAGACCCCACCCTGCAAATCTCCTAAAGGGAGAAACCTGCTCCCTGCTCCAAGCACGCGGTTGCAGTAGGAACACCTGGGAACACATGAAAGCGTGCTAGGTGGGGTCAGGAGGCTCTGCTGTGTCTGCTTGGGCTCACTGCTAATGTGTGTGAGCTGGGGCTTGCATTTCCTCACCTACAACAAAAGTGACAGACAGAAAGCAGGGAAGGCCCAGGTAGCACCCCCATCCAGTGAGTTCTGCCTCCGCCTGCGCTGCTGCCTGTGGGTTGTGTGTGAAGCACGTGAGGCCCTGTCCCTCAGTGCTCAGCGACGCCGCTGGTGGTCTGAGATGACTATGGTGGTGGTGATCATGAAAACTTGCACACTAGCACTTCCACCAAGCCAACTGGTGTTCTAAGGGCTTCACCCATATTAACTCGTTAATATTCACAACCAGCCTGTGAGGTTACTGTTATCACTCCTATTTTACGGAGGAAGAGACACAGGTGGAGCCACTTGTCAGCATTGTGCAGCTGGTACGTGGCGGGGCAGGGCTAGGGCCCGGTCAGGCTCTGGGGCCTGTGTGCGGGCACCACTGTGCGCTGTCTGGTCTGTCCTGGGAGCCGAGTTAACCAAAAGCAGCACAGAGATCATGAAACTTCTTTCTAACCTGAGCTTTCAACCTCCTTCCTCTCATCAAATTTTACTTAAAAAAATTTCAGAAACTAGCAAAAGTCGAAATGGTCCGATGTCCCCTCCTCCTATTTCCCCTGCCCCTTGTCCCTGTGGCCCTGGGGGCATCTGCAGGAGGGAGGTGGCCCTGGGGCTGGGGAGCGGATTCTCCTGGTATTTGCTTTTTCCTGGCTGCCCAGGTGCACCCTTAGCCATGTCCAGTCCTCAGGCTTTCCCCAAAAGGGAGAATAACGGCGTGGGCCAAAATCCTGAGCTGAAGTATAAAGTCCCCAAATAAAGCAATTATAAATGGAAACTCTGAGGCTCTGATTCACTCAAGCAACATGACTCATGTTCTGCTAAGGTTTCTGTGAACAATATGTTCACAGTCTGATTTAATTATAGCCTAGATTTACTGCTGCCTCGGGGAGCCTCCGAAGCTCACCCCATCCCTCACTACCCCCATCGCGGCGCCTGGTGAAACGCCTCCCGGTGCGAGAGTGGGAGCAGGCACTGGAAATGGTTTTCTGCAGGTGCTATGTGTCACATCGTGCACAGTGGACAGCTCTTGGGACGTTAGCTGGGCGGGGAGGCAGAGTCCTCAAATAAGTTAGAGCTCTGGGGTACAGCTCAAGCCCCCGGGGATGGGGGGACTGTGCTTCCTGGGCTTCCCCTCCGTGCAGGGGCTCCTGCAGAGTTGAGGTTTGTCAGCACCGAGTGTGGGCGTCTAGAGTGATCGATAGAGAGGATCCAGTCACAGCTCCCTCACGCGAGGGTGGAGGGAAACCCGGGGCTGCCTGCCGAGCTCGGGGGCGTTCCCACGGGGACCCGATAACACCGGACAGAAAATGTCCCACTTCTCATTGCTTTGTGCTTTCAGTGAGAACCCTCCCCACCTCCCCCGGAGGTACCACATTTAAAGGGGATAATTTCAAACTTGGTGATGTAGCCACAATTATATCCTCGTTATCAGACAAAAACTGTAGGTCCCCTCCCTCTGCAAAGCATGAAAGCATTTGTGTGCATTTCAGTGTAACAGAACGCTGTCCCCCAGTATCGGGTGCTATGTGCACTTTCCACCCCCCAGCCCTGTTTGCTTGAGTAATGAGAGTGGAAGACGGCAGCCCACTACCATGGGCTTTAGTGTTGTCAGCTAAAATACAGGCCGCCCCGTTAATTTGCATGTCACATAAGCGATGCATAATAGTTTCATTTGCGCATGTCCCAAATATTATCCGGGACATGCTTGTGCTAAAACCAGATTCCTTGTTTACCTGAAATCCAAATTTATTTTTTGAGACGGAGTCTCACTCTGTCACCCAGGCTGGAGTACAATGGCACCATCTTGGGACCTCTGCCTCCCAGGTTCAAGTGATTTTCCTGTCTCAGCCTCCTGAGTAGCAGGGATTACAGGCGTGTGCCACCATGCCTGGCTAATTTTTCTATTTTTAGTAGAGACGAAGTTTCACCATGTTGGCCAGGCTGGTCTCAAACTCCTAACCTTAAGTGATCCACCTCCACCTTGGCCTCCCAAAGTGCTGGGATTCCAGGCCTGAGCCACCGCGCCTGGCTGGCATTTTGTATTTTTAGTTGTCAACTCTGGCAACCCTACATGGACTTTGAAGTCATACAACCTGACTTCAGATGCCCCTCTGCCATCAAGGGCATGGGAAACTCTATGACTTGGGCATTCAGAACCTCCATTTATCGTTCAGCAAAATGAGTGTAACCACAACCACATCCTGGGACCATAGCAAAGATGAGAACGAATGTACATGAAGCACGTAGCACAGGAAGTGGTATCTCGTTGTAGTGGAAGCTGTTGGCCCCGCTGCATGCCCTTTATTGGCTGGTGTACTCATCCTCGGGCTTCTAGGAATGTTGGGTGCCAGCAACACACAGCGACTCCCTTTCCTGGTGCACTGCCCTGGGCTGATGGGAGGTGCCTACCTAGGAGCTTGTGTCCCATCCGTGTCCCCCCCAACTGCCCCCATTGCCACCCGCAGGCAGCCAGCAGCCACTGGCTAACTGATGGCAGAGGCTGCCTTCATCTTGCGATGCTCACTCAAGAGCCCCCTGTGGTGTCAGGCTGGCTGGGTTCCACCTGACGCCACACCCTGCTCAGCTCCTTCCCCTGTCACTCTTGCTTCCTTCCAGGCTGCTCCCTGGAGCACACTCTTGGCATTTCACTTGTACAACATGCCTGGCCGTGGTGCGCTGCTGTTGCTGGTGTGCACGTGATCACATAAGGTTGTGAGCATTCAGCGCCGAAGGCCAAGGTTGCCTTGTGCTCGGAGAATAGGATCCGCTGGGGGCAGGAGGGACTTGGGGCCGGGGTACGTTGCTGGGGAACAGACAAGGGATTTGTCGCCTCCTGGGAAGCTGGGAAATGGTGGGGGGTGGGTGACTGGGAGAGGATGGCCAGAGACAGCTTCAGGCCTAGCGTCCTGCAGAACCTGACACCTAGCAGATGGGAAGATGCAGCTCAGCTACCTCCTCCCAGAGTCAGGTTGAGGAGGCCACGTGGGCCCAAGGCTGTGCTTGGGGAAATCATCAGGACTCAGTGCAGAAAACTGATGTAAATTAGGGGGCCCGCCTGGGTGCCACGTGAACCTCTCCCTGTTTCTCCACCTTGCACGCGTGCTTTTGGGTGCTGACACGCGCTCCTCCAGGAGGAGTGGTGGAAAGGAGGAATCCTTTGGCCTCCAACCCTGGAAGAAGGCGTACAGTTTTAAAGGGCAAGGCTTGGCTTTGAATTGCAGCTCTGCCACTTGTTTCTTTCCTTTTCTCTTTCTTTTCTTTTTCTTTCTTTCTTTCCTTCCTATCCTCCTTTCCTTCCTTTCCTTCTTCCCTCCCTCCCTCCCTTCTTTTTTTAGACAGTCTTGCTCTGTTGCCAGGCTGGAGTGCAGTGATATAGACTCTGCTCACTGCAACCTCCACCTCCCCAAGTTCAAGAGATTCTCCTGCCTCAGCCTCCTGAGTAGCTGGGGCTACAGGCACATGCCATCATGCCCAGCTAATTTTTGTGTTTTTAGTAGAGATGGGGTTTTACCATGTTGGCCAGGCTGGTCTTGAACTCCTGACCTTAAGTGATCCGCCTGCCTCGGCCTCCCAAAGTGTTGGGATTACGGGCATGAGCTACTGCACCTGGCCCCATCTCTGCCACTTCCATACAGGCGCTGGAATCCAGACCAGCTTCTGAACGTCTCTAAGCCTCAGTTTCCCTGTCCACAGAAGGGGGTGATATGCCCTCTCAGAGGGGTGGCGTGAGGAATCAATGGCATGTGAGGGATGAGCGTGCCTAGGATATAGGGAATGGATGTTCTGCTTGTTTTCTTTGCCCTAAACGTCACTGTATTTCAACCTGAATTTCCAAAGAACATTGTCAGACACCTAAAGAGAGCATCACTTGAATGAAGTTGAGTTTTGATAATTGAAGTTTAACTCTTTTGCCACTCACAGTACAGTTGTTTACTTTCTTTTTTTTTTCTCTCCAGACGGAGTCTTGCCATGTTGCCCAGGCTGGTCTCAAACTCCTGGGTTCACACCATCCTCTTGCGTCAGCCTCCTGAGCAGTTGGGACTATGGGTGCATGCCACCACACCCAGCTAATTCTTAAATTTTTGGTAGAGATGGGATCTCACTATGTTGCTCAAGCTGGTCTCAAACTCCTGGGCTCATGTGATCTTCCTGCCTCAGCTTCCCAAAGTGCTGGGATTACAGGTATGAGCCACGGTGCCAGGTCAATTACTTACATTTTAATGGCCAAAGGGAAGAAGTTGTTCTCTAACTTCTGAAAGTGTTCGGAAAAACTGCTGAGAGATTTGGGATTCTGAACAGACACTGAGGAACCAGGGTTTGGGGGTGACATAGCTGCCAGCACTTTCCGATGGAGAGAGGCTCCTCTGAGTGGCATGAGTGGCATGAGTGGCGGAGGTCATAGAGCCCAGCCCCACTAGGAGGCATGGGAGGTCCCTGAGGAGGGAGAGCAGCCAGGGTCCCACTTGGAAGTACCGCAATGGCTGTGTCTTCCTTGGTCCTTCCAGGGCATTGCTGCTTGTGATTCTTTGCTTTCCCAGGGTCGGTGTGGGAGGAAACAGCTCACAGGTCATCAATGAGACATCGGAGAGAGCCGCTAGGTGTTGTGGCAGATGGGGCAGTGCCTCCACACGTGCTAATGGGCACTCCCCGTCATGAAGACTGAGCCACCTTGGCAAGGCTCTGGACCTTGGTGGCCTTTGACATCCTGACCCAGAGCCTATTCAGGATCCCAGTATCTCCTTGGATTTGGAACAGGTGGCCTGGCATTCCCAGCAATGAACACCAAGCTTTTTTCATTCCTTTGGCATGTACAGTACAGACCCCTCAGCAGATGCGCTCCATGCACGCGGCACTGTGTGGACAGTGCTTGAGTGGTGATGGCCGCCGCACTGCGCTCCCTCCCCAGCTCTTCCTCAGCTCATAGCTGAGTCTGCACCCACTGACCAACATCTCCCCAGTTCCCCTTGACTACCTTCTACTCCCTATTACTGTGAGCTGGACTTTAGATTCCACATAGAAGGGGGAATCACGTGATATTTGTCTGTGTCTGGCTCATTTCACTTTAGCATAATGTCTTCCAGGTGCATCCATGTGGTGGCAGGACTTCCTCCTTTTTTTTTTTTTTTTTTTTTTTATTTAGACGGAGTCTCGCTCTGTCACCCAGGCTGGAGTGCAGTGGTGCGATTTTGGCTCACTACAACCTCCGTCTCTGGGGTTCAAGGGCTTCTCCTGCCCCAGTCTCCCGAGTAGCTGGGACTACAGATGCCCGCCACCACACCAAGCTAATTTTTTGTATTTTTAGTAGGGACCAGGGTTTCACTATGTTGGCCAAGCTGGTCTTGAACTCCTGACCTCAGGTGATCCACCTGCCTTGGCCTCCCAAAGTACTGGGATTACAGGTGTGAGCCCCTTTTTTAAAGAGACAGGACATCCAAGTCCAAGGAGACACTTGGATCCTGGGGAGGCTCTGGGTCAGGAAGCCAAAGGTCACCAAGGTCCAGGGCCCTGATAGGGTGGGGCAGTCTTTGAGACCAGGAGTGCCCATTAGTTCTCATGGAGGCACTGTCCCATCTGTTGCCTGGGTTGGAGTGCAGTGGCTTCATCCCAGCTCACTGCAGCCTCCACCTCCCGGGCTCAAGTGATCCTCCCTCCTTAGCCTCTTGAGTAGTTGGGACCACAGGTGTGTGCCACCACATCTGGGCCTGCTCTGCCTCTGCTATGAGTGCTCTCCCGCAATGGCCATGCGGCCCTTTCTCTCAGCCCTTTCCAGTCTTTGCTCAGATCTTTTCTTGACAAGCCCTAGCCTCAGCAGCCTATTTATACTGCTGCCTGATTCCCTCTCTCCAATCTTTCTGTGAGGCCTGAGCCAGCCTCACTGTGGAATTGGCTGCATAATGTCCCGGTATGTTAAGGTTCTTATCATCTGTCTCTGCCCAAACTTAGGCTCTGAGATGGGAGGAATCACTTTTGCTCATGGATTCTCCCATGTGTCTAAATCAGCGCCTGGCATGTAGTAAGTGCTCATTAAATATGTGTCCAGTGGACTGAGGAAACTGGAGCCCAAAATGGTTATATGACCTGCCCAAGGCCACCCAGCACACTGAGGAAGGAGCAGGGATGGAAGCCTAGACTCTGGTACCAGGATCAGAGCTCTTAACCACCGAATGCTACTGCTTACCCAGTGACACCTGTGGCCTTCGGATGACCTCTACCCCTCTTGTCTAGGTCTCATTAGGTTGGGCCGGCACCCTCTGTGCCCTTCAGTTTCCACCCAGACTGGTGTCTGGGCTCTTTTGGGGTTCCTGCTCCCACCTCTATATCCCTCCCAGGAAGTGGACTGTGTAGTCCCCACCAACTGTCCCCTCACTGCCTGTCACCCCCTCACTCTACCCTGTCAGAGGAGCAAGAGGCAGCCAACTCCTCGTGACCTCAGCCTGGCCTAGGGAGTGGCTGGCAGCTATTAAGAGTGGGCCTTGACTTTGAGAGACTCTGAATGACATTTCACCAGCTCTCTGTGGTTGTGCCCCCAGTCCTTTGGCCTTCAGGCGAATCCTGCCACCTGTGAATTCCTCTTCTGTCAGTGTTGTCTCGGGGAGGGTCGAGGCATAATCCCGAGGTGCTGCGGGGTCCCGGTGAGAATGAAATGCTGACCCTGGCAGCCTCTAAGCCTCATGCCCACAGCAGCAGCGGCCCCCCCTCCACGTGTCTTCCTCACGCAGGAGAGGCATCAACCGCGGGGATGTCCTCGGGGGAAGCCAAGGAACAGACCCGCAGAAATAGCAGGAGCCCCAGGACAAAGGTGTCCACTCTGTAGTTCTTCTAGATTTGGGGGAAAAGTGATAATGATCATTGCGAACTCAATGCCTCTGTGCCTGTTTTTTCTTCCAATCAACCTCTTATTTATTTACTTATTTTTGAGTCAGCGTCTCACTCTGGCACCCAAGCTGGAATGCAGTGGCGCAAATCGCAGCTCATTGCAGCCTCAACCTCCCAGGCTCAAGCTATCCTCCCACCTCAGTCTCAAGTAGCTGGGACTACAGGTGTGCACTACCACACCTGGCTAATTTTTATTTGTTAACTTTTTTGTAGAGATGGGGTCTCATTATGTTGCCCAGGCTGGTCTCAAACTCCTGAGCTCAGGTGATCCACCTGCTTCAGCCTCCCAAAGTGCTGGGATTACGGGTGTGAGCCACTGTGCCCAGCCCTGCGCCTTTCTTTTAAGGCTTAGTAAATAACTGAAATTTTAATACTCCAAGTGTGTGTGAAGAATTCAAATATGTATTCTCAAATTGTCGAGCAGACCTGTTCTCATGTCTATTAGCTCAAGGTTGTTATCTGTGTCACTGAGATCTTCTATGTCCTTGATGATATTCTGGTCAGCTTAACCTATCAGTAGCAAAAAAAAAAGATGTCTTGAAGCCTCCCACCATGATGATGAAGTCATCTTGTCCTCCTTGTACTTCTGTTAATGTTTCCTGCATTTATTTTGAAGTTGTTTATTGGATACAGAAATGTTTAAAATGGAAATGTCTTCTTGGCAAATTTCATCTTTTATCGTCATGTTGTGCTGTTTTTCATCCTTAATACCTCTTTTGGTCCTGAAGTCTATTTTACCCAACAGTGACACAGGGGGACCAGCCCTCTTTCTGATAGCATTTGCCTGAAATGTCTTTTTTTGTCCTTTTCTTTGCAACCTTCTGTATCCATATGCCTCCAAAGAGCATATATCTTTCTATATGAACCATGTAAACCCGATCTGTCAACATTTGTCATTTAGCAGGGGTCTGGTCTCTTGACATTATTGTCACCATCAATCTAGGTAGCTGGTTTTGAACGTGTTCATGTGTACGGTGGCTTCTCTGACCTGGTCCTTCCCATTGCAGAGCATATGATATACATTGCTTTGCATTACAGACTTATTTTAGTTTGTCACATATTGTCTGGGTGACAAACACACAGGCATGCTGTCCTGGCTTCAGGATGGAAATTCTGTGTTTCTATGTTTCTTGTCTTTTTTTGAGACAGAGTCTTGCTTTGTTGCTCAGGTTGGAGTACAGTGGTGCGATCTCGGCTCACTGCAACCTCCTCCTCTCAGGTTTGAATGATTCTCTTGCCTCAGCCTCCCAAGTAGCTGGGATTACGGGCGCCCTCCGCCACATCCAGCTAATTTTTGTACTTTTAGTAGAGATGAGTTTCACCATGTTGGCCAGGCTGGTCTCAAACTCCTGACTTGAGGTGTTCCACCCGCCTTGGCCTCCCAAAGTGCTGGGATTACAGGTGTGAGCCACTGTGCCTGGCCTCTCATCTTGTTTTTGAATTGATCTCTTTCTCACCCCTTATATTCAAAAAGAATATTTGCATATTTCACATCCCAGAGTGTCTACTCCCTCACCTCAAATTCTATCATGCTGATTTTATCTAGACTTTTCATTCTGGCTAATTATTAATATATTTGCAGCCGGGGGTGGTGGCTCATGTCTGTAATATATATATAATAAATATATACTATATATTTGCTTTTTTGCTTTGGTTTTGATTACTCTTTGAAGACGATCAAAAATCTTACCAAGGGCTGGACTCGGTGGCTTAAGCCTATAATTGTAGCAGTTTGGGAGGCCGAGGCGGGAGGATCGCATGAGCCCCATCCCTCAGAGTGCAACCTCTGGCTTCTTTGTGGGGATATTTTTGTTGGACCTTAGACCTGCCTGTGCTGCCAAGTCCCCCAGCCTGCCTTCTCCCAGCGCAGGACTGATGTAAGTGGCCCTGGACAAGGCATAAGAAACTTCAGGAAGCACAGAAAGAGACCATGACCCAGGAGGCTGAGTGCTCCTGGCAGACTCAAGGTTGCCCAGCAGTCATCTTAGCTAATAGGACCCCGAGTTTGTTGCAGGTATTTGACAAGTGAGGTCTCCAAAGGTGCCCCCACCAACCTTGCAAGGCCCATGATGGTTCCAGACTTAGAAATCCATTCTGTTAATACTCATTGCACTTGCCAGTGATTAGTGTTAAACAGGCATATGGCCGGGCGCGGTGGCTCAAGCCTGTAATCCCAGCACTTTGGGACGCCGAGACGGGTGGATCACGAGGTCAGGAGATCGAGACCATCCTGGCTAACATGATGAAACCCCGTCTCTACTTAAAAAAAAAATACAAAAAACTAGCCAGGTGAGGTGGCGGGCGCCTGTAGTCCCAGCTACTCTGGAGGCTGAGGCAAGAGAATGGCGTGAACCCGGGAGGCGGAGCTTGCAGTGAGCTGAGATCCGGCCACTGCGCTCCAGCCTGGGCGACAGAGCGAGACTCTGTCTCAAAAAAAAAAAAAAAAAAAAAAAAAAAAAAAAAAAAAAGGCATATGACTCAGTCCTGGGCATTTAGAATTAAGGAAAAGTCTGCCACAGGGCTTCTAGGAAAGACTTCCCTACCTGGAATGGGTTGATGGGGGAAAGAGGGGTGGAGAGGGAGCGAGGAGGAGAGGGACTGGAGCAAGAGAGAGAGAAGCCAAAAGCTAAAGAAGAAAGCCCGGACCCTCCCTTCTTGGTTAGGATGTTGTCCTTTAAGGATGTGATGCTTGGAGCTGTGGCAGCCATTTTGTAACTACTAAAAAAGAAAGCACCACTCTGAAATTGATGGAGAAGAAAGACAGGAAGAGCATGGGGCCTTTGTGGCATTATTGAGCCACTGAACCAACCCTGCAACCTCCCAGGGGCAGTCATGGTCTTACATGTGGTGAGAAATGTCTTTGTTTGAGCCACTGACAGGCTGGGTAGCCACGATGGACAGCTGAAAGTATCCTGAGAGATTACTGAGGAATTTGTCCTCTTGTGTGATCCTGCCTACTATTTTAAATTTTTTGAGATGGAGTCTTGCTGTGTTGCCCAGGCTGCAGTGCAGTGGCATGATCATGGCTCACTGCAGCTTCCACCTCTGGGCTCAAGTGATCCTCCCAGCTCAGCCTCCTGAGTAACTGGGATTGCAGGTGTCTGCCACCACACCTGGCTAGGGTTTTTTTTGTTTTTGTTTTTTTCCATTTTTTGTAGAGATAGGGTCTCCTTATGTTGCCAAGGCTAGTCTGGAACTCCCGGGCTTAAGCGATCCTCCCACCTCATCTTGGCCTCCCAAAGTGCTGGGATTACAGTCATGAGCCACCGCACCCAACCGTTCCTGCCTTTTAGAGTCCTGGGAGGAGACAGGTTATCAGAACGCAGATCCCAGGCAGTGCAGCCTGCACATAGGCAGAAAAGATGACAGTTGGGAGTTAAGGACCCTTTCCCCATCACACTGGCCAGCTCAGGGGCTGAGACTTCCACAAGTCTGAACTTCCACCGAAACTTGCATGTGACTTGTGAAATGCAAACATTCCAGGGAGGACTGGGAGTGACCCGCACCCTGTGGCTTCTTTCCTGGAACACTTCAGCATCTGAGTGTCTCCCAGGTAGCGGGAGGTTGGCTGTTGAGAGGACAGTATGGGAGAGAAGGGATTTGGAGGCCATTCTCAGAGGAATTCATTGAATATTTGCTCTGTTCCGGCAGCTTTATCCCCACTATCTTTTTTTTTTTTTTTTTTTTTTAAAACACATACATTTATTTAGCATGTACTATCTGCCAAGTGGTATCCAAGCACTTTAAAAATATTTCACACTCAATCTTGTGACAGCCATGTGAGGTACAGGTGCTCTCACTAAGCCCAAGTACAGAGGTGGTGGCCCTGGATGTGGCCTGGGCAGACCAGTGCCAGCCCCAGCACCATGCTCTGAACCACCCAGCATGCCAGGCAGCTCTTGCAGTCTCAGGCTGCTGTGTGGCAGTGACACCTCCAGCGAAATGGCACCACCTATTGAGAGCTCCCTGGCCCCAAGTCCTCCCTGGTTGCCCGCCCTGGTGGGTCCCGAGTGGGTCAGACAAAAGGGAAGCCCTGCTCCTCAGCCTCCCGCAGGGGCATCCCCCATCCCAGGCTCTCTCCCTTCTTCTAAGGGCAGACAGGCTTCTCCCAAGTGAGGGCAGGAGGTTCCGCATCCCTTTGCAACCCCAGGCCCTTGGATGAAGACAGGGCTTTTATGCTCTTCACTTCTCTTCCTCAAAGTGCCACTTCCTGCCTCTGTCAGCTCTGCTCTGTCCTTGGTCCATATACCAGAGCCCTGCTCAGGGCAGCGCTGATTTCAACACCCTTGACCTTGAACTGGGTTCCTCCCAGGTGTGACAGGCTGCAGTCCTCACAGACCTCTCTCTTGCTCTGTTTAAAATGGATGTATCCCCCTAGCTCGTTCTTAACGGTCCTCTAGAATCTTCTACCATGAGCATCGTCATCCCCATTTGACCAATGAGGAAATGAGGCTCAGAGAGTGACTTGCTATCCATGGCCACACAGCTCAAGTGTCACCTGTCTGAGCCAAAGCTCACCTTCAGACACACCCTGGGCCCTCCAGGGTGATCTGGAGACTGCAGACCTAGGCCGGTGCCACCGTGGGGTAGGGGAGTGGCAGCAGCCTCTGTCTGCTGAGCCTCTGCCAGTGTCAGGGGTGTACAAACGTGATCATGACCTCATTACATACACGGTATTGTTACTGTTACGTCCATTAGCTTGTTAATCTCTAGAACCACCACATGAAGATGGTTTCTAGAATCACCATCCCATTTCACAGAGGAAGAAACTGAGGCACCAAGAGATTGTGTCTAATCAAACGGTGTCCAGCTCTAAGCAGCAGCATGGGGGTCAAAATTCTGGCCCATCTGACCCCTGAGCTCCTGGTGGTGACGGGCCAAGGAGGTGGCCAAAGCAAGGTGTGAGACCTTAAACCCAATGCTGCCTGTGTCACAATTTTGCCAATGGCTACCATCTGAGAACAGTTTCTAGGGTGGCTGTGCCCACATTACAGCAGAGGCTACTTAAAGGCTTTGTGGGCTCCAAAGCATGAGCCACATTTCTCCTGACCTTGAAATGGACTCTGAGAGAGGCAGGGCGGGACCTGGTGTCCCCACTTCCTAGCTGGGGCAGCGGACTCAGAGGAGCTAAGAGACTTGGCCACTGCTGCATCCCCAGCCTTGCTACGCTGCCCAGTTGCATGCGTGACTTCTGTCACCCTGGGCTAAATTTAGCTTCCTAACCCCTGTATGCTAAGCTGAGAATTCCCTTCCCCTTCAATATTTCTCTTCATATCTACTATCCAAACCTTGAATAAACTGAACAAATGAGTCTCTCTTCTGAGGTAAATTTGTTAGAGACTAAGGCAAGGTTCTTTGCCTAGATCTAGGTAAACATGGAGGCCCAAAATGGGCTTCCTGATCTGCCACTGACGTGTGAATTTCTGAAACTCACAAGCCCTCTTGAGTCTCTGTTTCCTCATCTGTAAAATCCAGGTGCTAACAGCAGTCCTAACTAAGCAGGCATAGATGATGATCACGTGCTCTTCAGCACCTGTGGAACGTGTCCCTCAGTTAGAGCCACAGCTCAAGTCTTCACCCTCCTCTAGTTTCCAAGACACCTCAGGTGTACAGGCAGAAGACCCCCAGACGACAAAGTTGCTGATTCCAGGGATTCCTTGGAGCTAATCCTCTTGACCTCAACTATCCCCTCCTATATTCCTTCTCCCCACCGGCTGGGGTACGTATTCCCTGGCCAGCCTCCTGGAATGTTCCGCTGGTCCCCACCTCCCAGCAGGGCGCCCCTCCCTCCCGCTAGTGGATGACTCACTACATTTCTTTCTTGCTTTTTTTCCGATTGTGCTTTTTTTAAGTTTAAAAAAGAAATGTGTCAAAGTCAGCACAGCACATCTATTTAAAGTGCAGAGGAAGCAGCCTCTGAACAACTTGCAGTGTGGAGCCTTTAGAACCTTTCCAGGCCTCAGCCCCAAAGTCTGTCACGGTTGCTTTCTAAAGCCCCAATATGAAGGGCAGTGGACGCTTGGGGGCGTCAGGGGAGAGGTCAGGTGAGAGCAGGAGAAGGCAGGGCGGAGGAGGGTGCCCTGGGGATGGAGTCCCAGCCACTGCTTCCTTTGCCCGCCCCATCCCCTGAGGGAGGTGGTGCCAGCAGATACAGGTATGTGGCTTTGTATGTGCGTGTTGGCTTGAACGTGGTGTAGGGACCTTGTAGGGTTTTAGGCCTGAGACGGTGGAGGGAGCTGAGGAAGGGAACAGGCATCGCTTCTCTCTCCCTCTTCTGTCATTTCATCACCCCCATTTTCCAGTTACTAGATTATCTCCCCTAAATAGCAGCAAAGCAGGGGCTGCTCCTGAAGGCTGTCAGCTCCTCAAAATAGGTGGAAGGAAGTCACATGGCCTCAGCACTGGCTCCCTTCCTGGCTCTGCCTCTCACACGTCCCTCGTCAGACCTATGGTGAAATGAACCTGTTCTCCCCTCTGCCTTGCCCCCAACCTTTAAAACAGATCTCTCTGGGCAGGGTTGGCAATACTTGTGTCATTCTTCCCAGTGACTTGGGACAAAAGCCAAAGTCTGGACTCCTTGGTGGCTCCACTCCCGCCCCCTGCAGATGTATTGGGCGCAGTCCTGCCTCCTGCCATCTCACTGGTGGCTCCTGCTGCCTGGTGCTGTCTCCCCCAGGTAAAATGAGGCTCAGGCCCTCACTTCCTTCAGATCACTGATCACATCCTGCCCACCGAGTTCTCCTCCAGCTCCCAGGCCTCCCCATTCCTTCCTCCGCTTTGTTCTGCCCCCGATATGCTGCGAAAATCATCGTTCCTTGTTCATTTTCCGGGGTGGGGAGGAGGGGTCAGTTTCACTCCCTCGGCTGAGCTGCAGGAGACTGGAAGATGGCCTTGGCCTCACTCAGCTGTGCTGTCCCCACCCAGCCGGCTGCTTTGACATTTGAAGGACTAGTCCGATCCTGCTGGGCCTGATTCTTGAGCAGATCCTGCGCCATGGCCCTGTACTTTCTGGAGGACTGAGTGTTTTACTCAGGACTGAGCCTTCACCTATGAGGAGCCCGTCAGACCCAGGCGAGGGTTGGGAGGGTCAAATCCCCACCCCTGGCCCCAACCCATCTCGAGCCTCCAGCACAGCTGAGTGAGTGGGACTGGGGCTGGTGGAGGGGTGGTGCCTGGCATTTAGGGACTGAAGACAGTGACTCTGCTAAGGTCCCTCCACCCCTAGCCAAGCCCAGGAAGCCCTCTGCATCCCCTCCACGGAGTGCCGGCAGTTCCCAGGCTGCCTGGCCTGTGCCTGCCTCTCCCCGCATTTTCTGCCGCTCCACACCCCCCAGTCCCGGTTCTGGTCGTTGCGCGGAGCCTCTGCTGACCCCATGCTGGCAGTGAGCTCCCCTACCCGGGTTCCACCTTGACCCCTCTTGCACTGCAGACTTGCTTATTTTTGACTCTTTGCCCTACTGGACGTGGAGCCCTTTGGGCCTCAGCCAGCCAAGCCCAGATCCAGCCACGTGGACGTGTGCTGACAGTACCCAGTCGATGCACAGCCTCCACCAGGCCGGGACAAAGGTACACATCCTGCGGGGGTAGTCACCGCCCTAGCACTAGGGAGCTCTCTGCTTTAGGGGATGGAAACCCCGGAATCCTTTCTGGAGAGATTCACGTGGGAGTGCAAGGGGCCACTCAGAACAGCTGCTTCATCTTCTGGCGTGAAAAGCCACGTTGTGTGCAGTGCTCTCAAAACCTTCTCCCAGCCTGCTGGGCCACTTTTGCTCCAGATCTCTTGTGGCTAATGAGGGAAAGGGAAGCAGGGAGCTGGTGCCTGCCTCTCCAGAAGGAGGGGAGGGAGGGGAGAGGCAGAGAGGGCCGCCTCGCCTAGATGGCTGTGCCTCCCTTGAGCCCAGGAGAGAGACTTCAGTACTTACAGGAACTCAGGGAAAGATCCCTGGTGACAGCTGGAGGAAATTATTCACACTGTCAGGAGAGAGGCTTATACCACGAATGGTTCCAATTCATTATTTTTAAATCCCCCAGCTGGCTAAAGAGTTAGAAGAAAAGATGTGACAATCATTTGAGTCTTGTCCCAGATGGGCTGCCATGAAAATCTAACGGGACTGGGCTGGTGGTCACAAAAACTGCAGGGCATACTGGCAATTCTGCAGGGCTTCGCTGGCTGGTGGAAGGTGGTCTGGTGGGTCATACTGGGCAGCAGCAGTGATCCAGCCCCTATGGCTCAGTAGCATTTCTACCCAAAGAGAGAACATGTTATTAGTTGTCCTACCTCCCGCCCAGAGGTGAGTGCCAGGATGGCTTCCATGCACCTGGGGTGAGGAGGGGTCCCCTACACACCCCTCTTCACTCCTGACACACAGCCTTCCTCAGGGACAAACGTGTCTCTTGCATCAGCTCTCCAGGGCAGACCCTGGCGAGGGCACAGGTCCTTTTCTGGGCAGAGGAAAGAAAAGCAAGCATTCCAGCTGGAGCGGACACTGAGTTTTGAATGTTTGCCATCTAAACCTCCTTCCTGTGTTCAGGGGATCCCCATTTTATGAAGTGGGGACCTCTACTTTGGAAGGCAGAATTCTCAGATGTGGTTTTCTTTGAGACAGGGTCTTGTTCTGTCACCCAGACTGGAGTGCAGTGGTGTGATCACAGCTCACTGCAGCCTCGACTTCCCAGGCTTAAGTGATCCTCCCACCTCAGCCTCCTGAGTAGCTGGGAAAACAGGATGTACACCACTGTGCCTTGCTGATTTTATTTTTTTCTAGGGAGGGTCTCACATTGTTGCCCAGGCTGGTCTCTAGCTCCTGGGTTCGAGATCCTCCTGCCTAGGCCTCCCAAAGCGCCAGGATTACAGGTACAAGCCACTACGCCTGGCTGGACGCTGTTTTTTCTGACCTTTCCCTCAGCAAAGGCGGCATGCTTGCCTGAGACCTTGAAGTGGCAGCTAGTGGCTGTTTAAAATCCCTTTTGGTGACAAGTATAAGCCTCTACATTTAGTTTCCAAAAGAGCAGAGGCAGTGGCCCCAGTGACAGTGCCCAGCATTGGGGGTGTCTGTGGGGTAAGCCCCAGGGTATGAACCTGGGAGTACTGGGGAGTGATATGGGATCTTGGTCCTGGCTGGGGAGCCGCTTAGCCTGATGACCATGTGACCTATCCAATATTGTTTAATAAAATTCCCACTTCACCCAGCCAGAGGTGGTTTCTGTTATTTGCAAATGAACTTCGAGACAATGGCAGCTGGTAGCACAGAGATTAGAGCCAGTAATGGATTTCTCTTCGGCAAGTCCGTCCTGGGTTTGTATCTGGGAAGATCTTTCACAAAAGGAGACGTGGAAGGCGCAACCATCCCCTCGTGCCCAATTCAGATGCAGTTGCCCTTTGCAGAGCCTGGCACCTTGGCCACACCAGCTGCAGGGGAAAGGGGTGGTGGCCACCTGCAAGGGTTGGGCCAATGCTGCACAGGATTTGGGCTCAAGATGCCAACACCCTGTTAGGCCAGCGCAGGGAACACTCACCACGGGAGCCCAGGGGCTTCCTCAGGGGCCTTCAAGCACGAAAGAGATACTTTTTCACCCCCCAACCAGGCTGTATGCCTGCCTGGCCCTCAGTGGGCATGGCAGAAATGCTAGGATTCGTGCTGGATTCATGCATTTTTCAGAATAGTTTAAGGACTGCACGAAGGCAGAGGGACGAATCACACGACTTCAGAGTTCACTGGTTCCAACTATTCCAGCCCTCCTGAGAAGGCATGTTTTGCCAGAAGTGCACATATGTTCCTCTAAAGAAAACCATGGTAGTTTTTTGATGGAATTTCCCCTCTCCCAGGCATTGTCAGACGCGCCCAGCACTCGACTGCAGAGCAGCCTCTCCAGTCTCATTTCTCGGAGAACTCTCTTGGTAACTCAAGGCCGTGGCTTTCGTAAGTGGCTTTTTGAGGGAGACGGCAGGGACTGGGCTTTAAGAGGGCCACAATGCAGCTTTCTTTTCCCCTCACAGGCAGAGCCATCAGTGGCTGCGTCGGGGAGAACAGAAGGCATTCTGGGAACATGGTGCTCACATCCTGCAAAGTACAGGCCCACGGAGGAGATGGCAGGGACTTCAAAAGCTTAAGTCACCTTGAAAGATAATGGCACAAAGGGCGATGGGGGGTGGAGTGGGTGGGAAGCTTCTGTACCCTTTGACAACAAGGAAGCAGAAAAGACAAAAGCTATTTGCCAGTCTGGTGCAGGAATCAATAGACTCGAGACATGGTTCTGCTGCAATTTCCATCAAGGGTGGCCAAGCCTCCTGTCTTCTTGTCCAGAAGTAAGTGGCATTAACCAACCGCCAAATTGCATTTCCTGCCTCCCGATCTGGGGTCTTTTCCTTTTCTTTTTTCACACAGGGAGCATTTCCATCCTCTCTGTCCAGGCAGCTGAGCCCTGACAGCCCCTCCTCCCCTTCACCTGGCCTGAAAGGCAGGGTCTCCCCTTCCTCCTCATCCTCCCCACCCCACTCTGGGCAGGGTTGCCGTAAGGCGTATCTCGTTTCCTCTAAGCATGAAGCCCTTGGCCAGAGGAGTGGGAGTTCACATCACGCCTCCATGCTTAGTCCTGGCCGTCTGCATTTTTTGTCGATGGGTAAACTGAGGTACACAGTGGTCAACTCATGCCCAGGATCGCTAGAGGTGCTGGCAGGGTGGCAGGAATGCTGAATTCACCTCTGATGAGAGCCAGGGACAGTAGTGGATGGGGCGCCTGCTGCTTTTCAACTGAAGTTGTTAAAAGGAATGCTTGTTCCCGGCCCCAGCGGCTTGCCCTCCAAGACAAAACATGCCAATCCTGAGCCCCAGCAAAGGTTCAAATTGACTTCTTGGCTCTGAGGGGGAAGGTAGAAGTTCCTGGCCCGCCCCAGGCTTGAGGCTCCAGGGGCTGCCAGGCTCCTCTTGCCTGGCCTAGAAACAGTCCCCTCCTACCACCCCCACGCAGGTGCTATCAGGACAGGCCCTCTGCCCTCAAACATCTCCACTCCTCGGGGAGGGGGGCCTCAGAAGCCTGTTCTCCTTTGAAGCTGACAGCTTGATGCCTGTGGAAATGCGGTCCTATTTCAGGATTTCATTTTAAAGAGGTTTCAAAGGAGTGGCTGGAAGGCTTGGTGGAATCGCTTATTATGGCTCCTCTCCCGGCCCGCGGCTCGGTGGCTGAGCACGTCATCATCATTGGCAGGCAGGTGACTGTTCTAAATTAGCACCTGGCTCATTCTGGAGGGTTCTAACTCTTCCCGAGCTGATTCCAAGAACAACTTTCATGATTTATACCTTCTTACACCTTTCCCACATTGTCTGTTTGAAATGATCCACGGGGCAGGTGAATTACGTGTCATCTCCAAGACTCTTGTTTCTGTCGGGCATGTCTTAAAGACACACACGTGCAAAGGCTAGGAAAATGCGACCCCCAGACCTTGGAGGCTGCAGTCTGTGAAGCCTCAGGGGCAAAGGGAGCAAGCCGGCTTGCGAGGGAAGAGCTGCTCTGGTCAGCGGCTGTTGTGGGCTGGGGAGGGAACAGGGTGACCCAAGGGGTCAGGGGCCTGGCACCATGTCTGCTCATGTGCCCTCCTCCTTGTCTCTGGGATCTGCCCCCCAAATGCAAGAAATGCATAAGCCCACTGTAGCAGATATGGAGAGACTCCGGGGGACTTTCCTTTACCTAACTACTCTGCACCTCTGCAGGGAGAGCATTATGGTTTGGAGGAAGTGGAAACAAGGGCATGGAAGTCCCATGTGGACAGAGCCTGCACACCAAGATTGGAGTGCTGAGTCTTCTAGACTGCAAAGGGTTTGGTTCAGCCCGAAGAAGACTCTGCCAGGAAGCTGTCAGGCACCTGAGGCCACCTGCCCCTCCTCTGCTTCAGGAATAAACATCAGTACTGCATCTTGGCTCTAAGGGGCACTGGGCATCATGATGCCCACTCAAAGCAGCTAGGGCATCGTGATCTCTGCATCTCCAAACAGATGTACGAGGAAACGATCCCATAGCCTCATCCCCGTTTCAGAGGCAAAGTCCACCACAATCTAGCCCATCGCTCTCAACACACAGAGAGCACCTCCTGGCCACTAGGTGAGCATTCGTCTTTCAGGGTTTATTATTTACAGAAACTGTTTTCCCCTTGGTTTTGTTTCCTTTCCCCAAGGTAAGACAATGCCCAGGGAAACTCCATTGCTAAGACATTGGTGAAAGATTTGCCAGACCCTGACACCTGACTCGACCTTGCTCCCCTCCAATCGATGCCCCTGACTGCACCCACCTGAGAGACAGAAGACCAAAGTGCCTCTACCAAGAGGGTGCAGGTTCCTCGCCTGGCTCCATTTTTCAGAGGGAAGCATTGTTTCTGCGGGGACATGCCTGTTCATTTCCACGGCACTGCTGACTTGTGCTCACCCTATGACACCTTGCCCAGAGCACAGGAGGAAAGTATCCACTGCGAGGCGTTCACCCCACACAAGCGGGGACCACAGGCCTAGCCCTAAAACTGCTTGCCTGGCTATAAGAGGAGCCTTGCCTTCCTTTTTTTTTCCTAGATTCCAGAAAATGCAGGATTTTTCCTAAGGCAGGAGAAAACCCTAGTTCACGGACAGCCAGGATAAAAACCCTAGAAGCCCATGAGCCAAGGTGAACGAAGAGGAATTTTCTAAATCTTGGGGATAGAGAATTATGTTACATGAAGGCAGCCATGCCAATAAAATGGAAGGCTATGAAAGCAAGCAAGGCACAAGGAAACCCCAATTCCAGAGAGAGACACAAGCGTTCTATTTGGTGAACAGTTTGGTGCACAGACAGACTGCATCCTGTGAAGAGGTGGCCCTTGTCAAGGCTACTGCCGCCGGGAGGATCTTTGCATCTTTAGGATGTGTCACTAGCTCATCAAAACTATTTCTGTAACTCTCTGCAAGAGCCAATTTAAGCTGGCGCCTCGGTTCCCTCTGCACTCAAAAGAGACCAATTTCCAATTCCTCCTCAGAGTCCGTGAGACCAGATGCTACGACAAATGTTCCAGAGAAATGAACCTAGAAAATGATCCCAGGGCGATCCTTGGCGGGGAGCACAGGAATCCTCTATCTCTGTGGCTTCAACAGACATCAGTTTCAGGGTGAGTGCTGCCATCGCCCCCCTGAGAGTGTTTCTGATGGGACATGCTTTCCTGATAGCACAGGGGATCTTGGGAGACAGAAGCTTCTCAATAAGGCTAGGGGGCACATGACAGGTTTAGAGCATGATCGTGTTTCCAAGTGAGAGCCTATTGCATCTGGCAGCCCGAATTGGGCAACAATTCCTGCAAATGAGAAGCCACTGCTCTTGTTAGGTAGGTCATTGTCCCGTAAGCCCCACTCGGGGCACTGTCATAAAAGAAGTGGCAGATTCCTGTGCTTTGGTCTTTCTCCAGGGTGTCCATGGCTCCAATCGACACCTGCAGTAGGAAAGGGCGGAGGAGACAATGAGCGGAGTCCTTGCTCCCCATCATGCTTCTGCGTGTTGGCGGCGGGTCAACATGGGCAGGGTGAGAGTTGCTCTAGAGGGCTGGGCCTTCTGAGGGCACGAAGCCAGCGCTGCTGGGGGAATGCCCTACCTCTCTGGACACTGCACTCTGTCATCACGCACCCTAGTTTGCAGCTCCTGACTATGATGACGACCACTCTGTTGAACCTGACTTTGCGTAAAGGATAAAGGGGTTCACCCAGGGTCACATGTGTTGCAAGTGGTGTTTGGACGAAAACTTGCACTGAGACAGGCCTATCCATCCCCAAAGGTCTTGAGATTTCCTAAGTGGCCACTGTACCATTTTCTAAGCAAGTGGTTGACATTTTTTCCCCATCTGTGATGACATTTTCTTGGTTCAAGTATATTCTTTCCTATTGGACACAGAATCTCCAGCCTCAACAGAGATAAATGCCAGCCAACCCGGCTCCCCAGCACCCCCACCTGGTCCTGCAAGAACAGCTGACTGGCCATCTGCACAATCTGGTCCACGTGGATGATGCCCCCAATGCTGGTCATCTCCGTGTCTGAGAGCAGCGTCAGCACCATGATGGCTTCCACCAGCAGCTGCCGGTACTCAGGCTGTGGCACGCGGTTCAGCACCGATTCAACATGGACAGCAAACTTGATCTCATGGGGGGTCATCTACCAAAGGGACAGGCAGGCAACCACCAGTGAGAGGACAGATGCAGCCCCATCACTGAGTAACCAAGGGTGACCGTAGCAGTGCCTGGGCTTGGGGCTCAGCGCCACTGCTACCCCTTTTCTGGCCACTCTCTGGATCCTGCCGGCAGTGGCCCTCAGCGCAGGAGGCTGGAGTGTGCCTCCAGGAGCCAGTCAGCCTGTCCTAGCCTGATTTATCTACCCTTCCCCCACCATCGACTACAGCTTCCAGGGAGCAGGGACCATTTCTGGTTTCTCTTCCCTCTTCATTATTCCTTCCAGCATAAAGCATGGTGCTTTGGGTGGGGTAAGACTAAAAAAATCCATGTTAAAAAGAATGACAAATCACCTAGGGACGATGACTGTTTTTAGTTGGGCCGAGAAGGCTGCCTGTGGTGTAGGCCAGGCTGGCATGGAGATAGGCTCCTTTCTTTCAACAGGGTTCTAAGGGGTGTCTGGCAAATGAAAAGAGCTTGCTAGCCCAGAAATGCTGAGTCTCAGGTGAAGAAAAAGGCTGATGCCTATAAATGCAGGGAAGACATTTTGCCAAGTATAAGGGTGAAGTGGTTAGACAGCTCAGAGCTACACCTGGCCTGTCAGTTAGAAAGAGCCGAAAGGAGCAAAAGAGGTCAGAGTCCATGCAATGAAGCCCTTTCTGTGAACCCACAGAGGGGCCCGCGTCTGCGTTTTTCTCATCGTACCTCTCGGGTCGTCGAGGATGGGAGGACGTAACCATCGATGGAGAGACCGTGGCACTGGAGGCAGAACACAGAGCGTTTCAGTCAGATTCCAGAATGGGATAAGCACATGCATGTGCACACACAGCCCCCTCGGCCCTGGAAACCCATATGAGGGCTGGGACACGCCAGACTGTCAGAGTTATTTTTAGAGAGCTTGTTCTCGCTGCCCACAGGCTGTGTTTTCGATGGAACAATTCTAGGGAACCCAGCAGGCATCTTTCAGATCTCCCCTGAACAATGCCCTAGGGGGCTGCCGAGTCCTCCTGGGAGGCTCCACATTGTAGTTGGCAACCAGGCCCTGGCGGCTGCAAGTCCCCTTTGGTGCCATAATAAAGGGGGATTTTCATGGCTCCTGCTGGGGAGGGGATGCTTCTGTGCCTTTGCAGGCATCTATTTTTGAGATTTCTATAATAAGCACCAATCACAAAAGCCTCCAGCACATGCACATGCACACCCATGTATATAAATACCGAGTGCCAGCTCAACACAAAATGCTTTTTCATAATAGAAGTGTCTTGGTATTGGGCCAGTAAGTCCAAGCGGAAGCATGTGATGCCCCAGGAAGAGTGGGGAAATTTTCTAGGAACAGCTTGTTCTAGTCTAACTGGCCACCTTCTAAATCCCAGTGCCCCGGTCAGCAGCATCCCTGGTACACTGAGGGCAGAAAAGCAATGGACACTCCCACCCCCTTAAGAGAGGCAGGAAATGAAATAAGCACCATGAGCCCCTGCAGGCTCCTGCCTGGGTCCCGGGAGTCCAGCTGCTCAGAGTCCTCTGCGGTGGCCGTGAGGAATACCTTGGGCCCCATGAAGCACAGGGGCCCTTGTTACAGAAACAACCTGGAGCAAGCGGTGCCATGGCTTTGGGAAGGGGGCTGTTGTATGCTGTCACTGGGATAATGTTTTCTCCTCTCCCACTGTGAAATGAACTAAAACATAGTTCTGGGGGGAAAATGTCCTGGTTTGCACAGCTTTTCAGCGCGGCATACTATCCCTCCATTCAAGGGAAAAGACAGGCAGGGCCTGGTGCAGCCCAGGGAGCTGCACAAACTCTGGGACCGATGCAGAAGGGAGACAATGTGTGGGTACAGAAAATGCTGCCCCCTCGAAAGCAGGTGCTCAGGGAGGCGCTCTACGCTCAGGTACAGGCACTGTTCCCAAGGACAACCGCTGGGGAGATGGGAAGGGCCCCAGGCAGATGGGAAACGCAACAGCTGGCTGGCTGAGGGGAGTGGGGGCCCCAGGGTGTGAGAGAGCGCGTGCCTTCAGGGCACACAGGACCTGGGGCCAGACTGGAAGATCTCCACCTCTGTACGCTTTGGGACTGAACGTAGCAGGTACCTTGGGAGGGTGGGGCTCAGTCACATGGCTGAACAGCAGGGACACTACTGCCTGGACGTGCAGGAGGCTGGAGGGCTGGCCTACTCCAGGCCCCTCCTGAACTGTCATTCCAGGTTCCAGGCCTGTGGGGGCTGCTCTGTGTTATGGGGTTTTCATCTGAAGCCTCCCAGCCTTTCCCCATTCTTCTATGTTCCTAAATACGTCCAAGTTGGTCCCACACAACCACAACCTAGACTGCCACCTTGTCTTACTTGCTGTGGTTCTCAACCAGGGTGATCTGCCTCCCATGGGACATTTGATAATGCCTGGAGACACTTTTAGTTGTCACACGGGGGTGGGGGGGGGGGGAGAGGCCAGGGATGCTGTAGACATCCTACCACGTACAGGCCCCCTAGTACAGCATGCCTCGGCCCCAGGTGCCAACAGCACTGAGACAGAGAAGCCATCCTCAGGGCTGTGTGTTTGCTTGCCTGGAGGTGCCACTATGCCTTGCCAGGGCAGTATGGGAACGGTTCACTTTCCCAAGCTCACCTTCTGGAGGATCTTCCACACCCTCTGGTAGAATCCCACGGGGACCCTGTTGATGGCCCCGTCCAGCCTTCTCCTGCGCAGCCACTGGCCCTGCCGCTCCCCCCAGCCGATGTGATGTCCTCCCGAGTCTGAGGATGACGTGCCAGTGGGCGAGGATGGGGTGCTGGACCTCTGCAAGACAGACAGCTTGGAGCCTCAGAAGCCACGCAGCAGGTGCCCCAGGGAAAGTGCGCCATCACGAAGGGTGGCCCTGCGACCTAGGCACAAATGGCAGACCACCACTCGCCAGAGAGGAACACGGTTCCTCCAGTCCACCTTGCTTGTTTCCTGATGCGAGATAACTCGCACACTTTGGGTCGATCACTCCATTCCATGTTGCACTCTGACCAGACCCCCTGAGAGGCAGTCCTGCCTCCAAAGCTAGAACCCACAGGGAGGAGGCTGAGCAGGGCAGGCACGGGCTCGGGGGTCAGACTGCCGAAGCGCTAATCCCCACTCAATGCCAGCAATGCCAAGGACACACCCGAGGCCGTCTGGCCCTGCCATGAACACTGGTTCTGGGCCTCAGTCTCATCGGCACAGTGGGGACACAGTCGGGCGTCCTTTAGAGAGCTGCCTGGAAGCCTTCGCCACATGGAGACACTGAGGCATATCTGGCGCGTGCTAAGTGTCCATAAGGGGCAGCTGTCACCCGCATGTGGCGCCTGTGCCACTGCAGTGGGAGAGCTTTGAGCATGACAACGGACCCTCGGAGCAGGCGCCCGTGGCCCAGGGAGACAAACTCCATAATGCCCACTTCATTGCTGCAGTGCCACAGAGAAGTGACGGTCACCTTTCCACAGGACAGGCACCACAGAGAAGGTAACACATGACACGAGGGAAGACAAACAGTGAAGCCCACATTTAGTGGTAGGGGCCTCGCAGATCAGGGTCCATCCACCCATCCTTTGCAGTCCCACTTCCTGCTTTCCCTGTTCTTGGCACTGGGCTTTATCTTAATTTGGGGCAATGGCTGCCTCTGAACTGGGGCTGACTTTGCCGAAGTGAGGGAAGAGGGCGCCATCTCCTTCCCACCTCAACGTTGGCTAGACTGATTCAGGCTCCAGAGGGGAGCACTGTCTGAGAGGCTCACCGCGGCTGGGGGGGGCCTCTGGGTGGGGGTCCATCTCCTCCCTGCAGCAGAGCTCCCAGCCTTCTGTCTTGCCCTGCGGGGCTTCTAGCTGCGAGACCTCCGGGTCGAGAAGGGATAACCTTCACGCTCACACATTTCTTTGCCTGGGACTATCTGGCACTTTCATCTCTCGATGCGCACAGTCAGATGTAAAGGGTTAAAGTGAAATCCTGAAGTGTGCTAGCAGGGCAGGAGGCGGAGCTCTCCTTTCTGCAGCACTTGGATTTCAACAGATCTTATTTTGAAAAGGCAGTTCGGCTGGGTTATTCCATTGGGCTCATTACTGCCACTTAAGGCAACAATTAGACACAAATAAAGGTAATTACAGCTGCACTCCTCAATGACTCAGCTGATCTGGGCCCTCCAGTTGCAGGAGGAAGACTCAGCCTCTGCTCTGCGGTGAGCACAATCCGAGCCCTACACGGGATCTGGGGCATGGCGGGTGCAGAGTGCTAGTCGGCATGTGCGGGCAAGGGTTCACCATCCTGGCTCCATAAAGAGGCATGGAACTAATGCCCCGAAGTTTTCAGAAGCTCTGGGAATTGGTGAGAAGGACACTCCTCACCCACACTGTGCCGAGGAACACAGGCAGAGAACAAAGCTCATTGCAAGCACTTTGGGGCCACCTTTCTACCCTCCTCAGAATTCCAGTTGGAGGAGCCTGTGAGCATCCCTCTAAAAACACTTCAGCCCTGCTCGAATCCTCAGAAGTTGGGCATGAGGTGGGAGCACAAGGAAGGACGCGAAGAGGAGCAGGGACGGACACAAGGATCCCGAGGCACTGTTACCGCAGACTTGGAGGAATGCGCACTGCTGGACACGGCCTGGCCCACAGAAAAGAACTACAAAACAAAAAGAATCCACTCAGTTGACAGCAATGACACCAAGAGACACAGCAGAGAGGAGGGTCATGGAGCAGCATCCAAAACACCCACAGAAAGCAGCAGCAGAGAATACGGGCGCAGAGAAGGTCCAACAGCAACATACATAGGCAAGCTCAGGTGCAGGGGCACCTGCAAGTGCCGCTCTGGGCTTCGACTCCACATGAAACTTGCTAACTGCTCTTTTTAAAAACATGAACTGTTGGCCGGGCGCAGTGGCTCAAGCCTGTAATCCCAGCACTTTGGGAGGCCGAGACAGGCGGATCATGAGGTCAAAAGATCGAGACCATCCTGGTTAACACGGTGAAACCCCGTCTCTACTAAAAAATACAAAAAACTAGCCGGGCGAGGTGGCGGGCGCCTGTAGTCCCAGCTACTCGGGAGGCTGAGGCAGGAGAATGGCGTAAACCCAGGAGGCGGAGCTTGCAGTGAGCTGTGATCGCGCCACTGCACTCCACCCTGGGCGACAGAGCGAGACTCCGTCTCAAAAAAAAAAAAAAAAACAACAACAAAAAACAACAAAACAAAAACAAAAAAAACCCCACGAACTGTTGCCATTGAACGTAAATATTAAATGTCCCCGTCGTATGTGGAGGGTGCATCATCAAGTTAGGACACAATTTATTTTCCAAACTCATAGCCATGAAATGCTCATATTTTAAGAATTGTGAAAATCTACAAATGAACCAAATACCTATGCTGACACTAACATGCTGCACCTAACAGACATTCAGTAGATATTCATTAAATGAACGAATATGATCAGGCTGATACCTTTGGCCAAATAAGTATTTCCTCGTCTAAAAATCTAGAATGTACCCTTAATTTGCAAAGGTACAGTGTGCTATCTACACGGTATTCTTGCAAAAGAGACTAGAAATTGAAAATACCCTAACACCTATTACATTTTTTGAACAAAGAATATGTTCCTTGACATAAGTGGTCAAACACAAAGTTTGTACTAGCTAGGTGACTCTAAGCCCAGCAAAGAACAGAGGTGATCACTTCGCCTCCGTAACACACAAGAACAGCATGAAATGGAGGCAGAAGGAACCACTCAGATTCGCCCACGGTCAGGCCGTCGGGATGTGGGGACAGAGGGACGGTGCCACCGAGTGGCTGGCAAGGGAAGATGTTTGGAAAGCCGGTTCCTTACTTGGAAACAGCATAAATTAGGAGAGATTAAAGCATGTTTTACCTCTGGACAACATGTGGAATCGGCCTTTACATGTCATTAAGATGTCTCCTCTAGGCTCTTGTGGTAATACACATCAAAATATTAGAAATACGACTCCAGTTTTCCAGAGGGGGGAGGAGAACATATGTCACCAGGGTGATATAAAAGAAGAGCATCCTTACATGTTTTTCCTTTCAGGGTTAAGTACCCCCAGGCGATCTGAGGACAGGAATAGCAGCATTCTTTCTACTGATATAACCAATGACCGCATTTCCCCCTATTTAGTTCCCTCTTTTTGAATAGAAACTCTCACTGAGGCAGAGCCCGGATGATCTCTTTCACACAGTACCCTACAAAGCCCAAGAATTTGAGAAACAGATTATTTGTAAAGGCATGGGGCAAGGTCATCTCTCCGGCCCCGAGTCCTGCTCTCTGCCTCTGCCCCAGCCCATTTGCCGGGTAGAGCCGCCCTCCACACATCCCCAAGCTGCGGAGTCACAGCCTTGCTTTCCACATTCAAGCCAGAAAGAACAGGAAGTAAAGGACGAACAAGGCAAAGGGGTGTCACCTGTTCATCAGCACTAAACCGCCTAGTCATCTGAAAGCAAAAATACATCAGGAAATCAAAACCAGTTTTGAGTCAAGAACACGTGCTTCTTCTATGGCCCTCTCTTAATCCAGGGCCGTGTTGATCAAACCGCAGGCGGTGACCCATGAGTGCATTATGGACTCGATTTAGTGGGTCACGACCAGCATTTAAAATAGAGTAGAAAATTCGAGTGCATTTCTCATGGTCAGAGGAAAACTCTTTCCCAGCATGGATCCCGGGCAAGGCCTAGCACAGCACCTGGCACGTTAAGACTGCGATGTTCAGCTGCGGCCCTGTGCGGTCAGTTCAAAAGGATTTTTTTTACCGGGAATTAAAGGTGAACTAAAAAAAAGACCCCTGTGGCTGGTGGAGAATCCAAGTATCAAGGGCATTCTGGTCTATTTCCAGAGCCCTCTTGCTATTTCATTTGAAGGACATAGATGATTTGGTGACTTTTTGCATGACTCTACTTTTTCAATGGCTGTGGCCCACTCCAAAGAGTGGTTCTCAGGAACAGAGGCAAACATGGACAAGGGTATTTTCTGGAACATTCATGAGAACATCACGTTAAGGATGAGTGGGTGAGGGTGCACATGAGCGGCTCTGGGATATCTATCTGGGGACGGGTGTGTTCAGATCCCAGACAGAAGGGACCTCCCACTCCAGACAGTGGGCTATAGCCTCATGCCCTAGGTTTCTGTTGCTTTCTGGGGTGAGCCCAGGTAGGGAGACCACCACTCGCCCCTCGCTGCCACCAAGGTGTTCTTACCTGTTTCATTTCACTCCTCAGTCTGTTAATGCCACTCCTCTCAGTTTTGGTGACTCCAGTATGGCCCACCTCGTGGATGGAGATGGCAGGGCTGGATGTGGAGGAGTGGATAGGGCGCACTGGGTGGGAAACATACACATGTGGTTCTTAGGAACTCTACAGCATCCACCCCGAGGGAGGATCTGCCCGTCTTCCCTACTTGACAATGAGGGCCTTCTCTGCTTGGCCAGTGCTGTGTCTGCAGCACCGAGAGCAGCACAGGTGCAGCATTCAGCTCTTAAAGGAGTAAACGGAAATGTGCAGAGTACTTAAGCACCATTACAACACAGTGGCCAGGAAGCACCTTACACAGTGAAATATATATATTTTTTTCGAGATGGAGTCTCACTCTGTCACCCAGGCTGGAGTGCAGTGGCGCAATCTCAGCTCACTGCAACCTCCGCCTCCTGGGTTCAAGCAATTCTCCTGCCTCAGCCTCCTGAGTAGCTGGGATTACAGGAGCCCGCCATCACACCTGGCTAATTTCTGTATTTTTAGTAGAGACGGGGTGTCACCACATTGGCCAGGCTGGTCTGAAACTCCTGACCTTGTTGTGATCCGCTCACATCGGCCTCCCAAACTGCTGAGAATACAGGTGTGAGCCACCGCACCCAGTCATGTTTTTTTATTTTTTTTGAGACAGAGTCTTTTTTTTTTGAGACGGAGTCTGGCTCTGTCGCCCAGGGTGGAGTGCAGTGGCCGGATCTCGGCTCACTGCAAGCTCCGCCTCCCGGGTTTAAGCCATTCTCCTGCCTCAGCCTCCCCAGTAGCTGGGACTATAGGCGCCCGCCACCTCGCCCGGCTAGTTTTTTGTATTTTTTAGTAGAGACGGGGTTTCACCGTGTTAGCCAGGATGGTCTCGATCTCCTGACCTTGTGATCCGCCCATCTTGGCCTCCCAAAGTGCTGGGATTACAGGCTTGAGCCACCGCACCCAGCCCGAGACAGAGTCTTGCTCTGTTCCTGAGGCTGGAGTGCGCGATCTTGGCTCACTGCAACCTCTGCCTCCTGGGCTCAAGAGATCCTTCTGCTTCAGCCTCCCAAGTAGCTAGGACCACAGGCGTGTGCCACCACACCTGGCTAATTTTTGTATGTTCTGTGAAGACAGGGTTTTGCCATGTTGCCCAGGCTGGTCTTGAGCTCCTGGGCTCAAGCGATCTGCCTGCCTCAGCCTCCCAAAGTGCTGGGATTACAGGCATGAACCACCATGCCCAGCCTTGCTTTTGGATAAGTAAAAATTATTCTAAAAAAAAATACCCGGCTGGGTGTGGTGGCTCACACCTGTAATTCCAGCATTTTGGGAGGGCGAGGCGGGCAGATCACCTGAGGTTGGGAGTTCCAGACCAGCCTGACCAACATGGAGAAACCCCATCTCCACTAAAAATACAAAATTAGCTGGGTGTGGTGGCACACACCTCTAATCCCAGCTACTTGGGAGGTCGAGGCAGGAGAATCCCTTGAACCTGGGAGACGGAGGTTGTGGTTAGCTGAGATCATGCTATTGCATCCCAGCCTGGCAACAAGAGCCAAACTCCATCTCAAAAAAAAAAAAAAAAAAAAAAAAAAAAAAAAAAAAAAACCCAAAAAACATACCCGAGGCCAGGCACAGTGGCTCACACCTGTAATCCCAGCACTTTGGGAGGCCGAGGTGGGAAGACTGCTTGAGCCCAGGAGTTCAAGACCAGCCTGGGCAGCATGGTGAGACCTCATATCTATATTTAATTAGAAATAAATAAATAAAAATTTAAAAAAACCCCAAAGCACACCTTCCTTGTAGGAAACTGAGACCACTGAACCACAGAAGCTAGAACTAACATCTCTTGTCATTTTAGTCATGAGCCTTCCAGTTTTTTTTCCCTGTGACTGTGTATGTTTTTAACAAAACAGAATCATCACATACATATGTATAGATATAGAAACATGAGATGGATACATACATTCTGTGGACATAAGTATGGTTCTGTGATCTGCCTTTTTGTAATTATATCGTGAATATCTCTCTCTGGCATAAAATATTCTATCATATCATGTTTCATGACCGCATGGAGTTTGATCTGGTGAGTGTTGACTGGTCAACGATATCCCCAATCCTATTTATATTAATATTTTTCTAAAGGGTTCGTCATGACTAATGTATAGGACCCACATGGACCTTGCTGGGCTCTGTCCCCAGTCCCGTGTGACTCTTGGAATGCCCCTGGGAAATGACAAAACTGCTGTGGGCCCCTGAAGGGCTGGCACCCCGGGCAGCTGTGGCCATGGGCTGGGTGATCCAGAGGGGCCTCCTGGTGCCAGGCCCTGTCTGGGCAGCAGGTGCAGGTGTGAATGCAGAATTCAGTGCCGCAGCAGTGCCTGGAGGAGAGCCCATGCCCAGGCCTGAGGGCGAGGTGCCAAATGAAATGAAGGTGGCAGCTGGAGGAGGGCCTTGGGCTGGAGGGGGAAGTGCTAGGAAAGTCAGGCTGCCAGGGGCTGGAGGTGGAGGCAACCAGAGGCCACTGATGCAATGCATCAGGCCACCACCTCTCACTCCCAACCTATCGCACCAGCCTTGGGACTCAAACCTGTTCCCAGCCCCACCTCCCACAAGCCTGGCCTCTGTGCTGTGGTCACAGCAATCATTCTAAAAGGCAAGTGTGATCGTATCACTGCCCACTCCAAAGCCTCCCAGGTCTAGCTGTCTTCAGGACAAAGGCCAAACAGTCCTCCCAGCATCACCTGAAACTCTACCAACTGGAGCCCCGCTTCCCTTCAACTCCCGGCCACCTGCACTGCACTGGGCATCTGCCTGTGCTGGCAAGCCAGGCCCAGCTCAAAGGTCACCTCCTCGGGCAGCATCCTCTGCAAGCCTCACCATCCCACCTGACCCCAATGGAGCCATGGGAGTGGAGGCACTGTCCAGGAGGAGTAGTAACAAACAAGGAACCTGGGGACAAGAACATTTAAAGGACAGCAGAGAGGCAGGAGCCCACAAGGGAGACTCAGTGATGAGCTGGAGAGGAAGGACAGACCCAGGAAAGTGGAAAACAGAAGGAGAAAGTGGAAAACAGAGTGAGCGAGGCAGGACAAAGCAAAATAAGTGAGCTCGAGGATGCTGTGAGGTCACAGAGGGGTCTCCTCCCCGCGCTGTGGAGGGTGATGTGAGGCCGGGTTGAGAATGTTTTTATCCAAACCAAAGGCCAGGAAGCTACAAGAGGGGCTGTCTGGGGTGGGTGTTCGCTGGAAACATTTATCTCAGACATCTCAGGATTTAATCAAAATTCTAAGCCTATTTGGGCTTCCTAATTTACAAAAATTGAACAATTACAAAGGACAGCTAACAAATGATGTTATATGTTAAAAAGACAGCATGTCTTCTGTTCTTGCTTGCAATCACACATATTTTTATGGCTTTCAGATGACATTACTCAGTTCCTAGTTTCATAGTATCTATAGCTGTACATCTAATGACAAATTTTTAGTAATTATCTGTGTCAAGCCATGAATACTGTAATGATGAGCAGAACACATTAAATATTTATCTCATACATTACCATTTCAAGGACTCTGCCTTGGAAAGAACTGGAAATTACTTTTGCAAAAGCATTTTAAGCATCCCTCCTTCAGGAAAGGAGAAAAACCACCAAAACACATCTGATTGCACGATGCTGTCTTTGTTTGCGGCCGGCACATGCTCAGGAAACATACAAAGTACCCAATGTCCTTCTTATTAAATAAAAGGAATGATAACCCACAGTGCATTTCTTTGGCTTGATGAAATAAATTCACCAACGTGCCTGCAAATCATTTAGCTTTTTTATGAGGAGGAGAAATGATAATTGCTTCAATTATAATTAGGGAACATTTGAGAACAAGAATCACGCCAGGACTTGGGTGATTATGTTTCCCAGCACTGCAAGCAGGGTTCCGGTTCAGATAAAAACAGAGTGAGCGAGGCAGGACAAAGCAAAATAAGTGAGCTCGAGCACGCTGTGAGGTCACAGAGGGGTCTCCTCCCCGCGCTGTGGAGGGTGATGTGAGGCCAGGTTGAGAATGTTTTTACCCAAAGGCCAGGATGCTCAGGTGGTATGAAAGGACAGCCCTTTCATCCTGGCACTCAGGGTCCCCCACACTTCTAACACTTTTTTTTTTTTTGAGACGGAGTCTTGCTGTCACCCAGGCTGGAGTGCAGTGGCACAATCTCAGCTCACTGCAACCTCCGCCTCCCGGGTTGAAGTGATTCTCCTGCCTCAGCCTCCTGAGTACCTGGGCTTACAGGCGTGCGCCACCACACCTAATTTTTTTTGTATTTTTAGTAGAGATGGGGTTTCACCACGTTGGTCAGGCTGGTCTCGAACTCCTGACCTCATGATCTGCCCACCTCGGCCTCCCAAAATGCTGGGATTACAAGCGTGAGCCACCATGCCTGGCCAACACTTTTGCATAAGGGATGGTACCAGGTGCTTACGGCTACAGGAGGCGGTATACCACACCCACATGCTGTGCCAACCTGGGCAAGAAAAGCTCGCCCAGCACACTGCGAGCGAGTCCCAAAGCCCCCAAAGCAGGAAGCTAGAGCCTAGGACTCTGTCCATCTTCTTCAGGTAGGAGCCTTCCCTTCCCACATTCGCTATGCCCCACAGCGCTGGTTCTAATGTCTGCTGCATGTAAAGGAGGCATCTCCCTGAAGACACTAACAGGAGCATGGGACTTACCACTTCTTTCAACGCCAAACTCTTTCCCACTTAGAATGTGGTGCAGGAGATTTTTCATATCGAAAGGGCTGAGGTTCATTAAACTTTCAGAAGCCTCTTCTCCTAAAAACAAATATCTTGTAAGTGTCCCAGACACAGGGCTGGTGGCGGGTAAAGGTAGGGTCAGGTGGACCTGGTTGGGGAGGGAGGTGACAGCAGATGCCATGGCAGGTCCCCCTGTTCAGGAGAACCTCACTATTGCTTTGGGGGCTGAAATGCACTGTTCCGTGGGGATTCTAAATGCTGCTGTTTAAATCATGAATCTGCTTAATTCTCAGACACATGATTTTTCACAGTGTTTGATCCCCAACGTTGGATATCTCATGATGGATTTTTATATTCAAATTGGTAGGGTTTCTCCCCGTGAAGGTGTTATAAAATAGGGGTGACATCTCATAGCAAGGGCATCCAGGAAGGAGCTTAGATGTCAGGTACGGGGCAGAAGATTCCACATCGCCTTTGAGGCTGTAATGGTAAACATCACCAGAGCCCCATTCTCCCTGACTTACGAACTTCAGCTCTGTGCCACATGGAAGGGAGTTCCATCTAAATGAGAGAAGCTGGTAAAGCCCGAGCTTGCCACAGGCTTGGATGCTGAGTTCGAGATAACCTAAGCAGGGCTTCCCCTGAGAATGGAGGCCGTGGCCTGGTGGCTGGGGTGGGGTGCGGCGGGAGCTGCAGGAGCTGCGGGCATCTCACCTGAGCAGTTCAGGCTCCGCGCCAGCTCCGTGGCCATCACCTGAATGATCAGTCCAATCCGGAGTCTCAGCATTTCCACAAAGAGGCTGGGCTGCGCCCTGACATACATGGCCAGGTAAACCACAATCTCCTGAGGCAGACACACACGGAAATAGGGTTTCAGAGACAGGGTGAGTGGCTGAAGAATCCCCTCCACTCTGAGAAAGGCTGTGGCCCGGCCCCTCCCACACCAGCCTCAGACCTGCGTGAGGACGGCGATGCTGATGTCCTGCCCGCTGGCCTCATAGATGAGTTTTGTGAGCTCCTCCGGGGGAAGGGGCCTAGGAAGGAGCATTGTGTCACAAACATGATGAGGTGTCTTGAGACAGTGCCTCCTCACCCTCCACAGAACACCCTTATTTTCTGTGCTAGATGCATCCATGTGACAGAGTGTCTTTAAAAAGCCCCTCCTCCAAACATTGGGAAGTGCTGATGTTTTCCCCATGGCTCCCCGGCAAACCTGAGGTCCTCAAGGCTGACAACTTACGCAGAGATGATCTTCTCCCGGGGCTCGGGCGGCAGGCCCACGGTGAGCTGCTTCTGGTGCGACAGCAGGTCTGTGCAGGCCTTCGCAGTTAGGAGGAAGGGTGAGAGGCAGAGCGCAAAAGAGATTGGTAAAGACGATGGAGGGTGGGGAGGAGACAATGCCAATCAGATCGTACATTTACCTTAACTTTATGACCCATGTTGCCCTTGATTTGAAAAATTCATACCTAGACCCCAGACTAAGCAACCCAGGCAGGGCTGGGTGTCTGTGGTCTCTGTCTCCAATGTGTGCCCCCAGGCCTGGCTCTGCAGGGCCTGTCAGTGGGCATTTAATGCCCATCCACTGTAGCAAACACATTGGACTCCCTGCTATCAAATGAGACAGGAATGAGTCCGAAGATACTGATGGTAAGAGTTAATAACCATATTCAATTCCTAAATTACCCGTTTCCCCATTATTCACATCTAATAAATGCCATCATCTTACCATCACGACACTGAACTCGAGTGTCTTAGAAAGCGGCTCTGGATTTTGCCTGGCCTTGGGGTTATAAATATTAATACTGTGGATGTGTAAAAAAAAGAGCTCTAAGAGGCTGCCAGGCCACAGAGCACTTTCATTTGATTTCCCGGCAAGCCTTTTTCCGTAGCTAAGAAAGAACAAAACCAATCCACTTGCATTTTCTTCCCTCTGCTCACCTTCCCGGAGCAGCGGGCAGGCAGGAGAGAAGGGCCCGCTCCACCTGTGGGTTAAAGAATGGGACTCCTTCGCAAGTAAGAGGTACAACTGGGAGACTGGAAGGGGAAGAAGGGGACACAAGCTAGTGAGCACACATGTGCAGCCGGCACAGTCACACTGACCTCAGCCAGGACCTCCACTTTCTTCCTGAGCAGGCCTGAGATGTAGCGAATCAGACCCCACTCCTGGTTCAAGCCGGCTTTCCCATAGAGCTCGCTGAGAAGGTTTTGAACGGTGACCCTGTGCTGTCCAGAGAGATTTGTGTCCCAGCTGGGACCCCTGCCAAGAGGTAGAAAAACTCAGAAATATGGTCCAGAATGTTTAAAGACTGGGAAAAGGAATAGATCACTGTGCATTTTGCAAAGCGCTTGGGCTCTCCCAGTGCCTGTAAGTCTCACTTAAGAGGGTTACGTCCCACCAAAGGTCCCCTATATCCTTTGAAACAGAAGCCTAACATCAGGATGTGGTGGCCTCCTGGCCTCACATAACCTTCTCATCCTGGGGGACCAGCATCAGTATGCAGAGAAGGGGATGGAAGTCTCATTCCTGGTGATCCTGGGTAACTGGGGTGAATATAATCATGACCTGGGCTGGCTAGAAGGCCAAGAATACTAGGGAAAAAATTAAGGAGAACTGAGAAAGCTTAGCCTAGTAAAGACCATAAACTTACTGCTACAACTTGAATGTCTGTTTTCCCCTTATTCCTATGTTGAAATCTTAACCCCCACAATGATGACATTAGGAGGTGGGGAATTTGGGAGGTCATCAGGTCATGGGGCAGAGCCCTCCTGAAGGAGGTGACTGCCCTTATAAAAACGACGCCAGAGAGCTCACTCGCCCCTTCCACCATGTGAGGATGCAATGAGAAGACGCCATCTATGAAAAAGCAGGCCTTCCCAGACATCAAATCGGCCTTGAGTTTGAACTTCCCAGCCTCCGGAACTGTGAGAAATACATTTCTGCTGTTCCTAAGCCAACCTGTTCATGGTATTTTGTTGTAACTGCCTGAATGGACTAAGACACTTACTTTATGACATAAAGAATGTACAGAATGTCTGCTTGGTCCTGTAGGTTCGAACAATCTTTTAGCTGCTCAACCAGCTTCTCACAGTCCACGTCACCATGGTCATCTCTGGGCCACTGGAAGTCACTTTCAGGAACCTGGTCATATAAGAGCCCAAAAGCAGGGAGACGGGCTAGGCATGGAACTTTCGGAAGATCAAGAAGTAAAACACCAACCTGGTCTTGGAACTCTATTGCTGTGCTGTGCTCCAGTTTTCAATGACTTTTTGTACCTTTTTATTTATAGGCTTTTACTATTTTTGATCATTGAATCACTGTGCTGGTCAACATTTGCAAAAGACTGGACTGAATAGGTTAAAATATATGTGAGTTTTATTTATGGAAGGTTCACAGACAAGCAGAACTAACCTCTGGTGTTAGGAATCATGACAGCAGTTATCTCTGGACCAGAAAAGGAGAAAGAGATGGGAGGGGGGCACAGAAGGTGGTCACTGATCCAGGTATACTGGCTTGGTGATCATTCATTGAGCTGAAGGTGTGAAGGATGTGCTATCTCCAAATATGCCAGATTGGTATATTGACTGTGTTGAGTTGAAAACATTGGAAAAATTGTAGTTTCAGAAAGGGGTAGCTGACCTGTCTCTGCAGGCAGCAAGCCATAAAGATGCCTCTGGGAGGGGTACACTCCTAGGGCACGAAAAGAGCCCATATCATCAGAGCCCAGGAACTGGAGGCAGCAATGGACCTGTATAAATATACTTACCCAAGAAACCCTTATCTTCCACTAGTTTTACATGCCCCCTATATATCTCCTAGTAACCGCCTCTAGCCAGATTTTCCTTGTCCTGTCCTAGCTTCTCAAATGTATCACTCTTTGTTTAAAAAGTAGGAAAGCATCTTGCTTTGACCGCTTCTTCAGACTTCACTCTCTTGTGAAGATCCCCATGTACCCAGAAAGCTAATCACCTTTGTATGCTTTTTCTTTTTAATCTGCCTGGTGTCAAGCAGCTTCAAGATGGAGCCGAAAAGCCCTCACAAGAGCTAAGGAGGGGTTGGAGGTGACCTCGCGCTCCTCTATTCCTGCTTTCTGCACCATGCCGTATATATGGTATAGTTATTTGGAAGCAAACCAAACACAAAAAGGATGTTTTAACCTAAAATTGAAATCAGGGTAAAATCTTCTCCAACAGGGACTGAGTCTATTTGTGTGGGGTAGAATCAGGGAAGAGTCCTGGATAAAATAACAAATTGTGGGAATTAATGGAACAGCCTGAGATTTTATTCTCCTGAGGAATCTTATTTAAAAAATTTTTTTATGCCCATCTTTTTCCTACAGTATCCTAAGGAATCTTTCACTGTTTTTTCTTACATTAAGAGCATTAGGAGCCAGGCACAGTGGCTTGCGCCTGTAATCCCAGCACTTTGGGAGGCTAAGGTGAGAGGATTGCTTGAGCCCAGGAATTCCAGACCAGTCTGGGCAACATGGTAAAACCCTGTCTCTACAAAAAATACAAAAATTAGCCGGGCATGGTGGCGCACGCTGGTAGTCCCAACTATGTGGGAGGCTGAGGTGGGAGGATCGCCTGAGCCTGGAGGTTGACGCTGCAGTGAGCTGTGATCACACCACTACACTCCAGCCTGGGTGACACAGCAAGACCCTGTCTAAGAAAAATTTAAAAAGGCCATTAGGAACAGAGTCCTGCTCCCTGTTCCACAAGTAGTCCCACCTTGGCCGGCTAAACAGTTAGGCGGGGCTAGGTGGTGAGCTATTTCCTCTAGTTGCTACATAGACTCTGATGAGTAGGTAGCAAGGTAGTAGCCTTTTTTTCTACAGGCAAAATATAAAGGTTTGTATCACATTCAGTGTACATATTGATACAAGTCAGATTCCAGACAATGAAGTGATTGGGTTCGCATCCAAGCCCGGAGCTTCTAAACCAAAAGGTCCCGGATATCGAGAAATATGCTGTTTCTTTTGAGTTTAGCCATTTGAAAGAGTTTGGGGACTAATCCTGCATTGTAGAACACCATATTTTTAAAAAACGCTGTTCCATATACTTTACCTTTTCTAGGAGTGGCTGAGGAGAATCAACAAGATTCAGTGATTTACGGTGGGCACTTAGAACTTTAGTCGGCAAAGTCATGGGAACAACTGGAAAACAAAAGAATAAAGACAGTTATTCTGAGGAAGAAAAACAATAAAATACTCCTTTTCTTTTTTTTTTTTTTTTTTTGAGACAGAGTCTCACTCTGTCACCCAGGCTGGAGTGCACTGGTGTGATCTCAACTCACTGCAACCTCTGCCTCCCGGGTTCAAGTGATTCTCCTGCCTCAGCCTCCCGAGTAGCTGGGATTAGAGGCATGCGCCACCACGTCCAGCTAATTTTGTATTTTTAGTAGAGACGGGGTTTCGCCATGTTGGTCAGGCTGATCTCGAACTCCTGACCTCAGCTGATCTGCCCGTCTCAGCCTCCCAAAGTGCTGGGAATACAGGCATAAGCCACTAGGCCCGGTCTAATTTTTATATTTCAGTAGAGATAGGGTTTCGCTATGTTGGTCAGGCTGGTCTTGAGCTCCTGACCTCAGGTGATCCACCAGTCTTGGTCTCCCAAAGAGCTGGGATTACAGGCGTGAGCCACCATTCCCGGCCAATACTTCTTTTGAGAAGTATGGCGGCTGCTCCCTATCTAACACAAACCAACAGAAGGAAAGATCACGTATTTAGCTTCAACAGGAATTTATCATGTAGCTACCTCATGTGCTAAATCTGGGGATAAGAAGTGAGCAGGGCATAGATCTTGCTTTGAGAACTGGATTTCGCTTTTCCCTCCTGGAATTCAGGGAAAATGATATAACATCCCAGGACTGGAAAGAAGCTCAGAAGTGATTTCGCCTGACCTCTTTTTCTTTCGGATGAGGAAACTGAGAGACCCAGAGAGGGTAGACCATTTGTCCAAGGTGGCTTCCCATAATCAAGGTGTCTGGGCTTCCGGTCCAGTATGCACTTCATTCTGCCACTGCCGGGCAGTAGGGCTTGTTTTTCAACCACCTCTGGATATTATCATTATCGATATTTATTCATTAAGCCATCTCTGTCTTCCAGGCTATAGCATGTCATCTCAGGAGAACAGGAAGTTTTCAAGGTAAAGACAATGCATATTTAAAAGGCATTTATAGACCTCCAGGTTATACTTGTGAATTGAATACACATCGTAATTTTAATTCCTTGCAATCCTCCACTAACATTATAGAAAATATATACAGTCATGCATTGTTTAATGACACGGATACATTCTGAGAAATGTGTCATTAGGCAATTTCCTCACTAATGAACAGCATAGAGTGTACTTACAGAAACCTAGATGGTATAGGCTACTACATACGTAGTTTAGATAGAGGCTATTGCTCCTAGACTATAAAACTGTACGCATGTTCCTGTACTGAATATTGTAGGTAACTGTAACACAATGGTATTTGTGTGTCTAAACATAGAAAAGGTATGGTAGAAATAGGGTACAGGCCAGGCATGGTGGCTCATGCCTGTAATCCCAGCACTTTGGGAGGCTGAGGTAAGAGGATTTCTTGAGCTCAGGAGTTCAAGACTGGCCTGGGCAACATAGTGAGACCTCATCCCTACTAAAATTAAAACAAACAAACAAACAAACAAACAAACAAAAACAATGGTAGGCCATGCGTGGTGGCTCACGCCTGTAATCCCAGCACTTTGGGAGGCTGAGGCGGGTGGATCACCTGAGGTTGGGAATTCAAGATCAGCCTGACCAACATGGCAAAACCCCATCTCTACTAAAAATACAAAATTAGCTGGGTGTGATAGCACATGCCTGTAATCCCAGCTACTGGGGAGGCTAAGGCAGGAGAATCACTTGAACCCAGGAGGTAGAGGTTATGGTGAGTTGAGATCATGCCATTGCACTCCAGGCTGGGCAACAAGAACGAAACTCCATCTCAAAAAACAAAACAAAACAAAACAAAACAAAACAAAACAAAAACAATGAGCTGGGTGTGGTGGTGCATGCCCATAGTCCCAGCTACTGGGGGGCTGAGGCAGAAGGATTGCTTGAGCTCAGGAGATTGAGGCTGCAGGAAGCCCTGATCATGGCACTGCACTTCAGCCTGGGTGACAGAGCAAGAAATATGGTATATAAGATGAAAAGTGGTTCACCTCTATAGGGCTCTTGCCATGAACGGAGTTTGCAGGACTGGAAGTTGCTCTGGGTGACTGGGTAAGTGAGTGGTGGGTGAATGTGAAGGCCTAGGACATGACTGGACACTGCTGTAGACTTCATAAATACTCTACACTCACACTGCATTCAATTCATCACACAGTGTTCTTTAATACTAAATAAACTTAGCTTACTGTAACTTTATAAACCTAAATTTTTAAAAATTTGACTTTTGTAATAACAGCTTAAAACACAGATTGTACAGCTGTACAAAAATATTTTTTTTTCTTTTTTTTTTTGAGATGGAGTCTCACCCTGTCACCCAGGCTGGAGTGCAGTGGGGCGATCTCGGCTCACCGCAACCTCCGCCTCCCGGATTCAAGCAATTCTACTGCCTCAGCCTCCTGAGTAGCTGGGATTATAGGCGCGCACCTCCACGCCCAGCTAATTTTTGTGTTTTTAGTAGAGACAGGGTTTCACCATGTTGGCCAGGTTGGTCTGGAGCTCCTGACCTCCTGATCCACTCACCTCGGCCTCCAAAAGTGCTGGGATTACAGGCATGAGCCACCGCGGCTGGCCCACAAAAATATTTTCTTTATGTCCTTATTCTATAAGCTTTGATCTATTGTTTAATTTTACTTCTTAAACTTTTTTTTAAAAAATGAAAACACAAACACATACATTAGGACTCTACAGGGCCAGGATCATCCATTTCACTGTCTTCCACCTCCACAGCTTGTCCCACTGGAAGGTCTTTAGGGGCAGTAACGTACATGGAACTGTCATCTCCTAAGATAACAATGCTTTCTCCTGTAATCCCTCCTGAAGAACCTGTCTGTGGCTGTTTTACAGCTAACTTTTTTTAATAAGTAAAAGGAGTACACTCTAAAATAATGATGAAAGTATAGTATAGTAAATACGCAAACCAGCAACATACTTACTTATTATCAAGTATTATGTACCATACATAATTGTATGTGCTAGACTTTTATGCGACTGGCAGTGCAAGAGGTTTGTTGATACCAGCATCACCACAAACATGTGAGCAGTGCATGGTGCTACAACGTCACCACAGCTACGACATCACTAGGTGACAGAAAGGTTTCAGCTCCATTATAATCTTAGGGGACCACTGCCATATATATGGTCTGCCACTGACCAAAAGTTATGTAGTGCATGACTGTATATATTTTTTAAAAAAGACAAATCCTTGAGAATGAAGAAAAACAAGAAAGACGACCACAGGAACAGAATTTCACAAGCGGGAAAGCTGATGGATGAAAGATAAGTGATTCAGCTGATACGAGGCAACCAATTCCCAAGTCTGCAGTGGAGAAATCCGAGAGCTGGTCAGTTACACCCAAAGCTCATCAGAAGTCCTTGGGGCCTGCTGCGCCATGTGCTTCTGGAACTGGGGCCTAGAAGGAGTGTCCAAAACAAGGAAGGTTGGAGAGAAGCTATTTGAGAAGCAGTGAGCTCCCTGGACACCTGCTTCAACTACACCCAGCTTGATGAGCACCTCACTCACACTCACTCTGACAGAAGACTGGAGGGTCACTCAGAAGAGGGTAAAAGAGGAAGGGACTCGAAGAGAGGGGGGCTGCTGATTAGCACATCTGAAGGCCTGGATACATTCCTCAAGGGAATTATAAGTAACTATATAGCTCCAGGCAACCAGATCCTAATCCTTGAAATAGGAAATCCACTAAGAGACTGTAGAGTATCTCTGGGAAATCAAATAACTCCGAGTCAACAAGCCCCACCCATGGGCTTGGAGATTCTCATTCATGACCAGGTAAGTGAGGAGGAGCAGGGCATTGGAAGAAGGACTCTCACATGGAAGACAGAAACCTAAGCAAACCGGAAAAAGTGACCTGGGGGCATGGAAACCATTCAAAGAGTAAAAAGGGTATATATAAACCAAAACAAAAAGCCCTGCCATTAATATTCTTAGAATAATAAGAAATTGCCAGGCATGGTGGCTCATGCCTGTAATCCCAGCATTTTGGGAGGCCAAGGTGGGCAGATTGTTTGAGGCCAGGAGTTTGAGACCAGCCTGGGCAACATGGCGAAACCCTGTCTCCACAAAAATAAAAATAAAAATTATTACCCGGGTGTGGTGGCATGCACCTGTGGTCCCAGCTACTTGAGAGGTTAAGGTAGGGGGATCACTTGGGCCTGGGAGGTGAAGTCTGCAGTAAGCCATAATTGCACCACTCACTTCAGCCTGGGTGACAGAACAGGACCTTTTCCTTCTCTCTCTCTCTCAAAAAAAAGAAATTATACTGTATTTTTATTATTTTTTTGAGACAGGGTCTTGCTCTGTCACCCAGGCTGGAGTGCAGTGGCATGATCATGGCTCACTGCAGCCTCAACCTCCTGGACTCATGCGATCCTCCCACCTCAGCCTCCCAAGTACCTGGGATCACAGGCATGCACCACCACGCCTGGCTAATTTTATTTTTTTGTAGAGACAGTGTCTTGCTATGTTGCCCAGGCTGGTCTGAACTCTTGGGTTCAAGTGATCCTGTCTTGGCTTCTCAATGTACTGGGATTACAGGTGTTAGCCACTGCGCCCGGCCAAGAAATTATATTGTAAACATGAAACAAAAACAGATGCAATTTGGGGAAAAAAGATTTAAAATGTGATAGCAAAAGTGGCTTAATTGAGGGGATGGAAGAAAAAGTTGAGACAATGGCTCTCAGGACAGACAGAAAAATGGAAAACAGAGGGAAAAAAATGATAAAGTCTTCTTCAGGAAGTCAACTTTGGAATCACAGAAACACCAGAAAGAAAGAACAGAGAAAATGTAGGGAAGGAAATGAGTCAAGAAGCTTTTCAGGAAAACCTTACAGGACTGAAAAACAAATTTCCAGATTAGAAAGGCCCATTGTGTATCCAACACAATGGATGAAAACACATGAGATAGAGATTAAGGTGCAGCACTGAGATGTCAGAAGCTGGGAGCAGAGAAGATCCTAAACACTTTCAAAGAGAAAAACAGCTCATATTTGAAGTATCAAAAATCAGAATGAGCCGGGCATGGTGGCTCACGCCTGTAATCCCAGCACTTTGGGAGGCCCAAGAGGGTGGATCACCTGAGGTCAGGAGTTCAAGACCAGCCTGGCCAACAAGGTGAAACCCTGTCTCTACTAAAAATACAAAAATTAACCTGGTGTGGTGGTGTGCGCCTGTGATCCCAGCTACTTGGGAGGCTGAGGCAGGAGAATCGCTTCCACCCAGGAGGTGGAGGATGCAGTGAGCTGAGATCGTGCCACTGCACTCCGGCCTGGGCGACAGAGTGACACTCTTGTCTCGAACAAACAAACCAAAAATCAGAATGGGTTTAGATTTCTGATATGGTTTGAATGCCTCACTCCAATCTCATGTTGAAATGTAATCCCCAGTGTTGGAGGTGGGGCCTGGTGGGAAGTGTTTGGATCATGGGGGTGGGTCCCTCATGAATGCCTTGGGCCATCCCCTTGGTGATAAGAGAGCTCTCGCTCTGAGTTCACAAGGCATCTGAGATCTGGTTGTTTAAAAGTGTGTGACCATTCTCCCCTGCCACTCTCTTTTGTTCCTATTTTCACCATGTGAAGTGTCTGCTCCCCTTTTTTCTTCCGTCATGATTGGAAGCTTCCTAAGGCCTCCCTAGAAGCCAAGTAGATGCCAGCATCATGCTTCCTGTATAGCCTGCAGAACCCTGAGCCAATTAGACCTCTTTTCTTTATAAATTACCCAGTCTCAGGTATTTCTTCATGGCAATGCAAGAATGGGCGTTTTTTTTTTTTGAGACAGGGTCTTGTTCTGCTACTCAGGCTGGAGTGCAGTGGTGTGATCACAGCTCACTGCAACCTCAACCTCCCTGAGCTCAAGTGATCCTCCTGCCTGACTCCCAAGTAGCTGGGACTACAGGCATGTGCCACCATGCCTGACTAATTTTTCTATTTTTTGTAAAGACGGGGTCTCACTATGTTGCCCAGGCTGTTCTCAAATTCCTGGACTTAAGTGATCTTCCTGCCTCAGTTTCCCAGAGTGCTCAGATTATAGGCATGAGCCACTGTGCCTGGCTGGGTTTAGATTTCTCAACAGCAACACCAACACACTGATAGCAAGAAGACAGTAAGTCATACTTTCAAAATCTGCAAAAAAAAAGTCTTTTCTTTTTTTTTTCTTTGAGACGGAGTCTTGCTCTGTCACCCAGGCTGGAGTGCAGTGGCACAATCTCAGCTCACTGCAACCTTCGCCTCCCAGGTTCAACTGCTTCTTCTGCCTCAGCCTCCCGAGTAGCTGGGATTACAGGCACAGGCCACCACACCTAGCTCATTTCTGTATTTTTAGTAGAGACAGTGTTTCACCATATTGGCCAGGCTAGTCTCAAACTCCTGGTCTCAAGTGATCTGTCTGCCTCGGCCTCCCAAAGTGCTGGCATTACAGGTGTGAGCCATCACACCCAGCCAAAAAAATGTATTTTCCATCTAGAATTCTATACCCAGCCAAACTCTCAAATGGGTCTGGAACATTTGTAGACATTTTTAAAATGGCAAGGTTTCAACAATTTTACCCACTGTGTGCTGTTTCTCAGGAAACTACTGCATGTCCTCTATCAAAGTAAGGGTGAACCAAGAAAGAAGAGTTGGGATACAGAACACAGGAGAGCCATCTCAGGAGACAAGTAAAGGAAGCCTCCAGGGAAGATCCCAGGGTGAAAAGCACCTCAGACATTGAGGGCAACCAAACCAGAAGGGGGCAGAGGGCAGTGCAGTTCAAAAACAAGCAAGCTGAGAGCTGTCACTACCATGCCCTCTTCCACTTCACTTTTTTTTTTTTTTGAAACCTACTGAAACTATTCTAGAATGTGCTCCACCAAAACAGAAGAATACATTGAGAAAGGGGAACACAACAGATTCAGGAACCAGGGAATCCAACTAAGGAGACAAGCCAGGGAAATTCCCAGGATGACACATACGCAACAGGCCTAGAGCGCAGTCAGCCCAGATACAAGGAGACTCGTGGACTCTAAGAAAGGCAGTGGAATTGAGAGATTCACTGATACGACTGAGCTTGTGGAAATTTGTATTGCGAGGCCACTGGGAGATGTAGAAAGAAAGCGAAGCAAATGAAAAGCCAGGGCAACTTTACCTTTTGAAAAAACAAAGAGTAAAAATGGGAATATAATCAGAGTATACTATAATGCTCAGTTGGAAATAATATTTGCGTACATACAATGATATAAAGAGTGAATACTGATTTAACTAAACTTTAACTCCGTGGTGGGTTAGGGGGAGTGAAGCAGAAGAGTGGTGATTTAAGACAGCTAGATCCTTACCCACATAATCAAAAGTCAACAGGTACCGAATCAAGTCAATGCATGTGAAGACAGCAGTATGCACACATTATCTGAGAAATATGGAGATATGTATATACCAGAAGAAAGAGCTAAAAGAGTTGAAAGTGGTTACCTCTAAGTAGAAGGATGTGGGGGGCATTTTGTTGTCTTCTAGGATTCTTTGGCTTTTAAATTATGTCCCTGCATTACTTTGATAAAAGAAGGTATTTTAACAGGCAGAAAAGAGTTAATAACATACATGGAACTTCCAAACCCTTTGCTTTTGCCATCACAGAAAGGATGTCCCGCGTGGAGTGGATAGCACTGAAGACGTGGCGGTCTTCTGTGTTCTTACAAAGAGGAGGCAGATAGGACCTCAACGATGTGCTTTGCAGAAGGTGGTTGATATACTGGTCAAGTTCGTCTTGGCTTTCTGTAATTGGACAAGCAAGAAAAAGAGCCAATGAAACCAAGCTGCAGAAATATGGCTGCACAATAGTGACCGCAGGTAGCAAGTGTGTAGGCTTAGCAGACGACAACATTGAGGTATCGATATTTGCACTCCCACTCACTCCCAAAGAGTAAGAAGAGATTTACAGAGATAATGTATGTGTGTAGAAGTTTACTGTTTGGAAAAACTTCATCCAAGGAAAAAAAAACTACCGGTCAAGATAGTGTTTACATCTCATCCTCCCAAGATGAACTGTAAGACAGCCTGAAGGATAGCGTGAAGGATAGCAGCCGAAGTCTGGGCTTTTTGTTGTAATTTGTCATGAGTGAGCTAAGCCTTATGGAACTCCCAGTCCTAATTCCAACTACTATCTAAAAGTGAAAAACAGATCACCTCAAAACCTTATACAGAATGAGAAATGTTATATCCATAGGGTTTCATCACTCATATCCAACCAAACCTAGATCATTTTACCACTCCTTTGAAAATTCAAGCAGTATGTTTCTGTCTTCAGAATGTATGTATTATGTGCAAAGTCCCCATTCCTGGCCAGCCACGGTGGCTCCTGCCTGTAATCCCAGCACTTTGGGAGGCCGAGGCAGGCTGATCAGTAGAGCCCAGGAGTTCAAGACCAGCCAGGGCAACACAAGGAGACCCCATCTCTATAAAATGTAAAACAATTAGCTGGGTATGGTGATGCTTCCCTGCAGGCCTATAGTTTTAGCCACTTGGGAGGCTGAGGTGGGAGGATTGCTTGAGCCCAGGAGGTCGAGGCTGCAGTGAGCCATGATCATGCCACTGTACTCCAGCCTGGGCAACAGCGAGACCCTGTCTCAAAAACAAACAACAACAACAACAACAACAACAATTACAAAAAAAAAAAAAGAGAAGAAAAAAAACAAAAAAAGTCCCCATTCCTGAAACTCTTTGTCCTTCTAGGTTTAAAAACATCCCACTTTCAAGGACATCGTTTGTAGTTTCGGTTTTAAAACTGGCATTTTATTCATTTTAATATATGCAAGTTTCAGAAGCCTCTTTTTTGTTTCATTTTTCCTTGTTTTCATTTATCAATCATTGTCTGTATTTGAGTCTTACGGCAATTTTATCACAATGCTAAAGTTTAAATAAATTCAGCGAACTACCCACAAAAGCATTTCAAGCCATACCTTGATTACAGGTGTCTTCCAGATATCCTACCAAATCTGAATCACTATCAGGACTGAAAGTCCCTTCGCTGGCATCATCAAACAACTTCTCATCACAGTCTGGATCCAGGAAAGTCAGATACGTGTAGAACGATGTGGTGAGAAATTCCGAAAGGTTCCCTAATTTTACTCTGCCAAGAAGACACCGGGTTAGGGACACAGGTAGTGTGTGGATAACCTTCCACTATGAATCACTGAGAGACTTCTGCCCAACCATGTGGTGCTTCTGCCGGAATCAATACATATATTACTCTGCAGATTGCCCCATATAAGCGGTCAGCCAAGACATTCAAACAAAAATTCAATAGCAAGTATGAAGCGAACGCGCACAGCATATTAAAAGCCAAATAAATCACACTGACTTCTTACTCCCAACACAAATACGAATCTATTTTACTAAACCAAACAACAGTTTGACAAAACATATCGAGCAAACTGCTTTTAAACGGAACCAACCTATGTTTTTGTTTTGTTTTTCTCCCCCAAAACGACTGGCCCAGAAGCAGTGATTCTCTGGGCACACTCGTTCCATTATTTATGAGTCCCTACCACGAAACACCATCACACAGGGCCAGGGGTGCTATGATGGAAGAGGTCAGGTTCCCTCTAGAAGGAATTCGATGGGGAAGCCATCCCCAGATTGGAGCAGAAGTCCTGAGTGGCCCTATCACTTCAGGCTGGGCACAGTTCCAATGAAACCTGGAAGCTGGGTTTGACAGCCTGGGCTCTGAGGTTCTGCAGGTCCACCCCCACACGCTGGGAGTGATTTCAAGGTGGTTAACCATAATTTTTAAAAAATGAGTGACTTTGCTGTGGTAGCAGTGTCCCTGGGGTGAGAGGATATGAGAAGAAAGGGCGACTTCAACTCCAAAAGTTTTAGCAACTGGCATTCCATCAGGGACCAAACAGAAGCCTCCCTGAGTCCTGGAAAAGCTACACTGGGCTACACGTGAGATTCTCTTTTTTTTTTTTTTTGAGATGGAGTCTCATTCTGTCGCCCAGGCTGGAGTGCAGTGGTATGATCTTGGCTCACTGGAAGCTCCGCCTCCTGGGTTCAAGCGATTCTCCTGCCTCAGCCTCCCGAGTGGCTGGGACTACAGGCGTGCACCACCATGCCTGGCTAATTTTTGTATCTTTAGTAGAGACAGGGTTTTGCTATGTTGGCCAGGCTGGTCTCAAACTTCTGACCTCAGGTGATCTGCCTGCCTCAGCCTCCCAAAGTGCTGGGATTATAGTGTGAGCCCCCGTGCCTGGTCCACAGTGTTCTCTTGGGGCCCTTCTGGTATATCCTAGGGGGTAGAGGGAGATGAGAGAATAGACACTACAGAGAAGACCTCTGCCTTGTGACAGCAGAGGGCACAAAAATGGAAGGGGTATTCCTGGAGGGCAAGCCCTGTATCACTCAAGGTGCTTAAATAATGCCTGGGTGCGTCTGCCCTACTTGGGGCCTGTAAACCAGAAGGGGGCTCATTCCACAGGGGGTGAGGGCACAGTGACCTACGCAGACTCATTCAGGTGCTCTGCTCTAAGGGCTCTAAGGAATTTGCCAAGTCCTGCAAATGAATCTTAAGGTGATAGTATATTCAAGTCGGTGCAAGGAGCGTTTATTGGGCACCTGCCGGATCCCAGGTACTGAGTATTTCTTTCCACACCTTTTAACAGAAACATACACAGAATTCCATACATGCATTCCAAGAACAGACGTTTCAGAGGGACTTGATGGTTCACCTCCCTATGTCTGAGGCCTCCTGGTGCAAGTAAAGCTTAAAAGATACCAGCTGCGTGCTGTTTCAGAGATGAGCCAAGTTTCATATGGGAGACTGGATTAGAGAAGTGTTACCTTCCTGCTTACTCTAAAACTGCATGCTTTTAGGTTCAACAATCAATATGAAAAACGGGACAAGGGCAGCAAAGGACTTTAAGAAAGGTCAGTGCTACTCTTATTATTTTTTTTTAAATCACAAATTACCTGGCTCCTCCAAAATATCCATCCTCTAGTTTTCTAATTGTGGAAAGCACAGCAGAATGAATGTCTGAGCCATCATTTGCTAAGGAAAAAAAAGTGATGAATTAGTTTAGTCTGGGAAGACTTTTTTTTCCCCCTTCTTATGCACTGAAACATTTTCATCAACACCATCTAATTAAAATATTTTTGGCATAGAAGATTCCTGAGAAAAGAAACCAAACTGCTAAGAAGCCCCTTCAGTGCTTAGTTCTGGCCATGGGAGCCATTTTAAACATTTGTAAGAGCCCAAACCACCCCTGGGGCAGGAGGGAGCCTGCCGAAATCCCTGGAGTTACTAAGCATGGTGCGGCTGATGGGGAAGGTGAGCGTGGGTCTGCCCGTCATCCTCCAGCAGGTGCACAGGTAGGCCAGCTCGATCCTTAGCATCTCCACGATCATCTCGTTGTCGAGGGCCAGGTAGAAGTGATGCTGGTCGGTGAACTGAAAGTCAGAAGAGGCTGGGTAAACGGCCACCCTTTGTTTACCTGGAAACACCAGCTGACAACTCAGCTCAGCACTAATCCTGGGGTTTTATTACCAGGCAAGAGGCTCAGTACTGGTTTCAATCCACCCAGCCATGGGGCTGCCCTGCTCAAGATCAGAAAAATCAGTCTGCTGCCTGCCTGGGAGCTGTCGTTGTAGAGTAGAAGGGAGAGGTGCACTGCTAGATTTACTTTCGGCTCCTCAGATGGGGATTTAAGCATCTTGCCCAACACCGCTGTCTCTGAAAGCAAATCAATAACTCCTTAATACCTGCTCCTTCCAGGGCTATGGGTTCGAAAATGCTTTCCAAGTGGGGGCACTGTGAGCAGGTGAGAGGTGGACGCTCTGTTTACCTGATTGATGGCTTTGGTTAATGTCAACTAAAGACACTGCTGCCTGATGTTGAGAACAAATCAAATTGTTCTCTTGGCCTCTGGACTAGTGCATGCTTAGCTCTGGACTGAGATTTGTCACTAAGGGAAATAGCTTGCAAGATTTCAGTGAGCAGCAGGGGCTAGGATGAAACAGAAGCTTGACCCAAGACCCCATGATCAACCCTGTGCCCAGGTAAGTGGGGGCTGTGCCCCACGCTGCCAAAGCGATCCCACTGTTGGTCTTTCTAGCTGCCCAAATGGGTGAAAAACATTTTTATGTACTTCCACAGGACTAGTTTTCTTTGGAAACCAAAGCTCTGCAGATAAGTTCCATAACCAGTACACTCAGTAGCCCAGTAAGTGGGGGTGTGCCCGGAAAATCAGCCTGGCTGTGTGTCACACAGAGGGTCTGACAGCTTGCACAAGGGTCAGAGATGACTGTGATTAGGGGCACAAGGGCTGTGAGTCAAGTGACATGTCAACAGCAAACTTCTAAAGCAGTCTGAATTTCACTAATATTCATGACCGGAAGTGATGGCACACCTGTCTCAATCAGCATTTACTGAGCACCTACTACGGGCAGACTTGTACTAGGCACTGGGTGTCATTTCATATGTCTCTATTTGAACCCACGCACGCAGAATTCTGTCATATGCACAGGAAAAAAGCTTACCAGACAGCAAAGAGAACTTAATAAAAAAAAGATGCTCATTGGCCTGCTCTCCTCACCTGGGGTGTAAAAGTAAAGATTTGGTTCCTAATCACATATAGTTTAGAGGTTCCAAGGACACCAATATGTCGATACGGTCGCCCACTCAAATTCATATTCTTATTTCGTCCTGTTTGAAAAGTAAAAGAGAAATCGGAGTTAGAGGAAATATGGTAACAAGTAATGCAGGCAACTCAGGCTAAGACTGAGCTTATTTCTAGATTAGACAACCCACTTTGGGGCTTAGTTCTTCTACTGCCATAATCCTTCTTTAAAATGGCACGAAGCTGCATATTAAAACAAATCCCACCCCTCTTTTTTTCATGAATGTATATGAACAGTACCCGGTTGGAACTGCATGGAATAAAACTACTAAAAGGACTATAGAATGTTTACCTTTGATTTATTTAGTATTGAGCCATAATAGTAAACAAAGTCAGATTCTAGAAAAAGCATAGAGAACCTCCTCCCATTTTAATGTGTAAATAAGCGTTTTCTGATACTAAAGGTAAATATGAGAAGCATTATCAAGACACAAATGACTTTTCCAATTGTAAATTCTCCAAGGTGGCTCCTTACTTTACAACAGATCTGGTGAATGCTTGGCCACCTGCGATGGTGCCCACTGAACGGGTGTGAGAATATGCTGGTTCGCCCGTTCCTCTTCACATCAAAGCGGTGGAACCACCTGCTTTAGTATTTTGTCCAAGTCTTTAGAACTTATGTATATCACAGTCTCCCTCAGACCCCAAATCTAGAACCGAGATGCCCCCATGCCAAAAAGGCCCAGGTAATTTCCCCAAACCTACCAAGCTTGGCATATATGTGACTAAGAATCCGGCCCGGCTGGACTTGAATTGGATGAATGTCCGCGATACTCTGGACATTCACCCCATGTTTCCTCAACAAGTCCTTAATGTGATTGTTTTCTGCCAAAACAGTAACTGTGAACAAGAACACAGAATGAGCGTTAGCTTATGACTCTTATCTCTTCACATGGACATGTGTTCCTTACTGCCCTCGTCTGCCTGCTGGCATATACATTAGCATGCTCTTCCATGCAATGACTGGCTCTGGAAATGACAGTGTTCGTCCTGCTGCTCCTCCCCATTCTGTCCTTGCCACCTCTCAACAACCTTGATGCCTATTTATCAAGTACCCTCAACGTGCGAGATAGTCTGATAGGAGACTTCTAGAAATTGTCCTCAATAAGTCCCAAGCCAAAATGTCCCATCTCAAGTAATGTCTTGCCTCTCTCTGGGTCTGCATCTATTCTAAACCTGCCTGGTGTCCCTTTTTGTGCAGGGTCAGGAGTGGAAACAGCTCCACTTATGGGATGCCAGAAGCCTGTGCCCCTGCTCCCAAAGGACGGGGAAAAGAAGAGTAAAAGGGGTGCGCCTACTGGCAGGGGATGCTCTGAGGGGACATCCTTCCCTCTAGAGAAAGCAAAGTGGGTCTGTGAGTGGGGATACTGGTGGTAGTGGAGCAGCCTGGCCCATTCAGAACTCCCACACAGGGCCCCACTGGTGGGGAAAAAGCACCCCAGGGCTGGCCTGGGCCCCATCTCTGGTGGGAAAGCCTGGGCACCTGGCTCTCCAGCAGGCAGGGAGCTGACTGTGCCTGGGACCTGGGGGCCCATGGAGGAGGGAGGCCATCACTAGGGACCACCCAGGATCGGCTAGGCTGCACCTGCTGTACTAGTACCGCTGGCCTTCTGAGAAGGGACAGTGCTGTGGCAAAGGGAAGGAGTACAGGGATGGGACTGGAAAAGGGGAGCATGGCCACAGGGAGAAAGGTTGGTGCCATGTCCAGCTGCGGCGGAGCCCTCTGGGAGCTGGAGAGGCTCAGGGCAGTGCAGGATTGACTACTATTAAGTACAATCACAGGCTGGTGGGGCCGGAATGTACAATACATACACATGCAGTTGAGAGCTGAGTGTCACCTCTTTATATTTACACAGCACTTGATGCCTTTTCAAGTATTTTAATATCCATTATCTCACCTGACCTTCACCACAAGCCCCCAGGGAAGCCTTGCATGCTCAACTGGCCAGTTACAGTTGCACGTGGACTGAAACCTAAACTCCCAGGCCCTCCGGAAATGGGAACATCAGCCATGCAGGGCTGGCTGGGTGGCTTCCCTTAACACCTGTCTCTTCTAAAGCTTCCAATGACAGGCATGACTTGACTCCACATTTATCGAAACGCCAGCAGCCACTCTCTGTAGGAGTAACTCCTTTAGTGCAGTGGTTTTGGGGGAGACCTGGGAGCCTCATGATCTGTGCAGCTGGATGTGGCAAAGTTTCTGAAACTGCACTTCCCCTACTCTGTGCCTGACCTTCTGGGAATTTCTACACTGTTCTATTAAACAAATGCTGGTCAACACCCATTAAAGTGTCCCAGACTGCAGCTGGAAAAACAGTCTTAATAGATTCAAGGGAAGAATTAGCAGGACATGCTCTGGCTTAGAGCAGGGACAATGAAGTCCAGCTGGATCAGTACACCTGGAAGTCAGGAATGGGTTCACACCTGCAGCTGCCAGCTGTGGGTCCTTAAGGGAGCGGGTTAACTTCTAAGCCTCGTGTGTAAGGTGGAGATGATGATGGTCATCACAAACTTTACCTAATCAGAATGCTGTGACAGGTGTATCTCATGGCTCTATTGACTGGGTGATATCAGCTCATCTCAACACAGCATGAGTCCCCAAAGCAAAATGAGCCAGTGGCCACAGAGAAATGCTTGTCATTTGTTCAATCACTGTTTTCAACATATGGGTGCGTATGTGCCAATCAACATAGAAACTGCAAGAATGATACGGACCTTGTCATTAAGAAATGTACAGCCTCAGGGGCAATACGGTGTACACACAATGTGCTATGGCATTAGCTGGTGTGCTCTGCAGGGCACAGAATGTTACTGGACTGCCAGCTCCTCCCTAAGAGGGAAGGTAGGAAGAGAACTGCTCCACCCGGGCGCACACCACAGGCCAGGCACTACAGCAAGCACTTTCCCCACTGCAGCCTCAGTACATCTTAGGAAGCCCCAGTGAGGGAACTCAAGTCCTGGCACTCTGAGGCACAGAAGGGTGAAATCACTTGGCTAGGCAGAGGGCAGTAGCAGCCCAGGCTGGTTTCCTCCCTCTCCAGAAGAAGGGCTGGCTGGAGAGGAGGGAGAGGAAAGGTGGACACAGGTGAAAGGCAGAAAGACGTCAGGACTCCAAGGGAGGAATGACCCTCAGTTGGGTTCTGAGTTTTCACCAGACTTAAGCTCTATTTTTCAAAGAATAACGATGACGAAAAATGATAAGCAATGAATCACTTGTGCCCCAGTTGCAATCAAGGTTTATATTCAAGAAAACAATTGCTTTATAGAAAGTCATTTTGTGGTTGGGAAGAATTCTGTTGCCTTGGGAGCCACTGAGTTATATAACGCATCTCACAGAACCGCTACATGCTAAAGCATAGGCACATACACACTTTAAAAAAATTAAACAAGAAATTAGGCAACCATCTGAATTAAAATAACATTGGTTTTACAAAGTTAAATATGAATAGTAAACACGCTCACAAACCTTGTACTACAACATCAGGTTTGACTGAAGTGGAAAATCTTCTATTTAAGGGATCGATTTCACCAGTGGCAAGGAATCCCTATGGAAAAGAGGAGCACTATTAACACCATGAAATATAGATTAACTAAAATTAACCTGAGATGTGAAAATGAAATATTTTGGGGCTCAACATAGTCAAGACTTTTTTCTTTATATTTTTCCAGTCAATTGCTTATTTTCTGTGAAACAGAGTAACGTCATCAAATTGCCACTGATAAACATATTGCATTTTTGCACCTAGCTCTCTAGGGCTCGTCGAATATGCCACCATCTTGTATGAGCAAAAAGAATGATAACCAATACTTTCTGAGCTCTCAGTAACATGCCAGGCATTGTGTTGAGCCACTGTATGTGCACTGTCACACTTATGCCTCCTGACAGGTAGGTACTACTTTTGGGGCTCAGAAAACAACACCCCCAAAATGAAGACCTCAGCAGCAGCCTCAGAAGCAACAGTTTTCCTCTGACCTTCTCCTGCCTCCCTCTCTCAGTCCATTCTTCTGGAGGCGCCACAGAAACTAGAATCCTTCTTCCCCAAGGCAGGCATAGAAACCAGAATCCTTTTTCCCCAAAGCCAGCCACAAAACCTAAAAATATTCTCTGTAAAAACTGGCCATAAAAAATTCCCTGACATACCTTGTTTGGCTGTAGGTCATAAGGGCCCCAGTCCAGGGAGGGTCCTGCCCCACCCCCAGAAGGAAGGAGTTCTGCACAGAAAGGCCTCACTGGGTTTCCCCACTTGGTCCATTAGCATTCGATCAGGCCCTTTTTGTCTAATCACATTTCTACATAGCTGTCCATATTTTGTTGAAACTATGCATAAAAATGGAAAATTTCCCCTAGATTGAAGGCTCCCATGTATACATGTTAAGTACATCTGCATGCCCTTTTTTCTTATTAATCAATCTGCCTCATGTCAGTGATTTTTCATCAAACCTTTAGGGGAACACCTTGGCCCCCACACTACCACCATCACCACTGTACAGGTGGGGAAACCAAGGTAATGAACCAAGGGAAGTGGCTGAGTGGGGACTTGGTCCCCCCACCCCCACTCCCTTGCAAAGTATTCTCTTTGAATATGTACCTCCTTGTACTTTCTACAAATGATCCGAGCCCTAAGAGAGAGGATCAAGGTGTTCTGGGAGTTCTGAGGGGGAACTGGACCTAGTGCTGGGCCCAGAGAAAGCCTTTACATCAGAGAGGAGAAAGCAGGGGAGGGGAGTTACTCGTTTCCCATCTCACTGATACAGAAATCAGAGCTGGATGGTATGGCAGAGATGATCAAGTCCAACCTTTTCATTTTACACATGAGGAAACCGAAGCCCAGAGAGATTAGAGACCTGCCCGGAGTCAGAGAACTAGTGAGAGACAGGGCTGGCTTTCAAAGGAGATATATGCGTTTTCCCTACTGATAAAGACAGGAGTGGAAGACACAGCCCGTACTCCAAGGACATGACCATGACACCGGGGAGTCTTGAAGTACCCGTAAAACAACTGCTCCAGCTCGGCAGGCAGAGTTCCTGAGGGCTGCTTCCACAGTGCTAGCTTTCATCCTGGGCTTTGACACTCTAGGAACCCGGTGGCATGCTGACCCACCGCCCCTTCCGCCTTTACTAGAGCCTGGCAGCCCCTCAGCCCTTCCCTGGGCTCCTTCCCCTCCCTGCCTCCCCGGGTCCAGCCGAAGCACTCAGCTGGGCAGAACCCTCTCAGGAACGATAGCCCATCTGATAAGGTCACTCACACTGAGGACTGGGAGATTCATTTGAGGGGGCTCTAAAGTATTTGCATATTAAAACAAAAGCCTGGGGACAAGTCAATGCTGAACAAAAAGAAAGGAGTCAAGAGGCAGTTGTCTGCAGAAGGAAGAGTACTGCGGGTTGTCCGGGGGAACACCTGACACAAAATTCACCACAGAAAATCCGGCCCACCGCCTCTTTCTGTAGAAATCTGCGGTCCTTGTGCTTCCTGTGCCTAGGACTGGGGCAGGGGCAGCTAGGGGCCAATCAAGTCGTTTCCCAAATCTTTTATCTTCTAGGATCAGATGTGCCAACAATCCTGGCCGAGAAGCTTCCAGCTCCTCTGACCATCAACTGGAACAGATTCTAGCCACAGAGGAGGAATGCTGGCAGGGGGTGAAGGGGAGTGCTGGGTCCTCATGGACCTGAGCTGGTTTAATGGAAATATGGACACACAAGGCCAGGAGTCAAGGCCAGGAGTCAAGCCCTGTAGCCAACACGGTCCAGTTGACCTTAAACGCATGAAGATGCAAAAGACATCCACACACACCCCTGGCAGAGAGTCCCTATGCCCTTCCGGGGTTCCCTGCACCTTCAATCACATGATTTCCAGTCTGCGAGGCCATTAAGCTCCCTACCTCTGCCAACAGCGAGCTGAGGATGTACAAGGATTGGCCCCACAGATGAGGGACCTTCCCCATAGGAACTCGGTCTACCGTGTGAGGGTTCTTGTACTCTTCATCTACCTGGAGAGAGAGACAAATCCAAAGTCAGAAAGTCAGAGGATAAAATGGCCACAATACCTGACCCTGGGAAGTGTGCTGAGGATTTATGAAATGGTACTCATCCTCCAGGCCAATTCTGTGCAGGCGCCAGGAGGTTGGGGAGCAAGCCCCTTCCTCAGGGCTGCAAGGCTATAAAGCAGCGGAGGTGGAAGTCAAATTGCAGGCTGGTTCTGGACAAACGCTCTTCCTACAGGCACACGCAAGGCCACCAGCACCGGATGCCTGGCCTGCCTGCTTTGTGCATGGCTCTGGCCATGGGAACTGTCATGGCTCATGCTTACATTTGGCTGCATGATGGGTGAAATGATGGAAAACATCAGCCTCCAGCTGTGGTGGTGCATCACTGGAGCCATCCCTAGGGGTTTATAAACTGTGCGCCTAATGCAAGAGAATCGCCAGAAGGTGGCACTATTTGCCGAGGAAAACCACTTGGACTACTAGCCTGCAACCCCTCCTTCAGGGCCTCAAAAAGCTGAACCCACTGGGGGGCTTCTGTCTCAGTAAAATATACGTTGGTGTTCTTTCTGGAGGACAGGGCTGGCTGCACATTGTAAGCTAGTCTGCAACTTTCTCTCTTCTAAACTCCATGCTGGACTTAGACATTTAAGTCATCACGTCATTGGTTGGGGGTAATGTCAGTGACCACTTTTTTTCTTCCAGAAAACATAAGTCAACCAAAGGAAATAGGAAACATCCTTCTCCCAAGGGGAACATCACACCATGAGGGGACTCATCTTCTGCTTGCAGATTAATCAATGATGTTATTAACATATTTAGTTAAATTTTAAATTTTTTCAATAGTGGTAAACATTAAGAAAAACTTAAGTGCATGAACTGAACAGAATTAAATGTCATTAGTGATCAAATAATCCAATAGGATAATAGTGTGGAAGGAGATTCTCCAAAATGTCATAATCTTTGAGTGGTAGAATTAGAAATAATGTTTTCTTCTTTCTACAGAATCCTAGATGTTTTATAGTGTACAGAATTACTTGTATGATAATCAGATAGTATGTTAAAACTACTTGAAATGTAAATCGTGTTAAGAAAGACTGAAAGGTTGGGCATGGTGGCACATGTCTGTAATCCCAGCACTTCGGGAGGCTGAGGTGGGCAGATCACCTGAGGCCAGGAGTTGGAGACCAGCCTAGCCAACGTGGCGAAACCCCATCTCCACTAAAAATACAAAAATTAGTCAGGCATGGTGGTGAATGCCTATAATCCCAGCTACTCAGGAGGCTGAGGCAGGAGAATCACTTGAACCTGGGAGGCAGAGGTTGCAGTGAGCCGAGATTGCGCCAATGCACTTCAGCCTGGGCGACAGAGTAAGACTGTTTCAAAAAAAAAAAAAAAAAAAAAAGAATGCAGATATCTGGCAAGGTGTCCAGTTTACAAGACAGCCTGGTTTTGCACTCCACCCACCCATGAGCCACCTCCTGCCCTGCATGGAGGTGTCCCTCTCCGCCTCTCTGCACACTGGTCCTTCCGAACTGCCCACAGGTCCTCAAAGGTGCCATGCTTTTGCTGCCGCCTCTGCTGTGGCTGCCCTCCATCTCATGGACCAGCTTTTCTGGCCCCCGCTAACCTGCAAGCTCACAGGGACAGAGCTGGCGCTGTGGCCACCCTTGTGCCCTAGTAGCTAGCCTGGTGCCTGGCATAGAGCGGCTGCTCAATCCATGTTTGCGGGGACACTTTCACTGGTCTCCAGCTGTCCACGGAGGGCCTTGTGGTGCCCTGCGCAAGCACATCCGGCTGAGGAAATGAGTGGGGCTCACATCCAAGCTGCATGCCACCCTGGCCCAGGGCTGCGGCTACCCTGAGGCCCTTTATCTAATTTGCACACAGGTGCCACATGGGCCTGTGGTGGCCCTGTGTCCAGAAATCCTTCCCAGTGGTCTCTACATGTTAATGATGTGACTAATGAACCTTCCCAGCTGTCAACTGGAAGGAGCCAATACAAAATGCAATCAGTGTCAAAGAGTGCAAAATCGGTGCCTAGCACACCAGCGTGAACATGCTGAGGACACTGTAATGACAAGCAGAAACCCAAAGGTCAGTGTGGAGTTTAGAAGAGAGAAAGTCACAGAGTAATTTTTTCAATGTGTAGTCAGCACTGTTCATCAGCAAGAAAGAAAAGGGTAGCTCTTAACACCTGGCATTTACCAGAGTCAGTAAAACATCCCTCTAGTATAACTGGACGGCTCTTCTCTACCACAGAATAAGTAAAATCACCCTGAAGGCATTTATTTTCCCTTGCTCTGCTTCCAGGTTCCAAATGACTTCTCATTACCAATTCTGTTTTCCCCAATGCCTCAGTACTGGGAAAGGAGCGACCTGAATGGGGATATGAACATGTGGCTGCTGGAAGGTACCAGCCCCCACTGCCAGCCCCGCGCCAACCCACACACTGTAGTATGTGTACTAAAAGGAATGCATTTATTTGCAGGGGATCTAGGCTGAGGACACTTAGAGGGAACACAGCCCTAGCAAGCTCCGTAGACTGATCTGCAGAGTGAGAGAAGACTAGTTCCTCTCCAAAGTCTGGCCCTTAACCCTGGAACAAAATCAGTCCTGAGAGAGCTTGGATGACGTGGACTGTTGGTTCATGTTGGGTTGAGGGGCCATCAACATTCCAGAGCTCAGGGCTAAGGGTCCAGGCTGGTGGGGCTTGGTGAGCCCACCTGGAGCAAGCAGCCACCTCAAGGGACCCAGTGAACCAGATGGGCTGATATAAATGCAAAAAACTGAATGCTTCCGGCAATGGCACATTCTACTTCTCATGGAAACTCCTTCCTTTGATTTTCTACTTGGTTTAACTGGTTCAGTGATCTAACACATAATAGTTCCTTTTAGATGGAAATATGGCCCAAAGTGATACGCGGTGGTACCTATTTTGCCCTAACGATCAAGTATCAGATTCCCTTAAAATGTATTTTCTATGGAAAAATAAAGAAGCCCACTATACTATTGCTTTCAGAAGCCTAGTGAGAGCATCCATTGTGTAGATACTTCCATTACACAGAAATGGATCACCCATTAGGAGGCAGTGTGGGGTGGGGGCAAGACCCTGAACCTGGGGTCTGGCCCCAGGGCGGAGCCCAGTGCTGTGTGAGCTCTGACAGGTTCCACAGCCTCTCCGAGCTGAGGCAGACACTTTAAAAGGCCATGCCAGTCCTGTGGCCATGTGTGTGGGGGCCTGATTCAACCACAGAACACCTAAACCCAAGTCGTTGTATGCCAGGCCTCTGCTGGCTTATGACCTCCTCCAGGCCTTGGCAGTTTTGGGGAAGACACTGCCCTCTGAAGGCCTTTTCATCCCACAAACACAATAATAAAGCCCTGAGGCACCAAAAGCATCCAAGGGACAGCCTGGAACCAAGAATTCTTCTCTTCTAACCATGAGATACTGACAAATCTTCCTGCCAAGATAATAGGTCCATCACAACCCAATTTAGGAAACTTGATAGAATAAAACTATGTTTGGGCATTTTCTTGGAACTGGACTGTTTTTCTCTCCCTGATGTAGAATGGCTTCTAACTGATTCTGAAATCTAGCTTGCAAACTGTTTGAATCAAAGGAAGAGATTCTCAATACCCCTGCACATTGGGCTTCGTGTGTGGAAGTGTGTAAGAACACAGTGTACAACAGGGGTTTACGCTCTTCAGAGAGCCTGTGTCAGGACTGCGGGGAGGGACAGGTATCATTTGAAGGTCTTCAACTGCTGCCTCCCCGTGATACCCATGATCAAGCATGTTCCACATATTTTTCCAAAGCCATGATTCCTTGGGATAGACCGGACACTACCTAGGGCTTTTTTATTTTTTAATTTTTTTGAGATGGATTCTTGTTCTGTAGCCCAGACTGGAGTGCAGTGGTGTGATCTTGGCTCACTGCAACCTCCACTTCCTGGGTTCAAGTGATCCTCCTGCCTCAGCCTCCCACGTAGCTGGGACCACAGGCATGTGCCACCATGCCTGGCTTTTTTTTTATTTTTATTTTTTAGTAGGGATGGAGTTTCGCCATGTCAGCCAGGCTGGTCTCAAACTCCTGACCACAAGTAATCCACCCACCTCAGTCTCCCAAAGTGCTGGGATTACAGGCGTGAGCCACCGTGCCCAGCCTACCTAAGGCTTCTGAAACCACGTTTGGAGAAAAAGTATTCATTAGATCGAAAAAGGGGATAAAGAATACCAACAGGCCAAGCAGTGAGTCACTTATTTCTAGATAAGCAGTGCAAATGGCCCCCTGCCACTGGGTTACCTTGTTAGGCGGGACAGCGTAGAGTTCCGGCACCAGGCGGATCCCATTCTTGCCTCTGATGAGTATTCCCTCCAGGGCCTCTCGGTACTCTTGGACCTGGAAAACAGTCCCATCATCCATGGCAGGAAGGAGGTCTGGTCATGAATGCTGTAACAGCAGTGCAACATAGAAAAAAAGCTCTCATGGCAACAGATGAGAGTTCAGACACAGGGCAAAGAAATGCACAAATACCCTCAGCTCCAGCAGTGCAGGAGGCCCACTTACAGTGTTAGGAGAAGCTAAACATGATCGGCTGTTCCTCTCAGGAGTGTGTCTAAGCTCAGTCCTGCCTGTCACGCTTCCAGAAAGAGAGACAGAGCACCCATCATGCAGTAGCTGTTTCTTCCCCAAAATTCCTCTAGTAGTCATATCTACACCGTGTGTCAGATGTCCTTCATGTTCTGTCTTTAATCCATCATGTAATTATTTCATTCTTAACCCCTCATATATTTAAATTTTGTCTCAGCAACTGGATTATAAACTTCTTGTGGGGGAAGCTGTATCTTAAGCGGTGTATCCTATTTCCATCTCTTGTTAAGTTTTCTACTTAAGAGGCATTCATGACTATTCAGCCATAAGAAAAGAATAACATTCTGTCATTTGCAGTAACGTAGATGGAATTGGAGGTCATTGTGTTAAGTGAAATAAGCCAGGCACAGAAAGATGCTGCATGTTCTCACTCATGTGTGGGCACTAAAAAAGTTGACCCCATATTAAAAATGTCATTGGGCAACAAGTGTGAGAGACAGCAAAGGTGTAGTAGGGCAGTAGATTTCATGAGGCTTAATCAACAAGATGCTGAACACAGTCATTTTCCTCTCCTGGTTTTCTTCCCCCCATCGTTGTTAAGCCTATTCACAATTGAAATTCTAAGTCAATTCTTTTGAGATCTTTCCATTCTGGGATAAAATGACAGAAAACCTAAGATAATCACTGAAGCCTAAGAGAAAGCATCAACAGTGGGGAAATATTAACACTTCCAGCTGACTGCTGGTTCTGAAGCCCCCCAGCATTCCTGAGCAGGAGAGCTTTCAAGAGCTAAAATGGATCTCTGATTGCGTATCCCCACCCCCACCAAACGTGATCAGAACCAGTTGAAAAAATGGCAAAGCATCTGTGATGTCAGTCATCCATGTAAGCTTCACAAGGCCAGGTCAGTTCTGTTCAACGAAGTATGCTCAGGGCTCAGCACAGAGCATGGTACCAAGTAGAAGCTAAAGAGGTAGGTCTTGAACAAATGAGTGTTGCATCAGCAAATGTTTACTAGGCACAGGGACTATACTCGTGAACTGGAGAGAGATGGCCTCTACCAGGGTCCTTTGACAGGTAAGTGGGAGATACAACATAGTGTGACCCATGCTGTTATAGTTGTGGGGCGCAGGGGCACCTGCCCCAGCTTTTAGGGTCAGAGAAAGCTTTCTGAAACAAGACACACTTACATTGAACCAAGGGAAGGGGGAGGGGCAATTGGGGAAGAAAAGAATGTCCTAGGCCTTTGAGAAGAGAGGAGGGCACATGGCCTGTTTGAAGGACTGAAAGGACTTCAGTGTGCTTGGATCACAGAACTCAAAAAAGCAGCACTAAGAAATGAGGCTAAAGGGGTGAAAGCAGGGATCAGATCATATGGAACCCCACAAAACACATGAAGTGGTTTTCAAGCAAGCTTTCAAGCAAGGAAGTAGCATAACCTAATTTGCCTTTTAATAAGATCACTCTGGCATGGGTGAGAAGAATGGAAACAGCAGGGAGCCAGGCCGGAGGTTGAGATTCAAGTTAGGAGGCTGTTACATGAAGTAAGATGTTATCCAAGAGCACCCCAAACTAGGGTTAAAGACAGCAAACCACTGGCTGATCTGGAAAGAACAGCAGCAACAGCAAAACCTGTCTGTGATGGACTGTTCTTGCTAGACCCCAGTGAACCATGCCTCCTAGTACTCATGCCCTTGTCTAGTCCCCTCCCGCTTGAATATGGGATGGCCCTACCAACAGAATGTGATGAAAGTGACATTTTGTCAGTTCCGGGCCTAACACTTAAGGAAGCTTGGCAGCTTCTGCTTTTGTGGTCTGGGGGGGAAAACAACCAACACGTAAAACTAATGGCCCAGAGACTACAATATTGTGAGAAGCCCAAGCTAGCCATGTGGAGGAGAACCAAGGCCTCAGCCAACAGCACAGCTGAGCTCCCAGTGTCAGCTGCTAGCCAGCATCAATTGTCCATGTGAGTGAGGCCATTTTGGAAACAGATTCTCCACTTTCATGGAACCATCCCAGCTGACAGCAGGTAAAGCAGACACAACCTGTCCCTGCTGGGTTCTGCCCAAATTGCAGAATCATGAGCAAATAAATAAAATAGCTGTTGCTTTAATTCACTCAGTTTTGGGAAAGTTTGCTGAGTGGGAACAGATAACTGAAACAGTGACCTAAATTCTTGCACAACCCTATGTTCTAATAATAATCAGTATACCAGTGAAATGAAAATAATTATCAACATAACATCCAGCATTTTCTCACCTGAACAGCATCACCACTGAAGACTCCATCTATTATAAAATATGTCCAAAACACAGGCCACTCACATTCAATGTTTTCAAAGAGCTTGAGTTCAGCGGGATCATAATGCAGTCGATTAGGGTCCTAGAATCAAGTAAGTCAAACTTTTAAAAGGTGATGTCAGAGTACATACATAATACCATCATGCCTCACTGGGTTTCCCATGCTTGTCTGATTTTTACAGCTTTGAGGTTGGCATGAGTAGGATTTTACTATAATGAGATGCTGTTTTTGGCAGTTTGCCATGGTAACATTTCAGAAACATACACAAGACTCCTTGGTAGTTTATTATACTAAAGCTTCCTATATCTCTAACAAAGAAATAGCAATATGTCTACCAAGTTTGGCAGATGATCTGATTTATATCATTATATTAGTCACTGTGGCAAAGAAACCCAAGGAGGAGGCCACAGTTGGTCTTTAAGAAAAATGTGTGAGCCACAGAACCAGTTGTCCTTGTCTACAAGCTGGTTTTATTTATTTTTAAAATTTTAAAGAAATTTTTATTTTTTTGAGACAGGGTCTCACTCTGTCACCCAGGCTGTAGTACAATGGTGTGATCTCTGTTCATTGAAGCCTTGACCTCCTGGGCTCAAGTGATCCTACCACCTCAGCCTCCTGAGGTGCTGGGACCACAGGTACATGCCATCACGCCTGTCTCACTAATTTTGTTTATTTTATTTTTTTGTAGAGACAAGGTCTCACTATGTTGCCCAGAATGGTCTCGAACTCCTGGGCTCAAGCAATCCTCCCTCCTCAGCCTCCCCAAGTGTTGCGATTACAGGCCACTGTACCTGGCCTATAAGCTGGTTTTAAATGACCAGCTCACCATCCCTACTGAAGATACTATTCTATTGCCTGGCTCCAGGCTTGCTGACTCCAAAATTAATACTTCCCTTTCCAATATTCCAACATATAATTATAATCAATAGAGGGAGAACACAGTGGCAATTTAGAGATGAAACAGTTGAGGAAGGATAAGAAACAATATTTAAATACAACCTCTCTTGGAGTTTTATAACCATCTCGAAGGAAGCGACAGCATCCATAACGCCCCTAATAAGAGAAAGTGCATTCGATGAGCTCAGAGGAATTTTTTTGCCGTTTTAATTCAAGTCAGCCCTGTACCCTCTTTCCCATGAATCTTTTAGTAGTGAATTTTATACTAACTGTTCTTTGCTGTCAGTACAGTTATTAATATATTTAAGTAATAAGCAAAATCAATTCAGGTTTGATCGGTACTTGGAAGGGAACGCCAAAACATTCCATTGGAGTATCAGGGCTGCAAGAGTAATTACCAAGAGTTCAGTGAACAACCATGCCTTCATTCTGATTTACTGTATTACACAGAGACCTAAAAGGACCCTATTTAGAAAAGCCACCAAGGCAGATACTTGGATTGGTTTGCTCCTACCTGCAAGATTGGAAAGCTAAAAGGACATTCCCCAGGCTCCTGGAAGTTAGGCTTTGGCTGCAGAGGAGGCTCTAAGGTCAGATGTACCTCCACAAAGGTTAGCAGAAACGGAGGGGGGTGGCTTCCTATGCTTAGGACTGTCGCTGCTGGTTTTGGGGTGCAGGCTCCAGGGTTCTGTCCCAGCTTCCTGGATGCTAAGAAAGGAGCGCAGGCGCAGCAGTCTCTTAATCTGAACCCCCTAATCCATAAATCGCAGCTTTGGGTGTCCATTCTCCAGTTCTGTAAGTATGTGGAAGCTGCTACAGCAGATGTGGCTCTTGCAAGGGTAGTGGAAGCAACTATGTCCCTAGCCCTAGCGACCAGCACTGCACTGTCCTGGGAGTCATCCCAGGAGGCTCAGCCTAGAACCCGCTCTTCTTGTAAACACTTCATTCCCTGCATTCATTCCCTTCCTACTTCAACTACGTAAAGGGGTTCCCTTTTTCCCACTGAACCCTGACTGAGACAGCTGCTTTCTTTTGGGAATATGATTGGAGACATAGGGACTCCAAAGGACAAAAGCATTTTTCATGGAACCTAAATAGGACAATCAACCTACAGATTTCAGCTTAGGGAAACTTATATTGTTTGATAATTTTACCGACAGTTTCAACTGGCTGGAGTATTTAATATTCTCAGTTTAGTGTATCATGGTTACTGCATTTCACCTCAAAACAGGGATTTTTTTAACCTGAAGGTAACTTTGGGATTGGCAAGTCCACTGAAATTGTGTGTAAAGTTTGAGGATATTGGGACATATGCATTTTTTTCTGGCAGTGACTCTATACACTGTCTGTGACCTCTAAAGGGTTAAGCAGCTCTGCCTTAGAAGTATGGTACTGGTACAAACTGGGGTTCAAAGGTGCCTGCTTGAGTGCCAGTTCTGCTACTCAAGGAGAGAACCAAGCCACTATATCACTCGGAGACTTTGTTTTCTTGCCTGTAGACTCAGCTTTGAACACTTTATGCATCTGCTTAGCTAAATCAAGCAATTAACCTCATGGGGAACTGAGGCATGGGTGAGCTGCTCCATGCGCATCACACAGGACAGAAGGGCACCAGCATGGCTAATGCTTACCTGGAGCTTAGAAATAATTTCATTTTTGGTCACATTTACGAGGTTTACATCTTCCACTGCAAAGGCCGGGAAGGAAATAATGGAGAGAAGTCCAGCATCAATTTCTTTAGATGTCGATGCTCTTGGCAGCATGGAGAACAGAATAGACTGAATGAGAAACAAAGAGGTGGTTTAAACTGGAGATGCACTAATAGGTGCAGTATCTAGGGACCATGAGCTCAGCCCCAAGGGAACATTCAAATACGGTTGCCAATTTTGAGTAAAGCTTTGTCCTACCAACATGGCCCCTGCTGGCCAACCCTGTATACCCAGCCAATGATTCCTATTCCTCAGGCGAGAAGTCAGGGCTTGGGGAGAGCATGGTACCATCTGGAGCCCGTGCTGCAAACTGCTTGTCTCCCTTCCTTCCGTGCAGTGTTGACTTTGCCAGACCTTTAGGACATGTAGGGGAGGAACTATAGAGCCACCTGTGTCAGCAGGCTAAGGTGTCTTGGCTATGAAGACAGAGACCAGAAAAGAACACATACACGGGGCCAGCTTGGAGAAATGTCTGGCTTCTGTGGAATGTGACCAGTTGGACTGGGTGACCCAGAAACCACTTAAAGGAGGAGTCAAATCCAGAAGATCTCATGAACACTCAGACAAAATGGTAAACCACAGAAGTAGTTTAGTCCTAGAATCTTTCTAGGGTTACTTAGAGGCACTATAATATGGCCTCAATTATAAGTAAGTGGCTGGATTAGGTGCCGGAAACTTGGAAAGGAGTTGAAATTATCAGGAAAAGTTTGGGAAAGGAAGGTGTTAACACTGAGATCTAACATGTACAGACATGGAGCTAGACCCCTGCAAACATAAGCTCATTGAATCTTTCACATGAAGAAGTATTGGGGAAACCCCACCCCCGATATTTATCGTGGCTTCTTTTCTATTTCCTAGGCATCTCGGCTGGTTTGAGAAATAAAGGGAAAGAGTACAAGAGAGAGAAATTTTAAAGCTGGGTGTCCACGGGAGACATCACACGTTGGCAGGTTCCGTGATGCTCCCCAGCCGTAAAACCAGCAAGTTTTTATTAGTGATTGTCAAAAGGGGAGGGAGTGCACGAATAGGGTGTGGGTCACAGAGATCACATGCTTCACAAGGTAAAAGAATATCACAAAGCAAGTGGAGGCAGGGCGAGATCACAGGACCACCACAGAATGGGGCGAAATTAAAATTGCTAATGAGTTTTGGGTAGGCATTATCATTGATAACATCTTATCAGGAAACAGGGTTTGAGAGCAGACAACCTGTCTGACCACAATTTATTAGGCGGGAAATTTCCTCATCCTAATAAGCCTGGGAGCGCTACAGGAGACCGGGGCTTATTTCATCCCTTCGGCTTCCACTATAAAAGATGGACACCTCCAAGGGGGCCGTTCATAGACCTACCCTCAGGGTGCATTCTCTTTCTCAGGGATGTTCCTTGCTGAGAAAAAGAATTCAGCGATATTTCTCCTATTTGCATTTTAAAGAAGAGAAATACGGCTCTGTTCCGTCCGGCTCACCAGTGGCCAGTTCAAGGTTACCTCCCTTGTTCCCTGAACATCACTGTTATCCTGTTCTTTTTTCAAGATGCCCAGATTTCGTATTGTTCAAATATACATGCTCTCCAAACAATTTGTGCAGTTAACGCAACCATCACAGGGTCTTGAGGCGACATATATCCCCTCCTCAGCTCACAAAGAAGACGACGGGATTAAGAGATGAAAGTAAAGACAGGCATAGGAAATCACAAGGGTATTGATTGGGAAAGTGATAAGTGTCCATGAAATCTTCACAATTTATGTTTAGAGATTGCAGTAAAGATAGGCGTAAGAAATTATAAAAGTATTAATTTCAGGAACTAATAAATGTCCATGAAATCTTCACAATTTATGTTCTTCTGCCGTGGCTTCAGCCAGTCCCTCTGTTCGGGGTCCCCGACTTCCCGCAACAAAGAAGGACTTAGGGTACCATGTCCAATTCACACCTGAGGACCCTGAGACTTCGAGCAGCTAGTAAGTGACAGAACTAGGAATCTAACTCAGGCCCAGCTGGCTGCAAAGCTCACGCATTTCCACTGGATTACACATCTATTAAGATGCACACCACATCCAGGCACAGTGGCTCATGCCTGCAACCCCAGAGCTTTGGGAGGCTGAGGTGGAAAGATCACTTGAGGGCAGGAGTTGGAGAACAGCCTGGGCAACAGAGCGAGACCCTGTCCTTACAAAAAAATTAGAAAAAAAATTAGCTGGATGTGGGTGACACATGCCTGTAGTCCCAGCTACTTGGGAAGCTAAGGCAGGAGGACTGCTTGAGCCCAGTAGTTTGAGGTTATACGGAGCTATGATTGCACCACTGCAATCCAGCCTAGGCGATAGAGTAAGACCTCCTCTTAAAAAAAAAAAAAAAAAAAAAAAAAGATAGATTTTACCCCAAGAAATACCAGGACTACCTAAAGGGGAAAAATTGAGTGAGCTGGAAGATAGGGTCAAGATGGGTGGAACTCTTCAGCTTCAGAATAAAGGTTTCTTTTCTATAGCCAACTGAGCCCAGGGCCCTGTTCTGTAACTCACTCTTCCCTAGGGTTTCTCTGCCTGGAAACACAAACTTCTACCAAAAGCTCTCCATTCACAAGTCTTTATGTATCTGACCCTCTTTAGCCCCAGCAGCATACTTGGCACACAGTGGGCTCCGACTAAATAAGAGTGTGCTGAGGGCCTAGCAATTGATGACTTGCACTCTGCTCAATAGAATCCCCCAATCTGTATTAGATCACTCCTTTCTCTGACCTGTATTTCAGAGGTTGTACTAATTTCCCATCTCATTTCTTCTCCACTTCCTATTCCACCCATCCCCAACCCCCGCCCCCAAGTGAACTAGCTCATCATTCAATTTGGGGGCACTGTGAAATAAACCTGAAAGAAAACCACCTATGTGCTCAAAACACATAAAACATTTGCCTCTTGCAAAACAAGGCTGCTTGGATTGCTGATTCCATCTCTACAGCATCATGGTGTCTTACACTTTTCTGGTTTACAAAGTGCTTAGACAGACTAAGTTGACTGATTCTTACAACTACCTTGTGAGGCCAGAGGAGAGGGTCCCAGGATGCCCATTTTATGGGTGAGAAAACTGAAGCTCAAAGAAGCAAAGTATCACCAAGCCAGCAAGGTGGGGAATCTGCACTGCATCCCAGGCCTTCCATGCCCGGACTCTCCTTCCCTGCTCTCTGAAATGCAAGAGGCTATTACCTGGCAGTGCTCAACCTCATCCGGCAGAACATGAATCACTGACTTGCGTCCTCCATGGGCTCCAAAAAGGTCCAGTTCATCAATTGCCTCAAGAGCTGCCTACAAACACAGGTATGAGTTACTTTTTCTTTCTAATAAACATACACTCCAGTATCTGGCACTCCTTTTTCATTAAGCAATCTAGTATACATGTTTTCCCAAAGGTAACGAAATTTTAAAAATCCAGCTAGACTCCTGTAGTCACGTTCTAGTCTTTTTTTTTTTTTTTTTTAGAGACAGGGTCTTCACATTTTGCCAGGGCTGGTCTTAAACTCCTGGACTCAGGTGATCCTCCCATCTCAGCCTCCCAAAGTGCTGGGATCACAGGCGTGAGCCACTGTGCCTGGCCCTATTCTTATTTTCAGTGGATCAGAGCTCTCCTGTACATTGCTGCTCATTATGGAAACAAGAAACAGAAAACAGAAAAACATTTTCCAAAGTGAAGTTAGTGTTCTACCAAAAAATGAATTAACAAGTTCATAACGTTGTGTGTGCGTGTGCACTAAATTCATGGTCGTCTTTTCTCTCACATGTTTTAACAGTTAACTTCAAACATCTGGCCCTTCAGAAAGTTAATTCTTTTAGTAATAAGTACATTTGCTGTTTACTTCAACAGAGCATAATTTTTGTTGCTTTAAAAATTATAGCCCTGGAGGCTCTACTCTGTCCAAAAAATACACTTCATTCTGGAGGAGGGAGGGAGGCACACTATATGTCTATGGCAAGAGAAGCAAACTGTCACCCACAGATTGAATCTGCCCCACAGGTGTGTTTTGTTTGGCTTGAAGAGTATTTTAAATGAGTTTGAATTGGAGTACCTTCAGGGAAAGTTTCCTAGTGTCCCCAATACCTCCTCTGACCCCCATCTTGCTGTTGGGCTAGTTTCACTTCGTATTGTTATTTGACTGACCTTGCAGACTTTTGAACTTGTGAGTCCGACCTACAAAGTGGTGATATTCTCCAGTCCTCTCTGAGACCCAGAAAAGAAGACCGGACATCACACATGCAGCTTCTTAAACAACAGCAAGAGCTTAGACCCATGGGTGATGGCAGCAGCTAACCAGGACGGATCACTCTTACTTTCTGCCACGGGCAGATTTCAGCATTGGAAACCTACCTTCTTTACCTAGAATTTCAGGTGGCTGGGGTACCTGTGCCACTTGAATTTCACATACTTGCTGTTGACTTTTGAAAAACATGCTAATCAGATTAAATCCAAATTCCTGATGAAGGGAACCAAATCAAAGCAGTAAAAACGTGCAGAAGGAAGAACAAACAGGACGACCGTCACCTTGGCCATTCCTACGGAGCTTGCATTCAATTCCGGGATGCCCTGATTAGTCTTATCTCCACGCTCCCACATTCCATAATCCTGGGGGAAAAAAGGTGGGAATCAGAGGGGAGAAAGAGGTATATGAGAAGTGCTATGGGAAAAATGCCTCATGTTCCTTTTGAAACATAAGTGGATCTTCTCGGAGGCTTTGTAGACTCATACTGTGTTCTTCCTCGATTTCAGTTCATGAGACCTCTGTGGAGAATTTTAGAAGAAAATACTCAAGGGGGACAAAAGTGCATTCCACAACACTCTCAAATTTCTTATTTCTAGAAGGTATTCATTTGTAAGAAACTCTGGATGTATGGAGAACAAAATATTTTATCTTCTTAAGATCGAATGAAATGCTGCCTCTCTATTTAGTCGATGCCTTTGAACTTATGTTGTAAGATGGAATACAGAAACTTTAGCACATGGGTCATAACTAGTCGAAGCCAGCAAAAGCATTTAAAATAATTTAGTACCTATTTTTAGCATTACCTCTTGGGGAAAAAACGCTCAGCAAGTAACTGGAGCCAAAGTCACAACTGAGACACAGAACACTGAACCTACGTGGTATTTACAAACCAATTACTAGGGATTGACTCAGAATGCTGGCACCCAGAGGACTTGATACATGTGTACCTAACGTATAATTCATATTTTCATTAAAAATCCACATATGGGATGCTATTTTTTTTTTATTTTTATTTTTTGAGACGGAGTCTTGCTCTGTCACCCAGGTTGGACTGCAGCGGCCGGATCTCAGCTCACTGCAAGCTCCGCCTCCTGGGTTTACACCATTCTCCTGCCTCAGCCTCCCGAGTAGCTGGGACTACAGGTGCCCGTCACCTCGTCCGGCTAGTTTTTTATATTTTTCAGTAGAGACGGGGTTTCACCGTGTTAGCCAGGATGGTCTCGATCTCCTGACCTTGTGATCCGCCCGTCTTGGCCTCCCAAAGTGCTGGGATTACAGGCTTGAGCCACCACGCCCGGCTATGGGATGCTATTTTAAACAATGCTGTTTGTACTACTGAAAGCTGACCACCCAACATACACAGGACTGATGCCAACATTTCAGTCTTTATTTTTTTATCTCCAAAAAGGAATATTTTCTTTTTTCTTTTTTTTTTTTTGAGACGGAGTCTGGCTCTGTTCCTCAGGCTGGAGTGCAGTGGCATGGTCTCAGCTCGCTGCAACCTCCACCTCCCAGGTTCAAGCAATTCTCCTGCCTCAGCCTCCCGAGTAGCTGGGATTACAGGCACACACCACCACACCTGGCTACTTTTTGTATTTTTAGTAGAGACGGAGTTTTGCCATACTGGTCAGGCTGGTCTCAAACTCCTGATCTCAGGTGATCCACCTGTCCCGGCCTCCCAAAGTGCTGGGATTACAGGCGTGAGCCACCACGCCTGGCCAGAGCATTTTCAAAATGTGGAGACTGAGACTCAGGCATCCTAGAGCAACTTCCCCGCTGAGCATGCCTGGTGATTGAGCCTGGGCTTCTTTCCTTGAGCACTCCTCTCATCTGCGCCTTCCTGTGGCCCAACCCACCTTTCCTCCAACCCTGGCACTGGGTGATTTATCCTCAAAAACTGCTCTGATTGCTGCTTTCCCTTGCTTCAGGGTCTAAAATGACAAATGGTGTATTTCCTAGTGGATCACATTCCCCATGATCTGGCCTCCTTAGACACACCCACAAGTTGAGAGTGGAACACAAGATCCACTTATGTTCTACTCTTTTCCAATGTCAGCTTTCCCCCTAAGTCTACTCCTTTACTCTGTACCCTTTTCCTCAAGCACCCCCTAGCCCACCCAGCCGCACTCAGAGCCTGTTCCTCCCTCTGGGACTGCACAAGCTATTCCTGTACCCAAACTCCCTATCTCCTCCCTTCTGCTGATCTAGACTCTGCTCAGCTTCCAAAGTCCAACTCAGTGCCCACCCTTTCCACAAAGACTTCTCAAGTTTCTTCAGACCAAGGTTTGTCAACTTCAGCACTACTCCATTTCGAGCCAGGTAATCTAAGCTGTGGGGGGCGGGCCTGTACATTGTAGGATGTCTAGCAGCAGTCCTAGTCTTGGCTCACTAGATGCCAGGAACACCTACTGACCAGGTGCGACAACCAAAAACGTCTCCAGATGTCACCAAATGTCTCCTGGGAGGGCAAGATTGCCTCTCGTTGGGAATCACTGCTTTAGACCTGAGGTCAGCGAACTCCATCCAGTCTTTGGACCAAATCAAGTTTCCTGCTTATTTTTGCAAAGTCTGTCTGGGACACAGCCATGCTCATTTGTTTACATGTGGTCTATGGCTGCTTTCATGCTACAAAGGCAGAGCCAAGTAGCTGTGACAGAGACCCTAGGGCCTGTAGAGCCAAACATATTTACTCTCTGGCCCTTTACAGAAAACCTTTGCTGACCTTCTTTTAGACCATAGTGGCTTTTTTAAAGCCAACCTTTACCTTTTCCCTCCTTCCCTGATAGCTTTACACACTGGGGTTGTTGTGTAAAGGTGCCTCAGGCTTTGCCTTCCAAACCAGACAGAAGCTCGGAGGAAAGGGGGTTTATATACATTTATACTCAGCAAATCTGGCCCAGGTTGGGGCTCTGCCTGGCTTGAGCCCCTCTACCTGTGGCCCGGTTTGGGGTGATGCTCATGGCACTCCAGCTCCCACCAAGGTGCTAATGCTGCTACCTCTTTAGCCCCAACTCAAGCCAGCACATATGCATCCTGCAGGACATTTTAGGATCTTATTTCAAACAAGCATAATGGGAACTACCATTTAATCCAGTAATTCCACTCCTGGGTAGCTACCCAGAGGAAAAGAAGTCATTATATGAAAAAAAACACTTGCACATGCATGTTTATAACAGCAAAAACATGGAACCAACCAAAGGCCCGTCAGTCAACGAGTATTTAAAGAAGCTGTGGTATATATATGATGGAATACTACTCAGCCATAAAAAGGAATAAATTAATGGCATTCGCAGCGACCTGGATGAGACTGGAGACTATTACTCTAAGTGAAGTAACTCAGGAACGGAAAACCAAATATCGTATATTCTTACTCCTAAGTGGGAGCTAAGCTATGAGGATGCAAAGGCATAAGAATGACACAATGGACTTTGGGGACTCAGAGGGAAAGGGTGGGAAAGGGGAGAGGAATGAAAGACTACAAATAGGGTGCACTGTATACTGCCTGGGTGATGGGTGCACCAAAATCTCACAAATCATCACTAAAGGACTTTAATGTAACCAAACACCACCTGTTCTCTAATAACCTATGGAAATAAAAAAAATAAAATAAAATAAAACAAGCATAATGGGCTGGGAGCGGTAGCTCATGCCTATAATCCCAGTACTTTGGGAGGCCGAGGCAGGAGGATCACCTAAGGTCAGGAGTTTGAGACCAGCCCAGCCAACATGGTGAAACCCCATTTCTACTGAAAATACAAAAATTAGCCAGGCGTGGTGGCAGGCACCTGTAATCCCAGCTAATCAGGAGGCTGAGACAGGAGAATCACTTGAACCTGGGAGGCGGAGGTTGCAGTGAGCTTAGATCATGCCACTGTATACCAGACAGGGTGATGGAGTGAGAATCCAAATGAATAAAATAAAATAAAATAAAATAAAATAAAATAAAATAAAATAAAATAAAATAAAAAAACAAGCATAATGGATTCAGACAGAGCACAGAGTGCATTCCAAAAACATGAAACCCCCAACTCTATCCCAGGACAAAAATACGCACTTTGTGTGTGGAGATGACACAATCTCATAGCTCTAGTCTCACTCTTTTTGGTGAGCCCCAAACAGACTGGCCCTCAAAACACTGTATGATTTTTATTCTTTTTGATGACTGGCACATCGGAAAAGACTGCCAGGGTTGATACTTACAGCGACTTTATATGCAGCTTCTATGTAAAAGACAAGATTCTGTATGAAGGCCACCTCATCGAGGGTGAAAATGATACGTAAGCCTAGCAAAGAAAAACAATGAGGTTATGAAGCCATGTTGCAGAGAGCTGCCAGTCACAAATTACAAACATCACACTAGGAAATAAACCCTTTTACCCTCATTTTCATTTTTCTTCCAAAGGCATCAAAAATGAAGTCTGAAGTAAGGCATAACAGTGAGTGTCTAATCTCAGAAAAGAGGGAAGGAAGGAGGGAAGGAAGGAAAATAAGGAGAAGGAATGGCTCCATTTTGCTGTGTGTGCCTATGAGTAGAAAGGGTTGAGAGAGATTTGGAACCTCTGGTACAGGTTGGATTGGTGCTGAGAAGGTTCCAACAAAGCAAGGATTTTAGTCCAGAAGAACCACAGACACCGTCCCTATCTTTGAGTGAGCCAAAGAGAAGGGTGAATACTTTTCCCAGTGGGAGACAGGGAGTCCCCAACTCCAGGAGCTGGCCTTCCACCCTGCGGAAAAATACAGTCAGTTATAACAAAAACAGGTATTTTTAAAGTATGAATTCTGGAAGTTGCTATGGATATGATAGGAAATGGACTCTTACATCAATGATGGAAGCTTAGCTAGTAAGCCAGATTAGAAGTTGAATCAGAACTAAGTTTAACTAGATACTGAAAACAATTTGGCAATATATGAGTTGCCTTTGAGTGATATCTAACTCTCAGAAGGAAGTAAATGAAGATGGGGTCAAAGTTGGTATTGCAACATTAGTTATAGAAGCAAAATAAAAGAAGGAAGGAATAGTTTAATTATGGTATATCCATTGATAAACTCACTAAAATAATGTTTATGAAGAGCTTGTTATATCATGGGAGAAATGCTTGTTATAACGCTGTGTAATAAAAAGACTATGTTTATGTGTACAATGTGACCTTAAACATGTAAAAAAAAAAAATGCACAGGAAAAAAAGACTTGGAGGAGACACAGCCAAATGAAAGTTGGCAGTGGAATTTTTTTCTTTGTATTCTGTTATATTTTCCAAAATATCTACAGTGAGCTCATATTAACTTTCATAGCCAAAATGTAACTTTATAAATGTGTGATTTATTCACACAGCCAAAACAATACTGCTGACTGATTTCTGGGATTTTGAGGGTTTCACACTTGTGGTCTGCAATGAATGAGAGGCCTCAGACACATCAGTTGACTGGACTGGTAGGTGATACGAACTCCGAGACACAGCTGCTAAGTGCCCTAACGTGGGGGAGCACCCGTGGCACATGCCATCGTGGGAGACAGACCTCCTGGTATAAGACCCTAGTGGGAGAGAGAGAGGCCTGGCGTTCAGGCTGTCACAGAGGCCAGCGGCTCCAGCTTCAACGGGAACGAGGCACACTGCCGGCAAACTGTGAGCCTACTCAGCCTGCTGAGTAGCGGGCTGCTCAACCTGCTCTGCGCACGCTGCTGAGTGGCAGAAATGGTGTTGTTCAAATATAATTTGGAAAAGTGAGGGTGTGTCTAGAAGAGGGTGACCAGGGTAGTGAGTGGGAGAGCTGAAAGGACAGGGCTGCTGATCCTGGAGGAGAAAAGTCTAAGAGCAGGGGTGAGATGGTCTGCAGATAGCTAAGTGTCAAAGTTAGACCGGACCTAGGTGGCTCCAGGAACTAGGAGAGTGACGGTAAGGGGGCTGTGTGCTCAACAGAGGGAAACTAAGAGAGTCAGCTCAACAGCCTTCGTCCTGCTGCTGCCCAGGTGGAGGGTGACCGTCCTCTCCGCAGGTTACAGACAGGGTCTCTGCACTCCCTGCCCTATCACAGAAGCAAATGCATGGAATATGGGGACGCTTGCTTGTCTTTTGTGTAAACTGCTAATTTATAATACTGATTGCTATGGTTTGAATGTGTCCCCTCCAAAACTGAGGTGTGGCCAATGTGATGGTATTAAGAGGTGGGGCCGTAAGAGGCGATTAGGCCCTGTGGACTCCTCCCATCCTGCATGGGATGGAGGCTCTTACGAAACACGCTTCGTGGAGCCTCTGGCTCTCCTGCCCTTCGGGCCTCCCCCATGAGAGGGCACAGCGGTCCTCCTCTTTGGAGGATGGAGCCCTTACCGGACAACTGAGCCTGGTAGTGCCTTGGTCATGGACTTCCCAGCCTCCAGAACTGTGAGAAAATGCATTTTGCTTCGGTATAAATGGCCTTGTCTGAGAAATTTTATTAAAGCAGTGAAGCAGCACATGGCCTGACACACTGGCCGCTGCCTGCCCTCCTCCCACCCCTTTTCCGGATTGTCACTCCTTATACAATGGGCTCCAGTGACCCTGGCTCACCTGAGGCGGTCATCTGGGCCAGGAACAGGAGGAAGAGAGAGGTGGCATCCACCTGGAGGTGGCCCCACTGGTCATCGTCCACCACCGTGCCGCAGGTGGCGGTGTTGTACTTGGCGTGCAGGCTGTCCTTGGTGCTCTGAGTGTGTTTGAACTTCTCCACTTTGGCCACCTGAGGGAGAAGGCAAGCCCGCTCTGCTTAGTTATAGGGGTTCATGGCTGGCAGAGATCACAGCCATGGCCAGCCACCTGGATCTAGAGCTCTTATCTGCTACTTCTGGGAGCCAGAGGGACGGAAGGCAGCTGCTAGGTGGCACGGCACAGAGGGACTGTGCTGGAGATTCTTCTCGCCCACTCGCCTGAAATGTCCCAGCCTGGGGGGAATCTCATCTGCAGGAGTGACAGGTCATGCCAAAGGGTGTCCTTGTCTACATATCCCCAGCTGTGACACATGGCAGATACTCAAGGAGAGACGGATGGAGGGAAGAAGGGAGAGAAGGAGAGGAGGAAAGGAACCTGTTTAAATTTCAATTTCTTGTTTCTTAATGTTGAAAGGAAAAGGGCAACTATGTCTTTGCTTGCGCTGACTGAGGGTGGGGACTGCTTCGTCTTCATCTTTGAATTTGTGCAGATCCTAGTGTAATGTTCTGTATGCAGTACATGCTCAATGAATTGTTTTATTTACCCCTCACTGAAAATACCACTAAACAATAATATCAAGTTTTAAAAACTCAAGCATTTCATCTCAATGAAAATATACCCTTTTGTAAACATGATGGAGTAAACAATAATATACGGCTTTCTAGAAGCCGCTTTTAAAAAAATGTTTTCTTCCCCCCACAAAAAAAGCATGTTTCTCCTTTTATCCATGTAACTCTTCAAAAGAGATTCTCAGAAACTGTCCTTTGAGACTGTGGTTCAATAGTAAAGTTATTGAAAATAATTTTAAAAAGAGAAGGTAGCTGGGCATGGTAGCTCCTCATGCCTGTAATCTTAACACTTTCGGAGGCCAAGGCGGGAGGATCACTTGCGTCCAGGTGTTCAAGACCAGCCTGGGCAACATAGTGAGATGCTGTATCTAAAAAAAAAAATTAGCTAGGTGTGGTAGTACACACCCGAGGTGGGAGAACCACTTGAGCCCAGGAGTTTGAGGTTGCAGTGAGCCATGATTGCACCACTGCACTCAGCCTGGGTGACAGTGTAAGGCTCTGTCTCAAAAAAATAAAAATAAAAAAATAAAAAAAATAAGAGAGAGAGAGAAAGTAAGCAAAATATTTTCAATTTCTCTTCCTCTTGAGAAGTACAAAACATCTTAAGCATGTTAACTGTCACAATTACAATGACATGGAATGCCCACTTGGCAAACACATGTGTTGGTTCTGCCTACCTGTCTCATCATGCACTGGAGAAGACCTCGCATCAGCTTCACCACGTTCTGTGGAGATAAAGCAGAATCAGCAACACGGCCCAGGGTCCTTGCTGCAGGAAAATCACCTCCTGATCACTGTGGCTGGCAAGCCAGTGCTGCCCAGCAACTGCCCTGGAAAGGCCAGTCCCGAGCCTACGTGAGTGTTCTGATGGTTCATGTCCTCTCTGCTCCATCATAAAGAAAGAAATATCTCAACAAAGTGACTTATCTCAAATAAAGGGGTTGGATCAGATGATATCCGTCAGCTCTGAAATTCAGTGACTCCTCACTGACATCTCAGCAACACAATTCCTGTAAGTTTAATACTCTGGAGCTTTATGTCATATTTCTTGGTAATTTATTTTTGTTACACTAAGTCCACCATGCCTGCCCAAAAGTAATGTTCGCCAACATGGCCATTTGTAAAACCATCACTGAATTATTGAGTAAAGCTCTAACAAAATGCAAGTGACAGCCAAGGTTTCCGAATAATATGATTTATTGTAACCAATTACTACTCTTATTATCCTCATTATAAATAACAACAATAATGCTACATTAATACGTGAGACACCATGTCACAGACGATCCACTGACCGTGAGGCTATTGAAGAATGTCTGAATCAAAGATAAATCCCAAGGGCTCTCATGCCAAGAGAATGATTTTTATATTTCAATGCTACCACTCAAAACACTTGGAAAATACTTCCTGTGTTCAGGGACAGATTATTTTGCTACAAACTCAGTGATGGCAAATCTTTGGTAGGTATCTTGGTTCTAGATTTGGGAAAACAATAAAAGGACTTCATTGTCCTGTATGGTGAATAACAGAGGCCCCCAAATTGGATAACACCAATTTGGTTCAAAATTAAAGGGTGACCATAAACTAGTAAGATTGCTTTCCTGGAATGGCTCAAATTAGAAAGGCATTTTTAAGGGAAGTTTCAAAACTATTTTAAGCAGTAGCAATAATGTTTGGATAAATATCCTTCCAGAGTGACTACTCTGAAGAGTACATGCTTTGGAATGTGAAGCTGTGGTGAGGTGACTTTTAAAAAACTTATCAGTTTATGATGATGTCTTGTGCATAAATATGTACAAAATGGATAAAGTACGTGTGAAAGAAATGTAACTAATTATACAAATTTACACTTTGGGGTTAGAAATGTGGATGCGACCACGTGCGGTGGCTCATGCCTGCAATTCCAGCACTTTGGGAGGCTAAGGCGAGTGGATCACTTGACGCCAGGAGTTCGAAACCAGCCTGGCCAACGTGGTAAAACCCTTTCTCTACTAAAAATACAAAATAAGCTGGGCATGGTGGCAGTCGCCTGTAATCCCAGCTATTCGAGCGGCTGAGGCAGGAGAACCACTTGAAACTGGGAGGCGGAAGTTGCGGTGAGCTGAGATCGCACCACTGCACTCCAGCCTGGGTGACAGAGTGAGACTCCATCTCAAAAAAAAAAAAAAAAAAAAAAAGAAATGTGGTTGCTTTCATTTTCTATTTGGTATGATTTTGGATGTTGTCATTGTCTTATGGGGGAATCTCCAATCTCAAACAGAAAGACCAATGTGAGGTTGAGACTATCTAAGTGCTTCCCCAAAATATTCTATAGCAGAAATGGAGGAGAGGCCTGCACCGAAACAGTTCTGCACGCATAGCTACTTCTCTGTGGGTTTTTCAGTTCAAGGAGAAGGTGGCTGAGTAGCCGAGATACAGCCATCAGTCACTATTACCTGCTCCAGCTCGTAGGCCTTGGCCTTGTCCTCATCGCGGTCTGCATTCTTGCGGTAGGCCATGCCCAGGCCCCACACGGCCAGGATACTGTAGATGTTATCCCGCACCCAGGCATCCTTCTGCTCATGGCTGGCTGACAGTAGCCCCGTGACGGGATTCTATTAGAGAAGAGACAAAAAATGGCTCAGTGCCACCCTTCATGCAGTCCCTAGGTAACAGATGCTTGCCCTAATAGGGCAGATGAGGACCGGGACCTGGAAAAGGAAGACCAAAGTTCCAGTCCTTGCTCTGCCACTAACGGTGTGATCTTGGGTGAGACATCACATCCCTTCTCAGCACCCTAGTTTCCTCACTTGTATAACGAGGATACATGACTAGAAAATCTCTCAGGAACATTCTAGCTCTTATGTTCTTGCTTTCAGACGAGACCACACTGTTGTAAGTGGTAAAACAGAAGAAACAGCAAACAGGAAAATACGGCAAGGCTTTCACAAAGCTGCGTATTGCAGACTATAGGTCTTCTTCGGCCTTCATGTGTCCACACCAATAGGTAAAGCATTGAACCTGTAAGCAAGAAACCTGGAGGCGGGGCCCCAATCCACTTTCTAGCTCTGTGTGACCAGGGAAACCACGTTCCCTCTCTGGGTAATCCAGATACTTCATGTGCCTAAACAGAAAGTGTCAAGCAAGAGGACATCTAGAAGTCCTATTTAGCTATGACATCATGGGTATTTAAAAGGGCAACTGAGTCACTAAAAAGCCAGACCTTGCCACAAAAAATTATACACAAATGTTCATAGCAGCATTATTCATAAAAGCCAAAAAAGTGGAAATAAGCCAAATACTCATCAACTGATAAATGGATAAACGAAATGTGGTCTATACAAACAATGAAACATTATTTGGTGGAAAAAGAAGTATCGATGCATGCTACGACAGGGATGGACCTTGAAGACATCACCCTAAGTGAAAGAAGCCAGATGCCAAAGGCTACATATTATGTGATTCCATTTGTATGAAAAGTCTAGAAAAGACAAAGCTATAGAGACATAAAGTAGATTAGTGGTTGACTGGGCTGGGAGTAGTGGTAGAATCTGGAAGTCAGTGGCTGCTAGTTTTTTTTTTTTTTTTTTGGTGATGAAAATGCTCCAAAATTGATTGTGGTGATGAATGCACAAATCTGTGAATATACTAAAAACCATCCAGTTGTACAGCTTAAATAGGTGAATTGTATGGTAAGTAAATAAAGTTATTAATTTTTTAAAAGCCAGTCCTAATAAACTCTGCCTAGAAATCAGATTAGAGTCACATAATGATAAAGTCTCCGTTGACATTTCCTGAAAATTTGTACATATCTAATAAAATGTATCATAACAATCAGAATCTTGTAAACTTAAAAAATTACATTACTCAAAAGGGTAGCATATTATTTACAAGATAGTTCATGAAAAAACTCCACTGGGTACATTCATAGTGATACTGCCAATATTAGGTAAAAAACACTGGCATGGTTTCACACGTTCCCACCTAAGGAATTAAATATTTGACTTTCTCCTCTAACAAATCTACGCCCTCTATCAAAAACTCTAAAACATCTAAAACTCAACTGATATTACCCATAGGAGCAATAGCATTCAATGTATTGACATGGTTCTACGGCCAACAACTATGAATTACTGACGTTAAAGTCAACCAGAATTGACATCTAGGAATGACTGAAAGTACAAATCTTATTCCAATAGTGGACTACTGGTATTCTTTTAGAAAATCGCTATTCACCAATAATGTACAACATAAGCATTTTGGCTGGGTGCGGTGGCTCACACCTGTAATCCCAGCACTTTGGGAGGCTGAGGCCTGTGGATTACTTGAGGACAAGAGTTCTAGACCAGCCTGGCCAACATGGTGAAACTCTGTCTCTACTAAAAATACAAAAATTAGCTGGGTGTGGTGGTGCCCGCCTGTAGTCCCAGCTACTCAGGAGGCTGAGACAGGAGAATCACTTGAATCCAGGATGCAGAGGCTGCAGTGAGTCGAGATTGTGCCATTGTACTCCAGCCTGGGTGACAAAAGTGAGACTCCGTCTCGAAAACAACAACGTAAGCATCTTTATCTGTTCTGAAGCCTGTTGGGTAAGCCGGAGACAGGCAAACTTCAGGAGACCCAGAGTAAGAACTCAACCCATTCCTCGTGTGCCCACCAACCATGAGTCTACTAAAACAAACAACCTTGTGGTAACACAGCAGTGATCACTTCCACATAGTGCCAAGTGTGGTTTGGATTATGAAATATCCCTGTCCTGTTAACGGAAAGTCATCTCTCTTACTCTTTAGACACCGCTTAACTGTTGGAGTAGATTAGTTCATCCTCACCCAAAGCTATATTGTCTGTCCCCCTCATTCAACTACAGAGAAGCAGTCTGAGTGTTTCAGGGGATCCCCATATTCAGAACCATACACATACATGCCATGTAAAATTAGGGTGTTACTGCACTTAGCAATAGGAATATTTACTTTTTGACTTGCTTCTCTTGTTAAGTTTATAAAAACCAATGCATTGTGTTGGAAGAAGACGGGGGTGGTTCCATTTTGACGTGATTCATAACACCTAAAATGACCACAGATTGGCAGATACTCTGCCACTTCTGCTCTGCTGTCCCTTCTTTGAGATGGAGTCTCATTCTTGTCACCCATGCTGGAGGGCAATGGTGCAATCTCGGCTCAGTGCAACCTCTGCCTCCCGGGTTCAAGTGATTTTCCTGCCCCAGCCTCCCGAGTAGCTGGGATTACAGGTGCCTGCCACCACGCCTGGCTAATGTTTTGTATTTTTAGTAGAGACGGAGTTTCACCATGTTAGTCAGGCTGGTCTCGAGTTCCTCACCTCAGGTGATTTTCCTACCTCGGCCTCCCAAAGTGCTGGGATTACAGGCATGAGACACTGTACCCGGCCACTGCTGTCCCTTCTAATAGGGATGACCCAGTGGTTTTGTCTTTGAGTCATTCCCTTGCCTGGAGATGGGCTATGCTGCCGTATCTGTACTCTCACTCACTGATGCTTATGAACCACCTGAACAGGTCCATCTCTTTGGAGCTCTGGAGTCTTTATTTTAAGTATGGCAATGGAGGAGGAAAAAAAAGCCTGCCCTGTCTGATGCCATTCTGCAAGCTAAACATAAACACAGGCAAATGCAGACCACAGGAGGACGGTGGGGAGATTGGTTCAAGCCAAGTCTATGGTTTCAGATATGATCATTTTAACCATATGTTGCCTTCCAAACACTGAAAAACACTATTTAGCTATATCTGCACCCACACAGAGCACTGTAGAAATACATAACCATAATCAGATAGATGTATGTTTTTCAGTTGTCTTTCTTCCTTCTCTTATTTGCTTGGTTCCCTCCTCCCCTCATGTCAGCAATTCCACACACTCCATATAACAACCCCATATATACATTTTTTCCTATGTGTTACTAAAACCAGATATATATATATAAGTAATTGTACCCCTTAAATAGGTGAAGTCTATATATATATATATGTATGTATAAATTCCTGTTCATGCACAGGTTTTCTTTTTGGAGGTGGGGATCACTGTTGTTTTGTTCTCTTTTGAGATGGAGTTTCGCTCTTGTCACCAGGCTGGAGTGCAATGGCGCAATCTCGACTCACTGCAACCTCTGCCTCCCGGGTTCAAGAGATTCTCCTGCCTCAGCCTCTCGAGTAACTCGGATTACAGGCGCACGACACCACACCCGGCTAATTTTTGTATTTTCAGTAGAGACAGGGTTTCACCATGTTGGTCAGGCTGGTCTCGAACTCCTGACCTCAGGTGATCCGCCTACCTTGGCCTCCCAAAGTGCTGGGATTACAGGCGTGAGCCACCACGCCCGGTCAGGGCCACTGTTTTTAACGAGCGGGATGGTGGGATCATATGATACACACTGCTGCACCCTGCATCTCTCTTTCAACAGGACCTATGAGGTCCCTCCAAGTCACCTGGCATAGTTCAAACTCATGAGTTTTAGAGGCTGCATCATATTCCATAGAAAATCCCTGTAATAACGGGTATTCATTTGTTTTCTGGGATTTTTTTTTTTAATTTGGCAATACAAGGACTGTAATAAATATCCTTATATATTCAACAGTGCTTTTATTTCCACGGAATAGAATCCCAAAAATGGGTCTGCTGGGTTGGCATGTTATATGCATATACACTTTAAATTTTCATAACTATTCCCCATCTCTGCCGTAAGTTTTCAATAGTTTTAATTTTTTGTCAGTCTGATGGGTGTAAAGTGATATCTCATCACCATTTTTATTTTTACAATCTTTATATCCCTGACTACCAGTGAATTTAACTATCCAGTCATTCTTGTCTGGGAGAGAGGGCCACTGGATTTGCTCTTCTGTGAGCTGATTTTTAGTTTCGTGTGTGTGTGTGTGTGTGTGTGTGTGTGTGTGTGTATGTGTGATGGAGTCTCACTCTGTCACCCAGGTTGCAGTGCAGTGGTGCGATCTCGGCTCACCGAAACCTCCGTCTTGGGGATTCAAGCAATTCTCCTGCCTCAGACACCCGAGTAGCTGGCATTACAGGCACCCGCCACCACACCCATCTAATTTTTGTACTTTTAGTAGAGATAGGTTTTCTTCTCATGTTGGTCAGGCTGATCTTGAACTCCTGACCTCAAGTGATCCACCCGCTTTGGCCTCCCAAAGTGCTGGGATTATAGGCGTGAGCCACCGCACCTGGCCTAGTTTCTTTTTAACCAGGTATTATTTCACCACTGCTACCTACAAAGAAAGACAACCTTCCATGTATTGTGTTTAAGAGCAGAGGCTAGAATCAAACTGCCCATGTTCAAAGCTCTCCTACCATCCAGCTGTGACCTTGAGCAAATGACTTCGGTGTCCATCTGTCAAATGGGGATTACAACAATGTGTACACCTCATAGGGATTTGTGAAGATTAAATGAATTCATATCAAGCTTTTTGGGCTCTGTCTGGCACACATAACTGCTCAATAACTGCAATGTTTAATATTATTGACCTGTTTGAACAGCTTTCATTAACATTATTTCTTCTTCATATAATTACAATAATTTCAGGAAGTCAGATGATGTAGCTAGGGGAGGAATCTGCAAGTGAGGTCGATGTAACCATCATTTTTATCAGAAAAAAGCACCACAGTTGGGGGTGCCCTCTTTTATCACTACTATAAACATTACTGGTGAAGATATTTTATCACATTGACATTTTTGAAACAAAAAAAACCTGGCCACTCTGTCCTCTCCACACCCGAGTCTTGCCTTTCCCCTTCAAGTTTAGCCCTGAATTTTGCTCATTCATATAAATTTTCTCTGTTTACTTTGCTAAACTCTGTGTACCTTGACTGAAAAAAATCATGACTGATATCAGCAGCAAATTCTGTAATAGTATCCACTCTCCCACCTATATCAGGTGACTGGATGTAGAGTCATGAAGGATGGGAAATGGGGCACATCTCTAGAAATGGCAACTCAGAGGGCAGCTAAGAATCATAAGCAGTAGGTATCACAAGCCGGTCTTAGTGGAGACAGCCCGAACCTGCACTGACAGTTAGCATCCCTGCTGCAGGAGAACCTGCCAATGATATCCTTAAACTCTATGAGAAGGGGCCAGAGACAGAGGAGCCTAATATAAACTGACTTTCATCAAAAGCAAGGGGCCAAGAGCTGAGCAGCTTGTCCTTTATCTCCAGCCATTTGTTCACCTCTCTTACCTTCTCCACTTCCTCTGGGTTTCTAATCTAGGAAAAGTGCCCTTGTTGGCTGCTGTTGACGAAGAATAAAGGGCAGGCCCCTATGACCTAGAATGGATTGGGGCTCAGAGCTCGGCCCCTATGGTCTGGTAACAACATTAACATCTCAGTGGCTTATTACAACAAATGTTTACTTTTTGTCCATGCCTCATGTCCACCCCTGGCTGGCTGTGGTTCTGCTCTGTGTTATCTTCCCTCTAGGAACCAGGCTACTTGAGCAATTTGTATCTAAAACACTGCCTATATGAGGCCATTCTCACATTGCTATAAGGAAATATCTGACACTGGGTAATTTATAAGAAAAGAGGTTTAACTGGCTTATGGTTCTGTGGGCTGTACAGGAAGCGTGGTGGCATCTGCTTCTGGGGAGGTCTCAGGGAGCTTTTATTCACAGTGGAAGGCAAAATGGGAGCAGGCAAAACGGGAGCAGGCACTTCACATGGCAAGAGCAGAAGCAAGAGGGAGATGGGGGAGGCGCCACATACTTTTAAACTACCAGATCTCGGGAGAACTCACAATTGCAAGGACGGCACCAAGGGGTGCTAAACTGTTTCTCACAAATACTAAACCATTCATAAGAAATCCACCTGCATGATCCAATCACCTCCCGCCAGGCTCCACCTCCAAAACCGGGGTTGCATTTCGATATGAGATTTGGGCGGGGACAAACATCCAAACTATATCACTGCCCATCCTGTGCACAGGAGAAGACAGACACAGCGGTCAGTTCATCATGAAGATAAAACAATCCTAGATGTGTATGAACCTAACAAGAGGTAAAGGAATAAACACATAGATGGACAGAACAGAACAGAGTCTAGAAATAGATCCACATGAACAGGACAAACTGATTTTTAACAAAGATCTAAAGACAATCCAAGAAAGAACAGTATTTTTAACAGTGTTGGGACAAGTGGACATACATATGCAAGAAAAAGAACCTCAATCTCAGTTCCACAGCTGTAGACCGGTTTGGAGAATACTACCATCTCAACCATAATGAGTCTTCTGATCCATGAACATGGGATGTCTTTCTGGCACAATCTGAAGCATGGTTTTCATACTACAAGATTCCTAAAGGCAAAGCCTATCTTTTTCGTTTACCACTCTAGCGCAAGGTCCTGGCCTAGTTAGGTACCTAATAAATAAATAAATGAATGTATAATAAATCACTATATTTTTACTGATTTATAGTCTGAAATATCTTTTCAAAGGTACTTAAAAGTATAGACATTCTCTGTCTATATATATTTGTATTATACATAGCTAATACAAGTAATTTACTACTTAAAAATGCCCATTTTGGTTGGGCGCGGTGGCTCACGCCTGTAATCCCAGCACTTTGGGAGGCTGAGGTGGGCGGATCATGAGGTCAGGAGTTCGCGACCAGCCTGACCAACATGGTGAAACCCTGCCTCTACTAAAAATGCAAAAATTAGCCAGGCATGGTGGCACGCGCCTGTAATCCCAGCTACTCAGGAGGCTGAGGCAGGAGAATCGCTTGAACCTGGGAGGAGGTGGTTGCAGTGAGCTGAGATGGTATCATGCACTTCAGTCTGGGCAACAGTGCAAGACTCCACCTCAAAAAAAAAAAATGCTCATTTTATTATTATGCATGTCCTTCTGTTCAGCCTTTCTTTAGGAAACTCAAAAGAAATAAATCAGACATGTACAACATGAACCTTGAAAATGACTCAAGCAGAAGGTAAAGCCTCATTTTTGCTTTAAAAGTAGAAAAGTGGACAAAACAGGGGAGCTGCTTCAAGTACAGGAAATGGCTCATTGCTCAACTCAGAGCTGAGATGGGTGAAATAGAGAACAGTAATGTCACAGGACGGAGGTGAAGTTTAAGGAGGCAGAAGTTAGGGTAGTGAATTTCAGTGGGGATCAGGGTGCAGTGGTGGAAACTGACCAGAGAATACAGGATACATGACTCCCTACGGTGGTGTGTGTATAATTTAAAAATACAGATTCAACATTATAATTTTGTATTGTAAAATGAAATACAAAAAACTAAAGTCTTCATCACACAAACTTGAGAAACAACACTTAAACAATCTTCTTGACTGGTGGCAATACAAAGATGGTGATTCTCCAAGCAAGCAGGAGATGGGTTAGATTTTAACAACAGAAGAAAGCAGAGATGTTGAAATAGTAACATACACTGTTCCTTTGTGGGTGCGTGCATGGGCACGGAGGGGCAGGTAAGGACTGCAAAATGGATGCTGAGCCAATACCGGAACAGCAGAATGCCAAGGACTTGGACAATAGATTGAAACAAACTAAACAGCATTCAGTAAGGATTTGTTCATTGGGCTCACTTGTTTCATAAATTTTTGCTGAACTAATTTTATTAGCCATCACTCCCACATTTGAGTTGACTCAGCTCCCTTTACACATACACCCCCACCTCTGGGATCCCAATAAATCTTTAAGCAGAGCTCCTTCTCCCTTTGCCAAATCACTCTCCACCCCAGCAACCACTCTGTGACCCAGCCACAGCTTGCTCAACACAAGAAAATTTTCTTAGGTACAAGAAAATTCATGAAGCCAGTCTACTAAACCCATCTTATACGACAGTCAAACAAACAAAGAAAATTCAACTGGATGATACTGACTGCAAATTTTAACAGCAACCTACCAACAGTGTGTGAGTACCATGTACCAAAAGTCAATGCTGGGTTAATAGAAGTATTGTTTTTGGAACCAGGGAAATAAGAACCTCACCAAACGCCAGCCTGGCAGAATACACCTGGTGTACTTTGTTGCCACCAAACACCATGTTTCAAAAGAGACATTCACTACCTAGAGCATAGCCAGAGGAGGGTGATCAGGGCAATGAAAAAGCTAAAAGCCACATCTCATGGGAAGGAGGAAGAATACAGCTGTTAAGGGGAGGCTTCAAAGAGCTGAAAGGTTGTCCTCTCCAAGAGGGATTTAATTTTTCCCTTTACTGAACTCTTCCGATTTCAACTCAGGGTGTCCCCTTGGGCCCTTCGCTTCGTCCCTGTCCTGATGGAAATGCTGTTGCTTCTGCCTGTCTAGTACCTGTCTCCTCCCTTTCTAGTAATGGCCTATAATTTCCCCTGCTCTGCGCAGTGTGGCTCTGGTGGGGCTGACTTTGGTCCTGGCCCAGCTGCAGGGAAGGATATGTGGCCCAGGCCTGGCCAATCTGGGCAAGGTTGAGGGATGGGCAGACAACCCAAGCTGGACCACCTGAGAGCCACTCTAAGTCAATCAGGACCTTCACTGGAGCCACTACAGGAAAAGCTTGCTTTCTGTGGAGGCTGCCGCTCTAGAAGACTATCACCTGCAGCTCCCAGGGATACCTCTGTCACTACCTGGGATGAGCCTGCCAGAGAATAAAGCCCACTCAGAGTCAAACAGGGCACTGAAAAGAGACATACTGTATTTGATGACTTGAGCTCCTGGATCCAGCCATGCCTGAATCTAGACCAATCCCCTGGACTTTTCAGTTATTTGAGCAATAAATTCTCTCTTGTGCTTAAGGCTGTTTGAGGTGAATTTCTGTCATTTACAACTGAAAGAATCCTGACAAATACAACCATGAATGCTTATACGGCCAGGATGAACGAGACACCATAAAACATGTGTTTGGTGCTATTAAAGACATGGAAGATTGAGGCAATAACAAGGCAAAAGACATATGCCTGATGGTAGCAGCAAACTACTTACATCTAACAGTTTGCAATTCAATTTCTAGCTGGACGGCACAGAGATGAATGTTGTCATCTACGCACCAGAAATAACACAAAGTACCAATTCCCTTTTTCCCCTGCTTGATCTCCCAGGCCTTTGGTTCCCCTTCCTTCACTCCATGGGACAGAGGTCAGAGGCCTCAGGCCAATCCTACCCTTGGTCTTTTTTCCTTTGGATTAAGAATCACTAAGTGCATATCCTCACCTTACTCAGTTTCGAGGGAGGAAAGTATAGTTCAATTATTCAAATAAAATACACAGAAGAGACCAGGATAAATGTTTAAAAGACATGATTTCTTACCACCACTCTCCATTGGTAAAGCAAAAAATAGAAAGTGAAAAATCCTGTTACAATAACGCCAACAACTGGTTAAATTAACTTGTTGTACCAGAATTCTGTTCTAGCTACTGCCGTTTGAAATATTAAAGAGGAGTAGGGAAGGGCAATACTTTACACTTGAGATGTGTTCTAAAGGAGGAATTATAATAGCGTTTATTTCAAAATGACTGCATCTACAATTGAGACTACTGATTGTATAAGTAACAGTTTCTTTTTAAGTTAGTTTAAAAGATAGATTTTGTACAATTTGGTAGGTAAACCTCAGGTGGCTCGGAGAATAATCTTGAAACCATAAGCTCTAATATGCCTCACACTTTACTTAAAGGGATCACAGGTGTGTAATTCTCACTTTCATATGATGTATTTTTGTCTAAATTGCTGCTTATTCGATTTTCCCCTCTGGGTTTACAAACAATGCACAAGCTGCAAGCTGTCCTGGTCCGAGGTATTTGCACCATCTGATATGAATGATGGCCTATAGGGAAATAAACTGGGTTGGAAGCCAAGCATTACAGGCATCCACTTGGTTGCAGCTTCATTCCAGATCCCGATGCTCATCTTAACACTTTGGAAACTCACACAAACCACTCTGGGCTCCTTAGCTACAATCAAATGTGTAAATTACTTTACCACTCTCCTAGGAGACTTTAATTCTTTGCCTCTCTCACCAATTCGTGTAGTAAGGAGGGAGGATTACTGAGATGAAAGTCCTGAGCCTGTTGTTGTGGAAACTTACAGAACACATTCAGCTCAGAGAGGGCTGTCAGTTCCCTCCTGCCAATACCTGAAATGTTAGGTACTGGTGGATTACTGGGTGCTGCGCTAGTCAACTTTCAGCTGAACAGGGGTATTGCAGATGTCACTATTTGATATTTTCAATTATAAGACTGACTTTTATTCCGAAAGTTTCAGGTTGGGGTTTGGGTTTGGAGCATGAAGACACCGCATGTCACTCCACAGTTGGGCTCTTAACCTGGTGCCTCCAGAGGATCTGCTACAAGTCCACGGATCAGCTTTGTGGGGTGTGTGTGTGGGGGTACGCATTGTGGACGGGACATGGAAGCTATGAGACTCCTGAAATTTTTGTGTGAGCGTTTTCTCTCAGGAGAACATTGGATATTCAGCCTCTACCAAATTCTCAAATGGATCTGTAACCCATTTGATTAAGAACCACTTCTCTAGATGTATTTTATGAACATGAATTATGTTCTCCCTACCCATTGTGAGAGAGGTGTGATATTTATTTCACTAGTTAACAGTGATATTCAAATATGTGACAAGGAACAATATGGCAGAACTAAGTTTAGTGGAATATTTAAATAAGCACCCTTTTAAAGTTTCACTATTTTAACACATAAAGTAAGGAGAAGGCAACGTTGTTTGATATTCACAACAATCTGGCGTATCTAAGCTATTTATCTCCACTCGTCTGGCCTGGTCCAAGACACAGTGCTTACACCTCACGAGAAGAAATGACCTGGAAAAAGGTCCCCGAAACTCTCTTGGTGGTGCCTCTTTTCTTTGTTTTGTTTTGTTTTGTTTTGTTTTTGAGACGGAGTCTCGCTCTGTCACCCAGGCTGAAGTGCAGTGGTGCGATCTTGGCTCACTGCAACCTCCACCTCCCGGATTCAAGCAATTCTCCTGCTTCAGCCTCCAGAGTAGCTGGGATTACAGGTGTGCACCACCACATTCGGCTAATATTTTTTTGTATTTTTAGTAGAGACGGAGTTTTACCATGTTGGCCAGGCTGGTCTTGAACTCCTGACCTCAAGTGATCTGCCCGCCTTGGCTTCCCAAAGTGCTGAGATTACAGGCATGAGCCACCATGCCTGGCTGGTTGGGGTTCTTTAACTGTAAAAGGCGACTAAGTGATCTGACTAGATCTTTCGGATCCCTGCAAAGCTTGAAACAATTCCAAATCTCTCCCTTGTGTGAGTTATTGCAGTCCTTGATTTGTAAATGGAGGGTTCGGGCACTTTTTTTCTATGAATTACTCAAATGTTTTCATCTGACACTAAATTATTTAAATGCTGTCCAGAAAAGAGCAAAAGCCGTCCTCCTGGCTTTTCCCAAAAAGAGCTAAAGTAGGAAGTGCAGAAGGCAGGGCCCTGGGTTATCCCAGGAGGGGGAAAATGCTATCCATGGAGTGATTCCTTTAACACAAAGACCAGACAACCACGTGTCAGCCAGTCCCTGTCTAACTAGGCACTAAAAATGTCACCTCTGCCCCAATTGGACCCAGTGCTGCCCCAAATGCTAGAGCTGGTCCCTGGAGAAGGGCACTTTGGCTTTAGTGGGGAGAAGTACAGGGAAGGGACTGAGTGGATGCAAGAAAAAGACGGGAGGGGAAGCTACTGCAGGAGGGACAGTGAGGCTGGTGGCTCAGACAAGGATGGTGGGGGTGACTGAGGAACAGAGGCAGCAGGGCGGGCTCGAAAAATGTTTAGGGTATAAAATCAACAGGGTTTGGTGGTGGATTGGATATAGGTGGGAGAGGGAAAAAAGTGGGTCAAAAAGACTCCTAGGCTGCCGACTGGGTGGTGGTGCCAGACTTGTTGGCAAAGATCTTGGGTTTGCTGGAAGGAATGAGAAACTGGGGGTGGCTTTCTCTCATTTTCTCCTGGGGTCACTCTTGACAGAGAGGCAAAGTTTTCAAGTCAGTGGAGCCTGTTACTCAGCACTGAGCAGGACTCCACTGGTGGCGAGTGAGGGGAGACTGGCAGCTGTCGGCTTGGCTGCAGCCGGCTAGCAGAGGCTGGCCAGTCACAGGAGGGACTCTGCATTTTGTTCTAGGAATGATGAATGCTATGGGAAGGCTACAAGAGGAAAGTAGTGTAGTCTGGTGCCTGATGGAAGATCATGTACTACTTTGGAGAGGAGAGGCTGAAAGTGGAAGCAGGGAATGAATTAGGAGACTAGAGGGGTGGGTCCAGTCAAGAGATGATGGTGGCTTGGACAAGGGTGGTGACAATGAATACAGACAGAAGTGGGTGGAGCTGAGATGTTTCAGTGGTCTCTATCCATTAGAAAATTCTCCCCATTCGAGGTGGGGAATTTCCTCCCATTCTAGGAAGAATCAAAGCTGACTCCTATGCTATGTTTAATATAGCCTCGTTTAAAAAAAATAAAGCCTCAAACATATAGGGAAGCAAAGAGAAAGCAGTATAGCCCATATCCATATAACCATCCCCAGATTCAACAAATGAAAGCATTCTGCTGTAACTGTGCCGCTTTCCTTTATACAAAAAGAAAGAAAAAGTTAAAGACCAAATTGAAGCCTTCCTTGTAGTCTTCCCTAATGGTTCACAAACTTCCCATTTTAAGTGTAAAGGGATCATGAGATCCCTTTACACTTAAAAATTACTGGAGATCCCCTAAGAGCTTTTGTTTATATGCATTCTAGCTACTCATATTTACCATATTGGAAATTAAAACTGAAAAAATTTAAAATATTTACTAATTTGTTAACAACCTATTGCATGTCAACATAAGTAAAATTTTTGTATCATTTCAAAACAAAACATTAAAATTTTTTTTCAGGCTGGGTGCAGTGGCTCACACCTGAAGGCTGAGGCAGGAGGCTCACTTGAGGCCAGGAGTTTGAGAACAGCCTTGGCAAAATAGCGAGACCTTGTCTCTACAAAAAATTAGATTTTTTTTTCAAAACAAAAAAGTAACAAGAAGAATGGCAGTGATTAACATTTAAAAAAATCTCTTTAATGTCTGGCTTAATAGAAGATAGCAATATTCTCATATGTGCTTCTGTATTCACTTTGTGGCAATGTTATTTCAGTTGAAGTATATGAAGAAAATCCAGCTTCACACAGCCACGCAGAGAGAAATATTTTAAGTCTTTTTGGATAATTAAGAATATTATTTGATATAACCAAAACTCAACAAGTGGACGGTTTCTTAAACGCCAGTTGAAATGTGAAATCTGAAATCATAACAACGAGCTTTATGTACTCTGACATTTTAAAATCCATTGGTCTATCTTGTTCTTTGAATGAATCATTTGCCCAGGTGTGATTTTATAACATCAAGCATTGGTCATTTGGAAAATATCAGTTCAGTGAGTTATGCAGTTAGCCTAAATGTTGACATATTTCATTATCCACATTTGTTAATATCACCACCAATCTCATCAGAAAAGTTTTTTAAGTATCAGGAAGCTTTAAGTATCAGGAGTTTTAAGTCAAGCTCACAGTGACTCACAAGCTCATTCAAGTTTTCCCAAAATGCCGGGCAGTGGCTCACACCTGTAATCCCAGCACTTTGGGAGGCCGAGGTGGGTGGATCACCGGAGGTCAGGAGTTTGAGACCAGTCTGACCAACACGGTGAAACCCCGTTTCTACTAAAAATACAAAAAATTAGTGGGGCGTGGTGGTGCATGCCTGTAATCCCAGCTACTTGGGAGGCTGAGGCAGGAGAATTGCTCGAACCCGGGGGCGGAGGCTGCAGTGAGCCGAGATTGTGCCATTGCGCTCCAGCCTGGGCAACAAGAGTGAAACTCCGTATTAAAAAAATAAAAAATAAAAAAATTAAAAAAAGTTTCCCCAAAATCTCATTTCAATTCAAAGTTTAAATTTTATCATTGGCAACAAATATTGACAGTTGTTTTCCTTGCAGCAATAGGCTCACTTTGCCCATTTTTGAGAAAATGTCTGCCAAATGCCCAAGTCTGAATAACCATAATTTGTCAACCTTTCAAGTAAAAATGGTGTCCAAGAAAAAAACCAAACTGCTAGTTCAGCTCACAACTCAGACAACTGTGCAAGTGATTTTCCTAGAAGCAGCCATCGTACTTCGGTATGCAGCGGAAGTGCTTTATATGTACTTTTCACGTCAACACACAGAATATTCAAAGATCAGATAAAGTTCAAACTTGAAAAAATTTTTAATGCTCCAAAAAGGACATTCTTAAGTGCAATTAATTTTTTTCTTTTCTTTTCTTCTTTTTTTTTGTTTTTTTATAGTATGTGACTCCTAGTCTAGTTTGGAGTCCCTGCCTTGATTTGTACTAAAGCACCAGCTTTAGTGTCACAAATGTCAACACAGTGAAAAAAGGCAAATCACATCTTAGGAATGGGATGAAAATAGTTTTGACCTCACAGAGATCCTGAAAGGGTGTCACGGACCCTCAAGGATCTGGGGATCACCCTCTGTGAACTGTCACAGTAGTGCAAAGCTGGAGTGTATTTTCCTTGTCCATGTTTTTAAAATTTTTATAAGAAAAGTATGTGCCCATAAGCAAGATATAACCATATTTCAGGTGTTTTAAAAGTTCTACATATCTAGTAATATTCTATACTTATTGTTCTATAACTTGCTTTTTTTACTCGTCTTTAAATTTTTTCACAGACAAAAATTAGGCTGGGTGTGGTGGCTCATGCCTCTAACCCCAGCGCTTTGGGAAAGTGAGGTGGGAGGATCGCTTGAGCCCAAGAGTTCCAGACCAGACTGACCAATACACTGAGACTTCGTTGCCACAAAAAATAAAAAATTAGCCAGGTGTGGAGGCAGGTGCCGGTAGTCCCAGCTACTGGGGAGGCTGAGGTGGGAGGATCACTTGAGCCTGGGAGGTTGAGGCTACAAAGAGCCATGATAGTGCCACTGTACTACAGCCTGGGTGACAGAGTGATACCCTCATAAAAAATGTATATATTTATCATATACAACATGTTTTGAAATGTGTGCATTGTGGCATGGCTAAATTGAACTAATTAACATATGTACTGCCCTACATACTTATTTTTGTGATAAGAACACTTAAAATCTACTCTCTTAGCAATTTTCAAGAATGCAATATATTAACTATAGTCAACTATAGTCACCATTCAACTTTAAATATTTGAGGGTTATCCAATTTAATACATGTAAATCTGGGTTATTCATTTTAATGGCTATATAGTATTCCATTGTGTGGCTAGAATTCTTATTTGTCCATTTCCAAATTGATGAACAGTCAGATTGTTTCTAATTTTGATCTTTTATAAACAATGCTTCAACAAATGTCCTTGTACATGTCTCCTTGGGCAGTGGGTAAGAACACATCATTAGTGTCTATATTTAGATATGGGCCTCCTGGGTCATAGAACATGCATTGCTTCAGTTTCATCATCTCAAATTGCTTTCCAAGGTGACTGTACCAATTAATAGTCTGTAGTTTACATCTTGCAGCATAGACCACTACCTAATCACCAATCTGATTTCCTCTTCTTCCTAGGCACTTAGTTATACTATGTTTCCCATCATCCCTTGCAGTTCCACATGGCCCTGTGCTTGAGTTTTAGCCAAAGGAATGTGAATGAAAGTAAAGTACACAACTTCCATGCCTTGCCCATAAAGCCTTCCCACAAATAATGTTTTGTACCTTCCTGGTACACCAGCGGGATGTCTACATCCAGGGTAACCTTGGAAGTTGCACATTGAGGACGGTAAGGCCACTGGTAGCCCAGGTATCTGGGTGAAGCCCCTAATGACCTAGACCCACAATGGGCTGTTATATGTTATATGTGTTTAAAATAAACTTCTGTGTTTAGCCAATGAAATTTGGGTTTTGTTTGTCACAGCAGTTAGCCTACCTTAACTAATACATCTTCTCGTGAGTGATACATGACACTTACCTCTGTTTCATAACCTTACCAACACTTAGAATTATGCTTTAAAATTGTTGCCATCTGTAAGTCTGAATTTAATTTGCTTTACTTTTTCAGATTGCTAGTGAAGTTGAGCCATCGTTTAGCCCGTTTGTTAGCTTTCTTCTCTGCACACTGCTTGTTTACATTGTAGAATACAATATTACTATAGAAATATATAAAACTATTATAAATGATGAAGGGAATCAACTTAAAGGGATACAGTGAAGTAAGTCAACTGGATTTAAAATATTTTTTGGTTATTCTGGTACTATGTTGCAAATCCCTTCTCTTTGTAATGAAAAGAGAATTATTTACAAACCCAGAAGCTAAACAATGATGGTACCTGCTATCTCATCAAACAAGCACTCAACTAAGATGGAAACTTGAATCCAATCAATTATATAAATGGCTGACTCTCCAAGGACTCTCTTAGGATTAAGCTTTTGTATTAGTTATATATTGCTAAATAACAAGTAATTCAAAAACTTGGTAACTTAAAACCAATAAACCTCTATTATCTCTCACAGTTTCTGTGGGTCAGCAATTCAGAAGCAGCTTTAACTGGGTGGGTCTGGCTCAAAGCCTCTCATAAAGTTTCAGTCAAGATGTTGGCCAGGGCTGCAGTCATCTGAGAGCTTGACTAGGGCAGAAGATCTGCTTCCAAGACGTGATTCAAAAATCTTTCCCATTCTGTAGTTCATCTCTTAGCCTTGTTTAGATAAACTTCTTGTCATAAGAGGTTTTGCTTTTGCATATAGTTGAATTATCAATTTATTTTATGATTTATGATTCTTTTTATTTTCTTAGTTTAAGAAATTATTTCCTGTCTCAAGATCATAAAAGTGTTCTATTTTAAGTTTTATAGCTTTGCTTTTCATATTTAGGTCTTTATTCTCTCTAGAATTTATTCTTGTGTATGGTGTAAGAGAAAGAATTTCTTTTTTTCCATATAGACAACCAATTGTCCTAACATTTTTTATTGAATAATCTATCCTTTCTGTTCCTGAGGTCGTCTTCTTTTCCACTGGTCTATTTGTCTGCTTCTGTGCCAATATCACACAATTTTAATGACCTTAGATTTATGTTTTGAAATCTGGTAAGGCATTCCTTCCCCTCTTCTATTTAAAATGTATCTTGGCTATTCTTGGCCCCTTACTACAGCATGTGACTTTTAGGATCAATTTCCCTGAAAAAGTCTCTTTGGGTTTGGATTGGCAGTCCAATGAATTTCTACATTAATTTGGGGAGAATATGTCTTTACAACACTGAATCTTCCCATTCAAGAACATGCTGTGTCTCTCCTCATATTTGTCTTCTTTTATGTCCCTCAATAGAGCTTTAAAACTTTCTCCAGGCATGTCTAGCCCTTGCATTAGATTTATTCAACAGTTTTCGTTGCTACTGTGAATGCTTTTCTAAGAAATGATAACATTTACGAATTGTTTGCGGCTGCCGTAAAGGGGTACCTTCATTACTGCATATGGATCTTATATGTGGCAAACTTGCTTGAAAAATGGAAAACTCTAGTTCCACTCGTTTTGGGTTTTCTGTAGCACTTTTTTCTGCAAATAATAATCTCCATGATTCTTATTTCCTTTTCATGTCTGTTACATGGAGGCACAATTACAATGCTGAAGAGAGGGGGTGATGGTGGGAATCCTTAAAGTTCTTGACTTTAAATCTTCCCCCAATATATTACTTACGAGGTTTGTAGATTTATTTTCACATTACCCTTTATCAAGATAATAAAATTCGAGTGTATGCCTCATTGTCTAAGAGGTGCTTTTTCTGAGACGGAGTCTCACTCTGTCACCCAAGCTGGAGTGCAGTAGCATGATCTTGGCTCACTGCAACCTTCACCTCCCGGGTTCAAGCGATTCTCCTGCCTCAGTCTCCCAAGTAGCTGGGATTACAGGTGCCCGACACCACACCCTAATTTTTGTATTTTTAGTAGAGACAGGGTTTCACCATGTTGGCCAGGCTGGTCTCAAACTCCTGACCTCAGGTGATCCATCCGCCTCGGCCTCCCAAAATGCTGGGATTACAGGTGTGAGCCACCGCGCCTGGCCTTAAGAGGTGCTTTTAAAATCATTAATGGATGCTGAATTTTGTCAAATGCTTTTCTACATCTATTGAGATGATCACACTGTTTTTCTTCTTCAATTTATTAATGTGGTAAAAATACATTAATAGATTTTATAGTAAATTTCCTTGTATTTGGTGGATAAACCACACCTGATCATGATGTTTTTTATACACACTGCTTGATTCATTTTCTTAGTATTTCACTTCATGTATTAAATATCAATATTCATAAGTGAATTTCCTCTGTAAGTTTTATGTTTTAGCATGCTTTGTTTGACTATGGTATCATGGGGTATTGGCCATCTGAAAGGAGTTGAGAGCTGTCTCTCTTTATCTTTTATCTGAAACAGTTTAAGATAGGGATTATCTGTTAATCCCTTGCCCCTCTGTCAACAACAATGGAGTCACTGTACCCACTGGGCAAAATGCCAGCTCTGGCTAAATCTGCCTCTGCCAACTCTGAGGGTGCACTCATGCAGCTGAATGTGGCTGGAGAAAAATACACAGCCACGCTGACTGAACTCCCTTTAAATTAATGACCCTTAATGCTGTCCAACGATTGTCTAGAAATCCCTTGTTCATTCATTCCCTTTTTCTCCTAAAGGACTGCTTCGTACCTTCTCTCTCAAACCTCCAATAACTCCTTCCCATCCTCACTCTCAGCTAGTGACTGTGCTTCACATTTTGCTGAGAAGGCAGAAGCAATCAAAAGGGAACATGGTGCCAATGCGCCCTGTTTCCCTCTTGTTTTGATGGATGAGCTATCTGTGCTCCTCTCTAAGGTCACCTGCAATATATATGCTACAATCTACCTGTTCTCATGCATGCCAGGACTTTGCTTCTTGCATTATCAGTTTTCCCCTGTCTACTAGATCATTCCCACCAGATACATAATTTCTCACATTAAAAAAACCCTCCTAACCCCATATCTCCATCCAACCACTGCTCTTATTTACAGTAGAACTCTTCAGAAGAACTGTTTAAATTCAGAATCTTCAGTTTCTGTCCTTTCCTTCTCTCTTGAGTCCGATTTGCCCAATTTTTGTGTCTTACACTCCATATAGACTGTTGGACATGGTCACCAATAACTTCCACATCCCCAAATCTAATGGTCAACTCTTAGTCTTGATGCTACTTGACCTTGTCTCATTATTAGCCTTTTACTCATGATTACTTCCTCCTCCTTGAATCACCTTCCCGACTTCTATCTTAGTCAGTTTGGGTGGTTTTAACAAAATACCATAGACTGGGTGGCCTAAACAACAGAAATATATTTCTTGCAATTACTGGAGGCTAGGAAATCTGAGACCAGGGTGCCAGCAGGGTCAAGTTCTAGTGAGGGCCCTCCTTCTGGCTTGCAGATGGCCACCTTCTTGCTGTGAGCTCACATGGTGGTGGTGAGGAGAATCATCTCTTTTGTGTCTCTTCTTAGAATGGCATTATTCCCATTCATCAGGACCCTACCCTTATGACCTAATCATCTCCCAAAGGCCCCACCTCCTAATGCCATCACCTTGAGATTAGGGCTTCAACATAGGACTTTGGGGGGACACTGACCCTTGGTTGCTTTTCCTGCTACTTCCGTGATGGCTTCTTCTCGTCCCCCTTGGCAGCACCTCCCCCTCATAATCTGGATCTCTTCATTTTCAGGGGTCTCCTCTTTGAACCTCATCTCTTTTCTGTCTGTACTTGTTCCTGTGATCTCGTCTCGTCTCAGGGTCTTTTAACCTCCACACATATACCAATGACTCCCACATTTCTGTCTCCAGCCCAGACCTCTCCCCTAACTTCTAGACTCACATATTTAGCTGCCTACTTATCATTTCTACTTGGTACTGATATGATTTGGCTCTGTGTCCTCACCCAAATTTCATCTTGAATTGTACTCCCACAATTCCCACATGTTGTGGGAGGGACCTGGTGGGAGGTTACTGAATCATGGGGGCAGGTCTTTCCCACGCTGTACTCGTATAGTAAGTCTCACGAGATCTGATGGTATAAAAAGCAGAGTTTTTCTGCACAAGCACTCCTCTCTTTGCCTGCTGCCATCCACATAAGATGTGACTTGCTCCTCCTTGTCTTCCGCCATGATTGTGAGGCTTCCCCAGCCACGTGGAACTGTAAGTCCAATTAAATCTCTTTTTTTTGTAAACTGCCCAGTCTCAGGCATGTCTTTATCAGTAGCTTGAAAACGGACTAATACAGATGCCTAACAGACATCTCAAACTTAATAAAACTCTATCTTCCACCCCAAACTTGCTTCCCCACAATTTTCTCCATTGTAGTAAATGGTAATTCCATACTACCAGTTGTTTAAGCCTAAAATCTTGAAGTCATTCTTTTCTTTTTTCACAAATGCAATACTCACTCCACCATGAAATCCTGTTGTCTCTACCTTTGAAATTTACCCCAAATCTCACCATTCCACACTGTCTCCACTTGAACAACCCTTGTCTGAGTCATCATGCTCCAACTGCAGAAACTTCCTAACGGGTCATTCATTCTGCTTTGCCCCATGGTCCCCTACAGTAAATATTCCACGCAGCCAATGGAGTGATTCTTTTCAAACATGATTCGGATGATATCATTCCCCTGCTCAAAACCCTCTCAGGGCTTCCCTTCTCACTCAGAATAAAAGTCAAATTATTTATTTATTTATTTATTTTTGAGATAAAGTCTCACTCTGTCGCCCAGGCTGGAGTGCGGTGGCACAATCTCAGCTCACTGCAACCTCTGCCTCCCGGATTCAGGTGATTCTCGTGCCTCAGCCTCCCGAACAGCTAGGATTACAGTTGCCTGCCACCACACCCGGTCAATTTTTTAATTTTTAGTAGAGACAGAGTTTCACCATGTTGGCCAGGCTAGTCTCAAACTCCTGACCTCAGGTGATCCACCTGCCTCGGCCTCCCAAAGTGCTAGGATTACATGCGTGAGCCACTGCGCTTGGGCCAAATTCTTTAATTTCCAAGATACATAAAGAAATCAATCTCTAAATGTTCCTTGGTCCTTCTCTGTAAAAGCATCTTGGACTAGGACTTTTTGGACTCATTCCATTTCTTTAAGGGTTACCGGTCTAATCAGGATTTAATTTTTTCTTAACACTGGTAACCTTTATCTAGAAAACAGCCCACTCTTAATATAGTAGTCCTTCCTTGTCTGGTTTTGCTTTCTATCATTTCAGTTACTAGTGGTCAACTGTGGTCTGAAAATACTACCCACAATAAAATATTTTGAGAGAGAGAGAGAGGCCACATTCACATAATTTTTATTACAGTATATTGTTACAATTGTTCAATTTTATTATATTTCTTAATCTCTTATAAACTTTCTCATATGTATCTATGTACAGGGAAAAAACATAGTATATATAGGGTTGCTACTATCTATGGTTTCAGGCACCCATGGGGTCTGGAATGTATCGCCTGTGAATAAGGGGGACTCCTGTATTGTTCATTTGTCCCTCCTCCCTCCCCCCATCCCTCTCACCAACCCTGCCAGAAGTCTGCCTATTTACTAGTCTTTTCAAAAAATCAGCTTTTCACTTTGTCCATCTTTGCTGTCTGTTTTATAGCACATTAATTGCTGCTTGTACCCTTATTATTTCCTTTCTTCTATTTTCTTGAATACACTCTGTTCTTTTCACAACTGTGAGTTTATTAATTTTTAAATCTTCCTTCTTTTCCAATATATACATGTAAGGATATAAATTTCAAACTCCACCTTAGCTATAATCCCATACATTTTTATTTGGAATGTTTTTGTTGTCATTCAGTTCTAACTCTTTCGTAACTTCCGTTATAATTTCTTTTTTAATCCGTGACATATTCAGAAGCAGGCTAGATAAGTTTCCAAACATACATGGGAGGCATTAGCAATTGTTTGTTATTGCTCTCTAATTTTCTTGCATTTTGGCCAAAAAAATGTGGCATGCATAAAGTTGATCTTTCAGTATTTTTTTGAGATTTCCCTTATATTCTAATCTGTCATCACTTTTTGAAAAATACATCTTGTGAAGCTGAAACAAATAAGTATTTTCTATTGGTTCAGTGTGGAATTCTATGTAAGTGTACTTAACCAAATTTGTTTCTTACAGTGCTCCAATTTTCTATGGCCTAATTATTTCTCTGCTTGATCTAACAGTATCTGAGAGAGGGGGTTTAAAAACTCTCACTATGATTATGGATTTGTCAACTTCTCCTACAGTTAGGTCAAGTTTTGCTTTACATACTTTGAAGCTATGTTGTTAGTATTCTGCAGATTTAAAATTGCTGTATTTTTCTTGGTGAATTAGCCCTCTGTCATCTAGCAATACCATTCTGTATCCCTAATATAATTTAAAAAAATTTTCAAAGTCTACTTGGTCTGATATTCATAGATCAACGTATTTTTGGTTAGTTTTGCTCAGTATATCTTGTCCCACTATATTACTTTCAACCTCTCAGTATCCTATGTTTTAGGTTTTGTCTCTTACAAATGACATACACCTTTTAAAGTTTTAAAAAATAATTTCTATTATCTGGGCCAGGTACAGAGGCTCACGCCTGTAATCCCAGCACTTTGGGAGGCCAAGACGGGCAGATCACCTGAGGTAAGGAGTTCGAGACCAGCCTGGCCAACATGGCGAAACCCGTCTCTACCAAAAATACAAAAATTAGCCGGGCATGATGGTGCCTGTAATACCAGCTACTCGGGAGGCTGAGGCAGGAGAAATTGCTTGAACTTGGGAGGCAGAGGTTGCAGTGAGCCAAGATCATGCCACTGCACTCCAGCCTGGGTGACAGCAAGACTCTGTCTCAAAATAATAATAATAATTTCTACTATCTGGCGGATTTCAGCATTTATACTTGTTGTGACAGGTGGAGATACTCACCACTATGCTAATGAGGAAGACTCTTGCTGTGATTACTAATACTGTATAGTTGGATTTATTTGCATCTTATTTTGTACTTTATATTTACCACACTTTTTTCTTTACTTCCTACCCTCCCCAGCAGCCTTTTCCTCCCTTCAGCCAGATGATCAGATTTTCTTTATTCTGCTATCGTTTTTAAAATTATATATTACAGAGGCCGGGCGTGGTGGCTTATGCCTATAATCCCAGCACTTTAGGAGGCCGAGGCGGGCAGATCATGAGGTCAGGAGATTGAGACCATCCTGGCTAACATGGTGAAAGCCCGTGTCTACTAAAAATACAAAAAAATAGCCAGGCGTGGCAGCATGTGCCTATAGTCCCAGCTACTCAGGAGGCTGAGGCAGGAGAATCACTTGAACCCGAGAGGCAGAGGTTGTAGTGAGCCGAGATCGCACCACTGCACTCCAGCCTGGGTGACAGAGTGAGACTCCATCTCAAAAAAAAATTAAAATGAAAATAAAGTTATATATGCCACATATATTAACAGTAATGCTTAAACACAAACTCTTATCTTAAAAGCTATGATAATACCTTCATCATCCTTCTTAATGGGATAAGGCCCTTAGAATGCTTTCGCTACTGGCTGGGAGCTCACGCCTGTAATCCCAGCACTTCGGGAGGCCAAGGCAGGTGGATCACTTGACGTCAGAAGTTCAAGACCAGCCTGGCATGGTGAAACCCCATCTCTACTTAAAATACAAAAATTAACCAGGTATGGTAGCACACACCTGTAATCCCAGCTACTCCGGAGGTTGAGGCAGGAGAATCACTGGAACCCAGGAGGTGGGGGCTGCAGTGAGCTGAGATCATGTCACTGCACTCCAGCCTGGGCAACAGAGCAAGACTGTCTCAAAAAAAACCAAAAAAACACTTTCACTCCAGTCTCTTCCTATTCTTCTGTCATATTATTATTTTCTAGTACTTAATTATATCTTTTTTAACTCCCAAATTCCTCTTTATTATTGTTACTATTTGTTCCATACTCCATGTTTTATTTATTCCATTTTTCTCATTTTAAATTCCATGGCCATTAAATAACAGTATTTACTGTTCCAGTCTCTTAGTTATTTGCTTTATTATACTAAATAATCTGTCGTTACAGGGAACACTGCCTTGACCATTGTTTTGCCTTCTGATCCATATTCTCTTATCACCACTTCATACTTAATACTTTTATTAAGGAGCCTTCAAACAGCTGTTAGTGAAAAAAATGTACAAAGTTCATATTTCTTACCTGAGCCAAAACAATCTAAAAATTTCTTTTTTTAAAGGCAACAAAGGCCGGGCGCAGTGGCTCAAGCCTGTAATCCCAGCACTTTGGGAGGCCGAGACGGGTGGATCACGAGGTCAGGAGATCGAGACCATCCTGGCTAACACGGTGAAACCCCGTCTCTACTAAAAAATGCAAAAAACTAGCCGGGCGAGGTGGTGGGCGCCTGTAGTCCCAGCTACTCGGGAGGCTGAGGCCGGAGAATGGCGTGAACCTGGGAGGCGGAGCTTGCAGTGAGCTGAGATCCGGCCACTGCGCTCCAGCCTGGGCCGCGACAGAGCGAGACTCCGTCTCAAAAAAAAAAATAAATAAAAAATAAAGGCAACAAATGTTTAATGATACTTCCTAGAGTATATATTTACAAAAGCAAACCTGCAAAAGGACCTTTTTGGAACCACAACTCTTTCATTCTTTGCATTAAAGATCCAAATAATATTTAGCAGCAAGTATATTTGGCAAATGACTAATAGGAAAAGTTCTTCTCTTTCACAGATACAGGAAAAGGAATTCATTCAGATGTTAGCTTAACTAATAATTTAATTTAATAATTACTATTTAATATTTAATAATTTAATTAATTTAATAATTTCAGCCTTTACTGAAATTATGTGAGCCAACTACTGCCTCTAACGGAAGAATGATTGTAGGGAAAAGAGAGATCAGACTGTTACTGTGTCTATGTAGAAAAGGAAGACATAAGAAACTCCATTTTGATTTGTACCCTGAACAACTGTTTTGCCTTGAGATGCTGTTAATCCATAACTTCAGCCCCAGCCTTGTGCTCACAAAAACATGTGTTGTATGGAATCAAGGTTTAAGGGATCTAGGGCTGTGCAGGATGTGCCTTGTTAACAAAATGTTTACAGGCCAGTATGCTTGGTAAAAGTCATCGCCACTCTCCAGTCTCAATAAACCAGGGGCACAATGCACTGTGGAAAGTCGCAGTGACCTCTGCCCTGGAAAGCCGGGTATTGTCCAAGATTTCTCCTCACTGAGACAGCCTGAGATATGGCCTCGTGGGACGGGCAAGACCTGACCATCCCCCAGCCCGACACCCGTGAAGGGTCTGTGCTGAGGAGGATTAGTAAAAGAGGAAGGTCTCTTGCAGTTGAGATAGAGGAAGGCCTCTGTCTCCTGTCTGCCCCGGGAACTGAATGCCTCGGTATAAAACCCGATTGTACATTTGTTCTATTCTGAGATAGGAGAAAAACCGCCCTGTGGTGGGAGGCGAGATAACGCTGCCGGCAATGCTGCTGTTACTCTTTACTCCACTGAGATGTTTGGGTGGAGAAAAGCATAAATCTGGCCTACGTGCACATCCAGGCATAGTACCTTCACCTGAACTTATTTGTGACACAGATTCCTTTGCTCACATGTTTTCCTGCTGACCTTCTCCCCACTATCACCCTGTTCTCCTGCCGCATTCCCCTTGCTGAGATACTGAAACTAGTAATTAATAAATACTGAGGGAACTCAGAGACCAGTGCCGGTGCAGGTCCTCCGTATGCTGAGTGCCGGCCTCCTGGGCCCACTGTTCTTTCTCTATACTTTGCCTCTGTGTCTTATTTCTTTTCTCAGTCTCTCATCCCACTGAGAAATACCCACAGGTGTGGCGGGGCAGGCCACACCTTCAAATGATGATTAGCTGATTAGCTTGACATATTTAACACAAAATGATTTCTAACAAATGAAACCAATGTAAATTGATCTCAATTTAAAAAGCAAATCAGAAACAGAGTTCAGAGTTGTTACCAGCTGACACTAAAAAAAACGCCTCCTAAACATCTGCACATATCTACAGAAGGTGGGGAGATACAGCATAAACTTTAGAAACCATTCGTGCAGCTCATTCATTTTCTTTAAATTGTGGTAAAATATGCATAACATAAAAGTGCTCATTCATTTTTCCAGAGTAGTTAGGGGACCTGCCTAAGACTACTCAGAGAAGGTGATGAGGCCTTGAATGGGTTAGGGCTCTACAACTGCGCACACTAGTTGTGGGGGTGAATGGGTGCAATTCTGCACTTGTGGATGCATGACATTTACCCGGCAGAACTGTGCTGGGAGTATCCTGGTTAGACAGAAGAGCTTGACGACACAGGAAGGGTAAAAGAGGGCAAACATGAGGGTTACTCACCAACTACCCCCAAAATAAATACAACTAAAGGCTCACACAACTTTTTTTTAATCATTAAAATGTTGGGGAGGAAAGTCCAATCTCACAGATTTGCTTTCATGAGAAGACAATTCTTTCGCTTCTGAGGGAAGGCAAGCCTGGACAGATAGCTGGGTTATTAGGATGGCTCGGGTCCTGCAGTAAGTCTTTTACCAACAAGGACTTAAGGGTACCTTTCATGCCTTTGGCCACTGCTTGATGCAAAGGAAGGAAACTGATGAGATCTCTGTACTTAGGCTCTCTTGGCATCAATGGGGAGATATATTTATGCTCAAGGAATGAGGAGCTGTAGCAGGACCTTCAGGAAAGGGCGCACCATGAGCCAGAGTACTCCTGCAAGGACCATGAGGCCTGGGCACAAACATGTGGCCTCTATCAAAGTCATGACACCACCAAGAGCACCCATTATTTACTGCTGCCCAGTAGGCGCCAGACAAGGTAGTAGGCACTAATTTTTTCCTTAGAAACACTCAGTGGAAGCAAGTGTTATTATCCTCACTTTACAGATGAGGACATGGACTCAGAAGGGATCAAGAAAGATCACACATGTCATTCAAGGCAGAGCAGAGGATTCAAACCCAGGTCTGACAAAAGAACCAAGCTTCATCAGCAATCCTCAAGGCCCCCTCCATCATAGTCATGAAGGGAAAGGTTTTTCAACTTGGATTTTAAAACACTTTATAGATGTAATTAGAATATACTCCAAGGAGGAAGGGGAAAAATGACCTTCATGTGCCTGCCTACTACTTCTCCCACTCTCAACTTGAACATCATCTCTTCCAGGACTCCTCTCCTGCTCCCACAAACTGGGTGAGGGGTCCTTCCTCAAAGTTCCCAAAATAAAGACCATCATCCTTCATGTGCAATCTCAAGCTCTGAAAATTTAAAGTGTTTTCGTAAGTTTGCAGCAAGCTCTTTTGGTGGCAAAAGATGAGCCGAACTAATGCAAAACTCTTTTCAGCATTTACTGAAATTATGTGAATATTCATATTCTGATGTGGAAGTAATAACCTGTTTGATGAAGGGGTGCTGCCCAGATCTGGCTGCAGTTATTATGGCATATATAGTACGTTGTATGCATATTACCTTTCTAAAAGCCAAACATTTCTGATGGGCAAACTACAACTGGTCCAAAGGGTTTCAGATAATGGACTCTGAGGCCAGGTGCAGTGGCTCATGCCTGTAATCCCAGCACTTTTGCGAGGCCGTGGTGAGAGGATGACTTGAGGTCAGGAGGTCGAGACCAGCCTGGTCAACACAGTGAAACCCCGTCACTACTAAAAATGCAAAAATTAGCTGGGCGTGGTGGCGCACGCCTGTAGTCCCAGCTACTCGGGAGGCTGAGGCAGGAGAGTCGCTTGAACCCGAGAGGCAGAGGTTGCAGTCAGCCGAGATCGCACCACTGCACTCCAGCCTGGGCGACAGAGTGAGACCCTGTCTCAAAAACAAACAAACAACAACAACAACAAAGAAAACAGATAAAGGACTTTGGACCTATACTCTATGCATAAATGTTACTGCACTACGATCATTTATTCTTTGTAACCCCAGCACTTTGTAGAGTGCCTTGCGTATAACAGATACACCACAAATATTTCCTGAGGAAACAAGGCTAAGAAATTAGCTAAGAAGGGAAAACGGTCAGTGCCTTGGAAATGACCATGGCTCCCAACTTGCAGGTCAGGCCTCTAACCCCTGAATGCCACTGCCTTCGTTGACTTTGAAGGCCCTATAAATAGTTGCTGTTGATTGAGGGCAAGAAACATAGCTGCTGTCTTCACTAGGAATAAAAATAGTTCAGTGGTCTTACACTGATGGACCCACATATAATTTTGGCCCAGGAATACAAAGCATAGCAGGCATATTCATACCTCGGACCACATGGGCAGTGTCATAGGATCCCGTGAGTTTGGGAGCCTTTGGGTCTGACCTGCTACATGCAGTGACCTTTCTGGCCTCACAATTTTCTCATCTGTAAAATAGCAACCAAAGTAGCCCCAAAGGGCCTTCCAGGTGGGTCTCTACCAAGGCAGCTCATGGGAGGGACAGTAGCTGTCTCCCCACACTGCAGAGCCCTGTGTAAACTTCAGGAGCTTCTTCACTCCTGTCTACTGTTCTCATTCAGTGTAGTCTGTCCAACCGCCCCACCCCCACCGCCCCCACACACCTATTTTCTCGTCCAAAAAAAGCACAGTCAATGCAAAAACAGGCAGTTTGGACCCCGGGCACGGAGGAGGCTCATTCTCATCCTGAACAATGGCCAAAGAATTCTGTGAAAAGTAGCCGTGGCAACAGTTAGGTCCCCTGAATCTTAAGGAGAACGGCGTGGTAATGGGGTGGTAATCACTGGCTAGCAAGGACTAGATTCAAGTAGCAAACTCTTAATTGCAAGGTCTCAGGTCACAAGAGGGCCAGAGGCCTGGGGAGGAGAATGAGTGACACGAGAGGGCAGTTCCACGCGTTCCCTGTGGGGGCGGTCCCTCCTTACCTGGTAACACAGGATGGTTTGCTGCACCAGCCGCGCGTACCCGTCCAAGCGGACCCCGGAATTGCTCCTGCTCCGCATCTCCCAGACGCTCCCGGGCCGTAGTGCCCGATCTGCCGCGTGGGCGCGGGACGTCGGGGCTAAGGCCTCCAAGCGGGTCTGGTTCCCGGACACTCACAGCCTTAGACAGTTCTCGGGATGGGACCGGGCAGGAGGAGGTCGAGACTTTTCTAAACGCTAGCCCCTAAGTCCGGTCGGAAAGCAAGCCAACCAGAGCTTCGCGCGGTGGGGAGGCGCGGGGGCGGGGACGGGGACTGGAGCGATGAAGGTCCCGCCTCGGCCAGGCCTGCTGGGCTCCCGACGCTCGCGGGAGCAGCGGGAAACCAGGTTCGGGCGTGGGGCGAGGACGCCCCTGCCGAGCCCCTCTTACGTCCCGGCGGTCGCGAGGAGGTCCCTCGGGCGGGAAGAAGACGCCCGCCCACCCCAGCCGCCGGGTAGCCCGCCCAGGCCGCGCTCAGCCCCGCCCCTGGCTCCGCCCCCGCCGCGGAGCGGAACCCTCCAAGTAGTGGCCTGAGGGGGAAGGAAAAGGGGGCGGCCCGGGAGAGCAGCTGCGAAATCAGCAACGGGCGGGAACCAGGTTGCCTCCCTGACTCCCTTCTCTCCCCGGCCGGCTGCCAACCACAGCCTAGGCCAGAGAAACAAGCCCTTCCGTCGCGGCCACCTGGGCGCTTTGAACCCGCCCTCCGGACCCGCCCCCGCCCCCGCGGCAGAGTGGAACCTTTGGAGCCCTGGGGGGCACAGGTAAGGAGGTGGCCCCGCCCCGCGCCCTGGAACGACCCCCACGGCCCCGCCCACACCCCCGGCCCCGCCTCCGCCGCAGAGCGGAACCCTGAGTCGCGGCTTCTTGGGGGGACGAAAAAGGAGGCGGCCCGCAGGAGTCTAGGGGAACCCGGCTCCGGGCGGGGAAGGAGTTGGCTTCCCTGCGTGGTAGTGAGGAGCCCCCCGAGACGGGTGCCAATCCCACCCGAGGCCGGAGAAAGAGGGCCGCCCACCGCGGCCTCCTGGGCACCCCTCTGAGGGTCAAGATTGTAGTCCCGCCCCTGGCCCCGTCTCCGCCGCCTAGCGGAACTGGAGTAGCGAGACCCAGCCCGGAAGAAAAAGGGGGAAGGCCCGGAGAGGTGCCCCAGTGACACCTCTGGCGCCTGTGACCCCGCCCCTAGCCACCTGGGCGCCGCTTTCCCGGGCAGGTTCGCAGTTCATCTCCCACAGGTCTACAGCTTGAAACTTGGCATTCGTTATAATGTTTCGTGGCTGCTGATAACCCACAGTTCACAATCTGCGACCTGGTATTCATTGTCCACCAATATCTGGCCCACATAGGAATTCACTGGACAGCTAGACTAATGTAATCATTGTTTCCGCAAGCTCTTTGCCAGTCTCCATGCGTTTACTCTATGCTTGACCCCTTCGGCTCTTCCTCCTCCTCCTTGACTAACTGAAGCCTATCTTTCCCTTAACGGCCAGCTCAGCTCGTCTGTTAGCCTTCCCCATTTTCTGAATTTCTATAGCCATTTGTTTAGTAAGAGCTTAAGACTTAGAGTCAGTTCAATTTGAGTTCAAATGTCAGTTCTGCCATTTACAAGTGTTATGACCTTTTGCATCCCGTTTTACGTTTGAACTTCAGTGTTCTCATCTGTAAAATGGGGATAATCATAGCACCTACCTCACAGGATGACTTAAGATCAAGAGGATGAATATAAAGCATTTAGCACAAGCCTGGCTAGTAGAAAAATACTTAATAAATCATAACTAATTTCGTTGTCACTTGGCCACAATGTATTGCTTCCTGTTGTTATTTGTGTTTTCACGTGTGGATGAGGCATATTTTCCTAATTGGAATGTACGTTATTCATTGAAACAGTCTTTTGGTATCTCCTACCATGCCTGGTACAGTGTTGAGCGTATAGTTGGAGCTCAATTAATGTTGCTCGCATGAGTAAATGAAATCAGTCCTGCTTAGCTGCATTCCCTTATGTTTGGTCCTTGACCAAGTTTATGTTAGATATTCCAGAACATAAATCTATGGCTTTACTCTGTCACTCAACTAAGGCGCCAAACCCCTCATCAGCTCACATATTACTTCATATAATACTTTGTTTTCTTAATATTGGCTCTTGAATTATGCAGCGATCCATGTGATGTGCCTCCATGAAGAATTTGCTGTGGTCTAGGGGTGAATAAAACTAGACATTGTTATCATCACTAAATGTTTTGGAATCTGAATATGTACTCTTGCTAGAATTTTCATGTATTTATCTGTATCTAAAAGCTGGGATCATTGCTTCTTTTCATTGTGGCTTTTGTTTCCATTGGGTCCTTCTTTAGGAGTTGATTTTGCAGCCATACAGGAAATAACTGATCTTTGCTCCTTATCTGGCATTTCCACCTAGTATAGAAATATTTTCAGTTTCTTGACTTCATTCTTTGCTAATTCTGCTATATACACATGCACCCCTTTTGGTGTATAGGCAGTCTACATGCTTAGGCTTTGGTCTATACGATTGCATAGCAACATCTAAGCTATGTTCTTCAATAAGCTCAAAATTCTGGGATAAAACCAAGAAGGAAGGCTACTCCATTTTAGCTTTTAAATTTCGAAGCAAATTTTAGTGATTCATTTTGGACCAGTAAGCTGTGCTATATAATAAATCAGTCTCATGTTTTAGTATCCTCATATCCCTGAGGTACAAAACCTCCATATCTTGGTCCCCATATCCATGAAGCCATTCTCTGGTTATCACCCAATAGAAATTTGTCTGCAAGTCGTTTCTCAAATATTTGTCAAGAATCAGATATAGTATAATGATAGGGAATGTTATTGTTTCTGAAGCTGATTCGTGATCTCCATGAAGATGAAAACCCAGAACTGGACCCTGGGGTAGCACCATGTATGATTTTTCTGACCCTAACCAGAGGATCTGCCATCATCCTGCCACAGAGGCTTCAGCCCAGGTAGTTTCTAGAGAGCCCCGTGTTAACATCCAAGGTGGAAACCAATAAATATTTCTCTTGTAGGGTTCAGGTCTTTGGCTCTAAAGAAAATCACTCCATCTTTGACCCAAAGGGTCAAATCTGAATGAGTTTGTTGAAAATGACCAATTCACCAAATTTAGTTATTTATATGATAATTTAGTTGACTGGAAATCATTTTTTCATTACATTTTAAAGAATGTGGAATTTGTCTCTGCTCCAGCTTCCTGTAGCTTGTTTGAGACTGAGAGATAAAGAGAGGAAACACCAGGGAACATAAGATTTCTTTACAGTGAGGAATATATTTAAAAGAATATATTCTAAAAGAACATATATTCCATTTTTGCCTGCTCTGACTTCTTGATGCTGTACCTGGAGATTAACATGAAAAGAAAAAAGTATATACTGTCCAGGCGCGGAGGCTCACACCTGTAATCCCAGCACTTTTGGAGGCTGAGGCTGGTGGATCACTTGAGGCCAGGAGTTCAAGACCAGCCTGGCCAATATGGTGAAACCCTATCTCTACAAAAAATACAAAAATTAGCCGGGCATGGTGGCAGGCGCCTGTAATTCCAGCCACTCGAGAGGCTGAGGCAGGAGAATCGCTTGAACCCAGGAAGTGGAGGGTGCAGTGAGCCAAGATTGTACCATTGCACTCCAGCCTGGGTGACAAAGCAAGACTCTGTCTCAAAAAAAAAAAAAAAAAAAAAAGTATATACTGATAAGAATTCTTCAAATTGAAGATTATGTTCTTCTTATGCCTACCCAGTCTTAACTTTTTCCTGTCCTTTGGACTCCAACTAGAACAGCAAGGAGCAGAGACAAAGAAAAACTAAAGTCCTTAAAATGCTCTTATGGAGACAAAATGACACCAAACAAGTCCACTCTGTGAATTGGTTATGCAGTAAATTAGATCTTCGTCTAAATGGCCTTCAACAAACTGACTGACTCCTAGCTGACCTCGTTAGACACACCCAGTATCCCAAGTTAAGCTGTTTCACCGTTTTTTGTTTGTTTGTTTTAAAGACACGAGGTCTTTCTATGTTGTCCAGGATGGACTCAAACTCCCTGGCTCAAGCGATCCTCCTGCCTCGGCCTCCCAAGTAGCTGGGACTACAGGTGCTTGCCTGACTTGCTTCACCATTTTCTGTAAGAACGATCATGATGCTGCTCACTGAAGTCAGCAGACTTCCTTTGTGGGGTTAATGGCTGCAGTGTGTTTTGAGGAAAACAAACAAACAAACAAACCAAAACTACTCCAATATTTTGAGGAAATACTTCTTTAAATACTGGCTTCTGCCCTGACACTCCTTGCCTCCTAATATTGGCACCACCTCTGTTTCCTTACAATAGCATCTCAGATCGTGGGATCAATCTTAAACCCAAAGGAGGATGCTTCTCAGAAATACTCTCTGTCCTGCCGTATGTCTGTGTAAAGTAAGAAAAATAGATGAGAGAATTCAGCTTAAGGACCACAGCAGAGACACAATAGGAAAAATAAGGGGGTGGGACCTAAAGGATACTGGACATTGTGCATCCTTTTATGTATATTTTGATTATATAATCTGTTTTGGGGGATTGATTTCTGAGGTCTCACCCCTCCCTCAATCTAGAAGATCTCACATCTTCCTTATGAATTTAGTACTCGGCATCTTTGTGGGAGCTGAGGACCTTGGAAGAAGAGATTGCTCAGAGACCCTGGCAAGGGTGAGGTCAGCTTCCCGTATTTGGGGATCCCACATGCTAACCAGCAATGCAGAAATCCCAAATCCTGTTCTCACTTTTCAGTAGTCCTGTTTGACATTGAAGAAGCAGATACTTGGATGAGATCTGAATTGGGTCTTGTACATTGCCTACAGGCCAAAGTCAATGTGTTGAAGAGATAATCTTGAAAGGGTAATGGGAAAATGGAAAGGAGACCTCAGAAACTGATCTCCTGAGACAGAACAACCCTTGCTCTAATTTAACAGTCACAGGGTACCTGCTGTTTTCCAAAAGATGTTACTGTTATGTTTGTTTTCTTAAGAGATGGTGTCTCGCTCTGCCGCCTAAGCTGGAGTGCAATGGCACAATCGTGGTTCACTGCAGCCCCAAACTTCCAGGCTCAGGCAATCCTCCATCCTCAGTCTCCTGAGTAGCTAGGAGTACAGGCACACAACACTGTGCCTAACTAATTTTTAATTTTTCGTAGAGACAGGGGTCTCCCTGTGCTGCCCAGGCTGGTCTCAAACTCCTGTGCTCAAGCAATCCACCTGCCTCAGCCTCCCAAAGTGCTGGGATTACAGGCGTGAGCCACCATGCCCAGCCAATTGTGTTTGTCTTAATCAGCATGTCCTACCACTTCCGTGCCAGGCCGCCAGGGAAAGAGACTGCAGATGTTTTTTCTTTGTGAAAATTACCAAACTTAAAGATCTTAACTGCAAATTTATTTCATTGATTTTGACATTTTTGATTTTAACATATAAATACAAGACAATTAAATAAATCAGAGAAGAAATATTGCAAAGATAAGTCAGCACTCACAGAAATGTGTATTATTACTATGGTTAGTCTGAGATCCAACATTCACTTGAAATATATGCAAAAGAACCTTAGTGAAAGACTTAACTAAAAGGGTTTTGAAATGTTCCTAATAAGGACGTACTTGAGGCATTGCTCAAGCAGATGTAGGTGGGAAGCAAGACAGATCCTGTATATAACTAGGAGCAATCAAGGCTCGATACATGTAGCAACAATAGCAGTGCAGGACAGTTCCCTGTTCCCAACAGCTGCTCCCCTTGTCACTGTGCATTCTTCAAGACACATTTAAAAAACAATTACAGCTCTGGGTAGGTCAGAGTGTACCAGTCATAACAATCAACAATGTACCATGCAGTTGCCTTTTAAAGAACAGCAATATGATTTTGTTTTCCATATATATATATGTACCTTTTTAAGAGAAGGAATCCTAGTCTACTCTCCTGTTCTGAAAGGCTCTGGGGATTTGAGAAGCAGCAGTGTATGTACCTCATCTATGTTCACAATTTTCCTGACACATGGTCTGGATGACAGTTCATCCCTCTCTGTGGCCAAGGTATAAAGCTAAATATCTTGGTGCAGATTCTATAATCCGACTACTGGGGATGCGGTCAGGGGATGGGTATTCATATTGGATGCTGTGTTTGGCTGTACAGGTCGTACACCCAAGAGGGTGAGTGGGGCTAAAACATGGTCTCCACTCTGTTTGCCAAACCATGAGCCCATAGGGCTGTGTCTGCCCAGTGGGGGCATCTTTTTCTAACTTGCTCAAAGGCACTGTATGAGCTAACTGTGGCACTGTCTGCTTACATTTTCCCAGTCTGGCTGGGATCATTATTTCTTGATTTCACTGAGGTTTCTGTATTTCACATCCCATACCATCTCCAAGGATTTTCTGAACTATCACATGAGACAAAACAACCATGATTCTACAAAGGAATACATTTACACAGTGGAAAATAAATAGCAAAAAAATGTAGAAGTAAGATTTTTGACACATGGGTCACTAGAATTTAGCTTATATACAACAAAGGCAGGCACAACTAAACTCACCAACAGGCTGCAGTCAACAGTTGCTTTGTATGATGTTATCAGAGATAATTTAGCTTCTTTAAAAGGTGGCTGAAAGTTCACTACCTTTTTTTGTTTTCTTTATAGGAGTCATTCTTAACGTATTGTTTAAAACCAGCCTTCTTATAAAATGAAAGATAAGAAACCAAATCAGAAATGTCTAAAAACCATGGTGTAATGTCTTGGTTTCTTCTTGTAATAATAATCATTGCCCTTAATTAGCTTATGCTTCTCCAGATGTTGCCAAGAATAAAATGAGTTGATTTTCATACATCTCACATTGTGTAAAAGGTAAAATTGGACATTTCACACTGTCAAGCATCATGCTTTGATTTTACAAGAAATCACATTTGTTCAATAAAGTGTAAGCTTCCCCGCTTTGAAGTCCTTCTGAGAGCCATACGACCTTTCCCATTGCAGGAATCTTCCTTCTCATTAAACATGTGCTGTTTTCCAGTGAAATCGTGAAGGCACACATCTCCATTCTGAACACTAAAAGAAACCCCATTCCTCTCTGTAGAAGCATTTCCTGTATAAGGAAACACAAAGCAGGTGGCATGAAGTATCCACAGAAAACATTAAAAAGCAAACAAACTTAGGCATCTCTTTATTCTTAAAGCTGTATTTGTAAAATATGTTTTTAAAAACATTTGTTATATATGTTCATATTTTATTTATTTTTCATTCCTTCCCTAAGGCCACTCAAAGTAAGCATACCAAATTGGAGATTGCTTCAGAAACCAGTTGTCTATGGCAGGTTTTTTTTTTGTTTGGTTTTTAATGAAACAGTCAAAATCTGAAGCAAGGTAATATATTAATAAAAGGCCCACTTCCTAACTCTGGTTGGATATATTTTGACTTCAAGTAGCAGCATATGTATAATATAAGCTAAGGTAATACTTTGGTCTCCCAAAAGGTTAATGTTAACAGAGATCCCCATATGTACCCTTAGGAAGTTCTTGGTTCCCTAGGTTCCTATAAAATGAAACTGTACCAGAGAAACCAGAGCAACCAGCTACAACAGTCATGGCGAGAAGAAATCATCTCTCTTGTAGACTAAACCAGCTCCTCTGACTAAATCAGGATAGGACCAATTCCCAAGAGGAAACTACCAATTCCAACTTCAGAGTCCAGGCCAGGGAGCAGCCGGGCACTCAACGGTAACTTGGTTTGGATGTGGGCCTTCCCCACCCCAAGCAGGCCCTCAGTTGTAGGGGAGCCCAGGTGCTGGCCTCCTCTAGTTACTTGGCACCATCCTTCTGATCATTAGACCATTGGGAGACTATTTAGAAAGCTGAATAATAAGCCCATTTGTTAGTTCATGACATGATTATGATAACAATGATCATAACAGTACTGGACACTTTATTATTTCATTTAGAGCCCTGCAGGGTGGGTACTACTATTATCCCCATTTTGCAGATGAGGAATGAAGGTTTCAGAAATTAAGTGCTCTCCCCAAGGTTACACAGCTCAGAAGTAATGGAGCTGACGTGTGATGTTGATTCCAAACTGTGATCCTTGTGGTCCTGGGTACCAAATGAGATGGCTGCTGGTACCCCACCCTCTAAGGCAGCTCAGAACTGAACTATGTAATATTCATGCAAACTAGGTGATGAATATGGTTAACACAGCTCCATCTGTGACACAGATCAAATAGGGCATGTGACTGTCTGAGGCAGCTGTTTGGATTTAGGCATTTCAGCTTGAGGACATTTTGGTGCAAGAAAAATTTGGCCTGGCATAATAAACAAACCATTACACTTCTAGCTTTCTTTTTTTTTTTTTTTTTTTGAGACGGAGTCTCGTTTGGTGGCCCATGCTGGAGTGCAGTGGTGTGATCTTGGCTCATTGCAACCTCTGCCTCCTGGGTTCAAACAATTCTCCTGCCTCAGCCTCCTGAGTAGCTGGGACTACTCAGGACTACCCACGTCTGGTTGCTTTTCATATTTTTTATTAGAGACGGAGTTTTTCCATGTTGGCCAGGCTGGTCTTGAACTCCTGACCTCAGGTAATCCTCCTACCTAGGCCTCCCAAAGTGCTGGGATTACAGGCGTGAGCCACTGTGCCCAGCCCTAGCTTTCTTTTTTGAAATTGCCAATTCCATTCCTCATCTATCCCAGATGCTGGGGCGAGGACTGAGGAGTCAGGGATGTTTATCTGACATGCACATTATGTGATATTAAACACTGAGTCATTTTGGCAGCCTTAAAAAGTACCCCCACCCTCACCGTCAAGCATCGAAAGTAGCTGTGTCAAATCAGCTGTGTTAAACAACTGTGGTAAAATGTGCTGTTTCCATCAAATCAGATTTCCCAAAGGATGGCAATATATTGATAGAGCTAGGCAGGTGAGGCTTCATCCCGGAGCTCTTTCGAGAGTATGGAAAAATCTGGTTTATGGATTCAGAGCCCCAAACACAGTTGTGATTCTAAGGGTTCTTGATGACCCAGCTCGCTCCTTTGATGTCTCTCCTTTCAATTTGCTTTCTCACACTAACGTACTAACCAGCTGTGCTCCCCACTGCCTCGCCTCTGTTTACCTACATTGAATCATTCCTGATAGAGCTATTTGGTGTAGAGCCCAGAGCTTGCTTTCTGGTATCAACGGTAAAGAGCTAAGGCTATACAGCAGTTATTTCTCATCTTTTACAACAGTGATTCTCAACTGGGGGCAATCTTGCTCCCTTTTCCCCCCGCTCCCCTGGGACAGTTGGCAGTGTCTGGGGACATTTTGGGTTGTCATAACTGAGGGCAGGGTGCTACTGGCTCTAGTTGATAGAGTCCAGGGATCCTGCTAAATGTCCTGCAATTCCACAAAAAAGAATTATCCAGCCCCCAAATGTCAGTTGTGCTTGAAGTTGAGAAACCTTGATTTTGAGGCATCCTATGGTATTTTAAAAGCCTAGACAGGCCAGGCATAGTGACTCCCATCTATAATTCCAGCACTTTGGGAGGCTGAGGTGGGAGGATCACTTGAGCCCAGGAGTTTGATACCAACCTGGACAACACAGCAAGACGGCATCTTAAAAAAAAAAAAAAATTAGCCAGGCATGGTGGCATGCTCCTATAGTCCCAGCTACTCCAGTGGCTGAGATGGGAGGATCACTTGAGCCTGGGAGGTCGAGGCTGCAGTGAGCTGTGATCGCACCACTGCACTCCAGCCGGGGCAATAGGAGACCTTGTCTTAAAAAAAAAGAAAAAGAAAGAAAAAAAAGTCTAGACAAACCAGCAGGACCACCCATCTTCAGGAAATTGGAAAACTGTTTGGTAGATGTATGAACCTTCTCACAAATTTATTTGAATTAGTCATGAAAAGAACTAACATCCTAAAACAATGAATACAGGCAAATTCTCCATGGAAGGAGAAACTATACCAGCAGAGCTTATGTTTTTATAAGAATGCAAAAGATATATTAAGAAGCAAGAGAAGGTAAAAATAGATAAGGTAAGCTTTTATGAGTAATGAACAGCCTGGTCTTATGAAAGAAAGAAAATGTAACAGAAGTTTTAGCTAGAAATGTCAGAATTAATGAGTAAAGGAGGCATGGCAGCAGTAATCTCTTCAGATATTGGTCACATATATGGTCACCAATACTGGTCACAAGTCATCTTCCAGTATTTGACATATTCATGGGGATTTGGGTGCTGTCACAAGACAGCCACATTGTGGGAAAGAATTAACAAACATGAAAAGCAAACAATAGGAAGGTGTAAAAGTGTCGGCTGGGCGCGGTAGCTCACGCCTGTAATCCCAGCACTTTGGGAGGCCGAGGTGGGCAAATCACTTGAGGTCAGGAGTTCGAGACTAGCCTGGCCAACATGGTGAAACCCTGTCTCTACTAAAAATACAAAAATGAGCTGGGCATGGTGGCGGTTGCCTGTAGGTCACCTGTAATTCCAGCTACTTGGGAGGCTGAGGCAGAATTGCTGGAACCCAGGAGATGGAGGTTGCAGTGAGCTGAGATTGCACCATTGCACTCCAGCCTGGGCGACAAGAGTGAGACTGCATCTCAAAAAAAAAAAATGTATATTATGATAGATGTAATAAAAATTGTTATCGTCTTATCAGCTATTTTAGGTGCTGCTCTCACAGAAATAGCACAATACTGAAGTCTTTGGACAACAGTTAAATGAGGATTTAAAATGTTAAAATTTTTAGGTAATCATCAATTCCCACTATGAAAAACCAAATCTTAAAAAAAGATCGTTGTTCCAATATTTGCTCTATAATAAATCAATTTGGATTAATTTTCTCTTCTGTAAGGGAACCACATTTTGATCCACCAGTCATATATGTATTAATAGTTACTCGCTTTGCTTAGCCAAAATGCCAATAAAGGATAAAACTACTTTAAAAAATAAACACTAGCTTGAGAAATACTATATTGAGACATACATACCATTCCTGCTTGCGTGTACTGAGCAATCATTATTCACTAGCAGTGTGGTGGAATTAGTGGAGTTACTGTTTGACTGTAAGGAATTTGAAGAGCTGGACACTCCTTGGTTTACAGTCTGCTTCTTTAAACCATTAGTAGCAGTTTTACTCCAGTCTACAGCAGAATAAGCATTACAGAAAAACAGGGCAGTATGTTGAAGCTCAAACGCCAGAGACAGATCACAGTGTAACAAGTCCTAAGCAACTGATTCCTCACTTCAGGATCTTATGGAGAAGTCACCTTCCACCAGTTGGTGTGATAACATGTATTTTCATTTGGATTATTTACCTTTGTCCTTCAAATGACTGTGTGGTTAAAAGTAACCTATATTCTCCTAGAACTAAAGGCCAAGCTAATTTGATTATGTCTATAAATATCCACAGAATTAGGTAGTGATTCAGAGCTTCACACTGTCTTAACAAGAACACAAATAGTCTGTGTTGTAATGACTAATTGTTCTTCAATCCATGAAAATGACTGAACTATATGTACTGCCATTTTCTGAATAGACTCCCGTGTCCCCCAGATACTGCAAAGGTGGTATTCATGCAAAAGGAATGTAACTTTTCAAACAGTACTTCATTTTTCTCATTTTCTTAAAAAAAAAAAACAAAAACAAATGAGCTATTTGCTCTACTACCCAACTGGGTATGTGTGAAAATCACTTCAAAATAAACAAATGTATGTTACAACCAAATGTATGCTAAAGCTTATACACAAAGTCTGGCTTACTAACAAATAAAGCAACTGATAACCAGGACCTGTGGAGAAAGGATTGAGTTGAGATTTTAAAAATTTCCAAGGTAAATATTAAAAATTACTTTGGGAAATGAAAAGCGTGATCTCAAAAGAAAATCAAATCTAAAAATTATACTGTTGCTTCATTGAAGAGGCAGCCAGGCCATTAATTTTATTGCTCAAAAAATTCCCAGATATGAGTAATTATTTTTTAATTCACTAGATTTTTTTTTCTCCCTAATGTTCACAATCAATATTTTCTGTTGAGCAGATTCCAGATTTGCTGGAATTCACTGATTTCTAGATTGGATTTGCTTTGGATCTTAATTTATACAATCTTTTCCTTGAGATTTAAGAGGAAGAGAAAAAGTGAGGTAAATCTTTACCAGAATTTTCAGCCAGCCGTAACTTTCCACAACAAAGATACCGCCTCCATTGCTTCCTGACATTTTCTTTGGCCACACAGTAAAAGATGAATATGAAAAATCCTAAGGAGGGGGGAAAAAAAAAACCTACAATTAATTCCAAGCTAATAGCTGAATGTCATAAGCTCACTTTGCACAAAATATATTAATAATTATTTTGGCAGCTGTGGGCAACATGAAATTGTGCAAATTGAATAAAAAGTCCGGAGTCCTAGGAAAGCTTGCTGTCAAAAGACATCAGGGAATGCCTCTAGAAAATCTTTGTAAGATTAAGATTATTTATATGATAAAAGGAATCATAACTTTGCATTTCCACAATTAAATTCACTGTCTCCTCCCACATCCTGTCCTTGGCCTTCTGTATCTTGGAATGACAAGCCATCCACCCAGGATCCCAGCTTGGACCTAGGCTCCTGCCTCTCCCTCCCTCCCTATTTAGAATCTGTTTTGAAGCTCTGTCAAATGCCATCTTCTCCATACATCTTTCCCTTCCCGCTCTCCTCCTCTCCAGCCCACTGCCATGTCCTTTGCTCGAATCTCTCTCTCCCCCTCAAACCCAGGCAGTTCAGCGATGTACTCACCTTCCTGCCTGCCTCCTCCTGACCTGCTCCAGGTGCTGGCATGGAGAACAAGCTGAAGACCTGAAGGGGCCCTGGGTCTCCACCTGTCACCCACTCGGGTGCCCAGTCAAGGCAGGCCAGGGCTCCCCAGCCAGTCACATCGCTGCCACTCCCCAAGGCTTTTGTCAATAAATATTTGCTGAATGAATGGATGAATTATGGGTTCTCTGCCTTCTACTTAAAAACCCCTAATCTATTCACTTTAAAACCTTCATTTTAAAATACCAGGGGCCAGGTGTGGTAGCTCACGCCTGTAATCTCAGCACTTTGGGAGGCTGAGGTGGGAGGATCACTTGAACCCAGGAGGCGGAGGTTGCAGTGAGCCAAGATCGCACCACTGCACTCCAGCCTGGGTGACAGAGCAAGACTCCATCTCAAAAAACAAACAAAACAGTTTTGCTTCTAGTAGGGTATATGTGCCCACCATCAAGACCATGTCTGAATATTACACGGCTTCATTCATTTGCCACCCTGGGAGTCGACCATTGGTTGCATTAGGAGAGAAACAGCATGTATGAGAGACCAAAATCAGAACCTATATATATATTCAACCACCCCAAAAGCCCTGTGCATTATGGTTAGTTTCCATGTATAGATGAAGCAATACATTCATTCCTTTTATCCATTCATATTCTAATGAGAAGATAATCTGGGGAAATGAAGAAAAAGGTAGATTCAATTTCCACATTAAACATGTGAGGGTGGGTACCTTGCTTTCATGTCAATGATTAGTGTGATGTGGGCATATATATATACATATATATATATATATATTTTTTTTTTTTTTTGGAAGAAGTCTTGCTCTTGTCCCCCAGGTTTGAGTGCAATGGCTTTATCTCAGCTCACTGTAACCTCAGCCTCCCGGGTTCAAAGGATTCTCCTGCCTCTGCCTCCCAAGTAGCTGGGATTAAGGCACCTGCCACTACCCCCGGCTAATTTTTGTATTTTTTAGTAGAGACGGGGTTTCACCATGTTTGCCAGGCTGGTCTCGAACTCCTGACCTCAGATGATCTGCCTGCCTCGGCCTCCCAAAGTGCTGGGATTACAGGCGTAAGCCACCGCGCCCGGTCTATATTTTTTTCTTTTAAAGTATCTATTACTTTTAGTATGCCATGGTTGGCAAATAAAACTTTTCTTAAGACCCTTAAAAGAATTTGCTCATGTTTTTGGTTTTGTATGCAATACCATGTGGTATAACACCTGGATATACCAGTTGAGGAATTGCTATATTATAAGTAAAAATTAATAACCATATATAACCAAACAATCACCTCTGCTGGCTTCCTCCAAATTTAAATAAGAACCAACAACCAAATTTGGCATTTGAATTTAACCTCAGGTTGGGATTTCTCTGAAAACCAACAAGATGATCTATTGCCTGACAGAACTAGAGAAGCAAAACCAACAGGGAAGATGAACAAAAGCCAATGAGAAGGCAATTAAAAGGCATCCACCAAAGAGGATTCAGAATAAAAGGAAACTAAGGGCCAGTGAATTACTGTTATTGTAATGTAAACCTAATAGCCTGCTAGGCTTTTAATGTCAAAGCACTTCCATTAAAAATTAACAGCGGACACGTCTTTCATAATACTGCTCTAAAAGAATCAGTCATTTTCTTTTATAAAGAGTACAAGTATCAGGGTTCCAAGATGAATTGGCTTCATTAACCAATGGGAAACCTGAAGCAGATGGCAACACACAGAGCCTGCTCTCTTTCCCGCTGAGCGTCCCAGGGCAGCAACTTCTTAGGATTAGCCTTCAAGTAAGACTGCTACCGCTTGGGTCTGTCTGTTGCCTTCCCATTTCTCATTGTCTCCAAATCGCTGACTTAGGAGGTAAGAGCAGTGGGCTCCCTGTACAGGCACAGTCATGGTATGTGTGCTTACTGTCTGCATGTTCTACTTGAATACAACAGTTTTTTAAAAAAAGAAACCTAGTGAAGGAAGAATAATTGACTTTTTCAAAAAGAGTTCCTGACAGGTTCCCCTCAATGTGGTCTCTCCAAGGAGATAACGATGAATAAGGAGAAAAAAACACCATTTCTTGAATTTAGTAAGCACCTTTCCTCCAAGGATCTCAAAGCACTCCCTCTCAATGATAAATATGTTTTTCAATGAAAATATCTTAAGCCACTAAATGAGCTACTTTGCATACATAGGCATACCTCTTGGGGTTTCACAGATAGTGCATTTTTTTTTTTACAAATTGAAGGTTGTGGCAGCCCTGCATCCAGCAAGTCTCTCAAGGCCATTTTTCCAACAGCATGTACTCACCTTGTGTCTCTGTATCAGCAGTTTTCAGCAATAAAATGTTTTTAAGTTAAAGGTATGTACATTTGTTTAGACATCATGCAATTGCACACTTAATAGACTACAGTCTAGTGTAAACATAACTTTTATATGCACTGGGAAACCAAACAATTTGTGTGACTCACTTTATTGCAATATTTGCTTTATTGTAGTGGTCTAGAACCAAACCCCCAGCATCTCGGAGGCATGCCTGTACTCTTTTAGTAGCTACATTTTTGTATTCAACTGGGATCATTCAGTTTGTATTTGATGCTGTAAAGCTTACCTTGTAAAGTATTAAAGATGGCAAACAGATACATGAAGGTCACGTTAACTGGTCCCCAGGCAAAGAAGGCAAAGCCCCAAGTTATTCCCAGTAAAAATGTAAGGCCAGCGATACTCCTGAGGTCTTGAATACTGGTTTTTCGCTGGGCTCCCAGTTGCTTCTTCTTTTTAATTCGACAGAGCTGAACCAGGACCACAATGAACATGCTGATGTTCAGCAAAAATATCACACAGAAATATCCCACCACCGTAATGTAGAATACTGCATTGTTGTTGATCCAGCAGCTGGAGTTGGTTGGGGGGAAAACAGGGGAAAACATATTACAGTGATGAACTAGAGTTCAAAATGATACAATGAATCTCTAACATTTTACTGAAACATTTTCTACCAGTACAAGAGAAAAAAATGATAAAACTGCTATTCTCTACAATCATTTATAGCTCTAGGGAAAAGAATCTAAGAGTTTATTTGAGGACACTTGGTGATTTAAAGTATTTTAAAAATAGACCTTTTTTTAAACATTCAGGATTTTGCCCCTGTAAATCCTAGCAACTCTGTTGCATGAGTCTTTATTAATATAACTGGAATGTCATTTTATCAGAGGCTAATGAAAATATTTTCAAAATAGTTCCTCCTAATTCATTTTTCTTTTCAGAATATCTCCTCCTAATTCATCACTTGAAGAGTAGCATGGCATTTCCAGCTAGCTTCTCTCATTACATAAGACTGTGAAGGCTGCTGTGAAATATTGCTGGGTTTTATTAGGATGACAGCAGGAGTCAATATGCTGATTAGATCCTCGTTTTCTAGGAGCATTCCGTTTTCCAGTTCACTTAGCATTCCCTTAGGGGGCTTTGTACTCACAAGTCATCCGGTGAACCATTGGGGAATTTCCCATAGGATCCAAGCCCATAGTTATCTGGGGATATAGTCAGGATGATGGTCACAACCACAGCGGGGGCCCCTGGAAGACGGGAAACATTTGTCACACCTTTTTTTTTTTTTTTTTTTTTTTTTTGAGACAGAGTCTCACTCTGTCACCCAGGCTGGAGTGCAGTGGCGCGATCTCAGCTCACTGTAACCTCCGCCTCCCGGGTTCAAGCCATTCTCCTGCCTCAGCCTCCCTAGTAGCTGGGATTACAGGCGCGTGCCACCACGCCCGGCTAATTTTTCTTTTTTTGTATTTTTAGTAGAGACGGGGTTTCACCATGTTAGCCAGGATGGTCTCGAACTCCTGACCTCGTAATCTGCCGGCCTCAGCCTCCCAAAGTGCTGGGATTACAGGCGTGAGCCACCGGGCCCAGCCGGTCACACCTAGTTCTAATAACGAAAGTGGGTGACAAGACTAGAGATCACATCCTATTTACATCTTGTAGCAGAGACTGGCTAGCCGTTCACCAGGCTGGTTTCTTTTCCTCTTTGGCACATGACTGGATGCTCCCAGCCTCCCAGGCAGCTGGGTGTGTGTGGCCACATGGCTCACTTTGGGCCCATGGGATACGGGCACAAATGATTTGCTCCACTTCCAGGCCTGTCCCATAGAAACCTCCTGTGAGATCCTCTACTTTCTTTTTGCCTGCAAACTTGGGTCAACCTTGAGCAGAGTCTTCATTAGCTTGGATCTCTGAATAACTGCAAGACCAGGGACTCCTCTGCCCCTGCTAACTAGACTGTAGGTGAGTGAGAAATGATCTTCTACTGAGATTTCAAGATTAATCTGTTACAGCTGCCAGTGTTGCCTTCAACTTTTTTTTTTTTTTTTCTCTGCTCTGTCACCCAGGCTAGAGTGCAGTGGCACAATCTCAGCTCACTGCAACCTCTGCCTCCCGGGTTCAAGTGATTCTTGTGCCTCAGTCTCTCAAGTAGCTGGGATTATAGGCGTGCGCCACCACACCTGGCTAATTTTTGTATTTTTAGTAGAGACGGGGTTTCGCTATGTTGGCCAGGCTGGTCTCAAACTCCTGACCTCAGGTGATCGGCCCACCTTGGCCTCCCAAAGTGCTGGGATTACAGGCATGAGCCACTGCACCCAGTGTTGTGCCTTTAACTTATACATGTCTGGAATGTACATTTAAGAGTCAGCAACTCCTGGCAAATCTTTCATTATGAAACTAAAAGTCCTCAATTTGAGGACTTTGAGACCCAGTGAAGGATGGAGGGTTCTGTCCTGGCTGATCCAGGGGGTGGTGACTGCTACTATGCTGGCTCTCTCGAAAGCCCACAGACACTTCCCTTCAGAGAAGGTACCATGAGAAGGGTCCCCCAAGTTTAAAATGACTTTTGGTGGGGAAAGAATCCTATTCACCACTGCACACCATCACCCGCCAGCCAACCAGCAGACGTCCCATCTCAAGACTCTGGTAAAGAACAAACAATTCCTTGTCACAGACCAGTTGCAGTGCCTGGTAATATCAAATCTAATAGTTCATTTAATGCCTTTGCGCTTGAACCTTCTGGTGACCCTGACATATGATAATTTTCTAAGTGAGACACTTTGTTAAAAATAAAATATTGGGGGTGGAGGACCTTGTACTTAACAAAGGAATCTGACTTTCAGCCTTCTCTAAAGAAGACAGAATCCGTGCCCAGTATCTGGAGCGGTGACTTATGTTTCTGGGACAAGCAGGGAAAGGGTGTTGTTCTGTTGTTCTTCACAAAGACATAATGACATAAGATGCAAGGGTGGTGGCGTGCTTGCAATCTTGATGTGTAGGAATATTTAGCCTGAAAACAGAGGGAGTCTGGTAGGGGGTGATGGCAGAAGGCCACATATAAGGAGACAGAGAGCCAGGCTTGCTGTTTTCTAGCTTTGTGAACTGGGGGGAAATCACATCATCACTTGGAGCCAGTTTCTTCACCTACGTTTGGAATGACCATGTGGCTCACCTCACTGGCTTATTTTGCATGGGGTCACTTGTGTGCAAATACGTTGAAAAATAGGGGATTATAATACTGTTATATATTACTTATAGATTATCTAAAGGACTTTCTGGCAGAGGAGGTATCAACTTACTGTTTTCTGCCTGAGAGAGCAAAATCCAGACCACTGGTAAGTGCCACCAGGGAGCTGAATGAACTTAATGGAAAATCAGAACTGTAGAGCTTTATGAAATAGTTATTGACTGCCTTGTAAGGTAATGAGATCCCCAGTAATAGAAGTATCCAAGCAGAAGTTAGATTATCTTTAGTTAAGGATAAGTCAGGTGGAGTTGAGGGTTGAAGAGGCTCCTACATTGGATGGGAAATTGAATGAAGAGATCTTCAAGATCTTTGGGGAGTCTAAGGCCTTGTGACCTACCACCAATAGGCTGCACAATCAGAAATGTCATGCCCACGTGGCAGTGAAGTTACAATGGGTTTTTTTTTTTGAGACGGAGTCTCGCTCTGTCGCCCAGGCTGGAGTGCAGTGGCCGGATCTCAGCTCACTGCAAGCTCCGCCTTTCGGGTTCACGCCATTCTCCTGCCTCAGCCTCCCGAGTAGCTGGGACTACAGGCGCCCGCCACCTCGCCTGGCTAGTTTTTTGTATTTTTTAGTAGAGACGGGGTTTCACCGAGTTAGCCAGGATGGTCTCGGATCTCCTGACCTCGTGATCCACCCGTCTCGGCCTCCCAAAGTGCTGGGGTTACAGGCGTGAGCCACCGCGCCCGGCCACAATGGGTTTTATATGTACGTTATCTCACTCTGCCCTTCTGAGCATACTGTCACACATGTCTGATATCTGGGAGGTACAAAGTAGAATGAGGCTGGCTGGCAGCTCAGGGACTGAGTTTGGGCTCTTTACCACCAAGCTAATGTTTTCAATATATTGAGCACTTTCTGGCACCTTCTGTGCCAGCCCCAAATTCTAGTTCCTGGAGATACAAAGAGGATTCATGGTTCAGCCTTGAGGAATTTCCTATTCATAACAAATCCAGAGGAAATATACAGGTGTCCTAGAAGGAGACTTGACAAAGTTGCTCTTCAGGCAGTGCACATGTAAGAGTATAAAGCTGTTTTAGAAACTTGCTGAATGTGATCTGCTTCATCATTTCCTCCTGCTCAAAAATCAAAACACTGGAGAAAAAGCAGAGGAAGTCCAGGCAACATACAGGCAAGCTTATACATACCCCAACCGACAATGCAGAATTTAAGGATGTATTTTCGGATGTAAGTATTAAATACTTTGACAAGGGCCAGGTACATATGGAATGCTTCTAGGCCCATCCATGTGAATGAGACCAAGAGAAAATAATGAAGAAATACAGCCACTGAAATGCAGACGCCTTGCATCTTATACAGAGCAATCCACGAATCCAGGAGGAAGACCAGGTTCAGCAGAAGCAGAGCAGCACACAGCTGGATGAGGATTTTGGAAGGATAATCCCTCCGGATCTTTCTAAAAGGAAAGGATGAGAACCAGAATTAGCCTTCTACTCTGCCAACCCCCCATCTTTTTTTTTGGTCTAAGATAAGGTCTGGCTCTGTCACCCAGGCTGGAGTGCAGTAGCGTGATCTCAGGTCACTGCAACCTCCGCCTCCCGGGCTCAAGCGATCTTGCCACCTCAGCCTCCTGAGTGGCTGGTACTACTGGTACTCATTACCACACCCTGCTAATTTTTTGTATTGTATTTTGTAGAGACAGGGTTTCGCCATGTTGCCCAGGCTGGTCTCAGACTCCTGGGCTCAAGCAGTCTTGCTGCCTTGGCCTCCCAAAGTGTTGGAATTACAGAGGCATGAGTTACCACGCCTAGCAATAACCCTTATGTAAGCATATCTGTCAGGCTCTTTGAGTTTTAAGCAATTTATTTTTATTCTTTGGTAAATGTCTATATACATAAATTTCCTCTCTTTGAGTGTGTGTTTGTATGGGAGGGCAGGGCTTAAAACCAACAACAACAAAGGAAAAATCTAAACAGAATCGTCTGTGATAACCATGGGGAGAATTTGTGTCTGTATTTCTGTGGGATCTTTTACATGCTGACTGTTGGCCCAGACTTTTAAATAGTTTAGAGTAGACTCTACTGAGCACTTGCCCTGTTTCTCCCAAACTACTTTCAGAAGCATTGGTGCTGCTTCTCATAGAGTCTGCTATATTCAGATCTTCAAAATTTAACCAAGATTCCCATATTATTGTATGTTATTAGGTAAAATGAGATCATGGAAAGAAGAGTTTATAGCTAAATGTAATAGCATAGGAGAAGCCAGCTAATTGATGACATGTTCATGTTTATGCATGCAAAATTAGATCCGGTGAAATCATTCTGAGTAATGGCTGGCCTTATGGTTATTTAGTCTCACCAATAATATTTCCAAAGGCTCATTAGATCTGTAGTCACAGCTAGACCCTAACTTTGGCACTGAAAATAAATTTTTTACATTTTCTGATCAGTATCCAAAATCTAAATCCAAGAACCTACATATTGTTTCATTTTGTTGATGCAATAAAAATGCCTATGTCCTTCTTTTCCATTAGAATTTGTTGAAATTACCCCCAAAAAGCAACCAAAGGGACCTGTCGGGTAAGTCAAAAAGGAAAGGCTGTTTTTTAGAATGGCATTCTTGCTGCAGAGCTACACTCACTGAGTGTCTATTTTTTTCAGTAAAGCTTTTACACCCTTATTTCTCTCCATCCCCACACCAGTTAATGTATTTAATCCTTTGTGTTTGCTCAGTATAATTTAGAAATATAATTTATTAAACATAGTTCTTATGCTGTACATGGTGCTGTGGTCTATTTTGGATTGTAAGTCTCTGGGTTTTGGGGCCTGCATCCCTCATTCATTTCACACTTTATGTCTATCAGGTACTGGGCATCATTCTGGGGTACAAAGATGATTCTGACACAACCCCTGCCTTCAGGGAGTCCACAGACTAGTGTGAGGACACAAGCATATAAACCAAAAAGTCCCATAAAGTTGATACATAGGTGCTCCACTAGCTGGGTGTACAGGGTAAAGCAGGCTGAGGAAAGGGCTTAGTTAATAAATGTTGGCAATGGAGGTGAGTGCTGAGTCCTAAATCCAAATTTCCAGTTGTGGATACTCACTCAAAAGCTACGTAGGTTACAAGAGTCACTGACAGAAAAATTGATGAAAGCCCACAACCAATATATGTAATAAACGTCAGAGCCATCGTTTGAGCAGGCAGCACAGATGTCCTAGATAGGTCCTGGAAAATGAAATAATTGCTTTTAATAATAAATATTTTAAAATAAATACAAGACTTATGATTTATCAAGTATTCTAGGGATCCATTCATAGTCTATTCAACAAACCTATGAGGTAGGCACAATTATTACTATCAGGTAAAGATAAGGAAACAGACGCAGAGAGGTTAAGTAACTTGCTCAAGGACACACAGATAGAAAGTGGAGAAGCCAGGATTCAAATTCAGGTCTGGCACACTCCAAAGCCCACGTACTTGATCACTGCATTATAGTGCAATGGAAAGGAACTGGACTAGGAGCCTAAAGACTGCGATTTAGCTCCTGCCTCTTACATTTCTTAGTTCTATGACTGTGGGCAATTATCTAACAAGTGAGTCTTAATTCTGATTTTAATAAAATGACAATAGCAACTCCCCATTCTACCTATCTAGCAGGACTGTTGGGATGATTACGTAAGAGCATTTATGTCAAAGTGTTTTGTAAAAATCTTAAAGTGCATTGCAAACTAAACCATTTTTATTACTCATCCTAATCTGAATTCCTTAGTTCTCTTAATTATTTAAAAGAGAAAAACTTAAATGTAAAAAGAGAATGTGAAAAAATACTTGTCTTTCATGTTCAAGTATTTTCTTTCAGGTGCATTTGCTTATCAGAAGAGAAATCTCTCTCTCTTTTTTTTTTTTTTTTTTTTTTTGAGATAGCATCTCTCTCTGTTGCCCAGGCTGGAGTACAATGACATGATCTCGGCTCACTGCAACCTCCACCTCCCAGGATCAAGTGATTATCCTGCCTCAGCCTCCTGAGTAGCTGGGACTACAGGTGCGCACCACCACGCCTAGCTAATTTCGTTATTTTTAGTAGCGACGGGGTTTCACCATGTTGGCCAGGCTGGTCTTGAACTCCTGACCTCAAGTGATCCACCCACCTCAGCCTCCCAAAGTGCTGGGATTACAGGCGTGAGCTACCACGCCTGGCAAGGAGTAATCTCATTGGTGTATAAATCAGCCACAATATCGTATCTGCTGATCTGTCTAATCCATCAGATTAGACATTGTAGTGTGATGCCCAGCTACCCCTCAGACCCAGAATTTAAGGCCACGTGGCACGGGCGTATTACCAGTAGAATGCCGAAGCTTGTCAGATGGCTGCAGGTACAGATGGTTTCATTCAATCTCCTGTCTTTGACGGAGCAGCCATCGTCTGACCAGCCTCCTCTGCCACCTGTTGGCATTGGGAAAAGTATCTGTCCCATCAGCAAGGCCACAGCACCAGTGACTTCACGCCCTCCCCAATTAACCCACTCAAGAGTTTGAAAAGGTTATGACTAGAACTTACCATTTCTGCCCAAGTCCCAAAATACACATCTCACTGTTACCTCATCCTGTGGTAGAAAGATAAATCACAAATAATTAATTTAGTGAACTAAAAAAAAAAAAAACAACAAAAACTGAAAGGTATTTGAAAAAAAAAAAAAAAAACTGTGTTTTTTTAAATTTCAGATTCTTAGGCTTAATTTTTGGAGAGTTCTTATTTTATATGGTCCCTAGAAGCAAGTGAGCCCTAAATAGACCAGCATTTCTTAAGCTCATCAATCGTGCATAGGAATCAATTTGGGGCCTTGTGAAAATGCACATTCTGACTCAGTGGGTCTGGGTTGGGGCCTGAGACTCTGCATTTCTAGCAAACTCCCAGGTGGTGCTGATGCTGTGGGTGTGTGGACCACACTGTGAGTAGTGAGGCCGTAGATGATGATTAGTGTGGACTGAGCTGAGAATCAGACCTGCAGCCACAGATCCCCACACACTGATATCTGATATTTCACAGTTGTTAAGAGCTTGCTTTTGCACCGATTCTTCCTGGAAATTTAGTGGTCAATTTTTTTTTTTTTTTTTTTTTGAGACAGGGTCTCACTTTGTCACCCAAGCTGGAATGCAGTGGCCCAAACACAGCTCACTGCAGCCTTGAGCTCCCGGGCTTGTGATCCTCCCACCTCAGCCCTCCAAGTAGCTGGAACTACAGGCGCCTGCCACCACGCCCAGCTAATTTTTGTATCTTTTGCAGAGATGGGGTTTTGCCATGTTGCCCAAGCTGGTCTCAAACTCCTGAGCTCAGACAATCTGCCCGCCTCTGCCTCTCAAAGTGCTGGGATGACAGTGTGAACCACCGCACCTGCCCTGGTCAATTATTAAGTGTGTTAAAACCCAATGGAGAGGTGTGAGTCTAGTCCTACACACTACTCCAACTGAGCTGAAGCTTCTTTCTGCCTGATCTGCCTTTTGCCGGCCACGCCTTACAAGCATAGTTTGTACAAGGTGTTCTTGGTCAATGACCAGATGGCACTGGCCTCTCCCCACCTGGCTCGGGTTGACATGCTTTAATGTGACCGTCACGTTTCTTGTCAAGTTCCTGACGGTCAGGTTTGCAACACTCGATGATATGACGTAGCTGATCAGAGAGAGGTTCTCCAGGGAAGGATCCTGGCACATGAAGATGGCAAGGGTAAATGAGATATTGTCAGAGTTTTAGAGCTAGAAGGAACACTAAGGAATATTCTGTCCACATTGTTTATCTTACAGTGTAGGTCAGAAATCGAGGAACAAGGAGGAAAGTGACTTTCCCAAGGGTTCACAATGAGAGAAACAGAGCTCGTTCCATGATACAATGCTCTAACTACTGAGCTAAACTGCACAGATTGACACAACAGGATTTTGTGAATCTTTAAAGGGAACATAGCATTAAGCCATTTAAGCTGTGTTTCCCCAAGCAAGTCACTTAACCTCTCTCTGCACCTCCATGGCTTCATCTGTAAAATGGGATAATAATAGTTCCTTCATTGCTGAGAGGATTAGAGTTAACATTGTAACTGCTTAGGATAGTGCTTGGCAATTAGTAAATATAAATACTACGTAACTGTCAGTTACTGTTATTTATCATCACCAGTATCATTAGGCTGTGTTTTAAAATGAACTGCAGCATTTCGGCAATTCATTTGACTTACAGCAGCCTTAAGAATATTTGAGCACTAGAAGAAATGAAATGCCCTCGTCTCCAAATAAAACCCAAGCCAAAAGCAGTGAGCAGCAGTTTTACCTGAAACAAGGCAGGTGTTTCAAAGAAATTGAACTGAATCCTGGAAGCTAGCTCCATGTCATTAGCTGGTAAATTATTCATCAGCGATGAAGGAAGAGTAATTGTGCCAATACTGTTCTCAGGAGCTTGGGTTTCCAGAGAAACCTGAAAATCAAGTGGAAGATAAGAATAAATATCTGGAGCTAGTATAATGAGATGGAAAACACACCTATTAGGTTGGTGCAAAAGTAATTGCAGTATTTGTCATTTTTTTTTTTTTTAAAAGGTAAAAACCACAATTACTTTTGCACCAGCCTAATAGTTAAGACACAGGGTTCTGTGAGGACCTGACCTGCAGCATCTCTATGTAAAATAGCTTCTACTTCTATTCCTCTGGTTGCTACTAAATTAAAGAAAGGAAGTGCAGGCCGGGCACGGTGGCTCACGCCTGTAATCCCAACACTTTGGGAGGCCGAGTTGGGCAGATCACCTGAGGTCAAGAGTTTGAGACCAGCCTGGCCAACATGGCGAAACCCCATCTCTACTAAAAATATAAAAATTAGCAGGGTGTGGTGGCAGGCACCTGTCATCCTAGCTACTTGGGAGGCTGAAGGAGGGGAATATCTTGAACCCAGGAGGTGGAGGCTGCAGTGAGCCAAGATCGCACCACTGCACTCAACCCAGGGCCACAGAGCGAGACTTCATCTCAAAAAAAAAGGAAGAGAGAGAAAAAAAAAAACAGAAAGGAAGTGTAATAAGGACAGGAGGCCCCAAGAAGGAAAGGAAACATTTTAAGGATGCATAGAAATAGCTGAAAAGCTCAAGATGACTGCAGATCCCAGGGAGACTGTAGCAGCAGACACACCAAGTTAGTGTCAAGTCCTCATAGAACCATGTGCACTGCACTTGTAAAGGGAAGACTGTGAAAATTAAAAAGTGAGACTTGGTTTCCTTGGGTGTTTGCAGTCCCCAATCCCTCTAAATAGGTGGACAGAAAACACTAGAAACAGGAATGATATTCAGCACCACTATATACAGCAGTGTAGTTCTAACACTTGTTATAATATTGAAATGTGATGATAAGTAGCTGACACCCCTGCCTACTCTTCCAACTGCCTAGAACCCTCTGCTGGATACCACCCATGCCAGCTTCCAAAATTCAGCTGCTAAAGGGTTAACACAGGGAATAACAGGGACCTCCGACATCCTGCACCAGCCAAGACCAACGTCATCTTTTTTTTTTTTTTTTTTTTTTTTTTTTGAGATGTAATATTACCTGTCGCCCAGGCTGGAGGGCAGTGGTGCAATCTTAGCTCACTGCAACCTCCGTGTCCTGAGTTCAAGCAATTCTCCTGCCTCAGCCTCCTGAGTAGTTGGGATTACAAGTGCATGCCACCACGCCCAGCTAATTTTTGTATTTTTAGTAAAGACAGGGTTTCACCATGTTGTCCAGGCTGGTCTTGAACTCCCGACCTCCAGTGATCCACCTGCCTTGGCCTCCCAAAGGTCTGGGATTACAGGTGTGAGCCACTGCGCCCGGCTTGATTCTGTGGTGCCTCTCTGTTCTAGATGCCAAATATTTTGAATATCACCCCAGACTATAAGCAGTAATTGCCTCAATCATGAAATACAACAGGGACTACAATCACACACAAGAGAATGTTTTTTTCTGACATCAATTACAACGTACCTGAAGATTTGCAGGGTCTTGGGCCACAAAGGTAGTTGTGTTGAAACTACTGGCATTTACTCTGATCACGGCCAGAGCCAAAGAAGGGGAGGTTAGACTTATGGTCTTGTTTGAAAAGTTCAGCTGTAGGCCAATGTCATCCACTACTTTCAGCAATCTGTAAAGAAAGGTGGGCAGTTTGTTTGTTTGTTTGTTTAGAGATGGAGTCTCACTCTGTTGCCAGGCTGGAGTACAGTGGCGTGATCTCGGCTCACTGCAACCTCTGCCTCCTGGGTTCAAGCAATTCTCCTACCTTAGCCTCCCGAGTAGCTGGGACTACAGATGCACACCACCACGCCTAGCTAATTTTTTGTATTTTAGTAGAGACGGGGTTTCACCATGTTGGCCAGGATGGTCTTGATCTCCTGACCTCGTGATCCGCCCGCCTCAGCCTCCCAAAGTGTTGGGTGCAGTGGCGCCATCTTGGCTCACTGCAACCTCCACCTCCTGGGTTCAAGCAATTCTCCTGCTTCAGCCTCCTGAGTAGCTGGGACTACAGACACGCATCACCACACCTGGCTAATTTTTGTATTTTTAATAGAGACGGGGTTTCACCATGTTAGCCAGGCTGGTCTCAAACCCCTGACCTCAAGCAATCTGCCCGCCTCAGCCTCCCAAAGTGCTGGGATTACAGGCGTGAGCCACAGTGCTCAGCCTCAAGGTTGGCAGTGTAGATTTGGCAGGCCTGCTCTGTCTCCTCATTCTAAGCAGAATATAGAGTAGCAACCTAAGAAACCATGATGTACCTGGTGTTTGAGAGTAAAAGACTTGGTGATATTAATCATGTGAGCAGCATCTTTGTCTTTGGAGGGTCCCCTCTCACCACCACTTCAGTTTGCTAAGTCGTACCTTTGAGCCAGAGGGGCCAGCATGTCGGGCGGGGAATGAAGAAGTTTGCTGACTTGGTTTATCATTTCTCCTGCGAGGTTAGGCTCCAGGCTGCCAAAGGACAGAGCCTTCTCCATCTGCGACACTTGGTTCTCAAGATCAGAAATACTGCTGGTGTTGACGATGTCTGTATCAAAGAGCCAAATCGTGTTATGAACACACAATGGAAAACCCACTAATAAAGATAAACGTACATAGACCCTGTGATATGGCAAACTCACCCCTGGGTATTTGCCCCAGATAAATGAAAACATATGTCTTAGGAAGACTTGTTCATGAATGTTTACAGTGGCCTTTTTCATAATAGTCCCAAACTAGAAACAACCCAAATGCCCATCAACTGGAGAATGAATCAACAAACTGTGGTACCTCCATCCAGTGAAATATTATTCCATGATAAAAACGAATTAACTTTAAATACACGCAACGGCATGGGTGGATCTCCAATTTGCCAATGCATTATGTGAAGTGAAAGAAGCCAAACTCAAAAGGCCACATACTGAGTCTCTTCATATGATATTCTAGAAAAATCCAAAAAACTGTAGGGAAATACATCAGTGGTAGCCAGGGGCTGGGATGAGGGGCTAGGTTTTGACTTTGAAGGGACACAAGGGAACTTTGGGAGTAGTAGGAAACTTATATATCTTGATTATGATAGTGGTTACGTGACTGTGGGTGTTTCCACCTGCACAGAACTGCAAAAATTTGATTTAACCATAAAATTGGATACATTTTACTGTATGTAAATTATACTTCAATAAATCTAACTAAAAAATATAAAGCACATCAGTGTATTTAGTATATACTCATATAAGCACAAGTATGCTTGTATTTAATTTATATCATGTGTACAGGATTTTATGTGGATTGCTGGAAGCTCTTTTTTGAAAAAGAGAATATTATGGGCCAGGCACGGTGACTCATGCCTGTAATCCCAGCACTTTGGGAGGCTGAGGCAGGTGGATCACCTGAGGTCAGGAGTTCGAGACCAGCCTGGCCAACATGGGGGAACCCCGTCTCTACTAAAAATATTTTAAAAAGTAGCCAGGTGTGGTGGCATGTGCCTGTAGCCCCAGTTACTCGAGAGGCTGAGGCACGAGAATCGCTTGAACCCAGGAGGCAGAGGTTGTGGTGAGCCGAAATTGCGCCACTGCACTCCAGCCTGGGTGACAGAGTGAGACTCTCTCTCTCAAAAAAAAAAAAAAAAAAAAAAAAAAAAAAAAAAAAAAAAAGAATATTATGAAATCCACAGCTGGACTATCACCTGTAAGTCTGATTTTTAATAGTGTTTTTAATAGGGAAACAATGATACAAACCTGTCTTTAACAACAGACAGCTCTTAATTTCACCACTTAACATCCTATTATTTTGCCTATTCTGGTCAAATCTTTATGCATGTGTATTTACACTGTTATAAACATGGTGTGCAAACTATTTGTTGTTGGGCTATTTTCACCTCACATCAAGACTTGTAAATGCCCCCAAGTTTCTGTATATTTCTGTTTCTGTTCTAATGACTTACATGGTCGCATAACAGTCATTGTGTTAGAGTAGCATATCTTATTTAATCATTCCTGTCTTCTGGAACCATTAAGTTTATTCTAATTTTTAGCTCCTGGGTAACACCTCAATCTGTATCTTTTATGCATATGTCACTTTGCTTCTTGTCGCCCCAGGAATACACAGGCACCAGAGGCCACCTTGATAGTGTTTTGTGTAGCCTGTTAGGCTGAGTCTAAGGATCGTTGGGAATTAGCTTTGGGAAGGTGGGCATCTTAGGCCCAGGCTAATGAACTTCAATTTTACTTTATTCTTCATCAGTCATTTGGACCTTCCTTTGACTAGAGCCCCAATGATTTTCTAATTTGGCCGAAAATATTTATATTTATAAAAAATTATTGGCTGGGCACAGTGGTTCACACCTATAATCCCAAAGCTTTTGGAGGCTGAGGTGGGAGGATCACTTGAGCCCAGGAGTTTAAAACCAGCCTAGGCAACATAGCAAGACCCCAAATGAAGGAAGGAAAGAAGGAAGGAAGGAAGGAAGGAAGGAAGGAAGGAAGGAAGGAAGGAAGGAAGGAAGGAAGGAAGGAAGGAAGGAAGGAAGGGGGGAGGAAGGGAGGGAGGGAGGATATTGAAGACAGAGCAGTGCAAATTTGAAGAAATATGAAGTCATTTAGCAGAAGCTCCTTATCTCCTGGTGATGCTAGCACCAGGGTGGAGGAGGTAGGTACCAAAATCAATCTAATGTCACCAAAAACTTGGCTTTGCCTCCCCCATCCTCCAAATTCTAGAGGAAGACCTGCCTCTTACTCACAGAGCTGAAACTCCAGCGTATCCAGATTTCTCTCAGCTTCTTTCCCTCTTGCCTTTCTCTGTGTACCACTAAGCCCACTTTGGACCCGGGAGCCCTTGGCGGTTTCCACAGCGTTCTCACGTATACCTTCATTCTCAGCCTCATGCAGTTAGTGTGATGATTTTGATCCTCACATAGAACAGGCAGAGGCAGGAGGAGCTTGTTCCAGATCACACTGTCTGCGAGGGCCCGTGCGGACCCAAGCCTGGGTCTTCACAATGTTTCTCCCCTCTTACCACTACCTTGGCTCAGTCCCAGCTCGGTCACTCTGTGACTGACTGACTTTCAGACCTGCCAATTTTTTCTTTTGTCTTCTGTCTAAACTGAGCTGCAATGTTTAATAGATCAAAAGTTTACTCTTCAGGGTGTTGAAAACAGTGTCCCAACCACCTTTTGTAGGAGAAAGAAACCTAGAAAATCTCCAACTCTATCAAGTGAGATCTGTGCTTGCCCCTTAGAGCTATTTCTCCATTATCTTGGTCAAAACAATGGAACTCAGCCACAGCCAAGAAGCAAAGTGACAACTACATGAAAGATACCTGGGAGCTAAAAAGTAGAATAAACTTAATGGTTTCAGAAGAGAGGAATGATTAAATTAGATATGCCACCTCAACACAATGACTATTATGCAACCACGTAAGTCATTAGAACATTAGAATGCCTAAAGGAAAGCTCTAGAAATCAAGCGAACATCATACAAAGAAAGGCTCAACATGGTCTTATCACAGATGTCTTGATTGGCAGATTGGCCGCTGTTCAAGTGGCATCTTACATTTACCTGTCTGGACAGGAGGTGCGCTGGTAGTGATGACATTCGCAGGGGCAGACACGGTGGGAGAGGAAAATGAGGCTTTCACAGGAGGTGGGGTGCCGGAAACATGGGTTTGGGGCATAGGGGAAGAGATTGTTTCAGACTGTGGGGACATGTCAATGGCAGGGCTGGAAGCTATGGGAGCTGAAGGCTGAGGTGAAAGGGGGTGAATCTCCCCTATTGGAGAGAGCACATTGTGGGTCACAGGTGAATAATCTGGGGGCTCAGCAAAAGAGGTAGCATTGGGGACCTGGGAAAGCACAGTGGCCCGAGGCACCACTGGGATGGATTGGCTGGAAGAAAATGGTGGGCCACGTGGATGGTCAGCAAGACAGACAATGGGATCCTGCAGGTCACTAAAGGAACAAATCAGAGAGATACATGTGAGACACGAATGAGCTACAGAGGGGCGAGTCTTTCCCCTCTGGCAATCATCTGACACCGTCAAGTTGACGTAGTTACATCAGGGACATGACACTTCCAGCCTCTGCCATTTCACACCCTCTGTGCACCTGCCACTAGCCCCCAGCCCCTGCCCACTTCTACCACCTACTTCCTGGGACAGGAATGAGCAAGGAGAGATGCTCTTCTGTGACTCCCCAGTTCACTGCTGCTCTGTGGCTCTATGTCTCATGGTCACTCAATTGAGGGGATCTTCTCTGTGCTCCTGGGGGAGGGGAACTGTGAAATGCCTCGTGACCCAACTGGTTTTCATATACTAGGAATCTATCTTAATCAACTTTACACTGCTATAGCCTGGCATAGTGGTAGCTGACCCCTGGTAACTGACCAAGAAATGTTGGTTGAATGAAAACAATGAATCAAGCTGGGGCAAAAGGGGTGGTCCCCAGCTTCTACATCAGCTATGTCTTCAAGGTTCCTTTAGCTCAGTGGTTCTTAACCTTGGCTGTGCATGAGAACTACCCAGAACATTTTTTTTTGAGATGGAGTCTCACTCTTGTCACCCAGGCTGGGGTGCAGTAGCATGATTTTGGCTCACTGCAACCTCTGCATCCTGGGTTCAAGTGATTCTCTTGCCTCAGCCCCCCAAGTAGCTGGGACTATAGGCAACTGCCACCACGCCTGGCTACTTTTTGTATTTTTAGTAGAGATGGGGTTTTGCTGTGTTGGCCAAGCTGGTCTCGATCTCCTGACCTCCAGTGATCTGCCCACCTCGGCCTCCCAAAGTGCTAGGACTACAGGCATGAACCACTGTGCCTGGGCCAGAACACTTTTTAAAACATATATGTATATAGATTTCTGTGGCCTACTCCTCTGTGTTTGATTCAGCTGGTCTTGGGATGGGGCATGTGTATTTTCTAAACTCTCTGGCGATTTTCCTGGGCATCAAAGGTGGAGAAGTCGTCACCTACTCTCTGGCACAAGATCTGTCAGTCTTGAGAGACCTAGGGAGGAACAACTAGAGGAGGAGCAACAAATTATTACCCAGGGAATATTTGCCTAGGGAAGCCTCTGATCAATCTAGTTTTAGATGGAGACTTAGAACACCAATGAGAATGTGTTCTTAGAGCTTCTCTAGGGTGAGAAGAGGGAGGAATATTAGGTCAAGGGGCCTAAAGCAATTCACATCTATAAAAAAAAAAGCCTGCTTGGTCCAGTCTGGCTGGTCACTTGCCCATAGGCCTCCCTGCATCCCCTGAGGTTTGGGGCAGTGAGGATAAAGGGGTGTCAGACAGTCAGAAACGTCATGAGTCAAAAAGCCTAGACTTGGCCGGGTGTGGTGGCTCACGCCTGTAATCCCAGCACTTTGGGAGGTCGAAGTGGGTGGATCACCTGAGGTCAGGGGTTTGAGACCAGCCTGGCTAACATGGCGAAACCCCATCTCTACTAAAAATATAAAAATTAGCCAGGCGTGGTGGTGGGTGCCTATAATCCCAGCTACTTGGGAGGCTGAGGCAGGAGAATCGCTTGAACCCGGGTAGCGGAGGTTGCAGTGAGCTAAGATTGTACTACTGCACTCCAGCCTGGGTGAAAGAGCAAAACTCTGTCTCAGAAACAAACATACAAACAAACAAACAAACAACCTTCACTTGGGCTCCAGCTCTCACTACTCCTGTGGACAATTTACCCAACATCTCTCAGACTCCATTCCCTAAGCTGTACACTGTAGCAACCCACCTGGCCAAGTTGGGGTAAAGGTGCTTTGCAAAGTGTACATTAAATTTTCTTCAGCTTATCTGGGGGCCTGCAGAAGGCAGATCCCCAACACAGGCTCCCATTCACTGGGCTCAACTGTGAAGAGGTTGCCTTCTACTCCTGTCACTTATGCTAGTCGGAGCCCTCCATCCACTGTGAGGCACATAGGGAAGTGGCAGAGCAGTGGTGGGCAATGCCAGCAGCACATCCGAACTCCTCAGAACACCTTGGCACCAATGCCTGGGCTCCCACTCCAAACCAGCTGACCTGGAACCTCTGGCGGTGGGTGCAGGTGCCCATTTTAATGCATGTCATTTTAATGTGCTTCTTTACTGCGGTGTAGCCTGCATAAAGTGTACTAATCTTACATTTAGAGCTTGATGAATTTTATATATAATCACCACCTAGATCAAAACAGAGCATTTCCAGCACCCCAGAAGGCCACTTTGACACATCAGTATGTTTTAAAAATACCCCAGGTATTTCTAATGTACAGTTAAACTTAAGAACCAACATATTAGAAAGACCCTGAGTGGGCATCTAATTCCAGCCCAGTGGTTCTCGAACTTGGCTGCGCATTAGAATCACCCCACCCAGGAGTTTTTAAAAACCAGGAAGCCCAGGCTGCATCCTAGACCAATCTCTAAGGGTGGGAGGCAGGCATCTGTGTATTTAAAAAATTCATTCATTCATTCACTCATTCATTCAGAGACGGGGTCTTGCTTTATCACCCAGGCTGGAATGCAGTGACATGATCATGACTCACTGCAGCCTCCACTCCCCAGGCTCAAGTGATCCCTCCTGCCTCGGTCTCCCAAGTAGCTGGGACTACAGGTGTACATCACCCTGCCCAGCTAATTTTTAAAAACTGTTTGTAGAGACAGGGTCTCACTATGTTGCCCTGGCTGGTTGCGAACTCCTGGCCTCAAGCAATCCTCCCACCTACGCCTCCCAAAGGGCTGAGATTACAGGCGTGAGCCACCATGCCCGGCTGCATTGATGTTTTTTAAAACACTCCAGAGGATTTCAACATGCGTCCAGGATTGAGAACCACTGGCACTGCTCTACAGTCTGTATATAGACCCTCGGTGCTCAAAGTGGGGTCCATGAACCAGCAACACTGGCTTCACCTGGAGAGCTTGTCAGAAATGTGGAGTCTCAGGCCCAGGCCTTACTGGATCAGAATCTGCATTTTAACAAGATCCTGAGTGATGGATGTGTACGGTGATCTTTGAGAAGTGCTGATCCAGTCCATTTCCTAATTTTACAGAGCTCTAACTCACTTCTTCATTTGACCTGAGACTCTGAAGGTTAAAAAGCATCTGCTCTTGCACACGGATACACAGCTAGTTAATGACTGAGCCCTAGCTGGACATCAGTTTCACATCCTGACCCCTTTTCTATTCCTGTTTCTTCTTCTTAACCACTCTCTGAATGGGCAGCCACTAGGGGTCAGTGGGGCTGCCTCAAAAGAAGGATGCTCTTCTGATCAGATCCCAATGCTTCCAGAAACTCTATCCCCCAAATGGGGCTCAATGCTCCAGCTTAATGAGGCATGTGAAGCTGAATGGGGCATGTTACTCTTTACTTTTTATTGCAGAAAATGCTGCTACAAATCCTTAACTAAAGACTTTTACCTGTTCCTCAAGGCCCAATGTTTTAATATTAGTATATCTCAGAAATCTGGTCCACAAAGGGCAGACAGGCTACACTTAGCCTTCTCCTCCCATCTGAGAAGCTACACAGATTTTTTAAAAAGTCCTTTTTTTCCAAATATAATTTTTATCTGATTGTAGAAGAATATAGAAAATGCTGCAAAGTAAGAAATAAAAGAAAAAGTAAAAAAACAAAGCAAAACTCATAATGCCAGCAGGCAGGTCATTCATGGGGAATCACAGTGAACATTTTCATTCATGTCCTTCCTATTTTTTTCTATGTATATTTCTACACACCTGTGGTTACATCGTGTGTGACTTTCAGAGTCTTTTGCTATTTTGGAGCACCCATCTCCCAGTTTCCCTCCATTGGAGCAATGATTTCAAGGCATCAATTCTCAACTCTCGTTGCACATTAGAATTGCCAGCAGGGCTTATATTTTTTTTTATTTATTTATTTTTGAGACAGGGTGTTGCTCTGTTGCCCAGGCTGGAGTGCCGAGGAATGAACATAGCTCACTGCAGCCTTGAGTTCCTGGGCTCAAGGGATTCTCCCACCTCAGACTACAGGCACATGTCACAATGCCCAGCCTTTTTTTTTTCCCCCCCAATTTTTAGTAGGAATGAGATCTCACCCAGCCTGATCTTGAACTCCTGAGTTCAAGCAGTTCTCCCACCTGGGCCTTCCAAAGTGCTGAGATTATAGGCGTGAGCTACTGCGCCTGGTGCAGAAGGGCCTTAATGCCTAAGCTATATCCTAGACCAATTAAATCAGAATCTCTGAGCCTGGTGACTAGGAATCAGTATTTTTTTAACTTTTTATTGGAACTAATTTTAGGCTTACAGAAATACTATAAAAACAATACAAACAGCTCTGTATACCTCCCATGTAGCTTGGCCGCCCACTGTTAACATCTAACATCCAGAATTAGACCCAAATGCCTATCAAAATTTAGTATATGACAAAGGTGACATCTCGGATCACTGGGGAAAAGATGAACTTTTTCATATTTAACTACATAAAATTGTTTCAAAATTTGCATGACAGAAAACATGATAAAGTCAAAAGACAACTAAAATACTGGGAGAAAATATTTGCAACATATATCATAGATATGCATATAAAGAGTTAATATGCACAATATATAAAATACTTTTTTTTTTTTTTTTTTGAGACAGAGTCTCGCACTTTCGCCCAGGCTGGAGTGCAGTGATGCGACCTCGGCTCACTGCAAGCTATGCCTCCCGGGTTCACACCACTCTCCTGCCTCAGCCTCCTGAGTAGCTGGGACTACAGGCGCCCGCTGCCACGCCCAGCTAATTTTGTTTTTGTATTTTTAGTAGAGACGGGGTTTCACCACATTAGCCAGGATGGTCTCGATCTCCTGACCTCATGACCCACCTGCCTTGGCCTCCCAAAGTGCTGGGATTACAGGCGTGAACCACTGCGCTTGGCTAAAGTACTCTTAAATAATGGATCAGATACCAATTAGAAAAAGTACAGAAAAGACATGTACATGTAATTTACAAAAAGATACAAAATGGCCCCCAAGTATATGAAAAAAAGTTCAGACTCTGCCTTAGTAAGAGAAATGTTGATTAAAGTAACACTGAGATACCATTTCTCACGTATCAGACTGTCAAACATGTTTTTTAAATGACAAAACATTTAGTTGGTGAGCCTTGGGAGTCAGTGTTTTTAATGCTCCTCAGGTGATTCTAATGTGCAGCTAAGATTTCAAACCACTGGTTTAAGGCAACCGTCCAAGTGGAAATTTACTTCATGCTGCAGAAAACCGCATTTTCCCTGAAATTGAAAGCCTTCTTTACTCCCCAAATTCTAAAACTCCTTAGCTAGCATGGTGATTTTTTTTTTTTTAAGGAGAAGGGTCAGTATGTTTGTTACATACCACTGAAGCTTTTCCAACTCTTCTGGGGAGGAAGGGCAGGGTGTCCTGACAGAACAGCAGCAGTGTTCTAGGGGAGACAAAAGGAAAAGGAACAAGAAAAATGCACGGTCAAGAACAAAGCAAGGTGGCAGCTCAGAACCATTGAGTATCATGGTTCCTACACTGCCTGCATTTAAAAGAGCAATTGTCTAAAACAGGTGATAAAATAGATTGGACGCTGTTATATTGACAATTATATACTGTATACATAGTAGTGCTCAAAAATATTTATTGATTTTTTTGGGGGTTATATGCATGCCATACTAATCACTCTTCAGTAACTCCTAAGAGGAATTCACAAGTAAACACATCTTGGAGGACAGGATGTTAAGTGAAATAAGCCAGGTACAGAAAGACAAATACCGCATGATCTCACTCAGATGTGGAATCTAAGAAGTCAAACTCATAGAAACAAAGAGTGAAATGCTGTTTGCTGGGGGATCAGAGGTGGAGGGATTGGGGAGATGTTGGACAAAGGACACAAAATTTCAGTTAGGTAGGAGGAATAAAAAAGATCTATTGTACAACATGATGACTACAGTTAATAAGAATGTGTTGTATGCTTGAAAAGAGAGATCTTAAATGTTCTTACCACAAAAAATGATAGGTATGTGAGGTAATGCAAATGTTAAATAGTTGATATAGCCATTCTGCGATGTATAGCAAAACATCACATTGTACACCACAAATATGTACAATTTTTGCTTGTCAATTAAAAAAGTGGATATATCCCAGTAGCAATCCATTGAACACTCCAAAAAGAATTCTCCTTCTCAGCAGGGTTTATCATATTAGCAAATAAGACATATTAAAACTTTATTAGCGGGGAGGGAGAGCATTAGGACAAACACCTAATGCATGTGGGGCTTAAAACCTAGATGACGGGTTGATGGGTGCAGCAAACCACCATGACACATGTATACCTATGTAACAAACCTGCACGTTCTGCACATGTATCCCAAAACTTAAAGTAAAATAAAATAAAATAAAAAACTTTATTAGCAAGCAGGAAAAATAACCTTCTAGGGCTCTTTAAAAATTGCCCAATGGACAGGCATGGTGGCTCATGCCTGTCATCCCAGCACTTTGGGAGGTCAAGGCAGGAGGATCACTTGAGCCAAGGAGTTCAAGAACAACCTGGGCAACATAAGGAGACTTCATCTCTATTAAAAATGTTAAAATTAGTTGGGTGTGGTGGTGCATGCCTGTAGTCCCAGCTACTCGGGAGGCTAAGGTAGGAGGATCACTTGAATCTGGGAAGTGGAGGCTGCAGTGAGCTATGATTGCGTCACTGAGCCTGGTGACAGACTGAGACCCTGCCTCAAAAAAAAAAAAAAAAAAAAAAAAAAAAAAAAAAAAAAAAAAGAAAAAAGAAAGAGAAATTGCCCAAGGACAAAGGAGTCAAAACAGAAAGCTGTAACATATGTAAATTTATTAATTACATTTTCAATTAGAAAAATAACACATTAAAAGCCACATGAAGATTAATGCAGCAATAATAGCAATAATAGACAACTTACCCATTGGTCGAATCTTTACTCTTTCCAAAGCAGCTATTACGGCACATGCATTCATTGTATTATTCAGTTTTATTGTGAATGTACAATTTAATGTGCTGTAAAGAGAAATATACATAACCAGAATGTTACTGAATGGGAAACCTACCTACATGTTTGTAATTGCTTTTGCAAACTTAGAGTGAGTAAAGGGGACACTGATACTGTTAACTTGCGATGTCACCCCAATAAGCTTGTAAGCACCCATTTACCACGGTCTGAATTTTACCCAAAAAGACTTTATATTAAGAGACATTTATGGAGGTTCACATTCATAGATGTTGCAAACCAGAGACTCTGACCACACACAGGTGCTGGCTCATTTTACCTGCCTACACAATGAACAGGCAGGGGTGAAACTTGGTTGCAGAGACAAGCAGGCACCTTGACACCTTTAATCTCACCCCCAAACACTAGCTGGCCACTTGCCTGGTGTCTATAAACATCTGAGTTTCCATCATGGGAGGCCTTTCACATGACAGTCTAGATGAACATTAAGATCTTTTTTTCTTTTTTTTAGACAGTCGCGCCCTGGTTGCCCAGGTTGCCCTGGTTGAAGTGCAGTGGCGTGATCTCAGCTCACCACAACCTCCCTGCCTTCCAGGTTCAAGCGATTCTCCTCCCTCAGCCTCCTGAGTAGCTGGGATTACAGCCGTGCATCACCACACCACACTAATTTTTGTGTTTTCATTAGAGATGGGGTTTTGCCATGTTGGCCAGCTAGTCTCAAACTCCTGACCTCAGGTGATCTGCCCACCTCGGTCTCCCAAAGTGCTGGGATTACAAGCGTGAGCCACTGCACCCAGCCGCATCAGGATCTTTCAAATCCAAAATCTTTCTGGGGCCAGGTGTGGTGGCTCACACCTGTAATCCCAGCACTTTGGGAGGCCGAGGCGGGCAGATCACTTGAGTCCAGGATTTTGAAACCAGCCTGGCCAACATGCTGAAAACCTGTCTCTACTAAAAATACAAAAATTAGCCAGGTGTGGTGGCGGGTGCCTATAATCCTAGCCACTCAGGAGGCTGGGGCAGGGAGAATCACTTGAACCTGGGAGGTGGAGGTTGCAGTGAGCCGATATTGTGCCACTGCACTCCAGTCAGGGCAACAGAGTGAGGCTCTGTCTCAAAAAAAAAAAAAAAAAAAAAAAAAAAAATTTCTGGAAATTCTATCTAGATTATCAGATAGCTAAGAATTGAAGACATTCTCTCTGTTTCTTTCTACTTTAGCCTTGGTTTAGGTGAAAGAAAATTAATGTTGCAATAATGAAAAACAGGTCAGTGAAATGAACGAAATATGTAGAGTGGATAGGGAATACAATTTCACAGAAGACTTGCCCTTATTTGTACCAATGAATAGTGTAATGAGTAGAAACTCTCATTTTCTAGGACTTTGACTGTCACAGAAGGCTCGGGGTTCAGATAGTGAGAGTATTGCCCTATAAGCCATCGGTTTACACAGCCAGGATAGCCAATGGACACGATTCAAAATGATAATCTGTGCAACCACAAATAATTGTTGGACAACCTCTGATTCACCCCTGCCTGCATGTGCTTCTTAATTTGTTCTTTTCCCTTTCTTTTTAAAACTTTTTTTCAGACAAAGTCTCACTCTGTCACCCAAGCTGGAGTGCAATGGTGCAATCTTGGCTCACTGCAACCTCTGCCTCCCAGGCTTACGTAATTTTTGTGTCTCAACTTCCTGAGTGGCTGGGATTACAGGCGCCCGCCACCATGCCTGGCTAATTTTTGTATTTTTAGTAGAGATGCGGTTTCGCCATGTTGGCTAGGTTGTTCTCGAACCCCTGACCTCAAGTAATCTGCCCACCTCGGCCTCCCAAAGTGCTGGGATTACAGGTGTGAGCCACCACACCCAGCCATGTTCTTTTCTCTTTCTTTCCAATCTTTTCCTTCCCCCTCTTTCCTTCTTTTCCCAAGCTCCATGTTACATTCCCTCTTTTTGGTCTGGCCTTCACCCTGCCTGGACCACTGGGAGCCATTTCTTGGTTATATTGGTGGCCCTCGGGGCTAAGGACACTGATGACCCTTAGCCTTGTGGAACCGGAGGTAAATGGCCCGATACTACACACCTCTCTGTGCTTTGTAAAGAAATGAGAAAAAGAAATGAGAAGACAGATATGAGAGTGATCAGTGTTTGGAAAAATAAAAATATTTAAATCCAAAATGTCATTAATATGGCATTTATTTTAATATGTATTTATTTTAGAGGACCCTCTTTGCATCTGCAATTTAACTAAGACTCCTTAATACTTTATTTCTCATAAATGGAGAAATGATATTTATGAAAGTATTAAAAATGACTGACCTTTGGGCCTCTGCTGTAGCACACATTATAAAATAAGTCTGAAACAAAACAAAAAACATGTATAGACATATATGTTACTTTGGGCAGTTGGAAATATCAGAAAAGACCACCCAAGGCTAATCACAGAATTTTAGAATCATGAGAGCCCTTAGGGATTGTCCATTTCACATTCCTATCAGATTCCCGGCATATCATCAACGCTCTTCAGGCCATACAATCTCCGTGAGGTCACTATTACACAAGGAAGCTCATTTTCCTGGAGTTTATATTTTAAGAAACTCTTGGTGTTACATGAAGGAAAATCTACCTCCTTGTAATGTCTACCCATTACTTCTAGTTCTGATTTTTGGAATAAAAAAACTAGTCCATTCATTCTCTTACACAACAAATTTGGAAGAATTTGAATACATATCTCCCAGGAATGCAGAACCCTATGCTTTCCCCCAAATCATAACAATAATTTTAAACAAGCTACAGGGTGCACTATGATTACCTCACTTAGGGTTTGCAGAGTTTTGTTGAGCTCTGAGCGTCTGTAACAAAATGAGAGAAATTGACATTAAGGAGATCATCAGTGATATTAAATTCAAAACATGTTAGATTTTAGCAATTAAATCAAGCACATAGTATACGTTGCTTATGGTGTTCACTTTGAAGAAACAGAGAGTATAAGAGAGTCCTATGTGGCAAGAAAATAAATTATTTATATGACAAGGGAAACCAACCAGACGGGAGCTATGTCAGTTCTAGCCAAAAGTGAGATATAAATTATGATTGGACAATTTTGTTATTCATGAGGCTACTACAACCTCAGGCAGTTTCTTCTGGCAGAGGGTCAGAGGGAAAGCTGGCCCCAGGCAAAAATTTCTGAGAGGGGCAGGCCACTTACCCTGGGGACCCTGTGCCTCTGATTTCTTCCTTACCCTATCTCCCACTGACCTGGTCCTGCCCTCTCTGGCCCTCTCCAACACTGCCTTCCCCTCCTCACAACTCCCCCTTAGGAAATTCTCTCATTCCTCTCCTCCAATCGCACTCCAACCACGCTTTCATTTCTTCAAAGTGGCAGAGCTTCACATGAAGTTGTGATGAGAGGAATCTAGTTAAAGAATTCACTCAAAGGCGGTAGTTCTCAAACAGGGATGAATTCTTTAACTAGATTCCCGAGTAGCTGGGATTACAGGCGCCCGCCACCATGCCCAGCTAATTTTTGTATTTTTAGTAGAGATGGGGTTTTACCATATTTGCCAGGCTGGTCTTGAACTCCTGACTTCAGGTGATCCACCTGCCTTGGCCTCCCAAAGTGCTGGGATTACGGGGGTGAGCCACTGCACCTGGGCAAGGGGCATCTGTTTGTAATGCATTTCTCATTGTCTGTGCTTGTCCTTGTAAACCTGGGTCTACTTAACAAAGACTTTTCTCTGACTTATGAATCACTGATGCTTCATGAAAGCATCAACAAATCATATATTTGGACTCCTCTTTCAACCATGCTGGATACCAAATCATTAAAACTCAAATGCTAATTCAAATGAAGCTGTTATATAACTTCAGAGCATCAACGATCCTCATGGGGATAATAGTTGATGTGATTATGGTTAATCTGCAAGGAAGTGAAGAATCAGTTGGCTCTATAACCTTTGGGCTGGTCTCTTTCCCATTCTCAGTTTTCAATAGCAAATATGACTCAAAAAGTATCCTTCCGTAGTTGATGTCTGAAGTTTCAAATCCAATGGCAGATTACTCACTTTAATTCACTTAGAGACAGGACTCCAGTTAAGGTGCCATTTGTTATATGTTGATTCTGTTAGAAGCACAAAATCATTAAGAATATAACAAACACTGTTTTTTCACTCTCTAACAATAAGTTGTTCTTCAGTTTTATCAGCCACTCAAATAACTATACCCCAAAGACTGACTCCTAAATGCAAGGAACATTGTCTATCTAATGATCAAGTTGCAGTTTTACAAAAAAGGGAGGGCAAAAAGTGGTTCTCAAAAGTTAATCCGTATTGGCTGAGCCTGTTTTTGTTCTATGTTTTCTTTAAAAAGTATTCTAAGTCAGCAACTCTGATGTGCTGATTTCTGTCTTTCTTCATTTCAACAGTTCCCCTCAAAGAACACTATCAACATTCGTCACAAAAGGTCCTGGATCTAAGTAACAGACCCCAATGTAAAAAGGAAAACTTGATAGCAGCCATCGCTGTATTTCTAGCAACCAGTTCATTGCCTGGCACATAGTAGGCACTCAGAAATAGTCATTGAATGAATGAACCACATTTGGCTGGGATCCTCTGAACCAATCTAGGGCTTGGGAAGGCTGATACCACTGCATCAGAATCCCCCATGGGGCGAAGAGAATCACATTCAGAATATTATTCTTAGATTCAATACATATATTTCTTGTTGCTAGGAGTTTCTAATATAATTTACAATTTTAACTGGCAGTAGAACTGCATCATCTTAACATTCTTATTCAGCAGCAAGCCTATTGAAAACTAAAATATAGTTATTAACAAAATACCATGATTATTATGAATTAAAGCCCTCTCTACAAAGCTAGGGACTCAATTAACATATTTTATTTAAATTTGGTCATAACAATAAATATACCAAATATCATAAATAATCTGAACCTCAAACAAATGTTTAAATACATGTGAATTTGCCTTTTAAGATTGCAGTAAGAAAAATCTTTAAAACTTACCTGGGGAATGGTGCTTTCTCTATCATATTGAAACATGATCTCACCTCTAAAAAATGCTAAAAATAAAATTTCAAAAAGATATTTGACACTTGTATCTTCATAGCTTGAGGATTAATACCACATACAAAAATATTATCAAATTATAAGGTTTCATCAAATTGTTTTTATTCACAGTTACTCTGTCAGTAAGTTACTCAACTATTATCAATGTAATTTTCAGAAAATATGAACTGTAAATTTTATGTGGGAATTCAGAAAGAGAAAACTTGCCCCCTTGTTAAGAAATTTTATTCCTGGGGCCTTTGACTCTATCTGGAAACAAATAAAATAGAGACTCCTAAACAGAAAGACATGGTGTGCACTTCATAATCTATATGCAGGGGTGTCTAATCTTTTGGCTTCCCTGGGCCACATTGAAAGAAGAATTGTCTTGGGCCACATATAAAATACACTAACGACAACTGATGAGCTAAAAAAAAAAAAAAAAAAAAAAAAGGGCCATGCATAAATCTCATAATGTTTTATGAAAGTTTACGAGTTTGTGTTGGGCCACATTCAAAGCTGTCCTGGGCTCCATGTGGCCCATGGGCCGCGGTTGAACAAGCTTGATCTATAGGAACCCCAAACTGGCCTTGTGAGCAATAGGGCAAGGATATCACATAAACTAGAGCCAGAGCTCAGCCAATGTTTTTGGTGATTGAGCAAGTAGTCAATATTTGAGGGTTTGCAGGCCATATGGTCTATGTTATAACTACCCAACTCTGCCATTGTAGCGTGAAAGCAGCCATAGACAATACATAAATGAACAGGCATGGGCTGTGTTCCAATAAAACTTTATTTACAAAAACAGGCCATATTTGGACTATGGCTGATAGTTTGCCAACCCCTGAGCTAGAAGGCCTCCTCTTCTCATCATCTTTTATTGTACCCCAAAGTACAACAACTGATTCCTGCTTAAAAATGGCCAAGAAAGCACTAGACCAGTGTTTAACATGATCTATTTCAGCAACTCTTCTACTGAGAACCTCAGTTTCCACATATCGATACTGAAATTTCAATTCATACAGTATGTAATTATTAAAAGATATTTGATATCTGCATAGAATTACTTATCCATTTTTTAAAATCTTAGCTTTTAAAGGATTATTTAAATTGTGTGTTTGTGTACGTGGGTGCCAACACCCACAACATCTCTGCCTCACATGCTTATTGAATGAATGTTGAGTTTCATAAATGTGCTGGGAGCACAGTGGTAGCAGAGCAACCAGGAAGCCACCACCTTCTGACTATCAGCCTGACTCTTGGTCAGCTCCCATTTTCTTCGTCAGCCTCCATTTTCCTTAATGAACCCAGATTGGAACCTGCAAGAAGTGAAGGTTTCTAGTTTCTGGCAGGGTACCATGGGGTTTCCGGTGCCAAAAACCCTGATGAGGTTGTTTTCACCGACACTAAAACCAATGGTCAATTCAGTCCCTTAATTGGGGAAAACATTACTCCAACCAGCTTTCTGGCATCTGCTATTCAAGATGACCAGTTTTTTTTTTTTTTTTAAACTACATGTTCAATTTTCAAACAGTTATCAAACATCATGTAGACACAACACTGAACTAGACATTAGTCACCAGCCCAAAACATAAATGAAGCACAAAAATAATGACATTATGGGGAATTCGGTAAACTGAAGACTCAGAGAGTAGGGTGAGAAGGAGGAGGAAAAGAGAAGAGGGTTATACAATATACGAAAATGAAATGTATCCAACACTTTGTTTCCTTTAATCAACACCAGCTAATATTTTCCTCCTATATTCTACCTAGAATGTAGTATCAGCAGAAAAATAAGCAAATCTTGTATTCACACAATAGAAAGTGTTTGTGAAACATTTTTTAATAGGATGTTTTCTTGTTTTCTAATTTATCCAACCTTATTTTACTTGAAATTGTTACCTATGTTTTTCACACAAATTATTAAACTGTTAAAAGGAATGGAATAAAGAAAACATTCCTGTAATGATTGCTTATTACTATAATCACAATAAGACTTTCATATCATAAAATACCTAGTTAACTTCCTCTTCTCACTTCTCATGATCTCTGGCCAATTCTGACCTGCCACACCATATTTTTCTGTTTTTCATATTTGTTTTCATTGGTTTTAACAAGAAAGGGAGCCCAGGGAGCCAAACCAAGGTGAGAAAAGTTGTTTTATTCTGTCTGGCCCATGGCAGAAGGGAAAATATTCCCATTTCAAAAATAGCATGTTCTCAAGAGATTTCCATCTCAATTTTTAAAAATAGCAAATGGTCTTAGTTAGAGATGGCAAAATACACTATGGACACTGCTGGAATTAGCATCCACTTAAACTAGGTGTACATGAGTTTTCAACATTCAACAGGCTGATCTGTTTATTCTTAGCAAGACGTTATCCTGTTTCTAAGCTCTAATACTTAAGGCCCTATGGAAAAGCTTGACAGATTTCTATATAAGAAGTGACTTTCAATAATTATTAATGTCTTTATTAATTATGTTCATGAATTAATTCTAAGGGTATTAGTTATGGATTTAAAACTATAATGAAAAATATTTATTATAGAGCTTTATGTCTCATATTAAGGAAGTTAATCCATCTTCTCACTAGGCAACGGGAAGATAATTTCAGCCAGATATAAAATTTGTTTTGTTTTTATTAGGGACTCCTAGTAGCCAGGTGGCATGAAAAGAAGCAGATCCAAGAGGCACATACCACATACTCAAAAGAGAAGAAAGCAAACCATTTATCTCTATGGAGGAAATTTATCTGGTAATGTATAATGTACACAAGAACTAACCTGAGTCATTGCAAATAGATGACAAATTGCAGATATTTCTCTGGAGTTTGACGCCTGCAAAGAAAACACAACCCAGCCGGTTAAGCATGTCAATGCTTGTGTTTATGTGCTGCAATGTCAAGAGAATTCATAAATGTAGGCATCAAATATGGACCAGCAATATTATAAGCTGGATTTAATTGGCTGGATGAATTCCACAAAGACTAAAGAAATGAGTTTTCATTTGTTGGTTGGTCAGCTATGGAACTTAATTCTTTACTAATCTTTAGTATGTCAATATCTGACCCTCAACTCCTCCCTAAAATTTTTGTCTCCTTCCCAATTAATCCCTCTCCTGTTCAGTATAAACAGAGCACCATGAACACAAACCAAGTAGAGACTTTAAATGGAATGGCCCTTAATCATAGATCCTCCTTCTTTTCCTAGGTAGGAGAGTCTATGAACACTCTAATGTTAATCCTAGCTCTTTATGCAAATGTATGTATGAAATAACATTAATGTCATAATATTGTTTCATGGGCAAATCTACAAAATTCAAAACATATTTGCTGAGCATTAACCATATTCTACAGGCTTTGGGAGTTTCCAGATATAGATCCTGCCCTCAAGGAGCTTACAATCTAGTGGATGATACTAGCCAGTAAATAAAAGCATTTTTAAATTTATGTATTAGTGAGGGCAAAATGGAGTGATGACCAGGACAACAGACCACACAGGCATACAAAGGAGACAGAGATGATTGGGAGATAAAATGAGCATCAGAACCAAAACTTTATATGTATTAACCTGAGAAACACTTTCTCCTTTGGTGAGAGGAGAAGTATATCTCTTCTTCAATTTGAAAAGAACTCAAGGTTTACTTCTCTAAAAAGCCTTCCTTTATTAATTGCATCCTTTTGGCAAAGCATCAGAGATCCATAGTACATGGGAGGAGCAAATGCTGATAATGTATTAAACCAACTGCCAAGGGAAAAACTTGTTATTTTAAGAAATATTTATGTCTCCTTGTTAGGTCTTGTTTGGTCAGAATTATGTGTGCAATGCCCAATTGCTAGTTTATTTCCATTGCACATTAGGAATCCTTAGTTCATTTCTATGAGAAAACTAGTTTGGGTACAAATTAAAATTATAATTTGAGTTAGTGCATGTGATATGGTTTCTACTAGTGTGATTTATTGATATATAGGCATCATGCTTTAGCGAAGATGCCTGTAGCTATGAGTTTTGTTTTGTGAGCAAATTAAATTTAGGTACCCCAAATTACCAGATCTGTAGATTTTTATATTGTTCCAAAGCAGTGTTACCCACACCAAGAGAAAGATTTCATTTCTTCTTCTGTCTATAAGCAAATATACTTGCTTATAGATAGAACTCACTATAACATATATACTATGCAAATATAGAATTTATAGATTCTATAATGGGTAGTTATGCTTTAAATGTCCTTTAAACCATTGCTGTATTACTTACTAAACTTTTCATTCGATCATCTCATCTTTTTCTAAATTTTAGCTGCACCTCCATTTCCAGTGATGTGTGTCTTCTTGCTGTTCATTCATACTGATAATTTGTTTTACCTATTGCTAGGGTTCTCATCTGTAATCTCCTTTATGTACATGGCCACAGGTCATTCCTTAAATCATGAGTGAGAAAACTTTCTAGAGGGTCAGATAGTAAATATTTAAGCTTTGTGGGTCGTATGGTCTCTGTTGCAACTACTCATGTTTTATGCAGCAGAAAAATAGCTATAGAGAATATGTAAGCAAAGGGGCATAGTAGTGTTCCAATAAAACTTTATTCACAAAAACAGGCAGTGAGCCCGATTTGGCCCATTGGTGATAGTTTGCCAACCCCTACTTGAAATCAAGCCTTTGTCAAGCATGTCTTGTGTGTGTAGTCTTGTATCAGAAACTTAAAAAGTACACATTTTCTTGGATTTAAAAAGAATTTGGCCAGGTGCAGTGACTCAGGCCTGTAATCTTAGCACTCTGGGAGGCTGAGGCAGGCAGATCACTTGAGCCCAGGAGTTTGAGACCAGCCCGGGCAATGTGGCAAAATCCTGTTTCTACAAAAAATACAAAAACTAGCAGGGCTTGATGGCACAAGCCTGCAGTCCCAGCTACTCAGGAGGCGGAGGTGGGAGGATCGCCTGAGCCAAGGAGGTTGAGGCTGCAGTGAGCTATGATCGCGCCACTGCACTGTAGCCTGGGCCACGGAGTGAGACCTTGTCTCAGGAAAAACAAAATTTGAGGTTCATTCCTCTAACTTTTTCATTAATTGCATCTCCCTCTACTCCTATGCCTCTTAACCATGTCAGTAATACTTGTATAATCATTGCCTTTATCTGCATGCATGTTCATGTTAGTTATCTATTTGTTTGCCTTGTCTCCACCCATAGACTAGAAGATTCTTGAGGGTGGGCTCTGTGTCTGATCATTACTATATAACCCCAAACACCTAGAACAATTTCAGGTACCCAGTGCATACACATCTATTCATTAAGATCAGATTTTATCTTGAAAAGATTGGAAAAAAGAGAAAGAAATTATAAACACCAGCCATTTGTTTAATTTTACTTTAGTTATAAAAAAAGAAAGTCTTGATATTGATAATAAGTCATACCTGATGCATTGAAGGTTTTTACTATAGTGATTTTAGTTTTTTCTGCAAAGAAACAACTTAAATATTAGAGAAGAATTGTTGCTTGTTTTTAAAAAACAATTTGCCATGAGTATCATTTTAGTGAAGTGCTAAAAAAAAAAAGTCACACTGTTGACACCTTTAAGACACTATCAGTCATCTCAGCAACAGAATGAACAGGAACCGCATCCACGGATCCTATAGCATTGGCACAGGGTGAGTCTGGGAGTTGGAGTTCCATGTTTACGCAGTTAGATCACACCCATTACACATCCCACTGCTTGTGTAATTCTACTTTAGTTTCCATGCACTGCTGCAAGACAAATGATGTGGACTTACACTTCAGATATGTAGAATTAAGCCACTATCGGACCTTCAGTTGATAGATTGTAGAGAGCAGGAGATTCAGAATAAAAATTAATGTGAAACAGTACACATGGGATGTAAAGTATTGCTATTATACAATCAAGTGTCTTGCTTTAGGAGTTAACATAATACTATCCCCATTGTATCGATGGAGAATGCTATTCTCAGAGAAGTCGAGATCATCCACCTATATACAGTCACATAACATGCCCACAGCAGAACCAGGACTGTTCAAAGTGTGTGACTCACAGGCAAATATTAACATGCCCCGAAGGAGCAAACTTTAGAAATGTCTTCCAAACACATTTTGGGGACAGAGCTCATGGTTCATTCCCCAGATGATGGAGAACTGGGTACAGAAATCTTTGCTATAAAAATGGCCAATGGAAAGAGGCTGTGTTCAGGGCATAGATTTGCATCGAAGCTCTGTCACCTAGGGTGAATGGGCAAATTCTGAAGAAAAGGCCAAGCTCAGAGATTGGAGACACTCTTAAGAATGATGATGTTATCCTGGCAGAAACTCATCAGTAACAAAGACACACAAATGAGGTTTCTGAAACTGTCGGGTTTCAATATGTGGCCCATGAGCAATGGTGGGTGGCAATTATGAAGGCTGATAGCATTTCACATTGTCATTAAGAATCTTTTAAATATATTATTTTGTTTGCCCTGACAGTTTCCTTTTCAGAGCAAGCAAAATACAACTGTGAAATGAACTTCTGGTTTTGGTAACTAAAGTGCTCTGGGGTAAAAATGTTTAACTCCACTAATAATCATGAATGAAAAATAAAACCTAAGAGTTGAGAGAAAGATTTAATAATATATGATACAGTCTCAGCAAAGGTACAGTGACACAGACATTCTCATCCACTGCAGACAGGAATGTCGCTGGGCACAACCTTTCTAGAAGGTAATTGAGCAGTAGTATCAAGGGTCTTACAATAGTCTTACTGATGACCCTTAGAATGCAATCCTTGCATATTGTAATCTCTGGAATGTATCCTACAGAAATAAGAAATGAATGCAAAGATGTTGGCACCAGAATGTTCATTGCAATAACTTCTATTAAAAAGATAGAAACAACTTTAAAGTTCAACATATGGTATAAAATGGAATATTATCAAGTCATAATAGTAAGGGACACTGGAAGATACTTCTAATGTAATATTAAGTCAAAAGGGCAAGATACAAAAATCTATGTAAATTATGAGTATTTTGCAAAGGATATAAGAGTATATGTATATAAATATATGTATAAATGATACTGAATGGAAATAGACCAAATTGTTAACAGTCATAGTCTTAGGAAAGTAACATTAAAGATGATTTGTATTTTCTTCTTTGTATTTCTCTACATTCTCCATTTTTATGAGCTAATATGTATCACTATTATAATCACAAAAATAATACATGCTATTTTAAATGGAGTGCTATGGCCATCATTTGGAGGTTTGGGAGTGTGGTGACAGAATTATAGTTCAATGTCAAAGTAAAAGGGGTCATAAATCAGTGGTTGAAGGCACAGGAAAGAGGGCAAGGAGACAAAAGAAACTCTTTAGTAACCCAGTAGACCGCACAAGCAAGAAACTCAAGAGGCTGCAGAAGAAGCTATTACATTTAGAAATCACTTGATATTACCTGTTTTGTTTAAAGGGGGTAAGCTTAAAGTAACATCTGAAATAAAATTATAAAAATTAGCATAACTACTGGCATGGTTTATAAACATGTGTGTCTTCCAAGGTTCCTTAAACATTTCCCTTTTCCCCAAATCTGGGAGAAGTTAGTTTTGCAAAAGCCAACTGACACTACTAAATGTTTTTGCTACCCATCGTCTCATTACTCCATTCTCCAACCCCTGGAGACAATTCCTGAGCAAATGTTCATTGATTCAAATGCAAGTTACATGTCTAAACACTCAGCAACACTCCCGTAACCATTAGATTTGAATAAACTCATCTATGTTGTTTACTATTTTGTCCCTTTTTTTCCTATTATAATGAAAGTCCCTAAGGGATATGATATTTCCAACATTAATACTGATTTTAACATATAGACCTGTGGATGCATAATACATTTTTACCAGCGGTACACTCCTATAAAGCAATTTAAAATAATTCTAGCTTAAATTTGGAGTAAATGACCATTATATTCGACTAACTTTTAAGAAAATCTCATTTGGATCCTGTTTGATTTAAAATCCAATTTAAAATCTATTCTATTGGCATTTCTTTAAATCCAAATCATTCTAGAATTTATCATTCTGGATGAAATTTTAGGAAAAAACCAAAAGGCATTTATTACATGATCATACTTAAAACATGGTACACACCCACACACACACACACACACACAATGGGATCCAAAAACTGCACCAAAGCTAAATTGAAGATATTATTTTCACTGTGAGAGGTAACTGCACATAAAAATGATAACATCCGTCCCTTCCCATTGGGCCAAATATGAATTTAAACCAGTTTCAATCAGTATGAGCTGCATCTATGATTGTTTAGTTCCTTAACCACCAACCACATGGTGAGATTTGATTTTAACCAAGGGCTTGTGAAAAGCGTTGGGGTTTCATCACAATAAGATGGAAGGAAGGCTGTCTACCCATTCTGTTCACTTATTGGAGGGAACAGAATGTACTGCTCTGTTCCCGTGCCTTGAATACAGCCCACTTCTTTGCCCTTTTCTCTAGCATGATGGGGAAGCCATTTTGTTTTCCATTTCATACTATTTAAAAATTGATCAAATCATCTATAAAAAGGCTATCTTTGAACATGCTGTGCCTCCAAATCCATGCTGAATCATATTGAATTACTGGATGTGCTTTTCACATTTAAACAATCTGTCATGTAAAACTTGTTGGCATTGTGTTGGACAGCAAAGGAATGGAGAATTCAAAATGTGATCGATATTTCTTTTCTTTTTAAGCTAACAATTAGAGTGGTGGACGGCTCTCTTCCCTCCATGACTGTAAGAATGTTATCATTTAACCAGAAAGTTTAGGTCACTCTCCAGGGTTGACAAGTTTTGTTTTGGGTTTTTGTTTTGGGTTATTTGAAACTACTCGATGTATTCAGAAATAATTTAGAAATGGAAACCTTCAACACCATTCATTACACTTATATTCATATTAAGGATTATCAATTTTCACTTGCTTCAGAAAAATTCTTACCATTGAGGCTTGTTGTTTCAACCTCTTTTTGTCCCGAGGAGAAAAACAATACAAAGATATAATTAAAACAAAACTTTAACAAATTGGACTAAATCTAGGTTTAAATTTTTTCAAAATCTTGCCTGGAGTACCACTGGAGGAGGGGGCAAAACTGACAACAGATAATTTAGCTGCAGGAGAAAAAAAAAATTAAATAAATACTTTGAAACAATTATTTGTCAAATTTTAAAGAATTAAAACTTTTGAGATATAATTATGAAAAGAAGTAGAAAACACACTAGCAGACCAAGATGTAGTTAAATCTGCATGTCCCATAAGCGCTCAGTGAGTATAAAATTTAATCAGAGAATTGTAGAAAAAGAACCCAAAATGAGTGAACCTGAGACCCCTGACCACAAAGCTTGCTAACTACTTATGGAATGTTATAGAAATAAGATTAGGAACCAGACCAAAATACAAGAAATACTACTTTAAAATTTTTTCAGCCAGAGCATTCTAGAAAACATTTTAAATATCTTACTGAATTACAATCATGAAATATATTGGCACGCTGGTGCCATTCTGTTATAATGATGCCTAGCAAATCTTCCCACAGTAAATTTAGGATTAAAAAAATTGCTACCACTCAATACTGTACTACCTAACCAGATTTCCTGGCAAGTTATTTTAAAATATGGCTGCTATTAAGGCAATTAATCAAGTGATAAATTTCCTGTGGAATGACTCCACTTAAGCTAAGAAGTCAATCTACTACATACATTTTACATATTTAAATATTTAAAAGATCCAATGGCTTGACCTCTACCTAAACATGGGAAAAGCAAACACAAACATTTTATAACTAAAGTAAGTTTTGCAGTAGGGAGCCTGATTTCCAGCTGGTATGGACAAAATTTGGGTGCGTCAAGGCACTTTGGCTGGCCTGTTTTAGACTGCTCATGTGTTGGCTGAAACACACACAAATGGTCTGTCCACATTATTGTTTCCATATTTTGTCATTTACTACATTTATTTATTTCTTAAATTACCAAGGATATTTCTTGAGAAGTAAGACAGTTCCTGAGCAATAAGATTCAAAGCGTAGATACAGAATCCTTTTTGCTCTTGGGACAGAACAAAATAATTGGCCACAACTAGTTTTTAAGGAATGACTATTAATTCTTGCGAATGTTGATGAATGACGACACTGTGCAAAGAAGAGACCGCTGGGCGTGGCTGCCCATCCATCCCTTGATGCTACACTGGCTCTTCCAGTTTGCACTGCTCTCTCCCAGGGCACCTAGAACCCAGGCTGTGACTAGACCCAGTGTGTCCCCCCAGAGCCCCATTCCCTATTCTATGCAAACAAGGTTTTGCAGATATCACCATGATTCAGTTTGCTGAGGACTATTCTGCTGGAAGAAAAATATAGTGGTTCATTGTGCCCTAGAAGCTTAACAACTAGGGGGCAAATTGGCGAGATCAAAAGAGCTTGGACTTTGGAGGCCTGCAGTCCTGGGTTTGAATCTTTGCCCCATTACTCAAAAACTTATAAAAATAATAGTTACTACTTACCAAGGGTTTACACTGTGCCTGGCACATGTGTTATCTCATTCCATCTTCACAACTACCCCACGAGCAGGTACTATTATTCTCCCCAATTTACAGGAGAGGAAACTGAGGCATGGAACGGTTAAAGGAAGTAGCCCAAAACCACACAGCTAGCAATGAAGGCAGGAAGGTGGTGGCCAAATTACAACTCCAGTCGTCTGGCTCCAGAGAATGTATGAACATGAGCATGTTTTATCCTCCCCAAGCCCCAGTTTTCTCATCTATAACACGAATATTTCCTATGCTGCAAGATTGAGAGGAGAACGAGGAGATGTCTGAAGACTTCCAGATACATAGCAGTGCATGAGAAGTACAGCTATTGTAATTAATTGGATTTAAATAATGAATCAATAACAGTAGAAGCTCATTTGCACACAACTATAGAACGAATGCGAGTTGACTCACTCCCCATCATAAAAGATTGTTCTGGAATAGATGGTGTACCCGAAAGAGTACAGAAGTAGGAGTCAGAGAAGCCATGTGCTGCCTCTGTGTGACATGGAGCTATGTGATCTTAGAGAAGTTCCTCAGTCACTCCAGGCTGCATTATCTCATCAACTAAGGGACAGGGCTGGGTCTCTTTATCCCCAAGGTCCCATTCCAGCTAGCAGTCTCGAGTTCGGGTTCTGTTCCAGGCTCCTGCCAATCTGGGTTCTAATGTATTTGCCTTCCCATTCTAGTGAGTGCTAAGCCCTTAGAATCCTAGTGAAAAATATCCTTTTGGTGGAGGTACTGAGGGTGTATATTTAAGTGAACATCTCATCTCCTCCCTTAAATGTAAAAACATCTGGCATGTTTATGTTCCTGATACTCTTCAAGAGACTTGTGAACTAGAATACTAAAAATAACTGATGAACTTAAGTAATCACTGTAATGAAAACTAGCAATTTAGTCTCCTGTGATTTGTTGCCTGGCTTTGTCCAGCAATATGGATGGATCAATATGGCTGTCCTCTGGTCTACGCTGGCTATTGATTTTTCAGGTGTAGGCTTAATGACCTAATTAAGCTTCTTGGAGAAAAATAATTTTGTTGTACCTGACTACATGCCATGTTTCATAGAGAACTTGTAGAATAATATTTTCCTGAAATTCCCCATTTTCCTGAAATTCCCCAGAGTTCTAAAAAAAAAAAAAAACTTACCAGGTGGTGGTGACAAACTGGAATTATCAGTATCTTCTGTTGAGGAAAAGAGGTGATTCAGAATTAGTTTCATGAGGACTAAAATCAATACAATTATATTAAGGATTTTTTGTCAAATAAGTAGGTTTTAGCTACTCATGTCACTAAAAAAAGTATGTGAATGTTTATCAGCCTCACTACTGTAACAATTTTACTATCCCTGTGTACTCCATCCCATCATGTTATAAACCTCAAATGTGCACAATAAAATTTATTTTTAAAAATAAGATAATTAGTTTAATTTATGCACACATTTGTAGGAGATTAACATCTTTAATGGCAGTGAACGTAAGCTGAATTACAAATAGCTACCAAAAGAGGGCAGTATGTTAATTTACTATTATTTTCAACAGCCTAATCAATCCTTTTTAATTCTCTACAGAGACCTATCTTTGGTGAGGCAATCTTTCCAATTTTGAACTGTTGGTGGTGCTTCATCTATTTTGTCATATAATGGTTTAGCTAATTTCAAACTGAAAATGATGACTAAGAACGTCAGCTGTTGGATAATATTCCTAAAAACGTATGAAAGTAAACGTGTATGTTTGCATAAATTAAACTTCCGTTAACTGTGCTGCTTTTGAGCATAGACGTTGTATCTATTAAGCCATTTCTTTCTTATGAGTTAAGCTAGATCAGATGTCTCTGGGTTTATAAACTACAAGAGCTGCTGAGTTATTTATTTGGGGAAAGTGCTCAGATCCCTTAAAAGAAAAGTAATTCTATATTTCTGTCTATGAAAATAATACATACTTATTGGAGAAACTTTAGAAATGACAGATAAGCAAGAAGAAGAAAATAAAAACCATCTATAATTTCGCCACTCAGAGAAAAATGACATTAACGTGTTGGTATATATTACTCTTTCTATGTGTGTATATATATGTACATATATACAGATATATGCATGTGTTTATATGTGTATATATGTATGTATATGTATAAGGATTATATCACACAAATATATTTATAACTTGATTTTTCTTATGACAATATATCCTGAATGTCATTCTATATCATCAGTTTTCCACAACACCATCTATGATGGCTGAATAGCACTTCAATTGTTATATGTACCATTTATCTATATAACACATTTCCTCTTAATGGGCATTTTGGTGTGTACGATTTTTCATGATTACAAACAATGCTGCAATAAATCCTTTGGGCTAAATTTTTACATACATATGTGGCTATTTCTTTCAGAAATTCCACAAATATTGTTTGCAAAATGCCCTAGAGAAAACTTGGACCAATTTACACTACCCTTTGGGAGTGATACATCCCCAAACACTGACCCACATGGGGTGTTATCTTATACATGAAAAAAAGTTAATTACAAAGGGATAATTATTTTCACAATGATATCTTGAGATATAATTAATAGGAAAGAGTAAGTATGTTTGCAAACTAACAATGAACAGTGAAACATACCTGGTAACCTCCAGGAGCCTATTTTCTTGAAATGATGGTAGGGTACTGATTGTTTTCTGGGATAATTAAAATCATAGTTCTGCTTGAAAGCAGGACTGAATAAGTGCCCAAGTTCCCCAATTACCCTGCAGCCAACAAGGCAAAAGTAGGCAAGTGGCTAGGTGCTTTGGTGCCCTAATTTAATTGGAGTTACTTCTTCCTTAGTCTCTGTTCTTCCATATCTCTCATGTTACTTTAATATTCCACTAATCAGAGTCTGTTGAGTTAGCTTTTAAAGGGTTAATTTTGTTTTTGAGACAGGGTCTCACTTTGTTGCCCAGGCTGGAGTGCAGTGGTGCAATTGTGGCTCACTGCAGCCTCGGACCTCCCAGGCTCAAGTCATCCTCCCACCTCAACCTCTTGAGTAGCTGGGGACCATAGGTATGCACCACCACACCTAGCTAATTATTTTATTTTATTTTTTGTAGAGACGGGGGTCTCACTATGTTGCCAGGGCTGGTCTTGAACTCCTGAGGCTCAAGCACCCACCTCGGCCTCCCAAAGTGCTAGGATTACAGGTGTGAGCCACCATGCCCAGCCTGAAAGGGTTAATTTAAAAAATATATTTTGGAGCACTTAAGGGGTTATCAGTCATTCACATCTTAGTATGAGTTCATTTGAATTGGGTGAATTCATCTGATCATCTAGCAAAGAGCTACCACACTGGGCAACGTGGGAAAGCCCTGGGTAAAATCAATATTCAATATGGACTACCCTCAGGATGACACCTGTCAGTGTGGGCAGGTAAAGTGACGAAGGGCAGGCACCTGGCAAAGGCAGGCAGCAGGATGAAGGCACCTGGGAAGAGTTAGGTACCAGAGAAGAGGGATGGAGAGTGACGTTGAGGGGCAACAGAGGCTAACACTGCTTCACTGACAATTTTGCCCAGTGGATCACTGACAATTTTGCCCAGTGGATGGCCATAGTTCCAACCTTCTCCACTGCCAAATCTGTTGACCAGAGCTGTGTACACACAGGGGGCTGATTTGCATTTCACCTCTTTCTTACTTATTAGAAAAAAATGGGCAACTCAAGCGTAAGAGAAGAGCCAGAGCAGAGAAGGAAGTTTTTCTGGAAACTCACAAAACTGGTCCACCATCCCTGAGTTTGATAGGCGTGGGCTTATAATCAAGAGCTGAAACTTGATCAAAATGTAGACGAGGCTGGGCGCAGTGGCTCACATCTATAATCCCAGCACTTTAGGAGGCCGAGGCGGGAGGATTGCTTGAGGCCAGGAGTTTGAGACCAGCCTGGCCAACATGGAGAAACCCCATCTCTACTAAAAACACAGAAATTAGCCAGGTATGGTGGTGCACATCTGTGATCCCAGCTACTTGGGAGGCTGAGACATGAGAATTGCTTGAACCCAGGAGGCAGATGTTGCAGTGAGCTGAGATCACACCACTGCACTCCAGCCTGGGTGACAGAGCCAGACTCTGTTTCAAAAAAAAAAAAAAAAGTAGATGAAGGGTTGGACCGTCTCTTTCATCAAGAAACCTACAGGGCTCTCAGTAACTCCCAACAGGAAAGACGGCGCTCTACTTTGATGAAGGGAGGGAATCTAGTAAATTAAAGCTAGATATTTAAAAATGATTCTTCTCTGCTTTTTTCTTTTGGCATTTCTTTTTCCTTTAGGAACCCAGCTACTCAGTGACTAACATGTATTCACTTTTTCTGTCTCTCATTATGATGCTCCACCTCACTCCTGGTCCAACCTAGAGGTATCCCCCCAGGACTTACACTTCCCTGAGGATCAGCTTATGTTTCTCTTGGGCCCTTTCCTAACTCACTTCCCATTTGTTACAACTTAAAGAGGTGGTCGTCATATCCAGTGAGTCATATATTTGAGCTCCATGCCACTCTTAGGAGACAAAACATTTCCATTGTTAAAAAGATTCATAAACAAAGAAAGGAAAAACATTTAAAATTTTCAGATTTTCCTTTGGAACCTACAAAGAGCCAATTTTCAAGCATTATTCATTTATGGAAGTCTCAATTTAAGTCAATAAATAAAATTATGGTGCTGTGTCTATAAAATTTACTCAGTACGACTCCCTAGTGATTTTTTTTTTTTAAACAAAGTCCATATATTCCAATTAGGATGAGCAGGAGTTTGGCTTAGAATGGAAGCCAAATGGAGCCAGACGAACTGGAAACTTAAGAAACTGGCCCCATCGATGGAGTCTCTTTCCCTACATCCCCTCCCAGGCACTTTTTTTTTTTCAGTTATTGCCACTACCTTCCAAACTCTAATCCCACATGGCCAAGTGTGGTTTGAGCACTGCCATGTGAATGTCTTGCTGTCATTGCTTCTCCAACTCGGTATATCCAAGAACTCATCCCTCATCACTCCACATCATTTCCACATTTGATCAGTTCCTGAACTCAATAGTATTGCCAGTAACACCAGCCAAACATTGAAGTTGAAAACTTCAGTACCAGTTTGCTGTTGCTGCTGTACCATTAACTTAGTGGCTTCAAACACAAAATTGTTATCTTAGAGTTCTGCAGGTCAGTAGAACTGGTCAGTAGGAGTCTCACCAGATTAAAATCAATGCTGCTGATGATGCTAGGCCACATTCTTTTCTGGAAACTCCGGGGGAGAATCCATTTCCTGCTTATTCAGGATAAGCAGAATTCAGATTCTTGTGGTTGTAGGACCAAGGTCCTCATTTTCTTGCTAGCAATAAATTGAGGGCCATCCTTCAATTCCCAGAGTCTAGAAGCCCTCCACATTTCTTGGCTCATGCCCCATTCCTCCATCTTCAAAGTCAGCCATGATGGGACAGGGCCAGGTCTTTCTCAGGTGGCATCACTCTGACTCCTCTTCACTTTTAAGAGCTATTAGGCCCACCCAAGTAGTCCACGATAATCTCATGGTCTTTCATTTTAATCACACCTGCAAATTTCCTTTTGCTATATAAGGTAACGTATTTACAGGCTCCAGGGATTTTAAGATGTGGACATCTTTGGGGAGCCATTAGTCTTTCCACCATACTCAGAAACCCAGTTTCCTAAATTATAGAGAATGAGTTGCAAGGAACCACCCTTCAAGAGAGAAAATCCTACAGGGGTCAAGTGAAGAGCTCAGAAACAAAGAGTTACTTTTAACAGTAGAGTCGAGTCTACAAACCAAGATGCTAACTCTCTGGCCATTGCTTCTGACTCCTTCCCATCCCCAACTCCCACCTCCATATCTAGTCATTGCATCCCGGGCAGTCTTCTCATTGTAGCATGGGGCTGTTGCAAGGATTCTCAAAGAGAGAATGTACATGGCATAACAGGAATAGCAAAAACTGATCCATGCTTCCTGTGATCCAGGCTTACCACATGAAGGACTTCAAACACACTTTATTATTTAATCAGTCAACAACTTTGCAAATGTGATGAACACTGAGGATCCTGAGATGGATCGATTATCCTGGATTACCTGGGTGGGCCCAGTCTAGTCCATGAGTTCTTAAAAGTGGAAGAGGAAGGCAGAAGAGTGGGTCAGAGTTATGCCACGAGAAGGACTCCTCGACCCTGAAGTGGTAGGTGATATCATTAACATCATTCCTTGTTAGTGCTTGAGAAACTGAGGCTGGGTGAGGTTTAAAAACTTGTTCAAGGCCCCACAGATCATTGCTTGTAGACCTGAGATTTGAACGAAGACAGTTTGACTTCTGAGCCTAACCTCTGAGGCTCTACTCTATCCCAGTTCCAATGATAAACTCTGTAGACCATAAACGAATACAGAAATGTGGGGTATTATTATTATTATTATTATTATTTTGAGACAGAGTCTCGCTCTGTCACCCAGGCCAGAGTGCAGTGGCTTGATCTCGGCTCACTGCAAGCTCCTCCTCCTGGGTTCAAGCGATTCTCCTGCCTCAATCTCCCGAGTAGCTGGGATTACAGGCACCTGCCACCACGCCTGGCTAATTTTTGTATTTTTAGTAGAGATGGGGTTTCACCGTGTTGGCCAGGCTGGTCTCGAACTCCTGACCTTAAGTGATCTGCCTGCCTTGGCCTCCCAAAGTGCTGCGATTACAGGTGTGAGCCACCGTGCCTGGCCGTAGGGTATTATTATTAATCTTCCTTAATCTCGCTCTCGTCTGTCCCTTCTTCCCATGCTCACTGCCCTTTTCCATACCCAGACCATCATTGCCTCATACCCGGATGAAAAATTAGAACCCTAGAACCTTCTAATTGGAAGGAATCCTAACATTCTTTGCATCCTATTTCTTCCCCCATACAGTAATCCATCCACCAATTGTACACCCACAGTCTCAATTCAGCCTCCAAACAAGTTTTATCTTGTCTACATAGTGGGAATTATGCTGGAGTTTTTTGTTATTATTATCCTTTTAGTGACAGGGTCTTGCTCTGTTGCCCAGGCTGGAGTGCAGTGGCACAATCATAGCTCACTGCAGCCTACCACTCATGGGCTCAAGGGATCCTCCCACATCAGCCTCCTGAGTAGCTGCGACTATAGGCACATACCACTACACCTGGCTATTTAAAAAAACTTTTTTCAGAAATGAGGGGGTCAAACTCCTGGGCTCAAGTGATCCTCCTGCCTTAGCCTCCTGAGTAGCTGGGACTACAGAGGTGTGGCACCATGCCCAGCTCCAAGTTACTGCAAATTCGAATTACTCACCAACATTTAAAAATCAGGAAATTTCAAATAAAATTCCAATTTTTCACCTTGCTTTACAAAATTGTAAGTTTTGGGAGATGACCCCTTTATGTTGGCTCCCTGGCCCTCTAAAGCATGCCCTGGTTACAAAAGCTGATGGAGCTGGCTCTCTCCTCTTTATATCTTCAAGTATTCATTGACTACACCCTTCATTCACTTGGCATTTGGACAGATGTCATCTAACTTTTACACTGTGTGCCTTGTTTACCCAACTAGATGCTAAGCTGCTTGATGCTTTATTTATTACCTTCCAGGAATCTAGTCCAGTGTCTTGTTTGTGGTTGATGTCCTAAAATATTTTTGCAATGACTAATGAAATCCTTAAGAAATCTCCGTCAGTCAGAGATCAGTCGGGAACCCATGACAGGTAGTTCAAGAGCAGGAATATAACACAGGGAAATGGTGCAACGATGAAGAACTGGAGCAATCCAAAGGTGAGTAACAGCAGGAAGATGCTGGAAGAGCAAAGGAGGGAGGTAATATTACCAGATACCGATGAACAGAGCTGTGGGGCAGGAATTCAGGCCAAGGGATGTTGGAGGGGGTCTGTCCAGTGAGACTGGAATCACGGAAGAGACACAGTCCCCATTAGAGATGCCAGCCAAACCGAGAGAGGGGGAGAAATACCCTGACTTCCCCTTTCCTCTTACACTCCAATCTCCTGTCACTGCCACCCACTGAACCTAGCTGGAAGCCAGTTGGCAAGGAGACATGAAAGATATTGCAAGGGGTCAGGTCCCTGTGATACAGAGTAAGGGAAGGTTGGGGATTGGATCTGAAAGTAACAAGGCAAAATGACTAATGCAGAGTCAACAGAGGAAAGACTCAAGAATACTTCTAAGATGACTGTGACTCAGATTCCAAAGTTTGGAAGAGTAGTTATAGCTGCGGATCATAGCAGATAGATGCCTTAAACAGGTCTTACAAATGTATGCTAAAATGTCCACCCAAATACATATCAAAAACAACATTAAAAAGTCAGCCATTGTGAGCCCCCATTGCCTACAGCGGTGACCTAAATAACATCCCCATTACTGACTTTTCCTCTTTCCTTAACGCCTTCCCCCTTCTCTCTTTTCCTAATGCCTGCTCCTTCACTCCTGATTCCTGGGATAACCTCCCAAATAAACTACCTGCACCACAGTTATGCAAGGTCATGTCTGGGTGTTTCTGAAGTGTTCATTTTTCTCCCTGCTGTTTGACACTGTGGTAGATATTAAGACTTCAAATGTGAGATGGTTGTCTCACAGCTATGATTGTGGTAATACTGTGAGTATTTACTTCTACCACGTTCTTCCCCAAGTTGGATGGGAAAGACAAAGGCTTAATCTTTTGGGAGTGGATCTAAAAAGATTACGACTAGCTCTCCTTGCATGAATATTTTCAACCCGACTGAAACTTGTAATCTGGTGGCAGTCCTCTGGATTGAATTACTGTTCCATAGAGAGATAATTAAAAACAAGCCGCCACGCCTAGGCACTCTTATATGGGAATCCCAAACACAACAATATTTTTGTTGTTATTACACTGGCTCTTCAGGGCTTGGGATAACAGACACTCTTCCAGGAACTGCATTTTCAGAGTTTACTACATAACCCCCAAAACTGAATGAAAACATTTCTAATTTGGCATATCCAAAACATGTTTACTTGCGCTGGGACACTGCTCAATAAGTACTCTTACATAATGTATTTATTAAACGATTAATGATGACATCATTAAAGAAAACTTCAGCTCTTAGCTGATGGAACTTCCCAAGGAGCAAGCAATCAGCAGTTCTAGGTGGACTTTGGCCAGAACGGGAAGAAGGTGAAATGTGTTCTTGAGTCCCCAGCCCCCAATTCTTGCTTTTCTCCTGCCTTCACACAGTATCGCCCACCCAGAGAACTGGGGAAGAGTAAAGCTGAAGAGGGTACCATCTGGTTACAAATGACAACTCCAGGGCACCAGGTGAGTGCTTTGTGTAAGAGGAGACTGCTGCGTGGTGATAGGATTAAAACTCATGTCCCCCGCCTCCTGGTTCTACGTCGCACATGGTGCCCATGACACTCTTTAAACCTCAGAAACCACTTCCCTATGGGTTCCAAGTCTAAAGCCTTAAACTAGAAGCTGAAAACCCCTGGTGGCAGATTGCATTTTCCATGAATGGCCACAGCAATATTTCTCATCTCACAAGTTCTTCCAAAACTTTGCCACTCTTCTGTCAAGAGGTGGAACCTATATCCCCTTCTCTTGATCCTGGATGGGCTTTGAGTAAGAGAACATGGTGCAAGTAACACTATTGGCTTCAGAGGATAGGTGACAAAAGGCAACAGAGCTTCTGCCTGCTTGCTCTCACTCTCTCTCTTTCTCCCTCTCTCTTATCCTTAGAACCCAGGCCATGTTGAGAGGCCACATGGGAACTGAGGTTCCTAGTCGTTAGCTTCCACTGAGCTCCCAGCCAACAGCCAGCAATAACTTGCCAGACATGTGCACGGGCCATCTTGGAAGCAGAGGATCCAGCCCTCAGCCAAGATGCCCCAGTTGACTCCACGTGGACCAGGAATGAGCCCTCCTGCTGAGCTCTGCCCAAGTTACAGATCTGTGAGCAAACTAAATGACAGCTGTATTCAGCTACCAAGCTTGGGGTGGTTTGTAACACAGAAATAGATAACTGGAATATCACCCGTGTCTTTCTTTCCAAACTTAGTTAACTGAGTCTGAGCTAAAGAGAATTCACAATATGTATCTTATACTGAATACCTACTATATTTGGGACATGATCACTAATAATCCTCACAATAGCCCTACAATAGGAAACAATCATCCTCATTTCACAGATAGAGAGTTTAATGGTAAGCCTGAACTCAAACTCAGATTTGTTTGACTTCAGAGCCCATACTTCTTTCACTAAGCTATACCATCTCCATTCACTCTATGCTGTCTGGCCACCTGAGAGGCTGTCTGTGAGTCTATCTCCTTATTAACCCATCATTCCTTCTACTTCCGTGATAATCAGCAAGGCTGAATGATAGCTCTCAGTTCTATGGGGTCTTTCCAGGAGAAGGGCCAAAAAGGAGTGGCTGATCACAAGGTCATCAGCACAAAAAGATGGTGGCCAAGCTAGAGTCCTGCATGGCACATGAGCCAGATGATCAAGTAATGAAAGCTATGCTAAGAAATGTAGGCTTTATTGTGTGGAGAAGGAGAAGCAGTAGAGGCTTTTTAAGGTACATTTCAGAACAATTATTATTTTTATATTTATTATATATTATTTATATATATATAAACCACAAATATATGTTACATATATACATATGTTTTTATGTCTATATATACACATATATACATTTTTATGAATATATATACATATGTATATACAACACATAAAATTTACCATCTTAACTTTTTTTGAGATGGAGTCTCACTCTGTTGCCCTAACTGGAGAGCAGTGGCACGATCTCGGCTCACTGCAACCTTCACCTCCCAGGTTCAAACAATTCTCAGCCTCCCTAGTAGCTGGGATTATAGACATCCGCCACCACGCTCGGCTAATTTTTGTATTTTTAGTAGAGACAGGGTTTCACCATACTGGCCCGGCTAGTTTTGAACTCCTGACCTCAGGTGATCTGCCTGCCTCGGCCTCCCAAAGTGCTGGGATTACAGGCATGAGCCACTGTGCCTGGCCTCATCTTAACCATTTTTAAGTGTACAGTTTGGTTGCATTAAGTATGTCCACATTTTTATGCAACCATCTCCACTTTCTCTCTTTAGAACTTCTGCATCTTCCCAAACCAAAACCCCATACCTGTTAAACAATAACTCCCCATTCTCTCCTCCCCCTTGCCCCTGTTCCTGATACAGAACAATATTTTTTATATAACTATGAAATAAATGAGGGAAATCTGAAGTGGGAAGGCCAGAGAGTAAGCTACAGGGGTAGATTGGGAAAGACACGATGAGGACTTGAACCCATGCTTGGGAAGCTGGCATGAAAAGAGAGGTTCAACAGATCCTTCTAAGGTAAAAGTGAGAGGATTTGGGGGGGGTCACTGGGATGTGGGAGTGAGGAATAAACAGGAATCGGCCTGCCAGCAGTTAATCTATCAAACTCCCACAGTCCACATGACCCTGTCCTGCACCCCTGAAGAAAGGAAGTGTGGCAGGTAGGTTAAGAGCTTAGACTCCAAAGACCAGGACAGCCTAGGTCCAAATTCTGGCTCTGCCATTTGCTAACTATGTAATTTTGACCACTTACTTAACCCATCTGCAATTCAGTTTCCCAGATGAAAAACAAGCATGAAGATATAATTATAATAGGACATACTTCATAGGTACTACTGTTAAAGTATCGAGAAGAATACACAGTAAATACTGCTCACGTCAGTAGTTAATACAATGACTGTATTAGTCCATTTTCATGCTCTGATAAAGACATACCCAAGATTGGGTAATTTATAAAGGAAAGAGGTTTAATTGACTCACATTTCCACATGGCTGGGGAGGCCTCACAATCATGGTGGAAGAGGAAGGAAGAGCAAAGGGACGCCTTACATGGCAGCGAGCAAAAGAGAGAGCCAAGTGAAAGGGGGAAATCCCTTATAAAAACATCAGATCCCATGAAACTTATTTGCTACCACAAGAACAGTATGGGGGAAACCGCTCCCGTGATTCAATTATCTCCTACCAGGTCCCTCCCACAACATGTAGGAACTATGGGAGCTGCAATTCAAGATGACATTTGGGTGGGAATACAGCCAAACCATATCAAGGACGCATTCTCTATTCTTCATTTTCCCAGTGACTTATCTAAAAATGATTTCTCCCTTCTTTGTGCAAGACTTCCACTCCAGTTTCTTTTCTCCTTATATTATTTGCTTCCAGTTTCTAAAATGTCCTTGGAATCACTATGAGAACATGGGAGGAGAGAGGCAGAGGGCTTCAGGAGATCTGATGACCATAACTTATGTTTTATAAGTTCTTGTACAAAGTCAAGAACAGGTGAAATTTCCAGGAAGAATGTAGAAGATACAGTTAATCACGATGTTATTGGGTTGCCCTTAAGTGGGATGCATGGTCTTCCTAGGGGGTCATAGGCTGGCTTCTAAAAAGTAACTAATTTTTTTCTGATTATAATCATAATGTGGTTTTATGTGGGAAGAATTCTAAGCCACAGAAAAATATAAGGAAAAACTTTAAAAGTACTCCTAATCTTACCACTCAAAGATAACGTTAGCTGGCTGCAAGGATCTTCAGAATTCTCTAGGCCAGTTGCAGAACTGAAACAACAAAATAGAGCCTTGGGAGATGTTAGCTTCATGTTTTATTTAGAAGTATTCACAGATAGAAAATTGAGCTCATTAGCATGCTAGTATGTGTAGTGGCTCCATAATGCATCACCTTCGCTAGACCAACTACGTTTCCCAAAATTCCCTTTCCTGCATGTTTCTAATTAATGCAGGGCAGAAGAGAGTTTCCTGTGGGAGATCTGGGCAGATGTGGGCAGCAGTCATTTTGTAGATCAGATAGGTTGTCAATGATCAGTTGCCTTATCTTATTAGGACCAGGGAGCTGCCGGGCCTGTAACTGCTCCACCTTCTCCTGGGTTTTCCTTCAGCTTCTTTGGTTCCTGGGCCATGTGTGTACTTTATGATGAAGGGCCTAGCTTCTGCAGGACATCCATACTGCCAAGGTCAAAAGCAACAAGAAGTGACGTGGGTCTCAGTCTGTTCTCATGGGCTACAATGCATGCTTCTGGTTTCCAGGTTGTTCTTGCTCTCCCTTATCTTACATTTATCCTTCCTTCCCAACTGCCTGTCCCATAGATGTCAAGTCCCAGCATCAGATGTGAAGATGAGAGCTTTATAGAGACTGTTTAACCAGCTCCCACAGTTGTATTAGGACAAATCCCTGTAGCAAATCCCTTTGTGTGTGTGTGTGTGTGTGTGTGTGCGCGCACGCACCTTAGTGGTTCTCCTTCTGTGATTGAATCCTGACTTACACGGTTTGAGATAGAAACCTTCTGAAGCAATTAAATGGTCTATAACTGTGCTGTCCAACATGGTAGCCATTAGCTACATATGGCTATTTAAATTTAAATTAATTAAAGTTAAACATAATTAGAATTTAGTACCCCAGTCAAGTTTCAAGTGCCCAATACTGTGGTCACATGTGGCTGATGGCCACTGTTTTGGGCAGCACAGATATAGAGCACTTCCATTATTGTAAAAAAAGAGTTCCATTAGCACTGGTCTATAGTGATAATTACTAGTATTTACTGAGTTCTCACCATGTGTCAGATGCATTACAGGCATTTATTTTACATGCATTAACTCGGGGGTCCTCAACCTCCAGGCCAGGGATTGATACTAGTCCATGGCCTGTTAGGAACCGGGCCACATAGCAGGAGGTGAGTGACAGGCGAGCATTACCACCTGAGCTCTGCCTCCTGGCAGATCAGCATCAGATTCTCATAGGAGAATCTGAACCCTATTGTGAACTGCACATGTGAGAGATCTAGGTTGTGCACTCCTTATAAGAATCTAGTGTCTGATGATCTGAGGTAAAACAGTTTCATCCTGAAACCATCCCTCCTTCTCCCGCGCCAACCCCCAGCTGGTGGAAAAATTGTCTTCCACCAAACCAGTCCTTGGTGCCAAAAAGGTTGGGGACCGCTGCATTAGCTCATTTAATCTGCCTATACCTATGGAACAGGAAGTGCTACTTTACATGTAAGAAAACTGAAACACAATGATTAAATGTCGTTAACATTTGACTGCAGAGCCTATGGTCTTAACCTATGCCACACTGTGAAGGTCTAGGTGGCCCGGCATGGCACAAAGGGAGTGGGTGGCTCTGGTGGCGCCTCCTGCCCTCAAATGACTCTCTGAGGTTTGGACATTAGGCATCTCAGTAGCAACCATAATGGATTCCTCTAGTTTTCTTAGATTATATGAACTTGGGTTCTTACATGATTGCAGCAAAGAAGGGATGCCTACACCACCCCATTCCACCTTCCAATGGCAGAATGAGATGCACCAACAATTCTGGCAAGAAGGGTCCCAGTCAGATGTATCAGTTAAGGCAATGCAAGCTGCTACAACAAACATGCCCTGAAATCTCAGGACCTTTAAAAAATGGAAGTTTATTTTCCAGGTACAGTTTAATCAGCAGCCTAGAGTGAAGGGGTGGGAGGCCAGGGAAGAGGAATGTCATTCAGGGACCCACATTGACAGAGGTACTGCTATCTTCAATATGAAGATTCCAAGTTTGCTCTGGAGAGTACCATCTGGCAGGCAAACAGGGAAAGAGAGAAAGTGATAGGAATCAAGTGGGAGATTTTTTTTTTGAGACAGAGTCTCACTCTGTCACCCAGGCTGGAGTGCAGTGGCACGATCTCGGTTCACTGCAACCTCCACCTCCCAGGTTCAAGCAATTCTCCTGCCTCAGTCTCCTGAGTAGCCAGGATTACAGGGTTGTACCACCACACCTGGCTAATTTTTGTATTTTTAGTAGAGACGGGGTTTCACCATGTTGGCCAGGCTTGTCTCGAACCCCTGACCTCAGGTGATCCGCTCTCCTTGGCCTCCCAAAGTGCTGAGATTACAGATGTGAGCCACAGCGCCTGGTGAGGTGGGAGATTTTTAATGGCCAGGCCTGGAGGTGGCACACATCACTTATACCCACGTCCATTGGCCAGCACTCAGTTACACCGCCACTTCTAACTACACGAGAGGTTGGGAAATGTAGCCTAGCTGTGTGCTGAGGAAGAAAAAGTAAAAGCTTTGGTGCCAGCCAGTGTCTGCCACATCAGATTTAATTTGAGTGCTGTAAAGTAATTAATACCCATTAAACTAAGGGTAGGACAAGATTAATGCTAAAATCACTCTCCCCAGCCACCATTTTCTCTCTTGTTCTTTGTCATGATATTGACAAGGTCAAAAGTCAGGCAGTCAGTATGAACCCGAGGAGGAGAAGTCCTTGCCACTTTGAGGCTGAATATAAACAACCCCTTCTTTGTGACTCACCCTATCAGCTTTGCTCCTAGCGAATGTTCATGTCGTGGTTCTTCTGGGACCCTTGAGAGTGGGACTCCCATGTGAGGAACTAGTTCTGTAAACAATTACGTGCTAATAAAAAACCATTAAGAAAGTTAGAATTAGGCATAGTCCTGCTGCATAGAAATCCTACTTAGTTGGAAAAATTGTATGTTTAAGTTGCCTGTGTTCTGAAGCCATGTTAACCCTTAACCTTCAGAAAATCCTTAGCCAGCCTTTATACATTGGTAGCTCCTGTTCTAATAATGTCTTCTCCTCATATTTTCTTTGGCTTGTCATGAGCTTTGAAAGTCTGATCTGAGATCGCTCACTTTTAATAATCTGTAACTCTGACTTGGTAATCTCCTACATATGAATAAAATGCCTGTGTTCATTTATTTCTAATGAATAATTGAACACGCCTGCTGAGTCAAGCCTTAAATGTGATTAAGGGACTGGGCTCTCCAGGGAGACTGACTTGGGTTCAGATCCTGGCTCTGCCTTGAGTAAGTTTCTAACATTTCTCTGCTTGTATTTCTCCTTATCTGTAAAATGGGAGTGATTACTTTGAATGAAATTATATTACATTTATCAAGCATTTTATCACAGTTTCCACAATAAGGTGTAATTATTATTAATTCAGACTATATGATTCTGTGTCCTTGGATAAAGTTTACCATTATATAATAAACTACTTTTTTCACTTAATGCAAGCAATGTGCTATCAGTAATTTGTAGACGGCATTTTTAAAAATCATGAAGATGGTTTCTTCCAGGATTTGCATGCATGAGATATCCATTCTGACTATAAAACATTCTTATCTATTCACTAACACTAGGTTAGCGAGAATGTCTGTTAGAACACTGTGTTCATCCAATTCAAGTTGCCATAGTTTAGGATCATCATAGGAAGGCACCTCCTGGAAAGACCATGGGGTTCCATCCCTTCGTATTACACATCAGGAAACTGAAGTTCGTAGAAATCCACTTCAGAGGTAAAGGAGACTTGAAGATGACCTGTGCAATACTGTTCATTTTGCAAAGGTAGTCATTTAGATCGTACTTTCATCGTTTCAAAACTTGCTTATTTATCCACAATAGGCTGCACACAAAAAAAATTAGAGTGTGAGGCTGAGGCTGGGTGCGATGACTCATGCCTGTAATCGCGGTGCTTTGGGAGGCTGAGGCAGGTGGATCACTTGAGCCCAGGAGTCTGAGACAAGCCTGGGCAACATGAAGAGACTTCATCGCTACTAAAAATGTTAAAATGAGCTGGGTGTGGTGGTACATGCCTATAGTCCAAGCTACTAGGGAGGCTGAGGTGGGAGGTGCACTTGAGCCCAGCAGTTAGAGACTGCAGTGAGCTACGATTGCACCACTGCATTCCAGCCTGGGTGACAGAGCGAGACCCTGTCTCTAAAAAATAAAAATAAAATAAAAATAGAGTATAATGTTTGCACCGTTTGGGATTATATTAATACTGGTTTTCTACTGCTGATCGCAAACACTGGATACTGTCATATATGTTTTTACTCGACACCAAAAATGAGAACAATCTTACTTAAATAAATTGTGTAAAAGCATCTTTTAGGGCTTGGAGTTTACTGGAAGAAAAGAATTACAAAATAGGTCATGGGTGGGGAAAATACCAGATACCAAAATAGTCCAACCCCTTCAGTCTACAAGTGAGGAAACACAAGCTCAGAAATGTGAAGTCATTTGCCAAAGTTTATTCTTTTAATCCCATTTTTGAAGGCCTACTCTGTGCCAGGCACGGGGGTTATAGCAGGGAATAAAACAAAGTCCCTGGCCTCAAAGAGAGCTTATATTCTACTCATATTATGCAACTCACTTCAAAGTTTAAAACTCTACTTTGAAAATATCCTGTAACTGAAAACTTCTCACTAATTCAAACCCATCTCCTTCTGCCTGTGTACACCAAAACCCAGAATTTGTTAGACTTCACTGTGAATCCAAATCTGTGTAATATTAAATCATATTTCAAGTTAGGAGCAAGGCAAAAATGTCTACATAATTGAAAGACAACAAAGCTATGCGTTCAATTCCTGTTCATCCAATTAATCAGATAATTATAAGCAATTCTAATTTATACACTACAGCAAAATTACTGCCATTTTATATCTTTATCTCTTCTTTAAATTAAAAAACTCTATGCTGTACTAAATACTATAGAGTAACTTTTACCTTATGCTCTGTTCATTTCTAAAAGAAAAGTAACAAAAGGGTATAGGTCACGCCTAACACAGATGTTAAAGACTAACACAACTGCCACAAACATCATTGCAAAAGTATCTCTAACTTACCTTGATTTTTTTTTATAGCCCTGTGATCTTATAAACGTGAGGCCTCTTGGCAAGATCAATGTGTTTCTTGTTATTTCTTGAACTAAGGATGTACCCACTTTTAAGGTGCATTTAAGGTGCATTTCAACAGCGTGTTCTCTTGGAATATCAACTTAATCCCTAATAGGTTAAATCAGCAGAACTGTTGCTTTATGCCTTAGATCACTCTGTATCTTTTTTTTTTTTTTTTTTTTGAGACGGAGTCTCACTCTGTCACCCAGGCTGGAGTGCAGTGGCGCCATCCCGGCTCACTGCAAGCTCTGCCTCCCGGGTTCATGCCATTCTCCTGCCTCAGCCTCCCGAGTAGCTGGACTATAGGTGCCCACCACCATGCCCAGCTAATTTTTTTTGTATTTTTACGAGAGACGGGGTTTCACCATGTTAGCCAGGATGGTCTCCATCTCCTGACCTCGTGATCCGCCCACCTTGGCCTCCCAAAGTGCTGGGATTACAGGCGTAAGCCACCACACCCGGGCTGATCACTTTTATCTTTATACAGTGCTTTGAGGATATAAATTCATCCCAGGATGAACAAATCATGCAAAGTTGTGTAAAAACCATTTTCAAGTCAGGCACAGTGATGTGCATCTGTAATCCCAGCTACTCAGGAGGTCAAGATGGGAGGATGGCTTGAGCCCAGGAGTTCGAGGTTGCAGTGAGCCATGATTGTTGTGCCTGTGAATAGGCACCGCATTCCAGCCTGGGCAACACAGTGAGCCCCAGGTTCTAAAACAACAACAGCAACAACAAGAAAACCATTTTTAATGCTTCAGGACTAAATATTGGGGAAGTGGTTAAGAACACGAGTTCTAGAATCTCACCACCTCTGCTTTCCAGCTGTTTGAATTTGGAAGTTACCCAAACTGTCCAAGCCAAAAATTAGCGCTTTCTGGATCTTGGTACTGTTTCTTTCTGGATAACCTAGAAAGCCACTCCATTGCTTTGAGCTTCAGTTTTCTCTTCAGCAAAGTGAGGATAACACAAACTTTTCTGCTAACCTCAAGGGGACACAGGGAGATGATGTATGCCAAGGTGCTTTGTCAACCGCAAAGACCTACAGGAATGTCCAGTTGTGTTGCTGCTGCTCTTGTTCATCTTTAGTACTAGTACTATGTATGAAGTAGTACTAAAGAATCTGTCTTTAGTACCAGTACTATGTAGTAGTACTAAGGAATCTGTATTTAGTGCCAATACTATGTAGTAGTACTAAAGAATCTGTTTTAGTATACATGGTACTGGTACTAAAGACACTATGAAGAAGGCCAGGCACGGTGGCTCATGCCTGTAATCCCAGCACTTTGGGAGGCTGAGGTAGGTGGACCACTTGAGGTCAAGAGTTCGAGACCAGTCTGGCCAACATGGCAAAACCCTGTCTCTACTAAAAATTAAAAATTAGCCAGGCATGGTGGCACGAGCCTGTAATCCCAGTTACTTGGGAGGCTGAGGTGGGAGAATTGCTTGAAGCCGGGAAGCGGAGGTTGCAGTGAGCCGAGATCATACCACTGCACTCCAGCCCGGGCAACAGAGCGAGACTCTGTCTCAGAAAATAAGTAAGTAAGTAAGATACTATGAAGAGACACTCGGATTCTTCAATGAAGAGCAAGGCAAGGACAGCAATAACAACTTGGGGATTTGCCAGTCGGCAAGAGCCACATCTAGAGCTTTTATCCATTTTGAAATCAAGAGATTACTGACTTCGTTATAACTTTAAAAGCCTTTGAAATTGCCTCACGTAATAAATGTAGTTCGAAAAAATATGACTTATAAATTGTTTCCAATTTCACATTAGGAACTTTGAACAGGAGAACAGCCTTAAAATGGGATTGCAGAGGTGAGTGGTTCTCGGTTCTGCTAGCATCGCTTGGGGTACTTTGAAGAACCCCAATATCCAGGCTGTACCCCCACACCAATAATGTCAGAATCTCTGGGGGTAGGAGGCAGGTATTCTTTTCTTTTCTCTTTTTTTTTTTTTTTGAGATGGAGTCTTGCTCTGTCGCCCAGGCTGGAGTGCAGTGGCACAATCTCAGCTCACTGCAACCTCTGCTCCCAGGTTCAAGCAATTCTCCTGCCTCAGGTTCCTGAATAGCTAGGATTACAGGCACCCACCACCACGCCCCGCAAATTTTTATATTTTTAGTAGAGATGGGGTTTCAGCATGTTGGCCAGGCTGGTCTCAAACTCCTGACCTCAAATGATCCACCCGCATCAGCCTCCCAAAGTGCTGGGTTTACAGGCGTGAGCCACCACACCCGGCCGAGGCAGGTGTTCTTAAATTCTCCCAGGTGATTCCAATGTGCAGCCAAATGTGAGAACCTGGCATAAATAATCAGCAACTCAGATATCACCCAAGGATTTCCAGAATGACATCATGTTCGAGGATCCCTGGTATTCCAGGACAATGAATGAAGAATCTGGAGATGGTTCCTTCTGGCTGATTGAACTCACAGAATGTCAGACTGTGAAGGAATCTTAATGGGGAATCAGTTGAGCCCCTTCCTCATATGGAGGAGGGGAAACACATTCTTCAAGGGTAATCCTAGCCAAGGTACAGCCACCTCACTGAAGTCTATGCAGAAGTTTGGAGTAGTTTACGCTGTATCAGAACTCACTGGGTTTGGATGAGCCTAGTATTGCTGATGTAAGCTGAGGGGGGGCCCACTTTTTGGAATATCTCTAGGATCACAAATCAAAATCAATTAGACAACCACAGTTTACTGAGTACTTACTATGTGCTAGACAATATGGAGCCTACACAGAGAGAAAAGATGTCACCATTACCCTCAAGGACCTGAATGATGTCTCTACGTAGCTGAAAAGATAAAACCTGGAGGAGGATCAGAGTTCAGGATATGATGATGATCTCCCACAATTCCTAGTGGAGTGCCCTGACACACCATTCTGTGTTCGATATATATTCATTTTAGAGCAAGTTTAAAATTTATAGATATAATTTAGATGTAGAAACAATAGCACCAAAAACACACCAAAAATTCCTGAGCTGCCTTTGATATCTAGGGTGGCTCCCTTTTGTTTCAGAGCCTTCACTCGAGAAATATAGGAAAGAGATCCTTAAGTCTGACGATTTAAGGTAGCTTTGTCTCTTTTGCTCTAAAATGGTCTCTAGTTAACCCAATGACTTGTGAATAAATGCACAATCTTTGTCCGCCCTCCTCTTCCTTCTGGTAGTCAAGATGGCGCCTGGGCTGAGAATGGTGTGCTGGTGCCTTTCTGGCAGTAGGGAGAAGGGGCCTGGGTCTGTGAGCTCACCCGGTGCTGAGCCCTGAGTTCTCAATGGCCTCTCCAGAGAGCTGCCTCATCCTGTAGGACTCCTGGGTACCCAACTGGTGTCCACTGCTGAAGGCTGTGTCCAGTGGGCCCATGGTCTAGTCTTCAGAATCCCATCCACGCCTGGGGGTCCTTCTCCTGCTGATACAGCTCCCTTGAGTTCTCACCACTGAGTGTCTGTCTCATCCTCCATCTGACCCCTGGCCTAGGCTGTCCACACCATAGTCTTTGCAGCTCTGTCCCCACCCCTGGATCTCATCACAGCTACCCACTAGGAACATGAGGGTATTTTAGAGTCCCTACTCTGCCACATGAGAGCTGAGAGAGACTTGGAGGGGACATCATCTCCAAGGGGAAACAGTTTTGCAGCTCTGCAACTGCCCTGTGTGAGGAGTCCTTACCCCGAGTTCTAAGTGGAGAGTGGGACACAATGCCCTCTGCTTTCAGTTTCCCCTGCCACCTATCTATGATAGACTCTCCATCACTCCCCATCACCACTTCCACCTGCTAGGGAAAGAGTCAGGGTCCAACAGACATGGCCTCATGCCTGGGTGCGGGGAGTAAGATTTGGCAGGGGTCAGAGGGGGTTGTGAGATTGGCTGAGTATCAGATCAGTGCCATGGTAAGCATTTATAACCTCACTTGTACAGACAGGGGATTGAGAGAGAATGAGGAGACCAGGACAGGGTCTGGTATTAGAGGACAAAATGAAACAGGACAGGTCTCCTGCCTCTCAGGAGCATGTAGCCCACCTCCTGCAGCTCTACCGACCTCCTCGCAAGGAAGACCAAGGACTCAGAAGGACACAGCACAAGAGGATAGGAGGAAATCAGACAGCCAGGCCTCAGAGAGGGGAATTATAGAGGGACTCATCACTGGAAATGCCTGTAGCACAGAAAGATCTAGACCCAGCCCAGAGAGAAAGTTGGGGATTGTAGCTCATGAGATCACTAAACTGGCTCAAATGTGTAATTGTTTCCAAATGAGGAAGACAACTCTGCAAGAATGAAATTATAACCATCTTCCACTATTATGTCATCTGCCCCTCTGGAAAATAGAATAGCTGTACCTAAAAGAAGACCTCCTTCAAAGACTTAAAAAAAAAAAAAAAAAAAAAAAAAAAAGGCATTGGTACCGCCCAGGAGAGCTGGAGGCTGGAAGTAAGTATAGTTACCTGCCAAAACTCATTCCGGTTTCTGGTAGACCAAGAATGAGCCCCTCAAATGTCACCCAATCACACAACTGAAAGTGTTAAGGTCCATGGGCTCTCTCTGTTGGCTAGTGGCCTAACAAGAGAGTGTCATCCCACCTCTCCCTGCCGTCAAGAGCTACTGAGTCACCTCTCAGGCTTCCAGGGTGAAGCTACTGTGTTTACAGTCCAGATCTCCCAGAGCCCCGGGCGGGGAAAGCTGCCGCTCTCTAACAGCTCACCCCAGGCTCCCTCTCCACTGCCCGAGCCCTGCACCTCAGTGACATGCTCATTCAGTCCTCAGACACTTCCTGAGGGTGGCCTGGGCTACAGATTCTGATGGGGAGTCTTCCTAGCTATGTGACCTCTAGGCAAACGCCTTCGTTTGACAGTTTCTTCATCTGTAAACCAAGATGAAAACTACCCACCGGAAAGAAGTTTTGTAAGGATTAAATGAGATAATGTGTGTAAAGCACCTGGAAGAGTGGCCCTGAGCAGGCTCTCAGTGCCCATCAGCTTCCTTCCCGTGAGTTCGCCACCCACCTGGTCAACCCTTTGTTTGGCACTGACTGCACACTGCAAGGACTCACGTAAAAAGGAAGCCCGTAATGAGTGTCACACAAAGTGGTATCCCCAGGTATGAATGGATAAAGAGAAGCAAAAACTGGGGAGAGGGGTTTAATTCTTCTGAGGTCAGGGCAGGTTTTCTAGAGGTAGTAAGATTTGGCCTCAACTTTGGAAGGGGAGTTTCCCAATGGGGAGGGTCCCCAGAAGCAGAGTGGGGGAATATGCGAGTGAGACAGACAAGGGGGTAAATGTGGAAATGGGCACATTCATGAGCAGATGAGTATTATGGGGTACAATGCAACTGGGGAACTCTGGGAGATGACACAGAACACACCTGAGTGTGGTCCCACCAAGGGACAAGGAAGCTGGCATATTTAAATTCCAACTCCCATTACTCACTGGGGCTGTTCTCTCCCCGGCACTTCTGGTTTGTCCTGCGCATGGGCCAAGCACACTCCCATGGGCATAGATGATTCTCAGGGAGACACGAAAGCCATCAGCATCCACAGGAACTGTCTGCAGGTGACCCCTGGGGTGGGCCAAGGGGATACAGGCAGGGCACCAACAGCATCTGCTATAGGTGGTTTAGCATCAAACGAATCCACAGATCTGGCCACAGGCCATATGTGAGGACCCTAAAGCACTGACTCACACTTTTAGACTTAGTTATAGTTTGTATTGTTCTCATGTGTCATAGTCATGGCCCTCCAACTGCAGTGTAAACTCCCTGGAGTCAGAGACGATGTTCTCAGCGGCCAGTACTGCTGGGCACACAGCAGGCAATCATTATTGCACACTTGATAACCCAATGAAGAAGTGGCAGGTCAGTCCCCTTGGCCTTCGAAAACCAGGCCCAAGCCATCCTGAACGAAAAGAACCCCTGCCCCAGTCCAAAGCTATTGGGGGAGGTGGTGCCTCTGAGCCACCTGGGTGATCCAGAACAACACTGATTCTCACAATTATGGATTCCATCTTTATTTTTAATCTACAGATTCACAACTACCAAGCAACTGAGCCTAGCATAGCAGAGAGGTTAAGAATGTGAAAAGGCACCATAGTATAGAGGTCCAACGTACAGGCTTTGGAGCCAGATGGCCTGAATTTGAATTGTAACTCTGCAACCTCTTAATTATTTGACCTAAGGCAAGTTGCTTACCTCCTCTGTGCCTCAATTTCCTCACCGGTAAAATGAGCTCATAATAGTGCCTTTTTCAAGGGGTTATATAGTGGGCTTTAAATGAGTTAGCCATTTGTAAGGGCTTAGAACAGTGGCCGGCACGTGGTGAGTGCTATCAAGGTGATTGTTCAGTAACATGAGCAGGGCATGGTGGCTCATGTCTGTAATCCCAGAACTTTGGGAAGCAAGGTGGGAGCATCGCTTGAGCCCAGGAATTTGAGACCACTCTGGGCAATATAGTGATACCCCATCTCTACAAAAAATTTAAAAAAATTAGTTGGGCGTGGTGGTGTTGCCTGTAGTCCCAGCTTCTCCGGAGACTGAGGTGGAAGGATCACTTGAGCCCGGGAGGTTGAGACTGCAGTGAGCTGAGATCGCGCACTCAAGTCTGGGCGACAACAAGATCCTGTCTCCAAAAAAAAAAAAAAAAAAAAAAAAAAAAAAAGAAAGAAAGAAAGAAAAAGAAAGAAAAATAAAACAAAAACAAACTAAATACATAACATGAATAAACACTCTTACTGGGCGTTCTGAGAGACAGGTGATGCCAGTGCTACTTATCTGCCACACTTTGGGAACCACTGCTTTAAGAAATCAATTCATCAGAGATCTGGAGCAAGAAATGCAGTCAGCTGCCTTTAGTGATCACTCAGCTTTTCCCTACTTAGGTTTGTTTCAGAGCCATGCACTTTCCTATTTACCTGCCCCTGTTGTTGGCATTTTAAAACATAATTTTTCAAAAAGACATATTTCTAACAAACAGCTTTCATTTGGATGAGTTTTTTCCCTTGTGTTCCACTTTCCTGCCTCATCTACCCCTGTGGTGGAAAAAGCACCGAAACGTGAGACTGAAGATCTAGCATCTAGTCTGGGCTCCGCCACTTCCTAACCAATAACCTCCCTGGGGACATTTACTCATCAGTAAAGTGGGGACTCTTGAGTTTTGCCCTGCCAAGCCCACAGTAATGTTTCAGTGCCCTAAGGAGATGATGCGTGTGAGAATAGTTTAGATTTTATTTTATTTTTTGTTTGAGAGTCTCGCTCTGTCACCCAGGCTGTAGTACAGTGGCATGATCTCAGCTCACTGAAGCCTTGACCTCCTGGGCTCAAGCGACCCTCCCACCTCTGCCTGCTGAGTAGCTAGGACCATAGGCACGCCACCACCCAGCTAATTTTTTTTTTTTTGGCAGAGACAGGGTCTCCCCATGTTGCCCAGGCTGGGCTCAAGCGATCCACCCACCTTGGCCTCCCAAAGTGCTAGGATATATATATATATATATATATATATATATATATATATATATATATATATATATCAGGAAGGGATTTCTCTCTCCATTTCTGTCTTCCACCAGTTGTGTAGGCAGTGATTCTCAAAGTGTAGTCCCTAGACTATATCATCAGCATCACCTGGGAGCTTGTTAGAGCTGTCAATTCCTCAGTCCCACCCCAGACCCACTGAAGCACAAATTCTGGGGATGGGGCCTAGTGAACGGTACCTCCATAAGCCCTCCAGGGGATTCTGATGCATGCTCAAGTTTCATAACTTGGTTTTGTGGTTACAAGCACAAAATCTAGAGGCTGACTACTGGGTTCAAATTCCAGCTCTGCGCTTCTTAAGGGCTAACAGCCTTGGGCAAGTTACTTACCTCTCTGAGCCTCAGCTTCCTGATCTGGAAAATGGCAATACAACTAGGATCTCCCCTTCCTAGACTGGATTGAGAAGATTAAGGGAGTGGACGTGTACTAAGCATGTAGGAACCTGGTATGTTGTAAGCCTTCAGAATACATTTAGTCCTTATCATTTCTTTTCTTTTCTTTCTTTATTTTTTTTGAGACAGAGTCTCACTCCGTCACCCAGGCTGGAGTGCAATGGCATGATCTCGGCTCACTGAAACCTCCACTCCCGGGTTCAAGCAATTCTCCTGCCTCAGCCTCCCAAATAGCTGGGATTACAGGTGCACACCACCACGCCCAGCTAATGTTTTGCATTTTTAGTAGAGAGAGGGCTTTGCCATGTTGTCGAGGCTGGTCTTGAACTCCTGACCTCAGGTGATCCACCTGCTTTCGCCTCCCAAAGTGCTGGGATTACAGGCATGAGCCACCGCACCCGGCCATCATTTATTTTCTTAAAGAATGGCGGCTTCTTGACAACATGCCCCCGTACCTACTTTTTGAAGGATTGCCAATTGTGTTATAGCTTGTTGGGAAGTTTTCCATTTAGTCTGTGTATTTGTATGTGTGTTTTATTTGTTTGTATGTTTTGTTGTTTGCTGCTAGTAGATTTTTATCTTATGCAATAAAGATTCCTTGGTCCTGCCACCCACTTCTGAATAATAAAGGTATTTCTTTGTGTGTCCTTGATGTCTTAAGTATCAAACATTTCCCAGTCTCATTCCTAATGAGGATTCTTTTTTTTTTTTTCTTTTTTTGAGACAGGGTTGCAGTCTGCCACCCAAGCTGGACTGCAGTGGTACGGTCACTGTTTACTGCAACCTCCGCCTCCTGCAACCTCTGCCTCCTGGGCTCAAGTGATTCTCCCATCTCAGCCTCCTAAGTAGCTGGGAATACAGCCACCCACCACCACGCCTGGCTAATTTTTTATGTTATTTCATTTTTGTAGAGACGGGGTCTCACTATGTTGCTCAGGCTTGTCTTGGATTCCTGGGTTCAAGTGATCCTCCCTCCTCAGCCTCCCAAAGTGCTGGGATTACAGGTGTGAACCTCCTAATGAGGGTTCTTTACACTTGCCTTTGGCAGTTGTGCCCACAGAAATTGCAGGCCCAGCATTGCTGGTCTTTCAACTACCTTTCTCGGATACCTTTTCTTCTTGTTCCATGAACTTCTAAAGATCCCTCTTTCTGAAAATACCAGGCTGCTTCATTTGTCTGATTCTCTACCGCCTTTAAATTTCCATATGGTTGTACCTTCAAGTAGATACATTTAAGAACAAGTAAACACCAGAAATAAACCCTCATCGATATGGTTAATTTGAGGCAGGAAAATAGGGTCTGGAGGCAGGGAACATAAAGCCAATTCACACTTCAGCTATGACAGGAAATATCCTCACCATAGGGTGTACGCTGAGTAAATGACTTTGTAACTTTACTTCGTCCTCTTCATTTACGTAGGGCATACACCAAGTAACCAATGGAAACTCCCACAAATTCTGTAATAGGGCCTTTGAGCCCCTGTGCTCAGGCCACTCCCACACTGTGGAGTGTACTTTCATTTTCAATAAATCTCTTCATTCCTTCCTTGCTTCGTTTGTGCGTTTTGTCCAATTATTTGTTCAAGATGCCAAGAACCTAGACACCCTCCACCAGTAACGAAGTGATTTTTGACAAAGGTGCCAAGACCATTCAATGGCAAAAGGGCACTCTTTTCAAGAAATGCGGCTGGAAAACGGTATCCACATGCACGAGAGTGAAGTTGGACCCTTACCTTACACCATATACAAAAATGAACTCTAAATCGATCAAAGGACCTAAACATAAGAACTAAAACTATAAAATTCTTGGAAGAAAACATAGGGGAAAGTCTTCATGATATTGGATTTGGCAATGATTTCTTTGATATAACACCAAAGCATAGACAACAAAAGTAAAAATAAATAGACCACATTAAAATTAAAAGAATTTATGCATGAAATGATACTATTAAGAGAGTAGAAGAAACACTCCACAGAATGGGAGAAAATACTTGCAAATTATATGTCCGATAAGGGATTAATATCCAGAATACACAAAGAACTCCAAAACTCAACACCAACAAAAACAACCCAATTCAAAACTGAGCAAAGGATTTGACACTTCTCCAAAGAAGATATACAAGTGACCAATAAGCACATGAAAAGATGCTCAATATCACTAATCGTTAAGGAAATGTAAATCAAAACCACAATAAGATACCACTTCACACCCATTGCCAAAACAACAGGAAAATACAAGCATCGTCAAGAATGGGAGACACTGGAATTCTTGTGCCTTGCTTGTAGGAATGTAAAATGATACAGCCACTGTGGAAAACAGTTTAGCAGTTTCTCAAGATGTTAAACACAGGGTTATATGATCCAGCAAGTCCCTTCTAGGTATATGCCCCAAAGAAATGAAAGCAGGGACTCAAATAGTGATTTGTACACCCATGTTCATAGCAGCATTATTCACAACAGCCGAAAGGGGGAAACGACCCAAATGCCCATCAATGGATGAATGAATAGACAAAATGGGGTCAATGCATACAGTGAAACATTAGCTGTTAAAAAGAATGAAATTCTGATACAAGCTGCAATGTGGGTGAACTTTGAAAACATCCTAAGTGAAATAAGCCAGGCACAAAAGGACAAATATTGTATGATTCCACTTATCTAAGGTACTTGCAATAGGCAAATACATAGAAAGAAAAGGAACAGAGGTTACCAGGAAGGGGTACGGGGGAAGGAAATGGGGAGTTATTGTTTAATGGATATAGAGTTCCTATTTGGGATGATGAAAACGTTTTAGAAATGGATAGCGGTGACAGTTACACAAAACTGTGAATGTACTTAATGCCAAAGAACTGTATACTTAAAAATGGTTAAAATGATAAATATTGTATTATTTTACCATAGTAAAAAAATCCTAAATAACAAAAAAATTACACACATACAAGCAGATAAACAGAAAAAAAAAAAATGAAGAAAAACAGACACATTACCTTCCAGGGATGTTACCAGAACGACATGAAGACAAATGATGACAAGGAATATCTTGAATGTCAGTAAAACTTCTTCAGTTCTGCCAACACGGCCACACTGCCTGGCAGAGAAAACCATCCTGGAATAAAGTAAGGCGAAAACAGATCATCACAGCTGCCATAATCACAACATAGCAATACCTCAAAGGTCATTCCTCAACCAAGGCAACCTGTGATCCTGTGCACTTCAAATTGCTATGGTTCCAGAGAATCAGAAACGCCAGTTGGGCAGTGGTGACAATAAGCAAAACCCATGTTTATGATGGGAGGGTTGCCCAGTAGGATGTTATACTTAGAAGCAAGGTAGCCCATGTGGATTTATGGAAAACATCAACACATGCAAAATAACAAGAGAAGAAATTAAAAATGCAAAATGTTACAATACATCATTATTACCACTACACAGAATCTTTTCAATAATCTATCATTCTCTCTGTTATTTTTCCTTTAAAAAAACTTTTTTAAAGAGATAGAGTCTCACTATGTTGCCCAGGCTGGAGCGCAATGGCTGTTCACAGGTGTGATCATAGTATACTGAGGCTTCAAGCAATCCTCCTGCCTCAGGCAGCGCCACTGTGCCCAGCTCCTATTCATGCTTTTTTTTTTTTTTTTTTTTTTGAGGCGGAGTTTTCCTCTTGTATGTTTTATACTGCAAAAGGATAAGTGATATGGACAGGAGGCAGGGAAATATTGGGTAGAAGAAGGTGGTCTTGGACAAGGGCCACACTCTCAAGCCTGGACCCGTAGCCCAAAGTGATAACATGCGTTCCTGTTTCCCTGCCCAAATGTTGCCTTTTCCAAAACCACCCTGGCCTGCCCTGCCCCCCAATCCGGTATCCATAAAAACCCAGGCCCCACTGGCAGAGTGGCAGAGAAGGAGAGAAGAGAAGTAGCCGGACGTTGGAGAGGAGCAGCTTGACTTCAGAGAGATGGCTTGACAGTGGGACTTCGGAGAAGAGTTCAGCCACAGATGGCCAAACTCCAGGGGAAGTTTCCCACTCCATTCCCTTTCCAGCTACCCATCCTACTGAGAGCCACTTTCGTCAGCAATAAAATCCTCAGCATTCGCCACCCTCCAATTTGTTCTTACAACTTCATTCCTCCTGGATGCCAGACGAATACCTGGGTGCGGGTGCAAGAGACTGTCACAATGACACTGAGCTGTTTAACACTTACACTGTCCACAGATGGCAATGCTAAAAGAATGTGCTGTAACACATGCCCTCTGGGGCTCTGGAGGTCGTGGGCAACCTGTCGATGCTGCCGTGGGCCCGCACAGAGTCCTGCTCCTGCTGGTTGCCCAGAAGCACTGAACCTGGCCTCTGTGCCCACTCACCTGCGTGCTTCCCTCCCGCGAGGGGGTGAGAGCTGTGGGCTGAGTAAGTGAGCCACTCCTTCATGAGTCCCACGAAGGGGTCAAGGGAACTACCCAGTTTCATCAGTACATTGCATTTCCTTTTTGTTGCACATTATTTTATCATCATTGCTTGCATTTTAGTAGTTTATATCAGAATTGAATTTAAAAGCCTCATTTGCCATTCATTCATTTATTCATTCAACAAATATTTATTGAGGGCCAATATGTACCAGTTGAGATGTGAGGGCTGAATAGGAGTGAATTAGATGAAATGCACGTGCTGGAGGTGGGGCAGGGGCTAGGGGAGAGTTCAGCACACAGAGAGAATCGCAAATGCTAAGACTGTCTGATCCTCTCATGTCTGGGAGTTGGCCAACATTACCCCATGACGGGCAGTCAGCACTAGGAGCAGAGGCTGGCGTGGGGTGCTGAGAAAGGAACCACTCATGGGCACAGGCACAAGCAAGGGGGTGGCGAGAGCCAACTGGGCAGGCTTCCTCTATACAGCCAGAGGGAAGTGGCTGGACAAACCAGGCTGTGTGTCCTCAGCTAGCAGAGCTCTCAGCCAAGGGCACTCATGAATCCAGCCACCACTTGCAGCCTCTGCAAGTCCTAGAGTGAGTGTGAATACACAGTGGTGAAGACTAAAGAGCATGAGTTCAAAGGTCCCAGCTCGGCCACATAATATCTGAGTGACTGTGGACAAGTTATTTCCAATGGTCATGTTTCCCCATCTAGCAAATTGAGATAACAGCACCCACCTGAGAGTGCTGTTGCAGTGAGTAAACAAGAAATCTTTGCACAGTGGCTGGCACTGTGAAGGTACTGTAAATGTTAGCTATACTCGTCATTCATTCATTCATTCATTCAACAGGTATCTATTTTGCACCTAGTATGTGCAGGATCAGGCAGTGCTGGGATTAAGGGGTAGAGGGCATGGAAAGAAGGGGGATATATAAGCCAGAATTTCTGTCCCATAAAGCTGGCAATCTTTAAGAATTCTATAATTGAATACTCATAACCAGCACTAGGAGAGTGATTCTTTCCTTGACCTGACATGATGATGTTTTAGACCAGCAGGTGAATCTTTCTCCTTCAAAAGACAGCTTGCATATCTTAAATTAATAAATTGTATTATGTATTAATGCTATAATATGTTGATCAATTATAAAAGGCCTCTAATTTCTCCCTCCTCTTTTAACCTCTCTCTGGGCATAATGGCATGTTATTGATCTTCCCAAAGGAGTCACTCAAATGAGGATGTTAACACAGTTGTGCAAAGATGTATTGATGTCTCTCTGGAGGAAAGACCTAAGTGTCTGCTACAGCTATACAAAACAATCTCAGTGCAGCTCAGAAATATAATGTTTGCCAAGGAAACCAGAGAGAAAAGAGTACTTATTGTACATAATTCCATGCATGAGAAATCGAAGCAGAAAAAACTAATCGATGCGGTGAGAAGACAGGAGAAGGCTTATCCTTGGAAGGCAGGGAGTTATAACAATATTGGATGTGGGCACAAGGGAGGCTTCTGAGGTACCGGGAATATTATGTGTGCCAGTTACATGGGCGTGTTCAGTTCACAAAATTCACCGAGTTGTACACTTATATGTATGCCATAATTTTCAATAAAAAGTTTAAAAATTAACCTATTTTTTAAGTTTTTGAACTCTGTCCCCCCTCCAAAAGCACTGCTTTTTAAAAAAAAAAAACGGAGGCATTATTGAGTGAACTACAGCGCCACAGAAAATGCTCTCCTCTGCAAATGCCTTAGGCTTGACTCTACCTGAAACTGGTGGAGTTGACTTAGATTTAATTCACAAGTATTTAAGTGTAGCCTGGGGAGACAGTATCAGAGTGGTTTATTTCTGGAAAGGAACTCAGAAATCACCTATCCTCGAACCCTCATTCTACAGATGAAAGAGGCCCATCATGGCAAGCTTCTCCAACCCGCGGCCCACGGGTCACATGTGGCCCAGGATGCTTTTGAATGTGGCCCAACACAAATTCTTAAACTTTCTTAAAACATTATATTTCTTTTGCAATTTTTTTTTTTTAGCTCATCAGCTATCAATAGCGATAGTGTATTTTATGTGTAGCCCACAACAATTCTTCTTCCAATGTAGCCCAGAGAAGCCAAAAGATTGGACACCCCTGCAAGTCTAGGGGATGGGTCAAGGTCATTCAGCTATTTGGTAGAACCCTTACTCTTTCTACCAGAACACAACGCCAGCCTCCTGAGACTTTGTCTCCTTGTAAGTAAAATGTTTTGAGTCCATCAGGTGAAAGACATCAAGTTCAAAATGTTATTATACAATCTTAAAATGTCTACAGACTCATTCTTGACCTTTGCTAACTCTTAGGGCAGGACCTAAGTGGTGTACAAGACATGATCAAAGGTAAATTTGTGTATTCAGTGACTCAGTGTACATACACAGTGAGTGACTACTATGTGCTGTAACTGAGACCTCCGATCAAAATAAACTATGCCTTTTCACTAAAGACAGGATCTACTCAACTTCCAAATGCAGGTAGGAAAGGCCAGAATGAAAGATGATCCCAGAAATCATCTTGAAAAAAAATATAGATCAAGAACTTAATGCAGACTGGCACCACTCAAAAGACTGCTTTCAGTTGTCAGATCTGGAATACGTTTTCTCAAGGCTGAACATATGTTTTTGGAGAAGTTTTATGATATTTGAAATAATGTAGCTTCTACTGCCTTCTGCATAAACCGAGAATGTCCTATTAGGTCATAAAGTCTCTAGGATAACTAATCAAAGGGAAATCTGTGAAGTTGGAAACCTTTAGTCATTGCACATCAAAGCCATTTTTCTCTGTTTCAGCTGGAACATTGATATAGTTTGGATACGTGCCCCTATCCAAATCTCATGTTGAATGTTGGAGGTGTGAGCTGGTGGGAGGTGTTGGATCATGGAGAATCCTTCATGAATAGCTTGGGCCATCCCCTTGGTGATAAGTGAGCCCCAGAAGCAAATGCCACTATGCTTCTTGTACAGCATGCAGAACCAGGAGCCAATTAAACCCCTTTTCTTATAAATGACCCAGTCTCGGGGATTTCTTTATAGCAATGTAAGAACAGCCTAACACAAACATCTATTCATCTTCTGGTGCAATTGGGGTTAGCTCAATGCTATCCAGGTCATCAACAAAGAGGATTTGAATAACCACTGGTTCTTAGCAAATTTTTAAGGTGCTAAGGATGGCTAGGAAGATAGCAACAATTACAAAGAAAACTATTTGGTAGCATTTAAACAGTGAAACATAGACCTTGACACTAGATTAAAGATGATCCCCAATTCATCTTTATCCAGGGCCCCCTTTTAAGTTGTGAACTCTGATGTAAATGGCAACCTCTCTCTAGAGTTGTATAGTGCATGAACTACATGACTATATGCCATGGTGCTTCCACTCTAAAAACTCATTCTGGAGCTCTTCAATTTCATTAAATAGTATCAGTATCATATTTTTAAATATATATCATCAGTGCAACCTGTTATGACAATAAATGATAAATCTGTCTTTAGATGTAGAATAATTAAAGAATAATATCAGAAAGGGAGAAATAGCTTGATACCACCATAGGGTAGGTCTGGGTGAGAGTTATTCTCTGTTATCTCTGGTTAACTGGCATACTTTGATTATACCATAGCTACTATGATAGAGGCAATGATTACTATTTTTGACCTGAGTTACAAGAGGTATGATAATTTTCCCTAAGTCTTCTAGAAAACTCTATGCTTTTGGGACATTTATACGGAGTCATATATGTTGGCTTACAAGACCACCACAAGGGAAAATGTAAAAAAAAAAGGACTGCAGGGGTTCTCAGTGTGGATAAAGCAAGAACAAAAAGTGAAAAAGCAATTGATTTGGATTGTTCAATTTTCAAAGAAGTCAGAGAAAGAATCAGGAAACTGGTAAGAAAAGCATAATTAAATTTCTATTTGAACACTGCTCAATGACTTCGATACAGGAAATATCTCAGGGGAAAAAAAATGTCTTCAGCGTTCCGGAAATAGGTTAGGTTAGTTAGATCAAACCTTGGGCTGAAGACAATTAAAAATCATGAATAAAATGCTAAAAGCATTTTCTTTTATTATTATTAGTATTTATTTTTTGAGACAGGGTCTCATTCTGTCACCCAGGCTGGAGTGCAGTGGCATGATCATGGCTCACTGCAGCCTCGACCCTGTGGGCTCAATTGATCCTCCTGCCTCAGCCTCCTGAGTAGCTGAGACTACAGGCATGTACCACCACACCTGGCTAATTTTTTAATTTTTTGTAGAGATGAAGCTTTACCATGTTGCCTAGGTTGGTATTGAGCTCCTGGTCTCAAACTCCTGGGCCTCAGCCTCCCAAAGTGCTGGGATTACAGGAGTGAGCCACCATACCCGGCACATTTTCTTTCTTCTTCTTCTTTTTTTTTGTTTGTTTGAGGCAGAGTCTCACTCTGTCTCCCAGGCTGGAGAGCAATGGCATGATCTTGGCTCACTGCAACCTCCACCTCCTGGGTTCAAGCAATTCTCCTGTCTCAGCCTCATGAGTAGCTAGGATTACAGGCGCCTGCCACCACACCTGGCTAATTTTTTCTATTTTTAGTAGAGATGGGGTTTCACCATGTTGGCCAGGCTAGACTTGAACTCCTGACCTCAGTTGATCCACCCAGCTCAGCCTCCCAAAGTGCTGGGATTACAGGCGTGAGCCACTGCCCAGCCGTGCATTTTCTTAAACATATCAAAGAGCTGGCAAGATAGAAAGGAATTGCCAGGCCAAAGGTGAAACTCAAGCAGGAACCCGGTAAGCAATGTAAGCAATGAAGCCCACTTATACCTATGGGTATGGGCCTAATGAGGCAAACCCGAGTATCAAATATGACATATGAAAGAAAAGTTCAGAGACATGGAGAAAAGAAATATAATGTCTAACATACATTTAAACAAAATTCAAAGAGGAGAGAATCAGTGTTTGGAATGATAATGACTAAGTGCCTCCTTAGTCATGGGTGAAAAACACCAATCCTCAGATTTAAGAAGCCCAAAGAATCTCAATCACAATAAATAAAAAGAGATCTACACCTAGATACATCATAGTGAAAATGAGAGAAAACAAAAACAGGAACATCTGAAAAATTGTCAGAAAAAGAAGACAGATAACCTTCAAAGGAGCAGCTGTCAGGCTGGGGGTGTGGTGGCTCACGCCTGTAATCCCAGCACTTTGGGAGGCCGAGGTGGGTGGATCACTTGAGGCCAGGAGTTCAAGGTCAGCCTGCCAAGGAGGTGGAATCCCGTCTCTACTAAAATTACATAAATTAGCCAGGTGTGGTGGCACCCACCTGTAATCCCAGCTACACGGGAGGCTGAGGCAGGAGAATCGCTTGAACCCGGGAGGCAGAGGTTGCAGTGAGCTGAGATCACACCACTGCACTCCAGCCTGGGCGTCAGAGCAAGACTGCACCTCAAAAAAAAAAAAAAAAAAAAAAAAAAAAAAAAGAGAAAGGCTGTTAAGAAGCCGCTGTTAGACTGACAGCCATCTTCTCAGAAGCAACAATGGAAGCCGGAACCAGTGGAAGTCTGTCTGCAGCGTGCCGGAAAGAAACTGCCGACTTAGAATTCTGCTCTCAGGGAAAATATCTTTGAAGAATGAGGGCAAGATGAAGATACTCCCAGACAAACAGAAACTGTGATGTTGTTCCCTGCCTGCAAATCATTACTGAAATCAATCCTAAAACATGTATTCAGGCAAAAGACATAAGATCTGAGATGCAAGGAGGAATGAGGAACAAAGGAAGTGGTGGGTTTGTGGCCAGGCCCATGGCTAACATTTCTAAGATACAGTTCAAGAGTTTAAAAGAAGGCTTTGCCCTTATTCTTCCCCTAAGGCTTCATTCCAAGCTGTAAGAGGCTTTGTGCACACGCACGTGATCACCACAGCCTGCATACCCCTAACCCCCTCTCCTTCATGCATGTACCCCTTGGTCATCCCTTGGGTCTGGGAGTACGTACACCTGCAGCATGGCTTGCAATGGGGAAGGGGAGTGCCCAGGTCCTAGAAATTGGCACAGAATGTTTGGATTGGGAATTTCAGGGTCCTGGATTCCCAGAGTATGATCTAGAAGCAAGGGTGAGGGAAGGGGGAGGCAGGCTCCAGGTAGGCATGACTTCTTGACGCCACAGACTTCTTGCCATTTGGAGAGGGGTGGAGCTAGAGAAAGGCCAGAGTGGGGACTCTAAATCACAAGTCACAGGCCAGAGGCCCCAGTTGCCCAGAACTAGGGTTAGTACTCTCTATTGGCAAATCCAAATGAACTTTTACTATATAAAACAGTGCCAGTCATGGTGGCTCACGCCTGTAATCCCAGCACTTTGGGAGGCTGAGATGGGCAGATCACTTGACCTCAGGAGTTCAAGACCAGCCTGGCCAACATGGTGAAACCCCATCTCTACTAAAAATACCAAAATTAGCCAGATGTGGTGGCGGGCACCTGTGACCCTAGCTTCTTGGGAGGCTGAGGCAGGAGAATTGTTTGAACCTGGGAGGCGGAGGTTGCAGTGAGCCAAGATCGTGCCACTGCACTCCAGCCTGGGTGATAGAGGGACACTCTGTCTTGAAACAAAACAAAACTACTATATAGAACAATAACATCTTGTAGGGATTAGTGAAACATGATAAAAACATACAGCAACTATCTCATATATAGAAACATAGGAAATAATACATGTATTGTCTGTAATATAACTAAGGAGATGACAAAATGAAATTCAAAAATCAAAGTCTTCCAAGGTCCTTGAATTATACTAAAGGAAGCTAAAGGTATTGATTATCTTTACATATTGAGAAGTTGAGTAGACATGTTGTAATTTCTACAACAGGTTGTAATTTCTTTAGTAACTAAAGAACAGAAAAGGGACATATAACTTCCTAACTAGTGGAGGAGGAAAACAGTTTTTAACATATTCAGTCAGTCTGGAAAAAAGGCAAGAAAGAGGAGAAACAGCAACAAAGAATGGTTAGGAAAAATAGAAAATGATAAAGATTTAAAAACAAATGCAGGCTGGTGCAGTGGCTCACGTTTGTAATCCCAGCACTTTGGGAGGCCAAGGCAGGTGGATCACCTGAGGTCAGGAGTTTGAGACCAGCCTGACCAACATGATGAAACCACATCTCTACTAAAAAAAAAAATACAAAAAATTAGCCAGGCATGGTGTCAGGTGCCTGTAATCCCAGATACTCGGGAGGCTGAGGCAGGAGAATCGCTTGAACCCAGGAGGCAGAGGTTGCAGTGAGCCGAGACTGCACCACTGCACTCCAGCCCTGGGCAACAAGAGTGAAACTCTGTCTCAAAAAAAAAAAAAAAAAAAGAAAAGAAAAAAAATGCAGATAAAATGATTCATGTAATATAAATGGACTCAATGATTCTAGTAAAAGACAAAGATTATCAGACTGAAAAAAAAACAAACTCCAATTATATGCTATTCACAAGGACACAAATAGAACCTAATGATTCAGAAAGTTTGAAAGTAAAGAGATGGAAAAGATATGCTATGCCCAAGCTAATCAAAAGAAAACTAATGTGTTTATACTAATATCAGACAAATTATACTTTAAAGCAAAATGCTTTACCTAGAAATAAAACCGTTCATTCATAAAAGATTCAATTCTGAATTGAAGACTGAAGAAATGTACATGTGAATGCAACTACTGTAGCCTCAAAATACACCAAACAGCATTGATGGAATATAAGGAGAAATAGAACAAATTCACAATCATAATGAGAGATCTCTATCAGCAATTGGTAAAAATTAAATAAGAAAGTCATTAAGGATATAGAATATTTGAATGACACATTTAACCAACAACACGAGGACCATATTTAGAAGCCCCCATTCAACAACTGCAGCGTACATAATCTTTTCAAGTGCACATGGAATGTCTGTGAAACCATCCAGACCATCAGAAAAGTCTCAAAAGCTTTGTAAAGAATTGAAAAACAGGAAAGCAGCATGTTCTTTGACCACAACACAATTAAGTTGTAATAACAAAAAGTTAGATGTATTATTTAACAAATAACCTATGGGTCAAGTAAGTCACAATGTTTATTAGAAAATATTCGCCAGGCGTGGTGGCTCACACCTGTAATCCCAGCACTTTGGGAGGCTGAGGTAGAAGGATCACCTGAGCCCAGGAGTTCGAGCCCAGCCTGGGCAACAAAGTGGGACCCCCCCATCTCTACAAATAAATCAAAAAATTAGCCGGGCATGGTGGTATGCGCCTGTGGTCCCAGCTGCATGGGAGTCTAAGGCAAGAGGATAGCCTGAGACAAGGAGGTAGAGGCTGTAGTGAACCATGATCACGCCAATGCACTGCAGCCTGGGCAACAGAGCAAGACCTTGTCTCAAAAAGAAAAAAGAAGAATAAAGAAAATATTTGACTTGATCAATAATAAAAACGCTATATATAAAACATATAGGATACACCTAAAGATAGAGTGAAAATTATATTTTAAACATACAAATTAGAAAAAGAGAAAGGCTTAAAATTAATGAATTAAGATTCTTAAGACGTGTGAAAAAGTACAGCAAAACAAACCCAAAGAAGAAGAAGGAAGGTAATGAAAAAAAAAGAAGCATATAATAAAGACAGAAAAAAGACACAAAGATTAACAAAGCCAATGTTGCTCTTTGAAAAGACAATTCTGGCAAAATCAAGAGACAGAGGGAGGGGAGGGAGAAAGGGGAGAAAAAGAGAGAGGCAGGGAGTGAGGAAGCAGCTAATAGGAGGTATGGAAAAAGCAACACACCTGTAAATGCTATAAACATAATAAATATAAAAGGCTCTTAGGGACAACTTTCTTCAATAATTTTGAAACTCTAGATAGAAAGGGACAAATTTCTAGAAACAAATACCAATTACCAAGAAGGAATCAAGTAGAAATGATAAACATGAATAGTAGGTATAACCATTAAAAATCTCAAAACGTCCCACAAAGAAAACTCCAGGCCCAGACGGCTTCACTGATGATTCTATCAAATATTTAAGGAATAAGAGTTCCAATCGCACAGAAACTAAAGAAAAAGAGCACATCTGAATTCACTTTTACAAGGCTATCATAACCCCAATGCCAAAACCAGACAAGGAAAGTCCTTAGATTTTTACCCATTATATAAATCAAATGAGACTGTTTTCAGATTTCTCCAAGATGCTCACAGAAATGTCTAGCAGCAATTTCAAATCTTGTAAATTGAGGTAGTTTGAATAAATATTGGACAAAAGGAACTGTTCTGAACTTCAGCAACAAAATTTTTTGAAGATAAGGTCACCAAGAACTAAAACCAGTATTACTGTAGTAAGAGAAACAACATCCCATATGCCAAAAACAACCATGTCCTAAAGATGACAGAAACTAGGTTAACTGGTAAGTGCTGAATAGGAACTCTAAAACAGCAGCCTTGTATGTTGTTTGTCAGAGCACAAAGTCAAGTCAATGCTGAGCCATACGGCCTCATTGCAGTGTGAAACGTTCACATCTCTGGAATCAAATGGAAGGAAATGATTTATTTGGTCTTTACAGTGCAAAAATGATTTTCTTAATAAGCAGTAAGTGCTTTCTGGTGCAGAAAAAGGAAGCTTTATGCAATAAAACAAGTGAATCAATATCAGACGTGCAAGATTAGAACTAAAGTGTGCACTTAATGTAAACATACACTCACCAAACCTGGCGAGGGGGTGTTCTGTTTTTTTGTTTTTGGGTTTGGTTTTTTTTTTTTTTTTTTTTTTTGAGACGGAGTTTCGCTCTTGTCACCCAGGCTGGAATACAATGGCGTGATCTCGGCTCACCGCGACCTCCACCTCCTGGGTTCAAGTGATTCTTCTGCCTCAGCCTCCTGAATAGCTGGGATTACAGGTGCCTGCCACCACGCCTGGCTAATTTTTGTAATTTTAGAAGAGACAGGGTTTTACCCTGTTGGTCAGGCTGGTCTCGAACTCCTGACCTCAGGTGATCCACCCACCTCGGCCTCCCAAAGTGCTGGGATTATAGACGTGAACCACCGCGCCCGGCCAAGGGGTGTTCTGTTTTTTGGTTCCCTTGCTCATCTCCAAATTTCTCCACTCTCTCATACCTCCAATCTACCATACTCTTGATTAGCCATGTGTGAATTATCCAAGGCAAGGTGAAAGCCTACTTCATCTCTCTCCCCTTACTCTTCAGGGTCTTCCCCCAATGCTTGCAGTATGTTTAACACACACAAATGAGCAGAATAGCATAGGATTCGGCAACACGCATGGTAGAGCCTTCACATCTAAGCTCCACCACTTACAGTGTAAACTTGGGCTGTTCCTTAACCTCTCTGGAGTTTAAAATTCTTCATCTGAAGACATGGAAGTAATGCTAAGACCTAGTTCACAGGGTTCTGTGGGGATTAAATGAGGTAATATAATGAAAGTCTTAGTTTAGTCAAGAAGTGTTAGCTATGATTACAAGCATAATTAGAAGACAAGCTTTTGTTTTGTTGTTGTTGTTGTTGTTTGGTTGCTGTTTGCTTGCTTTTTTTGTGACAGGGTTTCGCTCTGTCACCCAGGCTGGAGTGCAGTGGTGCAATCTCGGCTCACTGCAACCTCCACCTGCCAGGCTCAAGAGATCTTCCTGCCTCAGGCTCCCAAGTAGCTGGGACTACAGGCACACCCCACCATCCCCAGCTAAAGAAGATAAGTTTATAATACACTCCAGTCCTAAATGTAAACAGATTTTGGAATTATTTCCAAAATAATTGACATTCATTCAGCTAGTTGATGAATATTTATTGAAGTTCTGTTACAAGCAAGATTCCATGCCAGGGACTCGAGATACTGCAAAAACCAAGGCAGATACCTTTCCCGCCCCCGAGAGCTTAATAGCCACTACTCAGATTCATTGGTCATTGGCATGGCCAAATAAATAGTGATTTTTTTTTAAACAACAAACAAAAGATACTTTCTGTTCAATGGTCCATCAGACTCGACTTGGCCTAAAAACAAAAACAAGGAAGCAGAACACAATAGCCTCTCCTATATAGGCTTGGCCTCCACCTCACCCCCACACCCACAGCAGGCACTCGACAAATATTTTTTCATTGATTTGGTCCAGAATCTATTACTGCAAAATAATTCTATCAATATGTAGAGGAGAGAAATAAGAGACTCTTCTTAAAAGCCTCCTGGGGCATTGATCTGCACTGCAGGGCTGGGGCAGGGATAGGGCAAAAGCGCATGGTTAGTGGTCATCTAGGAAACCATGCTGGAGAGGAAGCGAAGGACTCAGGAAACCAACCCCGTCTTACCCACCAGGGCCCACCCCCCACCAGGATTCTGTGCCCTTCCTTAGTTTTGTCATCACACCATGCCAATTCCTGTTTCAGGTCCCAGCTGGGCCATTTACTGGCTGTGTGACCCCGCTCAGGTGTTGTAACCTTATTTATAGCAATAACTTACTAGTATCTATTATAATAACGATGTGTTATTTATCATGTAAGTTATAATAGGATCATTCTAGTTTATATTCATTATGATATTTACATTGTTTACAAAATTTTGATAATTTATGTCAATGAATTCCCAGAAATAACCACTATTTATGAGTCTCAAAAGAAATAGGCTGGGTACAGTGGCTCAGGCCTGTAATCCCAGCACTTTGGGAGGCTGAAGCAGGAGGATGGATTGAGGCCAGGAGTTTGAGGCCTGTCTGGCAGCATAGGGAGATCCTGTCTCTACAAAAAATAAAAAATTAGCCACGCATGGGTGCACGAACCTGTGGTCCCAGCTACTCAGGAGGCTGAGGTGGGAGGATCACTTGAGCCTGGGAGGTCAAGACTGCAGTGAGCTGTGACTGCACCACTGCACTCCAACCTGGGTGACAGAGGGAGAGATAAAAGAAAGAAATAGGAAGTGTGAAAGTAGTGGCTTCAGAATTTCTATCTAGAAGAGGGTCATGGGCAGAAATCTGGTTGGAAGGATCCTTTGACAGTTGCATTTGCACAGCACTTAGGTCAGAGAGAGAACAAACACTTCCTTGGTCCATTTCAAAACATGACAAAAGCTGTTAGAGCCAAGGGACACACGTCCAGGGAGCAGGAAAGGGAAAAACAGTGAAACAGAATTCCAAATAATTCCACGTAAATTATCATTATCTTTCCCCAGCTTTGATCGCACCATGTAACTTCAAAATCAGTACCCGTTTCTGAACGCCCATTCAAAAGCAATTGGGTTACCAAGAAGAAATAGGTCAACAATAGAATCCCCAAGGAAAAGAAAGTGTCTGAAGGAAAGAGAGCTCCAAGTGGGAGTGAGGAGCTAAAAACAAAACAAAACAAACAAAAAAGAATAAAGTTGATATAGGGATGGGAATTTGCAATGAAGGAGGGAAAATAGGAAAGAAAAAAAAAAAAACCAAGCCAACATGTTCCGCATTTCTACAACATTATCTCATAGAAATAACATCACTCACCTGACTGCGAGTTCAGAAAAAAAGGTGGAGAACCTCTGTGCACACCTGAAAATGAAAAATAATAATAAAAAAGCAAAATTAGGCCAATGGAAAGTAGACTTTCTTGACTGCATAATACTTCAATACTGCAGTGAGCTCATCAGCCGAGGCCCCCTGGGTTCCCTACTGCATGTCACAGCTTGAACTTGGCAGTGGAGTTACAGAAAAAATGGATGTAAACCCTGCTTTTGAGGAACTTATATAAAAACTGGAAGTGCAAGCCCAAAGCCAGTTTGGGGACTGATCTTGTTAATGTTTTTTGTTTTGTTTTGCTTTGTTTTGTTTTGAGACGGAGTCTCGCTCTGTTACCCAGGCTGGAGTGCAGTGGCATGATCTCGGCTCACTGCAACCTCCGCCTCCCAGGTTAGCGATTCTCCTGCCTCAGCCTCCTGAGTAGCTGGCATTACAGGCACACGCTACCACACCTGGCTAATTTTTTTTTTTTTTTTTTTTTTCATTTTTAGTAGAGACAAGGTTTCACCATGTTGGCCAGGCTGGTCTTGAACTTCTGACCTCAGGTGATTCGCCCACCTCAGCCTCCCAAAGTGCTGGGATTACAGGTGTGAGCCACCACGCCCAGCCTTGTTAATGTTTTTGTGGCATGAATGACTGTTCAGTTGAAGTCTTCATTAACAGTATCACAGGGCACTGGACAACGAAGTGATTGGACCAGACCTGGGGTGGGGTGGTCCCTTCTAGAGACCCTGCTTGGCTAGATATTTCTTTGTGTGTTTGTGTCTTCACTTGCCTAGAACCTAAACCCTCTGATATCAAGGATTGGGGCATTTAGGTCTCTTGTGCCAGAGGCAGAATTCTTTCTCCACTAAAGGGCTAACTCTTGGTTAATTACTAAGTTTGGCTCAGAGTTGAAAGGGGAACATGGGGATATTTGCAATGACATGAGGGAAAACGCAGACGCATGCGGGAGAAAGAATGGGGTATCTACCCAAGACAGAGAGCACTGCTGACAACCTGACTTGTATCTTTTAGAATATTCCAACATGCCTTACTTCTGAACCAAAACATTGGTCCAGCTATTAGCTTGAAGATAACAGTTGCTTCATGTAATGGTGTCTTCTCATGTGAAATAGGACATAATGACTTTCAAATGAAGATCTGTGATAAGAAACAATCTCTAAGGTCATTTTGGAACCAGTTGACCTACTCCTGGCATCTCTCAACAGACTGTTATAATAGCAGTTCAGTGCCCAGCAATCCCATTACTGGGTATATACCCAAAGGAATATAAATCATTCTGTTATAAAGATACATGCACACATATATTTATTGCAGCACTATTCACAATAGCAAAGACATGGAATCAACCTAAATGCCCATCAGTGATAGACTGGATAAAGAAAATGTGGTGCATATACACCATGGAATACTATGCAGCCATAAAAAGGAATGAGATCATGTCCTTTGCAGGGACATGGATGGAGCTGGAAGCCATCATCCTCAGCAAACTAATGCAGGAACAGAAAACCAAACACCACATATTCTCACTTATAAGTGGAAGCTGAGCAATGTGAACACACAGACACATGGAGGGGAACAACACACACCAGGGCCTGTCGGGGAGGGGGTGGGTAGAGAATCAGGAAGAATAGCTAATGCATGCTGGGTTTAATACCTAGGTGATGGGTTGATAGGTACAGCAAATCACCATGGCACACATTCACCTGTGTAACAAACCTGCACATCCTGCACACGTACCCCAGAACTTAAAAGACAAAAATGAAGGCCAACCATGTTGTCCTGTCCTATGATGAACAATTGCAAACACATGTCCCAATGCTGAATGTGGACTAAATGTAGGATTAACAACTGAAAAACATTTCAATAATCAAAGAAAGAAAGAAACTGATTGTGACTTGAGTATCGAAAGAAGTTCATTTAACATTTGTAAAAATGAGAATTTTCTACATAGGGATTTCTGATAATGTTTTGATGAAATTTCCCAACCCAAGCACACTACCTCTTCCAAAACCTTATTGACGACCATAATAAAGCACACTTAATGGTTCTTGGGAATCCAGTTTATTAATGAACAACAGGAGGCTCTGTCTGCTCCCTTGGAATACTTACAGATAGAAAAGTAGGGCAAGCAACATGACATTTGTTTTTCCCAGTGGATGAAAAAATTGAAAAGCCTAGTAATATCCAAAGCTAGAGAGCATGTGAGGAAATAAACACCTGCATACACCATTGGTAGAAACATAAACTTTGAGAGAGTAATTTAGCTATGTTTTAAAATTTTAAATGTGCATGCTTTTTGATACAGAAATTCAAATTCCAGAGACTGTCCCCACAGAAATACTGACACATAGATACAAAAATACATATACAAATACTGTCATTGCAGCTGTGTGTGTGGTGGGGGGAGCCTAAGTTTCCATTAGTAGATGAAGAGTTAAACAAAGGTACATCTGTGTTTTGGAATACTATGCAACATTTAAAAGTGAAGTTTATTTAGATGTATTAACATATAGAGACTGTCAATGCATATAAGGCAAGAGAAAAAATAGTTTTCTGAATAATACATATGAGGACTTGTTAAGACACAATCAAAGTTATATGTGTATGCTTATGTTTTTTTATTGGAAATGGGGTCTTGCCCTGTCGCCCAGGCTGAAGTGCAGTGGCTCGATCACAGCTCACTGCAGCCTCCCACTCTTGGGTTCAAGTGATCCTCCCACCTCAGTCTCCCGGGTAGCTAAGACTACAGTCATGTGCAACCATGCTCGGCTAATTTGCTAGTTATTTTGTAGAGATGGGGTCTCACCATGTTGCCCAGGCTGGTCTCAAACTCCTGGACTCAAGCAATCCTCCCGCCTTGACCTCCCTAAAGTGCTGAGATTATAGACGTGAGCCACTGCACGTGGCCTATCCTTATTAATACAGTGACCAGGGTGGATGCATACAAAATAGCCTGGAAGGAAACCCACCAATAACCCAGGAGTGTGAGGAGGGAAAGGATGAAGGCAAATTGCTACTCCATAGAACACAAGCATGTCTTCACATAGTACTTACACAATTAAGTAGATTTCTTCTAGTGAAGAAAAGCAGAACAGAAAGAGGGCCGAACAGAGCTCCTCCATCAAGTTCAGGGGGTAGGGAATGGGAGGGAAAGCCATCACTTGCTCAGCTCAATGTCATCTCCCCCCGCCTGCTCAACCTCAGTTAGAAAGGCCCAACTGGGAACACAACGACTTCTGGTTTCAGGGCCAAGAAACCAGCTTCCCAGCCAGGGAGCGGGAACTCACTTCAGCAAGTTGTGGAAAAGAATGGCAAGAGCAACAATGCAAAAATGCCTGACAAATACAGAGGCCTCAAATTCATAAAAGAATGGCCCATCCTTCAGTCCACAGACCCCTGCTTGCTCCTGTGGCCACCACACACCCACCAGCCTTTATCTCCTAGAGAAGCATAAAAGGAATGAGGATCTGATGAGCACTAGCACTTCAGTGACAAAACATAGTGACTGCCAATGTTTGGGGTTCTTACATCACTGAAGGGAAAGGGCAAGTCACAAAAGGAACCATATTAACTTATGTAAGACATGGCACGGAACGGAGAAATTTCACAGAGAAGAACAGCAAACTCACCACTTGCTAGGATTCATGAAACCTCCCACAGTTGCAGATTGCCCCAAACCATGACATCAGGGAGGCTGGGAAGCCACCCAACTTCCTCTATGTATCAAACTGGCTAAAACCCAGGGTAATACCAGCGTGACCCAAAAAATAAATTTAAAAAAAGGCAGGCAGACTTTACAAGTGGTTTGGGTGGGAAGGAAACGACCTCCGGGTGTACTTAAGAGCCCTGCTCCAGTTTAGGGCCGCTCTCAGGGAGGTTGTGTCCAAGAGTCAAAACTCCCATCCTGGGCGCCTGGACATGGCACCCACATATCCTAGGGATAATCTGCAACCCACTGGGGAAAGAGCACAGGTAACAGCAGCCCTAGGCAGTTGTCCCACTGCCCTCCAAGGAAAGACCAACCAAAAAAAACCAAAACCAACCAAAACAGAACTGTGACATGCAGCATCCTGGAGGGTTCAGCACTTCATTAGGAACCTAATGATTCATTGGTGACCCAGACCGACAGGCACAGACTGGTTCAAAGTTCCTGGCGATGACACTGACACCGACACCATGGAATAAATGACCAGAGGACAAAGAGGCCTTGATACATTGGGATGGGGCCAGAAAGAAGGAAAGAGGACTTTCTTCACTCTAGTAGGAAAAACAAATTGCACAAATAGAGATGATGGGGAAGGCAAAGTTATATACAGGAGAAGGTTGGGGATATGCACATTCTTGGTTTTAGAGTGGTAGGTATTGCCATCGAGGAACAAACAAGAGTGGTTCTAAAACCTTGTGGTGGCCCTGGTACTGATCAGACCCTGCCTAATAGGACCCTGACCTGCACAAACTGGTTTGTTCAGTTCTGGATGCCACCACTCAAGAGGAGTTAAATTGTGAGATGGCTCTGGAAAACTAAAGATCATTCATTCAACAAACATTTAACTGGGTGCCTACTGTGTGCCAAAAAACAAGACCACTCTGTACGGTTGTGCAGGTTGTGCCCTGCACAAAGGCTCATAGCCAAGGGGACCGGTGAGCCTGAATCCAGAATGCCAGGCTTTGGCATCAGCTGCGGGCAGTTATGGAGCACCGAGGAAGGACACCTAACCCAGTGTGCGGAAATGGATCCAGGAAAATCTCATCTAGGAAGTAATCATCAGGCTGCAGCCTAAAGGGCACAACTCCCTTTATATGAAGACATGGGCGAGAGTATTCCAAAGAGAGGAAATGGCTGAAACCAAGGCACAGCCAAAGAGTTTAAAGTGGAAGGACAGTGTCCTGTGTCCATCCTTGTTAAATTGTAGAAGTGACTAACAGAGCTTTCGGAATTGCTTTGTGAAACATCTCAAAAGATTACCCCTGGTCATCAGTCTGGAGGGGCTGCATGCTGAGGTGGAAAGAAGCAGCCAGGAGAAGTCATCGATGGGCCTCTTGCAGCCATTGCTACCACGCTTTATTTTCCTGCAGCATGAGAAGCTTTCTTTTCTCTCTTCCCTTCACTCCAGTCTTCTCTCCCTCTTTTCTCTTCTACTCTCCTTCACCCTACAGTGTCCCCCTTTTCCTTCCCTTCCCTTACCTAGCTTGAGGCTTGCCACGTATATTCCGGTGGCTAGAATGTTGCTGGTCACCTCTGCCCAGAGCTGGAGAAGAGAGTATCAAAGACCACATGGTGAGAGCCTCACCTTCAAATGACTCTCAGACCTCCAGTCCCAATGGTCTGGGTGAGGCAACCACCAACTCTCTACCCAAGATGACAGAACTAAGGCATTCCAAAATGGGACATAACCTTCTTTAGGGTATAAACAATTCTCACTTTCATAAATGCATAGGCAAGAATTTACCAATCTTTTACAAAAACTTTAGTTTACTATTTCACAAAAAGAATACTTACATACTTGATTTTTTAAATGCAAGTCTGACATTAAGCTATATTCATACAAAGTTCACCAGAGTGAGCTTTCTTCCATTAATATGAAAACATTTCACAGGAAAATTGAATTTAGATAATCACAACTTAAATCAATCTCAATTGAGATGACTGATATTTTCTAATTAACTCTGAACTTCTCTTTCTACTGGGTAGCAAAAAACACTGACCATTTCCCTCTATTTAAACTATGTTTTGATATTTTCTTTTCTTTTTTGTTTTTTGTTTGTTTGTTTTTTCCTTGAGATTGGGTCTCCTCTGTTGCTCAAGCTTAAGTGCAGTGGCGCAATTACTGCAGTCTCAATATCCCAGGCTCAAGTAATGCCATCGCCTCAGCCTTCTGAGTAGCTGGGACCACAGACACATGCCACTACACCCAGCTACTTGATGGGTTTCACTATGTTGCCCAGGCTGGTCTCCAACTCCTGGGCTCAAGCAATCCTTCTGCCTCTGCCTCCCAAAGTCCTGGGATTACAGGTGTGAGCCACCACACCTGGCCTGATATTATATTTTCAATGATAAGAGAAAATACGACCAAAAGCCACACAGATAAGGAAAGAACAATTGTTCATGTAGGATGGGTCTCACCAAGTAGTAAGAAAACAACACACATAAATGTTTCCTTTGTTTAGTAAGCCTTTGTTGTATATTGGACACTTGGGCTATAAATTAAGGCTGGTGCATTAAATTTTTTCTATTTCCATATATATCTGCCACATGAGATGTACTAAATCTTAACTCTAGGAAATAAAAGATGAGGAAACCCTTGCCCATAAAGTTGTTATTATTCTCACTGGAAATGATTAAGAAGTTACCTTATTATCTAGCCTTATTTGACAGAAAAACTGTGGAAGATAGGAATTTAGTGATTTATTAATAACATTTTAAAAATTCAATTTGAGGGCCTCAAACTTCACCTCAAAATTGCTGTATCTCTGCCAACTTTGCCAGTAAGAGAAGTTTCTAGCCCCTCCCTTTTGTGGCTGATTGCAAAGCTGCTCATAAACTCTTCCTAGGGTGGAGGGTGGGAGGAGGGAGAGGATCAGGAAAAACAACTAGTGGGTACTAGGTTTAATACCTGGGTGATGAAATAATATGCACAACAAATCCCCATGACACAAATTTACCCATATAACAAACCTGCACATGTATACTTGAACTTAAAATAAAAGTTAAATAAAAATAAAATAAAAACCAAACTCTTCCTATTCTAGTTTGCCTATCCATTTTGCCTATCCAAAATCACATTGCAAAATCCATGCAATGTGATTTTGCAGCTTCTCCTATCAAAAGGTGGAATCTGTTGCTCCACCCCTTGAATGTAGCAAATGTGATACAACCAGAAGCGTGAAAAGTGCTTGAGCATGGAATTTGCTCTCTCTTGCTGCTCTTTAAGGCTCAAGCCACCATGTAAGAGTGGAAACCAGCCTGAGCTAGCTGGCCAGATGATGAAAGACACATGCCTGGTCAGGCATTGCTCCAAACAAGAGCTGGCCAACCCCCAGGCAAAGGGTCATCTGGTAGACTGGCAGCTGACAGCAGATGCATGAGTGAGCCCAACTGAGACCAGCAGAGAACCATCTTGCTGAGCCTTGCCAAGATTGTGGACTCAAAAATTGTGAACTAATTAAAATGGTTGTTGCTTTAAGCGGCTAAGTTTTGGGCTGTTTTGTTACGTGGAAAAAACTAACTTAGACACCTTCTTTCTTATTTCCCTTCCTCCTCATTCTTTCCCTTCCTCTTTATCTACCCTTTCTTCCTTTCATTATTTCTCCCCAGTCATCTTCCTTTCTTCTTTTCCTTCCGTAAGTATTACAAATACCCATTTAAGGAAAGGGCCCATTATGTATAAGATGCTGGCCTGGGCTGATTCAAATTCTAATTCTAATTCTAATTCAAAGCCAGGCTCATTTTACACTCCCTCTATACGCTTCCTCTGGAGCCCACATAAGCAGATTCTGCAGACCTTGCATGGTCCATGGGCCCTACTCATAAAGACATGAACCAAGATGTTTCCGCAGACACTGGGCAGAGTTTGCAGCCAGTTTCTGGGTATTCGCTCATGATAATCTCCCTGAAAGAAATATTTGTCACTGTGACCTGTTGAGTGCGTTCTAGCCCTCCCTTCTACCTGTTGCTCCTAGCCATCAGAGAGGAGAAGAAAATGGGCCTTCGAGCCAGACACCCAAGGGTTAAGGGCATGGTTTAAGACCCCCCTTCCTCACGTGCCCAGGCTAAGAAAGAAGGCAATATATTTATAACTACAGGAAACAATGTACTGTGAGTGGTAAAATGCTTAGATTTCCATTTGTTTACTATACAAATAAGAGAAAATCAATACGTTCATCTTGCTAATGACATCAAGCCACTCAGTACAACTCAGAAGCCGGAAGGTCATTTCTTGAAATGCTTGTCTTTCTTCTTCCACATTTCTAATTTATTCTTTATTCTCACTCTAACTTATTTTTTTCTCCTGAATGATTTTTTTTTTTTTTTTGGACTTTTTAAAAGTTGACTTTTCCTTAGTGTCCCAGAACTTATCTATTTGTTTGTGGTTATAATGTTAACGTTTAGAAAGGTCAAATTAGATGTTGAGGTTGGGTAAGTGTTCATTTTCTAATGAGGAAACAAAGATGTGATACAAAAATTCACACCAAGAAGTGTGATATTGTGATTACGGCAAGTGCCACAAAGCAACACATCAGGAGCTCTGGGTGAAGACAGTGCGATCTGACCTAAGGGATTGGGGAAGGCTTCCCTGTGGAAGTGATGCTGAAACTGGAAGAGTAAGTGAGAGGAACTTGCCCACCAAAGAGGCAGGGAAAGACCGTATCAAGTAGAGGAAGTAGTATGTACAAAGGCACTGTGGCAAGAGGTAATGTCATTCACGTAAGGAACTGAAGAAAGGTAGGAGTGGACAGGACATGCCGAGGCAAGGAGAGGACAGTGAAAGATGAGGCTGGAGAGACAGAAAAGGCCCAGCTCCCAAGGGGGCTTGGTGGCCAAGGTAAGGATTTGTACCTTTGTTTTGAGAGCCATGGAAAGTCACTGAAGGATTTTAAACAGTGGGCAGTGTGTTCAGATTCAGATTTTGACAAGATTGTTCTAGCAATTTTTGCATGGAAAATGAATAGGAGGGGGTCTCAGTGGAAGTGGGGGTCCAGTTTGGAATTTCAGCTCTCCATTCTCAAACATTGTTCTGAATGTCTGAGCAATTCAGTAAAACAAAAATCCAAAGTAAGAATTAGAATCAAGAAATGGAGATGACAGATTTGTTTACGTCACATACACACACACACACACACACACACACACACACACACGAAAATCTATTAAAATATAATGGGAATTAGAGTTCAGAAAAGAAGAGTCAGAATAATTATACAAATAAGTTTTTCCTCTACACCAGGGGCCTGCAGACCTTTTCTGCAAGGGTAAGACAGTAAACATTTCCAGCTTTGTATGCTGTAGGATTTCTGTTGCAATTACTCAACTCTGCCATTGCAGCACAAAAACAGCCACAGGCAATCTGTAAATGAATGAGTATGGCTGTGTGCTAATAAAGCTTTATTTACAAACACAGGCAGCTTGTGGGATTTGGCCTTTGGGCACTAGTTTGCCCTGCTCTCTACCAAGGAGGAAGTAATTATAGTATTCGAGGTGAGAAACAAGGCTAGATGAAGATGGTGGTGGTGGTGATGAACGATGGACATACTGAGCAGCATTCAGGAGGAAGAATTGACATGGCTTGGGTCTGGGTTGGATATAAAGAGTGAAAAAGTCACAGGCACTGCCTAGAGTTCAGCTAAGACAAGTGAGGATCAAAGGCAGTGAAGCAGCTGCGTGTGAACTGGAATCCAGGTCACCTGACAACTTGTCCACCCCTGGGGTCTGGTATGCCTTCTCACCACAGCCACTGGCCCTCTGCCAGCCCAATCCACAGCCTTCGATCCCAGCTCCTGCAGCATCCCAGCATCCCACTGCTGCTAGGTTACAAGCGTATGGGATGCTTTCTCGAAATGCTTTTGGCCTTCATAGTCACATGTAATTTCTACAGGGTTAACAACACCTTCCAGCTTTTTCCCTCACATCAGTTCCCCTGCAACAACTTGAAAATAAGTCAGGTATCAATGACAACAAATTAGCAGAGTAGATGGTCAATGCCTAATTTGATGGGGGCAGAGAATAAAACTGGGGGAGGGGGTGAAATTAACCAGACAGAGCAGCTTTAGAACGATGAGCTTGGAGCCAGGTGTCTGGAGAGGATGAGAAGGGTCAAAGGCAGGACGGGGAGAGGAAACCCAAAGGGGCAGGTACAAGGACAGTAACTTCCCAAGCTGCAGGGGATGGCCATAGCCTGGCCCATCAAGAGAGGGAAAGCAGTCCTGCAGCTCCGAGTGGGGTGTGCACAGTCCCTTTTTACCTGCTCTTACTCTCCAGCCTCACCCTCCTCACCCAGCATCTTAAAATTCGGTCCTGGCTGGGCGCGGTGGCTCAAGCCTGTAATCCCAGCACTTTGGGAGGCCGAGACGGGCGGATCACGAGGTCAGGAGATCGAGACCATTCTGGCTAACACGGTGAAACCCCGTTGCTATTAAAAAATACAAAAAACTAGCCAGGCAAGGTGGCAGGTGCCTGTAGTCCCAGCTACTCAGGAGGCTGAGGCAGGAGAATGGCATAAACCCAGGAGGCGGAGCTTGCAGTGAGCTGAGATCTGGCCACTGCACTCCAGCCTGGGCGACAGAGCGAGACTCCATCTCAAAAAAAAAAAAAAAAAAAAAATTCGGTCCTTGCCCCTGTCAGGAGCAACTGCACAAGCCCATCCTGAACCAGGACCTAGTCCAGGAGTTGTCTGGCGAGATGGAGGAGGACCTTCACATTGACTTGTGCCTTAGAGCCTTCAGTTGTACTTGTTCCGTGAAGGCTATGAGGCAGTTAACAACCAAGACCACAGATGACAAAATGGCACTTTGTATTCCCCTCCTCACCCCCTGCAAAGAAATCAAGTTCAAGGAGAATATAAATTAGAAAAGGAGATCAGGACCAAGGAGGGAAACTGGGAAGTTGGGCAGTAGGTAAGTAGGTCACAAGGCCTTCACCTTTATATTATCAAACTACAAACATGGCTCTTTGGTGCCCAAATAGAAAAGGGGATCATGTTTTATTCTGAAATCTTATCCATGAACAAGGGAAAACATGACAATCCTTAGAGAAGGCCAAGCTTTTCCTCGCAGCTAGTCCTCAACTGACCTGCTCAGGGCTTGGCCACACTCAGCACCTCCACTTCCTCTTCCCAGTGTCTCCTGAACTGATTTCAATCGGGCTTTTGTGTTATTCTTATCAAGGTCATAACTTCCACCTTGGCACAGTTCTCAGATCTCAGCTTACTCCTCTCAGCAGTCTTGAATGGTAGATCCCACAGTCTGCAGGAAGTTGTGGCCCTTGACTGAGCCCCTCTTCTAAATGGAGGCCAGTCTGTGTGCACAAGGAGAGGATAAAGGGGAACGTTCTGAGAAGGCAAGAAACTCACATGTTTACCTCTATGCGTGGATGAACAGTGGGAGAAAACGTGCTCATGGTCATAAGAACACTGCTTTGAGGACACAAAGATGGGAGTGACTGATTATATCTTTTGTGTGTTTGGGGAGATGGCAGGCAGGGAAACATGTTCTATACCAGAGAGTCTGAAGATGATGGTGACCTAGAGTCTATTAAGACTTCACTAGAGTAGGACTCCTCCTCCACCCCAAAAGTTGTTTTTAATTTTTGACTAGTATCTAAAAGATCGCCTCTGAAGGCTTGTTTTTGTTTGGTTGGTTTTTTGGTAAGGCCTTGCACCCAATAAAACATGCAAATTTCAATGACTGTGGTCATTAAAGGGCACGTGTGACTTAATGTATCAAGTCAGACTACTCACAATAGCAAAGATATGGAATCAACCTAAGTGTCTATCAATGGTGGACATAAATGTGGTATGTAGGTATACACACACACACACACACACACACAGAGACACTCCATGGTATACTACCCAGCCATGAAAAAGAATGAAATCATGTCCTTTGCAGCAACATGGATGAAACTGGAGGCCATTATCTTAACTCAGAAACCGAAAGCCAAATAATGCATATTCTTACTTATAATTGGGAGCTAAATAATGTGACATGGACATAGAGTATGGATAGATAGACAATAGAGTATGGATAGATGGATATAGAGTATGCATAGATGGACATAGAGTATGGATAGATGGACATACAGTATGGATAGAAAGCAAGGAGGGTGAAAGGGAGGTGAGGGATGAGAAATTACCTAACGGCTATAATGTACACTATCCAGGTGATGGTTACACTCAAAGCCTAGACTTCACTACTACACAATTCCTCCATGTAACAAAGCTGCAATTGTACCTCCTAAATCTATTTTTTTTTTTTTAAATGATCAGGTCAGTTTGGGTGGTGAACAGGGATACGGCAGGCTTCAGTGACCGGGCAGAGCCCAGTGGGGTCAGGCATGGACGACACAGGCACATTGGGATGGGAAGACCTGCTATTAGCTGGGAGAGGGCGGAGGAGGAGGAAAGGGGATGACTCCCAAGGAAGGGCTTTGCCTCCCAAGGAAGGGAGGGCTCTGCCTACCTTGACGGGTTTGCTGGGCTGCGCCTCAGAAACTGGAAGTCAGTGCCATTTCCATCAGTGCTCCTATAGAGAGGAAAGTCTTGCAGTGGCTGTTCGACTTTCTTTCCTCGCTCATCAAAACACTTTCCCTCCGAGCATCAATGCTACCTGCTCCTTCTGCTTACCACGCATTCCAATGACTCTGCCCAGTTCCACCGGAAGCGGAGTTATTTTGGAAGGCTGGATGGTGTGCGGTAGGGTGGAGGGAGCCAGAACGGGAAGCCTCGCATGGTGGAAACTCCTCTATCACCAGGGAACTTGGCTGCAGCCCCAAGCCCTGGCCTCCCACCAGAGCGGGGCCGTACACTTTCTCCTTCTTTTTTTAGTACTATCCTCTCTGACCCGCCCAGGGCTGGGATGTTGCAGTGTGTTTTTCCAGGAGACCCGGCAAACAGCAACTTGACAGGTTCAATGGTTCCCATTGACAGACTGAATGGACTCCTCTGAAGACTACGAAACTGGACACAAAAACAGCCCATAAAAATCCTGCCTCCCGCAGGCGTCTGGACGCTGCCTTTTCCCAAATGACCCTCCAGCAGCACGGATGCCGCATGGGTGGCTGAGCAGCATTTTTTGAGTGATTTTTCCAAAACTGGGGTGTTCCAAGTGGTGTGGGAGTATTATTTTTTCCCTTGCAGTAAGAGACTAACTCACCAGATAATTTGAGAAAACGGGAGACTACATGAGTCATGTTACTCCCAAAGCTAATCATTTGCCACAGGACCCCAAAGCCTCCATGAACCATGAGGTGCCCCGGGTCTGCCTGTTATGAGGTCTGGAATTCACTGTAATACACTGCGGGGAAGGCAGTGTGATGTCTGTGTGTGCCCGTTAGTTTAAGCTCGAACTTGATGAGTGCTCTGCAAACTTTATAGCACGAAGGCCCCTCTCTCAAGGCAGCTCCCACACGTCCTTCTGCCATTGCGACCTTGACCTATAGTCCACATTTTGCTGATCAGCATACCAAATGCCAGAAGCATTTTCTTAGTGAAACTGGTAACTTGTTAATTAGAATGATAAATAGAATGCTGAGGAAAAAGTAAACATCAATTCTCTCATCCGAAATAAAATAATCACATAATCTAGTCTCAGGGACAGCTGAAAAATTTTATAGTAAAAACAGTGCCAGGGAGCGAGGTGCAGTGGCTCACGCCTGTTATCCCAGCACTTTGGGAGGCCAAGGTGGGAGGACTACTCGAGTCTAGGAGTTGGAGTCCAGCCTGGGCAACATAGTGAGACCCTCCCCCATCTCAATAAAAAATACAGAAATTAGCTGGGTGTGGTGGCATGTGCCAGTAGCCCCAGCTACTTGGGAGGCTGAGATGGGAGGATTGCTTGAGTCCAGGAGGCTGAGGCTTCAGTGAGTCAAGATTGTGCCACTGCACTCCAGCCTGGGCAACATAGTGAGACCCTCTCCCATCTCAATAAAAAATACAGAAATTAGCTGGGTGTGGTGGCATATGCCAGTAGCCCCAGCTACTTGGGAGGCTGAGATGGGAGGATTGCTTGAGTCCAGGAGGCTGAGGCTGCAGTTAGCCAAGATTGTGCCATTGCACTCCAGCCTGGGCAACAGAGGGAGACCCTGTCTCAAAAACTTACATTAAAAAAAATTTTAAAGTGCAAGGTACATATGAAATGAAATATTTTAATCATCTCCCAGGTTCTCATTGGAAAGGGTAGGGTTAAAAGGAAATGGGCCAGGCCAGGTGAGGTGGCTCACGCCTGTAATCCCAACACTTTGGGAGGTTGAGTCGGGTGGATCACCTGAGGTCAGGAGTTTGAGACCAGCCTGGCCAACATGGTGAAACCCTGTCTCTACCAAAAATAAAAAAATTCAGCCAGGCGTGGTAGCATGTGCCTGTAATCCCAGGTACTTAAGAGGCTGAGGCAGGGAGAATTGCTTGAACCCAGGAGGCGGAGGCTGCAGTGAGCCAAGATTGCACCCTGCACTCCAGCCTGGGTGATAGAGCGAGACTCTATTCAAAAAAAAAAAAAAAATCTGTATTTAGTAGTTAGCAATAGGTTGAAAAACTACCATTTGATAGAAAAATGATTCTGCCTGGATAAAAATATAATGTGTTCATGCAAGTAAAAACAAGTGTACAATATCTCAAAAGATCTGCTTTTAAAATTCCCTTGCCAGAAATATTACAAGCTGCTTTTGGTTATCTTATAGTACTAATGCCACATTATTGACAAAATTGTCAAAGCCTTTTCACTATTACAGAAAAAAGGGAGGTGTGGGGAGGTGGTGAGGTATTTTCAGTGAGTCATGATGAGAACAGCCAGTGTTTAATTTTAGCCTATCACAGTCGTGGGATAAAGTAGTTGCTGATATCTGCTGCCTCCATATCTGGGATTCTTTACCCATCAAATGGGGATAATCTTCTTATTGTGTCCTAAAATTCTTATGAGTAATGAGTCAGTCAGTACAGGAAAAGTGTTTAGCAGACTTTGGCTTAGAGCACATGCTCAAAAATATTAGCTGTGTTAGTGCCATCATTAACTGCTTCTGGGCACCAGGCACTCTGCAAATTTCTCCACATACATCGCCGTGGCTGAGATTTCATGTGCTTTTCTAGAAGAGAAGAGGTCTGGCATGGGCCTGCTGCCCTTCCTGCACGCTTTCCTCCTTGGCCATGCCACCCCATCCAGCCCCTCTCTGCTTCCCCTTCTTATGCTCTTCTTTCTGCTCCCACCTGATCACAGCTGTCCCCAGGAATAGAGCTAATATCACACCTGACCTCTTTGTGTGAAGGTCGTATTGAGCTTTCTCTCTCAAAAGGCATCTCTCCTTTGGCCAGGCATGTGGCTCATGCCTGTAATCTCAGCACTTTGGGAGGCCAAGGCAGGCGGATCACTTGAGGTCAGGAGTTCGAGACCAGCCTGGCCAACATGGCAAAACCCCATCTCTACTAAAAATACAAAAATTAGCTAGGTGTGGTAGTGGGTGCCTGTAATCCCAGCTACTGGGGAGGCTAAGGCAGGAGAATCGCTTGAATCCAGGAGGTGGAGGTTGAAGTGAGCCGTGATAACACCACTGCACTCTAGCCTGAGCAACAGGGTGAGACTCTGTCTCAAAAAAACCAAAGGCATCTGTTGTTTAAACTAACTCGTAGGACTGAATTAATGACTTGTCCTTGGTTACAGGAATCCGGGGCCTGGGAGAGAAAGTGTGAATGCTATTTGAGGGACCAAGACCACATTTTGGAGGTTCATTCTTTCGCAGCTGAGGATCTTATACATGGGTCATCTCCGCCCCACCCTGGCCCTGGTGGCAGGACACCCTCACTGCATCGAGGGTGAGCGTACTCTGCTGTGCTCAGGCACCTTCCCATTCAACAAATATTTATTAAGTAAATACCATGTGCTAGGCACTACGAGAGGTGCTAGGAGTGCAGCGGTGAACAAGACACATACAACCGTGCCCTTTTGGGTCGTACATGCCAGTGCGGCATTCAAACAAATAAAAATGCAAATGGATGAATCTATGAAACATTGACAGTTTTAAAGAGAGCTATAAAGCAAACATATAAGAGGATGAATTATATTTTTAGAGGAGACAATGATGCAAAAAGCAACTGGCTCAATATTGGAAAGAAAGTTAGCAGTTCAAAGGAACGTCACACATGATAATTTCTATTAAGATGTTCATTTTGGCAGGTGCCAGGCCAATGCTTTGCCACCGTGCGGGAAAGCTAACTGGAAGTAGGGGGACATGCATTTTCACTCAATTTCTCCTCTATGTTTTTTTTTCCTTTATGTCTAGAGATGGGACTAGGCTAGACCAGTGTGTTTATATTTCCTCTCAGGCCAGCTTCAGATGAAAATGTGTAGGAAAAAGCTCCTCTTGGCCGGGCGCGGTGGCTCAAGCCTGTAATCCCAGCACTTTGGGAGGCCGAGACGGGCGGATCAGGAGGTCAGGAGATCGAGACCATCTTGGCTAACATGGTGAAACCCCGTCTCTACTAAAAAATACAAAAAACTAGCTGGGCGAGGTGGCGGGCGCCTGTAGTCCCAGCTACTTGGGAGGCTGAGGCAGGAGAATGGCGTGAACCCGGGAGGCGGAGCTTGCAGTGAGCTGAGATCCTGCCACTGCACTCCAGCCTGGGCGACAGAGCTAGACTCCGTCTCAGAAAAAAAAAAAAAAAAAAAAAAAAGAAAAAGCTCCTCTTAAAGGAATCAAAATAATACTTAGAGAACATAGTAAATGTCATTTGCTTGTAAGCTGTTTGGCTAAAGTTATATGGTTAGACTAGAAAATGCACTCCCTCTAGAGCTGGGGAAAAATTGTTTTATTCTTGATACACAGCAAAACACCAACTGGAGAGGGGACCATGGGTGGGCTGAATTTGTTTTTTATTGGGATTTTCTGTAATTTCCAAAAATGTAATGATAAAGATATATATTTTTAAAACAGAAAAATAAATATTCTCACAGGCATAGCAGATTTTGTAGGATTTTTTTAAAATCCAAGTAACAGCAAAACAGAACCACACCACTAGTAGCTCAGTAAAACCTGTATGTTAGTAATAACTATAAAGCAAATACATAAAGCAGAGAAGTAGATATGAAGTGTGTTGGGGTGGGGGAGGTAGCAATTTTAAAGAGGTATCCTGTAACACCATCATGAGAAGATGACATCTGAGCAAAGCTGCTAAGGGAGGTCAGGGAGTGAGCCGGAAGGCACTGCCACACAGAAGATGAATCCTCAATTACCTATTAAACCAGATAAGCAAAATTGCTCCAGACAGGAATCAGTTCAGACTTAATGGGACCAAGTAATGGGTCAGAAGAAAATTGAGGCCAGGTATGGTAGCTCATGCCTGTAATTCCAGCACTTTGGGAGGCCAAGGTGGGCAGATCGCTTGAGGTCAGGAGTTCGAGACCAACCTGGCTAACATGGTGAAACCCCATCTCTACTAAAATACAAAAATTATCCAGGCATGGTAGCAGGCGCCTGTAATCCCAGCTACTCTGGAGGGTGAGGCAGGAGAATCACTTGAACCCAGGAGGTAGAGGTTGCAGTGAGCCGAGATCGCACCACTGCACTCCAGCCTGGGTGATACAGCGAGACTCCATCTAAAAAAAAAAAAAAAAAAAAAAAAAAAAAAATTAAGTGATGGGCTGGCCTGGCATTGACAAGAAACAACGGCCAATGCTTCCTACGGCATGGATTGAACTTCCTACGGTATGGATTGAACAGTAAATGCTTCCTACGGCATGGATTGAACTGCTTTATTTGTATTAACTCACTTAATCTCTGTGACGACCCTAGTTAGGGCATGCATATAACTTAATGTCCAAACGGGGGTATGCGAGAGTAAAATGGGGGCACTATTGATTAATGTGGAAAAAACAGGCATAAATCAGAGTTGCCTTGGGAAAACCAGGATACAGCACCACCTGATCTGGAAGGCATACAACTATGACTGCTTTATAGACAAGGAAACTGAGGCAGGGCACAGAGAGGTTAAATAACTTGCCTGATGTCACAAAGGTAAGTCGCAGAGCAAGCATTTGAACTTGGGCTGCTGAGCTTCTGAGCCCACATTCGTGACACCTACACATGACTGCCTTTCTGTGTTTCATGCGCTAAGAAGCTTGTCACACTAAAAACCTGGGTTGTCTTTGTCACTGGAAAGTAGAAAACGCACCAGCTTTTAGAGTTGAACACCAGCACTAGGCCAGGCACAGTGGCTGACGCCTGTAATCCCAGCATTTTGGGAGCCTAAGCTGGAAGGATCTCTTGAACCCAGGGATTTGAGACCAGCCTGGGCAGCATAGAGAAACGCCATCTCTACAAAAAATTCAAAAATTAGCTGGGGATAGTTGTGCATGCCTGTGGTTTCAGCTACTTGGGAGGCTGAGGTGGGAGGATCACTTGAGCCCAGGAGGTTGAGGCTGCAGTGAGCCATGATCATGCCACTACACTCCAGCCCAGACAAAAGGGCGAGATCCTGTCTCAAAAAAACACCAAAAAAAAAAAAAAAAACAAAAACAAAAAAAACACCACGACCACTTTACAAGGTCTGCAACCCTGGACAACCATAATAACCTCTTCAAGCCTCAGTTGAGTCACCTGTAAAACAAAGCTACTGAGACCTACCTCATAACAAACACTACTTCAACACTCAGATGAGATTGTGTTCCTGACAACGCTTTAGAAGCTGAAAAGCACAACATGGGTAGAATCTTTAAAAGTTATCATATGTAAAAATCTGCATTTCCTCTGCAAAGGGTCAAATAGTAAATATTTTCCGTAAAAGGCCAAATATGATCTATTTTAGGCTTTGCAGCCCAAATGGTCTCTATTGCAATGACTGAACTCTGCTGTTGCAATGCAAAAGCAGCCACGGAAAACATGTAAGTGAATGAGCGTGACTCTGTTGCAATAAACCTTCGTTTACAGAAACAGATGGAGGGCCTTGGGCCATGGTTTGCCAACCCCTGGCCTAGAAAAATGCTATATAAAATTGCAACCCCTCAAGGCTTCCTGTGCCTCTTTCCCAAGATTCATTTTCCTCCACAGACACCACCTAACACCATCTAACCGACTGTGCATTTTACTGAAATACTGTCTGCTTCCCTTACTGGAAGATAAGCTTCTTTGCTGAAGGCAGAAGTTTTGTCTGCTTGGTTTACTGTTGAGTCCTCAGTGCCTGGCACATACTATCGACATTATAAATATATGTGAAAAGAATGCATGGCTGAATGAATGGAGAGGTTTTGAAGGAGTTGGACATACTACTGGGAAAGGAAGGCAAATCTATGCCAAGCAGAAAAGGAAGCCGATAACGACATCTGAAAGCAGGGGAAGAAAAGCAACAGCAAATGAAAGCAAACTCAGCTTTACAATTCCTCAGCTTTGCCATTCCTCACGGGCAAAGGGTAAAAGGATTAGTTGCAAAACCAATTTTGTGGGTTGTGAACATATGGAAGAACTAAAGCCTTATAAAACAATTTCCAAAGTTAGCTGGTTAAAATCTAAAGGAATTATTGGCTGGATTAAGATTTAGTTAGGAGAATAGCTTGAGGTGTGTTTCAGATCAACTAATCATGACAGTATATGTGTGTGTGTGTGTGTATGTGTGTGTGTGTGTGTGTGTGTGTAATTCCTGCTCTTCCCCCACCCTGGCAACTGTGAGTTCAGTTGTTCTCTGGGAGTGGTTTGTGGATAAAGCAAAGGAAGAAAAATGAGCTAGAGCTACATGTAGCCAAGAGGATAAATCTCACAAAAATAGTATTGAATGAGATGAAAGTTGCAAAATATGAAAGTAAAAAACACACCAATCTTATAAAGCTTAAAAGCATGCAAGTAGCATTCTCTCTTGCTTAAGGACATATTCTTATGTAGGAAAATATAAAGAAATGTATGAGAAGGATAGCCAGGCACGGTGGCTCACACCTGTAATCCCAGCACTTTGGGAGGCCGAGGTGGGCTAATCACTTGAGTCTAGGAGTTCGAGACCAGCCTGGGCAACATGGTGAAACCCGTTCTCCACAAAAAATACAAAAATTAGCCGACCCTACAGATGTGCACCTGTAGTCTCAGCTACTTGGGAGGCTGAGATGAGAGGATCGTTTGAGCCTAGGAGGTCGAGGCTGCAGTGAGCTGGGATGGAGCTACTGCACTCCAGCCTGGGCCATAGAGTGAGACGCAATCTCAAAAACAAAAACAAAAAAAAAAAAAAAGAAATGTATGAGAAAGCTAAACACCAGTTTCAGGATAGTGCTTACCTTTATGCACTTTTGAAAACTGATGCAGCGGCAGAGTTAAGGATCTCCAGCTGATACCCCTTTAATGGTACAGGTTCAAAGGGGATGGAATTCCACATGCAGCACATACTGACCCAGCAGTGACCCACCCTCAACAGGTCCCCAAGAGCAAAGGCCATATAGGAGTCAGAGCCACGTGCCTGATTTCCTGATCCAGTGCTCTGATTGCCTGAGCTAATTATCCACAAGCAGCCGATCCCAGCAATAACAAGCCACAAGAAGTGGCTCGCTTTACTTCAGGTACCATTTAGATGTTAGTAGGGGAGGAAGATGAAGTATTGTGGTGAAAATATTGCCAGGTGTGGTGGCTCACGCCTATAATCCCAGCACTTTGGGAGGCCGAGGCAGGCAGATCACTTGAGCCCAGGAGTTCAAGACCAAAGTGGTGGGATTACAGGCGTGAGCCACCACGCCCGGTCTGGACTCCCTCTTTAAAAGGTAATGTCTTTCACACCACTCATAGACGCAAGAAAGCAAGACGAAGGACTCATTTTTCTTATTTTAAGGGCTATTTTGCAGGAACTGTTATGAACATAACTCTGAGGACTAGAACAGGCCTTGGCAAAGTTAACAAGCCCACCTCACTTGAAGAAAATCAGCTTCCTCTTTAGTACTCTTTGTGTCTTCTAGGTGGGGGCCATTCTCAACTTGTAGGTGCCCAATGACCTCATACTTTTTCACTGGCTCTCAGGAAAAGGCCTCTCATGGAGGCCCATCAAACAGGTTCTGTGCCAATTTACATTACAACACTTTAAACCAAGGAAATGAATCTCTAATTGTGGAATTTCACATTTCAGCCAGATCAACAGATGAGATGCTGGTGGGGGTGGGGGGATGGGGGTGGAGCTGTGCACAGTTATTGCTATGGACTTGTGTGTCCCTCCTGCCAAATTCATATTTTGAAGCCCTAACCCCCAGGGTAACTGTCTCTCTCTCTCTCCCTCTCCCTCCCCACTTCCCCCACTTCTCTCTGCCAACTGAGGACACAGTGAGAAGGCAGCTGCCTATAAACCCAGAAGAGGGAACTTACCAGAACCTGACCATGCCAGCATCTTGATCTTGAACTTCCCAGCCTCCAGAACTATGAGAAATACATTTCTGTTGTTTAGGCCACTCAATCTATGGTATTTTGTTCCGGCAGCCCAAGTTGACTAAGAAAGTTACAGGGTAGTGTCAGAGGCATTTGAGCCAGAGCAACTCCATCTTGAATAGAGGCTGGGTCAAATAAGGCTGAGACCTGTTGGGCTGCATTCACAGGAGGTTAGGCATTCTTAGTCACAGGATGAGATAGGAGGTCGGTGCAAGATACAGGTCACAAAGACCCTGCTGATAAAACAGGATGCAGTAAAGAGGCCAGCCAAAACGCACCAAAAACCAAGATGATGACAAAAATGACCTCTGGTCGTCCTCACTGCTCATTATACATCAATTATAATGCATTAGCATGCTAAAAACACTCCCACCAGCGCCATGACAGTTTACAAATGCCATGGCAACATCAGGAAGTTACCCTATACAGTCTAAAAAGGGGACGAACCCTCAGTTCCGGGAATTCCCTACCCCATCCTAGAAAACTCATGAATAATCCACCCCTCGTTTAGCATATAATCAAGAAATAACTGTAAGCATTATCAGTCAAGCAGCCCATGCCAATGCTCTGCCTATGGAGCAAACATTTTTTATTCCTTTATTTTCTTAGTAAACTTGATTTCACTTTACTCTATGGACTTGCTCCTAATTCTTTCTTGTATGAGGTCTAAGAACCCTCTTTTGGGGTCTGGGTCGGGACCTCTTTCCAGTAACAGTAGCAGTCACCTAGCCATCCACCCTTAATATTTTAATAGATGTTTAACATTAAAGCTAGCCCTGTTGATACAGCGTGTACTCTTAAAATACCAAATCCAAAGGACCAAGTGTCTAATTAGGACCCCCAAGACACCCAAACAGAGAAATAGTAGTCTGGTCTGGGGGCAGCACAGCCTGGCAGATGTATGCAAAACTGTGAGACATCCAGGCCAGTGTGCCAAGTGAGGCCACCCTCCCAAACATCTCTGCCTGGTGTGGGTTCTAAAGATGAGACGAACCATAGAATGGGGAATTTCAAATACAAGGTCTTGAGGGGAAAAGGCTGGGTCCTATCACAAGTCTGAACATATAGAAGGACTAAACCCCAACTGGGGCCCAGGCAGCCCTAAAATCCCCTAAAATGCACTAAGAGGCATAGATTGTTCCAAGGTTCAGATCCACTTCAGTCTGGGAAAGAAAGCAGGAGGAGGAGAAAGCTGAGGACATGGCTAAGAGGGGCAGTGACCACCGACGCAAAGCTTCAGAAATGGGTGTAGGCAGGCCCTTGAAACTGAGTGTCAGGGGCTCTGTTCTGTAAAGGTCTGAGAAGGACTCCTCATCCCAAGAGGCTATGCAGAGAGCCCACCACAGAGAAACTCAGTGAGGGAGGCCTGTGGAAGGGAGTTGGCTGCAGCCAGGATGTGGTTTGTGGGAGCCCCCAGGGATGTGATCAAGCTTCTGAGGCAGAACTCAGAGATACACCCTCCTGGTACGGGTCAAAAGGACCTAAACTAGCCTGACTGGGGCATCCAGAAAATCAACTCTGTTGACCAGATCCCAAAAAGGCCCAGGAACACAGAAGCATTCTCTCCATTGTCGGGCTTATTTCCAGCCATCTGACTGGTGTCATGCAGACAAAATATCTAGATACTGGTGAGATGCTCCTTAGAAGAAACCCCACGGGGCTCCCCTTTTATATATATATATACACACAAATAGGATTTTATTAAAATTAACAAAAGGAATTCCTGACTGTTGACTAGTTTTGTCTTAGTTGGGTTCCTTCAGAAGGTAACTCCACTGGGCGTGGTGGCTCATACCTGTAATCCCAACATTTTGGGAGACCAAGGCAGGTGGATCACTTGAGTGAGGCCAGGAGTTGAAGACCAGCCTGGCCAACACGGTGAAATCCCATCTCTACTAAAAATACAAAAATTAGTGGGGGGTGATGGCGGGCGCCTGTAGTCCCAGCTACTTGGGAGGCTGAGGGAGGAGAGTAGCTTGAACCCGGGAGGCAGAGGTTGCAGTGAGCCAAGATTGCGCCACTGCACTCCAGTCTAGGTGACAGAGTGAGACTGTCTCAAAAAAAAAAAAAAAAAAAAGTAACTCCAAGACTGCGCGTGGTGGCTCACACCTGTAATCCCAGCACATTGGGAGGCCGAGTCAGGCAGATTGCTTGAGGCCAGGAGTTCGAGACCAGCCTGGCCAACATAGTGAAACCCCATCTCTACTAAAAATACAAAAATTATATGTTTTGTATTTCTTCTTCCTTCTTCCTTCTTCCTTCTTCCTCTTCCTCCTCCTCCTCCTCCTCCTCCTCCTCCTCCTCCTCCTCCTCCTCCTCCTCTCCTTCTCCTTCTCCTTCTCCTTCTTCTTCTTCTTCTTCTTCATGGGGTCTTCCTATGTTGCCCAGGCTGGTCTTGAACTCCTGGGCTCAAGTGATCCTTCTGCCTCAGCCTGAGTGTTATTCTCTTTGACTCATCCATGAAAGTGGATCCAATGTGTCTACATGTATTTTTTAAATTAAACTTTTATTGAAGTACAAATTATACACAAGGCCATCAGCAGTAGAAAGGATAAACCATGGTAGTCATGCAATGGAATATTATTCGGCAGTGACAACGATCCAACTATAATTAGTTGCTATTTAGGCCATGCTAAATAGTCCTTTTCAGGGACATGGATGAAGCTGGAAACCATCATTCTCAGCAAACTAACACAAGAACAGAAAACCAAACACCACATGTTCTCACTCATAAGTGGGAGTTGAACAATGAGAACACATGGACACAGGGAGGGAAACATCACACACTGGGGTCTGTAGGGAGATGGGGGGGGCTAGGGGAGGGACAGCACTAGGAGAAATAATGGGGTTGATGGGTGCAGCAAACCACCATGGCACGTGTATACCTATGTAACAAACCTGCACGTTCTGCACATATACCCCAGAACTTAAAGTATAATAAAAAAAATTTTTTTAAATACAAAAATTAGCTGAAATACCCCGTCTCTACTAAAAATACAAAAATTAGCATGGTGGCATGCACCTGTAATTCCAGCTATTGGGTTGGGAGAATCACTTGAACCCGGGAGGCAGAGGCTGCAGTGAGCCAAGGTTGTAGCACTGCACTCCAGTCTAAGCGACAGAGCGAGACTCAGTCTCAAAAAAAAAAAAAAAAAAAAAAAAGAAGGTAACTCTTTGGCACATATTCAAGATCAAGTAGTTTATTTAGGATGTGACCCCAGGGAACAGATAGAGTGGACATGTGAGTTGGGGCAGGAAGGCAGCCAATAGATGGCATTATCAAGCCAGTCACCACTGGGAGCAATGAGAGTTTAGTCCTTCTGGGGAATTCTGGAAGCCAGTGTAAAACACCGGTCTGAATTATGCCACTTGAGGGCAAAAAGCTGGGGTATAGATCCACTGACTTGCAACAGGCATTGGTTGAGGGCTGCTCCTGGGGTGAGGTGGGAGCTATTAATTCCCTGGCACTTCCAGCCTGCAGCATGGGTGTGTAAAGACGGCCCCCACAGAGAAATGTGCAGATAAATGTGCAGCTCGTGGCTGGAAGGCAGCTGGTGTGTGCTACAATGGTGGGGCCAGGGATGTTGAAACAGACACCTAGTTGCTCTGGAATGAATGAGGAAGTGTGCGATAGTGAAGCCAGGAGAAAAGAAGGTGGCTTCATGCCTGCCCCACCCTACTCCTTTCTCCATGTCAGTATCTGGGATCGTGTGTGTTTTGGTTTGGCGTGTGTTTGAGGAGGTTAGTGGTTTCTCTTCAGGTGTTATGAGATATTTGAGGAGAGTCCAGGTGAGGGAAGTTAGAAAGAAGTCGCTATTCGAGGTTAAAAAAAAAGCACTGCGGCCAGGTGCAGTGGCTCACGCCTGTAATCCCAGAACTTTGGGAGGCCGAGGTGGGCAGAACACTTGAGGCCAGGAGTTCAAGACCAGCCTGGGCAACACGGTGAAACCCCGTCTGTACTAAAAATACAAAAATTAGCCAGGCGTGGTGGCAGGCACCTGTAATCTCAGCTACTCAGGAGGCTGAGGCATGAGAATCGCTTGAACCAGGGAGGTGGAGGTTGCAGTGAGCCGAGATCATGCCACTGCACTCCAGCCTGGGTGACAGAGTGAGACTCCGTCTCAAAAAGAAAAAAAAAAAAAAAGGAAGAGCCCTGGGCTTTGTCTGCCGCTTTAATGCAGGCTACACACAACCTGGTTCTGCCGGCAGTGCTGAGAGGACAAGCCCAGAGGGGCACTTGGGAGAGCTGTTTATCATCCATCAGTGGGCAACTGGCAAATGCTCCACAGAATCCCCAGGAACATGGAGGCAGCTGCGTTCCAAAGCTTCGCTACTCAAAGTGCAGCTCTCCCTCCTCCCCCGCCCCACCCAACAGCAAGCACCGTCACCTCACCTAGGAGCTGCAATGCAGAAATCTCTGGCCAGTCCCAAAGCTGCTGAATCCGCATATGCTTTTTAACAAGATCCCCAGGCAATCATTTTGCATGTTGGCATTTGAAAGGCACTGCTGTGCGTGACACTATCTGCTAATTGTTCTCTCTGCCTAAAAATTTGTCTCCCACCAAAATCAAATGGAATGTATTTGCTTCATTTCAGACAATATTTGCTCTCTCCAGTTGGTCAAATGACCAGATTAGTTGAGTGGAGACAGAGAAAAACACTACTGTCAACCGATACACCACAAAATAAAACATAATTTAGTTTTTAAGCATCCTTCTTTCTTCCTTTCTTTGTCCTTTTTTACCTCTCCTTGGCAAGACTAGGAATCAGTGCTGAATAAGCCTGTACCATTCTAAAGCTATTCGGGTGGTAAACCTTTGCCTCTGTATCTGCAAAACACATTCAGGAGTGTTTCTTTTCATTTCAAAAGAAATACAGCTGGGGCTGGGGATGGTGGAGGCAGTCAGGAAAAGAAAAAGCAAGCTTAAATTCTTCAGATATTTTTAAATGATGATATGATACAGGTAGTTGGTAAAGGAATAAATGATCATAGAAACCAATTATTAGAAAAAAAATTAAAGTATAGGCTGGGCGCGGTGGCTCATGCCCGTAATCCTAGCACTTCGGGAGGCCAAGGCGGGTGGATCACAAGGCCAGGAGATTGAGACCATCCTGGCTAACACAGTGAAACCCAGTCTCTACTAAAAATACAAAAAATTAGCCAGGCGTGGTGGCATGCGCCTGTAGTCCCAGATACTCGGGAGGCTGAGGCAGGAGAGTCGCTCCAAGAGGTGGAGGTTGCAGTGAACCGAGATTGCGCCACTGCACTCCAGCCCGGGCGACAGAGGAAGCAAGGGAGAGAGGGAGGGAAAAAAATTAAAATGTAAAAACAACTAATGCTAGAACTTAATAAAAAAGTTACAGAAAGCCAGGCACGGTGGCTTATGCCTGTAATCCCAGGAGTTTGGGAAGCCGAGGCGGGCGGGTTGCTTGAGGAGTTCGAGAGAAAAAAAAAGTTACAGAAAGAAAGTCTCATCATTGTCTATGGATACAGATGTGTGAGTTATGTCCAAACGTGGCTACTAATTCTAACTGCATTCAGAGGAGAAAATAATTTGACAGCAACCATGAAAACTATTAATAATATATTTAAAGCATTGTTTTAGGTATTTACCTGGTAGTAATGCACATATATGTTCACTACAAGATAGGCAAGAGAGTTACCCACAGCACCACTCATAAAAACCAAAAACTGCTAGAAACCAAACAAAGGCCATCAGCAGTAGAAAGGATAAACCATGGTAATCATGCAATGGAATATTATTCGGCGGTGACAATCATCCAACTATAACCACATGCAAAGATATGGAGGAAATTCACAAACAATACAGAGCAGAAGTCAGGTAGCCTGTCTGGTACCAGATATAGGAAATTTAAGAACAGGCACAACTAATATGTAGCATTTGAGGGAGAACAGTAGCCACCCTTGGGGGGCAGTGAGTGAAAGGAGGCAAGAGGAGGGCTTCTAAAGGCTGCTTGTGTTGGATTCTTGATCTGGGGGCTGGTGACAGGGGTATGCACAGTTTGTGAAAATTCATTGAGCTGTACATTGATAATGTATATAATTTATACTTCAATAAAAGTTTAATTTAAAAAATGTATATACACACATTGGATCCACTTTCATGGATGAATCAAAGAGAATAACACTTAGGCTGAGGCAGAAGGATCACTTGAGCCCAGGAGTTCAAGACCGGCCTGGGCAATATAGGGAGACCCTATCTCAAAAAGAAGAAGAAGAGGAAAGAAGAAGGAAGAAGAAGAACCCTCTAAATATGTCCATGAAATACTACTTGACACGCTTGCCTGCTTTCATAAGGATGGTTGCTAGAAATGATGAATCGTGATGAACAGGTGATCAATATCACAAGCGTGAGTAATGGCACCCAGCTCTTGACTCATGTATGAACTATGAAGACAATAAGCATCTGGCCCAGTTAAAAAAAAAATTCCTACTGGGTAAAGGGTGATGATTTCTCCAAATACCCCAAAAACATGTGGTACATTTCTGTCAAAAAGCGAATCATCTGCTGACAAAATCATTAGTCGTGTTCCTTTGTACTGATTTTTTTCCTGGAAGCTTTAAAATCCACTACAAGAGCTTTCCCAAAAATCACAACTAATCTTCAAATAATACCTCAAAGGGAAATCACTTCAGTATGCATCTTCCCAATCTTCCTCATGCTCTCCCTATATATTCAAATCACAAATTTTAGACCAGTACAAAGTACTAAACATTTTTTGGTGCCCTTTTCTCAGATTTCAATAGCACACACAGCTTATCACCTGTGTTATACCAGAGCTAACGTTGAAATGGGCACAGGCAATGATACTATTAACAAAGGCAGAGAAGAATGCCACTTCCTTTGCTATCCCCTTCTTCCCACCTAAAAATCCACATGATCCTCCCAAATGAAGTGTTTCAAAAATTTACACATCAGAATCCCAAGATAAAACATGTCAATTTTGTGGAATCTGAGAACCAGTCTTGTAGTTAGGAGGGCCAGGAAAGTCCCACACTGAAAAAATGTGACACTCATGATCCCTGGAATTCTATCACTGCTTTTTTTTCTCGGTAAAATGTAATTCCCCTTTTTCTAGAAACCCTAATAATCAGGATCCTAATACAGAAATACAAATCTCTTTATCAGATGATTGTCTTCACTGGAAACTTCTAGACTAGCCCCAGACACAAGAATGTACTCCTGGGGAAAGAGAACAAGAGGACATTTACTGAGTGTCTTCCATGTGCTGAGAATCATGCATGAAGGATTAAATGTATCATTTATTCACCAAATATTTATTAAACACCAAAATTGAATACTGTATACCAAGTACTATTCTAGGCACTGGGGGCAAAGATGTGGACCCTGCTCACATTCTAGTGTGAGGAGGGTGGAAGGAGAAGAGAACAATAAATGTACAAATCAACAAGGAAATTAACAGATAATAAATACAGCATTGAGAATTAAAGTAAGGTGAGATGACACAGAAGGTAACCTGGTGGCTATTTTGGATCAGGTCATCAAAGAGGAGATATTTAAACTGAGATCTGAATGATGAGGAACCAGCAATAAGAAGATGAAGGAGGGACCGGGCACAGTGGCTCACGCCTGTAATCCCAGCACTTTGGGAGGCCAAGGTGGGTGGATCACTTGAGGCCAGGAGTTTGAGACCAGCCTGGCCAACATGGCAAAACCCTGTCGTCTCTACTAAAAATACAAAAATTAGCCAGGTATGGTTGCATACACCTATAATTCCAGCTACTCAGGAGGCTGAGGCACAAGAATTACTTGAACCCGGGAGGCGGGGGTTGCAGTGAGCCAAGATTGCGCCACCGCACTCCAACCTGGGTGATAGGGCGAGACTCTATCTCAAAAAAAAAAAAAAAAAAAAAAAAAAAAAGAACAAAAAACAAAACAAACAAACAAACAAAAAAAAAACAGAAGATGAAGAAGAGGACAGAAAGAACATTCCAGGCAGAATAGTTAGTATAAAAAACTAAAAGGAGGTTAATGTGCTGGAAGAATCAATAAAGAAGCACAGTCAGCAAGAGAGATAGAACAGGGGTAGGGACCAGAACATGGCAGACTTCCATAGTCCAATAGGGAATGACACAATCCAACTAATGCTTGTAAGAAGATGCTCTAGCTGCCATGTGGATATCGGATTCTAGGAGGCCACTGCAATCATCCAAGAAAGAGATGGGGAAGGACTGAAGTATAGTGGAATAGTAGGAATAGAGAAAAGTGGGAAGACTTGGGATACGGTTTAGAAGCCAAATTGACAAGATTTGTTGATGGGTTGGATGTGGGGCATGAAATTTGTAGGTGTGGAGTTTGAACAATGGAGTGAATGGTGACGTCATGGACTGAGATGGATTTCACTGGGAGAGAATCAAGTTTTGCATGAAGGTGACAGGGAATCGGGATTTTGCTTTGGAAAATATTGAGTTTGAGATGCCTCTTAGAGATTCATGCAAATTATTAAGTCTTGAGTGTACGAAAGGTCACAACTGGAGGTACTGGCATCTAGATGGAATGGAAAGCCATAGGAATGAATGGGCTCATCCCAGGAGAGTAGGTAGAAAGAGAAGAAGAGTTCCCAGTGCCTTGGAGGGACATCAACCTTCGTAGGTAGAAGAGAGGACGAGGAGACTTAGTGAGCTACCAGCAAGATAGGAAAACCAAGAAAGCGTAGGATACTGGAGGCCACAAGAAGAAAGTGGTCAAAGAAGGAGGGAATGACTGTCAAATTCTGCTGCCAAGTAAAACATGGTAAGTAAAGAAGTGATGGTTGTATTTGCCAATGTGGATTCACTGAGCACTGACAATGTGGAGTGATAAAATATAAGCATCCTTTTAAGAAGATCCTCTGAGAAGGGGTGACCTATAATGGGGGTAGGGAATGAATAGAGGGGAATATGGAGCTGATAAAGATATTAGACATTAGGGCAGGTTGTAAGCTGATGGGAATGATCAACAATGGGGAGAGAGGAGTTCAATAGGCAGAAAAGAGAGAAGGAAACAATACATAATTAAGTCCTTTACAATTTGTGCACCAAAATAATTAAGTATAGTAATGAATTGCAGATCTATTTTGAAAATATGAATTCATTATTTCATACCAAAAATAAATAGATGAATCAATCAATAAATAGGGGAGAAGGGCGGGCTCTGGACCAAATGTGGAGGGAATACTAGAGTCGGAAATTATTATTTTCAACCATATTGAAGACTAGATCATACAAAAGTCATCACTGGATGCTAAATCTAAAGGGAATTATTATTATTATTATTTTCAGACAGGTCTTGCTCTGTCACCCAGGCTGGAGTGCAGTGGTCCAATAACGGTTCATCGCAACCTCGATCTCCTGGGTTCAAGTGATCCTAATACCTCAGTCTCCCAAGTAGCTGGGACCACTGGCACATACCACTATGCCTGGCTAATTTTAAAATTTTCTTTGTAGAGACGGGGTCTTACTACGTTGCCCAGGTTGGTCTGGAACTCCTGGGATCAACTGATCCTCCGCGTAAGCCTCCCAAAGTACTGGGACTACAGACGTGAGCCACCACACCTGGCCCTGGAGGGAAATTTTGAGCAGGATATTTGTGTCTTTTTACAGACTGCGGATTTGGAAAGAAAAACCAATAATTACACAGTGGAGAAATTAGACAATGCCTTGACCAACTGATCAAAATTAACATCACCAATGAGGAAGAGATGGACATTGTGAGCCTCCAAAATAAGATACCCTGAGAAGGACAATGTCATCCATGCAGTGTTCAGGCTAAAAATGCATAACCTGAGTCCAGTCACAAGATACATCAGACAAACCAGACATGATTAATGTTCTATTTAAAAAAAAAAAAAAAGGCCCAGTGCAGTAGCTCACACCTGTAATCCCCGCACTCAGCACTTTGGGAGGCCAAGGCAGGTGGATCGCAAGGTCAAGAGATTGAGACCATCCTGGCCAACATGGTGAAACCCCGTCTCTACTAAAAATACAAAAATTAGCTGGGCGTGGTGGCTCGTACCTGTAATCCCAGCTACTCGGGAGGTTGAGGCAGGAGAATCGCTTGAACCCAGGAGGTGGAGGTTGCAGTGAGCCGAGATTGCGCCACTGTACTCCAGCCTGGCAACAGAGCAAGACTCTGTCTCAAAAAAAAAAAAAAAAACCGGCCGGGCGCGGTGGCTCAAGCCTGTAATCCCAGCACTTTGGGAGGCCGAGACGGGCGGATCACGAGGTCAGGAGATCGAGACCATCCTGGCTAACACGGTGAAACCCCGTCTCTACTAAAAATACAAAAAACTAGCCGGGCGAGGTGGCGGGCGCCTGTAGTCCCAGCTACTCGGGAGGCTGAGGCAGGAGAATGGCGTAAACCCGGGAGGTGGAGCTTGCAGTGAGCTGAGATCCGGCCACTGCACTCCAGCTCGGGCGACAGAGCAAGACTCCGTCTCAAAAAAAAAAAAAAAAAAACAAAAAAAACAAAAAAGGAGAGGGCATAGTCTATATTCAATCCAAATATCAATGTTACAAAGGACAAAGAAAGGCAATAGAAGTGTTCCAGACTAAAAGAGACTAAGAGACATGACAACTAGATGCAATAACCCTAAGCCTGCTGGCGCAGTGGCTCATGCCTGTAATCTCAACACTTTGAGAGCCTGAGGTGGGCAGATCACCTGAGGTCAGGAGTTTGAGACCAGACTGGCCAACGTGGCAAAACCCCATGTCTACTAAAAATAAAAAAAATTAGCTGGGAGTGGTGCATGCCTGTAGTCCCAGCTACTCGGGAGGCTGAGGCAGGAGAATCACTTGAACCTGGGAGGCAGAGGTTGCAGTGAGCCAAGATGGTGCCACTGCACTCCAGCCTATCTCAATCAATCAATCAATCAATCAATCAATCAATGCAACAACCCTAAACTGCATCCTGTACTAGAAGGACAAAAATGCTGCAAAGGATGTTATCAGATCTACTGTCAAAATTGGAATACAAATGGCAGATTAGATAACAGTATCTTATCAATACATTTACTGAGGTTGATAACAGTGCTGTGATTATTTGAGAGAATATTCTTATACTTAGGAAATCCCTACTGAAGGATTTAGGAGTTAAAGGTCTTGCTGCATGAAATTTATCCTCAAATGGTTCAGGAAAATCCCGGGTGCATGAGCAAGAGTGTAAATGATAAAGCAAACAAGATAAAATGCTAACAACAGAGGAATCTGGATTAAGGGCACAGGAGTATTCTTTGTACTTTTTAAAAAAAATGTTCAACTTATTTGTAAAGTTTAAAATTATTTCTAAATAAAAAGTTAAGGCCAGGTGCGGTGGCTCACGCCTGTAATCCCAGCACTTTGGGAGACTGAGGCGGGTGGATCACCGGAGGCCAGGAGTTCGAGACCAGCCTGGCCAGCATGGCAAAATCCCATCTCTACTGAAAATACAAAGAAAAATAGCCAGGCATGGTGGGGGGCACCTGTGGTCCCAGCTACTAAGGAGGCTGAGGCAAGAGAATCACTTGAACCCGGGAGGCAGAGGTTACAGTGAGCCGAGATTGCACCACTGCACTCCAGCCTGGGCGACAGGGCAAGAATCTGTCTCAAAAAAAAAAAAAAAAAAAAAAAATTAAGAAAAAAAAAATGTCCCTGAGAAGACAAAGAGGATGAGGGACCCAGAGCCCAGAGCCCAGAAAAGAAGCCAGTTTTTGATCCATTAGATCCATTAGGGACATTTCAGTCACAGTTTCACAGTGGCAGTGGGGAACACTTTATTTGTGCAAATATGGGCCTGTTGGGGGTCTGGGTAGTGGGATATGAGGAGGCTCCTGTTGAATGAGCCAGAATCAGCAACTGATCTAGGAGGGGCAGAGGAAATAAAAGGTGTCAAACAGCTGTTCTGGAGAATGGAAAAGAAAACCCACTAGGCAAGCATGGTAGGACTGCAGGCCATGTTGAAGGTCCATTTGAGGTATATTAAGGTCAGGAACCAGACCTGGACATCGGTATTGATTTATCAAGCTCCCCCAGTGATTCCAATGGGCAGCGGGCTTTCAGAACCACTGTGCCACGGCAGGGTTTCTCAACCTTGGCACTATTAACGCTTGGGCTGGATCATTGTTTGTTGGGGTGAGGGGGCTGTGCTGTGCACTTTAGGATGTTTAGCAGCATCCCTGACCTCCCCCCACTAGATACCAGTAGCACCTCCAAACCCTGCCAGTCATGACAACTAAAAATGTCTCTTGACGTTGTCAAATGGCCCCTGGTAGGCAAAATCACCTCCAGTTGAGAACCACTGACCTTTGTAAGCCATAAACATGCCAGGCTTACAAAGGTCAGGAATTGTGCACACTCCTTGCTCTAGCTATAGGAGCTTGTGATTAAGAACACAGGCTCTGAAATCAGATCGTCTGTATTCAAACCCTGGACCCGCTGCTTACCTTCTGTATGACCTGAGACAAGCAACTTAACTTCTCTGTACCTCAGTTTCCTCATCTGTAAAATGATGAGAATTGTACCTGCTTCAAGAGGTTGGGAGGATTAGAGTTAATATATGTAAAGCAATAAGAGTAGTAACTGCTCAGTAAATATTAGCTATCATTATTATTATTATGAGAGGGTCAGAAATATAGTGGATACCAGGTGAGTGTGTTAATGAACTGCTTACATTAAAATACTCCACGCTTAACCTAAAGAAATTTCCACACTAACATGGAACAGAAAGGCAGGGCACATTACACTTCTCTTAGGACAAGTGTCAGATTTTATCTAGATTCTAGGCTCATTCATTCGGTCATTAGACACGTGGATAAAGCATCTACTATGTCCCGCTGTTCTAAGTCCTGACAACACAATGATGAGCGAAATACACAAAGTCCCTGCCTTCCTGGAATTTATATTCCAGCAGGGAAAAGAAGACGCAGCATCAGTAAACAAATAGGTAAATAACATAATTGCAGGTAACAGTGATACAAAGAAAACAAAAGTGGGATAAGGGAATGGACCCTTCCTGCGGTAAGTGGTGAGTGCGGTTTTAGAATGAGGGTTAGAGGAGACCCAAATGAAACAAAGAAACAAGTCGTGTGAATATCTGGTGAAATGGCCTTCTGGGCAAGCAGCACGGCAAATGCTTGGCTTGGGTGAGGAACACAAGCACAGAGCACGCTGTGTTTGGAGAAGTTGAGAATAGGGGGTAAAGGACGTACCAGTGAGGCCCTGGGGATTGATTGTAAGTATGGTAGGAGGCGGTGCGGTGGCTCCCACCCATAATCCCAGGACTTTGGGAGACCGAGGCAGGAGGATCACTTGAGGTTAGGAGTTCAAGACCAGACTGGCCAACATGGTGAAACCCCATCCCTACTAAAAATATAAAAATTAGCTGGGTGTGGTTGCATGAGCCCAGGAGTTTGTGGCTGCAGTGAGCTATGATCACACCACTGCACTCCAGCCTGGGCTACAAACTGAGACCCCCGTCTCCTTTAAGAAAAAAAAAAGTGCACGCCGGATGCAGAGGCTCATGCCTGTAGTCTCAGCACTTTGAGGGGCGGAGGCAGGAAGACTGCTTGAATCCAGGAGTTCGAGACCAGCCTGGGCAACACAGGGAGACCCTGTCACTACAAAAAACTTTTTAAAAATTAGCCAGGCATAATGGTTGAACTAGTTTACAATCCCACCAACAGTGTAAAAGTGTTCCTATTTCTCCACATCCTCTCCAGCACCTGTTGTTTCCTGACTTTTTAATGATTGTCATTCTAACTGGTGTGAGATGGTATCTCATTGTGGTTTTGATTTGCATTTCTCTGATGGCCAGCGATGATGAGCATTTTTTCATGTGTCTGTTGGCTGTATGAAAACAGTATGGCGATTCCTCAAGGATCTAGAACTAGATGTACCATATGACCCAGCCATCCTATTACTGGGTATATACCCAAAGGATTATAAATCATGCTGCTATAAAGACACATGCACACGTATGTTTATTGCGGCACTATTCACAATAGCAAAGACTTGGAATCAACCCAAATGTCCATCAGTGGCAGACTGGATTAAGAAAATGTGGCACATATACACCATGGAATACTATGCAGCCATAAAAAAGGATGAGTTTGTGTCCTTTGTAGGGACATGGATGCAGCTGGAAACCATCATTCTTAGCAAACTATCACAAGAACAGAAAACCAAACACCGCATGTTCTCACTCATAGGTGGGAACTAAACAATGAGATCACTTGGACTTGGGAAGGGGAACATCACACACCGGGGCCTATCATGGGGAGGGGGGAGGGGGGAGGGATTGCATTGGGAGTTATACCTGATGTAAATGACGAGTTGATGGGTGCAGCACACCAACATGGCACAAGTATACATATGTAACAAACCTGCACGTTATGCACATGTACCCTAGAACTTAAAGTATAATAAAAAAGAAAAGAAAAGAAAAATTAGCCAGGCATGGTGGCGCAAGCCTGTAGTGCCTCCAGCTGCTCAGGAGGTTGAGGTGGGAGGATCACTTAAGCCTGGAAGGTTGAGGCTGCAGTGAGCCGTGATTATGACACTGCACTCCAGTCTGGGCAAAAGAACGAGATCCCGTCTCAAGAGAAAAAAAAAGTCCAGGCACGGTGGCTCACACCTGTAATCCCAGCACTTTAGGCCAAGGTGGGTGGATCACCTGAGATCAAGAGTTCGAGACCAGCCTGATCAATGTGGTGAAACCCCGACTCTACTAAAAATATACAAATTAGCCAGGCGTGGAGGTGTGTAACTGTAGTTCTAGCTACTAGGGAGGCTGAGGCAGGAGAATTTCTTGAACCTGGGAGAGAGAGGTTACAGTGAGCTGAGATCGCTCCACTGCACTCCAGCTTGAGCAACAGAGCCAGACTCCAACTCAAAAAAAAAAAAAAAAAAAAGAAATGTGGGAAGAGGTCATTGGGGGGAGTTTGAGCCACGGACTTATAAGACTGCATTTATTGGCTATTCTGTGGGGTCAAAAGTAGACACTGAAAGACCGGTTTAGAGGCTACAAAGTAATTCAAGAGAGAAATGGGTAGTTACAATGATCTCAGAGCATAACAAATGAACTCACTTTGCATCATAGCAGGATCTGATATAAAATGAATCTGTTCTGGATACAATCCAGCAGTTTGGGGGCTTAGAAACTAAATGAGCAGTTTTACAAAACAATGTTTTTCAAACTGTGGGTCAAAAAATCAAATGAAAGGGTGGTCAAATCAATTTGGAAAATCATGATCATCCGTTTAAAATGAAATAGAACAGATGAAAGATAATTGAAAATATCAATACACTGCACACAGGAAAAAGACAAAGACTTGTGAGAGTTTGTTTCATTATATACAAGTTTGTACTGAGTTGAAATATAAAATGTGGCTAGGCGTGGTGGCTCACGCCTATAATCCCAGCACTTTGGAAGGCCGAGGCGGGTGGATCACGAGGTCAGGAGTTCAAGACCAACCTGGCCAAGATGGTGAAACCTCATCTCTACTAAAAATACAAAAAAATAAATAAATAAATAAAAGTTAGTCGGGCGTGGTTGCGGGCACCTGCAATCTCAGCCAGTCGGGAGGCTGAGGCAGAGAATTGCTTGAACCTGGGAGGCAGAGGCTGCAGTGAGCTGAGATGGCACCACTGTACTCTAGCCTGGGCAACAGAGTGAGACTCTGTCTCAAAAAAAAAAAAAAAAAAAAAAAAAAAAAAAAAAAAAAAAGAAAAAGAAAAAGAAAGAAAGAAAGAAAAAAAAGAAATATAAAATGTACTTATTGTGAATGGTGGGCAAAAAAACTTTGAACAACACTAGAAAAAGCTACCTTATTTATACACGAGTAGGTTATAAACTATCTCTTGATTCTCTTTCTTCCTCATTACACTCAGCATTCCCCCAAATAAGAACATTATAGAAAAAAAAAAAAAAAAAAAAAAACTCCAAAGGTAGGTTCTTCATCATCTAAATAAAATGAATTGCCAGGCGTGGTGGCTCATGCCTGTAATCTCAGCACTTTGGGAGGCCAAGGCGGGTGGATCACTTGAGGTCAGGAGTTCGAGACCAGCCTGGCCAATATGGCAAAACCCCATCTCTATTAAAAATACAAAAATTAGTCAGGTGTGGTGGTGCGCAGCTGTAGTCCTAGGTACTCAGGAGGCTGAGGCAGGAGAATCACCTGAACCCAGGAAATGGAGGTTGCAGTGAGCTGAGATTACTACCACTGCTTTCCAGCCTAGGTGACAGAGCGAGACTCTATCTAAATAAAATAAAATAAAATAAAATGAATTGACCTAATGCTACACTAACTTCTCCTCCAGTGAGATCAAAATATGAACTTCCAAAGTCAAGAAGCGAACTAACTGATCCTAAACCTCTTAGGCTTTCGATGGAAAAAAAAAAAAAAAAAAAAAGAATTCCAAGCAGAACAAGAAATTTTAAAATTAAACTTTAGACTTTTAGCAAGCTAACAATGGAAAAGAAACCTCCTGAGGATAATTAAGGTAGCTACCCAAACCCTATGGCAAGCACAATAGTTAAAGGTAAAATAGTAGCAACTACTACTCAACATTATCCTACAGGGAAGCCTAGCCACTAAAGCAAGAAAATAAAATGAGGTAATAATATTGGAGTGAAAATTCCCTATACTATTGCCATTTGCAGATAATTTGACTGTTTACTTTGAAAATCCAAGAAAATCAACTGAAAAACTATTAGAACTAAGAAAAGTTCAGTAAAACGGCCTGAATATAAGATAAATGTACAAAAATCAATTAAATAGCCTTCCTACTCACTACTATAGAAAATGAAGTGGGGAAAAAAGGATACAATTTCTTTCTGTCTTTCTTTTTCTTTTTTGAGACAGAGTTTCACTCTTGTTGCCCAGGCTGGAGTGCAGTGGCCCAATCATAGCTCACTGCAGCCTCAAACTTCTCGGCTCAAGAGATCCTTCTGCCTCAGCCTCCTGAGTAGCTAGGACGACCTGTGCATGCTACCATGCCCAGGTAATTTTTAAATTTTTTTGTAGGGACGGGGATGTTGCTATGTTGCCAAGGCTGTTCTTGAACTCCTGGCCTCAAGCGATCCTCCCGCCTTAGCCTCCTGAGTAGCTGGGAATACAGGCATGAGCCACTGTGCCCGGCTACCAGTTTTTGATAAAGCTAACATACAACATAGCAATCTTCTACATGTTTACCTGAGTGAAATAAAAGTTTACATTCATCGAAAAAGCCATATGTGAATATTTATATTGGCTTTATTCATAATCATCAACAGTTGGTGAGTGGATAAACAAACTTTGGGACACTGCTCAGCAACAATAAGGAATGAAGCATTGATCCATGCAACACAGATAAACCTCAAATGCATTATGCTAGCTGAAAGAAGGCAGGCTCAGAAGCCTACAGAGTACGTAAGTTTTTTTACAGGACATTCTGAAAAGAACAAAATTATGGGGACACCAAACAAATCAGTGGTTGCCAGGGGCTGAGAGTTGGGGGAGGCTGACTACAAAGAAGTCGACAGGGAATTCCTTGGAGTGGTAGAATTCTTCTACATCCTGATATGATGGTGGTTACATGACTATATACATTTGTCAAAACTTCTAGAACTGTACACTGAAAAGAGTGAATTTTACTATAATAAGTTACACTTCAATTTGAAAAGCATGGAGTAGACTGAAGAACCCATTAATTTGATTTGTAAAATGGGACAGTGTTTACCACAATTTATTTGATTGTGGGAATTTATTTTACGATAGCTTTCCCCAAACGTTAGCCCATTTCTTAAGTTCCACCATCCACTACCTCACACCATGATCCCAAAATAAGTTCCATGCAGATTAAATACCTACACATTTTTGAAACCATAAACATTTTAAAAGAACTTTTTTCTTCCTATCTTGTGGTCAGGGAAACCCTTCTCAGTGAAGCATGAAAACTAGCTCCCAGGTTTTGAGTAAAGTCAGAATCCCTCTTTTCTATCTTTTGAACTGTGAACATTACAGAAACACCTCCCTCTCCCTCCTTTTGTTAATTTAATAGCACTCTTCCCAGTTTGTATCGTGTATTTGAAAGTGACTTGGAACTCTCAGGCAGAAAACTGGAAAAATGTGTTTTTCAGTTTCATCTGAGCCGTCAAAGCACCAAGAACATATGTCGTGATGTCCTCCTCTGAGTTCCCACAATGAACACATTAGCAATGGAAAACCAGCTTCTTTGCTGGCTCTTCCTTGCACCTGAGCAAACTCACTTTGCCATTTCTGGAAGGCTGTTCATGGTACTAAAAACACAGCAGCTTTCCTTTCCCTGCCAAACCTGCCAATGAAATGCCACTTCTCTGACTTTTTCTCCCTCTGCTAAACAAAATCATATCCATAGTTAGAGTACAATCTTTTTCTTTTCTGTATTTCTAACATTTCTTTTTTCCTAGAAAAGTATACACACCTGGAATCGGTAGTTTTTTGGCAAGATTTCTTCACAGACAAAATACTGATGCTGGCCCTGCCTTTCTTCAGTTTTTTTCAGTAGCTAAATCTGCTCTATCCCCCTTTTAATGAAAGTCACCTTGCAGGGATGTGGGATTGATAAAAACAGAAGGGAATCCGATCCAGGCTGGCATCACACTGAGGCCCTGTAAAACAATACTCCTGAACAGCTACAAAATGTGGCCACTTTTTGTTTTCCAGCTTTGCATTTGAGCTGTGAAAGCTGCCAAACCAAGCAATGTCCAGCTCATCTTAGATCTTAACTAAGCAAAATTTTATGAGACGCTAAATAGAGACTCCCCAGTCCTTTGGAAATAACACACAAACTTGTCGATAAACTTGGAAAATTATTGCAATATCAAACTTAATTGCATTGTCTAACAATAATTAAGCTCCTAATAAATTGTTAACTATTAATATTAATAAAGCAATAAATTTTGTCACACCATGCATGCCTGGGTATGCTCTTAGACTTATCTCTTCAGATAGCCAAAGAGGAGTTGAGAAAGACTGGAGCAACTGCAACATCTAGCTAGTCTTCCCTTAATAAACCTCTACTCTCCATCACCCACCACCTCGAACCCTGATCAAAAAATAGGTTCTCTTTCCACCTATGGTGACTATTAGGATCAGCTACATAATTTGTGGGACCCAGTGCAAAATGAAAAGGAGAGGCCCCTTGTTCAAAAATTAAGAATTTCGGCATTAAACCAAGTGCAGGATGCACGTCCATGAAGCCAGCCCTGCTATCAGATCATGTATTTGGCTAGAAAGTTGGTAAGAAAAGTAAAACATTTCGCTATTAAATAAGTAGTGAAGGAAATCAAAACATTTTACCCCAAAATATATTTCTTTGACATATTTTGAAACGGTTTAGAGAGCCAGCCAGCAGAGCTAATGCAAAGCTGTCCTTGGTGCGGGAGATTTGCATTTGTAGAGAATCTGCATGGATGTAGCCAGGCTTTATTGAGGTCCTCTCTTGTCCAGATCTAGGAGAAATTAACTGAGAATCTGACACCTTTAAAGGTCTGAAAGAAACATTTACTGTCTATTCTCTCTGAGGGCTGTCACCTGTGAGGTTTCACTGACATCTCCAGACCACTTTTGCTGGCCAGGCCTCCCCTTCTCCCCCTCTCAAAACCTCTTTCACCACCATAACCTGTTTGGGGCCATGCGTTGAGCCCCCTTTCTTTCTGTAACCTCGAGATAATCTACAAGCTTCTGTACTCCTTTGGGGGGCTGGGGGTAATCACTCTATCGTTCTCTCCCCGTGGACACATCAATACATTTGCATGCCTTTTCTCCAACCAATCTGCCTTTGTCTGTTAATTTTTAAAGCGAATCTTCAGGGGGTGAAGGGAAAGTTTACCTTGGCCTCTAGAGTAGCAAGTGTTTTTGTGTGCGTTTGGGGGCAGAGGTGGCAAAGAGGTATTAAAGCTATATATATTGTAAAATCTTAGGACCTCGTCTCCCGATCTCCCACTTTTTCTAAGGTTTTCAGCCTGTTGGACAAAAAGTACTTCCGTAGGGCCTGCCGGATAAAGTGTGGTCCATGGAACAGCATCAGCAGCCTCTGGGAGCTTCTTAGAAATGCAGACGCTCGGCCCCCACCCCAGACCTGCGGGATCAGAATCTCATTTTAACGGGATCCCTGGGGATTCTCGTGCACAGTACGGACTGTCACTGTCGAAGCAGCCACGGAAAACCTGCCCCCTGCTTCGTCTGGCTCTCGGGAGGTCAGCTCTCTTCTTCCCCCTCACTTTTTATCGGGTTCCGGAGCCTCGAAACTCGAGTCCCTGCCGAAATGCGCTCACTCCGAGACCACGAGCCCCCTCCTTCCCCGGCGTGCTCACCCCCTGGCTCCCGGCCGCCGCTCCGTCCCTCGGCGCCCGAGGCCACCTGTTCGGGGCCGCGCCGAGTGGTGCCGCCCCAAGCCGTCCGGGGCCCGGGCGCGTTCGCGCTCCGCCAGCACCGCCGCAGCCCGGCCAGGCGCGGGGAGGCGGGCTCCCAGGAGTTGGCGTCTAACACACCGCCTGCGCGAGTCAGGCTCGTGGCTCAGTTTCCCGCGGGCTGGGGAGAGTCCGGCCCTGTCCGAAGGTTTTGGAGACGCGCGTCTCCCCCTTGGAGCCCCCTTTCCCACGGCGCGCGGGTTCCTCCCGTCGGGGAACCAGCCCCGGGGTTGGGAGCTACGCCTCCGCCTTTCAGGACGGTCCCGGGCCCGGGCTAGAAACCGCAGCCGGGCGGAAGGCGCGTTCGTCCCGCCGGCCCGCTGGCCCGCCGCCCTCCGGGGTTAGACGCTGCGCCCGAGCCTCCAGCGCCCGTGGCCGGCTGTGCGAGTCTGGGTCTCAGGAGCCCAAGGGGTCATACCCGTCCCGACGCCGAGCGCTTACCTGCCGCTCGCGTCCTCGGGGCTGGCTGCTGGCGCCGTGCGGCCCGCCTTTTCCCCTCTCCCGGGCTGCGGCCCTCCTCCCCCCGCCCGCGGCCTGGGCGCCGCCCCCGCCGCTCCCGGCCCGCTCGGCCGCCAGTTCTCCAGCTGCCCAGCGCGGCGTGGCGCGTCCGGCGCTCGGCGGCTGCGAGGCTGGGCGCGGAGGTGGGGAGCGGGCGGGGCGCGGAGGGAGGAGGGGGAGCGGGCAGCGCTGCCGGCCGAAGACTGGCTGGGAGCTTGGGGCCGGGGCCGGGGAAAAGAGGGGGCGGCGAGCCGAGCCGCCCACCCCACCGCAGCCGGGGGCCCCGCGGCGCTCCTGGGCTCCAGGCACTGCGGGACCCTCGGATGCCCGGCGTCCAGCCCAGCGCGCTCCTCCTTGGGGACCCCAACCTCCAGACTCAGCGGCTCACTTTAAGGCTCGCCCCGGTACCCATATGCCCGTTTCAGTGTCACACGCTGTGATGGGTGGGAGCCCCGAGGGCGCCTTTCTGCCAGGATATTCCTGAATCCGGAGATCAGATGTCAGACCACTTGAGGGGGATTTGGAGAAAGCAGTAAATGAGAAATGTCCCAGTAAAGGATTCAGCTCGATGGTTTCCTGGCGAATGTCTGGAAATACACCGGGTTCCTAGAAACCGGGATCTCCCGCGCTCTGCCTGCTGGGGGTCGAGGTGGAGGGGGTATATAAAGTGAGTTGTCCCTGGTCCCCTCTACCTTTCTGTCTCAGCATCTCTCCTTCTGCATGGTCATAGAATAAAAACTAGATCTGGATGGGACTTACAGATCCCCTAAGCAATTTGTCAAAGTACCCTATTTTACAGATGGGAAAATGGAGGTTCAGTTCTACAATACGAATTAGTTGTAGAGACCAGGGAAAAAATAAGCGCTCTGAATTCCCTCGCCGGCTCATTTTACTGCCCCTCTCCCCTGCCGCCTTTATAGTCGAATAACACCTGTATTTGCAAAATGCTTTATCGTTTTAAAAGCATCGTTCTCTTTTGTTAAACCTGCAGGAGAATATACCGTTTTTTCTTTACAACTAGAACAAAATTCTGGATTCTGAATTGCATTCACAGCCCTGGAGATGCGATGGTTATCAAGTGTAGATCTTCAGGGCACATCCTGGCTGACTCTGCTATTTTAGACACATGATGGGCGAGATGCATATTCTGCTTTGCAGGAGGGGTTGAATTTGTTTTGCAAACACCAATTTATTAACACTCACAACATTTCTAACGGAATAAATGAATGGACAGTGTTTTCAGAAAGACTTTTAACTGATTGGATTAAGGGAGAGTAGAGTCAGGAAGCTTATCCAGGTTACATACATGAATTAAGTTTTGATTGAGGGGGAAATGGTGTATTTAATAAACACACTCAGTGTTACTCCAACCGGTTAAATTTGTTCCTTTTGAATGAACTTAACACGTATTTTTAACTTACATATAATTTTTTAATATTAACTTCTTTATTTTTATTTTACATAGACCACATACCTAAAGAATTTTCATACACCGCTAGTGGGAGTGTAAATTTCTACAAGCATTTTGGAAAACTCTTTGGCAGAATCTATTAAAGCTGAGAGTACAACTACCCTCTGACCAGCAATTCCCCTTCTGGATGTACACACAACCTCAATCAGTGTGTATGTTTACCAAAGGATATGAACTAGAATATCATACCAGTATATTTGCAATAGCCCAGATTGGAAACGACCCAGATGCCCACCAACAGAATGAATCGCAGACATTGCAGTGATATAGTCACAAAGCGGAATCCCAGACAGCAATGAGGCTGCATGAACCACTGCTATGCTTAATATAGATGAACCTCTGAAACAATGTTGAGCGAAGAAGTCAGGCACAAAAACACAGACACTATGTGATTCTGTTTCTGTAAAGGATAAAACAGAAAAAACTAACCTATGCTGTTAGAAGTTAGGATAGCGGTCACTGGAGAGTAAGAAGGGCTTATGGGTAATGTCTGGCTTCTTGATCTGGGTACAGTTTAAACGGATCTATGGGCACTTTTTTGTGTATGTATGTCTCATGTCAATAACAAGTTAAAATATGTCTATCTCATATTAACAGTTGCTTGAATTTCTAAAGTTAAGAGTGATACCAGAGTAAGTATGCTTTTCCTTTAAACAAACTTGCTATTTAAAAAAGAACTTTAAGGCTCTTTGGGAGGCTGGGGTGAGGGGATTGCTTGAGCCCAGGAGTTCAAGACCAGCCTGAGCAACACAGTGAGACTCCATCTCTATTAAAAAAAAAAAAAAAAAAAGTAGCCAGGCATGGCGGTGCATGTTGATTATTATGAATAAAGGCAATAAATATTCACATACAGCTTTTTGTGTGAATATAAACTTTTATTTCACTTAGGTAAATACCTAGAAGTAAGAGTGCTATGTTGTATGGTAAGTTTAGCTTTATCAAAACCTGGTAGCCAGACACAGTGGCTTGCCCCTGTAATCCCAGCTACTGAGGAGGCTGAGGGGGGAGGATGGCTTGAGCCCAGCAGTTGGAGGCTACCATGAGCTATGATCATGCCCCTGTACTCCAGCCTGGGTGACAGAGTGAGATCCTGTCTCTTAAAAAAAGAAAAAAGAAAAGAAAAAGAAAAAAAAGAAATATGTCTAAAAAATATAAATAAGACAGTTCTTAAAAATTCATATTTTGCTGTACTTTCAGCCAAAGTTTCATTCTTCTTGCCACACACTCTCAGATTCACATAACTTTGACATCAGTACCTATGGAAGAGAAAAGAGGTTGGGATTAAGGAGGGAATCCTGGCCCTCCAGCCACAGGTTTTTCTGCCCTAATCGCATGCCTTCTACATGGGTACTATCTGGAGATATGAAGGAAGGCTATGGCTGCTCGGGATTTGCAGGTAAATATTTATCCAAAGCCTGTGGGCTGATGTCCCAGCAGCTGAAGAGTGGGTGGCTTTGGCTGTAGTCCCACAGGGTCTTTGAGCCAGTGATGGAGCTTGATCAGCAGGCGTCAACCAGGCAGCAAACATGGCAGAGACAGAATAGAGAAGGCAAAAGTTCTTGTCACCTTGCCCACTTCCCACTAATAGGTCCCTTAATGTAGGCTCTCGGCAAAGGGAGGTGGCAGAGGAGGACAGCTCACCAGTGCTCAGGGCACGGCTCTCCTTAGAACTTCAAATGAATTGACCTGTGGCCAAATCATCTACAAATAGAGCACATGATGGTCTAAAACAGATTCATTCTTTCCCAAGGGAAACAGAGCACGATGAGAACATGGGACTCAGGTGCAAATCAAGACAGTGGGCTGGGCTGGGCACGGTGGCTCATGTCTGTAATCCCAGCACTTTGGGAGGCTGAGGCAAGAGGATTGCTTGGGTCCAGGAGTCTCGACCAGCCTGGCCAACATGGTGAAACCTCGTCTATACCCAGGAAAGTACAAAAATCAGCTGGCATGGTGGCGTTGCATATACTCTCGACTACTCAGAAGACTAAGTGGGAGGATCACTTGAACCCAGGAGGTCAAGGCTGCAGTGAGCCAGGATTGCACCACTGTACTCCAGCCTGGGTGACAGAGTGAGACCCTGTCTCAAAAAAAAAAAAAAAAAAAAAAAAAAAAAAAAAGACAGTGGGATGAGGGTTTAGGATAACAGTAACAATCGACTAATACTGCTAGATCTTTACATACTTTATACTTGATTTCACAAAATCCTCGCGGCAACCCACAGAGGACCGTACAGCTAAGGAAACCAAGGCACAGATAGGTTATGTGCTTTTCCTAAGGTCCACAGCTAGTAAGTGGCAGAGCCAGGACTGGAATAAGTCAGAGCATGACTCTCAAACCCCTGCTCCCTTAACACCTGGGTGTGAAAGGTGGAATGGTGTCATAGCAAAAGCATCAGGTAGACAATCAGGAAATGAGGGGCTTGGTGTTTACCAGTGTTGCCACTGACTAATGGGTATTGTCACTTAGACAGTCTGGGTCTCAGTTTCCCCACGTGTAAAATACATAGGAGGTGGCAAGGTCAATGGAAACTTCAGTGATAATGCCAAGGTTTGGTTTGGGAGACTTTAGGCTCCCCATAATCCCCATCAGCACTCCCATAGCCCAAATAAAAGACATGTAATAAAAATAGTGCACTATGCAAACCAAACAAGAAAAGTCCCCTCGCCAACATGGTCCTCACTTCCCACACACCTGTAATCAGATCACCATGTCTGAATCTCTTCTTTATGGAAAGAAATCCTAGAGCAACACTGCTCAGCAGTCTCTTCTGGCTTAAGTCATTCATTCATTCATTCATTCATTCATTCATTCAACAGACATGTATTTTATGCATATGGTATCAGTGAGGGTAGCCTAGGTTATTCTGCAGTAAGAAACAACCCTCAAAATCTCAGTGGTTAGTGTAAACAAAGGTGTTTTGTTTGTTTTTGTTTTGTTTTGTTTGAGATGGAGTCTCACTCTGTCACCCAGGGTGGAGTGCAGCGATGTACTCTGCAACCTCTGCCTCTGGGTTCAACAATTCTCCTCCCTCAGCCTCCCGAGTAGCTGGGATTACAGGTGTGCACCACCACACCTGGCTAATTTTTGTATCTTTAGTAGAGACCGGTTTTCACCCTGTTGGCCAGGCTGGTCTCAAACTCCTGACCTCAAGTGATCTGCCTACCTCGACCTCCCAAAGTGCAGGGATTACAGGCATGAGCCACCACGCCTGGCCACAAAGATTAATTTTTTTACTCACACTACATGTGCATCGTAGGTTAGAAGGGGGTGTCTACCTATTGCAGTCAATCAGGGATCCAAGATGACTGAGTAGCCACCTTCTCAAACATTGCTGCTTGCTGAGCTAGAGGGAAAAGAGCTCTGGACCACAAGTATTTAAATGCTGTAGCCTAGAAGTGGTGTACAACGCTTCTGCACTGAACTCATCAGCTGGAACTGTGCACATAGTTGCACCCAGACCTAGAGGGCCAGGAAATGCAGCCCTACAAGGGCCTGGGAAGTGAAGAGTTGGACATACTTGGTGAACAGCGCCGATGACTACTACATCTACTATGTGCCAGGCCCGGGGCAGATGAAGATGGGCAAGATACAGTCCCCGCCCTGTAGGCCCCCCTCACAATCAAACCAGAGAAGTCTCTGGTGATGCAATTCTACCCCTATGGTGTAGGCTTTGGTGGATCTAGGTGAGAAACCAATCACTGCCAACTTGAGTGAAGTCACAGCATTTTTTTTCTGGAACATTGTGTTAGTTGCAATGATGGTGAACCTATTGCACAACGGATGAGATAAATAAATCACACACTCTCTCGCGGGAGGCGAAAAGGCCCTCTCTTGGGAAAACACTGAATGAAGACAGTTGGACATGTTGTCATTCTCTTCAATGAAAGTTACAAATGGCAGTTTAATGAAAAATGAAACCAGACCTTGGCCTCAACCAAGATGAGGGTGGTGGGACCAGCCCTTTTTGAGAATGTGTTCCAACTTGGGAAGAGCTGGTGGCCCTGTGCCAACACAAATAACCGGAAAATCCAGAGGAAACTAAAGGCAGCACAGTCAATCTGCACGCTGGGATTAGTTTGTGAAACTCACCACCACCCTGCCTGGCAGTGAGCGAGCCTAGGGCTTGGGGGTTGGAGTAGGGAGTTGAGGGAGGAGGGCAAGCACATGCGGCTCTTTAGTAGTGCGAAGAGACGACTCTCAGGGCCAGGTCACATCCAGCTCAGTCCAAATTGGAACAACAATGGCCCTTTTTGTTTCTTGGAGGAATCCATGAACTCCTGGCCGTGCCATTTTAAACCAAATCTCTTGCTTTTCCTGTCTCTGAAACCACAGGGCACATTTCAGGAGAAAATTCTGGACAGACACATCCCTATAGCACCCTAGTTTGCCTTCTCTATCCATTTTCCCCTTGAGGAAGAGACTTTGAGACTATGCAAATATCCTGTTTCTCCTCCAACCTTCTCCCACTAATTTTAGCTCCATCGGTAGATCATGCATGCAACAATTATTCCTGTGGTGTTTAAAGGTGATTTTCTATTTCCCTCATTCATTCTATGTGAATTCATTGGAATTCTTCTATAGGTAAGAATTCTCTTCCATTTATTTATTCATTAACTTATTTATGTCAATATGAATTCATGGATAAGGAATTTAGTCTTTGGGTTAGAATCCAATGTTGTTATTATTGACTTTATTGTCAGTGTCCCAGCTTCAGTCATTGCAAGCTCTTTCAGGCTGGCTCCCATGTCTCCACTCTTTCGTGAGCACTTTCTTACTTTCTGGCATCATAATATGCTCCAGGCTCATTTGTATATTACCCTATTGATTTTTTCATTTCATCTAAGAATATGCCTCATTTTAAGTCCCCTTCCTTTCTTTTTCTTCTTTTAGCCATTTTTCTTTTTTTCTTTCTTTCTTTTTCTTTTTTTTTTTTGATGGAGTCTCGCTCTGTCTCCCGGGCTGGAGTGCAATGGCGTGATCTTGGTTCACTGCAACCTCTGCCTTCTGGGTTCAAGTGATTCTCCTGGCTCAGCCTCCCGAGTAGCTGGGACGACAGGCGCATGCCACTACGCCTGGCTAATTTTTGTATTTTTAGTAGAGATGGGGTTTCAGCATATTGCCCAGGCTGGTCTCAAACTCCTGACCTCAAGTGATCCGCCTGCCTCGGCCACCCAAAATGTTGCGATTACAGGCGGCAGCCACCGCGCCCAGCCCCCATTTGTGTGTTTTTAACCAGTTCTCCAATCAAGGACTGCATAAAGTAATGCTCCATTTTATTTGTACTAAGTTGCTTTTCTCAAGTTGTAACAGTTATGCTACCTGGATCTAGAGTTTCGGAATTTGGGGGGAAAATGCCTGTTAACTTAATTACATCCGTCATCATATTAAAATATTTTTGGTATGCCCATTGGCCTCATACTTCCTTAGTCTCATCTGTTGTTACAACATTTTTGGCTATAAGAATCAGAAACCACAAATCCACTGGCTTAAATCATAAGGAAATATATTGTTCAGGGAACAGGAAGGCCAGAGGCATAGTGCAAAGATTCTGACTCCTTTTTGCTGCGGTCCTTTCAGCTCTGCCCTCGGCCTGGTTTTCCTCATGGTCATATGCTGGCAGTCAGTGGCAAAGAAGGCAACACACTACCTTGGCTGTGTGCATCAAGAGGGGTAGGGGAAGGGGCAGGAGGGGGAAAAAAGAAAACACCTCTCCAACTGTGGAGTAAATAACTTTCCTTTCAGTCTGATTGGACCAAAGTAGGTCACATGACCACCCCTGGACCAATTACAGGTGCCAGGGGAAGGCCAGAAATGGATTGGCTTAAGCCTGGGTTCAGGAACCAATAATTATCAAGGGGAATGTGATTACCATGATCCTTGAAGACTGGTGGTTCTTCAACGTCAGGCTGCATCAGAATCACCAGGAGGGCCTGTTAAAATACAGATTGCTGGGCCGGCCCCAGCCTCAGAGTTTCTAATTCAGTAGTCTTGGGTGGTGTTTGGGAATTTACATATCTGATTGTACATTTGTTTTCTTTCTTTTCTTTTTTCTTTTTTTCTTTTTTTCTGGGGGGGGGGGGAGGGCGGAGTTTCGCCTTTGTCACCCAGGCTGGGGTGTAATTGCGTGATCTCGCCTTACTGTAACCTCTGCCTTCCAGGTTCAAGCAATTCTCCTGCCTCAGCCTCCTGAGTAGCTGGGATTACAGGCATGCGCCACCATGCCCAACTAATTTTGTATTTTTAGTAGAGATGGGGCTTCACAACGTTGGCCAGGTTGGTCTCAAACTCCTGACCTCAGGTGATCCGCCCGCCTCGGCCTCCCAAGGTGCTGGGATTACAGGTGTCAGCCACCTCGCCTGGCCTATTTCTAACAAATTCCCTAGTGATGCTGATGTTGTTAGTCTGGGAACCACCCTTAGAGACTAATTCTGCCGCTGGGGATGGGATCAGTGGACCCTGAGTCACATGGGCTGCCTGGAGGTGGGGTGCAGGGAGGAATGGATGGGATCAGTGGACCCTGAGTCACATGGGCTGCCTGGAGGTGGGGTGCAGGGAGGAATGGGTTCAGGGTAGACCACTACTATGGTCTGAATGTTTGTGTCCCATAAAAAAGTTTTATGTTGAAACCTAATCATCAATGTGATAGTATTAGGGAGTTGGGCCTTTGGGAAGTGATTAGGTCATGAGGCCAGAGCCCTCATGAATGGGATTAGTGCCCATAGAGAAGAGACCCAAGAGAACTAGCCATGTGGGGACACAGCTAGAAGGTACCATCTATGAACCAGCAGGCCCTCCCTAGACAAGGAATCTGCTGACACCTTGATTTTGAATTTCCCGGTCTCTAGAACTGTGAGCAATGAGTTTTTGTTGTTTATAAGTACCCAGTCTAAGGCATTGTGATATAGCAGCCCCAATGGACTGAGACAGCTATCCACTGGTGTCCACTGGATTAGCACACGTCAAATCTCAATGTGCACATGAGCCACCTAGGAGTCTTTTTAAGATGCAGATTCTGTCTCAGTAGCCCCGGGATGGGGCCTGCAATTCTGCATTTCTATTGAGCAATGCTGATGCTGCTGGTCCATGGACCCCACTCTGATGGGAAAGATACTCCACTGCCCTTTCCCTTCTTCAAATCCTCCTCTGCTCTCTCATCTATTGATTCTACAATGATCTGCCAATCCCAGGATGCCAGACAGCACCCTATGTCCTTCCCTCCAGTGAATTTCCAAAGCCCTCACCATCTGCATCATTCATTAAGCACGGATGACTCATGACCTTGAATGCTGGATTTAAGTAATAGTTTTCATCTTCAACTAGAATATAAGGGCCTTGAGAGCAAGCTCTTCTGCCTCATTTTTTTCCCCTAAGTTTTCATGCCTGTATCTGGGTAGACTAGATGTATTTGTCAAATAAAGTTAGGCTACGCTGCAGTAACAAACCTAAAATTCAAAGGCTTGATTCCACAAAGGTCAATTTCTCCTTACATAAAGTCTGAGGCAGAACAGGATACCTCTCTCTACCTTAAAGGTAAGGCATCAGGAACATGTGTCCCCAAGTTGGCTGAGGCAGGGAAGAGAAAGGTGGGAGAGGCACTGAACTTTTAAATGCCTTGGTCCAGAAGTGACACATATCACTCCTGCTCATGATTGATTGGGCAGTCCTAATTCTGTGGTCCCAATGTAACTGCAAGGGAGGCTGGGAAATGTAGGAAAGCATATGGAATATTTGATACCAACTGTACCATAGTAGGTATCAGTAGTTTCTTTTTTCTTTTTTGTTTGAGACAGAGTCTTGCTCTGTTGCCCAGGCTGGAGTGCAGTGGCATCATGGCTTAATGCAGCCTTGACTTCCCAGGCTCAGACAATTCTCCCACCTCAGCCTCCAGAGAAGCTGAGACTACAGGTACAAGCAATCATGCCCAGCTAACTTTTTGTATGTTTTGTAGAGATGGAGTTTCACCATGTTGCCCAAGCTGATCTTGAACTCCTAACCTCAAGTGATCCACCCGCCCTCAGCCTCCCAAAGTGCTGGGATTACAGACATGAGTCACTGTGCCTGGCCTAGTAGTTACTTCTTGATTGATAATTTGAGTCTCTTTCTCAGGGTCTTTCCTAGTTTCAATAGATCTTTCTTGAGAGTTCGTGACCAAAACCACACCAGATTCCAGTAATGTCTTCCCTGCCCAATCTATTTATACTTTAAACTCTTTCCCTCACTACTCTCGGCTGAATTGCTGTTTCCCTGCTTGGTTTTCTAATCAACAACTAACACACATTACTTCTTTTGTTCATTGTTTGTCTCCCAAAAAGACAAGTCAGGAGGTAAGTTCCATGAGGCAAAGACTGATTTTTCTTTTTTTCTTTCTTTCTTTCTTTTCTTTTTCTTTTTTTTTTTTTTTTTGAGATGGAGTCTCGCTGTGTAGCCCACACTGGAGTGCAGTGGTGCAATCTCAGCTCACTACAAACTCTGCCTCTTGGGTTCAAGCGATTCTCCTGCCTCAGCTTCCCTAGTAGCTGGAATTACAGGTGCCTGCCACCACGCCCAGCTAATTTTTGTATTTTTAGTAGAGACGAGGTTTCACCATGTTGGCCAGGCTGGTGTTGAACTCCTGGCCTCAAGTGATCTGCCTGCCTCAGTCTCCCCAGGTGCTGGGATTACAGGTGTGAACCACCTCGCCTGGCCTCTTTTTTTTTTTTTTAACTGTTTTTTGTGGCTATTGTGTCCCCAGTCCCTGGATCTGTGCCTGGCACATAGTTGATATTCAATAATTATTAATTAATGAATGTGTGGATCATGGATTTCTGTGAGAGGAGGTCATGCTTTTGTTTTCCTTTGTTTTTTAACCAGTGCCTTCCTGGATGACACTGGCCGTGCTGGAGTAGATGTAGTATATACTGACTATCAAAAGCTTGCACTATCTAATGTTGGCGGTGCCAGCAACTTCTCTTGGTCTTTTGCTCTGCTCCTTCCTTTGCCCATCTGTACACTCAAGAGTAGAAGAGACTAAAGAGAAAGCATCAGAAATATTGGTGCCAAGCCCTTTCTTCTCTTAGGTTTGCCTCTGGATGGACTACGTCCCTGGGGGCAGGCTGGGCAGATCATCGGAAAGCAGCTTACTAAATCGAGTTTCCAGGGCCACTCTGGGACACTGCTACTCTCTCTGTCCACCTGAAAAAGAAAGTTCAAAACCACAAGTTACTCTCCAAGTCACCAGGTTAGGTGCCCAGTTTCCCTCTGAGGAACCGCTGCCCTGGCAAGAACAATCAAATCCCTTTCTTGCAATTGGAGAGGCAAGGCTCTTAGGAATAACTTCAGCCCCATGCCTTTTGTTTCATCCTCCTATTCCTCCACTCCACAAAGTGAAATATGATAGTAGCAGAGTTTCTGTAGCTTTTCTAAGAAATTCCTCTTTGCTGGCACATAAAAAGGACTCTCTTGGATTTCTGCCATTGGCTGTGGAGCTTTAACACATTGTTGTTGGCTCATCTGGGGAGCCAAGATGAGTAAAATATTCTCCAAACTCCTGTGGAAACACATAGCAAGTGTTTCCAACCATACTGTATTATTTGACCCAAAATATTTTCCCCCCTCCTCTTTGCCAATCTATGTGCTACTTCCCTCAAAATTCCAAGTGGCCCTCCTTCCCCAAACCCAACAGCTCTTGGATTACTAAGAGGGTCTGGGGCCACACTAACTCATTTTGTGACCTTCAGCAAGTTAACCCTCTTTTCTGGGCCTCTAGTTTCACGTCTCATGGAAAGAGTGTATTAGTACAGTGTTTCTCAAACTTTAGAGCTGATCAAAATCATCTAGAGGGCTTGTTCAAACTCATTGCTGGCCCCACCTCCAGACTTCCTGATTCAGTAGTTTTGGGGAGGGACCCCAGTAGTTACATCTCTAACAAGTTCCCAGGCGAGGCTGACACTGATGGTTCAGCGACCACACTTTGAGAGCCATTGTATTAGATGAACTCAGAGGTTCTTGTAGCTTGTTCATTCCATGAGTCTAGGATCAGTCTGAGTCAGGGCTCTTTTGGTCTCAAGTGACAGAAACTTGACTCAAACTAGCTTAAGTAAGAAAGGGAATTTGGCTGGGCACCGTGGCTCACACCTGTAATACCAACACTTTGGGATATCGAGGCAGGAGGATCACTTGAGACCGAGAGCTTGAGGTCAGCCTGGGCAACATAGCAAGATCCTGTCTCTACAAAAAAAAATTAGCTGGGCATGGTGATGCATGCCTGTGGTCTCAGCTACTCAGGAGGCTGAGGCAGAAGGATCACTTGAGTCCAGGAGTTGGAGGCTGCAGTGAGCTATGATCACACCACTGCACTTCAGCCTGGGCAACAGAATGAGACTCTGTCTCAAGAAACAAAAAAAAAGAAAAAGAAAGAGAAAAAAAAAGAAAGAAAAAGAAAAGAAGAAGAAAGAAAGAAAGGAAAGAGGAAGGAAGGAAGGAAGGAAGGAAGGAAGGAAGGAAGGAAGGAAGGAAGGAAGGACATTTATCAGCTCACATATCCAGGAAGGACAGAAGTGGAGTGGATTCTGGATACAGGAATTCAAAGATTCTGGATACAGGAATTCAAATGATGTCATTGAATTTTTTTTCTTACTTTCTTTTCTTTTCGTCCTCTTCCTCTCCCTTCCCCCTGCCTCCTACCTCTCAGCAGCTGGTCCCCATCTTTCTCCACAAGGGTTTATATTGGCAGTCCTAGAGAAGAAAGAGAACTCTTGATCCCTGGTTCAGTGTATATTCATCCCAGAGACAGACTCTCCTTGGTCTGGCTTGAACCATCATATGGTGAGGAGAATGGAGCATTATGATCGGCTAAACCTAGGTCAGACACCTCCTCTTGAAGTCAAGGACTAGGATATTACGATGGGCAGCTCCCTTTTTATATTATAACCTCTAGATCTGCTTTATTCATTGCCATATTTTCAGGATCAAGTGCCTAGAGCACAGCAGGTGGTTAACAAATAATTGTCGAATGAATGACTCTATCACTTCGTGAATAGTGTAAACTATTAGTGAATCCAGCGATCTTCAAAATTGGTGATCCTATGCACTCTGGGGGTAAATGTGCAGTTTTTATTGAGATTTTCACAACTTTTTTCCTGCATCCAATGAAAGTACAGTTTGTTGTTCTTTTCTTTTCTTTTTTTTTTCTTTTCCCTCCCAGTGGGGATGAGAGACGTTATGCTAAAGCCCAGCACATCCACCATACCTTACATCCTTCTGGGTTTCTGAGGTGAATTCTGATCCTGAAAACACAGTCATGTATCTTTTTGCCTCAGAATAATGTAAATTCATTCTAAATTAGATCCTCTTTAGTCTCTTTTAATGAGTATCCTATAGGCTTTTGTGAGTTTGTCGCTTAATAAGGTCTATATTTCTACAAAAAGAAACATCTCCCAACCCCAGCCTGTATTACAGTAGCTGCTTTTTAGGATATTTGCTGAGTCTCAGGACCTGGGTTTTTATCACAAACACTGACCCTTTGGAGGCCTCAATTTCCTTATTTGTAAAAGAACAGGGCTGACTTAGGTCAGTGGTACTCAGATTTGGCTACCCATTGGAACCACCTGGAGAGGTTAAACAAATTATTGATGCTCAAATCCCATCCTCAGATAATCAGGTTTATATGGTGGAGGCATCCGTATTTTTTTAAAACTCTCTAGGTGAGTCTAAGGTGCCACCAGAGTTGAAAACCACTAGCTAGATAATTCAAATTTTAAAATGTAGACAAAGTCATAATGCCAGCCTGACTGCTGGGGCAAATTACTTAATCTCCTTAGTGCTTGGTTTTCTTCTCTATAAAATGGAGATATTAATTGTACATAAGGTTATTGTGAGGTTGAAAAGAGATGATCCAACTAGAACCTTGCCATTCAAAGTGTGGTTCATAAACACAGTGGTATCTGCATAAACTGGGTGCTTGTTAGATATGCAAAATCTGACTGAGCACAGTGGCTTACAACTGTAACCCCAGCACTTTGGGAGGCCGAGGCAGGAGGATCACTTGAGCTCTGGAGTTTGAGACCAGCCTGGGCAACATAGTGAGACCCGCCCCTCCCCGCCCCCTGGATCTCTATGAAAAGAAAAATTTAAAAATTAGCTGGGTATGGGTGTGCACATCTGTAGTCCCAGCTACTCGAGAGGCTGAAGTGGAAGGATTGCTTGAGCCTGACAGGTGGAGGCTGCAGTGAGCTATTATCACGCCACTGCATTCCAGCCTGGACAACGGAGCAAGAATCTGTCAAAAAAAAAAAAAAAAAAAAAGGCAGAACCCAAACCCAAGACAAGAACTTGACTGAAAGTAGTTATAACTAATGAGTGGATAAACAAAATGAGGTAGATCTATACAATAAAATATTGTTTGGCCATAAAAAGGAATGAAGGGGATTAAAAATATGATCAAAATTGTAAAGCCCCACACAAGGTGCTTCCTTTTAGGTTATTTCTATAGAATAGCAAAACATCTGTCAGTTATTGACCTTGGTCCAATCTAAGAGTCAATAATGGCTGCTGATCTCCATACCTCTGAGGACAGGGGCCTCAATATGTGAATGAATGAAGAAGGTCACCAGCGAAGACCCTCCCCACTTCTTTGCCCACCTCTATGAGGGCAGAAGTCCTTTGGGATTTGCCTATGACAGTTACGGATAGTCCTTGTCTTTAGTGAAGAGAATGATAATGCCTGGCCTTCTGGCTTCTTGCTAGTTTGAGTGTGGTTTTGGAACCAGGATTGACACCATCACCTGGAAGCTTGTTTGAAGTACGGAATATGAGGCCCCCACTCCAGACCCCCTGCATCAGAATTGGGATTTTGATAAGCTTCCCAAGTGATTCATATGCACCTTAACATTTAAGAAACACTGTTCCAGATAGTTTTACACAATAGCTTCCTAGTCTATATTTTTAAAAATTGATTTAGGAGAGGAGAGTATTGATACCTTCTGAATTTTTCTCCCCTCAAAATGAATTTTTAGAACCTCAAAGCTTGCTTTTTTTTTTTTTTAAATTATACTTTAAGTTCTAGGGTACATGTGCACAACATGCAGGTTCGTTACATATGTAGACATGTGCCATGTTTGTGTGCTGCACCCATTAACTCGTCATTTAATTAGGTATATCTCCTAATGCTATCCCTCCCCCCTCCCCACACCCCCCGACAGGCCCCAGTTTGTGATGTTCCCCACTCTGTGTCCAAGTAGAACCTCAAAGCTTTCATGTTTTTCATTTGCCCTCATTTTTGGGAAATGCTTTTCCCTACATTTTCCCCCTTATTTACTCATTTTTAGTCATACATTTTATTCATCATTCCACAAAGTGATTCTTTGAAATAAGAGGACGACGTAAGACTGTTCCTCAGAGTCCCCTGGGACTATGCTAAAAACCATCACACCCCTTATGAGACAACTAGCTTCTCATTGTCAGTGTGAAATTGTGTCCTCAAGGATGGCTTTTGCATGCAAAAATATTATTCAGAGGCTAATGTGGTTCTTGGAAATACCGTAATATTCAACTCAAATGCAACTAACAAACTTTAAAACTGAAATCCTTCTTACATTTTTAAGTTCAACTTAAAAATACTATTGTTTTCTTTATAAATACAATTTCATTTTATCAATAATTTTATAGGCACTTTCATAATTAAGTTCTCTTAAATCATTTATATCAAATTTGTACTTTCAACATATTTTATTTTCTGTGAAGGTACATTGTTTCCTAACAAGTTCCTTAAGAATGTCACTGGCTGTGTGTGGTGGCTCATGCCTGTAATCCCAGCACTTTGGGAGGCCGAGGCGGGCAGACCACCTGAGGTCAGGAGTTCGAGATCAGCCTGACTAACATGGAGAAACCCTGTCTCTACTAAAAATACAAAAATTAGCCAGGCGTGGTGGCACATGCCTGTAATCCCAGCTACTCAGGAGGCTGAGGCAGGAGAAACACTTGAACCCAGGAGGTGGAGGTTGCGGTGAGCCGAGATTGCACCATTATACTCCTGCCTGGGCAACAAGAGTGAAACTCCATCTCCAAAAAAGAAAGTCACTGATTCTAATAAATCTAATACATTAAACTTCTAAATAAGTTCTTCCAAATGTCCTAATACTGTTGACAAGCATAATAAACTGGTCATCACATCACATCAATTAATTACTCACATACATATTTTAACTACAAGCACAAGGTTAACCTGTTAGATAATCAAATAGTCAAAATTATCTTGGACATTGCAAGTAAATATACACAGAGAATTCCCACATGTAACACAAAAATATGAAGAAGTTTGGCATATTTATTGATCTCTATACTTAACTGTAGTTTTTCTTAGGGTTAAGTCAGGGCTTCTCATGAGAGGGTGATCTTTGCCTTTCAGGGCACATTTAACAATGTCCAGAGACATTTTCGTTTGTTGTCCTATCTCGGGGGCGTGAAACACTCCAGTGCCTCCCATCTCCCATTGGAATTTTTTTTTTTTTTTTTTTTTTTTTTTTTTTTTTTTTGAGATGCCGTCCCACTCTGTCATCCAGGCTGGAGTGCAGTGGCACGATCTCGGCTCACTGCAACCTCTGGACTCCCTGGTTCCAGCAGTTCTCTGGCTTCAGCCTCCTGAGTAGCTGGGATTACAGGCGCCCAGCTAATTTTTTTGTATTTTTAGTGGAAATGGGGTTTTGCCATGTTGGCCAGACTGGTCTCAAATCCCTGACCTCAGGTGATCCGCCTGCCTTGGCCTCCCAAAGTGCTGGGATTACAGGTGTGAGCCACCACACTCAGCCCTCCCACTGGATTCTGATATTGGTCAGGTTTTCTCTGGCTAGATGGTCAAATTCTAATGCCAATTATAGTAAGGAACATATATATTTATGTAAATAAATTAGTAAAATTATGCTATAGTAAAGTGTTTAATAAAATTATACATTATATATGATATATAGTATATATATATTACACATATTAATATATAAATAGTGCCAAGCACTGATGTTTTATTTTACATTTATTAGTGCTCTAGACATGAGAACTATGGCTTAAACTCCTGATAGGCTCTTGCAAATCCCTCTCATTGATCAAGATTGTCTATTCATTCATTTAGCAAGTATTTATTACTTATTAAGTGTCAGATACTGTAGAGGTTCTGGGGATCAAGAGGTAACCAGGATATACACAATCTCCACTCTCAATGACATTACACTCCCACTCTAGGGCTGTTCTTAGGATTAAATTTTATATATATATATATATATATATATTTTTTTTTTTTTTTAAAGACAGAATCTTATTCTGTCACCCAGGCTGGAGTGCAATGGCGTGATCTCGGCTCACTTTAACCACCGCCTCCCAGGTTCAAGTGATTCTCCTGCCTCAGCCTCTTGAGGAGCTGGGATTACAGGCGCACGCCACCATGTCTGGCTAATTTTTTGTATTTTTAGTAGAGACGAGGTTTCACCATGTTGCCCAGGCTGGTCTTTAACTCTTGACCTCAGGTGATCTGCCTGCCTCAGCCTCCCAAAGTGCTGGGATTACAGATGTGAGCCACTGCACCTGGCTAGCCCTTTATGCTTTGCAAATCACCATGCAAATTCTAAAGACTCAGGCACACATAAGCTATTGTGGCTTCAAGTAGGAAGCCTTTGCCTCTCTGGGATGTAGAGCCATCTCAGGGTTAAATTCTATAAAGTTACAATTCTTTTTTCTTTATGACAAATATCACAAAAGAACTTGGTTCCATTGCTCTTGAGTGTGGCTGAATCGGGTAGACAGGGCCAGTAAGAGAGGCTCTGCCGTCTTCAGCCTGTAGTTCTGCAGGTTGCCCTGGGGTCCAATATCCGGTTGTTAGATGGGGGAAAGGGAGAGAAGAATGTGAATGGGTAGTTGTTATGGGTCACAGCTGGGTGGTACATGTCATTTTCGCTTGCATTTCATTGGCTAGGCTAGAGCTCAGTCATATATGGCCATACCTAACTGCAGGGAGGCTGGGAAATGCAGTCCGCCTAGGTGCCCAGGAGGAAGAGGATCTAGTTTTAGTGACCAGCTAGCCACTCTTTAATGCACCTGCTCACACATGATTAATTATGGTGGACAGGATTATATGAAAACCCCGGACTATTTATTTTGAATCTTCATAGTTGATTCATTTTATACTCCAAAGATTAAGACTTACATTTAAAGGGAAAGATAAAATGTTTTATTAGTTAATTTTCCAGGGCAACTCTCTTTACCTCTTAGAGTCAGAGTTTTTTTCATCTATAAAAGAGGGTGTTGAAATAATAAAGATTAGAGCATAAAGTAATAAAACAGAAAATATAAAAACAAGAAAAATAAATGAAATCAAATGTTGTCTCTTCAACAAGATCAACAAAGTTCTTTGACAAAGAAGCTATACTGACCAAGAAAAAACGAGGAAAGACTCAAATTACTAAAATCGGAAATGAAATGAAGGGGTCATTATTACAGACTTAAGAAGAAATAAAAAGTGTGAGTAGACCTGTAACAAGTAAAGAGACTGAATAACCAATCAAAAAAACTCCCGTCAAAGAAAAGCCCAGGCCCAGATAGCTTCACTGCTGAATTCTACCAAATATTTAAAGAAGTAATGCCAATTCTTCACAAACTCTTCCAAAAAACAAAAGAGGAGGGTACACTTCCCAACTCATTCTATAAGGCTAGTATTACCCTGATAACAAAACTAAACTAAGACATTGTAAGGAAAGAAAACCACGGACCAGTATCTCTCCTAAATATAGATGCAAAAATCTACAACAAAATACTAGCAAAACTAATCCAGCAACATATTAAAAGGATTATACATGATTTATCCCAGAAATGTAAAGTTTGTTTAACATGTAAAAATAAATTACTGTGATACACTATATTAATAAAATAAAAAGGTCAGGCACAGTGGCTCACGCCTGTAATGCCAGCACTTTGGGAGACCGAGGTGGGCAGATTACCTGAGGTCAGAAGTTCGAGATCAGCCTGGCCAACATGGTGAAACCCCGTCTCTACTAAAAATACAAAAATTAGCCGGGTGTGGTGGCGCATATCTATAATTCCAGCTACTCAGGAGGCTGAGGCAGGAGGATTGCTTGAACCCAGGAGGCAGAGGTTGTAGTGAGCCGAGATCATGCCACTGCATTCCAGCCTGGGTGACAAAGCAAGACTCTGCTTCAAAAATAAAAAAAAATAAAAAAATAAAAAGACAAAAAACACATGATCATCTCAGTAAATGCAGAAAACGCATTTGATTAAACGTTTTCATGATAAAAATACTCAAATCCTTTCATGATTAAAAATATTCAACAAATTAGGACTAGAATGGAACTTTCTCAACCTGATTTTTACAAAAACTGTGAAAAACCAACAGATAACATCATACTTAATGGCGAAAGACTGAATGCTTTCCCCTACAATCAGGAATGAGATAAGAATATGTGCTTTTTTTTTTTTTTTTTTTTTTTTTTGAGACAGGGTCTCACTCTGTCGCTCAAGCTGGAGTGCAGTGGTGTCACCTCGGCTCACTGCAACCTCCGCCTCCTGGGTTCAAGCGATTCTCCTGCCTTGGCCTCTTGAGTAGCTGGGATTATAGGTGCCCACTCCCACACCTGGCTAAATTTTTTTTTTTTTTGGTAGAGATGGGGTTTTCACCATGTTGACCAGGCTGGTGTCTGCTCTTGATACTTCAATTCAACATTGCACTGGAGGTTCTAGCCAAGAACATTTAGGAAAGAAAAAGAAATAAAAGGCAGCCAGGTCAGAAAGAAAGAGGCAAAATTATCTCTAATCACAGATAACATGAGTTTGTATATAGAAAATCCCAAAAAATCCACTAAGAAACCCACTAGAACTAATATGCAAGTTCAGAAAACTTGAGGCTAAAAGATCAATATACAAAAATCAATTGTATTTCTATATACTTGCAGTGAACCATCAAAAAATGAAATGAGTAAAATAATTCCACTTACTATACCATCAAACAAAATAAAAACACTCAGGAATAAAATTAAAGAAAGAAATGTAAAACTCATAGTCTGAAAACTATAAAACATTGTTGAAAGATCTAAATAAATAGACAGACAACCATGTTCATGGGTTGGAAAAATTAATATTGTTAAGATGATAATCATCCCCAAGTTGACCTACGGATTCAGTACAATCTCTATCATAGTCTAGACTGGCTTTTTAATAGAAATTGACAAGCTAATCTGAAGATTCATATGGGAATGCAAGGGATCCAGAATAGCCAAAACAATCTTGAAAAAGAAGAACAAATTTAGACTCAAACTTACCAATTTCAAAACTTACTACAAAGCTATGTTAATCAAGACAGTGTAGTATTAGTATAAGGACAGACTTATAGATCAATACAGTAGAAGTAAGAGTCCAAAATAAACTCTCATATTTATGGCCAATTGATTTTCAACAAGGGTGCCAAAACAATTCAATAGGGCAAGAATTGTCTAGTTCAACAAATGGTGCCAGGACAACTGGATATCCACATGCAAGGATTAAATTGGATCCCTACTTTATACCATATACAAAAATTAACTCAAAATGGATCAAAGACCTAAATATTAGAGCTAAAATGATAAAACTCTTGGAAGAAAACTTAGGCCTAAACCTTCCTGGACTTGGATTGGGCAATGGTTTCTTGGATATGATATCAAAAGTACAAACAACATAAAAAAAGATACATTGGACTTTATCAAAACTAAAAACTATTGTGCTTCAAAGAGAAGCATCAAGAAAATGAAAAGGCAGCCCAAAAAATGAGAGAAAATATTTGCAAACCATATATCTGGTAAGGGACGTGTGTCTAGAAAAGATAACAAATTCTTACAACTCAATAATAAAAAGACAACCTAATTTTAAAATGGGGAAAGGATCTAACTAGACATCTATCCAAAGAAGAGAATGGACATTAAGCATGTGAAAAGTTACTCATGATCATTAGCCATCAAGGAAATGTAAATCAAAATCACAATGAGATACCACCTCACACCCACTAGGGTGGCTATAGTTAAAAGGAGAGGTAATAACAAGTGGTGGTGAGAATATGGAGGAACTAAAACCCTCATACACTGCTGGAGGGAATGTAAAATGATGCAGCTGTTTTGGAAAACACTCTAGCAATTCCTCAAAAGGTTACAGATAGAATTACCATGTGATCCAGCAATTCAACTCTTTGGTATATACCCAAGAGAAATGAAAACGTATGTCCACCCAAAAACTTGCACATAAATGTTCATAGCATCATTATTTATAATAGCCAAAAAGTAGAAACACCCCAAATTTCTATCAAGTAATGAATCAATAAACAAAATATGATACATCCAAGGCCAGGTGCAGTGGCTCACACCTATAATCCCAGCACTTTGGGAGGCCAAGGTGAGAGGATTGCTTGAGCTCAGGAGTTCAAGACTAGCCTGGGCAACATAGTGAGACCTCATCTTTACCAAAATGCGAAAAAAAAAAAAAAATTACCTGACATGGCAGCACATGCCTATAGTCCCAACTACTTGGGAGACTGAGGTGGGAGGATTGCTTGAACCTGGGAAGTTGAAGCTTTGGTGAGCCTGATCATGTCACTGCACTCCAGCCTGACTATGGAGTGAGACCCTGTCTCAAAAGAAAAAATAAAAAAAGATATATCCATACAATAAATATTTGGCCATAAAGCAAAATGAAGGTGATAAAAATGTGATCAAAATTGTAAAGCCAGAAATGAAGAAAATAAATAAATTCATTTATGCTTTCATTAAAAAAAAAAAAAAAAGAAATTGTAAAGCCCCACACAAGGTGCTTCATTTTAGGTTATTTCTACAGGATGGCAAAACATCTGTTAGTTGTGTGGTGTATTTATTTATATACAACCTGCATTTAGTCCATACGTTCAAACAATTACACATCAAAACTCCAAAAATCTTGGGATCTTCTGCTTCAAATAATATCATATTATTGTGATAAATAACTTTCAGATTTGCTTCAGTATTGCAAAAGACCAATGATTTTTGAAGTTTCCATGCCTTCCTGAGGGAAAAAATAAATACTAAAATAGAAGAGAGAATAGGAAAATAAAGAAATAGATGGGGATAGAAATTTTTCCACATTCCATACTTTGGCCTTTTCTTCTCCATTCTTTTGGTACTTTTATAACTAATATTTCTTTTTTTCTTTTCTTTTCTTTCTTTCTTTTTTTTTTTCTTTTTTTTTTTTTTTTTTTGAGACGGAGTCTGGCTCTGTCGCCCAGGCTGGAGTGCAGTGGCCGGATCTCAGCTCACTGCAAGCTCCGCCTCCCGGGTTTACGCCATTCTCCTGCCTCAGCCTCCGGAGTAGCTGGGACTACAGGCGCCCGCCACCTCGCCCGGCTAGTTTTTTGTATTTTTAGTAGAGACGGGGTTTCACCGTGTTCGCCAGGATGGTCTCGATCTCCTGACCTCGTGATCCGCCCGTCTCGGCCTCCCAAAGTGCTGGGATTACAGGCTTGAGCCACCGCGCCCGGCCCTTTCTTTTTTTTTTTTTTTTTTTTTTTTTTTTTGGTGAGACGGAGTCTCACTCTGTAGCCAGGCTGGAGTACAGCAGCATGATCTTGGCTCCCTGCAACCTCTGCCTCCTGGGTTCAAGCGATTCTCCTGCCTCAGCCTCCCTAGTAGCTGGGATTACAGGCACGCACCACTACGCCCAGCTAATTTTTGTATTTTTAGTAGAGACAAGGTTTCACCATGTTGGCCAGGCTGGTCTTGATCTCCTGACCTTGTGATCCGCCCGCCTCGGCCTCCCAAAGTGCTGGGATTACAGGTGTGAATCACCGCTCCCCGCCTATAACTAATATTTCTTTTTCACTCCTTTTCTCCTGCTTAAATGCTGCCTTCATCTTTGTTCTCTCTTTTATCAATAATCTTTCCATCAACCTATGTACCAGGATGAATGAAATGCGTTCATTCAGAGATGGGCAGATGGGGTCCATTTGCTGTCTGGCATAGTTGGTGAGGGGAGGGGTTAGGGCCAGCCCCAAACTGTGATATTAACACAATATTTCTTTGTCTCTTTGAATACTTCCCTATCAAGCTATCCCTCAGGACTTTTGTGCATTGATTCAACATTCACTTACCTACTGGGTACCAGGTACCATACTAGGTTCTGGGAACAAAAATGAGTGAGATTTCTTTCCAGACCTCAAGGAACTCATAGTTTAGTGCAATGTTTCTCAACCTTTTTTCATTATTGCCCCCCAAGGAGCCTCTTTAGACCTTTTTGTACCCTAATCAAACCCCACGCGCCCATGAAATTTTAAATCCACAGATACACTGCGTATCTGTTTTTATATTTGTGGCCTTTTGGAGGGCCAGCAACCATTGTCATACCTAAGATTTTTGTACCTTCCCTCCCAGGAACCAAGTTTTGCCCTCTTGGGGGCCATATTGATTCCACGAAGCATGCATGATTTAGTGGGGGAGAATGATGTAAACAAGATGACAAAATGATGTAACATCATCAAGGCAGAGCAAAATGTATCAGATCTCAAAGAAAGACTTTACATCCAAAGGTACTTGGATGGCAAGAGCCTGAACTGGGAGCTTCTAGAAATAGAAAAATCAATACAACAAGGTCTCTACCTCCAAAGCATTTCCCAAAGAGCAATTCTTCCTTCTTCCTTTGTTCCTTTCTCTATCTCTTCCTCCTTCCCTCCACAAATTCTTGAGTAACTGGTAAGTATCAAACACTGAATCCCTTCTCAAACTTTCCTTCCCTAGTCCAGTTTTGCTCCCTTTTTTTTTCCTACTCTTCTCAGATCCCAGTGCTTTTCTACTCTCTTAAAGTAATTTATTCAGGTCCCTTATGTCCACTAATGCATAAATGACTAATGAAAGTTGAAAATGTTACCTTTCTGTGGTCAAGACAATTCATTATCTTACATTCTTAGGTACAGAATCTTAGTTTTATTCCAGAGTGCAATGGAACCAGCGGCAAGACTACATTACCCAATCTACCTTGCAGCTAGGATTGATGGATGTGGTGTAAAGAGAAGTGGTTGGATGGGATGTTCAGGAAGCTTCTTTAAAAGGGGATAGGAGCTGGCATGTACCTTTTGCCTTTTCCTCTTAATCTTTCCTGCTGGCCAGAATACATATATGACAGCTTGAGTTCCAGCAGCCATCTTGGACTCCAAGTGGAACTTGGAGGTAGAATGTACATACTTAGAATGATAAAGCAAAAAGACTAAAAGGGCTTGGGCTCTTGATGACCATGGAACTTCCCTCCTAACATTGGATTGCCTGCTTCTGGATTTACTGTACATGAGGGAGAAAATCAACTTTTAAGGGTTTAAGCCACTGCTATTTTGGGTTTTCTGTTTCATGCCACCAAATCCAAGACTAATACCTTCCAGTAGTGTTATCTGCATTTCAACAGGCATTGAAAGTTTAACCTAAAAAATGAAACTCTGTCCCCAAGTTTCAGGCAGAAACCAGCAGCAGGATTTTGAGATCTTAGATCTTCTTTGAGATTTTGAGATCCTTGTTGGGATGCATTCCTAATATCTATAAAATAAGAACTGTATTTTGTAATTACCTTCTACCTGAGTAACTCTGCTATGTTAATCAATCTGTAAAATAACATTAAAATGCTACTTTCTTATGGAATTATTCATTTAAGTGTTAATTATTCATTTAAGTGAGTTAAGTGCAAAAAAAAAAAAAAAAAAAAAACCCTTTAAAATAAGTATATAGAGCCAAGCATAATAACTCATGCCTGTGATCCCAAGTGTTTTGGGAGGCTGAGGCAGGAGGACCACTTGAGCCCAGGAGTTCGAGACCAGCCTGGGCAACATAGCAAGACCTTGTTTCTATAAAAGAAAAAATTTAACTGGTATGGTGGCGTGCACCTGTAGTCCCAGCTGCCTGAGAGGCTGAGGTGGGAGGATCACTTGAGCCCAGGATTTGGAGGCTGTCGTGAGCTATGATAGTGCCACTGCACTCCAGCCTGTGTAACAGAGCAAGACCCTGTCTCAAAAAAAAAAAGAGAAAAGTATATAAATGTTTAATTACTAAGTTGATTGTTTTTGATGGAAATCAAATACCTCTTCAAAAGCATAATTCAGACTTATGTTTGGGCACTCTTATAACCTGTGGTTTTTGTTTGTTTGTTTCCTGTGCCTGTGATAAGGAAACAAAAGTCTAAAATAGGACTTTGATAAGCCACAATTATCTTAACATATACATGCCCATGGTAGAACGTGACTCAGGTGGTGAGTTGGTACCTAGAGCAATGTAACACTAATAAGAAGCTATCTTTGCTTAGTCACGCTACGGTTAAAAAAATTCAATCGTATCTACTTGGAAATGGCATGTAAGAATTCCAGTGGCTAAGAAAACATGAATCATGAGGGTTGGGGAAAGAAAAATTGGATTATGCTAATGTAATATTGAAAATCTACTATGTGTGTGGTTGTCTTACACATTATTTGATACCAAGTTATGTCTAGGGATTTAGATCCCAGGACAAGTATTTAAATGTATTTTTTAATTTAACCTCTAAGAAATTGGGAGCCAGTGTGAAGCTGCTCTTCAAGCCCCTATTTTCTTTCTTTCTTTCTTTCTTTCTTTCTTTCTTTCTTTCTTTCTTTCTTTCTTTCTTTCTTTCTTTCTTTCTTTCTTTCTTTCTTTCTTTCTTTCTTTCTTTCTTTCTCTTTCTCTCTCTCTTCTCTCTCTCTCTCTTCCTTCTTTCTTTCTTTCTTTCTTTCTTTCTTTCTTTCTTTCTTTCTTTCTTTCTTTCTTTCTTTCTTTCTTTCTTTCTTTCTTTCTTTCTTTTTCTTTCTTTCTTTTCTTTCCTTTTTTTTGAGATAGAGTCTCGTTCTGTTGCCCAGGATGGAGTGCAGCAGTGCCATCTCGGCTCCCTGCAACCTCTGCCTCCCGGGTTGAAGCAATTCTCATGCCTCAGCTTCCCAAGTAGCTGGGGTTACAGGGGTACACCACCACACCCAGCTACTTTTTATATTTTTAGTAGAGATGGGGTTTCACCATGTTGCCCAGGCTGATCTCCAACTCCTGATCTCAAGCGATTCACCCACCTCGGCCTCCCAAAGTGCTGGGATTACAGGTGAGAGCTACTGCACCCAGCCCAAGTCCCTATTTCTGATCTCTGCCCTCACTGCAAACGTGCATTAATTCACCCAAACAGAAAGACACTTATTCATCTATAAAATTATATTATAACATACTCATGCATAAGAAGGAGTAATCCCGTGGAAAGGATCAAAATTCATGAATAAATATGTTCACGAATATGTATACACAACTATAGAAGACAGTTCCTATAGCCAAAGGTCAAAATAATCTGCACCCACCTAGAAAATCAGTAACTTTATGTGTAAAATAGTGATACAGTTTGGCTTTGTGTCCCCACCCAAATGTCATCTTGTAGTTCCCATAATTCCCACGAGTTGTGGGACGGACCCAGTGGGAGATGATTGAATTACGGGGGCGGGTCTTTCCCATGCTGTTCTCATGATAGTCAATGGGTCTCATGAGATCTGATAGTTTTAAAAATGGGAGTTTCCCTGCACAAGCTCTCTTCTCTTGTCTGCCACCATGTGAGACATGCCTTTCACCTTCTGTCATGATTGTGAGGTCTCCCCAGCCAAGTGGAACTGTAAGTTCAAGAAACCTCTTTCTTTTATAAATTGCCCAGTCTCAGGTATGTCTTCATCAGCAGCATGAAAACAAACTAATACAATCAGCTCCCCTCAAATAAAGCCAAACTGAAGTTTCAGAACAAATAAACAAAAATATAGCATTTAGAAGAAGGCAGGAAGTATAGAAGTTGAGTGAAAAGGACCCAAAGCAGATTGTTCTGAGGTCAAATATTACTTAATAGTCGGGGTTCCAGCAGGAAACAGAAGGTACACTTAGCTGGGATCTGTGAAGACAGTCTGACGAAGAGAATATTTACAGAGGTGTGGGCAGGGTTAAAGAAACCAAGAGATGTCAGAGCACCCAGAGACTAGCAGCACCTGGAAGCTCTTGCTACCCCTGGGCTGGAAAAGGGAAGGAGAAGAAATGATGGTACCAGCTTCAAGTAGGAGCCAGAGCTATGTAGAGGAGATGACTGACAGAAGCTACAGTTGTACAGGGAGACAGCTGCTGCCATAGCCAGGCAGATGGAGCAGGAAGAGAGCTGGGAAGAAATAGCCCAAGCTCTCTGTCTCCTTCCTCCCACCCTTCAATAACCTGTGGTAGCTCCCATTGGTTGAACTCAAACAGAATCCAAGGATAAGGGAGTCCAGGGCACAGAGCAGAGTCCACATGGGCCCAGGGTGGGTTAAGAAGAGAGATTGAAGGCCAGGCATGGTGGCTCACGCCTGTAATCCCAGCACTTTGGGAGACTGAGGCAGGCAGATCACCTGAGGTCAGGAGTTCAAGACCAGCCAGGCCAACATGGCAAAAACCTGTCTCTACTAAAAATACAAAAATTAGCCGGGCGTGGTGGTGGACGCCTGTAATCCTAGCTACTCAGGAGGCTGAGGCAGGAGAATCACTTGAACCCAGGAGGCGGAGGTTGTGGTGAGCTGAGATCGCACCACTCCACTCCGGCCTGGGCAACAAGAGTGAAACTCCGTCTCAAAAAAAAAAAAAAAAAAAGGAGATTGAAAAAGAGAATACCAGCATGCTGGAAAATATGCAGATGGGGATAAAAAAACAGTACCTACAGCCAGGTGCGAAGGCTCATGTCTGTAATCCCAGCACTTTGGGAGGCCAAGGCGGGCGAATCACCTGAGGTTGGGAGTTTGAGACCAGCCTGACCAACATGGAGAAACCCCATTTCTACTTAAAAAAAAAAATACAAAATTAGCTGGGTGTGGTGGCGCATGCCTGTAATCCCAGCTACTTGGGAGACTGACGTGGGAGAATCGCTTGAACCCAGGAGGTGGAGGTTGTGATGAGCTGAGATCACACCATTGCACTCCAGCCTGGGCAACAAGAACAAAACTCCGTCTCAAAAAAGTAAAAATAAAAATGAAACAGTACCTACCTCCAAAATTTGTCTCAAGCATTAAATGAGACAGTGTATGTAGAATACTGAGCACAATACCAGGCACAAAAGAAGTAGCTAGTTAATGTTAGCTATTGTTTTTTATTGTATGGGCTATTGAAGATTCAGACATGTTTGTTTCAAGTCATGGTCAGTTTATCAATCAGTATTAAGATGTATGACCTCTTAAAGCTGGCTTACACAGATATCTTTCCAAGCTGCCTTTTTTCCATTAAATTGCATGACTTTATACTCCATAACATAACCAGTGATGTATCAGACAGCAGTTTCATCTCCCTGAAGCCTGCACACTCACACCATCTATTAAAATAATAAAACACACACCAAAGAATGTAGAGGAACTTCTCCTTCCCCCTTTGGAAAAAGAATATATTAGTTTTCTTCTCTTTTGATCTGCAGGTGGACTCATAAAACATTCACATTCTAGACTCCTCAGCTCCCAAAAATTCTTCCCCACCTGCCTTTGATGCCTGAAATTCTTCTATAAAGGAATAAAGCTTTTCCTTCTGCGACTGAAGTCAAGACATGAAATGAAAATGGCCCTTGGGAAAAGAGCATATTGGCTAAGAGTTCGGACGCTTCCTAGGCAGCAAGTTTTGATAGAGGCAGAAAGGGTGAGAACAGGCTTCCTTTAACTACCCAGGCCCTGCTGAGACTGACACAGGCGAGAGAAGTGGGCGTGTTCCCTACTGCTGTGCCAGGGAAGGAAGGTCCTGAGGCCTGTGCTGAATTAAAAGGGGTGTGACTCAAAGCATTGCAGCCAGCTGCAGGGGAGAACTGGAACAGTTCTTGATGAGCGCCAAGGTCAGAGCTGGGAAGTCAATTTCATGTGTGCCATCCAAAAGGTGAGGCCAGGACAGAAAAACTAGTATGGAATGTTAGTTGTGCCTGGGGGCAATGGCCAAAATCCATAACAGGTATAGTAATATAGAGATATGGATATAGAAATATAATATATGTAGATAGAGATAAAGACATATTTGGACATATTGGTACATATTACATAATATAGTAAAATGAAAATACACAAAAATCTTTATTCTCTAAATGCTATATGTTTAAATATCATAAAGCTGCTTATTGCATCATTCATCAAATAGTTCTAATAATTTGTAAATTTTTGTTGATTTTTATTTTTTTTTGAGACAGAGTCTCACTTTGTCACCCAGGCTGGAGTGCAGTGGCACTATCTCAGCTCACTGCAACCTCCGCCTCCTGGGTTCAGGTGATTCTCCTGCCTCAGCCTCCTGAATAGCTGAGATTACAGGTGTGCACCACCACACATTGGCTGGGCGCAGTGACTCATGCCTGTAATCCCAGCACTTTGGGAGGCCAAGGTGGGTGGATCATGCGGGCTTAGGAGTTTGAGACCAGCCTGGCCAATATGGCAAAACCCTGTCTCTACTAAAAATACAAAAATTAGGCCAGGCATGGTGGCTCACGCCTGTAATCCCAGCACTTTGGAAGGCTGAGGCGGGAGGATCACCTGAGGTCAGGAGTTCGAGATCAGCCTGGCCAACATGGTGAAACCTCATCTCTGCTAAAAACAAACAAACAAACAAACAAACAAAAAAACAAAAATTAGTGGTGCCTGGTGGCAGGTACCTGTAATCCCAGCTACTCTGGAGGCTGAGGCACAAGAATCGCTTGAACCCAGGAGGCGGAGGTTGTAGATCTTGCCACTGCACTCCAGCCTGGGCGACAGAGCGAGACTTCATCTCATAAAAAAAAAAAAAAAAGGTAATAAAACCAAAAAACAAAAAATGCTTCTGTAGCTTGGGCCCTACAGGCTGCCTCAGGAGATTCAAATGTTCTTCCTATTTTCATTACTTTAATTTACAGATGTTCTATTTAATTATTTCAAATTATTATTTTTGTATGGTAGTGCATTACAAAATTTATTGAATTGAATTTATTTAAATCTTTTATGTCAGGGATCGTTACAATTTTTCTGTAATGAGGTGGCAGGTAAATGTTTTAGCATTTGCAGGACACATGGTATCTGTAGCAACTATTTGATTCTGCTGTGGTAGTGAGAAAGCAGCCACAGGCGATATAGAAAAGAATGGGTGTGCTGTGTTCCAATAAAACTCTATTTGTGGACACTGGAATTTGAATTTTAGATAATTTTCACTTGTCAACAAATATTTTTCTTCTTTCGTTCACAGGCTGTACAAAATTAGGGAGCAGACTAGATTTGGCTTATGTGCCCAGGGAACAATCTCTGTTTGACCTGACTTATATGTTTAGTGCACCATCCAAAGATAATTGAATGCACTGGCTTATTTTAAATTTAAAATATCCAGAAAGATTTCTAAAATTTTGACTCAAGTTCTTTTTTTTTTTTTTTTTTTTTTTTTAAGAGACAAGAAGGTCTCGCTCTGTTGCCTAGAATGGAGTGCCAGAGTGCAGTGATGCAATCACAGCTCACTGCAGCCTTGACCTCCTAGGCTCAAACGATTCTCCCACCTCAGCTTCCCTACAGGTGTGTACCACCACGCCAGGCTAATTAAAATTTGGTTTTTGTAGAGATGGGGTCTCGCTATGTTCCCCAGGCTTGTCTCGAACTACTGGCCTCAGGCGACCCTCCTGTTTTGGCCTCCCCAAATGTTGGGATTACAGGCGTGAGCCACTGAACCCAGAAGAAGCTCTATTCTTTTTATCAGGCAATAAAGTTTTCCTGTAAATATTTGTCATTTCAGTGACTTTTCTCAAGTACCAACAATAGAGTTTAAAATATTATTCCTTTTGCTTCTCTAATATCAACAAAACTTGTTCAACTATGCTCAGAGTCTTGAATTTCACAATTTAGGTAAGTTATTAAAATACTTTTATGTGGCTGGTCGCAGTGGCTCACGCCTATATTCCCAGCACTTTGGGCGACTGAGGCAGGTGGATAGCTTGAGGTCAGGAGTTGGAGACCAGCCTGGCCAATGTGGTGAAATCCCATCTCTACTAAAAATACAAAAATTAGCCAGGTGTGGTGGCGTGTGCCTGTAGTCCTAGCTACACGGGAGGCTGAGGCATGAGAATCGCTTGAACCTGGGAGGCAGAGGCTGCAGTGAGCCGAGATCACACCACTGCACTCCAGCCTGGGTGACAGAGCGAGATTGTGTCTCAAAAATAAAATAAAATAAGATAAAATAAAAATAAATAAAACTTTTTTGTGTGAAACAGTTGGAGCACCTTTGATAACTTTTGACATTTTAATCTCTTTGTTTCAGATGCTTTCCTAAAAATTATTTTCTCATTTCACTAGATAAGTTCTGCAATAAGGAGGATGTTAGGTTTGGATTGTGCTCATATCCTCATATCAATATATTATTTTCTTTGAAGTTCTCATAAAAATTTCCCTTTTGAAAAGTTTGATTATTTTTCACTGCCCAGTTGACATGAAAAAGACTAAGAATGAGAAATCGAAGATTAGGAGGGACCCAAGGAGAGGACGGCATTGGGCAAGTGGGGGGCAGAGAGTCGTAGGGAAGAGGCAGGGCCAGCACTATGGTGTGAACTGGATTTGGCCCTTACTGCTTGTGTGTGAGCAGTTGTAGGGGCTTGCCAGGGGCTGAAGGAAAAGTGCAGTGGTTTGCATAATGAATGGGAAGGGAGAAGCAAAGATCATAATAAAGTGGATAGAAAGGAAAGGAAAAAATTGGCCCTGGCAAGATGGGAGAGGGAGCAAAAAGAAGGTTTGAGGCTGGGCACGGTGGCTCATTCCTGTAATCCCAGCACTTTGGGAGGCCGAGGCAGGTGGATCACTTGAGGTCAGGAGTTTGAGAGCAACCTGGCCAACATGGTGAAATCCCATCTCTACTAAAGTACAAAAATTAGCCGGGTGTGGTGGCGGGCACCTGTAATCCCAAGTACTCAGGAGGCTGAGACATGAGAATCATTTGAACCCAGAGGTGGAGGTTGCAGTGAGCCGAGATCACGCCACTGTTCTCCAGCCTGGGCAACAGAGAAAATAGGATAGTGTTTCTATCCTAGATGAATAAAAGGCAGAGGAGGGCTGGGGGCTGAAGACGCAGGGGAATCAGGGAATGAGGGGCTGGGAAGGGAAGGGCTGCAAGGCCCAGGAGGATGGGAGGTGGACGGTCCCGTCTGAGAGGAAGGGAAGATCATGAGGATAGGAAGCAGAAAGAACCTGCCTGACTGGGGGGTGGCGGGAGCAGGGGACATGAAGGAGAAGTGTGAGGAGGTCACGCAAACTGAAAGGAGAGGACTTTAAGGCGTGTTGTGAAAGTTTGAGATCGTTGCTGTGGACAGCGGGAGAGAGGATGTGATCAGAGGCTGGGACTGTGGAATTGGTTTGAAGATCTTAGTTCTCTCCAATTGCCCTGCCCTGGCTTTATGATATTGCCAAGCTGTGAAGTCATCAAATAGGAAATTAAAACTATGTAGCCTATATTTTGTGTCTGGGATTTTCCAGTTCCATTTCCTGCTGCTTCCTACACGTGAAAGACCATTTCATGCTGAGATCCACCTCTCCACAGTAGTTCACAGAATCCTGCCTAGGAATAGGGAGAGAAACAGCTAAGTGGAGCCCCCATCGTCTGTCCAGCAACCTTACCACATTATGAATCCAGAAACAATTCCACTTGGGCTGTTTGTCAACGGAGCTCACACAGTCCAGTTAGCAGCCCCTGGAGTCCATTTGGGGTGGCCTCAGACCCTGACTGGATTCTCCAAAGGCCCCCTGTGAGTGGCTCCCTTTGTTACCAAGATATGAAATGCCCTTGGGGTCAGATTTCCAAAGTTACCCATCCAAGGAAGACCCCGTCAAGTGCTCCTCCAGTCTCAACAGGTGTGACCGCTCTCTGGCTTGAACACTGCCTGGGCTTTTTCAATCTGCCCATGCCCTTCTCTGCTGCCGAATATACCCCCACCCCCACCACTATATGGGCTGCACCAGGCACGCCACGCCTCCACCCAGCCAGTTCCCTCCATGAAATGCACTCTGACAGGTGCTTCCCTTCAGTGGCAGCTGCTCGGATCTGGGCAGAGCCAGAAGTGGCCTGTGGGGCCTTTCCCCTGTGCTTACATCCCGCAGACAAGCAGACCTCTGCTCGGGTCACCCAGAGTCCCGGGGCTCCAGGGTGGGACCCAGCCCAGCACAGCCAGGTGGTACAGTCTCACACTCCCTGGCCTCCCACATGCTCCGTGCTCCATCTGCAGAGCATCCGTCCTCTCACTCTGTCTCCAGAGCCTGTGGAGGCAGTTAGACCCATTGCTTAGGTACTCGGCCATGGAATGCCCATTTCTTCTGAGAAGCAGGCCTGCCAAGTTGCAGGCTGCAGGCCTTCCAACTGACCAAAGGTCTGCATCTGCGGCATGGAATTGAAAGATGTCCTTCTACCTCCATGGGCCCTATCTGCCAGTCAAGGCAGAGGCTAAATACCACTTCTTCCAGGCAGCCTTCCCTCATGGCTGTGATTAAATGTCATTTTTTTTTCCTTCTCTAAACAGCCATAGAGCCTCAACAGGGCTTTAATTTCATTCATTCATTTGTTCAATAAATATTTATTAAGAATCTTAATGAGGCCAGGTGCAGTGGCTCACGCCTGTAATCCCAACACTTTGGGATGCCAAGGTGGGTGGATCACTTGAGGTCAGGAGTTCCAGACCAGCCTGGCCAACATGGTGAAACTCTGTCTGTACTAAAAATACAAAAGTTAGCTGAGTGTGGTGGTGTACACCTTAATCCCAGCTACTCGAGAGGCTGAGGCAGGAGAATTGCTTGAACATGGAGGCAGAGGTTGCAGTGAACCGAGATCATGTCACTGCACTACAGCCTGGGCAACAGAGCAAGACTCTGTCTCAAAAACAAACAAACAAACAAAAAAAGATCTTAATGAATATCCTGGGACCAGACTCTATGTGCCATGTACTAGAACATAAGGATGAAAGTGCAAGTTCTCTACCTCATGGAATTTTCTAAAGTAACTGAGAAACGGCTGGATACATGAACAATCTAATATTAAAAAATTATTGTGTGGTAGGTAGTATAGTGGTTAAGAACGTGGGCTCCAAAGCCAGATTGCTTGGATTTGGATTTGAATCTCGGCTCTACCACTAACTGGCTGTGTGAACTTGGGTAAGTGCCTTAACCTCTCTGTGCCTTAATTTCCACATCTGTAAAATAAGATAGCAATAATACTTATCTCACAGAACCTAGACCACCGAAAGTGTTCTGTAAGTGAGTTCCTAGTATTGTTATTTTTATTTTCTTCTTTTCTTGAGGCAGGGTGTTGTCACTGTGTTGTCCAGGCTGGAGAGCATGGGCGACCTCCTGGGGTCAAGTGATTCTCCCTTCCAAGTAGCTGGGACTATAGGCACGTGCCACCACACCCAGCTGGTTTTTTACTTTTGCAGAGACAGGGGTTCGCCACATTGCTCAGGCAGGTCTTGAACTCCTAGACTCAAGTGATCCTCCCACCTTGGCCTCCGAAGTGCTGGAATTACAGGCATGTGTCACTGCACCCGGCCGGCATCCTTTCCACAGTTACAAGTATGACAGGAAGTTATAGCATGGCGACAGCACTGCATCCTTGGAACTTTATGTTAGAGTTCTCTATGTCTCACTTCCCCCATCGAATTCTAAGGCCCTTCAGGGCCGACTTACCTTTACCAACAGCAAAGAGCTTGACTCTGTCCCTTGCACTCAGTAGGTGCTCAATGACTATCTACCGGTTTAATGAAAATGAGTTCACCCAGATTTGGGTCAGCCCACAGGCCACTCCAATTGGGTGTGAAAGTAACAGGAGCCGCCCCCTGCCTCCCAGACCAGATCCTGAGGGGCTGTGAGGGACTGTGGTCAAAGGAAAGGGACCAATAAAAATGAAGAAAACGCTACCTCGCTAAGAGATGCCACGTTTTCGTTCTGGGCTTTACGTTTATTCCCTCTCATGAAGGCCAGCTGGGGTTTGGCTTTTCTACTTCCATGATGTAAACGTATTTTCAAGCATTGATTACTTGGCTCGGGAGTTCACTGGGTGGACCTCAGTACTGAAAAATCTGTCCTGGGAGCTGTTAGCACTTTCTTACTCCCTTCCCCCTTAATAAACTAACTGCAAGAGAACCAAAAAGGTCAGTTTTAAGGTCCACAAATGCAAGCAACTTACGGTTTCCCTAAGAGAGTCGCTTCTCTTTTCTTGGGGTTAAATCGTCATTGACCTGTTATGGAATTTTCTAGAAATTCCTCAAATTTCTTCAATTTTGAGTTGTGCGGTCCAGAAGAGAAAATACGTCATGCCAGTTTTCATGTTGAATGGCTTCCAACGTGAAGTCTTGGCAAGTTTCTCTTCTCAGTTGAACCCTAGCAGGACTTTGAATTAATTCTAGTAAATGATGGAGATGGATGGCTTGCTCGTTGCCAACTTCACTGGAGTAAGTTATGGCAAGTTGACTTAATATGTTTTTCTTTCCTACCTTGGGTATCACATGCCTGGCTAACACCTTCATTACTGTAATTTCCAGTCTTCTGCAATCTCATTAGATAAGTGTTTTAAAAATATAATTCCATAAAAGGTATGCAGAAATGCTAATTGCAAGTTCCTCAAGGAAATGTGTATTATGGAGTAGAATTAAAAGGGGCATGGATTCAAAACTGGGATTAAATACATGCAAGAATGTAATCTGTGCATATAGGGTGGCATGTTATTGAAGATGAAGGAATCACAGAATTTAGAGAAGAAAGTCAAATCAGAGATCTTTCTGCCCAACTACTTAGAGAGCTAAGTCCCATTTACAAGATCCAGGACTGCCTGAGTATCTCCAGGGAGAAATAGACGTCTGTGTGAGGCCCTGTTTTTGCTCTACCCGGATTCCCTTGACATTCACCTCTCCATTCTCAAGGTTGTTCATTGCAGACACCTGCAACTCTCTTCCCGAGGGCATTTTTGTTGGAGCACATTTGGCCCACATGCAGGGCGAATCTGGAATGCTGGGGGGTGCTTCTGGAAGCAGCTCTCCACCAATGGTTGGTGGGGAATTGATGAATAAATCCCCACCTTCCTTGTCTCTTGCAGGGAGAACTCTGAGGTGCCTTCTAGGTAGTCTCCCAGGGCTCCCCATCAGGATCGAACTCTAATTGCCCACAGCAGTAGCTGACTTGCTAACACCCACTTGCTTTCTTTCCCTCTCACTTCCTCTCTCCCCAACCAGTGTTGATTGGAATCACCTCCCAAAGAAACTATTTGCATACTTGCACCGGAATCCTTTCTCAGGGCCTGCTTCTGGGGGCACCTGAATTAAGATAATTCCTAGTTCTAAAGCCTAGTTCAGGCATTAGGCCATTTTCACATTGCTGATAAAGACATACCCCAGACTGGGTAAATTATAAAGAAAAAGAGGTTTAATGGACTCACGGTTCCACATGGCTGGGGAGGCCTTACAATCATGGTGGAAGGTGGAAGGCACGTCTTACATGGCAACAGGCAAGAGAGAGAATGAGAGCCAAGCGAAAGGGGTTTCTACTTCTAAAACCATCAGATCTTGTGAGACTTATTCACTACCATGAGAACAGTATGGGGGAAACTGCCTCCATTATTCAATTACCTCCCACCAGTCCCTCCCACAACACGTGGGAATTATGGGAGCTACAATTCAAGATGAGACTTGTGTGGAGTCATAGCCAAACCTTATCACCCACCCTCTCCTTGATGATTTTACACATTCCCCACCTGGCCTCGCAGCCTGCAGCGTCTTCTCCTTTCCTGTCTCGCCACACATTGCTTCCAACACATCCTGCCTCCTAAAGCATTATTCAGATGTGTTATTCTCCCTGCTCAAAATCCTTTACTATTACCCCACATGCTAGGTAGGAACAAAAGTCCAAACCCTCTCTCACAAATCTAACCCATACCTAGCTTCTGGCTTGCAACAGCCTTAAATGTTTCACATGCTTCTGCTGACCTCCCTATTCACAGTTGCTAAATATTTGCAGAATAAGAAGGTTTCAGGGAGGATGAAAAAATGTCATCTGGGCATTATATTATAACTTTATCTTCTTCCTACTTAAGAGAACTTCAAAGTACTTCTTTGCTCTTCTGAATATACTATAGATTAGAAGCAACTTTTTCTTCCCCAGTTCTTTCATTCCAGAGATAGGGCTCTTATTAGTCTGATTAGAACAAAATTCTGCATGTGAGTGTCCTCCTGTAGTTTCTTAGACTGGAACTTTAATTCCAGAAGAGAATTAAGCCACTGATTTCCAACTGCTTTTCTATTTTGTTTAAAGCCCAGCCAATAAACGCTGTAATGCTAAACATCTCACACAAGTGGACAGAGGGAAGGAGGTTGTCTCTAAGATCCATTTTAGAGCTAACATGCTACTAACAAGCTCCTGTGATTTAAAGGTGCGATTGCTAGGAATGAGTAGATGGGTAGATTCAAAGACTCAGAGCTGAATCTAAATGTGTTCATGCATCCCCTGGTTTTAGGTTAGTCAGTCCAAAAAGGCACTTACTGTTTAAGTCCATAAAAATGATCAATGAGCGTTACTCATCAGGCCATGAACGAAAGTCGGCCACAGTCTTTGCTTCCCCCAGAAGCCCCTGCCTCCCCCGCTCTACCAATACTTCGCTGACCTTCGGACTGGATGACTCTAACATGCCTAATCTAGTCCTGGCTTCCTCTTGAGAAAAATAAATATTAAATGTGAAATGAAAACCACACATGTAATAACATTGGGATTAATGAGGTGCTGAATTGTATTCGTACTTTGCTATGGTTGGCAAGTAGGGTATGCAGCTGAATTCAAAACTGTGGAACCGTTCGTAAAACAAAAATGTTAGCCCAAAGTCTTGCGTTCACCATGTGGCTTTTATCTTACCCAATCAGCATGGCAGGTCCTTCCACATCTGGGAGGCAGGGCAGGCAGTGGTGTGGCCTGGGGGTTCTGGGGAAGCCCCCATCTTTAGCCTTCATGTTCACTAGTTGAAAGAAAAGAAAAGATTGTTCCCGCTTACCTAGCACTGGTGCAGTTTGCTGGGGGGAATTGTTGTCAGATTGGTCATTAAAATGTAAACTCTTATTAGATTCCAAGAGTAACTAGCTTCCAAGCAGAGCTGAAAGGGGATGTGAGTTAACCTTCACGCGTGCAATTTCTCACGTATTCATTCCTATACCTCTGTTGGGAAGGTGTCATTAGTCCCATTAAACATGAGAAAAAACCAAGTCTTAGAAAAGTAAGTGGCCCACCACAGTGACATAGTTGGCAAGCCAGGGTTTGAACTGAGGCTTTCTGGCTGTAACTCCAGGAGTCAGTGCAGGCGCCACTCATTCGCACCCTTAGAAACACAAGGATGCATTCTCAAATGTGCCTTTTCCACTGTCCTGTGTGGCAGGTGAGTGTGACAGTTGGAACCATCTTTGTGAAAAGCAATTTGTACTATGGATCAAGACCCTTTTAAATGTGTATACTTTTTGGCTGCGTAATTCCACCTTTAGGAATCTTCCTGAAAGAAATGACCAGAGATGTGGATGATTACCAGAGATTTATGCAAACAGATGTTGATTACAGTGATATTTATAATAGCGAAATGCTCTATGATTCCCTGACAAGGGGAAGGACTAAGTCACTGTAGCAGAGGTTCCAGTTAGGCCAGAACAGAGACTCAAATATGTTGGGCGTCCCCAGCCTCTGGGTATAGGTTTGAATTAACTGATGCACATGGGCATCAAAGCAGAAGATGCATTGACTCGAGCCCACAGCTGGAGTCTGGATATAGACAGACATGTCAGGTAGAGTTGGTAGGGAGGAAGAGGAGGCCAACAGAAGCCGGCTTGCAAGGAGGGATGGGGGCAGGGGAGAATCTTGAAAAAAGAATTAATCCCAGAAGAGAAGGGAATTTGGTGTGATCAGGTGGATTTGGCAACACAGTTTGAGATTCCAAAAGGAGCAGCGAATGCAGCTGTGACACTGTAGGGGAGGAGTGTTGCGAAGGCTGCCTATGTGAACCAAGGGGGCCCAACACAGAATGTCTCACATGGGAAAAGGCTGCTGGGTAATTAAAGGGTATGAGGATGGAGATCATGAGTGGTCAGACTGAATCTTCCTGAATGTGTCCCTTTATGGGGTAGAGGCTGGTGAAGCAGAGATCCCTTCCAAGGAGGGCACAGATGGCTGAGACAGAATTCAGAGAAGCAGAAGCCGACTGAGCCCTGTGGCCCAGACTGATGGTTGCAAACACATAAAGTGTCTCTACTTTTCCCCGGACACTCAAGAAAGACTTCACAAGGGACTGGGATTTCTGAGTGAGTAAGTGGGGCTGAGAACACATGAGATGCAGGGATTCACAGAAAAGCTATTTCTCTGCACCCACGGCCTACAAGCCTAGGATTCGGAGTTGATGTGTTATGGCTCATTTTGCCCACCTATTTCGGGTACATTGAATTTCCTGGAACAAACTCTCCCCTCCCCCGCATTCTACCCCACAGCTCATTAAGCAGCAGTTTAGAATCTTCTCTTGGTCTGCTGTCCTGAGGATCACCTTGGCTGGTTTGTGGACTACCCTCTTGGCTTAAGTTTCACCCTAGACTGCCATCTTCCCACTTCCACTGGACACACTTAAAGAACTATGCAGTAACCATGAAAGAACAATGCTTTGAAAGGGATTTAAGTGGAATGCATATAATCATAAGCAAGTAATGCAGGATAAAAAAAAAACTATATATATAGTATAATTTTCATTATAAGAATGCATTAAGATATTGGAAGGAAATATGCTAAAGCCTTAAAGTGCGTAGTGGAGTTACAGATGGCCTATATTTCATTTTTATTTAACTTATTTTATTTTCCGTGAGCTGGAAGGTATTATTTTATACTTACAAAGGGGAGTATTAAAAATGTGTTCCTTTTCTCTCTCCAGAGTCTAACAAATGAAAAAGGCAGGCAGTGCACAAATCTATTAAATTTGGGTTGAAAAATAGATGGAGTTGGCCTGGAAGTTGCTAAGGCAGCCCATCTGGTTTAGCTGTATTGGATGAGAACCAGTTGATTTCTTAATTTAGCATTAGCTTGGGTCACTGGTGCCTTTATGCAACCTCAGAGAGAGAATTGAGCAGTTCCATATCTGGAAAACTGAGATAGTACCATCCTGATACAGGTGGCCCAAGGGAATAATTTTGTAAGATGTGGCAAGTTAATGTTTGCAAAGAAAATGCTGTCTGTTCTTCAAGTGTTATCAAAAATAGCATGTTGAGACTAGACAGCGTCTCCAATTGCAAAAGAACTTCCAGTTCTCATTTACGATAAGTGAACCTTGAGTTAAATATTGATTGGTAAGCCAAATGTGTGCATGAGGATTTTTATCAGATATTCATATCAGCAAGCACACACATTTATATTTTAAATTCAGAATTTATGATTTGAACCTAACCAACTTCTCTTTTCACTAAGATAGCAGTAATTATTTGTAGCATGCTTTATACGCCCATTTTTTTCTGGAGCCTGAGAACCTTCCGCGCTTGTGTATTAAGTTTTGCATTGTTGTTTTGCACAACTGGTGTCCCACCAAAATTCATATGTTGAAGTCTCAACCCCGAGTACCTCAGAATGTAACCACCTCTTTAAAGAGGTGATTACATTAAAATAAGGCCATTAGAGTGGGCCCTGATCCAATATGACTGGAAGAAGAAATACCAGGAGCACTGTTGATGCACAGAGAGACAGCCACATGAAGAGGCAATGAAAGAGTGGCTATCTGTGAGCCAAGGAGAGAGGTCTCAGAAGAACTCAACCTTGCAGGCACCTTGATCTTGGACTTCCAGCCTCCAGAACCGTGAGAAAATGCATTTCTGTTGTTTCAACCATCCAGCCTGTGGTATTTCGTGACAGCAGCCCTAGCAAACTAATACAGCCTCCAGCCCTGTTTGTTTCTGAAGCCCAGCACTTGCAAGTCACCCCTCTTCCCTCTGATTCTCAAACCCACATGGCTCCTGTACATCTCCTAATCTTGTGTTTGCAGATTGGAACCCAATAGTGGGTCTGGAAGACAATTTAGTGAATCTTGACCAGTCTATGGAAAATGAAATAGACTAAAATACAACACAGTGGCACAGAAGAGGATAGAATAAAATACAGAGTATCAAAATGCTACATGTAATAAAGGTAAAGTATAGCTCTTGTGAAGTCTTTATTTCCATTATGTATGTTTATATGTGTATACTAGTCCATGCTGTAAGCTGAATTTCATACTGTGGGCCATGGTAAAAATAAATGTGGAAGTCACTGACCTAATTGGACTCTGCATTTTGTCTCTCTCCAACTTCCAAAGCACTTTCATTCTGGTTGATCATCAGCAAAATTCACCAGGAACTTAACTTCCTCCAAATGTTCTGTTTAACTGGCTAAAACCAAACAGGTCTCATCAACACAATACATCTGTAGCAAGGATAGATGCTATTATGCTATTAGACATGCTCTAAGCAGGAAACCTGCTTCGTCTTGACCTTTGTTGGATTTATATAGAATAACTGTATATTCATTTTTGAAGGAAAGAACAAAGCTATTTATGAAAGGCTGCAAATATAAAAAATTAAGTCTAACATTAAATTTCATAATTTCTCACTGAACTTCCTCTTTTCTAACACGCCATTAATTGTAAGATGGACCATTAACTTAATAATGGCGTTCCAAGCAAGAAAGAAACCCTACAGAGTTGTGCTGTCCGATATGGTAGCCACTAGCCACAGGTGGCTACTTACATTCAAATTAATTAACATTCAAAATTCAGTTCCTTAGTCTCACTAGCTACATGGCAAGTGCTTGGAGCTCCATGTTCTATTATAGATCATTTCTACTGTCACACAAAGTTCTGCTGGACAGCACTGCTGTGGTTTTGATGAACAAGGAGTGAGCAGAAAGGTTTCAGGGTAGCTGCGGTTTGCAAAAGCAGTGGTGAGCAAATTGCTTTGGAGAAAATAAATTGTAACGGATTGTGCATGGGAGTAGTAGCTGGATGTTTATTTCCTCCAAGAGAAGGAAGTAAAAATTAGAATTGCATAAAGAAGGAGCCCTACAACAATAGACATGTCAATATAAAATAGCAATTATAATAATTTTTATTAAGAGCTTGCTGTTGTCAAGCACTATGCTAAGTGCTTTTACAAATTATCTGTGATGACAACCCTATGAAGTAAGAACCATTTTTACCGATGAGAAAATAGACAGTCAAAGATTCAAGTTGTTCAAAAACAGACTGAGGAGGTGGCAGCGAGGATTTGAAGCTAGTTTCCAAGCCTCATTCTCCTTCTCTTATACCAGCAGTTCTCAACTGGAGATTGGGAAGGTGAAGGTGGGGGTCAAGAGGTGCTTTCATCATCATCAGGCCTGATTGGGAAACCAGGAACACTCCCTCTTCCCAGGAAACCTTTTCCCAAAGCCCTTCTTCATCCCACCTCCAGCCTGTCTCCCACAATGCCCTCTGTAGCCATTCTCAGCCTACAACCACAAGGCTGAGGCCAGAGCGGGTGTCAGGTGAACACTGTTATAGACCCCTAGGGTTAGAAACTCTAAGTGGAATGTAGAGCCAGACAATGTAAAATTACAAATAACTCTCCAGGTGATTCTCATACACATGCTCCAGTTGAAAAAACCAGGCTGGGCACAGTGGAGCAGGCCTGTAATCCTAGTACCTTGGGACGCCAAGATAGGAGGGTCACTTGAGCCCAGAAGCTCCAGAACAGCCTGGGCAACATGGCAAAACCCCATCTCTACAAAATATACGAAAATCAGCCAGGCGTGGTGGTGCACACCTGTGGCCCCAGCTACTTGGGAGGCTGAGGTGGGTGGATTGCTTGAGCCCAGGAGTTCAAGGCTACAGTGAACTGTGGCCATGCCACTGTACTCCAGCCTGGGCTACAGAGTGAGACCCTGTCTCAAAAAAAAAAAAAAAAAAAAAAAAAAAAAAAAAAAAAAAAAAAAGAAAAAGAAAAAATCGTGCCACCTGGAAGGCAGTTAAATATTTAGTTGGATGAAAATAGTTGTTGTAAATATGGTTACTGAATCAAATGCAAAATTCAACACCAAATCTTGAAAAAAAATCACGTGAATACAATATAATAATTATCTGGGCTTTACAGCCCCAGATTATGTTATTAAAGACAGGACTTCATACAGGATTAAAAACAAAACAAAATAAACAAAAAAACCCACTCAATTGTTAAATGGCTGCTATAAAAAATTATGCATTTTTCATTGAGACAACTAGAGAAATATAGGTTTAGGGCTACATTTAGTAAACTTCAAGGTAACCATATCTTAATAAAAAGTACAATAACTATTCAAATACATTTTAAAAATTAACAAAAATAGTAACCACTACCAGGGTTAAGAACCACCTTCCAAATCATCAATGAAGAAAACAAAAACGTGGTGAAAATGACGTAGGCAAGAAAATAGCAAACCTGGCCGGGCACAGTGGCTCACGCCTGTAATCTTATGGAGGCTGAGGTGGGTGGATCACCTGAGGTCAGGAGTTCAAGACCGCCTGGTCAACATGGTGAAATTCCGTCTCTACTAAAAGTTAAAAAATTAGCTGGGCGTGGTGGGGGGCACCTGCCTGTAATCCCAGCTACTCGGGAGGCAGAGGCAGGAGAATCACTTGAACCCAGGAGGTGGAGGTTGTAGTGAGCCAAGATCGTGCCATTGCACTGGGCAACAAGAGTGAAACTCTGTCTCAAAAAAAAAAAAAAAAAAAAAAGGAAAGAAAATAGCAAAGCTAAAAGAGAATACAAAAAAGATGCCAGAAATCAGGACATATGCATCAGTTTTTAGGCTAATAGTCAATGTTTGACATTCTGTAATAAAAAGCAGAGATGGGGCCGGGTGCAGTGGCTAATGCCTGTAATCCCAACACTTTGGGTGTCTGAGGCGGGAGGATCACTTGAGGCCAGGAGTTCAAGACCAGCCTGGGCAACATGGCAAAACCCTGTCTCTACCAAAAATACAAAAATTAGCTGGGCATGGTGGCATGCACCTGTAGTCCTAGCTACTTGGGAGGCTGAGGCAGGAGAATCACTTGAACCCGAGAGGGGGAGGTTGCAGTGAGCCAAGATCACACCACTGCACTCCAGCCTGGGCGACAGAGAGAGACTCTATCGGAAAAAAAAAAAAAAAAAAAAAGCAGGGATGCTCACACTGGGCTAAAAAGAAGCAAAACATGATTGTGTGCTGCTTATAAATGACAACCTAAAACAAAATTACACCAAAAGGTTAGAATTAGAAGGACGAATAAAGACACGCCAATCAAAGGTGGGCAAAAGAAAGCAGCTATGGTAGTATTGCTAAAGAAAGGATTCAAGACAAAAATACTATTAGAAATGAATATTTATCAAACACTGAGATCAAGGAGGTCTTGACAAGTTTAAAACAACAAAGAACTTCTCAAAGATCTCTTCACAAAGACAAATTTTGCTAGATTTAATGATATAAAATTTTTAAGCATTTGAATAGCTAAAAGCAACACAATCAGATGGAAAAAGTAAACGAACTGATACAAATGTTTTCAACAACTGTAACACCAGATTATTAGCTTTAATATATAGAGTTTGTGCAAATCCCCATGAAAAATATTAATGCAAAGATAGACAATTCAGAAAGAAGAAAACTGCATCAATATAAATCAGATAAGTTAGACTAGCAATGAGATAACTTGCCTCCCTCAAACTGACCATTTTGTAAAATCCCATTAAGAGCACTGGTGGAAATATAAATTGGTATATTATTATTTGGAGATGATTCTGGCAGTAGCTTTCCAAAGCTTTTAAATAGTGTTCACTCCTTTTGAAACAATAACTCCACTCTGGGAATCAAGCCTATAGACAGAATCAGAACTGTCAGACCAAGATTTATGAACAAAAATGTTCAGGAAACTATTCTTTATGAAAGAATTTTGAGAGAAGCCAGAATGTTAAATAATGGCAGGAGTTTTCAGAAAAGTATGATATATCCATAAGAGTACTAAGAATCATCCAAATAATATTTAAGAAGTTGTTGTTCCTGTAGTCCCAGCTAGTCAGGAGACTGAGGCATGAGAATCCCTTGAACCCACAAGGCGGAGGTTGCAGTGAGCAGAGATCGAGCCATTGCACTCTAACCTGGGTGACAGAGTAAGATCCTGTCTCAAAAAAAAAAAAAAAAAAAAAAGGAAGACGTTGTTAAGTAATTTTAAAAAAGAAACCAAAAAATGGAATGCCAAATTCTATATGCTGGATATTGAATTGCATACACAGTATCATCTCAACTAAATTAACAGTGTCTGCCTTTGAGAAATGGGATTATATGGTCTTTTATCTGCTTCTGACTACTTTCTATACATTCTCAATTTTCTGCATTGAGCACAGGTTATTTTCATAATCAGAAAAAAATTGAAGAGAAAAAAACTCTCAGCTATCGTCAGATCTTTAGTTCTAGCCCACTTTTTATTAATTGGGATTCTTGGCTGCAGAAACTACTTCTGGCAATCTTGAGCAAAAGTTAATTCGTTGCAGGGATTTGGGAGACAAAAAAGAAGCCTGATTGGGGGAGCCTGATTAGCACTGGACTGTTGCATAAATGACTTCTAACCAGTCTTCATATTACATCACTCAGGCTTCCAAAACCGGGGAGAAGCCATCCCATGGTACCCTAGCATAGATCACCTGCTTGCATCAAGATGAGGAAGCTGGCTCATTAAAATCCACCAGAGGAGATAGACACCACCTCCCTCCGAGACAAGACAGAGTGGGAGAAAGGTGAGCTCCCTCAAACTATTAGGGTGCTATTAGGAAGCGGGGAATGAGATCCTGTTGAAGTGAAATATGGTGTCACCACTGTTTATCTCTTCTGTGGGTCATTTTGCATCTGAAGTGTCTTCTCCACCGTTTACTTCTTATCCATGTAAGAAATCTCCCTGAAATGCAACATCCTTCCCTCTGCACCATTTTGACTTTCTCCCTCAGATTCACCAATCAAACTGACTGTCAGATTCAGGGGATGTTTCTCAGGCTTGATCTTTCTAAATATTCTAGTTTGGGTCTCCTTAAAAGCAGAACCTGAGACAAGAATTTGACTGAAAGTCGTTAATTTGGGAGGTGACCCCAGAAAACACCAGTAAAGGGGTGAAGAAATAGGAAGGAAGGGAAAGAAAGTCAACACAGTGTGTTATTAACAAGTTTCACGATGGACAAGCAAGGCTTAATCCTGCGGGGAACCCTGGGAAATGGTGTAGGACACACATCTCAGAGTTATGTCACCCAAGGGGCAAGGGGGCTGGAGTAGTTATACACCAGCTTCTTTCAAGCATTGGTTGAGGGCTGCTTGGTGGAAGGGGGCATTCCCTGGCATTTTCAGCTTGTCATGCCCATGGACAGAGCAGGCTCTGGAAGCCAAAGAAAGAGAGTTGAAGCGAGGCAGCTTCTAGCAGTTGGAAGTCTGGGAGCAGACACTGGTAAGGGCCGAGGGAATGTGGGTGGGGCACCGGCAGTATTTGCTTTACTAGACATTTCTGTGTGTGGTTTCACATCATGGATGACTCTTCCTGACTCGCTTCCTTTCCGTGGATACTAGAACACCCCACCCCACTTGTTTTCTGCCCTCTTCTCTTGCCACTTCTTCCCACTCTTCTTCACAGATTTCCTTGGTTGTTTCCCGCCCCCCTCCACCAACTTAGATGTTGGTAATTAGCTATTGTCTTCTTATCCCACATACTTTCTTTGGCAACCTCAATCACATCTTTGTCACCAAAGCCCATCTATAGCCCAACTGGTCCACATTGAGATTTCTAGCCCTGCTCTCTCTCATGGAGTCTAGACCCAACAGCCTAATGAATGCCTCCACTTGGGTCTCCCATGAGCCCCAATAGGTCTAAAAGTTACCTCTCCACCACTGAGTGCCTTCTCTCAAAATGGCAGCACTAGCCACGCAGGTTCCTAAGCCAGAGACCTGGAGTCATCCTTCCTTCCCTCTCCCCTCTCCTTGCCCATGATGTCTAATTGGTCACAATCCTAACCTCACGCCTTCTCTTTTCAGCCCCCTTGACCTCTAAGGCAGACTATTGTTATGCACCGTGGTTAATAGAGTCAAGGTGTAGAAGGTGCTCCTCGCTTTGTCCCCAACATTCTTTTTGCTCCTTTTTGGCTCAGCCCACTTCCTGAACCTTTGTTGACTTCATTCCTGCTCCCTTGGCTTGCCAAGACCTCAGTCTCCCTGGCTCACCTCAGTCTCCCTGGCTCACCTCAGAGTGTTTGCTACAGCCTCAGAGTTGCATTTATTCTTAGGATCCTTCCACTTTTGCTAGGATTCCAAATCAGTTAGGGTCCAGTTCGCTTGTGAATTACACAAATCCAAAATAACTGGGCCTTAAATAAGATAGAAGTATATTCATTTCTTATGGTTAAAAAAATGTCCAAAGGAAGTCAGTTCAGGGCTGGTGTGGTCCCCCGGAGGGACTGTTTCTGCTTCTAACAGAACCCAAACTTGGACAATGGAGTAAAAATACACTTGGGGTATTTGATTCAAAATAAGAATTCCCCTGAGCACAGTTCTCTGACAACTTGGGTAAATGTCAGGTGTCCATAAATCTGTGGAGGGCAGAAGCCCTAGGAAAGTATTCTTTTCTCTCTTTTATTTATTTATTTATTTTTGAGACGAAGTCTGACTTGGTCACCCAGGCTGGAGTGCTGTGGCACAAATCTTGGCTCACTGCAACCTCCACCTCCTGGGTTGAATTGATTCTCTTGCCTCAGCCTCCCGAGTAGCTGGGATTACAAGCATGTGCCACCATGCCCAGCTAATTTTTTAAAAATTTATTTTTAGTAGAGACAGGGTTTCACCATGTTGGTCAGGCTGGTCTCGAACCCCTGACCTCAGATAAACCCTAGGAAGGTTTTCAAGAAATTACTTCTCCTCCTCCAGATGGAACTATGACATGATGCTGCTGTGCAGCAGTCTAGAAGAAGCTAGAAGAAGCCTAGAGGAAGCTGGGAATCAGAGAATGTGAGACTGGAGGCCTTTTTCCTCCTGGGGTTTCCTAGGACACTCCTGCCCACATTATCTCCCACCACCATCTGTCTCCCAACTTCTCAGTATCTTTCTTCCCCTCCTCCCTTCAGGCCTACTCACGGTGGGGCTCAGAGACCAGCTCACAGGCTTCCCCACCGTCTTACCTCACCCTGGCTCCTCAAGGTCCCAAACTCACCTACCACCGGAGGGAGGTGTCACTGGGCAGCCAGAGCCCTAAGAGCTAATCTGGAAACACCTGAGGTGTTAAGAGTTGAAACTAGCTTATTGAGTTAACCCCTCCCAGGAGATATTTGCATCTTAACTGGGCACAATCATGAACCACATGGGAACTGGGAACCATTTTGACCACATGGCTCTCGAAGAAAGTGACAATTATCTGAACCCTAGGACACACAGATGAGACCACTCGTGGCTGTAGGCTACTAGTGCAGGATTCTGGCCATTCAGAGCCCCACCCTCTGCCTTAGGTCCCGCTGGTGGCTCCAGGGGCTGAGGGGGTCATTATCTCAGCCACACTTGTAACACTTCCCCCTGTCCGCCCCCCCGCCCCGCCCCCCAGCATACTGGCAGGAAAACCACCTTCCATTGTTGAGGGAGGGATGTGTGAATAAGCAGCCCAGAGGGCCGAGGCAAGATTGAGAATAAGTGCCTTGAAACTAAAAAATGTGCTTTTAAAACTTTTTCTTGGGAAAATTTCCAGAACGACACAAAAGTAGAGAAGGCAAGTAACCCCTTCATACCCACCACTCAGATTCAACAGCAACTCATACATTGTCATTCTTGTTTTTCTCAGGTATCCATCCCCCAACACAAATCTCAAAATGTCAGTTGTCATGTCATTTCACTGCAATAGGCATCTGAGGGAGGAAGGGAGAGAGGGAGGGAGGGAGGAAGGAAGGAAGAAAAGAAAAAGAGTTTTCTTTGTAACCACAGTGCTAACTTCACAATTAACAAAACTAACAATTTGCAAATGTCATCCATCACTCAGTCCATATTTAACTTTCTAGACAATTGGGAACACAGAGGAATACTTTTTAAATGGTGTGATGCTTTTCATGACATCAGAGCAGACATGTGTAGGAATACATGAGGACTGGAGGGCTTGTACTCAAATCATCTCAGAACATCCAGTTGACCCCAACTAGGATGGAGTCTTGCTAAGCTGAAAAAGCAAATTATCTCCTTATACTTAATCAGTGCAATAAAAAGGAAAAATGTGCATTTCAGTTTCACCTTGTACTTGTAATCTCAGGATTTCAAAGGTACTGGAGGGTCATGTTCACCCCCTCCAAAGGGCACATATTGGTCTCCCTGTGAGACAATGTGAAGAAAAGAGTCCCTGTACATTCGAAGGGGGAACATTACAGTGCCCACTTGTCGTTCCTTACATCAAAGGCTCAGAAAAAAAATGATGAGGATTTGTACATTTGTCCATGAGCCAGGAATTGTCCATTAACTTTCTAAATGATTCAGTCACAGTCTACTGAATTTAGAAGAACTGCCAAGGATGAAATAGCTTTTCCTGCTCAACTGGAACTAAGGGAAAGTGGCTTGAGACAGAGAGTGACAAATGAGAGCAAGATCAAAATCACCGCAACGCCTACAGCTTGCTTAGAAGAGACTCGGCTTTCATCTTATCTGGTAGGGCTCCTCTTTGCTTGAAAATGAGTGCATTCTAGTTACAGCTAGCATTTTTGAGCTTTCACTCCAGCCCGGGCACTATTCTCAAGACCCTATATGCCTTAGCTCGTTTAATCCACACAACCCTTTGAAGTAGGTATGATTATCGTGGTCACTTTTACAAATGAGGAAACTGAAATGCAGAGACGTTAAGGTATAATTTGTCCAAGATTACAGAGCCAGTAATTGGAAGAGGCAGGGCTTGAACCAAGGGCATCTAGCTGTGGCCTGCACTCATAACCACTGTGTTATACCATGTTGGGAGGAAAGACTCTGATGTTTATATACATAGTCTCATCTGATATTGCCTCCATTGTTTACCTCTATCTCGACGCTTTTGCCACTGTCCTCATTAATCTCTGCTTACCCACCTGTCTTTCTAAATGAAGCTGTGAGCTCCTTGAAAGCAAGGACTGCTATGTCCTCACAGTGCTTAGCAATAGCAGACGTTCATTAGCTGCACATCCAACATAACAGGTCCAGGACTCAGGTGACACAAGTGAGGCACTGACCTCTGGTGCAACATTGAAGGGGGCTCAAAAATACTTAGTCATCAATATCAATCATATTTTAATGCTTTTTTTTTTTTTTTTTGAGACAGAGTTTCACTCTTGTTGCCCAGGCTGGAGTAAAATGGTGCAATCTCGGCTCACTGCAACCTCCGCCTCCTGGGTTCAAGCGATTCTCCTGCCTCAGCCTCCTGAGTAACTGGGATTACAGGCACCCGCCACCACGCCTGGCTACTTTTTTGTATTTTTAGTAGAGACGGGGTTTCACCATGTTGGCCAGGCTGGTCTTGAACTCCTGACATCAGGTGATCCACTTGCCTCAGCAAAGTGCTGGGATTACAGGTGTGAGCCACCGCACCTGGCCTTAATGCAATTTTTAAAAAGTCAAAATCAGGGCCAGTAATAGTGCCATGCATAGCCATATCAGAACCTGAGGTAAAAGGGAAAATCTGCAATCATGATCCTATCTTTATTTAAAATATTGATACTTTAGTTATCATGGATTTTTCTTATCTTTGTTTTTTGGTTTTTTGTTTGTTTGTTTGTTTGTTTTCAAAACAGAATCATGCTCTGTTGCCCAGGTAATGCAGTGGCGCCATCTCATCTCACTGCAACCTCCACCTCCTGGGCTGAAGTAATTCTCCCACCTCAGTCCCCCAAGTATCTGGGACTGCAGGTGTGCACCACCACATCCTGCTAATTTTGTATTTTTTTGGTATAGATGGGGTCCCACCATGTTGCCCAGGCTGGTGTGGAACTCCTGGGCTCAAGCAATCCATCCACCTTGGCTTCTCCAAGTGCTGGGATTACAGGTGAGAGCCACAGTGCCCAGACTTGGTTTTTAAAAAAAGTATTGTGTGAAGATGTTCTTTTTCTTGATGACTGAATTTTGTGGCACCCCCTTCAATTTTGCCCCTGAGGCCAGTGCCTCACTTAGCTCACCCTAGTCCAGGCCCTGTGTATAAATGAATCAACGAATTCACATGCCAACATTCACATTTTACAGATGAGAAAACTGAGACAGAGGTGCACAGAAGTGGAAAGCTTTACTCAAGGCCCCACAACTCATCAGTGTCAATTCTTCTGGCATTGCAATATAGACTTCATCACTTCTCATTCCCCAAACTGAATATCTTTTTTTTTTTTTTTTTTTTGAGACAAGGTCTCACTCTGTTGCCAAGACTGGACTGCAGTGGCACAATCTCGACGCACTACAACCTCTGCCTGCCAGGCTCAAGTGATTCTCCTGCCTCCACCTCCCAAGTAGCTGGGATTACAGGTGCACGCCACCACACCCAGCTAATTTTTGTACTTTTAGTAGAGACGGGGTTTCACCATGTTGGCCAGGTTGGTCTCAAACTCCTGACCTCAAATTATCCACCCACCTTGGCCTCCCAAAGTACTGGAATTACAAGTGTGAGCCACCGTGCCCGGCCGAAACTGGGTATCTTAAAAATGGAATTTATGCTTTAGCTAAGAATGTCAAATGGCACAACTAAATGAAATAGGTGGGTAAAAAATGGGAGTCAATGGCTTTAGAGGTTTCTAACTCGCATTATCAGCTGCTTATATAATATTGAAAACTGTGACTTTACTGCCACCATTTTAAAAGTATTCATAACTTATTCAAAAAACATTTAGTCAGTATGGACCATGGAGTCTTTCCCTTTTTAATTTTTTAATAGAACTGCCAAAGGACCATAAAATGACCCCAAAACACTGGTAATCAAGTAATTTATTAGCCACCAGCTAAACCAACATTAAATGAAATGGCTATGTATTTTATTTAAAAAAATCTGAACAAAGCCTAGTCGCTACTCTCAATGATTAATGAAAAAGACAAATAAACCAACACATTCAGTCAACAAACTTTAAAGTTATAAGAGACATCTGTTCTAGGAAACTCTTTACGCTGGCCTGAGTCATTTGAGGTTGGTCCTGTTATTTCAAGCAGACTGGTTTTGAGGTGACAGCCATTTACCAACACTCTTGAAAGGCCCTGCTAAGACGATGTCCTGCTAACAATGACTCATTCATTAAACTAACATTCACTGAGCACCTACCATGTACCCATGCTATGAATGGTCAGTGGCCTGAATGTGTCTCCCCAAATTTCAGATGTTGAAATCCTAACCTCCAAGATAATGGTATTAAAAGGTGGGGCCTTTGAGAGGGGATAAGGTCATGGGGGCAGAGGATTCATGAACTGGGATTCTGTCCTTATAAAAGAGACCCCCAGAGAAAACCCTGCCCCTTATGCCATGTGAGGACATGGTAAGAAGGCACCATCTGTGAAGCAGAGAGCAGGCCTTTGCCAGACACTGAATCTGCCAGTGCCTTGATCTTAGACTGCCCAGCCTTCAGCACTGTGAGAATTTCTGTTGTGTATAAGCCACCCAGTTAATGATATTTTGTGATAGTGGCCTGAACAGACTAAGACAGGCAGGTTGTGTGTTAGATGCTGGACACAGAGATGCAGAGGTTAGGTGCACAGAGATGCAAATAGTTAGGGCTCTACTTTTAAGTGGGGTGGGTGTGGGAGAAGGTCTGCAGGAAACAGTTATAAAACATTTAGAGATCTACCAGGAGGGATCCAGGGATGGCTTCTCAGAGGGGCCAGGAGCATGCCAGATTAGAGTTGTAGTGTTTGAAGGGGCCCAATAGAAAGCCCTTCCCCATTTGAGACCTGAATCATTCATGGACAAAGACAAAGAAGTTGGCAGTTGGAGAACAAAATGTCATCTTTATGACTGATAGGACTGGTATTAGAGAATGTGGCTTCCACCTGCCAATGCTGACCCCCCAAATTAGACTGGCCACCCACCCAGCATCCTTGAACCAGGGCAGACCTTGCCCACTGCAGGGACAGAGCCTGCCTCTGGAGCAGTGGAAAATGGTGGCTCCTTGGGGGCAACTTGTATCCAAAAATGACAAGGTGCACAATACATGCCCACATGTTGTCTGTATGGTATGAATATATCGAGGGAACCTGACCCCGATAGTTAACATGGGTTCTTTTCTATTTCCCTAAGATCTTGGCTGGTTTGAGAAATAAAGGGAAAGAGTACAAAAGAGAGAAATTTTAAAGCTGGGTGTCTGGGGGAGACATCACATGTCAGCAGGTTCCATGATGCTCCCTGAGTCATAAAACCAGCAAGTTTTTATTAGTGATTTTCAAAAAGGGAGGGAGTGCATGAATAGGGTGTGGGTCACAGAGATCACATGCTTCACAAGGTAATAGAATATCACAAAGCAAGTGGAGGCAGGGCGAGATCACAGGATCACAGGATGGGGCGAAATTAAAATTGCTAATGAAGTTTTGGGCACGCATTGCCATTGATAACATCTTATCAGGAGACAGAGTTTGAGAGCAGACAACCTGTCTGACCAAAATTTATTAGGTGGGAATTTCCTCATCCTAATAAGCCTGGGAGCGCTACAGGAGACCGGGGCTTATTTCATCCCTTTGGCTTCGACTGTAAAAGATGGCCGCCTCCAAGGGGGCTGTTCATGGACCTACCCTCAGGGCCTTCTCTTTCTCAGGGATGTTCCTTGCTGAGAAAAAGAATTCAGCGATAGTTCTCCTATTTGCTTTTGAAAGAAGAGAAATATGGCTCTGTTCCGTCCGGCTCACTGGCAGTCAGAGTTTAAAGTCTTATCTCCCTTGTTCCCTGAACATTGTTGTTATCCTGTTCTTTTTTCAAGGTGCCCAGATTTCATATTGTTCAAACACACATGCTCTAAAAACAATTTGTGCAGTTAACGCAATCATCACAGGGTCCTGAGGCAACATACATCCTCCTCAGTTTATGAGATTAAGAGATTAAAGTAAAGACAGGCATAGGAAATCACAAGGGTATGGATTGGGGAAGTGATAAGTGTCCATGAAATCTTCACAATTTATGTTCAGAGACTGCAGTAAAGACAGGCATAAGAAATTATAAAAGTATTAATTTGGGGAACTAATAAATGTCCATGAAATCTTCACAATTTATGTTCTTCTGCCATGGCTTCAGCCGGTCCCTCCGTTCAGGGTCCCTGACTTCCCGCAACATGAATAGTGTGATATAAATGTGCATGTGTGTATAAGTAAACTTTAATCTAACTCCTAGAGGTAGTTAGAACTTGAAATACCTACTCAGAAATCCATATTCCAGAGATGTTGAAGTGCTGCAAATATTGTTATCTAAATCTATAACCAGAGAATTTATTAATACATATGTTATAAATAATTTTTATTGGTAAATGACTGGTGTTTGATCTATATCTATTTATGTATATGTGTGTGCATATATATATATATATATATATATATATATATATATCTCTCAGATATATCAGGCTAGAAAGATTTTGCTGGCCCAACTGCCTTTGCACAAATGAAGTATAAGGATCTGGCAAGCTGAGTCGTCTAATATCTTTGGAGCAGTAGCCTGGTTTGAAATTCTCATGGGTCCTGTGCCCGCCATGTCATGGAGGACTTGGCTAGAGACTTAACTGTAGGATTGGCCAGTCCCATCATCAGAATTTTGTTGCATCCATCTTGGAGTGAACCCTTCCTGTAAGGTGCTTGTTAGAATGCACAAGGACAGAGTGTGGGACGCCCACGAGTTTATGAGACCATGTTTTTGTGCCTACTTGCTGACAAACAGACATTTGGTAGGATTTGTTCTGAGACTGGGTTTTATTAGAACAGACCACCTAGTAGCTAGGTGGTTGGGTGGGGATGTATACTCCATCCTACTTTTCTCTGCTAGAGCTTACTCAAATGAAATGCAAGAGACTGACCACTGAAGAATGGCCAAACTGGACTGGGTCAACTTGCTGCAGCCTTTCCAAACTCACCAGTCAGGTGAGTCACTTCTCCCTAACCCCAGGGCTGGAGAGGGCAGGTGTGTTACACTCATCACTGTCCCTTCATGGGAAAGGGGAAATCAGTAGCAGGGAATAAGAGATTCTCACTAACAGTGGATAAGCTAGTGTTCCAGGCAATAGGAACTGCATGTATGAAACCACAGAGGTCTGACGAGCACGTTCAGGAAATCATAAGTCATTCAAGACTCCTGGAGTATGAAGGGCAACAGGGGGAATGGTGGGTGATGAAAGCAGACATCTAGGCAGGGATCTGCCCCAAATCCATACAGATAATTTAAGAACCATGCAGAAATTCTAAGTAGGATGCAAACAGGATGAGATCTGCATATTAAGAACATCACTTTGCTGACAGGGTGCAGCAAAGAGGGGCAGCAGCAAGACTAGAGGCAGGGATACCAAGAAAGTAAGCAAAAGCCAAAAAGAGATGGGGAAACGACCTGAACTGAAAGAGCAGAAGGGAGATGGTGAAGGACGGAAGAACATGGATGCTATTTATTTATTTATTTATTTATTTTGAGCTAGGGTTTCATTGTCACCCAAGCTGGAGTGCAGTGGATCAATCTCTGCTCACTGCAACCTCTGCCTCCTGGGCTCAAGTGATCCTTGTGCCTCAGCCTCCTGAGTAGCTGGGACTACAGGCGTGCACCACTGTGCCCAGCTAATTTTTGTATTTTTTGTGGAGACGGGGTTTCACCATGTTGTCCAGGCAGGTCTCAAACTCCTGACCTCAAGTGATCCACCTGCTTTTGCCTCCCAAAGTACTGGGATTACAGGTGTGAACCACCATACCTGGCCCATGAACTTAGAAAGGAGAATTGGGAAGATCTAATGATTGAGTAGATATACAGGGTAAGGGAGAAAGGCATGTAGGGTCATCTTCATTTTTAAAGTCCATAAGTAGGCACAAGTCATAGAGAAGCATTCAATCTACACATATTTATTGAACTACTAATGTCTAAATAATAGCAAATTTATAGCGGTAGCTAGAAATTGTAATTTATAAAAATGGTCAAATATATGGAAATAGTAGATTGTATTTCCAAAGATGACTGCCACAAACACAAATTTCCAAGTGTGAAATCCTTCTCTCTGCTGTCTAGAGAGTGCCTAGAAGCCGTGAATCCCTTAATATGTGTTCCTTATGTTCAATAGATGATTAACCTCTGCTTAGGTAGTGCCTGGCATGCAGTAGTCTCTCAATAAATACCTGTCGAATAAATGAGACAATAAATCTAGAAGAAGCATAATGCCCTTGTATGTTAATTATCCATTGCTGTGTAGCAGATTACCCCAAAACTTAGCATCTTAAAGAATATTGCACATGTACCCTAGAACTTAAAGTATAATAATAATAAAAAAAAAAGAGCGAAGAAAAAAAAAGAATATTGATTATCTCACAGTTTCTGTAGGTGAAGAATCAGGGGACAGTTTGGCTGGGTGGTTCTGGCTCAAGATCTCCCCCAAGGCTACCATCAAGGCATCAGCTGGGACTCCCGCCATCTTAGACAGACTTGACGAGGCTAGAGGCTCCCCTTCTAAGCATACTCATGCAGCTGTTGGCCGAGGCCTCAGTTTCTTGTCTTGTGGGCCTCTCCAAAGGGCTGCTCACCCATGGCAGCTGGCTTGTCCCTGAGCAGATGATGATGATGATGATGATGATGAATATGTGTATGTGAACAAGAGAGAAAGAGAGAGCCGTGCCACCCTGCCTTTTATAATCAATTTTCAAGTCACATGCCATCACTCGTGTCTTCTTCTATTCATTAGAAACGAGTCACTACCAAGGCCAGCCATCACTCTCAGGATAAAGGATCACACAATATCAGGAGGTGGGGATCATTAGGGACCATCCTGGAGGCCACCTACTGCACCTTGTGAATTGTTAATAGACTACATAAGTAGCGGCCCCCAAATGCTCAGACACATGTGCTCTTTGCTGGTAAAGTGATCATAAATTATTTGTCAATCTTTCTCTCATAGTTTTGCAAACATGGTAACACTATCACCTCTTTGCTCTTCAAATGCAAAAGGCACTCACTCCAGCAGGTAAATGGACGGTAATAACAACTACCTTTGCACTGCAAATAGTCCAGGTAGGTTTGGATGAATTGCTTGGAGGCTGTTTTCATTTGTGTGTTTTGAAGCACAAGATTGTTCCTTGACTAAAAGGAAAAGTTCGATTTGTTTTCCTCAACCCCATCTTCACCAACCCGGCACAACAAGATACCAGGTCAAGCATAAAAAAAGACCAATGGACTCTGATAGTCCATTTGATTTAAACCTTTGTTCTAAGATGGCCTGTGATAAGACAAGCAAAGTGTCTCTATAATCAGGAATTTTCCCATGAAAGTGGTCAGTGTTTTCCAAAGATCAAAACACGAATTTGCTTCAGGGAAGGAAAAAAATCAGTTTATTGGTTAAAATGCTCACACGTCTGTCTCATGAAAAATTTAAAGGAAAACTGGATGGTTTGTTTGTTAATGAACTTACTAAAAAGTGATTTGGGCTGTTAGCCAGAAGCAAAAGCTGGTCTCCTGGGAGTATTTTCTAGTTGGTATGCCTTTATGGTCATTGGACGAGTTAGAGATTGCTGCCTATTTTTAGCCCATTATTTCTGCCGACTCAGCCAGCGCCTGCACGGCTCTTCATTCCATGGGGTGCGTCTTTTCATGCCTGTTCCAGATAAAAACCTCAGGGTAAGCAATTAAACCTTCCCCAGGAGCAAACAAAGAAAAGTGGAGAAAACAATTTTTCGCTCTTACAGGGCATTTGCATAAAGGAATCCCAATAGAGAAATGAAATTTGTCCACTTGGTATCAAATAAACGAAGAAAATTTCCCGAAATTAAGCTGTGGGTGTGAACATTTTCACACTGCCTTTCTTCCCAAACGGTTTTGCATGGTGCTGCCAAAGCTGACCCAGATGTTCGGCATCGGTCTTCCATGATGACGTCTTCGCCTTTCCTGGCAGGAGCTCAGTGTTTGCTCTAGCTGATTTTTCCTAAACTCTGTACCCCCAAGACCAAATGCATCTTAGACCTTTACAGTTTTGTATCACCTTGACAAACTGTGTGACTGGTAACCTTAGCCATAAAAAAGGCTTTTAAAACATTTGTTCCGTAAAGTTTTTCCTTTGAAGTGTGCCTCTAGTTGGCATTTTGAATATCACGTAACAAACTCAGACTCAGCTTTTGTGCTCACGTTGGCCACGTGGCCATAGGGCCTATTAAGTTTAGACTCTGAGGCTGATTAATAGCTAGGAGCAAGTTTATCACCACCGATAGATCTTTGAAGAAAGGTAGCATTTCTCCTTTCCTTAAACAGCTACCTTTTCTAGCAAATGTTTAAATAACAATTTCCGTTGGCGTCGACTAGTGCTTCTCCAACAGTAATGTGCAATGAATCCCAGACATCTTTTTAAAATGCAGATTCTGATTTAGTTAGGCCTGAGGTGGACACTGAAATTCTACCTTTCTGATGAGTTCCCAGATTATGCTGATGTTGCTAGTCCCAGACCAGTTTTGAGTTTCAAGGCCCTAGAGCTCACCCAATAGTGATTAGAGGCAAAAATGGATTTGCTTTCACAGAAATTTAGTCCTTGCTCTTAGATGAGCCGTCCTATGGTTGAGAAACAACAGCTTCTCACCTAAAGAGATTCTGTCTGTCTCAGGGCAAACTCTTGAATATCCCTCTGGCTAATCAGCTCGAGTAAAGAAAATAGCGTTTCAGCCACCGTTAATCTAATAGTTTAGCGTTTAGATCAATAAACACATTGCTTGCTTCTAATAACTTGTAGTAAGTAATGGAAATTGGGTAGATATTCTTAGTGGTTTGTCTTTTCTCTACAAAACGTCAGCACATTAGCTGTGGCTTATTTACTTCGTTTGAAGTGACCTCAAATGCTGCTCAGGAAACACTCTACAAGCTACTTTAAGATAATTAATTACATTGAACTAGTGATTGGTTTTTAAAAGCCTTTCTAATGCCAGTACATTCTCAAGGACTTTTGGTGTCATTCCATCATCCTCCCCCCCTCTCCTTTCTCTCTCAACTGGCTTATGGCCTGCAGACTACAGAAAGCTTCCCAAGCTCATTGACTAATACTAGTAATTGCGAGTAGCAAGATGGAGGAGCCCATTTCTTTAAGGATGCTTCATCTAGCTTCAAGAAGCAAACTGGCTAAAAGAGACTGCCAGTGGGGCAACAGCTGACAGAGAATTAGCAGCAGACTACAGAAAAATCTCCTCTGTTGGTTACTGGACAGCTGTTAGCAAACCTAGAATACTGGCCACATTTAGTTCAACACACACGACTGAATTTAGCAGAACATGTTTGCTTTGGGGTCTTTTTTGTCACTTGGAGAATATGGGATCTACATGTGATTCACGCTTGGCCTCTCTCTTGGATTGGATTGATTTGCCAAGGTCTTGTCAGAGCAGATACCTAGGACAGAAATAATGCAATTTCACAATTTCTATCTAAGTTACTCCAATGTCTTGGGGGCCCTAGAACCTGTTTGTTTTCTAATAAGGTAGGGAGATTTACCTTAATTTTACGGAAAAAAAGAAGAAGCTACTTTTTGCTACATTACCCTAGATAGAGAAGCCTCAGGAACCACACGATCTGGGTCTAAATCCTGGCACTGCTTCATTATTAGCCATATGGCCTTCACATAAGGTGACTTAAGTCACGTAACCTCAGTTTCTATATCTGAAAAATGGGGATAATAAAAGTACCTCCTCTATAGAGAGTTTGAAGGAATACCCCCTGGCACAGAGGGGGTGTCCAATAAAAGCTACCTATTATTTGAATACCATTCAACACAATTAACTGCAAAAGATCCAACATGGAGTATTGCAATATAACCTACTATCAGTTTCTGTCTGGGTAATTCCAAAACAACAGATCCATTGTCTGCACCAAGTCAAGCCAACGGTTTGGTGATGTGATAAGGTAGCTGTACCCGCCCATCATCAGAGGATATCAGATGTAATTGTTCCTACCCACTCTCCCAACCCATGAGGGCTTGAGTGAGAACATAAGGGATGAAAAATGCTTTGAGAAGTTGAATGTCCCACACCAAAAAACCCCACATACACAGTAGTAATTACTATAAATACACTAACATACTAATAATTACACTAACATACTACAACCCTGAATTTCAGTTTTAGTTTTGATTTTCTAAAAACCCCATGTGGCATAGGTCTACCAATATCCAAGTGTGTATTAGACCTATTGCCCTGAGGCCGGGCGCGGTGGCTCACACCTGTAATCCCAGCACTTTGGGAGGCTGAGGCAAGTGGATTGCCTGAATATAGGAGTTAGAGACCAGCCTGGGCAGCACAGTGAAACCCTGTTTCTACTAAAATACAAAAAAAAATTAGCCGAGTGTGGCAGTGTGTGCCTGTAGTCCCAGCTACTTGGGAGGCTGAGGCAGGAGACTTGCTTGAACCCAGGAGGTGGAGGTTGCAGTGACTGGAGATCACGCCACTGCACTCCAGCCTGGGTGACAGAGTGAGACTCTGAAAAAAAAAAAAAAAAAAAAAAAGGAAAAAAGAAAAAGATCTACTGCCCTGAATTAGGTGCTATGGGAACTTTAAAGATGATGTAAGACAAAATTTTTGCTCTTGAAGGTTTGGCAATCTATGTTGGAGAGACTAAGTGACTGCAGTTCACTAGGAGGATGGGAGCAGTACAGATTCAGAGAGTCATGGGAGATTTTCTAAATGCCATCATAAGAATAAAATATCAATTGGTTTGTCTCTATCTGAGACTTGGCTTTATATCTTAATGAATTCCAATTCACTCCTACAGTGGCCAAAAATTGTGTGTGTGTGTGTGTGTGCGCGCGCACAAATTTGCTGCCCTAGTTTAAAGCCACTATTTTTTCATTTGTCATTCATTCAGCAAATATTGATTGAGAGTACATTATGTGTGCCAGGAATTGTGCCCTATTTATTCTAGTTACAATTGTATACACAAGCCTGGAGTCCTTTGGGCAGTCGTCTTTGTGAAAATGAACAAATTAGGGTAAAACCTTTCCACCCTTCAACTAGTGCAAAATATCTATGTAGGCTAATTTTAAGGCGCAGGATTAGTTTTAGAAGCAGTCATTGAGACACTAGTGGAGAAATCCAAAATTTAATTATTCATAGATGTGTACCAAGACCAGAAATGGTTCTCAGTATCTTTACAGTAAAAGCAGAGAGTCTGTCGCCTGTCCGAATGTTCCAAAGCTGTATTATTATAATGTTAATGGTAACCTGATTGGTTAAAATCAGACCCTTCCTTCAGGAGCCCTCTAATAATATCCCAAGTTGCAGGATGCTGAGGGTAAACAAATTATTGCGCAACTGCACAGATGGAGCCATTTTATGTTCAGCTACAGCACACAACCTTTGACACTAGAATCTTGTCATGGGTAGTGACTATCTGGGGCCGGTAGCCTAGGTGGTAAAGGAATGTACCAAGACAGTAGTAAAGAAAGGCAGATTTATTAGAGAAGATGTGAAAATACGTTGCAAGGTTGCAATGGGCAGCACAGCAGAGAAGGGGCTATCTGAAAAGAGGCAGGGGCTGGAGGGAAGATTTTTCGTTTTGTTTTTTTCGAGACGGAGTCTTCTCTGTAGCCCAGGCTGGAGTGCGGTGGCACGATCTCGGCTCACTGCAAGCTCCGCCTCCCCGGTTCACGCCATTCTCCCGCCTCATCCTTCCAGGTAGCTGGTACTACAGGCGCCCACCACCACGCCCAGCTAATTTTTGTATTTTTTTAGTAGAGACGGGGTTTCACCATGTTAGCCAGGATGGTCTCGATCTCCTGACCTTGTGATCTACCCGCCTCGGCCTCCCAAAGTTCCGGGATTACAGGTGTGAGCCACCGCGCCCGGCCAGGAAGTTTTATAGGGTCGTGCTGGAGGGGACTACATGTGGAACAAGGTTGTGCCCACAGGTTGTTTGTGATTAGCCATCTCTCAGAAAAATTATTCATTGTTCTTCCTCACCCGGGGCCCCCTCCACCTGGGGCCTCTTCCTCATTGTTGCTTACTTATCAGGACTCCACAAATCCGTTTATGACTCAAGAAATGTTGTAGCGTAAATCCCAGGGCTCCCCTGCCCCCAACAACTCTCTGAAAAATGCTGGAGAATATGTTGAAGCAAACAGGTTAGAAAAGCTCAAAATAGAAACAAATGCTTGATGAGCGTATCACAACTGTTGAGACTTCAGCCCTGTGATAAGATAGCTGTACCCGCCCATCATCAGAGGACAGCAGATGTCATTGTTTCTACCCATCCTCCCAACCCATGAGGGCTTGAGTGAGAATATAAATGATGAAAAATCCTTTGAAAACCTGAATGTCCCACACCAAAAAATCCCACGTATACAGGGAAGATCAGTATCAGGGAAGGGAAGTCAGGGAAGATCTTGCTATTTTTACAGGGAAATCTTTTCTCTTGAAATCACTTCAGAGATAACATAATTTTTTTTTTTTTTTTTTTTTTTTTTTTTGCCATTCGAAAAAAATCTTTACTTATAAAATAGAGTGAAAAAACTGAGCCCAAACACACAAAAGCCTTAAATTCATGCTTCTTATAATTATCTTTCCTACTGCAGTTCTGCTAGTTCTTAAATTTCATGATGCTCAAATTCCCCTTTTTGCATTTCTTTTCGGGGTTTTCTCCCTCTCTGAGCAACGGTTGCCAGAGTCTTTTAGAATGACTTGTATTTGCTAATTGGATTAAAGGCTCGATAATAGCATAGATTTTTTTTTTTTTTTTTTTTTTTTTTTTTTTTTTTTTTTTTTTTGCAACATCCTGGTTAACATTCCTAATCTGGGAAACAGATGTTCCCACACCTTTTTGCATCTTGTGTTCAGTGATTAAGGTAAGGAGTTCTCATAATCTTCTAAATGATTCAAATTCATTTTCCACACAGTTGAAAGTGGCAAGTCATTAAGATAAAGGCTTTGAACCTCAAATGTTATAAAGAGGAGGTAAAAGAAGGTGGAAAAGGGAGGGGAGTCTGTTCTCTTGTTCTTATTGTTTTCTATATTTCTCTCAATTCTCAGAACCATCCTTCCATTTAAATTTATTTATTGAAGCAGTTAATGCCTTTTATTATTCCATGCACATGGATAAAAAATATTAAAATGCACTTACTAAGTGGAAAAGGAGAGATAATTCTAACTTAGGTGGCTACACCACTTTCATTATTGCGAGTTCATGCACCTAAAATACCTTAAAAGGGCAGGAAAAATTTTGTCCCGTCAGAAAAAGAATGTACTAAATTAAATACATAAATAAAACCCTCCCCCATTCCTCACAATAATTGTCTCAAATTGCTTTTTTTCATTCAGTGTTTACATATGTTTTGTAGGCCATTGGTATTTGAGAAAATGGGAGAAAAATGTTTGCTTATTTATGTATTTATTTATTTAGAGATGGAGTCTTATTCTGTCACCCAGGCTAGAGTGCAGTGGCGCGATCTCGGCTCACTGCAACCTCTGCCTCCCAGGTTCAAGCAATTCTCCTGCTTCAGCTTCCCAAATAGCTGGGACTCCAGCCTCCTGGGTTCAAGTGATTCTCCTGCCTCAGCCTCCCAAATAACTGGGATTACAGGCGCGTGCCACCACGCCCAGTTAATTTTTTGTATTTTTAGTAGAGACAGGTTTCGCTATGTTGGCCGGTCTGGTCTTGAACTCCTGACCTCAAGTGATCCACCTGCCTCAGCCTCCTAAAGTGCTGGGATTACAGGTGTGAGCCACCATGCCCAGCCAAAATGATTATTTTAATATCAAAGTAGAGGTCTGAATGAAAAAATATGATTTCTAATGTTCAAGTAGTTTTTTTTTTTTTTTTTTAAAGCACAAAAGTCTTGTTACAGCAGCACCCTAGTTGGACATGTTAACAAAATTAAGTTTTTCAAAAAAAGTTAAATACTACTAATAATGGGAAAAGTCCTTTGGCTGTGTTTATCAGTGAGACTGATTAATCTGGTATTACAGAAACCTCACCTTTTCCACAACCAATGCTTGGAATCAAAGATGTGTGGGGCTTCTGTCTATGTTGATTTGATACAAAAGCCTTGGTGTGCATAAAGAAATGGAGATTCTTGGGTCCTGCACACAGAGATTCCAATTTAATGCATCTGAAGTTTGCCTGGGAATCTGCGTTTTTAACCAACAGCCCTACATGATTCCGATGTTGGTAATTCAGAGACCATTCCTGGAGAAGCCTGATGCTGTAGCTCTACTTAAGATCTGCAACAATGCAACCCAGCCTGACATCCTGCAACAAAGATCCTCAGGGGGGTGACTTGAAAATGGTTTGATATCTTGAAATACATTCAGAATTATCCTCAATTATGACAGCTGTATTTTGCTAAACACCTTTGATCTTGTCACCAAACTCCTGTCGCAATTAGCGTATATGCAAGGACATGTCTGGTAATGCACGTTATGCATTTGGCCAGAACTGTCTGGCTAGATAGTAGAGATGGGTCACTTAACTCACCCAGTTTTGAAATTCAAATAAAGTGTTAGGATTCAAATAAAGGGTTCTTAGCCTACCACCATTACATATCAGAGTACTAATTGTCATTTAGAATAAATATTTCGAATAAATGACGTCTACATATATATTTTTTGAGACAGAATCTCGCTCTGTTGCCAGGCTGGAGTGCAGTGGAGTGATCTCGGCTCACTTCAACCTCCGCCTCCCAGGTTGAAGCAATTCTCCTGCCTCAGCTTCCCGAGTAGCTGGGACTACAGGCGCGTGCCAACATGCCCAGCTAATTTTTGTATTTTTAGTAGAGACGAGGTTTCACCATGTTGGCCAGGATGGTCTTGATCTCTTGATGTCGTGATCTGCCCACCTCAGCCTCCGAAAGTGCTGGGATTACAGGCGTGAGCCACTGTGCCCGGCCAACATCTACATATTAAAAACATGTCAAAAGGCCAAAGGGAGGGGGTTGAAGACCCAGTTATTTTGACAATCAGTATATAGTATAGTCTGTTTTGCCTGACTTCACCAGCTATTGCTTCTGTTTCTCTTTCAAAATCAGTTTCGATGTATTCATGCAAGCGAGATTGGAGGCTTCTGGTGAATTCTAGAGTTCTGGATGGCCTTTGAGTCATTTGTCCCTCATCACAAACACTTGGAGGTGGCTGCAAGAGAGAATGGCTTTTCTTCCCCTGCATGAGTGCTAGAGCACCTCTACAAATGAGGCCGAACAAGCTCTCATGAATGAGGCAGACAGCGGAGCTCCTGTGGGAGCCGGCTATTTCCTTCCTCCATACTTACCCCTCTTTTCTGCTCTGTTGCCACCCTGGAGAAAGGAAGGGCAATGTGGCAGGAGACATTATATGCTCACAGTTCTTCCATTTATTCCCTTCACTGTGCCAGGGCTTCACTAGGAGAGCATGCTTCTCTGTCCCATTGACTTTAAGGTTGGCCATATGACTTGCTCTGAAAGTGGGAGGAAATGATAATGAATAAGTTCTGGGTTAAATTGCGTTTGTTTGTTTGTTTGTTTGTTTGCTTGTTTAGAGGCAAGGTCTTGCTCTGTTACCCGGGCTGGAATGCAGTGGCACGATCATAGCTCTCTGCAGTTTCAAACTCCTGGGCTCAAGCCATCCTCCTGTCTTAGCCTTCTGAGTAGCTGGGACTATAGGCTTGTACCACCATGTCTGACTTATTTAAAGAAAAAATTGTTTTTGTAGAGATGGGGTCTCACTATGTTGCCCAGGCTGGTCTTGGATTCCTGACCTCAAGTGGTCCTTCCACCTCGGCCTCCCAAAGTGCTAGGATTGCAGGCCTGAGCCACCACACCTGGCCCTGGGCTGAATTGTTAAAAGGCATTAGACATTTCTGCCAGGCCCTTCTTGTAGCCCTGTCATCTACCATGAGTAGAGTATGCCCCAGAGATCTGCTGGCTCCAGAACGAGACACATATACTCAGTCTGACTTGCAGGCAGCATTAAGTAGAGCAGCTATAGCCAATCCACAGACACATGAGTGAGAAAAATAAACATCATTTTGGTAAGCCACTAAGATTTAGGGGATTGTTTGTTATGCAGAAGCAACAAAACATTCGCTGACTGATACAGAAGGGTAATCGCTATTTACCAAGGGGTCATTCCTTGCCAAGCACCATTTACATTAGCTCCTGTAATCTACAAAATTTCCTTCTGAAGTGTGCTGATCCTCCCAGCTTTCATAAAGCATAAGCCCAGTTAAGGCAAGGCCCCAAAGATAACTACTCAGTGGCTGAACCAGCAATTCCAACTCACATGTGCTCATGTACAAACATGGTGATTATTCCACAGCCCTCTCCTACCTTCCTGCAGTTTACATCACACACAGTAGCAGCAACAACAACATAAAAAACAATCTCACTCTTTTATGAAGGGCTTTACAGTTCAATGCACTTTCATGTATCTTCTTTCATCAATAAGAAAATGTCCAATTACTAATTGGGGCAATACCTTGTCCTGTTTAGTTCTGTTCTAGATGGAATCATAGTCTATGCAATTTGAAATGGTAAGTCTTTGGCTCAGAAAGTATCGTGTTTTAAAAACCACAGGAAGGCTTAAAATAGACTGGAATATTCGGAGGTGCCAGGTATGAAAGAAAATCCACCAGATAAAAACCAGTTGAGCCAGTGTTTGGAGCTTTAGTTGACCAAAGCAGACAGATGCCATAGAAACTACTCAGGACCTCACTCTGCTGCCCCACTGGAAGAGATAACCACTCAGAAGACACCAGCAGCATTGTCACTATTGCCACTCAGAAGAAGCAGCCTTTTTTTTTTTTTTTTGTGATGGAGTCTTGCTCTGTCGCCCAGGCTGGAGTACAGTGGCATGATCTTGGCTCACTGCAACATGTCCACATCCTGGGTTCAAGCGATTCTCCTGCCTCAGCCTCCTGAGTAGCTGGGATTACAGGTGTGCACCACCATGCCCCGCTAATTTTTGTACTTTTAGTAGAGACGGGGTTTCACCATGTTGGTCAGGCTGGCCTCAAACTTCTGACCTTGTGATCCACCCACCTCAGCCTCCCAAAGTGCTGGGATTACAGGTGTGAGCCACCGCACCCAGCCAGGAGCAGCATTTTTCAACTCTGACTGCACACTCAAATCACCTGGAGAACTTAAGAAACAGAAACAGCTGGGCCCTCTTTCCAAGCAAACTGAATCAGAATTTCTGGATTTGAGGCCAGGCACCTGCAGTTGCAAAAGCTCCCCAGGTGATTCTACTATGCAGTCAGGGTTGAGTCCCACTAACCTGAAAGAGACAGGCAAGGTATTTGCTGACGTTTACCATTAAAAACCAGTTCCACTCAATGACCTACACCTGGTAATGGGGTGCAGCTCAGCTTTGCATGCCTTTGAACTTCCTCCCCAATGACTCTCCTATCATCATTTCTTCTCTACCACTCCCCTTTCTTGCATTGACTGTTGAAGAAATTCACATTTATTTATTGAAATCCATATGTATGCCAATTCCTAAAACAGTGTTTGCCAAGGGATAAACTATACAAGTCTATAGGATTTGTAAGGAATTCACTATCACTGAGGTCCTATATATAGTAAGTTAACTTAATATTTGTCACTGGCCTCACTAGCAAATAAATAAATAAAATCGAAGACTGTCATTTATATTGCTTCTATACAAGGTTCATACTTCGCCATAAATATTGCAAAGCGCTGATATTCTGGTTTAATTTGCACATTCAAATTCCCAAGAATTCACTTTGATTTGCATAGTCAGAGACTGCATACTGACATGTCCCTCACATAGAGAACTCTTGTGGTGTTCACCTGATTGCCTCCTCGGTTTGTATGGGAAGCGTTCCATTTCTTTTACAGTAGGATGTGTGGCTCCTTTACTGCACTTGTGGTAGTTAATTTCAATACATTTGGATAAAAATAACATCTAACATTTATGGAGTAGTTTCTATGTGTCAAGTACGGTTTTTGTTGTTGTTGTTATTGTTGTTTGAGACAGGATCACTCTGTTGCCCAGGCTGCAGTGCAGTGGCATGATCAAGGCTCAGTGCAGCCTTTATCTCCAGGGCTCAAGCAATCCTCCCACCTCAGCCTCCTGAGTAGATGGGACTACAGGTGCCCACCACCACGCCTGGCTAATTTTTTAATATTTTGTAGACACAGGGTTTCGCCATGTTGCCCAAGCTGGTCTTGAACTCCTGGGCTCAAATGATCTGCTTGCCCTCGGCCTCTCAAAGTGCTAGGATTACAGGTGTGAGCCACTGTGCCCTGCTAGGCACCATTCTTAATGATCTATATGCATTCGTTCATTTAATTCTTAACCCTATGAAGAAGAAGAAGATGAGTCCCATTTTATAGGCGAAAAAACTGCGGCACAGGGAAGTTAAGTAAGGTCCCCAGGGTCATACATTTATTAAATAATAAAGCTAGAAATGGAACCCAGATCATCTAGTTCTAGAGTCTTGGCTTTTGGCCACTAGCATATACCACATCCCCCAGTAGGTAGGGCACCTGTTTAGGTACATTTTAGGAGAAGGTGTGGAGCCACTGGTACTCTCATCACTACTAGTGGAAGTGTAAATTGATACAACTACAAACAAATTTTTTGGCAGTAGCTCCTAGAGCTGAACATGTAATTCCTGACCATATACCCATCAAAAATGTACACTCATGTTGGTGAAAAGACATGAACTTGAACATTTATAGCAGCACTACTCATAACAAGACTGAACTGGAAACTACCTGAATGTCCATAAACAGGAAGATGAGTAAATAAACTCTGGTGTATTTATACCACTATGCAACAATGAGAATGAACAGTCTCCAACTACGTGGGACAAGATGGGTGAAATTCATGAACGTAATGCAGACGGAAAGAAAACAGGAAAAAAGTACATGCTGGATGAGTCTATTTATATGTAGTCCAAAGACAGGCAAGAAAGAACCTCTGCCTTTAGGGACCAAGCTATTGGCTACCCTTGGGGGTCAGAGTTGTGACTGGAAGGAGCAATTGAGATGGGGGCTTCTGGGGTGTGGGTAAAGCCCCATTTCATCATCTGGCTACTAGCAGCAGGCGTGTTTCGGTTTTGAAAATTCAGCAAGCTGTAGATTGAGGTCAGATACACTTTTCTGAGTGTATGGTGTATAACACCAAGAAGTTTGAAAGGGTACTATGCTATCTGTGATCAGATGTTATCTTGGTTAGAAATAAACGTCTATATTTAAGGAAAATTGTCACTGGAGGCAGTTTGCGACATCTGTAGTGTCTTCCCTACTTTTCCACTTCTTATCAAAACGCCTACCTGATAAGTTAATAATTCTAAGAGAAGATGATGGGCTCGCTCAGGCGTTTGGGACAATATAGTGTGCTCATGCTCGCCCCCAGACAGGGGCTCAGAGTGACTCATGAGAGTTGTGTGAAGGTGCCGTTGCTAGGAGCCATCAGAACAAAGCGTCCTGGCTTGCTGGCCTCCGCGTCTTCTGGAGCACCTACTTACAGGGGTGTGGAGAGCAAGCAAAAGCAGGGCATAGGTTTCTTTTGTAGAAATCTTCAAGAATGAGGAAATTGAGATCTGGGGTGAGAAGCAACTCTATGTGACATTCTGCTGAAGGGCAGCCCTTCTTAAGAAAGATTCAATGCAAGCAGGTGGGAGCTGCTTCAACTAAGAATTCTCAGTACTCTTGCACCTGTGCAATCAACCAATAACCCAGCCTCCTACAGCCCACTCCACAATGCTCCATTTACCCCACTTCTGCCTTTGAGAGAAAGAGAGAAAAATTTCATCAATAAGTCACAAAGGCTAAGCTTTGTCAGGGAAACTGCTAACTTTTATTTGCTTGAGAAACACACCTGCAAAAAAAACTTTTATTAACCCGGATGCCTTTAGCCAAGTTCTTTCAAGTAAATTATATAGGTAGGGAAGAGCTTTCAAATCCAGATCAGAAATTATAATCAAACAGCCACAAAATTTACCTCTGTATTAGGCAAAACAATGGCTCCCCACCTCGCTCCAGCCCATGAACCAGACAATGTTACCCGATACACAGAAACCAGGTCGTCAAACCTCTGTCTTCCATCTCTTCCTCTGTATGTGACACAGAATTACAGTAATTAAATGAGATAACTTTGACAAAGAGTTTTCTTAGAGTTCTGCTGATTATTCTCAGGGGGAAAATCATATTAAAAGGAACTAGTTGAATTTAATTACTGTGTTCATTCATCATTCATTTTCTGAATTTGCTCCCAGGTATGATTTCCAGTTGAATTTTCAATCTCAAGCTATTTCCAGAATGGGATTTATTCTCACCTCGTTCACTCCATCACCTCTCTTGTCTGTCTTCCCCTCTCTCACCACTACACACCTGAAGTTCCCACAAAAGCTTAGTGGGACTGAAACTGAGAAGCCCAATATGACTTCAGTGGCAGGAATATTTTCAAAGATTTCCCTGTAGATGGGTCTGGATACTCAACTATTGCAAAAAGGCCTCGGCTTCCTTCTGGGCTACTGCCTGGGGGCATTGGTCACCACCTCAGCCCAGCGGCTCAGCGCCCTTGAGTTGGACATGGGAACAATCACCAACTTTCAGACCCTTTTCAATGTTCTTATGATGGCAGAATTGAGGTTCCCAACTTCCACCGCTACTGCAGACTGGAGTCACCGAGGAGCTTTAGAGGGGTCATGAAGGATCCTCATGAAGGAAGGTGTCCCAGCTGAGTTCCGAACCAGGAGGCAGTCTGTCAGCAGAATCACCCAGTTGGGCATTCCTGCAGCCCTGGTCTTGCCTGAGTTGATTTCAGGTACTTTTCTCTTGAAGGTGAAAAGAGGAGGAAAAATACCTGGAGAGAAGGGAGAGGGGAGATTAATTCTAGGCCTGGTGTCTACCCCATGTCTGATCTGATGAAGGTTCTGAGACTCTAGAAAGAAGTCAGGACCTAACGCTGAGGAACTCCACTCATCAAAGACTCTCTGACATGCTGGGCCCGAGAGGGGTCATGCCCCCCATCCCTACTCTGCCACTGACCACCACATAGCACTGGCACCCTGGGCCTTGGGGTGGCCACTAATAGAGAATGGCAAGAAACAGGTACCTACCCAGCAACTATCAGGAGCTGGGGAGCCTGACAGCAAAATAGCTCAGAAGAATGTGAGCAAGTCCTTTCTCGAATACCTATAAGACACTTGCCCTGCGAAGTCCCAGGGACATTAGAGGAGGGTTATTTTGTGTGTGTGTCGGGGGGTGAGGTGCAATGGGCTGGGGTCCTCATAATTTCGTCATAAATGTGAATGTGCTATCATTATCCCAGACTGCTAACGTTTGGGAATATTTTAATTATTCTAAAAAAGGATGTGCTCCCCAATCTCCTTAAAAATTAAACAGATTGTGTTTCATGAAGCTACTTTCAGAATATATTAAAGGTGCACTATATAAAGAATAGATTGTCAAAATAGTTTGAGAAATACCAGATATATATATATATATATAATGTCAAGCAGGTTTCTTTTTTTTTTTTCTTTCAAGACAGAGTCTCGCTTTGTTGTCGAGGCTGGAGTGCAGTGGCACAATCTCGGCTCACTGCAACCTCCGCCTCCCGGGTTCAAGTGATTCTCCTGCCTCAGCCACCCAAGTAGCTGGTACTACAGGCGCATGCCACCATGCCCGGCTAAGTTTTGTATTTTTTAGTAGAGACAGGGTTTCACCATGTTGGCCAGGCTGGTCTCGAACTCCTGACCTCAAGTGATTCGTCTGCCTCAGCCTCCTAAAGTGCTGGGATTACAGGCGTGAGCCACTGCGCCCAGCCCAAGCAGGATTCTTTACTGAAAAACTTCTCGGATCCTTGAATGTGCCAGTGGGACGAGTCCCTGTATCAATCAGGATGGGCTGGGTTATGCTGCAATCACAAATGACCCCACAATCTCAGTGGCTTACATGGACAAAGATTTACTCCTCACTGGTTTTGCTGTACATCACTTTCACTTTGGGACCCAGACTGGAGGAAGAGACTCTAGTGTTGGTTTTTGTTTATTTCTTGTTTTTACATATAATATAATAACAGATCTTATGAATCTGGACAACTCTATGCACCAGTGTAACCACCACCCCAATCAAGATATAAAGTATTTCCATCATCACACAAAGTTCCTGAGTCCCCCTTTCCAGTCAGTTCCTCTCCCGGCCTGGGGCCACCATTGATCTGATTTCTATCACTATAGATCAGTTTTACCTGTTCTAGAACTTCGTGGAAATGAAATGATGTAGTATATATTCTAGTATCTGGTTTTTTAGACTCGAGGTTTTTTTGACAATGATTTATGCTATTGTATGTACCAGTTGTCTATTTCTTTTTCTTGCTGAAGGGTACTCCACAGTACAAATATATCGCAGTTTCTTTATTCACTTGTTGATGGACATTTGGGTTGTTTTCAGTTTGGGTTACTATGAATAAAACTGTTACAAACACTCCTCCACCAGTCTTGTAGACATAAATTTACATTTATTTTGGGTAGATACCTAAGAGTGGAATGGCTGGTCACGTGGTTGGTGTACGTTTATTTTTATAAGACAAAGAAATTGACCAACTGTTCTCCAAAGTGGTTGTACCATTTTACATCCCCACCAGCAGCATATCAAAGTTTCCATTGCTTCACATCCTTGCAAACTAGTCAGTCTTTTTACAGTTTAGCCATTCTAGTGGGTGTGAAGTGGTATCTCACTGTGGTTTGAATTTGCATTTTCCTGCTGACCGATGTTCAGCATATTTTCATGCACATCCCTTTTCCTTCTTTTGTGAAGCCTCTGAAACAGCCTCTGTCTAGGAAGTTATTGGTCTCCGGGCAAAGGAAAATAAGAGACATCGTGAACCCAGAGCAGATCCTGAAGCTTCTGCTCTGAAATGATATACATTATTTCTGTCTACATGTATTGACTAAAGCAAGATACACAGCCACTCCTGAGTTCCACAGGGCAGGGAAGTCCAACCCTTCCATGAGGAGGGTCACTGGAATGTTTGGCAAAAAGAAATATAATCTACTCCAGTCCCCAAGAAGGATATCCTAGTGGAATTTATTTTCTCAACAGGACCACATAGTGCCTTTTACTCTCCTTCTTCCTAGGTGTACCCAACGTATAATAAATGCCAATCAAGCTTGTCCAGTCTGCTCACACATGTATGAGCAGCCTTGCGCCACCCTCGTCTTTGGGTTTGCTATGTGCCATTGTACTCATTTCAAGAAAAGATGAGGGGCAAGTTGACTGATGCCGGGCAGGCAGGCATCCAGGAATGAGACAAATGAGATCCCAGGTGTTCCTTTTTATAGTTCTATAGAACTGTAAAAAGCATCCCCCATCACCATGAGAAAGACAAGACCACAGTTAGGACCTTGCTTACTTCTTGGAAAGGTCTGTTTGTGCAATGCGGTGGGTCAAGCTAGCCCGAGGAAGTTGGCTTTTATATCTACTGGTCTTATCAGTTGTCTTTATCCCCCTTTTCCCTCTCTAAGGAGCTTGATGTGAGTTTTTTTAAAGTTTATCAATCTGTTATTTATTGCAGCTTTATTTGCAATTGCAAAATATTGGAAACAGTATTAATACCCAACCATAGGAGAGTGGCACGTACGCAATGGAATACCATGCAGCTCTGATAAAGGATGCAAAAGATCTCTATGAACTGATACAGAGTGATTTCTGGGAGCTAGTATTGAAAAAAAGAACATGAAAAAGCATATATAGATTGCTAGTTTTGTGTAAGAAAGAAAACATACATATTTCTGCTTATCTTTACAGAAAGAAACACAAGAGGGATAAATTAGAAAACTTTGCAGTTGGTATCCTGCAAGCAGGAAGTGAGTGGAAGGGATACAGGAGGGAGTGACACTTCTCTGAATGTAGCTTTTGGTGTAGTTTTAGCTTTTGAAAGCAAGCTAATACTCTACATGTTTGACAAATTAAATTAAACCCATAAGAATGGGAAAGGAAAAAAACTAAAATGAAAGCAAATGGAAACGAACTACTGTGTATCAATGAACATCAAATGAACATCATAATCACACTGTATATCAAATGAACATCATAATTGTACAGGAGGGAAATAAAGAAAGCAAAGAGAGCACTAACCCAAGTAATTTAAGAATACAACATTTGACTATAAACTCTCGGTGTCAGACAGGGTAGAGTGAGAGGTGAAGGGAGAATCACAACAAATTCCAAAGTCATTTTGTAGAGCTGTCTGTTGTAGGATGAGTGAAATAATGCTGAAACTATTTTAGAGCTATTACAGGACTGAACAAATGCGTAAATGTGTTGATGTCATTGAGAACCAGCATTCTCACTGTGGATGAAGGGACATAAAAATATGAAATGGGGGAGGCAAGAAATAATCCTGTGGAGATAAGCTGAAATTGGAGGTATCAGTGCAAACTCATGATTTCTGAAATGTGCACATATATGTCTACATGCATGTTTACATACACACTATATATATGTACATGTGTAGGCATGTGTGTGTATATATACGTGCATATATCTCTTAACTCTTTCCAATGAAAGGGCCAAGAAGCACCGATAGAATGAATACAAGTAGCATTGAGATCTTGGTATCTAATACCATTCACCATTAAAAGGAGCCAGAGCTCCTAGGAAAAATAGTTGAGCCCAGGGCTGGGATAGGGTAGGTACAAGATAATCCTGGAGTATTCTGTTATGTCAGAAAGTAAGGAAGTGCTCAAAAACATGATGGTGGTCTGTCACAAAGATTCAGGAACCAGCTTGAAAAGGCTACTGCTGGCTAAATCTGGGACAATTCACGAGTTCATACTAGTCAGATAGACAGACAGACACGTATAGGTGCAGAAATAGGACAGAGGGGAAAAGCTTTTTCTACTTATAGTTGAATGTCAAGAGCCAGAAGGTCAAGGTGTACAGGGTGTTAGAATCAGAAAAATCATCTTTTTTTTTTTTCTTTGTTTGAGGCAGGGTGTTTCACTCTGTCACCCAAGCTGGAGTGCAGTGGCATGATCACGGCTCACTGCAGCCTTGACCTCCTGAGCTCAGGTGATCCCTCCCACCCTCTCAGCCTCCCAAGTCACTGGGATTACAGGCGTGCACCACCACAAAGTGTTGGGATTACAGGCATGAGCCACCATGCCTGGCCAAAAAAAAATCATCATTTTGTAAACTTCATGGTAAAAATTGGCTTGAGCAAGAATCATCAATGAATTATAAAGTTAGGACATTTTTATGAAAAGCAGGATATTTGCATGAATTCAAAGTGTCTCCTCACAGAGTGTAAATTAGATGCAAGGAAGAGGGATCCAGTGACATTATAATGGAGAAATTGGACAACACTTTGGGTGATCTCAATTAATCTCCCCCATGAGGAGCAGATGGACATCACATACCTCCAGATATGATACCTTAGAAAAGGCACGCCATCAGCACAGTTTTCCAGCAAAGAATACACAACCTGAATCTAACCAGGAGGAAGCAAGACAAACTCCAAAGTTCTAGAAAGGAACATGTACCCAACCTGTCCAACCACAAAGCTCGTTTTAATGGATGAGCCATTAAATATGGACTACAATGTTCTGAGGACTTGATATAGGAAGTTACGTCCCAGAAAAGAGGGCCTAATGTGATCAGAAAGGATTTTTACTGGGGGAGAGGGGCTTGCAGAATAAAACATCAGTTCCAGGACCAGCTCCTTTCCAGGCTGCAGCAAGTGTGGTTGTGCCTCCTCCTTCTAGGATTTAGACCCTGAAGAAATGTCAGCCAACATCTTCACCTTCTTGCCTCTGCATCTAGGATGGACAGATGGACACATGGATGGGCAGATGGATGAAGCGGTGGATGATAAGGAGCTGCCCGACTCCATGGCTCACCCCTGTAATGTCACAAAGAGCTCCGGACTGGGAGTCAGGTTTTCCAGGTGGCTGCATCTGGGTCACACACACAACGACAGAAAAACATCATATGTGCACATAATCTCCAGAGGCTTTATGACCCCTTCCCATCTGAACCATGATATAAACGAAGGAGGACACCCTGTATACAAGGGAAGTGTTTTAGAGAAACAACTTCTGCGGTAATTTTGCAAAATAGTATCAGGCATCTCATTACCACATTGATGTTAATTAAACAAATAGGAAAATAAGTATAATATTGCTAAACTCAAATGACTTACAAGGCAGGAAATGAATTTATTCTGTCCTAACAGTATATCAAACGCACTTTATGCAATGTGATGTTGGATTTCACAAATGATACAGGTTCTCTTTCTGTCAAGTTCATTGTCTTTGAAAGCTGGGGCAGTGGACTGCCAAGTGCAGACAGAAGAGTCAGCCAGTTGGTAAACAATGTTGGGCTTATTTATTTAATAATTTACTTATCACAGAATTCTATCAGTGCTTTGAAAATGTCTTTAATTGATGACAAAGAGGTGGTGTTAGAGAACTTGTCAGGGGCTCTGGCTGAGACCCAGTTGGTTAAGAGGGAATTTAGTGGATATAGACAGAAGTCAAAGCAGCAGCCTTTAGGGTTCTGGTGCCACCCCTGCCTCACAATACTGGACTGAGAAACCAACAGATGAACTGGAAGCTTCGTGTTGTCAAAACTTTCTATGAACAAATGCAATCAAAGCCCAAAGCTCCCCATTTGAAAGGCCTATGAAAATGGGTTAATTAGGGTCTAGAAAATCCTGTGTGAAGAGTACTCAAAACATCTAAGAGTTTGTTAGTGGATGATTTCTTCCCTTAAATCTTGCCAGGTTAATAGGGGTTGAGTTTGGGGCTGAAAGTAAGAATTTGGAGCATACAGACTTTTAAAATTCTGCTGGTTAGTGTTACCCCTGGAAAGCTTTCTTTGGGAACATTTTTGGAGACTACAGCATGGGCAGCTTCACAGGTGTCTAACCAGTGCAGTGACACACGGCCCTGTGCTCAGAAAAGCCCTGTCTACAGTTTAATGCTCAATTGTTACTGTATTGAAATTCTTGATTATTTTTTCTTCGCATTTGTGTTTTGTAAGTGAAGCCCCATGGGATGGGACAATGGAGCAAGAGCTGGGGGGAGCTTGGAGCCTGACCCACCTTGGGGTCACCTTCTGCTGCTGCAACCTCTCCCAGTGGGTTCTTGGCCACCCCTTCTCCCCTACCCATTGAAGCCCCAGCCCTACCTGGCTGTCTCCTCTCTGCCCTGTGACTGACCTCTGCCACCATCTACCTGGGGCAGTATCCAGGTAGCATTGTGGGGAGGGGGTTGAGTGCTGTGGGTAGGGTGGGGTAGGGAGCTGGGGGAAAGAGTTGGAGACCCATGCTGTACCAGGCATAGGTGCCAGGAATGTCAGGGTGCCACCTGGAGCCTCTGGTCAGGCATAGCCACAGCTGTCCCTACTCTGGGCTGGCAGCACTATGGTGGGCTCTGTGGGCCACTTGGTAGGTGCAAGCCTCTAACCCACCCCAGTTCAGGTACTGAGGTTGCAATTTATTGAGGGTTGGCCACCTGCCATGGGTGGGGGCAGTGGGCCGTAGGAAGGGGGTATTGACTTCCCCTGGGGCCAGGGCACCACATACACACTGGTCCAGTGGCTGGTGGGAGGATAAGCTTGACAGGCAGTGGACTATGTGGACCACATCACAGGATGGGACCCCAAGTGCCTGTGAGGATTTAGTATGACACTAAGTCAGAACTAAATACACCATGACAGAGAGAGAGGGAGAGAGAGAGTGAGCATAGAGGAAAGGAAGCATTTGATATTTGAGTACATATTGAGTACATTTAGCAGCATTAAGAGACAGAGTCTTATTATGTTGCCCCGGCTGGAGTGGAGTGGCACGATCATAGCCCACTGCAACCTCTAAGTCCTGGCCTCCAGCAATCCTCCCACCTCAGCCTCACATCTAATCCTGCTTTGTGGACAAGGGGTCCTCCATTTTCATTTTGCACCAGGCCCTGAAAACTATGTAGCCAGCCCAGGTTACAGAATGTATTTTCAATAGTTACAATGAAGGGAAAGGAAGCCATATCCACTGTCTTCCCACGGGCTGATCTGGAGAGTGAGGCCACGCCCTCTAGATAACAGTGAGCATAAAGCGGCCGCTCTCACTCTGCCCTTCTTATATATTTTGGTCCTGTATCCTGTTGGCTATGGCCATATAATGTTGCCTGCTACAAGATCTGGGAGCAAGAGTTTCAAGTTGTATTTGCTGCTGGTCCTGATCTTAAAACTTGACATTCTAAACCTCTTCATTTTGCATTTAAACCATTTTGGGCTCTCTCCAGCTCCCTCTCACCTTCCTGCCTTCAGTGGATATGTGCCTTGCTTGTCTACCTTGCAGACCAGCTGGAACGCGCTGGTAACACCCAGGCACAGGCAAAACCTTTGCATTTCAAATGGTTTTGCCCCACAAGTGGGTGACAGCAGGACAGACATGTTCCTGAAACTCTCCCGAATAGCCATGCTTGGAGTAGTGTTTGCGGGAGGAGGAAGGGAAGGGCAACCCGTTTGTAAGAAATATACAGTTACTTACCTTTTTTTCTTTAGATTTGAAAATGGAAGCCTAGTAATTCGTCTAATAATGAATCAAAACACACACTTCAACGGACAAGCCTAATGAAACCTGATGAAGTCAGGCAGTGGGAGAAAAACTTCCTGCATTGAGAGAATCAGAAGCATTTCCCATTTTGAATTTTTTTTTTTAAAAACAAAACAACAAACCAATAAACTCCAAGTGAACTCCAGTTTCAGGATTCATAAGTAGTTCAGGAAAGAACTGTTGAGTTATCTCAGCTGTGCTGAATATTTTCTTCGGTTACTCCCATCAGCGGTTGAGATCATCAATATTGGAAGGTATCCTAGTATGTCTCATCAGGCTGTTTGAAACTGTTGATGTCAGAACACATCACTCTTCCCCTTTACTTTTTCATCGATAATTAATGGATGAGAAGTCCACTATCATAGTGTTAGAATCTACGGCCCAGGAAGAAGTTGGTCCTGGACTGCTGCCTGGTTGCATCTGACACCATTGATGCTGCCAATGCCTCGCCACCAGCATGCATTATGAGACAAAGGACAAAAACCCACCGAGGATACATCGGGAGTGCTTGCTAAGTTTAGAGGCATCCATTAGCGGACTCTTGTTGTTAGCAAAATGGAAGTTTGTTATTTAGACATTTTGTCTTGAATTATTAATTTACGTAGAAATAAGAAATGCTCAGGATTTTAAGCCAGATCAGCTTTGATCCACAAAGTCATTCTGACTATTTTAAGATTAGGAAAGGCTGTTTGTCCGGAAGAAAACTGACTAGCTCTTGAGTACCTTATAAAGTAGCAAATGATGGGCCATTTTAAGTGGCTTACATTTAGTGACATCTACAGCCTAGTCAATATATTAACTCTCTACTTAGAGACTTTGCCTATGATATTGTGAAAAGATCGCCCTAGTGCTGAGTGGCATCTGGCTGCTCCTGGCCTCGACTTAGGACTTTGACCAGTCATAGCTTCCATTTACTCAGTGCTTTCTACAAGCCAGGAATCACATTAAATGCTCTCTATATGTTGTTTTATCTTCACAATCATCTTAAGAGTTAAATAAATCATCTGAAGAGTTATCCCCATTTTACAGATCAGGAAACTACCATTTGACAGGGTTAAGTCACCTACCCCGAGCCTCATAGCCATTAAGGAACAGAGACATGCTCCTTACCACATCTGCACACTCCTAAATCCAGGGTCTGGGGTTTGAAGAAAAAGGGAAAAGGCCATATAAAAATTACTGAGCTCTAAATTTTCTCCCAAGTGGGAAAACTTAGACAATTGCCATAGAACCAATTACTCTGCAGTATTTCCAAACCTTACAGAATCTACCCTGTTCAGGAGGATGCACACACGCACACACACACACACACACAGACACACACAAAACAGTCCTTGGCCATTCACACCAGGGCCCTCAGCAGACACCCTCATTTTGGGATCTTTTATGCTCAGAGCCAGGTTAAAAGGTAGGCTAAGTGGGTAAGTGCTCTGAGCACCAATCTATAAGGACAACAACATCCCCAGTGGAAATTGGTGTTACCATTTAACTCAGACTCACATGTGACTATTTACATAACCATCAAGACTTAAACTGGTCCCACTCCAGCCAAGTACACAGTAGAATGAAAAAAATGATCTGGGTGCCAGCTCGGGTCCCCAACTAAACAACTGTTGCGTCGATGTTGAAAGACTATCATCTGAAGCTCACCAAATGATTAGTTGCCTTGAGCTCCAACATGTTCAGACCCGTTTGTGCCATGGGTTCCTGCCTGGGCGGTAGATCCCACTTCCAGGCTCCAAGTTCCAGATTATCAAACACTAAGCCTAGTCTTCCATTTCAACTACACGGTCCACTTGCTCTCTCATGTGTGATCCAATGCATGAAGTCCAGTGCTTACCTCTGTACTTGGACTTTCTCTCTGATTCACTATGGAATTTGGGGAGAAGATCTTGATTGCCCTGCTGGCCCTCAAGCCTGTCCTGAGTTTGATTTTATATACTAGATTTTGATTTTGGCTCGGGGCAAACTACTCTGTTTGTTACATGGCCAGCAGGCATGCCCCTGAGTCCATCCAGGCTGGGCCTGGCTTGGCCTATTCTTTGGCCACCTGGGACTAGCAGCCTTCTCTTGCTTCCCAGCCATCCTGAGAATGCTCCCAGGATGCCCCTGCTTGCTGCTTGTTCAACATCTGTCCTGTCCTCTGGATGTGAGCTCTTTCTTCACCACTATCCCCAGCACCTAGTATGGTGCCTGTCATGTAAAAGGTGATCAACAAATATTTGTTGAATAAATAAATGGATGGATATTTATTTACTTAGGTGTTACATGGGCACTTTTTTTTTTTTTTTAAAGATGCAGAATCTTGCTCTGTCGGCCAGGTTTGAGTGCAGTGGCGCCATCATGACTCACTGCAGCCTCAAACTCCTGGACTCAAGTGGTCCTCCTGTCTCAGCTTCCCAAGTAGCTAGGACTACAGACATGCACCATTATGCCTGGCTATTTTTTAAAAATATTTTGTGGAGATGGGGTCTCGCTATGTTGCCCAGGCTGCTCTCAAATTCCTGGCTTCAAGGGATCCTCCCACCTCAGCCTCCTAAAGGGCTGAGATTATAGGTGTGAGTTACTGCGCCCAGCAAGACTTCTTAATAGGGCATTAGAATTACAATATTTTGATAAATTGGACTTAATCAAATGAAAAACTGTTATTTAAAAGGCAGCTACAAATAGGAAAAGGCAAGCCACAGACTGTGAGAAGATATTTGCAAAACATATACCTGACAATAGACTTACATATAAAACATTTGAAGAACTCTCATAACTTGATAAGAAGACAAGCAATCTAATTTAAAAACTGTCAAAACATTTGAACAGGTACTTTACTCAAGTCGTTGGGATTATAGGCGTGAGCCACCTCACCTGGCAGTTACATGGCACTCAATATATACCTGACAATGCTGTAAGGATTTTATACATATTAAACTCATTTAAATTATTTTTTGAAACCTGCTCCCCCCGCCCGTTGTATTATACGGTTTTGAGGACAGAGATTGTGCTTGCCTCTTGCACGACGTCTGACAATAAATGTAGAGTGACTACATGAAGATACCTAGAGTTTTAATGGTTTAAGTCAGATTTCTGAATCTACATCTTTGTATTAGAAGTGACGTGAGAAATCACATCTCTTAGTTAGGGCAGAGTATGGGACCCATGTTAGGAAATTCTCACATTTAAATGGGTTGCATTTTGGGCAAATTATTTCAATACTTGTTTCTCTAGCATAACAATTTCTGCTGCTGCTACATTTTCATTCTTTTCTTTCCTTTTCTTGAACTCTCTTTATTTTGACAATATCTTTTGCTTTGGGCCAACAAATGTAAAATAAAGAACATTTTCAGAAGGCACTTCAGCAGCCAATTGTAAATAACGTGGACCACGAGACTTCAAAAGATGCTATATTTTCTCCTGTTTTGCTTCCATGATTGTTATATACAACTTCTAGGCCCCGTTGATCTGGAAAATTCTTATTCTTACAGAAAGTTCTCTGCTGGCAACACATAATCTGCTTCATCACAGGTCAGGTATGTTCAAAATGTGTCAAAAATGTAACACTTCAGGTGGGTGGCTCAGTAAAAAGCTAATTTACTTCTCTTGCAACATGTTTTGCTAAGATATTCAAACAACATTTCATTTAGTTGATGTTAGGTGTTCCCTTCTTTCCCCCAAAATATGATTTCGAGTTGTGTGTTAGAGAATATGAGGGTGAGTTATTTCATAGTCATTGCTTTGAGACATTGGAAAGAAGGTAAAAATTTGAAATCAAGGACTACTTTTTTGGAAGATCCACTGAAACCTGCCTCTTCTCTTTCTCTTGAGAAAGAAAATTTTGAGAGTATTAAGGGCATTTTATCAGGTGAGGAACCTTTTAGCTTTTGCTAAAAACAAACCTTTTGAGCTTTTTTAAAAGGCCAGAATATTTTTTAAAAACATGATACATACTCTAGTTATCGATTGCTGCAAAACAAATTACCCCCAGACTTAGGGGCTTAACATAATCATTTGCTCACCATTTTGTGGGTCAGGAATTCAGGGAAGGCTCAGCTGAACACTCACTGAGGTCTAGTACATGATCACAGTCAGATGTCTTCCGTACCTACAGTCAGCAGAATCTCAGCTAGGCTGGACATCCACGATGGCTGGCTTGCAAATTGATATGGTTTGTCTGTGTCCCCTCCCAGATCTCATCTTGAATTGTAGCTCCCATAATTCCCATGTGTTGTGGGAGGCACCTGGTGGGAAATAACTGAATCATGGAGGTGATTTCCCCCATACTGTTCTCGTGGTAGTGTATAAGTCTCACGAGATCTGATGGTTTTATAAGGGGAAGCCCCTTTTGCTTAGTTCTTAATTCTCTCTTGTCTGCCACCACATAAGATCATAAGATGTGCCTTTTGCCTTCTGCCATGATTATGAGGCCTCCCCAGCCACGTGGAACTGTGAGTCCATTAAACGTCTTTTTCTTTGTAAATTACCCAGTCTCAGGTATGTCTTTATCAGCTCCATGAAAACAGACTAATACACAAGTCGAGTTGTTGATCCTGGCTGTTGGCTGGGAGTTCAGCTGGGACTGTCCACTGGGACACCTACACCTGCCTCTCCTTGTGGCCTGGGCTTTTCATAGCCTGGTTGCTAAGTCCCAAGAGGGAGGCAGCTGGAGAGCAATATTCAAAGAGACTTAGGCAGAAGCTTTGAGGGTTTCTTCCCACAAGGTTGTGGAAGTCACATAGTATCACTTCTGCCACATTCTATTGCTTTCAGGTAAGGCTAGCCCAGATTAAAGATGGTGGAAGGGGAGAATTGGATGCTACCACTTTATGAGAGGAATGTCAAGAATTTGTGATTGTCTCTGCAAACTGCCACAAGATTAGCAATGGACACATGAATGAATTAATGATTGAATGAATGATACCTACCTAAATATACCTGGAAGACATGCCCTCAAAATTCTCTGCTCCTTTAAAAAATTGCATTTCTTCTGTAGCATTCTTAGGTTCAAAACCAAGTGATTTTACCATGAGAAGGAGTTAATTACACTACCTTTTTGGCATACGGGGAAGGAGAGGCAGAGCTGGCATCTACCCACCTTGCAGATATCCCCTTTCAAAAAAAAAACCAAAAAAACAAAAAAAACTCCTCTTTTCACCCATTTTCATGCCTGAAATCCTCCCAATAAACACTTTTCCTTCTATTGGGTCTTGAGAAATTTCTGTCTTTAGAAATCACCTAGTGACACAGATCCTACTTGTGGAAGAATAACATCTTAGTCTTCTCACATCTCAGCTCATGGGGGAGTTAGAGTGAGAATGAGGGGAAATTGGAAATATTGGATGGTAGGAGTTAGTGAAGGGATCAGAGCTTTTCCCACTTCAGTGGTTGAGAACAAGGACTTCCTTGCCCTGGGAGTGTGATATAGGGTAGGCTAGAAGTAGGAGAATAAAACTTAATGGGGTGATAAAAAGAAACTGAAGGTTAACTTCATGTTATAAAATGACCAGAGCAAGCTTGGTATGGTGCATAGACAGGTTAGCAATAAAGTTTACCCTGATCTATCAGAGAAACACCTAACAAAGAGCAGGGAGAAAGAAATGTACACCACCACCTCCTATGCATCGAGCAACGTGCTGAGTCCTTGACCTACCTTCACAGATGGAATCATTATGGCGACCCTTCACAAGAATATTATCACCGAAACATTTTGCAGATGAGGAGAGCAGAACCTGAATGTGGAAGGCCCCTGGGTCCCTGAAAAACCTTCTAGGAGCCTGCGCAACATTAGGCTATGATGTCAGTGATAAACAAATCTACTGAGTATTCAAGGTTTATTTGGTACAGAACCAATGCTACCTTCAGTGAAGACAGTCTTGGTTAACTCTGCCTCTCCATCAGTCATATAGATAACATATCCCCATTGGTAACACTCTCGTTAGATGCAACAATTCTCTAGGTGGAGGGGAGAGAGAGATGGAGAGGAGATGATGTGCAGAAGGCTCTCTCAGGAAAGGTGTATGTATAAAGTCCCCCCAACTCCAGTCTGCATCCTGTCTTTTCAACCCCCCTCCCCCTGCCCTGACACCATGTCTCCTACTTACCCTGGGATTCCAGGTCACTGCATTTAAGGTTTTAGAGCAGGAGCACCACACCACTTAGGAAAGGGAATCTGGTGGTGGAATGTTGGATGTATTGCGGTGGTGGGGTGCCGAGTAGAAGCAGAGCAGCAAGAAAGGAGCATTGGGTAACAGTTTGGGTGAAAGGGTTGCAGGCGGATTTGGAGCGCCAGGTTGGGGAAAGCTATTGAAGGGCACAGATGCAGTAAAGATCGGGCAGGTGGAAACACACAAGAGGACTGACTGGACAGGGGGTCCAAGGAGAGAAGAGCTTTTGTGCCCTGGGGACTGGGAAAAGTAGTGTAATAAACATTCCAACTGCAGTCAGTCTTGCTCGATAGATTGGTTATATCATATATATGAATGATTTGGGACGAAGATTTTACAAATCATTTGGTTAAAAGGAGGGCAACAGCCAGTCTCTACAACAGCTGAAGGAATCTGTTAAATTCTTTCCACCAGAAACCTGAAAAAGCTGCTCTCTTCCCTCTAGGGGATCCCCCGATGGACAGACCCCAAGATGAGCTACAAGACCCTCACCTGATCCCCGAGGGGCACTCCTATATCCTTTGACTTGACAAAGTCTGGATTTCGAGCCCATTTGACTCAGTAGCCCTTTCCTTACCCAGCCCCCAGAGCAACTGATCAACCCTTCCATAGTGTTCTAGATGCCCGGAGCCCCCGCCCTCCACCTCAGCTTCCTTAGGTGTGAGTTAGGCACTGCTCCTCCGCATCTCTGCAGGAAACACTTTCCAGAACTCCCAAGCAGCCTTCCAGAAATCTCCCTCACAGCGCTGAAAGTGAAGGAGGCTGTGGTCCTTCCATCCTTGAAGCACAGCAATAGTTCTTTCCGAAGAAACTCTTCACAGTCCCCTCCCTTCTCCATGCCCTGACCTCTTTTGATGCTTTGATGCCCAGTTGAGAGGCCCAGAGTTGAACGTTTCTCCTGTAACTTCTACCCATTGAAGTTTGTTTGCTTCCTGTTCACTTTGGTGTCTGGTATCTGTGGTATTAACACTTCAGCTGAAACTGAGGCAGAGAAACTTCTGTTCTAACCATCTGTTACATACACTATTGTATTAAAACTGGCAAAAATTGATTTTTTAAAATCATATTTCCTGCATTTAAAAAAATATCTCAGCCACCATTTTACCAAGTCCAATGTTATTTAAAATTTCTGCTTCTTCAGCTCAGTCCTATCAATATGCTGATGGCCAGTGTAATTTTTCTCCAATCCCTGGCAATTTTTAAGCTAGAGATCACTTTTCACGGTGTAACTGACACAGTCATTTCCAAGCCATCCTTGAGATTTGCAGAACTAAGTACAGTGACTTACATTTTTGCATTTCTTAATCTAAATGGAAAATAAATCTATTAGGAAACAAGTTTCTGAGGAACAAAAGCAATTTTCAAGTGAACTGTCTCAATTACCTCCAATGCCCAAAACTATTTTGTATAGATTCATTTACCAGTGGAATGTTTAATATAAATTGCGGTGTGTTCATAAAAGTCATGCTTAAAGAGATGTTTTAATTCTAGAGAAAAGAATGTGCATATCTGGGTATTTTTCTTTCCTGGTGGTTTTTACATAATCTACTTTTAAAAAGAGAACATGTATTATTTTGATAATCAGATTATCTACATGTGTGTATGTTTTCATTTGAAGAAAGAAAGTGGGCTAGAAAACTCAAATGGCCTTTACAATGCTATCCATTAGAAATATGATGCTAACACATTTGTAATTTTAAGTTTTCTAGTAGCCACATTAAAAAAGTAAAAAGAGGCAGGACGTGGTGGCTCACACCTGTAATCCCAGCACTTTGGGAGGCCAAGGCGGGTGAATCACTTGAGGTCAGGAGTTCGAGACCAGCCTGACCAACATGGTGAAACCCCATCTCTACTAAAAATCCAAAATTAGAGCTGGGCATGGTGGCGCACGCCTGTAGTTCCAGCTACTTGGGAGGCTGAGACAGGAGAATCACTTGAATCCAGGAGGTGGAGGTTGCAGTGAGCCGAGATCGTACTACTGCACTCTAGCCTGGGGGCTGGGTGACAGAGTGAGACTCCATCAAAAGAAAAAAAAAAAAGTAAAAAGAAACAAACTTAATTTCAATAATATATTTTATTGAATCTGATGATCCAAAGTATTACCATTTTAACATATGATCGATATTAAAATTACTAATGAAATATTTTACATTTTTCATACTAAATTTTGAAATCTAGCGACATTTCAAGTGCTCAAGAGCCTCAATGATGATTTCCTTGTAAGAGATGAATATTAGAGTTCTTCTTATTAGCCTTTGTTGGTTGAACATGGATTTCTTCTTATGTGCTTGATCAAACTTCTGGGAAAACGCAACATTGCACGAAAAAAAGACCTCAGTTTTTTGAGTAGAGCATTCTTGTATTTGTCACCCTACAAAAGCTATATTTATAAACGGAAACTCCCATTCCCTTTAATGATTTGTTAAATCCCAAAGCAGTGTCAAGATAAGCAATAAATTGCATCTCAAAAGCATGAGTCAACCCTAACAGAGAATAGATTAGTTCACATTATGGAGACCACTGCATTCCAATATTTCATGGTACTTATCTCTTGAGGTAACACCTTCAAATCAATAGTTCTTTTCTATTTTTAATGTCCTTCTGCCAATAATCTGTTCTTATGTTCATTTTTCTTGCCCAGCTAAGATTTATGCAGGGCTCTGACTGTTTTTCTAGGGGTTTTTTCCCCCTTTGTAGGAGCAGATTGTATTTCATCAGGAGTGGATTAAGTCACACCGAGATTTAAAGGTTGGCAATGTACCTCATTTTTAGACTAAAGGAAGATAATTCTCAGGTTTGCTGCATTAAGAATAAAACTTGAGCCTAATGTCTTTTTTAATGTGGTAAGAAAAACACATAACATTAAATTTACCATCTTAACCATTTTTAAGTGTTCGGTTCAGTAGTTTTCATTACATTCAAATTGCTGTGCAATGTTACATGTTGTTGTATACCTTTTTTTTTTTTTTTTTTTTTCTGAGACAGAGTCTCGCTCTGTCGCCCAGGCTGGAGTGCAGTGGCCGGATCTCAGCTCACTGCAAGCTCCGCCTCCCGGGTTCACACCATTCTCCTGCCTCAGCCTCCCGAGTAGCTGGGACTACAGGCGCCGCCACCTCGCCCGGCTAGTTTTTTGTATTTTTTTTTTAGTAGAGACGGGGTTTCACCGTGTTAGCCAGGATGGTCTCGATCTCCTGACCTCGTGATCCACCCGTCTCGGCCTCCCAAAGTGCTGGGATTACAGGCTTGAGCCACCGCGCCCGGCCAATGTCATGTTGTTGTATACTTTTTAAAATGCATGTTAAAGAAACAAGTAACCTCTCGCCCTGTGTAGACAGGTTCATTTGTTGTCTCAAGCCTCAGAGATTGTTGGATGAGGAATTTACAACTAGGTGATGGGCCCATAAAGAACCAGGGAGGCCCTGTCTGACAGTGAACTCTGTCTGACACCTTGTGCGATGCAAGCAGACAAGCTGTCCTGTCTTCATCATTATGAGGTTCCAGGACGTGGAGTTATCTTTACACGTCTGCTGGAGTTGCAGCACACTCTACGCAAGGGTCAGGATGGTCACCTGTGCTCCTAATGTTTCTCTTGTGACATGGGCAGCTCGTCCCTGCTTGCTTTTAGTCATCAGCAGATATAAGATTCATTCGATGGTGACAAAGACCGTAAAACGCTCGGATCTTTCAGTTAAATCAAAAGTTCATACCACCTGTTCAGAGTGACCCAATGTACTTTTCTTAGACACTGTTGTTCAGGAATTTGCATCTTAATAGGCTCCGATGTTAAACAGTATTTGATTGCAACTCTCCTAAAAAGTGATTTTCACTGCTAGATAATTTACTGGCCAGCAAAGTCATAGCTGTTCTATATTTGACATGCCAGTGATCAAATGACACATATTGAACTGTATGAATTTTAGACTGCAGGTGTTGACGTCAATTTAGCAATCTTGTGAAATTATTTCCTTGCTTTCTAGAGATACTTTACATTTTGTCAACTTTTTATTTTGAAAAATGTTCAACCTAACAGAAAAGTTGCTAGGCTAGCACCATGAACTCCTGAATGGCCCATACCTTGATCTACCAAATTGCTAACAGTTTGTCACATTTGCTTTCTCTCTCTCACTAGAGATACATTTTTTAAAATTGAAGTGAAATTTACATGATATAAAATGAACCATTTTAAAGTGAACAATTTAGTGGTATTTAATACATTTCATAATGTTGTGTAATCACCAACTCTATCTAGTTCCAAAACATTTTCAGGACCCCAAAATGAAGCCTGTATCGATTGAAGCAGTCACTCCACATTTGCCCTCTCCCAGCGCCCGGAAACCACCAATCTGCTTTCTGTGTCTATGAATTTAGTTATTCTGGACATTTCATATAAATAAAATCATCCAATATGTGGCCTTTTGCACCTGACTTCTTAGCATACTGTTCTCAAGGTTCATTCACAATTCAGCATGTTTCAGTAGTTTCATTAAAGACCCTTTTAATTGAGGTTGTAAACTGAGGATGGGGGAGCATTCTGTTACTTATGTTCCCCTGCTCCCACTTCACCCCACAAAGAGGCTGGAGAGGGCTGTAATCTCTTAAATTTCACGGTTCCTTTTTAATCTAGCATTTCTTTGCGCAAAGGGTAGTTGTTTATTCAAGTTCACATCCTATAAGCTTATTTAATAGTTTAAAATGGGCAGAAAGAAGAAAATACCCAAAGATAACCACACTAAATAGCTGTATCACCCTGGTTACATCACTTAATCTCTCTTGCCTCAGTTTCTTTATCTACAGAACGACCAGACTGGCTTCAAGCCCTAAGAGTCATTGTAATGAAAATGGTATGATTTGACTCCCCAGACAATTCATCTTACACTTTTCTGAAATCTGTTACTCCAAAGAGCTACTTTCTTCCTGTGGTTAATGAAAGCAAAATTGATATTGATGAACCAGTGAGTGTGTGACCCTGGAGGTTACAAACTGTAGCTTGGATGAGTTTACAATTCAGTTGGCTAAGAGATAGATGAGCATGTGACAACAGGGATATTCATAGCCAGAAGACAAATCTTGTTAGGAGAGATTAAATACTCAACATTGAACCACACACATGCCCTGTAGGGAAACTGGTATAAATGCCAACAAGAAATATCAGGCCGTCCTCACCTCTTCACGTATCACTGCCCTCTTTGATTTGACCAGTCATCTGTGGGTCAAATGGCTATAGAATGCTCTGGAAAGCAGGGGGCAGTTCAAGATGAAAGGGTATCTAGCTGGTACACCAGACAGGACATTCTTTGTTGAATTTCTTTTGAGCATTGCATATGTTTTTAATTGTTCCAACATTTGATTATGAAACATTTTAAACATAGCAAATTGAAAGAATTTTACAGTGAACACCTGTATACCACCTTTTAGATTCTACCATCAACATGTTACTGTACTTGCTTTATCACGTATCTCTCCATCCTTCTATTCATCCATTGGTCCATCTTGTTTTTTAAAGAATTTGAAAGTAAATTACAGACATTGCATACGTATTATTAACTGGAGTTCAACATTTGCTTACTGATTTTTCTTTGGTAAAATTTATGTACAATGCAATACACAAATCTTAAAGTGCACATTCATTGAGTTTTGACAAATGCATACACCTGGGTAATATAAGCTCCTAACAAGGTAGTGAATATTGCATTTATTTCTTAATTTTTTATATAAATATGTTATTTAAAAAAATAAAATAAAAGACTGCAGCTGCCTAACCCTTCCTCCCAATCCTGTTTTTTGCTTCCCCAAAGCCACGTCTTACAAATCTTTTACATGTTTCTCTTGGTAGTCTTTTTTTATATTTCTGTCTAGAATGTTATTCTCGCCATTTCTTAAGTTTTCAATTTTAGAATTAGCTATTGGTTAGCTACCATGGAAGCACAGGACTAAGCTATCTCAAATAATTCCCGAAGCATGTCCTTTTTCTTTTTCTACACCCAATATTTATAACACAGCTCTTGTTAAATCAAGATCCAATGTTTATATTAATTATATAAATATTTTTCATAGTAGACAGTAAATACTGTTCCATTTTGTATTCTAACTTTGGGTTTTCTGAGAGTTACTAATCACCTGCTTTTTATTTGCTTTTAAAATATATCTCACCAATTCTTTTCTAAATTCTCTAAGAAAATTTTAAAATTCCTTTCAAGGTGGTTTAACCCATTAGATAGTGCATCAGTGCCATTTTCTCTTGGAGGCATCACTCCAATCTGTGTTATTTGCTCACTGGGCCTGCAGCAGGGCTGCCTCCAGGGCTCCACTCTATCTTGATCCTGTGTTGGATTCCCCATTTCTGGATCCTACATTTTCCTGATGAGTTCTCCCCTCCCTTTGCTGGGATACATCCTGCAGTGGTTTCTTGAGCTGGTAAACTTTATGAGATATTGCCTATCTAGAAGTGTGTTTATTCTAACATCACATTCAATTTATCATTTGTCTGGCTGTAGCTTGGATATCACTTTCCCTCAGAAATTAGAACATGATGTCCCACTGTCTTCTGGCTTTCATTTTTGCTATCTGAGGTCATACTGTTTTCTGATAGTTTATATGTACCTTTGGAACATTCTCTGTGTCCTAGTGTTCTGAAATTTTATGTTTGTATGCCTCGGCATGCCCATTCAATCTATTGACATTCTTTATTCCTGAGAGATGTTCTTTTATTATTTCTTTGATGATTCCCTCTGAGAGAATATTTTCTCAGTTCTCTTTTTCTGTAACTCTTGAGTGTTTGACTTCTGATTTGAACCTACAAGCTTATCTTTTCTGTCCTATAAAACAAATTTTATTAAATATTGAATAAATTAAAAATTATCTTTATAAAATATGTGTAAATTAAAGGAATAACGATGCAAACAGTGCCACCATCAACTTTAACAAGAGTGACACCAATGAACTTCAAGCTTCCATGTGACCTTCCCAGATCCAATTGCCTTCTTTCCCACCTTACAGGTAACCACTACCCTGAATTGTGTTTACAGTGCACTTTTCTTTGTAGTTTTATCACATACTTCTGTATCTCTAAAGAACATACTGCTTCGTTTTTAAGGTGTTTCAATTTTATACTAATGGAATCAGACTGTATGATTTCTGAGATTTGCTTTGTCACTTTACGTGAATGCCTGACACTCACTCATGTTGTCATATGAAGCAGCAGTTGGTTAATTTTCACTGTATGCATAAGCCATAATTTATTTATGCATTCTTATGTTAACGGGTATTTGGACGTTTTCCAATTTCTTACTATTAAAAACATGAAAGTCACAAATTCTGCATTGTAAATAAGCACAGAAAGTCTAAATAATTGAGAAGAAATAGCATGTTTATGTAAAAGTAAATTCAATATTATGAACATGTTGATATATAGTTTGATACAGTTCCAATGAAAACCTCAAAAGAAATTTTTTGTAAAATTTGAAAAGCTGACTAAAATATTTGTTGATGATTAGAGAAGCAGGAATAGTCAAGATACATCTAATAAAAGAAAACTAAGAGGAGGAACTCATTTTCCCTTTATCAATAACTATTTGAAACCTATAGTAACGAAGACAGTGTGACATACAGCAATGGAAAAAGAAATCTCTGTGGAGAAACAAATCTCTCAGAAAACAAATTTCTGTGGAGGACCACTCCAAAGACCTTTTCACCTGCCCAGTACTGTCACAGGAGTAAGAGATACATTTCCATTGTGTTTCAGCCATTTTATATTTTTGAATCTCTTTTTTAAAGCATTAACCTCTTCTAGTACAACTTCTATTGCTTTAGCGATCATCCTGTAAATTTTGATATGCAAATAGTAACATCAATATTTAAATTAAGATCTTTACCTGTTAAAAAACACGAAAACTTTAGAGAATTTCAACTTTAATCACCATCTGACTGACTGACTTACTACTGCTATTGGATGTTATTGTTCTATTTTTTTTTAACCCTAAGATCTTTTTGCTTTTGAACTCAGTGATGTTTTAGATTACCCACATATTTATTACTTTATTTGCTCATTTTCTCTTTTTACATCTTGAACCTTCAATCTGAGATCACATCTTTTCTGTCCACAGTACATTCTGTACAAGTTCTTTTATGGGGAAGTCTGTTGGTGCCAAATTCTCAGTATAGTAAGTCCTCACTTAATGTCATTGGGAGGTTCTTGGAAACTGCGACTTTAATCAAAATGATGTACAGCAGGTCCTTGAATAATGTCGTTTCTTTCAATGTCATTTTGTTATAACATTGATGATTGATGAGAAAAGAAAATTGGTTTCATTATATGTCATTTCGCTTAAAGTTGCAGTTTTTTGTCGTTGTTGTTTTGTTTTTGTTTTTTGAGACGGAGTCTCACTCTGTCACCCAGGCTGGAGTGCAGTGGGGCGATCTCAGCTCACTGCAACCTGCACCTTCCAGGTTCAAGCGATTCTTCTGCCTCAGCCTCCCAAGTAGCTAGGACTACAGGTGTGCGTCACCACACCTGGCTAATTTTTGTATTTTTAGTAGAGATGGGGTTTCATCATATTGACCAGGTTGGTCTCAAACTCCTGACCTCATGATCCACCCGTCTCGGCCTCCCAAAGTGCTGGGATTACAGGTGTGAGCCATTGTGCCCGGCCTAAAGTTGCAGTTTCTAAGAACCTATTGAGAGTATGAAGTGAGGACTTGCTGTATTTGCAAATATCTTTATTTTGCCTGCAGTCCTGTTTTGGGGGGTGAGAGAGAGTTCAAGTGGCCACAGTTTGAAAAATTCACAGGAAATCAAATGCAACAAAATCAGGATAAAGTGAGAGCTTGATGAATACATCATCCTGGAACAAAGTTCCTACAAGCAAAGAGTGAAGTGGAGGCTTGTCAGAGAGTTATTTTCCTTCGCCTCTGCACAAGACAGACATCAGGTGGGAAGGGGACATGACATTACCCCTCAGATCGCTCCACAACAAGCCAGGGGCCTAATGTAGCTGAGGGCAAGATTGCACTGCGCTGAGTCAGGGGACCAGCTCATCCGGGAGTGGCCAAAACCTGTGGATACCGTGGGTGTGGGCAGACCCCACCGTGCTTCACCTGGAAGGGAAGTGGAGTCTCCTACCAAGCCCTCCATGTAAGGCTCCGGCATTGCATGACTTCTGTGTCTCGAATTCACCTGCTCAGGGGCCCGACTTCCAGGCGCTTACTCAGTGCAGACAAGAGCAAAGTGGATGAAGTCTGGGGATGTCAGGCATTCTTTTCTATCTCCTGAAACTGGCTTCTTGCCTTGTCATCTTATGCTGTTGCTGCCACCTAGCTTTAACCAGATATCACTCAAAGACAATGTCCTGTTGGCTTGAAGAAAGCTGTTGCAGTGGCGAGAGGTGGCAGGACCACCGAGACCTCAGACGACGGTACAAAGCCTCCTTTCTCAGACCCTTTCAGCCTGACTCCCTCCATTTTAAAGAAATACGTATAATCATTCCCATGCCAGGACCAAGTCACTGGCAGGGTTCTTAACAGCAAAGTGGAGAAAAGGGAGGTCTAAGAAGATTGAACCTATTCCAAAAGAATGTCTTCATCCATCTGAGGCCTATGAGTTCTCAATGAAGGCTGTGAGGTTTGCCAAAAGCTATGAAATTTGTTTTGCTTCATTAAAAGATTGTTTTCCAAGTGGAGGTGAGCTCAAGTATCGCCTGGGACAAGTGTCAAATTATAGATTCTGTCAACTTTAGCATAAATACTGAATTCTTACGTCTGGGGCAGTGTTAGCCAATAGAAATAACATACAAGCCACATATGTGATTTTAAATGTTCTAGTCATCATGCTTATAAAAAAGAGAAATAGGTGATACTCATTTTAATATTTGATATTGTTTAAATAACATATTTATTTAATTTTAATTATATATACATATATGTATATATGCATATTTTATATATTTATATATAATATAATATAAATATAATATATATATTTATATATAAATAAATATATATATATTTTTTGAGACAGGGGCTTGCTCTGTCACCCAAGCTGGAGGGCAGTAGCATGATCACGGCTCACTGCAACCTTGACCTCCTGGGCTCAAGTGATCCTCCCAGCTCAGCCTCCCAAGTAGCTGGGACTACAGGCGAGCGCCACCACACCAGGCTAATTTTTTTTATTTCTTGTAAAGACGAGGTCTCACTATGTTGCCCAGGCTGGTCTCAAACTCCTGAGCTCAAGCAGTCTTCCTGCCCTGGCCTCCAAAGTGCCAAGACTACAGGCATGAGCCACTGTGCCCAGCCTTAATAATAGATTTTATTTAAATAGATTTCAATAGATTTGATTTTAATTGATTGTGTTAATCTTAATGATATATTGAATATTTACAATTAAAATAATCTTTTTTTTGTATATCCAAAACATTATCATTCCAACACGTGAGCAATACAAAACTTGTATTAATGAGATGTCTTTAAATTATTTGTGTATTTATACTTATGGCACATCTCAGTTTGAACTAGCCACACTTGCAGTACTTACCGGGCACGTATGGCTGTGGTTGCTTTTTGGATCGTACCACTCTAGGGAAAGACCCTAGAAACCTGTAAGTGTAAAAGCATCCCAGGTGATTCTTATCAAGTAAGTCTGACAAGTGCTTTAAGGAATGGACTCTAAACAATGAGCTTTTGTGCCATTTTGATGGCCTCACGGATACGTATGTAACATTGGAGTGAAAGGGGCCTGACAGGTCACAGTTCCTCCCTTTTACAGATGAGAAAACAGAAGGAACTGATTTGCCAAGGTTACATGTCTGCTGGAACTAGAATCCAAGTCGGCAGATGTTTCATGTTTTCTTCTCTCCACTGCATTTGTATGTGTTCTTCAGACTGTCTGAATCATGGGAAAAAGCTCTCAGAGTGACATTTTCCCAATCTGGTGAACCTACCCCCGTCTCAATCTGCACTTGATTTTGAGGCAATAAAACACTGAAAACTAAAAACTGCTACTGACTGGGTGCCTGCTGTGTCCCAGGCACTGTACTGTGTGCTACTTACATACTATATGCGAACTTTCACAATGAACCTGTAAATATTATGCCCATTTTGAGGATAAGAAGAGTAAGAACATGTTCAAGTTTGCAAATGGGTCAGTGGCAGGGAGAGTTTGAAGCAGGGTCTGGTGTCTAGGCCACACCCTTCTGCCTATGCGTGCTGCTAAGGCACGGGCTGGAGATTCTGAGATGGCACCAAAGGTGGTATAAAGCTCATCCCCTGGCATGTGGCCTAGTCACCACTGCCATGGCCCTTCCCAAGGCTTGGGAGCATTTCTCCAGCACAGCTCACCTCTTTGGAAGGGTTGCTGGTCCCCTTCAACTCTCTGGTATGCCCTTTCAGTTCTCCGAGCCATCATAGCAAGGATGGAAAAATTCCTCTACCCTAACCACATCTCCATCCTTAGCTCTGGGACCTGAAGCTCTGGCAGTGGAATTCCCAGGCTCTCAGTTCAAATCGCAGTGGCGGAATCTTCCTCACACACAAATCTGCCATTAATTGGATCTGGAAAGCGCCACAGCTGGGGAAAAATGGTGAGGTAGCCACGCCTTTGTATTTGGTTTGGCAAACAGCTTGGAGACCAAGTGCTTGGGATTGGTATATTTTAGAACCTAGTCCATCAGTTTGGAATCAAGCTTGCACCATCTACACAGAACATAAAGAAATGTGTGTGTGTTGGGGTGGGGTGGTTGGTGAAAGTCTTAAAATTGACACACTGTGTTCAGAATAAGCAAAGTTCTTCTTTCACTCCAAAGAAGGACGGGGAGCTTAGAGCAAAGGCAAGTTTTCTCTGGTCTACTCAGACCCCAGTGTTTTCTAATTGAATCAAGCCAGGTGAAAATCTGCAACAAGCGATCATTGAAGTTAGCCTTACAGGAGAAAGGAAGTAAGAACAGCCAGCAGAGAGGTGGGTACCAAAAGTGGGAGCAACCAAAGGCCTTTGCCTTTGGGACCCTGTGAAGGGGCCACAGGGATAGCTTCAAGGACAGACCAGTGGGAGCAGCATCACTCCACTTGTTAGACATGCAGATTCTTGAACTGCACCCCAGACCTAGCAATTCAGAAACTTAGGTTGCGGTCTCGCAATATGTGGTTTAAACAGAACTTCCGGGTGATTGTGATGCGTGCTTAGGTGCGAGACCCGTTGCTTTTGGACGATACAGTAATTATCACCGAGTGGTATATTAGGCTCGCATTGTCGCACTGTGGGGGCTTCTTTTGGGAAAAAAAAGTCTGCCAGGGCCCATCTTAGAGACATTCTGATTTAATTGGTCTAGAGCAGGGCCCGGACACGTGTACATTTGAAAAGCTCCCCAGGTGTTCTAATGTGCAGCCAAAGTTGAGAACCACCGCTTTAGGGAATGGGGTCCCGGATCCTGGGCCCAGCCCTATCCTCACCGGAGGAGTGACCTCAGAGCCTTCACAGGTCTGCCTCCAGCTCTTTTTTCTCTCAAAAGGCACTGGGAAGTCAGTTGTTGTCAACGACCTCCAGGGCATCTTCCAGCTTTAGCAGGCTTGGGACCACCAGCTGGTGGTGACTCTAAAGCTTCCTCCTAAGTCCCTGGCTAGTGCTTGTAACTGGGGACTAGTGCCTGTAACAGGTGGAGTGCGAGACAACCCCCTACTCAGCATCCGGGAATAAAAGGGCTGACTGCTGAAAACTGACATCCCCAAGGAGTTGATGTGATCCACTGAGCTTGCAGAGATGACCTTCTGGAAAGCCCTTGGTATGTTATCATCCCAAATGATGAATTAGTAGGAGAGATTTCTCCTTATTCTCGTAAAGCTATTGACAGGCCACTTAGGAAAGGTTTCCAAAAAAGAAAAAAAAAAAAGTCTTACTATTGCAGGGGAAGGCTTTGCCTTGCTGCTCAGACTGTGGTCCGTGAATGGGCAGCGTCAGCATTACCCAGCTTGCTAGAAATGCAGAATCTCAGGCTCCATCCTTGATCTATGAATCAACATCTGCATTTTTTTTTTTTATTATACTTTAAGTTCTGGGATACATGTGCAGAATGTGCAGGTTTGTTACATAGGTATACACGTGCCATGGTGGTTTGCTGCACCCATCAACCCGTCATCTACATTAGGTATTTCTCCCAATGCTATCCCTCCCCTAGCACCCCAGCATCCCTCCCCACCCGACAGGCCCCAGTGTGTGATGTTTCCCACCCTGTGTCCATGTGTTCTCATTATTTGACTCCCACTTATGCGTGAGAACATGGGGTGTTTGGTTTTCTGTTCCTGTGTTAGTTTGCTGAGAATGATGGTTTCCAGCTTCATCCATGTCCCTGCAAAGGACATGAACTCATCCTTTTTTATGGCTGCATAGTATTCCATGGTGTATATGTGCCACATTTTCTTTATCCAGTCTATCATTGATGGGCATTTGGGTTGGTTCCAAGCTTTGCTATTGTGAATAGTGCTGCAATAAACACACATGTGCATGTGTCTTTATAGTAGCATGATTTATAATCCTTTGGGTATATACCCAGTAATGGGATTGCTGGGTCAAATGGTATTTCTAGTTCTAGATCCGTGAGGAATTGCCACACTGTCTTCCACAATGGTTGAACTAATTCACACTCCCACTAACAGTGTAAAAGCATTTCTGTTTCTCCACATCCTCTCCAGCATCAGTTGTTTCCTGACTTTTTAATGATCGCCATTCTAACTGGCATGAGAAGGTATCTCATTGTGGTTTTCATTTGCATTTCTCTAATGACCAGTGATGATGAACTTTTTTTCATATGTTTATTGGCTGCATAAATGTCCTCTTGAGAAGTGTCTGTTCATATCCTTTGCTCACTTTTTGATGGGTTTTTTTTTTATGTAAATTTAAGTTCCTTGTAGATTCTGGATATTAGCCCGTTGTCAGATGGATACATTGGAAACTTTTTCTCCCATTCTGTAGGTTGCCTGTTCACTCTGATGATAGTTTCTTTTGCTATGTAGAAGCTCTTTAGTTTAATTAGATCCCATTTGTCTATTTTGGCTTTTGTTGCCATTGCTTTTGGTGTGTTAGTCATGAAGTCTTTGTCCATGCCTATGTGCTGAATGGTATTGCCTAGGTTTTCTCCTAGGGTTTTTATGGTTTTAGGTCTTGTGTTTAAGTCTTTAATCCATCTTAATTTTTGTGTAAGGTGTAAGGAAGGGGCCCAGTTTCAGTTTTCTGCATATGGCTAGCCAGTTTTCCCAACACCACTTATTAAATAGGGAATCCTTTCCCCATTGCTTGCTTTTGTCAAGTTTGTCAAAGATCAGATGGTTGTACATGTGTGGTATTTCTGAGGCCTCTGTTCTGTTCCATTGGTCTATATATGTTTTGGTACCAATACCATGCTGTTTTGGTTACTGTAGCCTTGTAGTATAGTTTAAAGTCAGGTAGCATGATGCCTCCAGCTTTGTTCTCTCAATAAACTAGGTACTGATGGAACGTATCTCAAAATAATAAGAGCTATTTATGACAAACCCACAGTCAATATCATACTGAATGGGCAAAAGCTGGAAGCATTTCCTTTGAAAACCATCAAAAGACAAGGATGCCCTCTCCCACCACTCCTATTCAACACAGTATGGGAAATTCTGGCTAGGGCAATCAGGCAAGATAAAAAAATAAAGGGTATTCAAATAGGAAAAGAGGAAGTCAAATTGTCTCTGTTTGCAGATGACATGATTGTATATTTAGAAAACCCCATAGTCTCAGCCCAAAGTCTCCTTAAGCTTATAAGCAACTTCAGCAAAGTCTCAGGATACAAAATCAATGTGCAAAAATCACAAGCATTCCTATACACCAATAATAGACAAACAGAGAGTCAAATCATGAGTGAACTCCCATTCACAATTGCTAAAAGAGAATAAAATACCTAAGAATACAACTTACAAGGGATGTGAAGGACCTCTTCAAGGAGAACTACAAACCACTGCTCAAGGAAATAAAAGAGGACACAAACAAATGGAAAAACAATCCATGCTCATGGATAGGAAGAATGAGTATCATGAAAATGGCGATACTGCCCAAAGTAATTTGTAGATTCAATGCTATCCCCATCAAGCTACCATTGACTTTCTTTACAGAATTAGAACAGACTACTTTAAATTTCATATGGAACCAAAAAAGAGCCCTTATAGCCAAGACAATCCTAAGCAAAAACATCTGCATTTTATCAGGCCCACCAGGCGATTATGTGTACATTACAGTTTGAGAAGCACCACTTGAGCATGTAGCTATGAGACTTTTTAGATGGGGGCCTGTTATAGACTGAATTATGTCCCACGCTAAAATTCATATGTTGAAGCCTTAGCCTCCAATACCTCAGAATGTGACTGTATTTGCAGACCGAGCCTTTAGAGAGGTGATTAAGTTTAAATGAGGTCTTTATGGTGGGCCCTAATCCAATTTGACTGGGATCCTAATAAGAAGAGGCAATGGGCATATAACTCGTGAGGGCACGGTGAGAAGACAGGCCTCTGCAAGCCCAGGAGAGAGGCCTCAGGAGAAACCAGCCCTGTGACATCTTGATCTTGGACGTCCAGTCTCCAGAACTGTGAGAAAATAAGTTTCTGCTGTTTAAGCCACACAGTCTGTGGTATTTTGCTATGGCGGCCCTACCAGACTAATATAGGGCCTCTGCTAGGATCTAAGCTCCATGAGACTTTATTCACTGATGTATATCCCCAGTATCTGGTACATAGTAGGCAAGTGATGAATATTTGTTGAGTAAAAAAAAATGTTGGGCCGGGCGCGGTGGCTCACGCCTGTAATCTCAGCACTTTGGGAGGCCAAGGCGGGTGGATCACGAGGTTAGGAGATCAAGACTATCCTGGTGAACACGGTGAAACCCCGTCTCTACTAAAAATACAAAAAAATTAGCCGGGTGTGGTGACGGGCGCCTGTAGTCCCAGCTTCTAGGGAGGCTGAGGCAGGAGAATGGCGTGAACCCGGGAGCTTGCAGTGAGTGGAGATCATGCCACTGCACTCCAGCCTGGGGTGACAGAGCGAGACTCCATCTCAAAAAAAAAAAAAAAAAAAAATGTTGATCCCCACTTATTTGGTATCATTAATCCAGAGGCACGTTCATAGACTACGTCTTTGAGAGGGGGCAGTTATAGGGTGTTCTGCTCATCCTTTTTTAAAAATGGTGTGAAATGCCAAGGCATATTCCTTTTCCAAGTAAGGCCTCTAAGAATTCTGGAAAAACTACATAACATTTCCAGTACTTTTTCTTTTTCCTAACCTCTGTAGCACATTTTGCCATGTGACTGGTGTTCCCTTTAATCTCAGAGAAGATGCTGCATTCCCAGAAAATTTTTCTTATAGGTGGGGTTAATGCCTCCCAGAGAGAAAGGGAGGAATTAGAACTACATGCTCACCAGATGCCAGATTATCTGGAAATACACGGAAAACATCACAGTACATGGAAGCAAATTAAGACTATTTACGTGCAGCTGAAGCCCACCCAGCTTAAATGTTCTCTTGGTGAAAGGCTGTTAAAGGAAGGGAACCCCACCCCCAACCCAAGTGTAACACTTGTTAAAGAAATTACGTCCCATTCAAAGAACAGAATACTACACAGCTGTGAAAAAGAATGAGGCCACACTATTTCTTAGATGCAACAACTTACTAGACATAGGAGGGGAAAAAGCAAGGTGTTTTTTTTGTTTTTGTTTTGAGACAGGGGCTTGCTCTGTCACCCAAGCTGGAGTGCAGTGGTGCGATCTCAGCTCACTGCAACCTCAACCTCCTAGACCCAAGCGATCCTCCCACCTCAGCTTCCCAAGTAGCTGGGACTACAGGAGTGTGCCATCATGCCCAGCTAAGTGGTTTTTTTTGGGTTTTTTGTTTGTTTGTTTGTTTGTTTTCTTGTTTTTTTTTTTTTTTGTAGAGATGGGGTCTCACTGTATTGCTAGGGCTGGCAAGGTGATTTTTGTGTATAAAGGGGGCTATGTGAATTTACATATGCTTGTATATGTATAGAATATTTCTGGAAAGATAAGAGTGGTAACCTCTCAGGAGAGTTTTAGGGATCTAAGAAGGAAGACTTACTTTTCATCATATACTCCTGTGATCTGCTTGCACATGTTACTACCTATATGTATTACATTTTTAATCTAAAATTTGCTTACGTGAAAATAAACAAAAACTTAGTCCAGAGCTTGAAGCAAAACACAGTGCCCACCTCTCTAGCTCTCACTGGAACAAAACCATTTTTTCTTATCTCGCAGCTTATTCTCTGTGGCATCTATATCACTCAAACCCCACAGTCATAATTGGTGCTACGATGGCACCTGGCCACTGCAGCAGCAATTTTCTCCTTTCCATTCAATCGACCTTTGGCCAATATATTTTTTAATGTCCATAGAAATTGGGGCCCCATGATTGGAATCATTAAAAAGAAATCTAAAACTAATCCTTCGCCCAATAGTCCTTTCATCCCCACCCTGAGAAACTATTTTATTTTGTTTTCCCTCTCCATGAAATCAGCATGTTTAAGCATTTCCTTTTCCAAAGAGATGTCAAAAGTCCCCATGAGGCTTCAGAAGGCAGACCCTCAGCAGCCACAACACTCTATAACACAGAACCCTAAACTTGGAAATAAGCAACTAAAAAAACCCTTTAAATCCCTAAAACAGTGGTTGTCACTGAGTCGGGAGAATAGGGTCTGGAGGCAGGGAACCTAAGGCCGATTCACATTGACTTCCTAGAACCAAATTAGAAGGAAAATCCCAAATTCACATGCCCAGGTAACAAAAGGACCAGAGGCTACTCCCTTTGCAACTCCCCCAACTCCACTCTTTTCTGTGTGGCAGATGAAAAATTGAAAGTACTCCTGATTGATCCCCTCCAGAAACCAATCAGGCTCGTTGTGGGCCAAGTATAGGAGCATAACATTGTAACTTCAGTCTCTGATTGGTCACTTTCTGCAACCAATCAGATGCTTGCATAGAGGGTAACTAACTTCACTTCAGCCTCAGACTGATCACAAGCCACTACTTCATTTAGATAGGGTGTATACCAAGTAACCAATGGGAAACCTCTAGAGGGTGTTTAAACCCCAGAAAATTCTGTGACCCAACCTTTGAGCCATTTTATTGGCGTGCTGCCACCCTGTAGAGTGTGATTTTGTTTTCAATAAATCTCCGCTTTTGTTGCTGCTTCTTCCCTCGTTTTGTTTGTGCATTTTGTCCAATTATTCGTTCAAAGCAACAAGAACCTGGACACCCTCCACCGGTATATCACCAAGCCCTATGTTAATGCTCTGGACTTTGTTTCCTAAACCAGTGGTCCTCAAACGAGCATGCATCAGAATCCCTGGGAGGACTTAAGTCACAGATTACTGGGTCCCACCCCTAGAGTTTCTGATTCAGTAGGTCTGGAGCAGGGCCCAAGAATTTTTATTTCTACCAGGTTCTCAAGCGAGGCTGGTGGTCCTGGTCCAGGGACCACACTTAGAATCCAGGACTTCTAAAGAATTACCCTGAGGCAGTGACTGTCACTAAAAGCTTGACTAACTCTTTTAAAAGTATACATTCTTAACATTTTTATCACAAAAACTGTGCATATTCATTGAAGGAAATTTTGTTTAAAAATAAAAGTAGAAAAATGCATCAGCCATAGTGCCAATATCTAGACCCAATCATGCTTTAAAAATTTGTTTTTAAATTTTTTATTTCAGTAGTTTTTGGGGTACAGGTGTTTTTTTGTTCCATGGATAAGTTCTTTAGTGGTGATTTCTGGGATTGGTGCACCCATCACCTGAGCAGTGTACACTCTACCCAATATGTAGTCTTTTATCCCTTACCCCTCTCCCACAAGTCCCCAAAGTCCATGATATCATTCTTATGCCTTTGCATACCCATAGCTTAGCTCCCACTTCTAAGAACATACAATATTTGGTTTTCCATTTCTGAGTTACTTTGAATAATGGCCTTCAGCTCCATCCAAGTTGCTGCAAAAGACATTTCGTTCCTTTTTATGGCTGAGTAGTATTCCATGGGGCACATACACCACGTTTTCTTTATCCACTCGTTGGTTGATGGGCACTTAGGATGGTTCCATATCTTTGCAATTGCAAATTGTGCTGCTATAAATATGCATGATCATGTATCTTTTTCATACAATGACTTCTTTTCCTTTGGGTAGATACCCAGTAGTGGGATTGCTGGATTGAATGGTAGTTCTACTTTTAGTTCTTTAAGTGGAAAAACCACTGTTTTCCATAGTGGTTCTACTAGTTTGCATTCTTACCAGCCATGTAAAAGTGTTCCCTTTTCACCACATCCATGCCAACAGTTATGATTTTTTTTATGTTTTAATTTTGGTCATTCTTGCAGAAGTAAGGTGGTATCTCATTGTGGTTTTAATTTGCATTTTCCTGATTAGTGATGTTGAGCATTTTTTTCATATGTTTGATGGCTGTTTGTATATACTCTTTTGAGAATTGCCTGTTCATGTCATTTGCCCAGTTTTCAATGGGATTATTTGTTGTTTTTTTTTTTTCTTGCCAATCTGAGTTCCTTGTAGATTCTAGATATTAGTCCTTTGTTGTATGCATAGTTTGCAAATATTTTCTCCCACTCTGTGGGTTGAGACAGGATATCACTCTGTTGCTCAGGCTGGAGTGCAGAGGTGTGATCACAGCTCACTGCAGCCTTGACCTCCCAGCCTCAAGCAATCCTCCTATCCTCCTACCTCAGCCTCCTGGGTAGCTGGGACCATAGACTCGCACCAACCACTTCTGGCAATTTTTTTTTTTTTTTACTTCTTATAGAGATGGGGTTACACTATGTTGCCCAGGCTGGTCTCAAACTTTTAGACTCAAGGGACCTGCCCACATTGGCCTCCCAAAGTACTGGTATTACAGATGTGAGCCCCCATGCCCAGTCTGGACCCAACCACACTTGACATTTTACTGGCTCTATACTTCTGAATAAGCCTGTTTATCCAAGTCCCCAGGCCGCTGCAGATTAAAAGCTGATATCTAGGGTCAGGCATGGTGGCTCACAAGGTCAGGAGATCAGGATCATCCTGGCCAACATGGTGAAACTCTGTCTCTACTAAAACAACAAAAAAATTAGCCAGGCATGAAGGCACACACCTGCAGTCCCAGCTACTCAGGAGGTTGAGTCAGGATAATTGCTTGAACCCGGGAGACAGAGGCTGCAGTGAGCCAAGATTGTGCCACTGCACTCCAGCCTGGGCGACACCTGGGCAACAGAGCGAGACTCTGTCTCCAAAAAAAAAAAAAAAAAAAAAGCTGCTATCCAGAATGTCATGGGAGTTAGGAGAGCAACTAAAAATGTCCCCAAAGATGGCCGTGCTAAGTGGCAGCTGAGAGTGAAAGCAAGGAGAGGAAAATGTGAGTGGATGCCGAACTACTTCACCACATGACAGAATTGAGCCTGTTCTTCACCTTGACCCTGTCATATACACAGGGCATGATGGCACCTCTAAGGAGGGGCATCTGTCTCAGCAAATGAGAATGGCAGAGAAAAATGAGGACCTGAGCCTTAGCTGCTTCCCAAAGGGAAACTTGGAGTTGAGCAGGCAAACAGTAGGGGAGAAGGCATTCCAGGTCCAGGGGACAGCGTTAGCAGAGGCCCAGGGCCTTCCTGCACAGGCACCTAAGTAGAGCCGTACTTCCATCAGAGCACCACCAGAGGGGTAGAGAAGACTAGAGGGAAAGCCAGAGAGTTGGAGGCTGTGTCACAGAAAGTGCCCTATTCTCTTCCCAAGATTGGACTTTATCCTACAAATAATGGGAAGCCGTTGAACCATTTTCAAACCCCAGTATGATGTGAGCAGGTGTAAACAGCCCATTGGTGAGTGTGAAGAGGGAGATGTGGCTTTTCCAGTAGTCCAGGCAGAGGTGGTGGTGAGCTCCGTGCATGGGGCAGTGGGGCGCAGGAGAGGATTTAGGAAATACTCAGAAGGCAAAATCAGCAGGACTTGGGGACTGACTGGGGTGGGCATGACAGTGGCGGAGCCCTGCGGAGACTGGCTTGTCAAAGGGCTGTGTCACTGGTCTCACCTCCACTCGAGGCAGATGGAGTTTGTTCCTCAGGGAGGAAGATGTGCTCAAGCTGGGCCATGGTGGGTTGGAGGTTTGAGATATTATCCTATTGGATAAGATCATCTTCCATATTCTCTATTAAAGAAAACAGATTGTATACATCACACTTCAGAATGATTTCACCTTTTAAAATATAAGGGTTAAAATGAAAGATTTGGGTACCCAAAGGAACTAGTTTCAATTTTCCAGAAAATTATGAATGCAAATTTCCTCATTCCCTAAGTCAGGAATTGCTGTGATGCAAATATGCCTTCGCGTGAAGTGAACTACATTCATCAGGCAGCTTGTCCATCAAGTTTCTAAGAGTCTTTGGGACTCAGGAGTTGCCTATTTCATGCATCTGAATCTCTACAAAACTGTTTGGGAAAAGCTTTGGCCTTAGCTCAGCTTTCCAATGACTTGTCAGGGCAGAGGTGAATGTAATCATCTTCTTAGAACACAAGTAGATTTCCTAGAAAAAGAGCAGCAAGGAACACCATGAACAGAATTGCCTCATGCTCTTGAGACATCTGTTCACCACCCAGGCCACTTGAGAAAAGAAAAGAAATGAAAATCCACATCCAGAAAGCGAAGACTGAAGAAAAGGCACAATTACCAGCGCCTGAAAGTGCTGTCATTGGTGGGGGCCACTTTAAAGTTCACCACAAACCGCGGTGAAAAAGAAAGGGGGCTTCCCTCATTATCATTGCAGTGTTATGAGATGTAGGAAGTCTACATCAACTTCTTTGCATCCTTATCAGTGCTTTCTACATTTGATAACCTTCAGTGAGGTGTCTGAAGAGCCAATCTGCCTGGGAACGGATTCTTTTAAAGTGGGCCTCACCCTGGATACACGTTGGAATCACTTTGGCACACTCTAAAAAGGTCTGATGCCTGGGTGTCATCCCCAGAAAGTCTGCTGTTATTGGTCTGGGGTATAACCTGGGCATCAGGATTTTTAAAAAGTCTCCTCAGGTGATTTTAACATGCAGCCAGGGGTGAGAAGCCATGCATTCAAGCCATATGGCTGACACTGAAAAAAACTTTTCCACAGTAGAAAGTTTTAATGTCCATATAGAAAGTCTGTCACTGAATATGCAAGATCTGAAAATATTTGAGTTAAGGCAAAAGCAAGAAAAAGGAAACCTCCCCCAATTTGCTCAGATATTCACAGCTATGCCGAGCCCACTAGCCAGTCAGACAGCTGGGCCACTAATGGCCATCATGAACCCTGAAGTCCACGTTAAAAAATGTTTACGGCCGGGCACGGTGGCTCACGCCTATAATCCCAGCACTTTGGGAGGCCAAGGCGGGCGGATCACGAGGTCAGGAGATCGAGACCATCCTAGCAACAAGGTGAAACCCCATCTCTACTAAAAATACAAAAAATTAGCCTGGCGTGGTGGTGGGCGCCTGTAGTCCCAGCTACTTGGGAGGCTGAGGCATGAGAATGGTGTGAACCCAGGAGGCAGAGCTTGCAGTGAGCCGAGATCATACCACTGCACTCCAGCCTGGGTGACAGAGCGAGAGTCTGTCTCAAAAATAAAAAATAAAAAAAGTTCACCAAGTGCATGTAAGTTTAGCTGTTTGTCCATTTCTCTTGGTAGAGCTGAAATTGAACTCAATTTCAAAAAGTAAGATTCCGTATAGTTGTCACTAGCACATATGGAGAAATGTTTGGCACTATTCTAAATGCTTAACGTTTGCTAATTCATTTAATCTCCCCACTATACACACACAACCCCACGTCACAGATAGGGCATGGAGGCACAGAGAGGGTCAATAAGTTGCCCCAGGTCACAGCCAAGAAGTAAAAGAGTTGAGATTTGAACCCAGGACCCAGGAGCTTACACTTTTAACCTGCACACCATATAGCCGCTACCTTCACAGGAGAACCCCAAATGAGAATGGGGATGGGGGGGAGAGAATGCCACATGTGCATCTTGGGGGTTCCAGCAGGCACCATATGGGCATGGTGGGCGATGCAGGGAGGAGCCAGACATCTGCCTCCAGAACGCACCAGCTTGTAAGAAAGGCCAGGGCAAAGACATAAAACACCACCAAAAAGGAGAGCAAGAGAAGTGTACGAATGAATGTGAATGAGGGCTCAAAGGAAAACAGGTTGCTTTGCTTTTTTTTTTTTTTTTTTTTTTTTTTTGAAATGGAGTTTCACTCTTGTTGCCCAGGGTGGAGTGCAGTGGCATGATCTTGGCTCACTACAACCTCTTCCTCCCGGGTTCAAGTGATTCTCCTGCCTCAGCCTCCCCAGTAGCTGGGATTATAGGTGCCCGCCACTACACCCAGCTAATTTTTTTGTATTTTTAGTAGAGACAGTGTTTCACCATGTTGGTCAGACTGGTCTCAAACTCCTGACCTCAGGTGATCTGCCTGCCTCGGCCTCCCAAAGTGCTGGGATTATAGGCGTGAGCCACCGCACCGGGCGAGAGATTGCTTTTTTAATCAGTAAAAACTCCCCGGAGGAGGCGGCGTTCGAGAATAATGCCGTCTGGCTATAGCACAGGTGAGAGTTATGAAAGTAAGGGGAAGAGAGGTGGAAGGAGTCTGGGGCTTTGTTTTAGGGAAAGTTGAGTCGCCAGGTGGGGCCCGCCCTCCCTTCACTATAGTAGAACCCAGCACGATCTCGCACACATGGCGAGCCGAGTTGAGCTCTCTGAAGCGAGAATTTCCAGGTGAAAGTCAGTGAACCTGGTCTCCCAGCCCTGAATTTTGCCTCTCCTTTGCAGTTTTGTCCCATTGATACCTGTTGCTGCCCCATCTGTGCCCCTACCTTCCTCATCCTCCAAAACTCCAGCCAAACATGCAGAAATGACTCTTTCTTGGCTGCTTTTGGCAAGTTGGGGCATGCTGTCACTTCGAAGAACTTTGATAAATCTTAAGGCAGACTCAAAGGAAAGTGGTGTATTTAAATAATATTATGTGAGGATGGCGATAGTCAAATTTCCAAATACTGGGTTTCTGACTCTATAGCCCAATACAAAGAGCTATGTGGCCCACAAAGTCTCTTTATGCTTGGATAATAGCCCACTCTAGACCAAAGGGCTAGTACAATCTCGTCTGTACCATCTCTAGCTTCTTTCTCTTATGGTTCCCCTGCTTGAGTTGCAACAGCAAGGGTTAATTGGCTATGAACCCTTCCTTCCTTCCTTCCTTCCCTTACCTACTCACCCATCCTTCCAACATAAATTTATTGAACATCTATGGTGTTAAAAGTTAAATGGTCAATATTTTTCTGTGCCCCTCACCACCAGGAACAATTCTGATTCTACCCCATTGTGTTAGAGTGGATGATTGTTAGCAACTCTTCACTCTTTTTTTCTGCCAGTGACCTTACAGTGCCTCCCAGTAGAACAGAAAAAGTATACTTTCCTGTCACCAATGACTTTGGGTTGGCCATGTGACTTGCTTTGGCCAATGAAATGTTAGCATATGTGACATAAGCAAAGTCTTTCAATGTTCTAGATATTTGGCTTGTGCCCTTGTACTTCTGTTGCCCTTCATGAGAACATACCCCTGGTAGCTGCTGCTCCCAGAATGAGAAGATGTGGGAGTAGGGGTGACTCAGTCTACAATCCAAAGGCAGGTTCTGCTGATTCAAACCAAGCCCAACAAAACCATAGCCAACCAGTAGACCTCTGACCAAGAAAAATCGACGTTTTCATAGTAAAATATTGAGAATCAGGAATTGCTTGTTATGTAGCATTTTTTTTTTGGCAATAGCTGACTGATACGCCCAGATAAGGACTAGACTGACCAAACAAAACCCTTTCATATACCCCCATGCTGTTTTTTTTTTCCTTTTTAACTACAAAAATTCTAAACTTTTTGGTGTGGGTGTCCCATACCCAGGGTCCTCCTCCCTGTTCCACTTTTAAGTTAGAGAGTTACAGCTGACTGGAAGAGCTCTGGCAGTCAATACCACCAATAGATGGCCAATTCTTTCAGGCCTCAGTGTTTGCTGACCACCAGGAGCATCTCTCTCTATCCTATGGAGGGGAAATCACCTTACCAACGTTCATTCAACACTAAGGCTAAAATACACATGAAATCAGTAGAAGTCATGCTGAATGCAACCAGTAAGGCCTTTTGCTTGTGCAAAATAAAAATTTTATACTTAATTTGTCGTAAGATTGGGAAAACTTTGAAGGGGTTTGAATAGAACAAGGGGATATGATGGAGTGGTGACATGTGGCTGAGGTACTTGGCAGAAGATTTCAGAAAATGGGCTTTGGAGTCAGAGGGACCTGGATACCTGCCTGACATCTGTCATTTACCAATTGAGTGACTTGAGGAAGGCTACTAATTGCCCCTGAGTTTGTTTCAGGTGTAAACTAGGGATAACATGCAAGGATTGAATGAGTATTGTGTATAAAGTACCTAGTACAATTGTGTCTGGCTTATGGGAGATTCTTAATACATAGTAGTGGTTATGCAGATGATTTAGGAAGATAATTCTATGGTACCATAGGGGAAAGGCCAAAATTACGCATTTATGGAGATCTTACTGTGTGCTAGGCACTATTTGGAGGACTTTACATTTATTGATTGATTAAGATGAAGTTTCACTCTTGTTGCCAAGGCTGGAGTGCAGTGGTGTGATCTCAGCTCACTGCAACCTCCACCTCCCGGGTTCAAGCGAGCTTCCTGAGTAGCTGGGATTATAGGCACCCACCACCACGCCCGGCTAATTTTTTGTATTTTTAGTAGAGACGGGGTTTCACCATGTTGGCCAGGCTGGTTTTGAACTCCTGACTTTAGGTGATCCACCCTCCTCAGCCTCCCAAAGTGGTGGGGTTACAGGTGTGAGCCACCGTGCCCGGCCTGATTTTACATTTATTAACAAATCTCACAACAACCATGCAAGGTAGGTACTAATATCCTCATTATATAGGTGAGGAAACTGAGGCACAGAAAGATTCAGCAACTTGTTTGAGGTCACACAGCTAGTAAGCTGTAAATCAAGAATTTGAACACAGGCAGTCTGGATCCAGAGCCCTTGCTCTTAATCTCCATGTGTACTGCCTCTAAGCAGGCTGGCCTTTTAGAAGGGTGGATGGGGAGTTCGTATGAGCCAAGAGGCAGACCTAGATTAATCTAGCGGCCAAGGGCATGCAAAGGAGGAAACTAATGAAAGCATCAATGCAGAGGTATAATTGAACAAGCTAACTTAGTAACCAATTGCAAGTAGTGAGTATTGGAGGAAGAGGCAGAGCTCACCCTGCTGTGTGTGAGTTTTGCAAATCATGAAAAGATAAAGATTCTCAATCAGTTGTATGTTCTAAGAAATTACATCATGTCCCAGTAAGTTATGAGATATTTGAGAAACTTGAAGCATCTGTATGGTGGGTGGAGAATCAACCCAATCTTGGACTACCGTTATTGAACTATGAGAGGACAAGTGAACTTCCACTTGGCCTTTTTTCCAACCCAGAGATTCCACTTCTTCTATTTTATGCCAAAGCCATCCACATCAGAAGGGCTCTTGTGTCCAAGTCTCAAGTAAATGAAAATTATCAATATGCACATCCAATTCTGATATTGAATGTCTGCCCGAAAGTCAATCATAACTCTCCTTACCTTCCAAAGAATGACTCCCTTGTATGTACCGCCACACCCCTCCAACACCCACCACTAACTCTATTCCTTTGGCGAGTTCAGTAAACCTCCCTTATATTAAGGATTCAAGCATATTTACTTTAAGATGGTCTATTACATAGAGAAACATGTTTTCACTGTTCAATTGATATATTTTTCTAGATGCAAAAATTGTTTCCATATTGGGTTGGGATGGGATACATCATGATTCTCTCCATTGAAATTAATGGAAACATTTTTTAAAAAATTACTTTTCACTTAGCAGGGCTTTTAGAACAAAAGGAAGTATGGGATATTTTGGCCATGTAGTAGGAATTCAGTACATGTTTGAATGAATAGGATTGCCTGCATTGATGAAAGTCACAGGAGGAGGGAGTTTCAGGATAGAGAAAGAGGGCTGGCGTAAATCCCTATGGCGAGAATACATACATTATACATTCTTTTCTTTCTACTCACACATTTCAGTCTCTTAGTAGCTGCTTGGGATGCATTTTCTCATTTGATTCTTTTAAATCTGAGATTGAGAGAGAGAGAGAGAGATCAATAGTTTCTTAGTTTGGTAGTTTTCTTTTCAAATATTAAAACGACCAATCTCTTGCAAGTTCTATGAGGTTACCCTCTCCCATAAACCAGGCCAGTCCCCAAGACTGGATTATGTGGTGAAAGGCCTGTATTAAAATGTGGACTTTGCTTTGGAAAGGTAGAAAATAAATCCAGTGGAAGCTATTATCAGGTTGGCACAACTTAGTGTCCTGAGGGGTGGGCACTCCTCTGTCACACTGTCCAGAGGTTGAAGCTCAGCCTGGAGAAGTGTACATGGTTGAAAAGAGACACGTGGCAAGATAGGCCATATGTAGGTACTAGATACCTGGGCCTGGGGAATGGGTTGATGGGAGGCCACCCAAACAGACAAATGTACTAAACATAAGCAATTGACTCCATTAGTTTTGCTAGAATTGGCCCTTACTGTTGCATCGAATGTTGTTTAGAATGTTTTATCTGTTGGCTATAAATTAGACATGAAGTTATAGAGAATTTTTCATTGCAGTGACATGTAATGAAATTTGAATCCTTTTTTAAAAACCAAGCACTGCCCATATAAATTAGAAGTCCAGTGCTGGACATTGCCTGTGGCAGACACTGTTGGCTACCTATCTAACAGCCCTGTCATCCCCTTTCTCCCTAACAAATAGAACCTTGGTTTTTATTCAAGTGTCAGATAGCTACGTGTTTCAAAGAAGTCCAGGACACTCCCCAGCCCCACAGATTAATTCTTGAGTAGTCAAAGGCAATCGGAGTAATTCTTCTTGGTGGTGATTGGTTTGAGAAAGAACTTGTGACATGCAATTCTGGCCAGTGAAGCATGAGGGGGACATCTTCTGGGAAAGGGTTTTCTTTACTCAAAGAGAGACATAGGGAAAAGCTGGCCCTTATGCCTCTATGGCTAAGAGAAGAAGTGATAGTAGGACTTGCTGCAGTCATTTGCAGCCATGAGGGAACAAGCATGAGGACCAATGCCTACATGCTGAGGATGGCAGAGCAGAAAGAAAGATAAACTGGGTTCTTGATATCATTAAACTGTTGAAGGAATTAACTCTAGATCTTGCTTCCTTTGGACTTGTTACATTAGGTGATAAAGGGTCTGATATGGTTTGGCTCTTTCCCCACCCAGATCTCATCTTGAATTGTAGTCCCACAATTCACACGTGTCATGGGAGGGACCCAGTGGGAGGTAATTGAATCATGGGAGTGTGTCTTTCCCATGCTTTTCTCATGATAGTGAATAAGTCTCATGAGATCCGGTGGTTTTATAAAGGGAAACTTCCCTGCACAAGCTCTCTCTTCTCTTGTCTGCCACCATGTGAGACGTGCCTTTCACCTTCTGCCATGATTATGATGCCTCCCCAGCCATGTAGAACCATGAGTCCATTAAACCTCTTTCTTTTGTAAATTGCCCAGTCTTGGGTATGTCTTTATCAGCAGCATGAAAACGGACTAATACAAGGTCTTACTGTTTAAGCTCCTGCAACTCAAGGTGCAGCATGATTACCTGTATTGCCAGCATGCTTGGGAGCTTGTTAAAAATGCAGAATCTCAGCCTGCATGAATCAGAATCTGCAGAGCCCCAGGTGATTCCTAACCACATTAAAGTTTGAGAAGTGCTGGTTGAAGCTGTTTTAATTAGGTTTTCTGGTGTTGGGAGCTGGAAAGCAAACTGATACCCTGCCTTAGAAACTGATGGCAAAGATCTTGTTTTTATATCACCACCAAAAAGAGCTTACAAGGAAAAGACAATAGTGTTGCTACTCCTGCAATTATTCAGGACCTATTAGAGAAGTTCCCTGGCTCTTTAAAACTGCTTTATTTCTGAAATCGAGGGGAAGCAACTCGTGATCGTATAGTGAATGTACTTTTTTGGCTTCAAAGGTAAAAACAGCTCTTAACAGTTCTTAAGCTCACTAAAAATTCAGGCTGAACATATACCTCTTGAGTCATCTCCTCAAAGACTAAAAGGGGCAAGTAATGGAAAGAGAACAAGGCACCAATAGGAAAAAAGCTCTAAACTGTTTACTTGGTTGAGATCAAATTTCCTTATCTCAGATTTCCTCATAAATTTAGTTATTCAAAAGTAATTGTGGTTCTTCATCCAGAATGCAAACATGTGAATAACACAAAAACAGCAACAATTCAGCCTTGTAAGAAATAAAACAAGATATGGCATTGTTATTCCTAAAAAGACTACTCGAGTTTCTTGAGGTTGCCCAAATGAGACCATTTCATAAGTCATTCTGTGTTTACACTGAGTTTAGGCAACGGTTACAATAGAAGAGGCCACTATGATTACTTAATGGTCTATTGGTGGACTTTAAACCAAACCCAATTTCAACAAACAAAAACTTCTGCAGCTTTTTTTTTTCTTTGAGGAATCATCACTTCTATTTTGATTGTCTTTGACAAGCTATTGAGAAATCATTTAGATTGGTGCTTATTATAAAAACACAGTTATTAAAATTACTTTCTAGCCAGCCTGTATTTCTGAAATCCCATTCATTATACTTGAGAAGTAAATAGCTGAGGAAAAATGCTGGGAGTTTAAACCAATGTATTGTTTAATGATTATCCTTTTTTATTAAAAATAAGGCTTCAGGCTCCCAAATTTCACTGGCATCTTATTCTATAGCAATCTTACAATCTAATTGGGTAATGAAAACTAAGTCACACTGAAGTTCTTGCTTCTTTTCCTTTTACTCTCAAATTTTATAGCTTGGAGAAAGCTTTTGGATTGTTAAGTTTACTTGTCCCCTTCTACAGATAAACTCTTCGGGACTCAATTTTATTGAAAGGCTTACTCAAGGTCTTGCAGATGATAAATGATGGAAATAGCATCTTGGGCTTTTTGGGTTTTAGAGCAGCACCCCCTTTTTGTTCCTCAGTTTCTCTCGGTGAATAATCTTAAAATTCTGTTCTCATGAAGCTTCCAGGATGCCAAAGTCACTTGGCTTTCATCCTCCCTGAGCCAGCTCTTTCTCCACCATCCCTGCTGGTTATTTTTCAATTCGTCAAACAGTAAATGCTGGCGGGCCCCAGGTCTCCGTCATCAGACCACCTCTCCATTTAGTCTTCCTCCACTGGTGATCTCATCTCATCTCATCCAATTCATAGCTTGAACTCTCATCCATCTCCCTCCCTCTTCATTCCAGGGCTACAGATCCATCTGCCTACTCAACATCTCTTTTGGATGGCACCAGAAACTTAACATGCCCCCAGACTAACTTTTGTTTTTCCCTATCAAACCTGCTCTGCCCAGAATCTTCTCCAGTTCAATAAATGGCAACTCCATTATTCTAATTTTTCAAGCCCGGAAGCTTGACTCATTCTATTCTCTTACACCCCACATCCATTGCATCAGCAACTTCTAATGGCTCTACCCTCAAAATACAGCCACAAAATACAGACCACTTCTCACCACTGCCACTGTTATTATCCTGGACCAAGCTACCATCAATTCTTAACTAGATCATTGCAACAGCTTTGGAAGTGGTCTCCCACTTCTACCCTTGATCCCCTAGATCATATCCTTAACACAGAAGATGGAACAGTCCTATTCAAATAGAAGCCACATTATATCCTTCCTCTAGGCCAGGTACAGTGGCTCACGCCTGTAATCCCAACACTTTGGGAGGCTGAGCTGCGTGGGTCACTTGAGCCCAGGAATTCAAGACCAACCTGGGCAGCATAGCAAGACCCCATCTCTACAAAAAATGCAAAAATTAGCCGAGTGTGGTGGCACATGCCCATGTTCCCAGCTATCGGGAGACTGAGGTGGGAGGATCACCTGAGCCTGGGGAGGTGGGGGTTGCAGTGACCCGTGTGCCACTGCACTCCAGCCTGGGCAACAGAGCAAGACCCTGTCTTAAGAAATAAATATCCCACCTCTGGCTCAGAGCCCTCCAGTGGCTTTTCTTCCCACTTAGATTAAAAGCCCACAAGGGCCCACCAAAGGCCATATACCATCTACTTCCTTGCCTTCACCCTCCTCCCGTCACCACCTCTGACTTCATCTCCTGCTAGTCTCTCTTTGCTCACTCTACTCCAACACATTGCCCTCCTTGCTGTTCCTGAAATATGCCAGGCATTCTTCTACCTCAGGGCCTTTGTACTTGTCATTCCTTCTGCTGGGCACACCCTCCCCCTAGATAGCTGTTCTGCTGCATTCCCTTATCTCCTTCACACCTTTTCTCAAAAGATGTCATCTCAATGAGACCTTCTTTGACTTCCATATTTAAAACTGTAAGCACTCCTCCGCCATCTTGGCACTCTCTATTCTCTTACACTTTTATTTTTCTCAATCATATTTATCCCATCTGACGTGTTTTGCACACTTGCTTATCATATTATATGGGGTATTGCCAAATGACTATTAAAAACCCTGGAATACCATGACTTGAAGAAATTACACGCTAATAGTCTAGGCCAGTGTGGTATCTCTGCTCCAGTCATTCAGAGATCTGGGGTTTTCCCATGGTGTTCCTCTGCCGCATCTTAGGACATTGTTCCCATCTGCACAGTTGAAGCTGGGGGACCACCAGCTCTGGATTCCTGCTGGCAGAAAAGGGGATATGAATATGGAAGAAGCACAACCAGTGTCTGAAAGCCCAGTCTAGGAAGTAATGCAGGTCACTTTTTGCATTTCAGTAACAAGAGCTTAATCACATGATCACACCTAACTAAGGGTGATGGGAAATATCGTTTAGCCGAACATCTATTTTCTAAGGAAAAGATGGGAAATGAATTTGTAGTGGACATCTATCAACATGTGTTATCTACATCCCTTCTCCCCATTAGAATAGGTGCTCCACGAGGGCAGGGATTTTTGTCAGTCATACTCATTTCTGTATTTTGAGCACCCAGGATAGTACCTGGCACATTAAAAGAGCTCAATAAATATTTGTTGACTAAAGGAAGGAATTGAGGCTGTGAAGTTAACCCCTCAGGGGGTTGACATTAGCAGACATATCTCTCCCAGGACACCCTGGCATTGACTTTTTTGACCACATTACCTGAGAGCTCATTAGAATCCTTCATCTGGGGAAATGCAGACTGAGTTTTCTCTTTTACTGCATCCCAGTAATGAAACAGTTGCACATTCTGCCTCTGCTAATGCAACACAAAAACAGCCTCACCAAGGGTCCCCTATATACGGAAAGATCACCTTGGCCACAGGAAGAAGAACATTCTTCCTGGAAGTGGGGAGTACCCTGGTTCAGTAGGGGTCCTAGAACTATGTCCTACAGTGAATCAGGATGGCAGGAGTCAGAAGTAGTTTATTTAATCAATAAAGCACTGTTGGTTGCAATCCTTATCTGTTTCATATTCCCTAATAAGTTTTTGTTAGGACTTCAGCTCCCTGCCTCCGGTTATTTGCTCTGCTAATTAGCCAAAATTAAAAGCATCCAAAGAGCCTGGACAGTGGCCTGAGAAAGACTTGAATCGTCTGTGAACTTGAGTTCCTGTCTCTCTCCTTCCCTTCCCCTGGCAGACAGAACCCTTCACTCTCTTCCCAGATAGAATATACTCACACCACAGTTTTCCTCCAAGTGTTCAAAATATAGCTTTTTAAAACTTACTGAGTAATCCAAAACTCCCCGTAACAAGCTTATAGGGCCAGTTGTATTTTACCAAAAGTTTCCTAGTGCAAACAGGCGCCTCTGATGTAAGGGTTGGCTCTGCCGGGCTCCAACAGTGGAAGAAAGGAAATCACCATGAAGCCTAGGAACAGAAAAAAAAAAAAAAAAAAAAAAAGTTTCCTTCCTTCAGGAGAAATAAAATATCCCAACACCATTTTCAACTTAAACTAAGCAATGGAACACAACGTTCCATTTTGTGTGAATTTTGTGTCTTAACAGTCTTTATTTATCTAAAGTTCATATTAACATTCTCAATGGGTGATGGTTTCATGATTAATTCAAAACCCAAAGATTTAAGCTCCAAAGCTGGCTTGAAACAAATAATAGTGAGGTGTTTGGGGTTTTTATTTTTGTTTGGCTCTTCACATCTTGAAGTGCAAAGATTGAAACTCTAAACCCTCCAAGTGAGTTTTATAAATGTAGCCACGACGGAGGTATTATCCCATTTCCTTTCCAGAGAATATATTGCTAAGTCACAGTATGTTCATGAGGCTTTGGTGCAGAATCCATTTTAGTTAGAAGACCAATTGTGGCAAAGCCACATTTGTTTTTGGAAATTATGCCGAGATACTTATCTATGCTTCTGAACCTTTTTTTTTTCTTTTAGGTCTTTTGGAAAATGGTAAATGCCTCAAAACTCTTTAAAGATTTTGACATTTTAATTTGTATGCTTTCCTTGTTGGATATTCTGGGGGTACTGAACAAAAACATTAGGAAAGCAGCAATGGATAAATGGAAAGAGAGTCAAGACGGGGTTTTTAAAAGAAAAGGGAAATTACGCACATCCTCCGCAGCACACCCTTTACCTGTGAGTAATGCTGGCTTCTATCCACTTCCAAAGGATTATCTTTTGGCCTGTTTTTACGTTCAACTTGGTTATCTAATATCATTTTTAATCCATTTCTTAGATTTTTGAGAAGACACATTCATGCATGATAGGATTATTTCATTAGCCTTCTTATATTCGAATTTCCTTAAATCTCCTGGGTAACACTCCCCAAATTGAAAGAGCTGAAGGCAGAGCCTGCTATGTAGACCCAGATCTATGTAAAAGCACTTTACATTGGTTCTTTGTTTAATTAATAGGTTTAATAAGTTAATAAGTTTAAGATTATTCTAAAGAAAAAAATTTAGCCAATTCTATTGAATTTCTGTTATATTTCTCTTCCTGCCTCCAAAACACAATTACCATTTCTGAGTTTCTTTTCACACTGCAGTTTAATTTTTGGGTGGTAAAGGCTGAAGTTAGCCATGAATGCAAAGTTTTAGTCCCCAATTTCCAAAGAGCACCTGAAAGTTGAACCATGGAGGGAAAAATCACCAATCATGAAATGTCTAGAATGGGCAAATCTATAGAAATAAAAGTAGATTCGTGGTTGCCTAGAGCTGGGGGAGAAGGGTGGGGAGTGACTGCTAAAGGGTACAGGGTTTCTTTTGGAGGGATGAAAATGTTATTAGATTGTGGTGATCGTTGCACAACTCTGTGACTATCCTAAAAAACATTGAATTGTGGCTGGGGACAGTGGCTCATGGCTATAATCACAGCACTTTGGGAGGCCGAGGCAGGGTGATCGCTTGAGCCTAGGAGTTTGAGACCAGCCTGGGCAACAACATGAGACCCTGTCTCTACAACAAATACAAAAATTAGCCGGGTGCGGTGGCATGCACCTGTGGTCCCAGACACTCAGGAGGCTGAGATGGGAGGATCAATTGAACCCAGGAGGTTGAGGCTACAATGAGCCATGATTGTTTCGCTGCACTCCAGCCTACGTGACAGAGCGAGACCCTGTCTCAAAACAAACAAAAACACCATTGAATCATATATACTTTAAATGGGTGAATTTTAAGTGAATTGTATGTCAAAGCTGTTTTCTAAAAAAAGGATGAATGTGACTAGCCTACAGCAAAGCTTCAAACAAGTGTCAGAAACCCTCCCCTGTGCTAGCTCTCTCTCTCATACACACACACACACTCACACTCACACTCACACACACACACACACACACACACACACGCCTTTCCTGCTCCCCACCCCCCACCATATCAACTCCATCCCCAGCCCCGTAAAAGCAGGACAGACATAGGCTGGCCTGAATGGAAAGAACAGGCTCTCTTCAGCAAGGGAGACTGAACACACCAGAAAAGGAAAATTGAGTCATTATTGCTTCCATTTGTGAGAAAAATCATTGTTTTCCAGAGTCACCACACACATTTTTCAAACGCTGAAAGCAAGTCTGTTACTCCCCTCAGAAACCCTAGCGATAGACCAAGTCTCACCTCATATATCCTTGTTCACACCTTTGCTTGAGCAAGTGACAGTGTGTCACTGATCTTTAGGAAGGAACTACCCAAAATGTTGGAAATATGTTTTTAAGTTTTATGAGAAGCGAATGTGTGAGTGGGAGCAATTCTTCCAAGACGCCATAAAACCCAGGAGGATATGAGATGAGGAAAGTCAAGAAGGAAGCAAAAGGGATCCTCAATATTTGACCTGCATACAAGAAGGTACAATTGCCACGCCCCCCGACTCCCACCTTCTTTACCCCCGTGAGGCTCCTAATTCGGATGGGTAGTGAGGAAGGTGAGCTGGGTGTTTGGGATACAGGAGGATTTGCAAGAAGCAAAGGAAGGTGTGTGAAGGGGAGACTGGCGTGGAGGATGGTGGGAATGTGTGTGACTTCGATATTTACCACTCTCCTTGTGGGACGCCTTGGGGAGAGAATGAACACCATAAACGACTCAAAATATTTGAGGGCAAGTTAACTTAAAAAATGATGGTGAGGCACGGTGGCTCATGCCTGTAATCCCAGCACTTTGGGAGGCTGAGGCGGGTGGATCATCTTGAGGTCAGGAGTTCAAGACCAGCCTGGCCAACATGGTAAAACCCCATCTCTACTAAAAATACAAAAAATTAGCCGGGTATGGTGGCGTGCGCCTCTAATCCCAGATACTTGGGAGGCTGAGGCAGGAGAATTGCTTGAACCCAGGAGGTGGAGGTTGCAGTGAGCTGAGATCACGCCACTGTGCTCCAGCCTAGGTGACAGTGAGACCCTGTCTGAAAAAAACAAACAAAACAAAACAAAAGACTAAACAAACCGATTCCCTTGCACACTGACTGACATTTGATAAGGAATTAGTGTGAAGCATTTTAAAAAAGTAATACTGATACTATGATTATCTACTTAGAAAAGAGTCCTTATCTTTTTGAGATACACATTGGAGTAACTATGGATGAAACCATGTTACAGTTGAGATTTGCTTCAAAAAAATATAGGCAAAGACAAAGTAGGTGGGTGTAGAGGGTGAAACAAGATTGGCTGTGAGTCGTTAATTGTTGAATTGTATGAAAGATCCAAGGGGGTTTGTTATACTATTCTGTCTACTTTGATAAACGTTTGACTTTTTTTTATAATTAAAAGCTTAAATATTTTAAGAAAACAGTTTTAAAGCATTTAGAACAAAAGTTGGGGCCCATGGCCAAAGATGCTAAAAAGAGGCTTAGTAGAAATGAAACACTCCGAAGTAATATTCTACAATATTAGTAAGGACTAAAGAACTGCCAAGTGTGGATGGAAATGCCACTCTATAATCATGTTGAAGTGGATGACACTATTCCAGCAGTGTCTACTCCTGTCGCCCATTTCAGAAGGGAGTTGACCCAAATAGGAAGTGGCCCGGCTGAGCCTAATTGGGAGTAGCTGGCTGATGCAGGGCCTCTTGGTCTGCACACACTGCCAATCTGAGGAGTTCCCCAGCTGAGAGCAGGAAGGAGGGACTTGAGAGAAGAATGCAAAAACAACCTTTTTTTTTTTTTTTTTAAGCTGGAAATTAAAAAATTTTATTGGTTATTTGGTTATTTGTCGTTGGTTGGTTATTTGTTTTTGAGGGGAGAGATAAGAATTATAACTAACTTGTTACCTTCCCCAACAACATAAATATCCTCCATCACATAATTTCTTATTCCTTCACACTCATGCAGTTTGGCCTATCTATAGTATGATACACACTGGAATTTCAACTAACTGGCATGAAACTGATCAGAACCTTTTACTAACCAGGATTTTGCTACACTCTCTGTTCAAGAGAAAATTTAGGCTAACAACAACAACAACAAAAATTAGGAGGATTTGTTTTTCTCAAATTCTGTACATTTTTACATTGAATCTGCATCTGTAGAACTGTATTTGTAGCTGAACTCTAGATCATGGTCAGCAAACTGTTTCTGTAAAAACTAGACCAAAATATTTCAGGCTTTGCAGACCCAATGGTCTCAGCTATTGCTATTCAACTCTGCCATTGTAGCAGCCATGCACAATATATATGAACAAATGGGCACGACTGTGTTCCAATAAAACTTTATTTACAAAAACAGATGGCAGGCCAGATTTGCAGACTATTGTTTGCTGACCCCTGATAGTAAACTATCAATTAAATGCATTGTATTAGTTTCCTATCACTTTTGTTAACAGATTACAACAAATTACCATTTTAGTGGCTTAAAACACACAAATTTAATTATCTTACAGTTCTGAAGGTCAGAGATTTGAAGTGGGTCTCTCTGGGTTAAAATTAAGGTTTTGGGAAGGCTGTGTTTCTTCTGGAGGATCCAGGGAAAAATCCCTTTCCTTGATTTTCCAACTGGTATGGGCTGCCAGCATTCCTTGGCTCATGGCTCCTCCCTCCATCCTCAAAGCCGGCTACAGCCATCTGCGTCCTTCTCACATTGCATCACTTTGACTTCCTCTACTGACTCTCTCCACATTTTAGGACCCTTGTGATACCATTGGACCCACCTGGATAATCCAGAATAATCTTCCCATTTTAAAGTCAGCCAATTAGCAACCTTAATTCCCCTTGGCCGTGTAACATAACATATTCACAGATTCCAGGGATGGGAACATGGGCATCTTTGGAGGGGTATTATTCTGTTGATCACAGGGCCTACTAGGAAATAACCCACTCACTAATTACACTGGTAGGTTTTGCTCACTCTCAGGAGTTGGCTCATGTCATTGGCAATGATGAGTGTACATCGACAGCGGAAGAATAACACTTCCAGCTTTAAAAGCAGAACAGTTAGTTCACTGTGATACAGAAGACTGTGTATGCATCAGCATATATCATAACACACTGGGAAGGCAACATGGGACACAAGAGCATGTACTTAGGGGACTTTGAATCAATTACTTTCTTTGTGGCATCAGTTTCTTCATGTAACAAATGGGAATAACAGCACCTACCTTGCAGGGTATTGTACATATTAAATGAGATAATGGGAAGCAACTAACCCAATGCCTAGCTATCATTAATGCTGTTTCTGCAGAACTGTTGGATTCTACTTAGAGTCAAATCATGTCCCTTTTTACACAATAACCACATGGAGAAAGCATGCTATGGCTTCATTTCCCTGTGAGGCAAATTTTGGTTCTACCTCTACTGTAGCATTGTAATTGGGTCCCAATTATCAAGTCTAAAGCAACATTTAGATGGCCTTAAAATAGCACTGTATATGAGCACCTAGTTAATAAAACCCTTCTGGCGATGATAATACCTCAAAATATTTACTCTCAAATTACTCTGGCAGACCATTCACCGAGGACACTGCTGAGGGCTTGCCAAGAACAGTACTTGTCATATGTTAAAAATAGATGTCAGAAAACCATTCAATAAATGCGGTAGCTTTCATAGTCTTAAGAAATTGTATTAGACTGCTTTATCCAGGGTATGGAATAAAGCTTGTTCAAATATCAAAGCAGAATTATGTTTCTCATTTTGAGAGTCAATAATCTGATGTTTTCAATACATGAATTTTAAACTATTTGGGGGCATTGTACATGTCCTTCTGCCAGTAAAGTATTTTTTTTTTGAGATGGGGTCTCACTCTGTTGCCCAGGCTGGAGTGCAGTGGTGTGATATTGGCTCACTGCAACCTCCACCTCCCGAGTTCAAGCTATCCTTCTGCCTCAGCCTCCCAAGTAGCTGGGACTGCAGGTGCATGCCACCACGCCTGGCTAATTTTTGTATTTTTGGTAGAGATGGGGTTTCACCATATTGGCCAGGCTGGTCTTGAACTCCTGACCTCATAATTCACCCACCTCGGCCTCCCAAAGTGCTAGGATTACAGGAGTCAACCACCAGACCCTGCCAAAGTATTCTTGAATATCTTCTTGGCATTCTTAATTATTTTTATGTTAGCATTTTATAGAAGTTGGGGAAAAGCAAAAATTAGCTGCCCAAGGCCACCAAAGAAGCTAATGACAAACTAGCAAAAGAAATCCTAATTCCTATCTTAATGCTCCAACCACTAACATACCCATATTTAGTGTTAAATGAAAACAAAGCATTCCCTCCTAGAGAACTTCCATAATCTCAGGAGAAATATTGACATATTGCATCTGAGTCATTTTTCTGTGGTCTGTCTGAATATCAAATTCTGAAGCTCTCCAAGCTGTTCCAAATGCACACCTATTTTGTATCTATCTAGCCAGAGCATCTGGGGTGAAAAGAGCATTCTCAAATACATGCTAATTTCAACATTCAGATGGTTTTTCAGGGCAGTTCACGTAGAAAGGAATTATTTTCTTTGAAGAAAATTATTCCAACGACTAATAGCTTTCTCCTTCCTCATCCCTAGGGCTTCCCATGTTTTTTGAATTCTCTACTTCAGAGTAAATCCTTAAAGTGAAGCTGACTCATGTGCCCCATGATTAACCGTAACTTCTTTTCCTTTCCTCTTCCAGATCCTTTCCACAATGTGAATATTTCCTGCGGTGGCTAGCCAAGATTCTTCCGCCAGTCAAAACGGAGCGCAAGATGACCACATTTTTTAGTAAGTGAGAGGTCTTTGAGAGTGGATTCCAGGTCTCCATTGAACTTGGAGACAGGCTACCATCTAATTGTGTTTTTAAAAATCAAATTCTGAGAGCCATAAGATCAGGAAAAGGCACAAAAATGCGTGAAGTCATTGTCAACGACTTCCCCAACCGATTTAGGTTTGTATGGATGGAATTTGATGATTTGTTTATCAAAATAGACCTATAAATATAATCACAAGTTATTTTGCATCCGAGAAACGTATCTAATTTAACCACGAGAAACGTATCTAATTTAACCAGATTCCCAATTTAAGTCCTCGGAAGAACTGGCCACAGGCATAAAAGAATGCAATTGCAATGCCGTGAATACTCAAGAATTTGTTGGTTTTTTTTTTTCATATTTATCACTGTTGTTTCATAACAATATGTTTCTTTTAGCTGACACATGTGTTTAGAAGTATACATCTCAGAAAGGAACTCATATTTTAAAAATAATAATATCCGGTGGTAGTAAGAAGACAAAATGAGCCCCAGATACTTCTGGTGAGAACTGGAATGGCCTTTCTGCTATTTGGCAATAATGTATCAAAAGCCTTGAAAATATGCATCACCTTTAACCCAGAAATCCCACTTCTTGAAATGTATTCTGGTAAAATCATCAGCAAGGCACAGGAAGATATACACTTTTGTGCAGCGTTCTCTATGATATCATCATAGCATTCTCTATGATATCAAAAACTAAAAACCCATCTAAAAATAGAGAATCACTTAAACAAATTCTAAAAGATGCCCATAATATTGGATATATCTAGCTGTTAAAATTATGTTTTAAAAGAATTTGGTGAAAAGATTTAAGATATAGTATTGAGTTAAAAATAAATTATATGCATTTTGTACAGTGTGATTCTAGTATATATGTAACTTTATGTGTAACATGTGGGTGTATAAAAGAGAAAAAAGAATTCAAGGGTGTGTCCCTGATATGCCAAATACAGTGATAGTGATTATCTCTGGTGTTTCTGTACTTTCTGTCCTCTCTGCAATGAAGATGTTTTACTTCTTAAGATCATAATATATGTTGGTGTTTTTTGTTTCAGAAATGGGCTTTTGCAAGAAACAATCTTTCCAGTCTTGTTTCTTTTGTTAGCCATTTATCACCTTAAGTATTTACAGAGTGTCTGGTCCCAAGTGGTTGGACTGGCCAGATGCCAGGTCCCTAATGGTGTTTGAGTATACTGTTGTATCAAGAGACGGGGTCAGCAGCAGCTAAGGGAGGGAATAAAGGGGCAGGGGAGACAGGAGTGAGGAGTAAAAGAGAAGCAGCAGTTTTGATGCAAAGATGGATGGTGTCTTTACTCTGGGCACAGTCACGCATGGCTCAGGGGATGCCTGAAGGCAGGATATGGGAGCTGGTCCAGGGTATCGGGCCAGGCCTGGCTACTGTGTTGTGTCGGGCATTGCCAGGTCAGCCCCAGCTTCAGGGATGGCCTTCTGGTAATGTGGTCAGGAGGCTTAGCCTAGAGTGACAGAGGAACCTAAGTGACAGGCATCTAGCTGGGAGGGGACCCACTCACTGGGCTGGAGTCAGCCATGGGCCCGAAGGTAGGCTCGCATCTTAGAATGATTGAGATATTATACAAGATGAGGATGCGGAGGCTGAGGATCCAGCCCCCACAACTACCGGGAATGCGCGGGGCCGAGGCACATTTGGATGCAGGCAAAAGCCCAATTACCAGAACCAGAACCAGGACACAAAGTTGAGGCTAAACTAGCAGCAAGGGTTACTTATGTTAAGTCTCAGAGAGCTGGGCTACACTTGCTGGAATCTCTCCTGCCTGTATGAGAATTGGCAGGGACAAGAAGCTGGTCTATTAAAGAAGGGTCTGTTGGATGCAGTGGCACACAGCTGTAATCCCAGCACTTATAAGACCAGCCTGGGCAACATGGCAAAACCCCGTCTCTACTAAAAATACAAAAATTAGGCCAGACACGGTGGCTCACACCTATAATCCCAGCACTTTGGGAGGCCGAGGCAGGCAGATCACTTGAGGTCAGGAGTTTGAGACCAGCCTGGCCAACATGGTGAAACCCCGTCTCTACTAAACATACAAAAATTAGCTGGAGGTGGTGTCGGGCACCTATAATCCCAGCTACTTGGGAGGCTGAGGCAGGAGAATTGCTTGAACACGGGAGTTGGAGGTTGCAGTGAGCCGAAATCATGCCACTGCACTCCAGCCTGGGTGACAGAGCGAAACGCTGTCTTAAAAAAAAATAAAAATAAATACAATCACAAAAATTAGCCAGATGTGGTGGCATGTGCCTGTAGTCACAGCCACTCGGTAGACTGAGGTGGGAGGATTGCTTGAGCCCAGGAGGTCAAGGCTGCATTGAGCTGTGATTGTGCTACTGTACTCCAGCCTGGGTGACAGAGTAAGATCTCTTATGGAAAAAAAAAAAAAAAAAAGGAAGGAAGAAAGGAGGGGCAATTAATTGACCCTACTTGTGGGAAAAATAGGCAGGACATAGCATGTGAGCCTTGAAGTGGAGTCAGAGAATTCTGTCAGAATCTCCCTGATGCAGTTTAGTTTACAATCAACAAGACAAGTGAATAGACATCCTCTACGTAGCAAAAACAGGAGGCCCTTGACAATGTGAACCTTAGCCATTCTTGCTCAAACCCCTTTATGATGTCCCTAATAAAGATACAGGCACACATCAATTCAGGTTGGTAATGTCAAGAATGTGTCAAAAATGAAATGTTGGTCTACATGCATCGTAGCTTTGTTTTGCCAAATAAAGGAGAAATATGTATAGGATGGACATTTTAGAATTGCTACACCAGTGCCTCCACTAAAAACTCAAGCAGAATTTCTAACTCCATAGTTTCAATGAAAATGCCATACTATACAAAATATTCTAGCTCATCTGTTGTTGTTTTTTTTTTTTTTTTTTTTTTTTTTTTGAGACGGAGTCTTGCTCTGTAGCCCGGACTGGAGTGCAGTGACCAGATCTCGGCTCACTGCAAGCTCCGCCTCCCGGGTTTACGCCATTCTCCTGCCTCAGCCTCCGGAGTAGCTGGGACTACAGGCGCCCGCCACCTCGCCCGGCTAGTTTTTTGTATTTTTAGTAGAGACGGGGTTTCACCGTGTTAGCCAGGATGGTCTCGATCTCCTGACCTCGTGATCCGCCCGTCTCGGCCTCCCAAAGTGCTGGGATTACAGGCTTGAGCCACCGCGCCCGGCCTCATCTGTTGTTTTTATAAAGAGTAGTTGGTATTTAAATATTTGGCTGGAATATAAGGTTGAATTTTGCAGTATTTCTTTCCTTCAGATCCAAAAGTTGAAGATGTTACTATAACCTTTACTGGAAACAAATGTCTCTTGATGATAGCCCACATTTGATTGGCTTTCCCGAAAGTACAGTTTCTACTCTATAGACCCTTATTTCTGTGGCTTATAGCTAAAGCAGCAATTCTCAATTTTGGCATCCTATTAGAGTTGCTTGGGAGCTTTTATGATTCCCGGAGCCCACGCAGCAGACAAATGAATCAGAATCTCTGGAGGTAAAACCCAGGCATCAGGATTTTGTAAAGGTCCCCAGATAATTTAAATATGTAGCCAAAGTGGAGGTCACTGGATGAGAGTGATCATATTAATTTATTATCCAAACCAGGACACCTTTAAGAGTGAAAGGTGACACTATTACTGATTACTTTGGGGCAGTAGAGTAAGTCAGTTAAGTCCTAGCTATGCCAGGGTATATGGTCACTCTAGTTTTGGCCATCAGCTAATGTCACTCTTGTCCCTTAAAATTTACAAAAGCTCATATGAAAGCTCTGCACCCCTTGGGAAATCCCAGTGTTTCTGGAATCTCTTGAAAATCCTTTTAATTTCCTTTAATTCTAATTTCCACCTTTGGCTGAATTCTCTGCTTAGTCTCTTAGAGCTTTTTTTTCCTCATCTTTACTTTGAGAATGCCCTAAACAGGGGACTCAGGCCCTTCTCCTGGTTCTCCATTCCACGCCCCAGAACAAATATCCTGAGGCACCTGGCTAGATCTAGCTAGAGGCGTTCATATTGAATCACCATATAGGAGATCATTTTAAATGTAATAAATTTCCTTGTGCCTAAAAAGTTCCCTCAGCCATTTCCACTGCCCAGGACTCCAGTCTCTATCATATTTCCTGACTCTTTCTCTTTTTTTCTTTTCCATGTCCTCATTACATTCCTGCTTGTCCCTTTCTTAAGCAAGGTGATTTACCACCTCTTTTTTTTTTTTTTTTTTTGCCTGAGGCGGAGTCTTGCTCCGACGCCAGGCTGGAGTGCAGTGGCGTGATCTCAGTTCATTGCAACTTCCACCTCCCGGGTTCAAGCAATTCCCCTGCCTCAGCCTCCCAAGTAGCTGGGACTACAGGCGTGTGCCACCACACTCGGCTAATTTTTTGTATTTTAGTAGAAACAGGGTTTCACCACGTTGGCCAGGATGGTTTCTCTCTCCCGACCATGTGATCCACCCACCTCAACCTCCCAAAGTGCTGGGATTACAGGCGTGAGCCACCGCCCCTGGCCTGCTTTACCATCTCTTTAGTGCTTCATTCCAACCTATGGCATAAGGGCTTCCCTGTCTATTCAGGGAATATAGATAGGCTTACAGGCGTCCCTGTCTATATTTGCATATTAGTTGAAGGGCTTAAATTGGGATTGAAATTCTAAATTTACTTGTGACAATAGGTGTTCCACCAAACAAAGCAGCATAAAGCAGCTTATCAAAGGCCTTTCTCAAAGACAGTTCCCTCTTTTAGAGAAACTCAAGTGCCAGCTGGAAAACATATTTTTGCTTACTCTACTGCACTTTGACTTAGATATCCTTGGTGTCAAGGATATCTGGGAACCCACTAGGAACCCATTCTAGGAACCCACTAGAATGGCTAAAATCAAAACAAGTGACAGTGCTGAGTGTTGGCAAGCCCATATAGAAAGTGGAATTCTCATAGCCACTAGTGGGGGTGTAGAAAGATACAACCACTTTGGAAAACTGTTTTGCACTTTCAATAAAGTTTAAAACGTATCTGTCTTCTGACCCATCAATTCCACTACAAGGTGTTTACTCAAGAGAAACAAAAATATGTCCCCAGAAAGATTTGTGCAAGCATGATCATAGCAGCTTTATTCATACTAGCCCAAAACTGGAAACATCAACTGTCAACAGGAGAATGGATAAACAAATTGACAATCCATACGATTAAATACTACTCTCCTCCATAGCATGGATGAATCTTACATTATGCTGAGTAAAAACAAAAAACCCGGACACAAGAATACATATTGTACAATACTATTTATGTGAAATCCTAGAACAGACAAAACCATTCTATGCTGATAGAAGTAAGAAAGATGAGAGAAATTTTCTATATCTTTTTTTTTTTTTTTTTGAGATGGAGTTTCACTCTTGTTGCCCAGATTGGAGTGCAGTAGTGCGATCTTGGCTCACTGCAACCTCCGCCTCCTGGGTTCAAGTGATTCTCCTGTCTCAGCCTCCTGAGTAGCGGGATTGCAGGTGCCCGCCACCATGCCCAGCTAATTTTTGTATTTTTAGTAGAGATGGGGTTTCGCCATGTTGGCCAGGCTGGTCTAGAACTCCTGACTTCAGGTGATTCACTCGCCTCGGCCTCCCAAAGGGCTGAGATTATAGGCGTGAGCCACCTCACCCGGCCAAAATTTTCTGTATCTTGTGCTGAGTGGTGAATACAATTGTAAAAAAAAATCATCTAACTGCATACTTACAAACTATGCATTTTATTATATGTAAGTTATATCTCATTTTTTCAATCAGAAAACAATTACCCCAAATATGACCTGCTATGACACATTTGGACCTTAAAGTGAGTCTTTTACACCTGTAGGGGAAAAGGTGGGAATTAATATTTGGGTCCTGCTGTATAACAGGCTCTGTGTGAGACTTCACATGGAAGAATTAGACTTCTCCATAAAATCCTAGGTAATCCTAGGAACCAAATGTAATTCTGTGACATTTCTTATCAGGTTCTTTCAAGAGCAACCACTTCGGGCATTTTAATGGCAGATGGAACTTTTAAGGAATTTTCATTTCTAGGTGGACTAATAGTTCACCTTGAAAATGACAGTAATGTGCATCCAGTTTAACATGATAAAGAATTTCTAGATAAATACTTGATGAATTTCATGTCAACAAGATTATATTTGCCAGTGGAAGGGCTTAAATCAGGATTGAAATCCTAAATTTACATGTGACAATGATAAGTGTCCCACCAACTTGAAAGCACACCAAACAAAATCATAAATTCTCCTTGGAGCCACAATGAATCTCTTTAATACATTTTTATTTCAAGAATATAACAATCCAGGAAAATCCCAGATGTTCATTTTATAAAGCCAAAATGAAGAATAGAACAAGAATAATCTATAAAACAGAACTTGCTCTTTGGAGGAGAAAAATGAAGTGTGCAGGAAAAGAAAAAAAATAAATGTAGGTTTTCTATTATTGTTTTGTACTCTACTTCTCCAGATCTATTTGCTTTATATATTTAGGTGCTCTGATGTTCCATGCATGTATATTTACAACTGTTATATCCTGTTGCTGAATTAACCCCTTCATCATTATATAATGACCTCCTTTGTCTCTTTTTAGTTTTTTACTTAAGATCTATTTTATCTAAGTATAGCTACTCCCATTCTTTTTTGGTTTCCATTTGCATGAAGTATCTTTTTTGTCTATGTGTATCCTTACAGGTGAAATGAGTTTCTTTTAGACAGCATATAATTGGGCCTTTTTATTTTTTTAATCCATTCAGCTATTTAACCCATTTACATTCAAGGTTATTAGCACTAGGTATGGACTTACTATTGCCATTTTGTTTATTTTTTTTTTTTCTAGTTCTTTTGTGGATTCTTTGTTCCTTTCTTCCTTTCTTGCTGTCTTCCTTTGTGATTGTGATTTTTCTCTAGTGATATGTTTTGATTCCTTGCTTTCTGTTTTTCATGTATTTACTATAGGTTTTTGGTTTGTGGTTGCCATAAGACTTACAAAAAATGTAGTTATAACAGGTTATTTTAAGCTGATAACAACTTAACTTTGATTGCAAAAAAAAAAACACCAACTTTATACTTTTATTCCACTCCCACTCCCCTCACCCACATTTTGAATTTTTGATACCACTATTTACAGCTTTCTATATTGCATATCACTTAACAAATTATTATAGTTATTATTTTTAATAGTTTTCCCCTTTAACACTGATACTTAAGCTGTAAGTAATTTATGCACCACCATTACATGATTAGAGTATTCTGAATTTGACTGTGTGCTTACATTTACCAGTGAGTTTTATCTCTTTAAATGTGTTTTTTTGTTTGTTTGTTTGTTTTTTTGAGATGGAATCTCACTGTCACCCAGGCTGGAGTGCAGTGGCACGATCTCACCATTCTCCTGCCTCAGCCTCCTGAGTAGCTGGGACCACAGGTGCCCGCCACCACGCCTGGCTAATTTTTTGTATTTTTAGTAGAGATGGGGTTTCACCATGTTAGCCAGGATGGTCTCGATCTCCTGACCTCGTGATCCGCCCACCTCGGCCTCCCAAAGTGCTGAGATTACAGGCGTGAGCCACCGCGCCTGGCCTCTTTTTAAATGTTTTTATGTTACTCACTAACATTCTTATCTTTCAACTTAATGAACTCCATTTAGCATTTTTTCTTTCTTAAATAAAAAGCATAATAAGGCAATAAAAATATTTAAAAGCAATGTGATAACAACACTGAATATTTTCTAATTGTTTAAAGACCAATTATTACCAATAAATTATTATAGCGTCACCTGTAGCCATGAGAAACCACCCAGAAATACTTCTATTCTAGAATGGAAAGATATCTTATCACACTCTCATGACTGATTCTGATCAATTTTATTAATATTAAGATCCTGAGCAGGGTACCTATTTAGCCAATAACATTTGAGGGGAAACTGCCCTTACATGCACTCGTGCCCATTTTGACCTCTTCAAATGACAAAAACTCAGTATAACTGGTTTCCCTAACCAAGAGAATCCTCTCCAATAAAATTAATGCCCAGGAGACCACATGAGTCACCTTCTTCACAAGTGCCCTTTTAGAGGGCCCAGTCTGAAATTGACCTCTCCAAAGCCCTTTGCTTTTTTTTTAAAAAAGATATCTTTTTGTTTCTGGCTGGGCACAGTGGCTCACACCTGTAATCCCAGCACTTTGGGAGGCCAAGGTAGACAGATCACTGGAGGTCAGGAGTTTGAGAGCAGATTGGCCAACATGGTGAAACCTCATCTCTACTAAAAATACAAAAATTAGCCAGGCATGGTGGTGGGTGCCTGTAATCCCAGCTACTCGGGAGGCTGAGGCACGAGAATCATTTGAACCTGGGAAGCAGAGGTTGCAGTGAGCCAAGATGGTACCACTGCACTCCAGTCTGGGTGATAGAGCGAGACTCTGTCTCAAAGAAAAAAAAAAAAAAGAAAAAGAAAAAAGATATCTTTTTATTTCAATAGCTTTTGGGAGTACAAGTGGTTTTTGGTTACATGGATAAATTGTATAGGGTGAAGTCTGAGATTTTGTATCCATCATCTGAATAGTGTACATTGTATCCAATATGCAGTTTTTTATCCCTCACCCCCATCCTCTCTCTTCTGAGTCTCTAAAGTCCATAATATCACTCTACATGCCTTTACAAGTCCATTATATCACTCGACATGCCCTTATCCATAAAAGAAAGTCTAAACTTTAAGCCTATTATTTGAAGCTTTGTATAATCTGATTCAAAGTCTTACAACCTTTATCTTCTATGACTTTTCTACACTTGCTCTTTGGTCCAGCTAATCCTGTCTACTTAATGACTTCAGAATGACTTTCCAAATCTCACCTCCAAATTTTGTTCATGTTATGATTCCTAGTAGAGTGGCAAAGTGGAAAAAGCATAAATTAAGTTCATTCTCACTCCCTGTTTGGCCACTTATTAGCTATGTGATCCATTTATTAACCATGTGAGCTTGAGCAGGTCTCTCAATCTTTCTTAATATTGATTTTCCTATCTTTAAAATGAGAATATTAGTACCTACCTCTATTTTGATAGTTTAGTACTCTATTTTAAGTACTAAATGAGATGGCTGATATGTCTGACACATCATCCGGGATAAATATTACTTTCCAATGAGGTTTTATCTTCACTTCTGCCTTGAATTTCCCACCATCTCAAAGCCTTCCTAAATCCTATTCTTCCTTCAGAGTCCCACTCAAGTCCTACATCTTGAAACCTTGTTAAACCACCCACTTCACCACTGAATTGGCCATTAATATCATACTGCCTGATGTTGTAATTTAACTTTTTACTAGAATATCTTGTCTCCTCAGTGGTCTTGTAAATTCCTCAAGGGGAGGAACTATTTTTGTGTTTATTATACATCAACCACAGTGCAAGTTCATAGTAGATTTTAATACTGTGCTTCTTCATTAGGATGGGGGAACCCAACAAAACTCAATGGCAAGGTCAGCTACATAGGTATGTGATATGGTTTGGCTCTGTGTCCCCACCCAAATCTCACCTGGAATTGTAATCCCCATAATTCCCATATGTCAAGGGTGGGACCAGGTAGAGGTACTTTGATCATGGGGGCAGTTTCCCCCATGCTGTTCTCGTGATAGTGAGTTCTCACGAGATTTGATGGTTTTATAAGCATCTGGCATTTCCTCTGCTTGCACTCACTCCATCTGCCACCTCGTGAAAAAAGTGCCTGCTTCTCCTTTGCCTTCCACCGTCATTATAAGTTTTCTGAGGCTTCCTTAGCAACGTGGAACTGTGAATCAATTAAACCTCTTTCCATTATAAATTACCCAGTCTCAGGTATTTCTTCATAGCAGTGTGAGAATGGACTAATACAGTATGCAACCTGTGCAGACACAGAGGTTCCTGTGTTCAGAAGGGCCCCAAGCTTGGTTTAATGCTTGGCTGTTACTGTCTTGGAATTCTTAGTAATTTATGAACAAAGGCCTTACATTTTATTTCGCATTAGGCTTTGTAATTATGTAGCCAGTCCTGCGTGACAGTCTCCCTAATTTGAGGAGACAGAATTCAGAATGCAGAGTAACCAAGGTAGATAGAATAGAAGTAGCATAAAAGAGAAAGCTACACGGAGAGAGGGCTCCAGAGATTTGCAGAGAGTTCCTCTCAAATCTTCAGCTCAGTACTCAGGTGTGCATATGTATAAAGGGACTACCCAAGTCTAGAGAAAGAATCACTGGGCCGGGTGCGGTGGCTGATGCCTATAATCCCAACACTTTGGGAGGCCGAGGCGGGCAGATCACGAGGTCAAGAGATCAAGACCATCCTGGCCAACATGGTGAAACCCCGTCTCTACTAAAAATACAAAAATTAGCTGGATGTGGTGGTGCATGCCTGTAGTCCCAGCTACTCGGGAGGCTGAGGCAGGAGAATGGTGTGAACTGGGGAGGCGGAGGTTGCAGTGAGCCGAGATCGCACCACTGCACTCCAGCCTGGTGACAGAGCGAGACTCCATCTCAAAAAAACAAAACAAAACAAAACAAAAAAAGAATCACTGGAAGGGAAAAGGTAGAATAATCACCAAAGTTTCTTTATTAATATCAAAGTTGATTTCAAAGTAAAGACCATTCCCAGAGATAGTTTTTTCATAATGATTGAAGATGACATAATCCTAAATATTTATTTAGCGTTATCATGAGGACATAAAAATCCTAGATGTTTATATACCTAATAACAGAGTTGCAAAATACTTGAGGTAAAACTTATAGAACTGGAAAAATAGGAAATTCTACAATTATGATCAGAGATTTCAACATACCTATCTCAGTAGTTGATAGAACTAGCAGACATATAAAATCAATAAGGATATAGAATTGAACAACACTATCAACCCACTTGACCTAATTGACATTATAAAACATTCTACCCAACAACAGCAGAATACACATTATTTTCAAGTACACATGGAACCTTTTAGCAAGATGGACCCTATTCTGGGCCTGTTTTAAAATGTAGGTTTAATTATTATTCAAATATGGTGAAGCCAACAGAACAGGAGACAATTACCGTTGAAAACATAGTTTATTCTACTCACAGATCCCAAGAGGAGGGGGCAATTCATGCCACAGGGGACCACACAGGGAAGTACCAGGGTCAGTCAGAAGGCCCAGGGAGAGGTAGGAACTGTGTACAAGAGCCTTTATTGTGGGTTTCCTTGAGCAGGAATGGTGAGACAGGGCAAGCAGGCTTAAAACTGGCTAATTTAAATAGTTTCAGCCTGCTCTGGCCATAGGAGTTGTCTGTCCCTAGTGGTCTGGTACCTGGCCCTGGGATGGTTAGGGCAGATGGGCAGAGTGGCCTGGATTGTAAGAGCTCCATAACGGAGGTGGTTGGGTATGGGCTCTGGATTGGTTGGTTTGCATATGAAAAGTACAGTCCCAGGTGAGTTGTTTGCTATCTCTAGAAACTACCTGGCCCTGGGATTGGCAGCTCCTCTAGGGTCAACAAGGCCCTAAAATGTCAATGCATTGGAAAATACAGAATAGGCTGGGCGTGGTGGCTCACGCCTGTAATCCCAACACTTTGGGAGGCTGCGGCAAGCAGATTGCTTGGGCTCAGGAGTTCGAGACCAGCCTGGTGGGCAACATGGTGAAACCCTGTCTCTACCAAAAAATACAAAAAAAAAAAAAAAAAAAAAAAAAAAATATGACCCGGGTGTGGTGGCCTGTGCCTGTAGTACCAGCTACTCATAGGCTGAGGTGGGAGGAGTGGTTGAACCAGGGAGGTCAAGGCTGTAGTGAGCTAGGATCCTGCTACTGTACTCCAGCTTGGGTAACGGAGTGAGATCCTGTCTCAGGAAAAAAGATTTATATATATATTATACATATATATATACACATACACACACAGAATAAAGATACATGATTAATACAGGGCCATAAAACAAGTCTCAATAAAGGGCCATAAAACAAGTCTCAATAAAATTAAAATTATTCTTATCATTCAAAGTATATTCTCTGACTACAATGGAATTAGAACTCTATAGCAGATATCCAGAAAATCTCCAAATATTTAGAAATTAAACAATATACTTTTGTATGGATAATGGCTGAGGGGAAAAAACAAAGGACATTAAAAAGTATTTTGAACTGAATGAAAATGAAAATATATCAAAGTTTATGGCATACGAGTGAAGCAGTTCTTGGAGGAAAATTTATGAGTTAGCATTGAAGGCTTATATTAGAAAAGAAAGATTTTCCCATAAATGGCTTAAGTTTCTACCTTAAGAAATAATAAAGAGCAGAAACTAATGAGACGGAAAACATAAAACAGAAAGATCAATGAAACTAAAAGCTGTTATTTGAAAACAATAAAAAAAAATTGATAAGTCCATCGTTAGGTCGCTCAGGAAGACGGAAAGAAAACAAACTATCAGAACCAGTAATAATAGAGGGAACATCACTATAGAACCAACAGACATTAAATAGTTAGTAATGGAATATCAAAAACAACTTTTTACCAATAAATTAGACAACTAAGATGTAATGGGCAAATTTCTTTAGTGAGCCTTGATAGTTTGGTCATTAAAGAAGTAGATAGCCCAAGTTTCCCTATATCTACTAAATAAATTAAATTTGTGGTTAAAACCCTTCCCACAAAGAAAACTCCAGGCCCAGATGCCCTCAATGGGCAATTCTACAACATAATATTCCAGAAAATAAGAAGAAACACCTTTTTTTTTTGATGGAGTCTCGCTCTCGCTCTGTCACCCAGGCTGGAGTGCAGTGGCACAATCTTGTCTCACTGAAACCTCCGCCTCCCAGGTTGAAGCAATTCTCCTGCCTCAGCCTCCCAAGTAGCTGGGACTAGAGGCGTGTGCCACCATGCCTGGCTAATTTTTTGTATTTTTAGTAAAGACAGGGTTTCACCATATTCACCAGGATAATCTCGATCTCCTGACCTAGTGATCCACCCTCCCTGGTCTCCCAAAGTGCTTGGGTTGTAGGTGTGAGCTACTGTGCCCAGCCAGAAGAAACACTTTCTAACTCATTCTATGAGGCCAGCATTACCCTGATACCCAAAGCAGACAAAATCATTACAAAAACAAAAACAAAAAAACTATAAACCAATATCTCATATGAATATAGACACAAAACTTAAAATTTGAACAAGTTGAATCCAGCAATATGTAAAAAGAATAATACAGCATGACTAAGTGGGATTTATCCCAGGAAAGCACATGTTGGTTTAACATTTGAAAACCAATCAATTGTAATTTACTGTATTAACAGGTTGAGAAGAACTATATTATCTCAATAGATGCAAAAAAAAAAATTTGACAAAATTCAGCATGCATTCATAAAAGCTCTAAGAAAACTAGGGATAGTGTACAAAATACTAAGCCCAATAAAGGACATCTACAAAAACCTATAATCTTTAACTTTATGGTGAAAGACTGAATGCATTCCCCATAAGATTATAAATAAGGCAAAAATGTCCACTCTTAATACTCCTATTCTGCATTGTACTGAATGTCTTAACCCATACTTTAAAGCAGTTAAAAGAAATTAAAGGCATACAGATTGGAAAGGAAGAAGTAGCATTATCTTTATCAACGGACAATATAATCATCTAAATAGGAAATCCTAGGGAATCTACAAAAAAAATCAAACTAGAAATGATTGTCAACTAATTTTATTTCTATGTACTGGCCGCAAACCATCAAAAACAAATTTAAAAGATGCCACTTGTAATAGCATCAAAAATGTGAAGTACTTAGGGATAAATTTAACAAAATACATGATTTATACAGTAAAAACTATAAAACATATTTGAGAGAAGTAAGACTTGAATGAATGAGGAGATATATACTGTGTTTGTGGATTAGAAGGCTCAATATTGTTAAGATGTCACCCATTCCCAATTTCATTTAGAGATTCAGGACAATCTCAATCAAAATCTCAGCAGGCTTTTTTGAAGAATTTGACAAGCTGATTCTAAAATGCATATGGAAACACAAGTGACCTAGAATACCCAAAACAATTTTGAAAAAAGAACAAAGCTGGAAGACTTACATTACCTGATTTCAAGACTTATTATAAAGCTAAAGTAAGGAAGACAATGTGGTAAGGTAAATATATACTTTTAGATCAATGGAACCAGAATAGAATCCAGAATAAAGTCACATATAAAACATCAATTGATTTTTTTTAAAAAAGGTGCCAAGTTAGTTAATAATAATAATATTTTCAACAAATAGTGCTGAAACAATTAGCCATATGTAACCAAAAAAAAAAAAAAAACTTGCAACTTTTACCTCATACCATATGTAGAATTTAAGTAAAAAATATAAGGGCTAAAATTGTAATGCTTCTAGAAGAATATATGGGACAACTGTAGGCAAAGACTTTTTGTTAAAAAAGATTTTTTTTTCTTTTTTAAAATTTAAGAGAAGGGATCTTACTATGTTTTGCAGGCTGGACTCAAACTTCTGGGCTCAAGTAATCCTACCACCTCAGCCTCCAGAGTAGCAGAGAGGACAGGTACATGCCACCATGCCTGGCTCCAAAGACGTCTTAATGGGATATTAAAAGCACAAAATATTTTGATAAATTTGACTTAATAAAAATGAAAAACTATTCTTTAAAAGTCAGCTGCCGGGCGCAGTGGCTTACGCCTGTGATCCCAGCACTTTGGGAGGCCGAGGGAGGCAGATCACCTGAGATCAGGAATTCGAGACCAGCCTGATCAACATGGAGGAACCCCGTCTCTACTAAAAATACAAAATCAGCCGGGCATGGTGGCACATGTCTGTAATCCCAGCTACTCAGGAGGCTAAGGCAGGAGAATCGCTTGAACCCGGGAGGCGGAGGTTGCAGTGAGACGAGATCGTGCCATTGCCCTTCAGCCTGGGCAACGAGAGTGAAACTCAATCTCAAAAAAAAAAAAAAAAAAGTCAGCTATGGCCGGGTGTGGTGGCTCACACCTGTAGTCCCAGCACTCTGGGAGGCTGAGGCGAGAGGATCACCTGTGGTTAGGAGTTTGAGACCAGCCTGGCTAACATGGTAAAACCCTGCCACTACTAAAAATACGAAAAATTAGCCAGGCGTGGTGGCACATGACTGTAATCCCAGCTACTCGAGAGGCTGAGGCAGGAGAATCGCTTGAACCCGGGAGGCAGAGGTTGGAGTGGCCCGGGATTGCACCACTGTACTCCAGCCTGGGTGACAGAGTGAAACTCTGTCTCAAAAAAAAAAAAAAAAAAAAAAAAGTCAGCTACAAAGATAAAAAGGCAAGCCAAAGTCTGGGAGAAGATATTTGCAACACATATATCTGACAAAGAACTTGAAGAAACTCTCCTACCTCAATAAGAAGACAAGCAATGTAATTTAAAAATTGGCAAAAAATTTGAACAGGTACTTTACCAGAGAAAACATAAAGGTAGCAAATAAGTAATGAAAATATCCTCAATATCAATTATCATGGAAATGTAAATTAAAACTCAATGAAATACTGTATTAATTTGCTAAGGCTGCCATAACAAAATACCACAGACTGGGTGGCTTAAACAACAGAAATTTATTTTCTCATAGTTCTGGAGGCTAGAAGTCCAAGATCAAGGTGTCTGATGGTTGGCTCCTTCTAGGGGCTGTGAAGAAAGGGTCTGTTCGATGCCTCTCTCCTTGGCTTGTAGATGACCATCTTCTACTTACATCTCTTCAGATCATCTTCCCTCTATGCGTATTTATTTCTGCATCCACATTCCCCACACCTTTTTTTTTTTTTTTTAAGACAGGGTCTTACTCTGTCACCCATGCTAGAGTGCAGTAGCACGATCAGGGCTCACTGCAGCCTTGACCTCCCAGGCTCAAGCGATCCTCCTGCCTCAGCCCCCCAAGTAGCTGGGATTACACATATGCGCCACCATTTCCCTCCCTTTTTTAAGGACACCAGTCATGTTGGATCAGGGCACACCCTAGTGATCTCACTTTAACTTGATTACATTTGACTTTATCTCCAAGTAAGGTCAAATTCTAACATGCTAGAGGTTAGGCCTTCAACATATGGATTTGTGGGGAGGGGGACACAATTCAGTCTATAACATCACTGCATACATATTAGCATAGTTAAATTTTAAAAGATGTGTTGGCAGGGATGCGGCACACCAGAAACTCTCATACTGCTGCTGGTGGGAATGGAAAATGGTGCAATGACTTTGGAAAAGTTTGGTGGTTTCTTATAAAGTTAAACACATACCAAGAAAACCACACAGAAATTCCACTCCTAGGTATTTGCCCAAGAGAAATGAAAGCATATGTCTATACAAAGACTTGTACAGTAATATTCATAATAGCTTTATCTGTAACAGCCCTGAACTAGAAACAACTCAAATATCCTACAACAAGTCAATGGATAGGCAAGTTATGGAATATTATTCAGGAACAAAAAAGAATAAACTACTGATACACAGAGTAACTTGGATAAATCCCAAAATAATTGGTCAGTGCAATGAAAGACTGCAGACACAAAAGTTTTCATTTATATAAAACTCTAGAAAACATAAACTATTAAGTAGTAAAAAGAAACAGATCAGTTATTGTGAATGGACAAAGGGATAGGGGAAGGGAGAAATTACAAAGGATCATGAGGACATATTTGTTATTTCAACGGTGCTGATGGGTTCACATATATATTTATAACATATATATAATATACGTATGAAACCATCAGCATGTGTGTATATATAAATATATATACCTACACAATATGTTAAAATGCATCAAATTATACTTTTGAACTATGTGTAATTTATGTTTATATCAATTATACTTCAATTAAGCTGAAAATAAAGGGACATGATTATACCAACTCTTTTTTTAAAAAAAATCTGATAATTCTAATGCTATTCAAATTGCTGTAGACTATAGAAAAATTTTTTTAAATGTTTATACATAAAGTTGGACTAAAATCTGATAAATATTGCAAATACACACATACAGTATCACAGTCTAATCTCAATTATGTATTTTGAGGCAAAAATTCTGAATAAAATATGAGCAAACAATGTAGTAGTATATTGATCAAATTAATGACTAAGTACAGTTTACTCAGGATTAAGAAAAATTCAATATTAGTAAATTTTTAAAATATTATTTGTCATAGTAATAGATCTGGGGGGAGATGAAATGATCCTCTCTCTAGACACTGAAAATGTATTTGGTAGAAATTAGCCACTATTTTTTTTGCCACTATTTTTGATAGAAAAAAAAGACACATAAAAAATAGGAAGATATAGACTCTTTAAGATATGCACACACATATAGCTATCTTTGGCCAAAAGCCAGCATATTACTTGAATGGAAAAACACTAGAGCCTTTCTCATTAAAGTCAAAATCAAGACAAAGAAAACCATTATTTGTCACTGTATTTGAGATACTACTGAGCACAATTAGATGGGGAAAGAAAACAGAAGTATGAAAATTGGGAAGAGGTAAACTATCAAAAGAATCAACGGAAAAATGATTACAAATACAGAATTTAGTAAAACAGCAGGGTAAAAATTTCATAAACAGCCATATGTCCAAAGAAAAATGAAAAGACCACGCTTTCAAAAGTAACAAAAATTCTCCATTACCTAGGAATGAAATTCTCAAGAAATATTAATATACAATAGCTATGAAAGCAAAACTTTGAAGGACTATATATATGTGTGTGTGTGTATCCATATACGTGTGTGTGTGTATATATATGTGTGTGTATATATATATCATGTTCTTCATGAAGAATTGCCTTCATAAAGATTTTTTAATAAGAAAAAGACAATTCTTCAAAAATGGGCGAAAGACCAATAGCATTTCACAATATAAAATACAAACACCCAATAAAAATATGAAAAGATCCTCAATTTCATGGCTTATCAGAGAAATACAAATTAAAGCCAAAATGAAATACTATGCACCTGCAAGATTGGCAAAAATGACCATCTGACAATATCATGTTCACAAAGATAAAGAATAAGGAGACTCCTCATAACCAAGGGTAGGAGTCTAAATTGCCACAACTGTGGCACTTAGAAAAGTACAGTTTGTCATTGTCTTCTAAAGCTGAAAATTTATATTTTCTCCAGATTATAAACAAACCATTCAGAAACTTGCCCACTTATGCACCAGGACACAAGTAAAAGAATAGCAGCCTTGTTTCTGATAGCCCCAGATTGGAAACAAGCCAAATTTCCATCAACAATAAAATGATACATTAAAATGGTGTATTCTTACAGCAGAGTACTGCACAGCAATAGAAATGAATGAACTAGAGCTACATGAACAACCCGATGAATAGCACAAAGCAATATTTTGCATTCTCACAAAAGAATATGTACAGTATGTTTCCTTTTAGAGAATGTTCTAAAACAGGTCAAACTAAATTACCACATAGATGATGAAATTATATGAAAGTGAGAAAGTGATTATAATAAAAGCCAGGTTCCTTTTAGGGCAAAGGAAAGGAAATAGTAAGGAGGATTTGGATGCTTAAAATGTCCTTTTGTCCTTTTTTTTTTAACCCAAATGATATTTAGACAGGTGTCCACTTTATAATGTTTCATTATGCTTCCTATTTTTTGTGTACTTTTTGCCAGGTTATTTCAGAATTTCAAAGGAAAAAACGCCACTACAATAGTAAGATGTGCTAAGTATATAAAAAGATACCAAGAAAAAAGGAATGGCAGATGGTTCTTAAGTATGAGACAAGATGCTCAGCCTCACTTGTGGAGAAAAAACAGATGCAAATTAAAATTATATTCAGATACCACTTTTTGCTTATTAGATTGGCAAAAATCCATAGCACGCCTTGTTAGTGAGGCTGTAGGAAACAGACATCCTCATATATTAAATCTGCATGATCCCTGTGGAGGGTAATTTGGCAATATCTATAAAATTACAGATGTATATTACAATTTCATCCAGTAATCCAATTTTTGGGAATTTCACATAAAGTATACCTCCTTATATCTAAAATTATTTATGTACAGTATTATTCAAACATTATTTGTAACAGCAAGTAAATGAAAACCACTCAAATGCCCATCAATCGGGAACTGGTTACATAAATTATGGTACAGCTGTACGAGGGAACCCATGCAGCTAGACCAAGCCAATGAGGAGGATCTGTATGTACTGACATGTAAAACTCTCTAGGATGCATTATCAAACAAAGGAAAAGATTCAGAACCTTGTATATAGAGGTTACCTTTGTTCACACGCGTGTAACAACTCTGGAAGGATATACATGATACTAAAAGATGATACCTATAGGAGGGTGGGGAGTGGAAAATAAGTAAGAGATGGAAGTGGGAAGGAGACTTCAGCTATATAACCTTTCTCTATAATACATATATATAATATATGCATATAAAATATATAAATTATATAATTTTATATATAAATGTAAAACTATATATAATTATGTATATTCTATATAAAATTATATGATAGATTATATATTTATAATAAATTACATATTTTATATAATATATTTAAATGTTTGAAACACGGGTCCTATTGTGGGGAGGGGGTGGGGGGAGGGATAGCATGAGGAGATATACCTAATGTAAATGATGAGTTAATGGGTGCAGCACACCAACATGGCACATGTAAACATATGTAACAAACCTGCACGTTGTGCACATGTACCCTAGAACTTAAAGTATATATAAAAAAATGTTTGAAACAAGTAGATATAATATCAATTCAAAAAGTTAAATTTTTTTTTTTTTTTGAGACAGAGTCTCACTCTGTCTCCCAGGCTAGAGTGCAGTGGCACTATCTCAGCTCACTGCAACCTCTGCCTCCTGGGTTCAACTGATTCTTGTGCCTCAGCCTCCTGAGTAGCTGGGATTATAGGCATGTGCTACTACGCCCAGCTAATAAAAAACTTAAATTCTCAAAGGAAAAAATATATATACACAAAAAATGTTTACCAATGGAACCATAAGTCTGTTGGTGTTTGGGGATGGAGAAGATACAAATGACTTCACACTCAGGTGAACAGGACCAAGTCTGTGAAAATAAAATGACACAACTCTAATAACCAAAAAGTCACTGGAAGGTTCTTGGATAACACTGAAATACCATTAAGAGCCCTTGATACCTTGTGGCAAATGGGGAATCAACAGTCATTGGTTGATGAAAGTTACTAGGAAAATTATTTCCTTTTTATACCCCATTAAAGTTGAGACTGCTCACCAACCTTTGCAATTGTGAAGGATATCAAAGGGTGCAGAGTTGTGTCTGTATTTCCTGTTTAGTTAAACTTGAAGTTTCATTATTCTTTAATTGAATGATACATCAACAGAGGTTAAGTAATTTCTCTTAGATATCAGTAGAAAACTTATTTACTGATAGATATTAGCACCTTAGTAACATTTATGATTCATGAGTCAATTCCACTAACATTTTCTTGCTTGGAAAAATTCTATGATTTGGTCCAAGAAATTTCTCAATTTCTACCTCTTTTAATGCTATTATATGTAACATGTCAGGCAATTTTCTTGTGTAGACATTTTTCATTTTAAAACTGCATCATGTCATCTTTTAAACATTTTCAGTGACAATCATGAAACCAAATTTAAGTTAAAATTCAACCATGTCTGATATTACAAATGCAAATACCACCAACATAACGTTTAAATGGTCAGATCATTTCTGTACATGGCATAGACAATCACAACCACATCACAACTTGCTGCTTTGCCTAAAGGCTGACAGATTTTCTTAAACATGTATTGCCATTTGGGAATTGTTAAAATATTTTATTGCCTCATATTATTGACAAAATATGTTCAAGACTTGTTAAAGTGAATTTACATAATTTTCATCAGTACCTTTAGGATATAGTTTAGGGAATAGGTAGTAAATTTCAAAGCTTGTAGGTGAATTGACTGAATAACATCTTTTAAGATTGTGTTTAGCTGCATATGGCCTAACTGTGGTGACATATCCAAATAGGGGTTTATATTTCTCACATCGGTGGAATTCAGAGGTTAGCAATCCCAGGATCCTTCCACTTTGAACTCCACCATCCTTAGAATATGGTTTTCCATACTGTGCTTGTTACCCAATGGATATGTGATGGCGACTCCATCACCAGCCTTATGTCTGCATTCCAGCCAGAAAACATCAACAAGACAGGGAGGTGGGGGTAGCATCCATGTCAGAATATCAAACGCGTTCCCAGAAACCCTTTGTTGACATCTGTTCAGGTCCCATCAGCTACAATGTGTCACCTGGCCTTACTTCACTGCAAGGGAATCTGGAAGGGTATTTTTAGCTAGGCACTCTGCCTTCCAGAACAGAAGTCTGTGTCATCAAAGAGAAAATGGGCATTGAGTATAGGTGTCTAGTAGTATCTTCCCCGTCACCAAGAGGTTAAGACAAATTAAGGACTTGTCTCCTTACTGTCAGTTAAATGCCCCATGATTCAGACGTGGGGGTGCTGAGGAGAAAAATGAAAAAGAGCATATTCACGCAACAATATATTTCATCCAAAAATCCCACTGTTTTTAGAAACAAAATTAGCTCCTGTGTGGTTATTAAAGAAGATTCAGGTTATGTAATCCAGATCCTGTTGTAACCCTGGACCACATGTGATCGTTTGGGATCACCACGAACTAGACCTTACTCCACATGGCTATTCTTGTTTCCAGTCACATTGTCTTCTCATGTTCACCACAGAAATGGATGGCAAGACAGAGCTGGTCATTTGCTGCCCCACAAGAACATTTCTATAAAGGTCTCTAGTGGAGCCCATGAACAATCGTCCTTGGAAGAGAGTCTTGACTGGAAATAGCTGTCATTGGGTCTACCTTGTAGAGAATCAAGGACACAGAATGGGTCTTTTGGTCCTGTAACTAAACAACACAGACTTTAGCATGGCCTGTATCAGATCAACTGAGTTCAGTTTTCTGGACTCCTCAAAATTATCATTCAAAAAAAATGATTTTATATGTGATTTACAATGATTAGATGAAGAAAGCAGACTGAACCCACATGCCAGCCTTCCCTTCTGCCCTCAAAGCTGTTGAAATGACAGAAAAGATATACACACACAGTTTTGAAAATAATTAATGCATGTCAGTGCTAGAAAATAGGAATCTCTGAAAGAGGGAAAATGGGATTGAATAGAAAGCAAGAATAAATTAGGGATTTTAGAAATTAAAATTTTGATTGTTGACATTTTCTGCCCTGCAACTCCTAGTTATTTATAAGAAGTTTTAAGAGAGGGGCCGGGCACGGTGGCTCACACCTGTAATCCCAGCACTTTGGGAGGCCAAGGTGAGTGGATCACCTGAGGTCAGGAGTTCAAGACCCCAGCCTGGCCAACATGGTGAAAGCCCGTCTCTACTAGAAATACAAAAATTAGCCAGACGTGGTGATGCATGCCTGTAATTCCAGCTACTGGAATGGCTGAGGCAGGAGAATTGCTTGAACCGGGGAGGCAGAGGTTGCAGTGAGCCAAGATTATGCCACTGCACTCCAGCCTGGGTGACAGAATAAGACTCTGTCTCAAAAAAATAAAACCCCAAAACAAAACAAAAACAAGTTTTAAGTGAGGAAATAAAGTGTCTTAAGCCCTGTTTTCTAAGCAATTAGCACCTTCCAAATTAGTAGTTTAAAAATCTTAGAGTACAGCTCTTTAAAGATGAAGATAAATCATATTAGTGTAGAATCACTACCAAAGATTTGGATTTGGAAAGGACTTTGGCCATTCTGAAAAAAATGAGGCAAGTCTAACCAATTTGCTAGCCCAGCGTGAAAGACGATGTTGCTTCTGTAGCGTGATATGGTTTGGTTCTGTGTCCCCACCCAAATCTCATCTCGAATTGTAATTCCCATGTGTCAAGGGACAGACCTGGTGGGAGGTGATTGGATCATGGGGCAGATTCCCCCACGATGTTCTTGGGATAGTGAGGGAATTGATCTCATGGTTTTAAAAGTGGCAGTTTTTTCCTGCACCCTCTTGCTCTTCTGCTGCCCTGTAAGATGTGCCTTGCTTCCTCTTTGCCTTCTGCCATGATTATAAGTTTCCTGAGGCCTCCTCAGTCATTCGGAACTGTGAGTCAATTAAAGACTCACAGTTTTTCTTTATAAATTACCCAGTCTTGGGTATTCTTTATCGCAGCATGACAATGGACTAATACATAGTGCCTGAGTGATTTGCTAGCAATAAAAAAAATCCATGATATTCCATGTGGTCCAAACAAGGCTTAAGCTGCGACAGGTGCCAAAACTACACTGGAAGCCTTGACAGAACCAGCTGACTCTTCTATACAGTTTCCAGCCTCTAGGCTTTTCAGGTCTTAGCTGGAAATACTAGAAACAGAATCTTTCCCAGTCTTTTGAAGTTTGTCTAGCAAAATCACTTTGTGATTTTGTGCTTAAAAAAAAAAAGAACACGAATCTGATTCTGTAAAACAAATTAGTGTGTAATGAAATGATTTAAAATTTACTACATTCATTATCTGCTCATAGTATCTGGCATGATTACAATAAAACTCCATTAGAGAAATATGGAACGGTCCAGATTCAGAATTGTCTGATTTCTTAATGAAGAACAATAGGGCATTTAGTTGGTTGAGAAACAACGGTTCCTTTGAATTAAAAATTAACTCAATATTAGTGCTGTGGTTTTAATGCATTTAATATTTCATCACAGTGGGAAGTCTACTAGGCTTGAGACAGGACATCTGAATTCTAATTCTAGGTCTGTTACTACATGCCTCATGACTTTGAACAAAGCAGTTAACCTCTCTGAGCTTTGGTTTCCTCATCTGGAATATGAAAGGATTGGACTAAAATATTCTCCAAGGTTTTCTTCCTACCTCTGAAATATGGTGGCTCCATTTCTTTTTTCCCCCCAGGGCACTTTGATTCCTACACCTCCTTCCTCTATTCCAGGCTTCTAGGTTACTCTTGCCTCTACTTCCCCCACTGCCCAAGGTTATTCTTTGTGCCATCTGCCATCCTAGGCAGTAGCACCTATCCCGGGCTTCTTCCTCCTGGACGCCAATGAAAACTTCCTCTCATGTGTCCCATTTCCTCAGAGCCATTCTACACATGGATTTCCTTCTCTGAATAACAGTTCCTTCACCTAAGAGAGTGAAGTGATGCTGAGGATAGGAGCTACTGTGGCTAGGTCAGGGTTGGAGAAAGGTCAAGTTCTGCTGTCTGTTCCATGTTGCTGGGGCCTGTTCCGTGATAATCAAGCCTTGCATGCTTGCCTCTAATGTGGGTCTGTAAGGAGGGTCCTGGGGGGTTGAGAGACTGAGGGAGGGAGATGCTCACCTGGTTTTGAATAAAAGTAAAGCGGAAAGCCTTTGCCCAACATGCATAAACATCAGCCTATTCAGGTTGGGCATAGTGGCTCATGCCTGTAATCCCAGCACTTTGAGGGGCTGAAGCAGGCAGATCACTTGAGGTCAGGAGTTTGAGAGCAGCCTGGACAACATGGTGAAACCCTGTCTCTACCAAAAATATGAAAATTAGCCAGGCAGGTTGGCACGCACCTGTAATCCTAGCCACTGGGGAGGCTGAGGCACGAGAATTACTTGAACCTGGGAGGCGGAGATTGCAGAGGTTGCAGTGAGCCAACATGGTGCCACTGCACTCCAGCCTAGGTAACAGTGCGAGACCCTGTCTCAAAAAAAACAGTCTATTCAGTCATTTAAATTTTAATTTAAACTTATGCAAATGAGGTAGAGTACATGTAATTGCATCTGTGTACATAATAACCATTATGTACAGTATTGTAATAATTTATATCTATACTTAAACATAAGTGGTTTAGTTTTGATTTTTGCCTATGGGAATCTCACCCCAAACCCTTAGATGTTTGTCTAATTCTCTCTCGGGTTTTTTCTCCCCATCATGGGTTTTGAAAGAAGTTTTCTGGGCAGTGGAGACACCAAGGCACTAAGCAGCTGGGCACGGTGGCTCACGCCTGTAATCCCAGCACTTTGGGAGGCCGAGGCGGGCAGATCCTGAGGTCATGAGATCAAGACCAACCTGGCCAACATAGTGAAACTCCGTCTCTACTAAAAAATACCAAAATTAGCTGAGTGTGGTGGCACGTGCCTGTAGTCCCAGTTACTTGGGAGGCTGAGGTAGGAGAATCGCTTGAACCTGGGAGGCGGAGGTTGCAGTGAGCCCAGATCGTGCCACTGCATTCCAGCCTGGCAACAGAGCAAGACTCTGTCTTTTAAAAAAAAATCACTTCACAATCCCCTATATTGCCTGTCCTCCCAATTCTATGAGTCAGTTGGCATATTTATCTTATAACCCTGCATGTCACAATATCCACCCTGCCTATAACGCAAACACAAGGTCACAAAGTGCATACACGACATTTACAAGCTCTCCTGAACCCCAAATCTCTCCAAAAACCAAGTTCCCCGGAGCGTCTCCCTTCTGGCTGGATTGGCACGGTTGTAGTGTATATTTATGCATGTGTGTGTTTACCCTACAGGCTAAATGATTGCATCTTTTCTTTTAACACACTTACATGAGAAATGTCTCCTGTGTGTAGCCTGAAACTTTATTTTTCACTTTAACCAAAACATTATCTCTCACTTATCAATATCTTGGCCCACGTGTTGTTGTGCCACGGCAGAAATACTCAGTATAAGAAAACTGAAAGGCAAGGAAATTCTGTGTCGTCTCCCTTGGTATTCCACCTCCCCACCCCCACCCTCATGTCTAGACATTGCAGCAGGCTTAACAGTTACCACCCTTTTTTTTTTTTTTCCACATTTCATTAATTGGACAAGTCAAACAATAGCTAATCTGGCAATTCTGTGCAAGTTAAAACACTGGAACATGTTACCCCACATTGCCTGCCAAATCACACTAAAATTTGGATCCACGAAGGTGCTGAAAGACTTTTTCAAAAGTTTGTCCTGCCTGGCTTCCTGCTTTTTCGGCCGACTTTTAAAAGGGATCAGAGGAAGTTGTTCAAGAAGCAAATCAACTACAACAGCATAAATAGCAAAACAGCATAAAAATAACACTTCCTTGTTATTTTTCACAATTAACTGAAATCCAGAGTTTGGTGGCGGGGGAGGAAAAAAGGGAGTGAGACAGAGCGTCCCCACACCCTGAGATAATTGCATCAGGGTGGAAAAATGAACACCACACCCAGGCGGTCAGATTTCTGGGGTCACTTAATCACGCTCTGCACACCTGTGCTCAGAAGGCAGTGCAGCTGCAGAGACAAATGCTATTAGACGAAGAAGCCAATGATCCTGTTCCTTGCTAGATTTAGCTGCTTCCAAATGTCCAAGATGAGCTCAAACAATCTTTGAAAAGTGAAGTGAAGCAAAAGCACAAAAATGATCTCCGCAGTGTGCTCTGCCAGAGTCAGTCTCAGGGCCAAAACTTCTCTTCCACACTGCTTCAACCTGTGCTTGGTCTTCCAACAGGACCTCAGTTTCCCATGGCCATGACGTTCTTCAGATGCTCTGTGCATGGAGTGAGCTGTATAAATGAGGGTCTCCAGCAGACCCCAGAAGCACCTTCAGATTCAGTCCCTCTAAATATCGTCAGCTCTGTCTGTACCTCTTCCTCCTGGGTTTCCTTGCTTATAGTATTCCCAGTAAATATTACTAAGAGGTGAGAATGTGAACACTTGCAGGAAGTAGAACAGCGATAATTCATTCTTTCGTCACAGATTTCCATGGAAATCCAGGAAATGAAACAGAAAGGAAGTTGATCAAAGAACTGCTTTAGGTTTGTAGTCTGATTTTCATGAAAGTTCGGTCAGGAGACCATACTAGACAACCTCAAAGGCCAATTCAGGCCTGAAATGCTGCTTTTTTTTTTTTTTTTTTTTTTTTTTTTTTTGCCTGCACATTAGGATTTGGGTCTGGATTGGGAACAGGATTTAATATACCAAAGCAGGCCATGAGCCTGGCTGCTGAACTTCCCGAGTTCAAAAGATATGGTTGGTTGCCACATCCTTCCATGGATTTGGTCTATTTTACAGCTAGAGACAAAGATCCAGTGTTTGAGAAGAAATCCTGGGATGATTCTGAGATTGCTGTTGATGATCCCCATCCTACCCTGGAAGTCTTCAGAAGGACAAATCTATCCATCTCTCTAGGGCACTTAGAAGAGGACCTGGAGTTGGCCTGGAGCCTCTGAAAGCAATTACCAGCAAAGCCCATTCCCTCGTGGGAATCCACTTCAGTTTTTACACTCATCTAGAGCTAGCAGGATGATAAAGCAGGTTTGCCATCAGTGCCCTGTATCCCCTGTTAGAGCGCACAGTCCCCATATTGTTCTTTCCCTTTCTTCTTCCCGGGTACTTAATGCACTCATGTGGTCCCTGCATGGTCCAGCGTATTCCACCAGCTAGACGAACCCTGGTGCCTCCCAGCCACTGTCACACCTCACTTGGATCCTGCAGCAGTGTCTGGTCTTGAACCTCCTACAATCTGTTTTCTATCCTAGAGCACAAATCTTATCAGGTTATAGTCTTTCCTAAAACCCTTCCTTGGCTTTCCATTAGCGTTAGGTTGGACGGCTCGCTTCTTTCCATGGTGGGCTTGTCATTTAACATCTGGCCTGTGCTGCTCTCTCCAGCCTCATCCCTTGCTACTTTCCTACATACATGCAATGCTCTCTGCAGAATTTTCTTCAGTTCCTTTACTGCACCATGCCTTCCGGCCTTCATACCTGCTATTCCCTTTCCCTCTCCCAGAATACTCTTTCCTTCCTTCTTTTTTTTTTTTTTTTGAGACGGAGTCTCCCTTTGTCACCCAGGCTGGAGTGCAGTGGTGCGATCTCGGCTCACTGCAAGCTCCGCCTCCCGGGTTCACGCCATTCTCCTGCCTCAGCCTCTGAGTAGCTGGGACTACAGGCATGCACCACCACGCCCAGCTAATTTTTTGTATTTTTAGTAGAGATGGGGTTTCACCGTGTTAGCCAGGATGGTCTCTATCTCCTGACCTCGTGATCCGCCCGCCTCAGCGTCCCAAAGTGCTGGATTACAGGCATGAGCCACTGCGCCCGGCTGTCCTTCCTTCTTTGCACAGGTCATCTTTGACATGAGTTCACTCCTCATCTTTCTCCACCATGAAGCCCCCTAATTTCCCTAGGCTGGTTTCTATTCTCTTATAGCCACCTGTACGTCTCCAGTCACACTTCCTTGTCACTGCTTCGTTGGTTGCCTGTCACCCCTGACTAGACGGAAAGCTCCACGGATGCAGGAACTTTACCTGTTTTGTTTGCCATCAATCCGTCCAGGCACCTGGATGTATTCTTACTGCCATGCTTAGCAGATTTAGCAGAAACTCACCATCACCCTTGGCCTGATGGATCTCAAAAAATAACAATACTACCTAATATTTCCACTTCGGGGTCTACAACATTACTTCCTTTGACATGTCATCTTGAGAGGTAGGCAGATGAGCTCCACCTTGATATACCAGTGTCCTGGGGCTCAGGGCAAAAGCCTCAATCATCATTGTCTATTCACTCAGTGGCTACTTCTGTCTACAATATGAAAGGCCTCATGTTAGTTTCTAAGGATACAAACATGAAAAAAGAATGATCTTTGTACCTGAGAATCTCAAAGTCTAGACAGAAACAAAGTGTGAGAAGTTGTAATGGAGGTATGAACAAAATGTGGTAGAAACAGAAAAGCTACTGACTCGACTTGGGGAAGGTAGAAAGGTCACAGCCAGTTCCTTTTGTCTTCCTACAAGCTTCTACTGATCCTTTGAGACTAACTTAACCTGTTACCCGATCCTTGCCTTTTCTCCTCTCTATCCCTTTTTGAGGCTCCCTCAGTTCTACATAGAACAAACTGAACTGTGGTCCCATAGCACACTTATTTTATAACACCTATCAAGTTCCTCAAGTCTAGGAAATTTCTGTAAGTCAGGAAAAGTGGAAGTCGGGCCCACCAGATGGCTGCTACATGTGGGCTGAGGAGCCTCCAGAGAGAGAACTTGATCCCAGACACACTGAGCCCATGGGAAACCTTAGTCATCAGGCAGGAGAGGCAATCTACAAGCTAAAGGATGAGAAGTGATTCTGAGGACAGCAGGATGTCTGCCACTGAGATTTTCATACCTCTAAACCTCCAATGCAAACTCACAGCTGGAGTGTGAGCTGGAGGGCTGTGAATGAAAGCCGAAGGAGCTGTTTCACTAAAAACCTTTAAGAAATTCAGATATTGGCTGTATGCTTTGGGAGCCCTCTAACAGACTGAGACATAAAGGAGAGATGGGCATCCTCCCCCTTTATCCACTGCAGACCACATCTCTGGTACTACAGGGACCCCAGTGAGCCTGGAATTGCCCCTGGCCAAGCAGCAGTGACACCCAGCCAAGACTTCAATGCCGTAAGTAGAAAGACAAGCACCCAGTGGGACAAGATAGATCCCTAGGGTAGTACTTACCAAATTGTGGGGCTTGATGCATTAGTTAGTGGGTCATGAAAATAAATTGGCGGTTCATGACCAGCAGTTTTTAATAGACTAGAATTGGATTAAAAAATCAGAGAGCCTCAGAAGTAGTGTTTTATGGAAGTAGGCATATATGTATATGCAAGTATGTGTGCATGTGTGAGTATACATGTATAAATGTACTGGGTCATTATGTAAAATATATCCCTTCCTGTGGACCATGGTCAAAATCACAAAGGGATTGCCTGTGGAACAGTAGTGTCTGATAGAAATGGTAGTTAACTTAAATCCTGTATTTAAGTTCATAAATATTCCCAGATGTAACCAAGTAGGGTTTGCAAGAGCTAGCTGCACGATCTACTATTATAGCTGTTAGCACATGTGGCTATTTAAACTAATTAACTAAAAATAACAATTCCATTCCTTAGTAGTACTGGCCACATTTCAAATGCTCAAAAGAGACTTCTGGCACAAAAGAGGCTATACTCAAAAGGGGCTAGTACATTTTTCACATATACCTTATTGGATAGCACAGATATAGAACATTTCCAACATCCAGAAAGTTCTATTGGACAGCTCTAGGCTACAGGTTCCGTATCAGCAGGAGCGGGGAAGAGTCAGTGAAGTATAGGCACTGACTGTTCTGGCTTCTGCCTATACCCACAGACAGATGAGCCCTGGGAATCCTAGAGAAATGATGTACTATCTACTTCCCCACAACCTATTCCCAGCCTGTCCAACTGGATTGTGAGGCCCTTGAAGATGGACACTATGTCTTACTCATCTTTGTCTACAAGAAGAAGAGCAAGTTTAGGGAACTGAGAGAACTGAAGCTGAAAAGATTATGAGATATCCAGGAAGAGGTATTTCCAGGATATGGTTCTTAACCCTGCTTCTGTGTCAGAAATTACCTGTGGAGTTTTAAAAACATGCAAATGCTTAGGCCTTGCTCTACATAAATTGGACCAGAAATCCCAGGGATGGGGCATGTACACCTATATATTTTTAAAGTTCTACAGGTGATTGTGAAATATTCTCTGACTCCATCATTGACCCCTATAATTATAGAACTTGAAAAAGAGGTTAAGCTGGACATTAGGTTTAGAAATCATTAACATGTAAACTGTACTTATGCAAGAGGAATGGATGAGTTCACTCATGGAGATTGAAGAACAAGAAGAGAGGATAAAGCACAAAACCTAAGATGGAAAGAGGCAAGACTAACATAGGATCCTGAGAAGTGGAGGTCAAAGAACTAAAAAGGAACATCAGTAAGTGTGCATTTTAGATGCAAGTAACAGAACGTCCTAGCTCACATCAGCTTAAACAATAAGGAAACTTAACACACAAGAAGTTCACTAGCATGGGCTCCAGGCATAGTACATGAGGGCTTCAACTTCACTTCTGTGCAACTTGTCCAGAATAGTGTCGGCTTCCTCCCCAGGCTGGAGGGGAAATGACTGCAAAAGTTCTTAAAGCAATTGTTCATTGTCATGTGGGATAGAACCATCACGATTGACTTAGACTAATCATATTTGGGTTTGAATGAATGTTGAGGTGTCAATCACAGTAAACACAACAGAAGGGAAGCAGAAGAGATGGGTGTCAGAGAAGTTGAAGGAGAAAGTAGATTACCTGCAGAGTCAAATGCTGCATTGAGGTTAGGGTGCATACTTTGCACATAGTAGAATTGAATTATTTTTAATAAAACATATTTTCTGGTGGTTGATCATGATAAATTAGCCTTACCTAGCTGGAACCATGATATATAACAGCTCAGAATTCTAGCAGGTCACTCAAAGGCAGAGATCAAGAAACAAAGAGGGTCATAGTAAAACAAAAAGAAAAAAGAATGGAAGGTCAAGAGTAGGGAGAAAAAAGAAGTTTTTAAGTTGCCATTAACAGCACAGAAGACATCTTACCATCATATCCAGCCAAGAAAAAAATGTTAAATCAACCAGAGAACACAAATTCCAAAGGTCCAAATTTAAGAGCAGCTGTAACTTGTGACTTATGGTAAATTTAAAGAACTTCAGTGTCTTGTTTTACTTAGTGTTGTCAAGGCAGCCCCATGGCCTCAAAAACTTTGGCAAAGCAATTTTTTGGCCAACAGAGAAGCCATCTCTCAGAGGCCTCCGTTGGCCATTACCCACTATGTAGATCAGTTCCTTGATGCTATTCTCAGAACAAACTTTCCAACAGATGATAAGTCCATGAAAACACACTGAGAATTGTAAGATAATTTATTTTCCATCTGTTTTCACCTGTACTCAATTGAGGATACCAGACCATAGCCCAGGCAATATATGACAGAGGCCAAGGGCTACTCCACCCGTATTTTATAAAGTACCCATCGTGCCAATTTTAGCATTGCAGCTGTAAATAACAAGACCCCAGAGTCCCGGGGAGTGATCTCATTCTCAGACGTATATCTGAGCTTAAAGACAGCCAGTGTGTTGTTAGGGATCATTGTGTTACTGGGGGTGCTGAGCTCACTAAAGCTTATGTGGCCCAGCTTCATTTCCTAAGGGTTCTTATGTGCATTCTCCCCTCCCTTTTCCATCTGGGAATTGCATAAACTGTTTCCCAGGGACCAAAATATAAGAACCATGCACTAGGAGATTTGGTAAGAAGTAGGGTAGGCACATCATCTCTACTGGCATAGTCTGATAGTTTCATTTTTGTATTACTCAGTGGGGAATTTAACAGCAAAGCATACTGGAGATGTCAATTGAAAACTCGCCTTAAAATCTGTCAGCAGTTTCCCATGGCTTTTGCAATAAAGATCAAATTCCTAGTATGGCTTACAAGACCTTGCAGGGTCCGCCAGCCCCTCCAGTATCCACCATGCTGCCCCCTACTTCTCACTATCCTCTGGTTCCCTGGCAGAGGAGGTCCAGTTCCCTCTATCTGGAACCCACTCTACCTCACACACAGTCTTCGCCTACTTTGTTCTTAATAATCCTAAAAAGTTCAACTCAAAAGTTACTTCCTCAAAGAAGCTTTCCTAGATTATATTAGGATCATCCATTATACCTTTTCCTAACTATCTGAATTATTTTTCTTCTAGGACATTTATTCAATTGTGTAATTAGTTCTTTAATTTCTGTCTTTCGTGAACACTCTTAAGTATAATATGAGTTTGGTGATCACGCTTATCTTGTTCACTCTCCTCAGCACCCAGCCCAGTGCCTGGCACATTGTAACTCAATAAGTATCTTGCCTACCAAATGACTGCATGCATGAGTTGCCATTCCTCATCTCCATTTGAGCTAAAGTGGGTGATTCTAAATTCCAGTCTGTTCAATATTGAAATAGCTCAAAAGGTTTTTTCTTATGCTGGTTAGTTAAATTCCATCTGCTTTCTTCTCCCTTTGTTCAAACACTTTTTTTTTTTTTTTTTTTTTTTTGAGACAGTGTCTTTCTGTGTCGCCAGACTGGAGTGCAGTGGCATGATCTCAGCTCACTGCAACCTCCACCTCCCGGGTTCAAGCGATTCTCCTGCCTCAGCCTCCCGAGTAGCTGGGACTATAGGCATGTGCCACCATGCCCAGCTAATTTTTGTATTTTTAGTAGAGATCGGGTTTCACCACGTTGGCCATGATGGTCTTGATTTCCAGACCTCATGATCTGCCCGCCTCGGCCTCCCAAAGTGCTGGGATTAACAGGTGTGAGCCATCGCGCCTGACCCCTGTTCAAACACTTTTTAAATAACAGTTTCATTGGCATATAATTCACATGCCATATAATTTACCCACTTAAAGTGGATAGTTCAATGATTTTTGGCATATTCACAGTTATGCAGCCATCACCACCAGTAATTTTTGGTATAGTTTGACTTTTTGTCCCCACCCAAATCTCATCTTGAATTGTAATCCCATAATCCCCATGTGTCTCGGAAGGGACCCACTGGGAGGCAACTGAATCATGGGGGCAGTTTCTCCCCATGCTGTTCTCATGATAGTGAGTGAGTTCTCACGAGATTTGATGGTTTCATAAGCGACCGGCATTTCCCTTGCTAGCACTCATACTTCTCCTTCCTGCTGCCATTTGAAAAGGGACGTGTTTGCTTTCCCTTCTGCCATAATTATAAGTTTCCTGAGGCCTCCCCAGCCTGGCGGAACTGTGAGTCAAGTAAACTTTGTTTCTTTATAAATTACCCAGTCTTGGGCAGTTCTTTATAGCAGCATGAGAAAGGACTAATACAATCTTAGAATCCTTTCATCACCCCAAAAGGAAATCCTGTAACCATTAGACAGGCACGCCTCCATTTTCTCCCAGTCCTAGGCAATCAGTCTACTTTCTGTCTCTGTAGATATGCCTATTTGGGACATTTTATATAAATGGAATCATATAGTATGTGGTATTTTGTGACTGGTTTCTTCACTTAGCATTATGTATCAAGATTGTAGCATATATCAGCACTTCATTTCATTTTATTGCCAAATAATACTGCATTCCATAAACACTTTATCAGTTGATGGTCACTTGAATTGTTTCTATCTTTTAGGTATTATGAATAATGCTGCTGCTATTTATACATTGATGTGCAAATTTTTGTATGGACATGTATTTTCATTTTTCATGACATATACGTAAGAGTAGAATTTCTGGGTCATATGGTAATTCTATGTATAACCTTTTGAGGAACTGCCAAACTGATTTCCAAAGCAGCTGCACCGTTTTACATTCCTACCAGAAGGATATAAGGGTTCTAATTTCTCCACATCTTCACCAACACTTGTTATGGTCCGACATTGTAATTATAGCTATCCTAGTGGGGTATGAAGTAGTTTTTTGTGGGGTTGTTATTGTTGTTGTTGTTGTTGTTGAAATGGAGTCTTGCTCTGTCACCCAGGCTGGACTGCAGTGGCACCATCTCAGCTCACCACAACTTTCGCCTTTCAGATTCAAGCAATTCTTCTGCCTCAGCCTCCTGAGTAGCTGGGACTACAGGCGTGCACCACCACACCCAGCTAATTTTTGTATTTTTACTAGAGACAGAGTTTCACCATGTTGGCCAGGCTGGTTTCAAACTCCTGACCTCAGGAAATCTACCCACCTCGGCCTCCCAAAGTGCTGGGATTACAGGAGTGAGCTACTGTACCCAGCCCACATTGTGGTTTTGATTTGCATTTCCTTGGTAATGAAGGATGTTGAGTATCTTTTCATGTGCTTATTGGTCATTTGTATACCTTCTTTGCAGAGCTGTCTATTCAGAGCCCTTGCCTCTTTTATAATTTAGTTGTTTTCATTGTTGAGTTCTTTATACATTCTAGATATGAATTCCTTATCAGACATCTGATTTACAAGAATTTTCTGTCCCTCTGTGGGTTGTCTTTTCACTGTTTTAATACTGTCCTTTCAGGCACAAAAGGCTTTGATTTTGATGGAATCAAATTTATCTACTTTCTCTTTTGTTGCCTACACCTTGGGTGTCATATCTATGAAACCACTGCCTCATCTGAAGTCATAAAGACTTAGGCCTATTGTTCTTCTGTGAGTTTTTATTTTTGATCTATTTGAGTGAATTTTTGTATGTGATGTGAAGAAGAGTTCCAACTTCATTCTTTTGCATGTGAGTATCCAGTCGTCCAGTACTATTTACTGAAAAAACTCTTCCCCCAATTGAATTATTTTGTTACTTTTGTCAAAAATCAATCAACTGTAAATGTGATTTATTTCTGGACTCACAATTTTATTCCATTGAGCTATATGTCCAACCTTATACAAGTACCATACTGTCTTGATTGTTGTAGCTTTGTAGTAAGTTTTGAAATTGGAATATATAAGTCCTCCAACTTTGTTCTTCTTTTTCAAGATTGTTTGAGCTACTCTGGGTCTCTTGCATTTCCATGTCAATTTTAGGGTCAGTTTGTCTATTTCTGCAAAGAAGCTAGCTGGGGTTTGGATAGGGATTACATGAAACCTGTAGATCAATTTGAAAACTCTTCTTAACAATATTAATTCTTCTGGCTTATGAACATGAGATGTCTTTCCATTTATTTAGTCCTTCTTTAATTTCTTTCAGTGTTTAGTAGTTTTCAGAGTACATGTTTCATACTCCTTTTGTTAAATTTATTCCTAAGTATTTTATTATTTTTTATGCTATTTATAAATGAAATTATTTTCTTAATTTTATCCTTGGATTGTTCATTCCAAGTAGATAGGAATAAAATTGATTTTTGTATATTGATCTTGTACCCTACAACCTTGTTGTTAAAGGTATCACAACCTGGAATCTGAACTATCAGTTCTCTTTTTTTTTTTTTGAGATGGAGTCTCACTCTGTCACCCAGGCTGGAGTGCAGTCACATGATCTCAGCTCACTGCAACCTCCACCTCCCAGGTTCAAGCGATTCTTGTGCCTCAGCCTCCTGAGTAGCTGGGACTATAGGTGTGTACCACCCCACCCAGCTAATTTTTGTATTTTTAGTAGAGATGGCGTTTTGTCATGTTGGCCAGACTGGTCTTGAACTCCTGACGTCAGGTGATCCACTAACCTCGGCTGCCCAAAGTGCTGGGATTATGGGTGTGAGCCACCTTGCCCAGCCTATTGCTTCTATTTCATCTAATTAATCACATCTGGGTTGAAATGTTACTGTTCAATGTTACTCTTTATGTGGAGGTCTTATTTTAAATGAATCAATTAAATTGTCATATTTAAAGGATAACCTGGCTGAGTATAAAATGCACAGGCCACACTTTCTTTTGCTAAGAACTCTAAAGCTACTGCCCCATTCCCTTTTGGGCTAGACATGGCTATGGAGAATAATTAAACCAGTCTGCCTGTATCCCTCTTTTGTGGTTGCCTTCTTTCTGCTTGGATGCTTGATTGAAACTCATTTATTTAATAGTTCTGTATCTTTTTCCTAGAATGGAGGGGTATCCTTTAGATCCACAGCAGAGGTATCAATTTCAGTAAATGTGATATTGGCAATACTTCATCATGCACATTCCAATTTTGTCAATTGACTCAGCAATGTTCTTTATAGCATATTCCCTTGTAATGCAGGATCTTCTGTAAGTTTATGTATTGCATTAAGTTGTCATGTTCTTTAAGCCCCTTTCATATGAATCCATTCATTGATGTTTGTTTCTGATGACATTGACATATTAAAAAAAATACAGATCATTGGCTTTTTTAAAAAATAGAATGTTCCTTAGATTCCAGTTTTATATTCCCAGCCAGAACACCCAGAATACTATATACATGTTGTGTCTTTCTCGGGATCTCACAGCCATCTGATGTCTATCTGACCCTCATTTGTGATGTTAATTCTAATCCCCTCATTGAGTTGTTACCCAATTCTATTTCATTACTAATATTCTAAAATATTAACATTTGTCTTTTTCCTCTGTTCCAGCTACATAATCTCAAACTTTTTCTCTGTCAATAATTTGATATTATACTTTGTATCCATTCTCCTTGCTGTTTCTAATTAATTCTTTCAACCTCTAATAGTATTGTTCTGGTCCTCAGTATGTTTCCTTATCTCTGACATCTCCCTTTTTAGCCACACCTGTTGTTTCAGCATTTCATCTTGTTTCTTTGTCTTACTTTTATTTTCTCATTCTCAGTGTTGGCAGCTGTCCAGATCGGTTTTTCCTGACCCCCTTCCAATTTACCTAAAATTTATTTATTTTTATCTTATAGCTCCAATGTGAGGTCTAAATCAGGTGGTCTGTACACTGTTCTCTGCCCTGACAGTATGATCATGGGGGTGGAGGCAGAGAGTTCAACTGGAATTGTGTGTCCCCAGTGGACATGGACTGTCTACCGAATTTCTTCCGTGTCCTATGCTAGGAATTCAGACCTCATACTTGGGTACATATCCTATTCCTAGTATGTTGCATCTTTAGGCTTGAAATTTATGCTTCAAATTTTAAATGAATCTATAGTAAATGGCATAATCAGGGGATTTTATTTTTCTGTCTCTAATAAAATACTCGGGGCTTTTCCTTGTTTTTTTCCTAGAGATTGTTACTTTATTTATTTGTTTGTTTATTTATTTATTTATTTATTTTTTGAGACAGAGTCTCACTATATTGCCCAGGCTGGAGTGCAGTGGTGCAATCTGGGCTCACTGCAACCTCTGCTTCCCAGGTTCAAGCGATTCTCCTGCCTCAGCCTCCCAAGTAGCTGGGACTACAGGCATGCATTACTACACCCAGCTAATTTTTATATTTTTAGTAGAGGCAGAGTTTTACCATGTTGGCCAGGCTGATGTTGAACTCCTGACCTCAGGTGATCCTCCCGCATCGGCCTCCCAAAGTGCTGGGATTACAGGCATGAGCCACTGTGGCCAGCAAGAGTTTGTTACTTTCCTTGTCAATTCTCTTTTCTCTAAATTGAGAGTTACTGGTAAGAATTTGAGTTTTTGTTGACTCACCTTTTTCTCCTCCAGTATGACTTCAGGTGACTGTAGGTAGAGGTAAGGGTGAGTTTAAGAGCAATGGTGTGGGGATAAATGTTTAACAACTGGCTCTCAAAAATACAAATCTGTAATGTACAAGGTATGCCAATTTTCATAGTTTAAATACTCCCACCATAGCCAGGTTCAAGCTGCCAACATGACACTACTAAATGCGGAACTGGCACACACATCATCATTATATAGTATTCCTACCACACAGGCAGACTACATGTAAACAGCCTCAGGAGCATAGATAAAACCAGGATGAAATATAACAAATAGGAAGTGATGATTTTCGAGAATTTACTACCTTTGCTTTAAATATAACTTATTAATTATAAATTTATATACTTTAATTCGTAATAATTGCTGTGTTTATGAACTGGCTCAAAAGATCTCTGAAAATTGGACTTTGGATTCTGACAAACCCCAGTATGAAACTGCTCCAACACAGCATTGAGCCCAGAGTAAGAGCCTGAATTATCCATTTCTTCCCCTGGCCACCATTTCTTTATTTTTATTTTTTATTTTTTGGCACAAGGTTGTACCCCTTTTCTTCTATGGTTGCTGCTGTTAAACTTTTGCTATTTTTTTAAACATTCCTTTTTATTTGTATTAAGGGAAAGAAATTCTATGATTGGCTTCATCCTGCCATCTTTATTTCAAGATCTTACTCTTTTTCTCACTCTACAAGTTTCTCTTGGTCTTTTTAGGTTTTATGTACTGTTTGGAACGGAGAAGAAAGTAATAGCATCTAAAATAGAAATAATAAGTCTTAGCTAAGTATAAACACTAACCAGAGTTGGAAAAATAGTAAGTTAAGCACTCAAGTTGAGGAAAGTTAACAAAGAAACAATTGTAGAGCTATGTAAAGATTTCAAACAGACAATATTCAATAATAATAGAGAGAGTTTACCTTGAAGAAAGAAAGAATCATTTTCCAACACATGGCAGATGACTAGCCCCTTACATGTTACTTTGAAGGGTGAGGTTTCGTGATAGGTGCCTCAGTGTACCCAAGAGCATGTGAGCTGGTCAAAGACAGGTAATTTGTTTTATATATATGTTGGCCAAATTTTATATATATGTGTGTATATATATAATATATATACACACACACATACATGTACACACACATATATATACACACACGTACACACATACATGCAACATATATATAATTTTTTGAAAACAATTCTATACTGAGGAATTAAGAGTGTTTTTAAAGGATTACTTATTAAATGATTCCTCACTGAATCAAATCATAGATTCTAGTCAGTGTTTCCAAAAATACAAGTTATTCCCAGCCCTGGCTGAACATTAAAATCACCTGGGGAGCTTTTAAAAAGCACCAATGCCAGGACCCCACTCCAAAAAATTGTGATTGAATTGGGCTAGGGTGGAGCTGTGCTATTAGTATTTTTGAAAAGCTCCCCAGGTGATTTTCATCAGCAGCCAGGGTTGAGAATCCTTGTCATAATGTAACATTTAGCATTTTATTAATACTCCAGAGAATCTACTAAAGTAAATATATTAGCCCCAGAAGACAGCAATGAATAGGAAAAATGGTAAATTTCCTGGAGATATTTAAAGAAAAACAAGATAATCACAATGTCATGAAGGTCTGTTTTGGCTGGGCCTCCAAAAGTTTTATAATTGTTAAAAAACCTATGCAATGACTTATTGGAGCAAAAGTTTAACCATTATGATAATAGTTTGAAGCTGCATACTAAAAAATAGCATGCTTTCAGTTTTTCTTTTAGAGTTCAGGATTGTCACGATGGGGACATCAGCATGTGCAGTTATTCATCAGGCAGGGAGAGACCCCATGAGCCTTCTACAATAAAATCCTATTGATGTGTTTTAGTTAAAGATGGAGCCAACATTTATCCTTTCTGAGCAAACTGTTCCTCAGGAAGACAAATTAAAATAAGATTTTAAGGGGAGAGCTCTAAAATATTTAACGGAATCAACTTCCCCCAAGGGCTTGATTACAAGGGAATTAATAGACTTCATAGATGCGGTAATTATCTACTCACCAAAACAGGATCCTTGAAGATCTCTTCTACTTTTCAAATTAGATTTAATTATTGAGTGTGTTTAAAATAATATAAATACATTTCTCTATTAATCAGGACTCTTTCGGTTGCACATAAATCCAATTCATTTAAAGTTAAGAAGAAAAGGAATTTATTGGTCAAATGACTGAAAATTCTAGAGACAGATTTCAGGCAAGGCTGGGTCTAGGGTCTCAAACAATGTCATCGGATATTGGTTTTGTCCTTTCCATCTCTCTTCTGTTTTCCCTGCGAGTAGACCCCATTCTTAGGCAGATTGTCTCCTCATGGTAGCAAGATGGCTGCCAGTGGCTCTAGGCTTTTCTACAGCTGTTCAGCAGCCGCAGCAGAACCACTCCATTTCAAATGTGCCAACAAAAATCACAAAATTGAGTCTTACTGGCTCGGATTGGCCTGGTTTGGGCCCCTCCTTGAACCAATCTCCATATGCACTGGGGTGCCATATTCTGATTGCCCAGGATTTTGTCACATGCTTACCCCTGGAACTGGAGTGGGGTCAATTGTACCTGATTTACATGATTGAGGGTGGGGTAGAGGGTGGTTACCCAAAGGGAGATTGCCATCAGAAGACTTGGGGAATAGATGTTGAGCCAAGAAAAACAGGTTCACCACGATTTAGACAAATTATTTCAAATTAAACTTCCCCAACTCTCTTTACTCCAACTTCCCATACAGCTACAACCACCGAGGCTTTATGGTATCTTAGAAGTTATTTTGTTTCTCAAAATTCAAGTATATTATCCTACATCCCTTTGGTATCATGAATAAATATCTTTGGATAAGAGTTAGGTACTTAATAAATGCTGAAGGGGGGTTGTGCTATATCAGGCTACTACTAAAGTTTGATATATTACCCTTTTATTTGCCTCAAGAGAGCTAAAATTTATTTCGTATGAGAAATGCAACTTTTTAAAGAATAGATTAACATGGCTGAAGACACCGCTCTCTAAACACTCTTTAGTCACAGAGACAAAAAGCCTTATGTCCAAGTTTCCCTCGAACCCAAAGCAGATGTCTTGAGGTTATTTTCAAACTAGAAGGAAGCACACCCTGAATGGGTGAGAATATCAATATAAACGACCTCAGAAACACCATCAGTTTCCACAGTTCTGAGGTGTACTGTTAGAAGCGAGTTAGGGACCAGTATTGAAAGAGTTTATGGTTTCTGTTTTGTTAGTCCCAGTCGTCATGGCAACCCACGGGTTCTACATAAAGCCTGAAGCCAGCAGACATGTAATGGAATACATTCCTCCGTGTGAGTCAAGCCTTGTTGAAAAGGAAGCAATCACCCTGTTATGGAAATAAATCATAAACTCCTATGAACTGCCCAGCGTTGAAATAAGCAACTTTTTTGGAATCACATTTCCCCCTCCTCCCACATATTTTTGATGATAAGTAAGTTGGCAGCACTTCATTTCTGATGAGACTGTCCGTTCCATCTTTGAGAAGGGGCGTAGTAATCTGTGGCCTGCCTGTCTACCTCCCAAGGTTTCAGCGAGGATCAGATGAGAAAGTACATGAGAGAACTGTGAACAATGCTTTGGGCTACCCTAACGTAGCTAGTGCTATTGGTTAGGAGTCCTTAACATTCACAAATGGAAGTTCCAGATACTATTTTCACCTACCCCTGAGCCATTAGAGACGACTTCCTATGACATACTTATTAATATTTTGTTCAGTCTAAAAACCGAAGTGACAAAACTTCCGCTGTTCCCCTGGGGCATCCTGTTCCACCACAGAGCCAGCAAGTTCATGCCAGTAGAATATAGTATTTAATAGCTTGGACTTTGGAATGAGACAGACATGGATTCAAATCCCAGCTCTGCTGCTTTGTAGCAATGGGAACTCAGGCGTGTTACTTAACATTTTCGCATTTCAGATTCTTGTTTATAAAATGGAGGTAATGGCACCTACTTCACAGAGCTGTGAGGAAAATTCAATACAATAATGTTAATGCAATAATGTTAATACAGTAATGTTAATAAAAGCACCTAGCAGTCTCTGGCACATAGGAGCAAATACATGTTAGATATAATTGTTATTAGCTTTATTCTCTTGGGACATGACCATCTTTATTTTCTTGCGAATTCTTATTGGAAGTGTTTCTTACCATATTAAATCCTTTTTTCTTCTTGATTTTCTTTCTTGCTTTCAAGTACCATTTTAGGCCAGATGTGGTGGCTCACGCCTGTAATCCCAACAATTTGGGAGGTAGAGGTGGGAGGATCGCTTGACCCCAGGAGTTCAAGACCAGTCTGGGCAACAGAAGGAGACCCCTATCTCTACAAAAAATGGAAAAAATAGCTGGGCATGGTGGTGGATGCTTATAGTCCCAGCTACTTGGGAGGCTGAGGTGGGAGGATCCCTTGAGCCCAGGAGTTTGAGGTTGCAGTGAGCTGTAATCGCACCACTGCACTCCAGCCTGGGCAACAGAGCAAGATTCCATCTCAAAAAAAAAAAAAAAAAAAGCAAAAACCCAAATCACCAAATGCTATTTTAATACTTTCTGCTATTTTAATCATCACCTTTTGTTATCTCATTGATTAGAATAAACACAAACCATTGATTGGTTTATCCTTGAAAAGTAGATTTCATGACAAAGATTCTTAGCATCTTTAGTTACTTATTGTCCAGTATTATTATTATTGGCTTTACTGCTCTATGCTGACCCCAACTCACCACCATGTTTTCACGGGACCTCCTTGGCTCAGATATGAGGACATTGTTAAAGTGTCAGTGGGCAACCACTTCTGACAGGCGGGATAATGGGGGTCAGCGGTGACAGCCATACACTCCCTGATGCCTTCACCTGGCAGGGAGCTGGGCTTGGATGGTCCACAAAAGCCACGTTGCACAATTTTGGCAGCAGGTTTCATCCATTATTTATCCATTACATGGACAACCTGGTTAGATGCCTGCAGCTTGGGCCTGAGCTCTTCATCATTCCAGCATTGTCAGCCTGAGTCGACCGATTTCTGCTTCTAGGAAAGTTCCTTTAGAGAGGGGTGGAAATTCCACCAAACTCCAGAATTCTTTCAAACTCCTGAACTGGTGAACCCTTGAGCAGATTCTTCTAATAGACTCAGAAGAACAGGATTTGGAGCTGCACATTTGCATAGGATCAGTTTTTCCAAGAAATGTAGCCCTCCCTTTGGATAATTAATTTGGAAACATTGGCGAGTCCTTCTACCTGGCCACATTTGTTTTCCCCATCTTCTTGGAGACTGACCTTAAAATAGTTTCTCTATCTTCATTCTTCCAGCGATTTCATGTATTCTTTTCCAGCATCTTCATTAATTTTCATACCAGGCTGATTTTTCTCTGCCATAAAAGGTTTTTAGGTTCTTTAATGATAGCTCCTTGATTCCTTCTGAACCTGCTTCTCCAGCACAGAGTACAGTTCAACAAAAGGGATTTTTACAAGCACGCCACATCCCTTAGTGACCAACATGTTAAGTAATATATTCTTGGCCTCTCCTTCACCAGCAAGCCTCGATAGTTGGGTTGTATGGGGAGGGAGGGGGTACAGTAGTCAATTCCCAGAACAGATTTTTTCCTCTTTACTCAAAGACACCTTGAGGACCTCATGTTCAAGTCAGAACTATTTTGGGCTAAAAGGAGACAGGACATTTGAAACCTTTGTGTCTGGTAAAATCCTCCCCAAATAGCATTAGACTATCATCTCTTCTTTGCAGTTGCTAATGGGTCGGTCAAATGCTCATTACACCACCCTTGCCTTGGTCTGTACTCTGAACCTAAGGCCTCTTCTTTTAGGCTGGTCATTTCTTTAGTTAGAACCACAATCTGAAGGGAAAAATGTGTTTGATTAGAGTCTGAGTCAATTTTTTAAAAAGACTTCATATGTTCCAAAATTATTTTATTCCATCTGACCAAATAGCCTGGTGTCTATTTTTAAAAATATCGATTATGCCCTGCAATGAACTTGCCATTTTCAAAACAACACAAACTCTAAGGCAATAATAGTGATTTGTAGTGATATTGGTAAACCAGGGGTACCTAACTTAACTGGAGTTCAGTTTTTAAATTGCAAAGTTGTAAATATTATTTACAATTTCTTCACTAATGGAGCTGTAATTTCATGCAGAGAAGGGCTTCTCACCCTCAGCACCATTGACATTTGGGCCAGAGAATTCATTGTTAGGGAGTAGTGTTTGGGGTCCTATGCATTATGGGATGTTTAGCAGCACCCCTGATCCGTACCCACTAGATGCCAGCAGAATTCTCATTCCAGCTGTGACAACCAAAAATGTCTTCAGACATTGCCAAGCATCCCCTTGGGGACACAGCAGCCCCCTGGTTGAGACACACTGATGTATAGGACCCGGCAACACTGTCTTTGCCTTGCTTGCTTTTCTGGACTATGAAAATCTTAGAGTCTGATGAAAAATAAGAACACTAAGTCCCAGAATGTCCCATTTTGACTCTATTATTATAAAATCCTTTACTTTTCTCATTCGGCATTTTTAGGAAAACAATAACATTTCCAAATATAGTTATGATATATAAACATTGGTCCCTGGCACATCTCACCTCTCTGCTAATGGGTCAACAAGAACAGGACTTTTCATGAGGTTTTCCAAGAGCTTGCAGGCCCCCTCTCTGGCCTAGTTCACTGAGGGCCAGGGTAAAACTACTCATTAGCAAAGTGACTAATCTACAGGCCCATTAGTTGAAATAGTTAGTGAGGGGGAAAGGAGCGTAATGTTTCCTGTGTACTGTTTTCTTTTTTAAAGTTTAATATGCAGTCGTCTAATGAGTGGCCACATCCAAGTTGATTTTACAAATTGGCAAGTTTGGTCTTTTGCTGTCCAAGTACTTCCAGGCTCATCGGGATTTCCATAGGCCCTGAAGTAAAAGGAAAATGGTGGCATCCCATGCATTCTCTGCTCTAATAACTGCTCCTCTACCCCATCTCCCTTTTCCTTCGCCATCCAGCTTCTTCCTGACTTAGACTTCTTGCTATTCTGAAGACCAGCTGACCATCCCACCCACTCCCCTAAGCTTGGAAAGAGGCAAAGAAAAGAGCAGTAACCAGAACCTGAAAGAATAGCTGTTGGGGCAGCCATCTTGTGGGAGCTGGTTGGTATACCACAAAACCCAGCAAGCTGTGTTGACCCAGCAAGGAGGGGACCTGGAGAATAAATAGCCCAACCTCACTCTCCCTTGCCCTCCAGTTCCTGCCACAACCTTCTATTGGCCAAACTCAACCAGAAAAGGGAGAGCAAGGGAGCCTGATGATGCCATCCATATGGGGTGGCCTTCCTAGGCATACAGCAGAGTGGAGGAGGACGAAGAATGGATCTGGGGAACAAACGGAAGATATCTAGCCCACACTGCAATCCCAAGGAACATCAGAAGCCCTCGGAGTAGGGAAAGATGTCACTTGAAAATTATCCCCTGGTAATTCCCCTGTGTCCTCTGGGGTTGAGACAAGCTGCCTTAAAGCATGACGGAATTTTTCAAAGCTCTCTAACCCTCTGCAGAGGGTTCCATTGCTGAACTACCCAGAAATAGACTCAGCTTCTACAATCACCATTCCATTCTATGCCTTTTCCACTTACCCATTGTTTTTCTGATTTCTGCATGAATCTATCTGCAGGAAGATCATTTGCTAATCTGTTTTCTCCTCACTTTGGTGTTCACAATCACTTCAACTCCATGTAATATTTAATATTAAAAGCAAACTTTTAAAGTCAACTTTATTAAGGTATATGTGACAAATAACAAGCATTTCACCTCACATGGGAGGTCATGAATATTCCTTCATAGAAGAGTGTGGGCATCCCTCGCACGTGGACAAACTGTGTAGGCTTCTGGGGTTTTTGGTTTGTTGGTTTGGGTGGGGAGGGGAGTGTTATTGGGGTTTTTTTCTGAGAAGCACACAAAATCACACTGCTTTCTGGAAAAGATACCATCCCAAATTAATAGCACTACAAAAAATTTGAAATCCTGATGAACAGCAGAATGACACTGCATATACCCACCTAAATTTGAAGTGTCTCTCAAAGCATCCCCACTACTTAGAAATATCAGTGACAATGTAGTTTCTGATTGACTACTAAGAGAGTTTTACAAGGTATGATTTATAAGCTAATTTAAATATAGCAATCATCATCATCATCTTCTTCTTCTTCTTTTTTTTTTTCTTTTTTTGAGACAGGATCTCGCTCTGTCACCCAGGCTGGAGTGCAATGGCACCATCATGGCTCACTGCAGCCTCACACTCCTGGCCTAGAGTGCTCCTCCCACCTCAGTCTCCTGAATGGCTGGGACTACAGGCACATGCCACCATGCCTGGCTAATTTCTTAAATTTGTTATAGAGATGGGGTCTCGCTCTGTTGCCAAGGTTTGTCCTGAATTCCTGAGCTCAAGTGATCCTCTTGCCTCTGCCTCCCAAAGTGCTGAGATTACAGGCGTGAGACACCACACCCAGTAGCAATCTCCTTGCATAGCAAAATAAGTAAATCTCACAAAGAAAATGAATATGGGAAACTAATGTTAGTATCATCAAAACACAATAGACAAGAATAATGGGGGAAGTTGTAGGAGTTACCCTTCAGTTTACATTTAAATCTACAAACATCATTTTGGGATGCTTACGCTTAGATAAGTTATTAGTGTCCATTAATAAGTAAAGCTTTTATTTCAAAAGCATATTTCAATATGTAATATATATAAAGCAAGAAACCAAGTTTAACCAACTTCAATGATTTTAATTTTAAAAATTCAGATTAACAAATAATTAGCTTTTACAATTGAAATGTAAGCAGAGATAATCCTTGAATATTGTCATTCTTTCTATCCTTACTGTTAACTTTTTAACTATTACGTTTACACTTATGTGTATGTTTGATACACAGAGATACATATATAATGCCGTAGCTTGTGTTTTTGTTTGAGAAACTTAAAATTATGCTCTGACATTATGTCAAAAAAAAAAAAAAAAAAAAAAAACTTCAATTCGCTACCACACCTGAAGTTGACACAAAATCTGCTAATCTACATACTCTTCAGAATCTGCTGTGAATTTCTAATGTCTAGTAGGGTTGAGGAACAAAAGCCATCCATATCCAAGACCAGTTTTACATGTAGGTGAAGTCAGTGGTTTATTATTTCAACAAAAATTAATTGAGCTCCTCCTATATGTGGGGCCCTGTGCTAGATTCTAGGAATGTAGTGTAAATGTGACAGGAAATGTTCTGATTATGTTTCAACAGAGGAGACAGACAACAGGTCAACAAATAAGTAGGCAGTGTCATCCCACGGGGTGATAAGTCCTCTGATGGTGTGAAAGGATAGGAAGTGGCTACGTGGGTGGCTGTCTTAATAGGATGGTCAGGGAAGGCCTCTCTGAGGAGATGTTTAAGCAAATATCAAAATTGGTGGCTCATGCCTGTAATTCCAACACTTTGGGAGGCCGAGGCAGGAGGATCCCTTGAGTGCAGGAATTCAAAACCAGCCTGACTGATGTGGTGAAACTCCGTCTCTACAAAAAATACAAAAATTAGCTGAACATGGGGGCGTGCACCTCTAGCCCCAGCTACTCACGGGAGGATTGCTTGAGCCTAGGAGGCTGAGGTTGCTGTGAGCCATGATCATACCACCGCATGTCAGCCCAGGTGACAGAGCGAGACCTTGTCTCAAAACAAACAAACAAACCAACCCACGAGTGGAAGAGTGAGCCATGAGAGTATCTGGAGAGTGTTCTCAGCAGAGGGAATAGCAAGCGCAAAGGCCCTGAGGTGAGAATAACCTTGATATATCCCCAAAACTACAAGAAGGTCAATGTGGGAGGTCTGGAATGAGCAAAACATGGGATCAGAGGCAGAATCCATATTGTGCCAGGCTCTCTACACATAGGAAGGCATTGGAGTTTCATTCTAAGTGGGATAAGAAAAACTATTAGAGTATTTTAAGGTGAGGAATGATCTGATTGAACTTGAATGAATCTTTCTGGCAGCTGTGTGGAGAATGGATGAGGAGGGACAGAGAAACTGTGGGATAGTCTAAGCAGGAGATGATGACGGCTTTCTACAAGGTGAAATTGGAAGCATATCAAGAAGATCTTCTTTAGCCAGGCATGGTAGCACATGCCTGTAAGTCCCAGTCACTTGTGAGGCTGAGGTGGGAGGATCACTTGATCCTAGGAGGTCGAGGCTGCAGTGAGCTGAGATCATGCTACTGCACTCCAGCCTGGGCAATAGGGCAAGACCCTGTCTCAAAAATTAAAAAACAAAACAAAACTCAAAAAGACCTTGTCCTAAAATATCTTCCCCACTACCCACCACCCATTCTAGAAATTCCATCGCATATATACTAAAATCGGAAGGATACAAACATGAATAGCATGGCACCTGTGCGAGGTAGTAGTTCATTTGTTTAAACATGACATTTTTCTGGGTATTCCTTGAAGTTGCAGGCATATAACATCAGTTCAACAGCTGCGTGGTGCCAATGAGTTTGTTAGGTCATTTTCCCCTAGGGCAGGCTGAAATGGGCAGTGTGGTGGGGAACCCTGGCCTCAGCAGAAAGAAAGGAGAAAAATGGAAAAAACTTCTTCAGTGGAGGAAGAAGTCTGTAGTAGGCACTGAATAAGTATCTATTGAAGAAAAGAACCTTTCCTGTCATCACTGTCTTACCCAGAGTTGACCCAGCACGTTGAGTAGGCCACCAAATGGCCCACCGTCATCAACACCGAGGACCAGGATCCAAACATAGAAGACATGTAGGTGTGGACTCAGCCCCACTAGACCAGACAGGTGGGTGATCAGCTGGCAGAACTCCCCATAGCTGCTGCAGTCCTGCAGCTTGGAAGACAGGCGGGCCTCTGTGAGGAAGCTGCTTGACCTGCCTTCCAAAAGGGCTCTGAGGACACAGTCCATGACTGTACACAGCTAGGGATACCCAGTAGCCTCTGAGCCTGTGGCCATGACCCTCTCAAGGTTGTGCAACTGTATACCCCCTGAACTCTGGAAGACAGGCCCACAGGGCGAGCCAGGGGCCTTGTGGGCATGGACTCTGAGCTAGGACACATCATTGCTTTGCAGAGCAAAGGCTTGCAATCAATAGTATTCACTCCACATGCAAAAGGACTCCCTGCCTGTCTCATGGTTTGTACCCATTTTGTTCTGCTTATGCAAGAGTAGGGTTTAGGGCCGGGTCTTCCCCACCAATGGATCCTGGTGATCATACTCATCAGAGGTAAATATGTGTACCGTCCTGACCTGAATGTTTATATTGGTTCACTCACCAGGTCCCAGCACAGTGGCAAAGAAGGTACTGCTATCTTCATTCTCCAAGGGAGTCTCAGAGAAGTTAAGTCATTCGCCCAAGATCCCAAACCTAGAACCCAGATCTGGGCTTCCTCATGCTAAATTCAAGGCTTTTCTCACAATCCCAGCTCACAGTATAACAGGTAGATCATAGCAAATCTGAAATTCATGTGTGTTGGAAAGAAGGGAGGGAGACATCAAGTGGGGAGGGGGTGATTATGTCATATCTTTAGAGAACTGATCAAACAATGAATTGAAGCACTTGGATACCAACCAGTTCTCTAAACTCAGTTTCTGAAAATGTTGGCCTCTGATAAAATTATTTCCTGGGTGGAAGGTCGTTAGATGTCAGATCAATCATGTTGGCAAGATGGACTTTAGGGAGTTTTAACTCCCTATCCACCCTTTCCCCATCCCTACCTCCCACCCTTTTCAGGGCAGGTTTACATTTAATTCTATATTGATCAGGGAGCCAAAATAAATTTATATTTAACTTTCTTAAAAAAAAAAAAAGCTAGATGTTTATCAAGCCTCTATTGTGTGTAAAGCAGAAGGCCAAGGGCCATGGGGAAGCTATGTTCCCTGGAACCTCAGAGTTTAGAATGTAGTGTAGAACTGAGTCTAATTTATTTAACCTCATGAGACCTTAACCTTCTTATCTGAATGGAGATGATAGTGCCTACCTCATAGGATTGTTGTGGGAATTAAAGGAGACTGTGCCGTATACACTAGTGCATAATAGATGCTCAAAAACATAGAGTAATGACTCCATTCCTGGAAGGGTCAGTATGTTCTTAAGTAACCAAATTGCATTAGTCTGTCCTCACACTGCTAATAAAGACATACCTGAGACTGAGTAATTTATAAAGGAACAGGGTTTAATGGACTCACAGTTCCACATGACTGGAGAGGCCTCACAATCATGGCAGAAGAAAAGGAGCAGCAAGTCATGTCTTACATGGATGGTGGCAGGCAAAGAGAGAGAACTTGTGTAGGGGAACACCTCTTTATAAAACCATCAGATCTCATGAGACTTATTCATTATCATGAGAATAGCTCAGGAAAGACCCATCCCTATGATTCAATTACCTCCCACTCGGTCCCTCCCAAGTGGGAGGTAATTGTGGGAGCTACAATTTAAGATGGTATTTGGGTGGGGACACAGCCAAACCGTATCACACATCCAGCAAATGGTATTAGAGGTGTGCCAAGAGTTGGCTGATTTAACTTCTCACTAAGATGTAAAGGGCTGGCATTGGACCCCTTCCCTAGTAGGTTTTGATAGGAAGAATGGAAGGGTAGGCTTCTGAGGCAGGGAGCACTGCCAAGAAGAGGAAGAACACACAATGGGAAACAAAGTGCCCAAAGGGCTCAAATAAGATGTTGGACTTGAAGGCAGAGGCAGGCAATAAGACACCAAACCATAAACAAAGCTGGTCTGAGTATTTTGTTTTATTTGTTCTGCACCTCCTGGAAGCAAGTGCAGCAGGGAAAGGCCAGGAATTCCGAAAAATAAAAGCTCATGTTAGCATCAGTCCCAACTCACCAAGCCAAGCTGTCCTGGAGATTTTAACTATGCAGCATTCATCCTCATTGCCCTATGGGTTCTGGTCAATGGAAACTGGTTTGCTCTTAGAAGGATTTTGCAAGCTGACTTCAGTCCCTGACAACATCTGTACTCTCTTGCTCCTCTTAGAACTTGAAATGATATTAGGGACTATCTTGAAACACTGAGTGCTGTCTGGTTCTTTAGTTAGGTACCTCCTCCATCATCTCATCCTGTCCACTGAAGGCCCCAGCTTCTATGAGATAAGCAGGCTGCAGGCTGCCATGGTCACCTGGTACCTGGTTGTGCTACCACTGATCCAGTTCATGCTATCACATTACCACCTAGGCTTCTTGGGATCAGAGCTTGAGGCCCCCATCCAAGATGACAGTACATTAACTTGTGCTGCCCCAGAGAAGGCCCTGCGTAACCTAAGACCCCCATTACTGTGACTGGAATGAATGAAACCAAAACACACACTTCACTGGAAAAACCTTGGTGGAGCTATTTCAAAAGGACTTCAAAATCACACAAATCATGGGAATGTCAATTAGTGCAGCCACTGTGAAAAACAATTTGGTGGTGTCTCAGTCTGTTCTGTGCTGCTATAACAGAATACCTGAGAGTGAGTAATTTATGATGAATAGATATTTACTGGCTTACAGTTCTGGAGGCTGTGAAGTCCAATATCAAGAAACTGGCATCTGACAAGGGCCTTCTTGTTGTGTCTTCACATGGCAGAAGGTGAGAAGGAGAGATAGATGACAAGAGGGGGACCAAACTCACCCTTTTATAATGGCATCAACCCCACCCATGGGAGTGGAGCCCTCATGGCCTATTACCTCTCAAAGTTCCCATCTCTTGATACTGTTTCAATGGCAATTAAATTTTAACATGCATTTTGGAGGGGACAAACATTTAAACCATAGAAGGTGGTAACTAAACAAGTTAAACATAGACTTGCTATGTTTATACAGTTGCACTCCTGGGTATATACCCAAAAGATTTGAAAACAGGTGTTCGAACCAAAACTTGTACACAAATGTCCATAGCAGCGTTATTCATAAATAACCAAAAGGTGGAAACAACACAAATGTCTATCAACTGAGGAATGGATAAACAAAAGTTGGTATATCCATAGAGTGGAATATTATTTAACCATTAAAAGGAATGAGGTACTGATAACATGCTACAGCATGGATGAACATTGAAAACATTATGCTAAGTGAAAAAAGTCACAAAGAGCCACATATTATATGATTCAATTTATATAAAATGTCCAGAATAGGCAAATCCATGGAGACAAAGTAGTTAGTGGTTGCCAGGGGCTGGGAGGACGGAGGAATGGGAAATGACTGCTTAATGGAAAAGGGGTGATGAAAATGTTTTGAACCTAGATAGCGGTAATGGTTGCATGATGTTGTGAATGTACTAAATGTCACTAAATTATACACTTTAAAATGGTTAAAATGGTAAATGTATGAGTATTTTAGTATAATTTTTAAATTAAATCAAAATTTCAAAAAAAAAAAAAAACAGTTTTAAGTACTTCTTTCCTCCCCATATTTTTCCTTATTTGAACAACCTTGCAGAAAATGCAGTCAAGAAGTAGTATTTGAATTTTGAAGTCTTAGAAGTTTTTAAAAAACAGCTAATATCAGTTGAATTTTACCTTTTCAACATGTTATTCATTATAAAATATATGGAATTATTTAAATTTATTTTGTTTTTATTTTTCTTGGCTTTATTGCAACATAATTGACAAAAATTGTATATATTTAATGTCTACAACTTGATGTTTTGATCTATGTACACATTGTAAAATGATAACCATAATCAAGCTCTTTAACACATTTATGACCTCACAGTTACTTTGTGTGTGTGTGTGTGATGAGAACACTGAAGATCTACTCTCTTAGCAAATTTCAAGTATATGACACAATATTGTTACCTATAGCCATCATGCTATACGTTAGATATCCAGAACTTATTCATTCTGCATAACTGAAACTTTGTACCCCTTGACCAACATTTCCTCATTTCCCTCACTCCCAGTCCCTGGCAACCACCATTCTACTCTGTTTTTTTATGAGTTTGATTTTTTTAGATTCCACAAATAAGTGAGATCAGCAGTATTTGTCTCGCTATGTCTGGCTTATTTCATTTAGCATAATGTCCTCCAGCTTCATCCATGGTGCTGCAAATGGCAGAATTTCCTTCTCTTGTGGGCTGAATAATATTCCATCATATATCTATACACCACATTTTCTTTGTCCATTCATCCATTAATGGACGCTTAGGTTGTTTCCATATCTTGGCTATTGTGAATATGCAATGAACATAGGAGTGCAGATATTTCTTCAAGATACTGATTTCATTTCTTTCAGGTATATACACTCAGAAGTGGGATTGCTGAATAATATGGCAGTTCTATTTTTAATTTTTTGAGGAACTTCCATACTGCTGGGAATTTTACGAGGTTTCTCTTTTCTCCACATGTTCGCCAACAATTTTCTGTCTTTTTGATAATACTTATCCTAATGGATGTGAGGTGATATCTCCTTGTTTTTTTGATTTGCATTTTCCTGATGATTAGTGATGATAAGCACCTTTTCATGTGGCTAAGGTCTATTTATATGTCTTAATTGAAGAAATGTCTATTCAAGTCCTTTGCTCATTTTTTAGTCACGTTATTTAGGTTTTTTTGCTATTGAGTTGTTTGAGTTTGCTATTATATAGCAAACTATATAATAGTTTGCTTAGCAACCCCTTATCAAATGTGTGGTTAACAAATATTTTCTTTCATTCTGTAGGTGTCTCTTCACTCTGCTAATTATTTTCTTTGCTGTACGGGAACTTTTTAGTCTCATGAAATCCCATTTGGATTTTTTTGCTTTTGTTACCTGTGTTTCTGGGGTCATATCCAAAAAATTATTGCACAGACCAACATCAAAAATTGTTTTCCCTATGTATTCTAGTAGTTTTACAGTTTGGGTTTTACATGTAAGTCTTTAATCCATTTTTAGTTGATTTTTGTATATGGTATGAGATAAGGGTACAATTTCATTCTTTGGCATGTGGATATCCAGTTTTCCCAAAACCATTCACTGAAGAGACTATCCTTTCCCCATTGTGTAGTCTTGTTATTCTTGTCAAAGATTAGTTGATCATATTTGCATAAGTTTATTTCTGGACTCTCTATTCTGTTCCATTGGTATATATGTCTTTATGCCAGCACCATACTGTTTTGATTACTGTAGCTTTGTAAAGTATTTTAAAATCAGTGTGTGATGTCTCTAGTTTTGTTCTTCTTTCACAGATTGCTTTGACTATTTGGGGTCTTTTGTGGTTCCATACGAATTTTAGGATTGATTTTTATATTTCTATGAGAAATGCCATTGGAATTTTTACAAGGATTGCATTGAATACATAGATTGCTTTGGGCAATAAGAACATTTTAACAAAATTAATTCTTCCAGTCTGTGAACACAAAATATCTTTCCATTTATTTGAGCCTTCTTTAACTTCTTTCAGTAATGCTTTATAGTTTTGAGCATATAGATCTTTCACCTCCTTGGTTAAATTTATTCCTGATTATTTTATGTTTTCTGATGTTGTTGTAAATGGAATTTTTTAGAAATTCCTTTTTCAGCTAGTTTGCTGTTATTGTATTAAAATGCAACTGATCTTTGTTGATTTTGTATCCAGCAACTTTATTGACTTTGTTTATTAGTTATAACGGTTTTAGTGTCTTTAGGGTTTTTTATATGTAAGATCATGTCATCAGCAAATAAACAATTTTACTTCTTCTTTTCTGATCTGGATTCCTTTTATTTATGTGTTGTTGTTATTTTACCTAATTGCTCTGGGTAGGACTTCCAGTAACATGTTGAATAAAAGTGGTGAGAGTTTGCATCTTTGTGTTGTTTCTGATCTTAGAGTAAAAGCTTTCAACTTTTCACCTTTGAGTTATGATGTTAGTTGTGGGCTTGTCATATATGACCTTTATTATATTGAAGTACATTCCTTCTATACCTAATTTATTGAGAGTCTTTATCATGAAAGGGTGTTGAATTTTGTCAAATGCTTTTTCTGCATCTATTTAAATGATCATATGATATTTATCCTTCATTCTATTAATTGTGGTGTTTTACATTTACTGATTTGCATATGTTGAAACATTTTTGTATCCCAGGCATAAATTCCACTTGATCATACTGTATGATCCTTTTAATGTGCTGTTAAATTCAGTTTGCTAATATTTTGTTATAGAGTTTTGCACCGATGTTTGTCAGGGATATTGGCCTATTATTTTTTCCTATAATGTCCTTTTCAGCTTTGGTATCAGAGTAATGCCTCATAAAGTGAGTTTGGAAGTGTTCTCTTCTCTTCAGTTTTCTGGAATAATTAGAACAAATTTGTATGAATTCTTCCTTAAATGTTTAGCAGAATTCACCAGTCAAGCCATCTGGTCTTGGGCTTTTCTTTGTTGAGAAGTTTTAGATTACTAATTCAATCTCCTTACCAGTTATTGGTATGTCAGATTTTCTATTTCTTTAAGATTCAGTCTGGGTAGATTGTATGTTTCTAGAAATTTATCCATTTCTTTCAGATTATCAAAATTATTGGTGTAGAATTGTATCAGTTATAATGTCTCCTCTCATTTATAATTTTATTTATTTGAGTCTTCTCTTTTTTCTCAGTTAGTCTAGCTAAAGGTTTGTCAATTTTGTTTATCTTTTCAAAAAAACAATTCTTTATTTTTTTTTTTAGAGACAGAGTCTGGCTCTGTTGCCCAGGCTGGAGTGCAGTGGCATGATCTCAGCCCACTGCAACCTCCGCCTCCCAGGTTCAAGCAATCCTCCTGCCTCAGTCTCCCAAGTAGCTGGGACTGTAGGCATGTACCACCACACCTGGCTAATACCAATTCTTAATTTTGTTCATCTTTTCTATTGTTTTTCTAATCTGTATTTCATTTATTTCTGCTCTGGTCTTTGTTATTTCCTTCCTTATGCTAACTTTGGGCATAGTCTGTTCCGTTTCTAGTTCCTTGAGATGTAAAATTTGAACAGAGACTCTACGTAGAGAATAATATTGTGTCTACCACTGTTGAATGTCTTGACCTTGATAATTATATTGTTTTTTCATAAGAGTTTCCTTGTTCATAAGAGACACATGCTGAAGTATTCAGGGTGGGGTGAAAGCTTATCATGTCTACAACTTGTGCTCACATGGTTCATTTAAAGTTATGGAGAGAGAGGGAAAGAGGGAGAGAAAGCAAATGTGGTAAAATGTTAACAATACATAAATCCAGGTGAATGGTATACAAGTATTTGTTGTACTGTTCTTATTGTTACTTTTGTGTAGGTATTAATTTTTCTAAATAAGTTTTAGTTGTCATAGAATATGATGAAATGTTCTATGATAAGGCCCTGAGGGAAGGGGGGACAGCAGCCTCATGATCCCTGCTGCCTTGTCAGTGCCCCAGGAAGGTGGCAAGACCTTGGAGGGTATAGCCATGTGATATGTTAAGGGACACTGAGTCCCAGGGATGGGGGCTCAGCAAGTAACTGGTAGAGCCAGGATTTGAACTCAGGCAGCCTGACTTTAGAGTCTAGGCTCTTATCCCCTCTGCCATGCTTTTGGGTGGCTGCCCATCTACCCATAAGGCCAGTTCTCCCTGTACAATTCCCACTTCTAGCTCCCAGCTTGCAAAATAGAACCTGTGATTTATTAGAGGAAGATGCTACTCTGTGGTGTAAGAGAAATGTCAGAAGCCTATTCCAGCTCAACAGAGCACAGGAAAATTATTCATTCCATCCCTCTCAATAGGCAGCCAAACTTTCCATACTGCAGATGACTAAAAGATAGAGCGATTGTGCCCAGGAGGGCAGGACTCTACTGCGAAATGTCCTGGCTGGTGATGCTTTCCCCTCCTGCAAAGAGTGAGGTTCTTCCAAGCGACACTAGTGTTCTCCATCTCCCCCACGGGTGTGTGACTTAGGTAAGCCTGCCAAAGTTGCACACTGCACCTTATCTGGGGACTTAAAAGAACTGGTCTTGCACTGACGGCAACTTGTGAAGCATAATGAATTGCAGATTCCTTCTGGAGATGCTTCAGCTCCTTGATGTCTCAGATGTGTGGCCAGCATGGAGCGCTCCTTGGCAGTGAGGATCCTTCCGCCTCCAGCTGGAGAGGAGGTCCAGATGACAGAAACCAAGGACATCACTCAGATAGAGCATGGCTTTCCCAAGACTCTGTGGAGCAGGCTCACATGTATGAATGGGGCTTTGGGGAGCCTACCCTTTCAGCAGATCCAAACTACACAGATCACAGAGATCTATGGAAAATAATGTCTTCCTCATGAGTTGACTCAATGTTGGCAATAGTCTTTGGCTTGGCTCAGTGGCACTCTGGGTGGAGAAATGATGCAAAGAGCTTTTTCTCTAAGAAAAGGGGGCAACAAAGTCGGCAAAGGACATGCTCTGTAACCTGAAGAAAGGCCTTCCCAAGATAGCATTTGCTTTCTGCTCAGAGAAGCACTACGGGCTGTGGTTCTGTAACTAGTGCTTCCAGTTATATTTCTTACCTATTATTATCAAACTATAAAACTAATATGGATATAGCTGCCTGTAAATTTGATTATTCCCCAAACTCTGAGAAGTAACTGTCATATATCCCATTTTACCAATAAGTAACCAAGTTAATATAAACCAAAATGATTTTAATTTTAATCAAGATCAAGTTAGAAGCAGAGTACATTCAACAACATGGACAAATCTCATAGATATTAAGTTAAATGAAAGAAGCCAGGCAAGAAAGAACACATACTATATGATTCCACTTATATGAAGTTCAAAAACAGGCAAAACTAAGCCATGGTAAAAGAAATAAGAACAGTGGTTACTTCTGGGAGGGTGGTGTTGACTGGCAAAAGGCATGAGGGAGCCTTCAGGGATGCTAGAAAGTCCCGTATCTTAATTTCAGTGGTAGTTCCACAGGTGTAGACATATGCAAAAGTTCATCAAGCTGTACTCTTTAAGATTTATGCACTTTATTTAAATTATCTCTCATGAAAGAGTTCACAATTTTTACAGAAATCTTAAAGAAAATATAAGAAACTGTTTTGAAGATGCAAAGCCCCAAATTAACAATCAGCCTTTATTTAGATGGGTGTGAGCAAATCAGTTTATATCAGTTACCATAAAAATTCAGTTAAGCTTTAGTTGTTCTGTATGTTGACATCATAAAGTTGCCCTTAAAAAGAAAAGAAAACAACAAAAATCCAAACTTGGAGCTATGAACGCTTCTTATAGGAACTTACATTTCTTAGAATGTTTACTTAAAGTTGTGGCCTGTGATTGCTATGAATGGTTGATTTTACTCAACTACCTTTGATTACCTGGATGGCCATGACTGTGATCTAATTCTAAATACAGTCATGTATGACCTAACAATGGAGAATGTTCTCAGAAATGCCTTGTTAGACAATTTCATCATTGTGCAAACATCATAGAGTATACTTACACAAACCTAGATGGTATAGCCTACTACATACGTAGGCTACGTGGTATAGCCTATTGCTCCTAGGCTATAAACCTGTCCAGCATATGTTACTGTACTGATCATAGGCAACTGTAACACAGTGTAAGTATTTGTGAGATAGTAATTTTTCAGCTCCATTATAATCTTATGGGACCACTGTACTACATACATTTTCTCATTGACTGAATTGTCATTATGTGGTGTGTGACTGTAATTCAACCATGTACTTCTGGGAATTAAGAGCATAGTTAAAGGAATTTCTCCTTGAAAGACATTTAGAAGATAAACACCATGACAAAACAGATCAACTTAAAACACAAAAGAGAATCCTGGAGCTGAGGGGTGTGATAACTAGTCGAGTTGCAAGGCTACCAAATGTGAGAAACAGGCTTGGAGTTTAGAGATTTAAGATGTATTAATGTGATTATGGAGGCTGGCAAGTCCAAAACCTGAAGGGTAGACCAATAGGCTGGAGACCCAGGGAAAAGTCAATGTTGAAGTTCAAGTTTGAAGGCAGTATGCTGGCAGAATTCCTTCTTGCTTGAGGAAGGTCTGTCTTTTGTTCTATTCAGGCCTTCAACTGATTGGATGAGCCCCACCCACTTTATGAAGGGCAATGTGCTTTACTCAATCTACCAATCCCAGTGTTAATCTCACTCAAAAACACCCTTATAAAAACACTCAACATACTGTTTGACCAAATATCTGGGCAAAATGGCTCAGGCAAGTTCACACATAAAATTAAACATCACAAGTCCATCCCTTGTGAACCTGGCATTTATATGCATCTCCTTAAGCCACACTTAATCTCTAAATAGAGATAATAACAAGGTCATAATTCCACCTAACATGATAGAACCATCCTTCATACAACTGAAAACCCACTAACCCCTTCCCCAGAAGAGAAGGTAAAGTCTTTAATGTTTACCCTTCTCTTTGACGTCCCATAACTTAAATACTATGATGTAAAGTGAATAATACCTAAATACTATGATATAAAATCAACACATCTTATGTTACATAATAAGGGGGTAAGAAAGGGAAGAAACCAAAGATATTTCATGCACACAAACATAGTCACAACAAAATAAGAAATACTCATGACAATTACAGTTCTGGTTTCTATACTAGTCACATAGTCATAGCTGATGTTTATAACTACCTTCCTTCACTACTCAATCGATATTTCCTTTGCTCTAAGAATCCTATCCTCATACAACAGCGTCCAAAGGCTAGACTTGGGAAGGAAAATGCCTCCTTACCTCCAATATTTTATTAAAAGTCAGGAAAACTTTCCCAGAAGTCCCCAGACAGTTCCATCATGTCTCATTAATCACAACTGCCTTCCAGGCCCATTCATAAACCAGTCAATAGCAAGCAGAACAGAATTGCCATGATTGGCTTAAATTAAGATTCTTCCCAAGAATTGGGGCAGGGGGAGGATGGGGGGAATGAGGGGGATGATGTCTGACACCTGAACAAAATCAAGGCTCTCTTCAAAAGAAGAAACACAAAATGGCCGAACCAAGAGTCAACCAACAGTATCTGTCATACAAAGTCAGGAACAAGACAAGTACAATATTACTACTGTTCAACAATGTCCTAGAATCCTAGACAAGGCATTAGGACAAGAAAAAGAAATGAAATACAAATAAAAGAGGAGAACATTGTCAGACTATATGTTGACAGTATGATTTTCTGGCAAATCAACTGAAAATGAACAGACATGTTAGTGATGAAAATTATAAGTTGTAATAGAAAAAAAATCTCATTTTCAATAGCTACAAAAATGATAAAATACCTTTGAATGTGTCTAAGAAGAAATGCAAAAAATAATAAAAAGCTAAGTAATTGACATATATTTGCAGTAGCAAAGTAAGTACTTAATCCTCTCAAGATTAAATATAATCCTCTCAAGAATCCAAAGAGCTAGCACTCTTATTATCTCCTCTTGCCCTGTGAAGAAGCTAGAACACAGATTAGCTACCTTATTTAAGGTTGCACAGCTAATAAGCATCAGAGCTGGGAACAGAACCCAAGAAGTTGGCTCAGGAGCTGGTGTTTGAACTACTGCATTGTATCAGCTCCTGAAGAGAAATTGATGAAACCTGACTGAACCATTTATTGCAAGAGAATTTTTTTTTTTTAGACAGGGTCTCACTCTGATGCCCAGGCTGGAGTACAGTGATGAAGTCATGGCTTACTACAGGATCAACCTCCTGGGCTCAAGCAATCCTCCTGCCTCAGCCTCCCACGTAGCTGAGACCACATGCATGTGCCAACATGCCCTGCGAATTTTTGTACTTTTTGTAGAGATGGGGTTTCGCCATGTTACCCAGGCTGGTCTCAAAATTCCCAGCTCAAGCGATCCTCCCACCTCAGCCTCCCAAAGTGCTGGGATTACAGGCATGAGCCCAGCACAAGAGGATTTTTCAGACCTTCCTAGGATGATTCTAAAATTCACATGGAAATAAGAATGCACTGGAATAGGCATGACATTGTTTAAAAAAACAGCAATAAGGGAATGTCTTCTTCTACCAGATAGAAGAGCATGCTATATAGCTATGATAATTAAAAATAGTACAATATTTGCACAAAAAATAATAGAGCAATAGAAAGGAATTCAGATCCCCTAACAAAGAGACTCATGTATATTTGGAGATTAAGTACAAGCCTTTCAGTGACTGTATATTTTCATCCCTCTCGAGTAGACACCTAGAAGTCAGACTTGGGGCAGGAACTCTGTTCTGGTCTATGGTTGCAAACATCCTTGGTTCAAATCCTGGGTCAATCACTTGCTAGATGGGCCCGCATGTGCCTGTTTCTCCATAAGTAAAGAGGAAATGCTCGGAGTACCCAACTCATAGGATTTCTATGTGAGGATTAAATGAGTTAATATTGATGATGTGCTTTGACTGGTACCCAGCACATAGCAAGTGCAATTGAAGTGTTTGTTAATTAAATAAATAAAAGAAATACAGTTAACCCTTGAACAAGGTGAGTTTGAACTATGAGAGTCTACTTGTACACAATTTTTTTTCAACCAAAGGAAGATCGAAAATACAGTATTCTTGGGGCTGGATGTGGTGGCTCACACCTATAATCCCAGTACTTTGGGAGGCCAAGGTGGGCGGATCACCTGAGGTCAGGAGTTCAAGACCAGCTTGGCCAACATGGCAAAACTCTGTCTCTACCAAAAATACAAAAATTAGCTGGGTGTGTTGGTGGGCGCCTGTAATCCCAGCTACTCATGAGGCTGAGGTGGGAGAATTGCTTGAACCCGGAAGGCAGAGGTTGCAGTGAGCCCAGATCGCACCATTGCACTCCAGCCTGGGTGAGACAGCGAGACTCTGTCTCAAAAAAAAAAAAAAAAGTATTTTTGGGATGCAACACCTGCAAATGCAGAAGGCCGACTTAGTCTACGAGGGCTGACTGTGGAACTTAAGTATTTGAGGATTTTGTTATACACAGTTGGGAGGAGGGTGTCCTGGAACCAATCCCTAGCCTATACCGAGGGATGACAGTAGATAACAGCAGTGGTAGTTCAAATCAGTGGGGAAAGGATAGTCTATGCAATAAATAGGCTGGCATAATTAGCTATCCATTTGAGGAGAGAAATTGGGATTTCCATATCATGCCATTCAAGTCAACACATATGCACTCACACATATGCAGACATACATACATTTCAGGTGAGTAAAAGACACAAAAATATAGAAATATTAGAAGAAAATATGGAATCTGTTTATAACCTCAGAGTTAGGAAAGACCTTCTTAAGACCAAGAAAACCCCCCACAAAATCATTAATTATTGACATGATTTGAGATGAAATGATTAATAAGTGTAACTGCATCAAAACTAAAAATAAGGCCCGACACAGTGGCTCACTCCTATAATCCCAGCACGTTGGGAGGCCAAGGTGGAAGGATTGCTTGAGCCCAAGAGTTCAAGACCAGCCTGGGCTACATAGTGGGATGACATCTTTACAAAAAAAAAAAAAAAAATTAATTAGCTGGGCATATGATGCATGCCTGTAGCCCCAGCTACTCAGGAGGCTGAGGCAGGTGGATTTCTTGAACCCAGGAGTGCAAGGCGGCAGTGAGCCATGATCGCACCAATGCACTCCAGCCTGAGCGACAGAGCGAGACCCTGTCTCAGAGAAGACAGAGATTTAAAAAAAATATATCTGTAAAACAAAAAACAACATAGACAAGGCTTAGAGATACAATTGGAATAAAATATATGCAACATATGTGACAGGTAAAAAATATACTGCATATATAAAGAACTCTTAAAAATTCATAAGAAAAAGACAGACACCCAAAAGAAAAATGAGCAAAGGATTTAAGTAGGCAATACACAAAAGTTGAAACATAAATGATCAATTACTTAGGAAAAGATGCACAAAATCATTAGGAACGGGGAAATGCAAAGTAAATAACTGTGAGATTACTACTCTTCACCCATCAGACTGACAAAACTTAAGAAGTATGACATCAGGGGCTGTGAAAGGTGCTTTCAGGTACCACGGTTGGGAGTGTAAACTGGGAGGCAGTCCACAGACCCTTATTTGAAATCTGTAGGACCAGCTGTGTTTCAGAGTTCACAACACTTCTAATTCTAGAAAGGCAGTGCAATGTACCCACCATATGTTGCATAACACCCACAACAGGGTCTGTATAGCATCTTTAAAACTCCAATCCAATGAATACTTTCTATAGCAACTCTAAGACTATTAAACACTTTCAATAGGCTCATGTCAGTTCAGGTAAGGTTTTAGAACCAGATGGATTCAGAATAAATTGGATTTTACCACCAAATGAATCAGCAAAATTCTTTAAACTTTCAGAACTTTTTGGATGTCAGGATTGGAGTGATGAGATTGTGAGTCTGCACTGCTATTTTGAAGGTAATACAGCAATAGCAATAAAATCCAAAATATGCAAACCCATTGACCCAGCAATTCCACTTGCTGATATAGACCCTAAAGAAACACTTCCAGCCTGGGCAACATAGTGAGACCCCTCTCTACAAAAAAATACAAAAATTAGCCAGGTATGGTGGCTCACACCTGTGGTCCCAGCTATTCGGGAGGCTGAGGTGGGAGGATTGCTTGAGCCTGGGAAGTCGAGGCTCCTATGACCCATAATGGTGCCACTGCACTCCAGCCTGGGTGACAAAGCAAGACCCTGTCTCAAAAAAGAAAAACACTCACATGCATGCTCAAAGAAACATGTGGGAGGATGTTTATTACAGCATTATTTGTAAGGATGAAAATCTAGAAGACAAGGAAATGCTCATTAGTATTAGAATGCTTATCTAAATGAAGATGGCGCCATACTCTGGTATACAGTGTAGCATTTAAAAGAATGAGGAAGATGTGTGTGTGCTGGCATGGAATGATCTCTAAGAAATATTTGTAAGTGGGGAAAAAAAAGTTTGCCAAACAAGAATTGCCATTATCACTTATGTAGAGAGAAAAAAATAAGATGATGTATTTCTTTACATTCATGGGTGCATTAGAATCAACTGTGGACTTTTTAAAACTCCCAGTGTCTGGGCAGGGCCCCGGACAATTACATTGGAATCATACATAGGACTCAGGTATAAGGGCTTTGAAAGCTCTCAGGTGATTCTAATGTAAAGTCAATGATGAGAATCACTGAATTCACTCTCTCTTAAACACACACACAGTTTTACGTGAACACATAGAATAACAGGCATGAAAAATGCCCACAAAACTGACTATTGTGGTAACCCCTAGAAGAGGACTAAGATTGGAAGGGTTTTTGTTTGTTTGTTTGTTTGTTTGTTTGTTTGTTTGTTTTTGAGACAGAGTCTCACTCTGTCACCCAGGCTGGAGTGCAATGGCATGATCTTGGCTCACTGCAACCTCCGCCTCCTGGGTTCAAGTGATTCTCCTGCCTCAGCCTTCCAAGTAGCTGGGATCATAGGCACATGCCACCATGCCTGGCTATTTGTGTATTTTTAGTAGAGATGGGGGTTTCACCACATTGGCCAGGCTGGTCTCGAACCCCTGACCTCAAGTCATCCACCCCCCTTGCCTCCCAAGGTGCTGGGATTACAGGTGACATGAACCACCTTGCCCAGCTGGAAATGTTAATCTAGGGCTGAGATCAGCAAACTGGATTTGGCCCATGGACCAAATTCAACGAGCTGCTGTTTAATAAATTAAGTTTTATTGGAATACAGCCATGCCCATTTTGTTTACATATTACCTGTGGCCACTTAGTCGCTACTGTCGCTACAGTGGCAGAGTCCAGCGGTTGTGACATACGGACCATATGACCTACAAAGCCTATAATATGTACTGTCTGAAGCTTTACAGAAAAAGTTTGCTGATCACAGCTCTAGAAAAACTGGCTCTGTTGATGCAGTTCATACAGGTCAGCCTCCCAGGCCACAGGAGAGGATGGAGAAGGTGGAAAGTGGGATTTTGATAGTAGAAGCAGAGGATACATGGCACCGCAACCAGTCAAAATGAAACAGATTGCTCTCCAACCTGCCTTTGCTGAACGTGCATGTGTGTGTGTGTATATATATGTATGTGTGTGTGTGTATATATATGTGTGTGTGTATATATATATGTGTGTGTGTGTGTATATAGGACACATACACACACATATATATAATATATATATATTTAAAAATATAAAATAGAGACAGGTCTCACTATGTTGCTCAGGCTGGTCTTGAACTCCTGGCCTCAAGCAATCCTCCTGCCTTGGCCTCCCAAAGTGCTGAGATTACAGGCATGAGCCACCATATTTGGCCGCCTGCATGTACTTTGAATCGCCTGTCTTCATTTCCTTTCACCCACACCACCTGCCCATTTCCCATACATTGGCACCCCTTGCTCTGTGTTTGAGGTCCACACCACCTCTGGATGCCTGTGCCCTTGCGCTTTGACCATTTGATGACGCCTCCTTAAACTTTTCTGTAACCATAGGCCAGTGTGGCCTCCAAGAGAAAGTGTTACTGGAGCCAAGGCATGGATCATGAGAAGAGGGATCTGTGCAGAGATCTAGGGGGTGCCCGTTCTATGCAGAAGAAAACAGCAAGTTCAAAGCTCTGAAACAGAAGAGAGCTTGGATGAAATGTTTGAGATACAGACAGTAACCATGCAACCCGGCGTGCAGAGCTGAATGCTTGTCCATAACGAGAATGATCAGCTCCACAACCCCACACATAAGCAGCCCTCCATTACTGGGTGGGAAAGGAAGCCTTGCTTTGACAATGTGTTTCAGTTATCTGGATCTGCTGGCTCATCTGTGAAGTGGCAGGCTTGGCTGGATGGAGCCTCAATTCACCTTCTTTTCTAAAAAGGTCTAACTCTTTCATCCTACAAGGAAAAAAGCTGCCAGTGTCATTAGTTTATTTGAAAATACTGAGTGGGCATCTGCTATGTGTTTACCATGGAGCCAGGGCAGCCCACGCTATCAGTGCACCAATGGTGACACCCTTGGCACTCACCATTCCCATGCCCAATGGTGGATTCTTCCCACAAGCACCCATCACTCTCCAGCCAGGGACTGTGTCTGGCTATGGTGGGTCTGTGCTGAGCCACCTTGCAGGGAAGGCCAGGGTGACAGGGAGTTCCCACAGGAGAGCCTTCCCTCCACCAATGATCAATGAGAGTGGGAGGATCAATACCCCAGCTTCCTCTCCCCTCAGCTGGGACAACCCCGAGATGTGTTCTGCACTCTCTCCTGGAGCTTCTCAGGGGTATGAAGCCCCAGTTGTCCACAAAGGTAACCTGCTCCTTAGAATGCCTTGTACTGGCTTCTTTCTCTTCCCTGTCTCACTTCCACATTCCCTGACTGATGTTTCTCTCAAATAAACTACTCACACTCAAATCTTTTGTTTCTTTTTTTTTTTTTTTGAGACAGTCTCACACAGTCACCCAGGCTGGAGTGCAGTGGCACAATCTTGACTCACTGCAACTTCTGCCTCCCAGGTTCAAGCAATCCTCCCACCTCAGCCTCCAGAGTAGCTAGGACTACAGGCGCACACCACCATACCAGGCTAATGTTTTTATTTATTTATTTATTTTTTTAGAGATGGGGGTCTCCCTATATTGCTCAGGCTGGTCTTGAACTCCTGGGCTCACATGATCCTCCCACCTCAGCCTCCCAAAGTGCTGGGATTACAGGAGTGAGCCGCCATGCCCGGCCTGCACTCAAATCTTATTCTCTTTCTTTTTTTAGACTGAGTCTCACTTGGTCACCCAGGCTAGAATGCAGTGGCACAATCTCGGCTCACTGCAACCTCCCCCTCCTGTGTTCAGATAATTCTCCTGCCTCAGCCTCCCCAAGTAGCTGGGACTACAGGCACGCACCACCATGCCTGGCTCATTTTTGTATTTTTAGTAGCAATGAGGTTTCACCATGTTGGCCAGGCTGGTCTCGAACTCCTGGCCTCAGGTGATCCACCCACCTCGGCCTCCCAAAGTGCTGAGATTACAGGTGTGAGCCACCGTGCCCGGCCTCAAATCTTATTCTCAAGATCTGCTGCTGGGACTGCCTCACCTAAGACCACTAATGAGTGATTTTGTCCCTAGGAGCCATTTGGCAGTGTCTAGAGACATTTTTGGTTGTCACTGCTTGAGGGGAGCGTGCTACTGGCATCTGGTGGGACGAGGACAGGGACACTGCTAAACATCTCACAGCACACAGGAAAGCCCGCAACAAAGAACAACGTGTTACCAAATGTCAACAGTGCTGGAGTTGAGGAACATGGTCTTAGACTGTGAAAATAAATCATGCATTGGTAGTTACAATAAGAGATACCAAGGACTGCAAAATGTGTCTCCACCCACAATGACCTGACCATCCAGTTAGTTGTTTTCAAAGGTAGACATGAAAGCCTTAAAATTTTTCATCCAGCAGCCCAACTTCTAAGACTGTATCCTTTGGAAGGAATCACGCTTGTGCACAAAATCTTTCATCAAAGCACTGAGAATAATAGATAAAACCAGAAAAATGTAAATATCCGATGGTAGGGAGATGATTAAATAATAGCTCATCCATACAACAAAATACAATACAGTCATTCAAAATTATGTAGTAGAATGTTCCTGAATGATATGTACATGGTTCTGCAGCAGAATTTAAAAAGAGTTACAGTGGGTGGGCACAGTGGCTCATGCCTGTAATCCCAGCACTTTGGGAGGCTAAGGCGGGTGGATCACTTGAGGTCAGGCGTTTGAGACCAGCCTGGTCAACATGGTGAAACCCCATACCTACTAAAAATACAAAAATTAGCCGGGCGTGGTGGTGGGTGCCTATAATCCCAGTTACTCAGGAGACTGAGCCAGGAGAATCGCTTGCACCCTGGAGGCCGAGGTTTCGGTGAGCTGAGATTGTGCCACTGCACTCCAGCCTAGGTGACAGAGTGAGACTCCGTCTCAAAAAAAAAAAAAAAAAAAAAAAAAAAAAAAAAGTTACAGACTATTTCTGGCATATATCGTTTTTGTTAATAATATATTTGTATTTGGAAAAAAATACTAGAAAGCTAAAACACCAAAAGTTTGACAGTTGCTTGCAGTTTCTCTTCTCTGGGTTTATCTGTATTTTTCACTTTATAAAAAGAACGTGCATTTTCTTTTCAGGCAATGCATGATTTATTTTCAGTCTAAGACCATGTTCCTCAACTCCAGCACTGTTGACATTTGGTAACACGTTGTTCTTTGTTGCGGGCTTTCCTGTGCACTGTGAGATGTTTAGCAGTGTCCCTGTTCCACCAGATGCCAGTAGCACCCTCCCCGCAAGCAGTGACAACCAAAAATGTCTCTAGACACTGCCAAACTCTCCTAGGGACAAAATCAGTCCTGAGATTTTGAGAACCACAGGTCTAAGAGAACCTAAAACCATAAAACGTATCAATGAATGACCATGAAATGAAATAAGATTATTCAAACTTTGTTTCAGATTTGCATGATTATTTTTCATTTTGAAGAAACCAGCGTTCTGCCAATATTTAACCTAAAACCATACTTATTCCAGAAGACGAGGCCACGTCCTCAAATGTGTAAAACAGCAGCAAACAAGAAGTGCCAAGATTCAGAAGTCACGTTTCCCCTTTTAAACTCATTTGTCCACTTGCTGCAAGGTTGAGACCTCTAGAAGCTGAAGTTGGGCCAGCCTCACGGGGCATCCATTTCCCATGTGTCCTCACACTGGACCAAGAACAGGAGAGAAATAGAACCCTCTGACATGTTCTCTATCCAAGACTTCCTAAGGACCCTCCTTCTTACTGATGGACTGTAGTTTCTTGTACATACACAGATGCAGCTGATGCAAGAGAATTCCCCAAGGGTTTTGTGATACGACATTAGTCTGAGTGGAGAAGATTCCATGAACATGTCGTCTAGTACCATTCTAGGCTCTGAGAGGAGCACCATGTTCAAGATACCTACCCTTGAAGGGTCCTCCCATTCTAGTGAAGAACACCCACGATAAACGCATCAACAAAATCATTCCACGGAACGGAGCAGATGGGTCTAGTCACGTGGAAAAGTCACTTGGCGGCAGCAGGGAGGGGCAGCCTTTATCAGCTGAGCCCTCAAGGCAGAGAAGGGGGCATCTATGCAGAGATCTGGGCGTGGGCTGGTGAAAGCAGACCTCTGAGCCTGGAACAAGTGGGAGTATTGGAGGAACAGAAGGGAGAGACGATGTGGCCAGGCTGCAGCAAACAGAAGGCCAGCGAGGAGGGGAGAAGTCGGGGTCCGATCAGGTCATGCCTTAATAGGTCTCGGTAAGAACTCTGACTCTTACTCTAATTGCAGTGGGAAAGCACCCGTGCGCGTTAAGCCAGGGAGGGACAAGATCTGGCTTATGCTTTTGGAAGACACCCTTGACTGCCACATAGAGAGTGGACAGGAGCAGGACAAGGCTGCTATTTAGCCTCCACAAGAAGCCCAGATGAGATGGACAAGCATGGCCCAACTAGGTGCAGAGGTGGAGGCAGCGACAGACGCAGTCCTGTTTAGAAGAAGGCTCTAGATCTGTGTGGGAACGCTCAGGTGCCATGGAGCACAGCTGAGGGGTGGCAGTAGTGTGGCACCCAGGGTTTTGCAAAGCTCCAGGGTGTGAAGCAGTGACTGATGACAGAGACCATGAATGCCAGGGCCTTGGACACCCATTCTGATTTTTAAATAGGCTAATAGGGCATCTTGTAACATCCCTGTGAGTTAAAGGCCGGGACCCCAGGAGCTCCCAGCTGTGTGAGCAATGCAGACCGGGGGCCAAAGCACAGCCCAGTGCCATGAAGAGCCCCAGATTCGTCTTTGACCAATTCCTAATCAGTGGCTGATGCCTAAAACACCACCATTTGAGATTTCTTTGGAGTTTAGGTCTTTAGCTCAGAAGAAAACGCAAATTCCCTTCCCAAAGGCAAAACAGAAGGTGGTGAGGGAGACTGGACCTGAAGTTAGCAGTGTGACCGTGAACTTGAGGGCAGCTGGACGGAGAGGCCGGTCAGGACAGAAGATTCGGATTTCCGATTTAGAAACAGCTTTTGGGCTGTGGAACTGGAAATAATCAGGGGTACATTAGCTGGTGAGCACTGGGAAAGCAGGTTTTGATGGAATGAGGGGACAGGACTCTGTGGCTTCGGGAGATCTCAAAAAGGAGGAGGCAGCAATTAGCACCAGAAAGAGCCGCCAGCTGGCAGTAAGAGAGCTTGGCTGCTTCCCAGGTTTCCTAAGTGAGCTCCGGCCTGGCCTCGAGTGTGTCTGGTCTGCAAATCACCAGGCCCTTGCCTTGTCCTTCTGCAGCTGCTGGTGCAGCCCAGCCTTGGGCAGAGTGAGACACTCCCTTCTGGGATGAATCCTGCGGGGACCCTAAAGGCAGCTTTTCCAGGCTCCTCTGGGCCATCAACCCAGTTAATTGGAAAACCATGTTCCTGAATAACTAAGTTACTGAAAAAGCTTCAATAGCTTCTGAAAGCACAATTAAACCTAATTTTCTTACTAAGTTTCTTCTTTTTGAGACAGGGTCTCACTCTGTCGCCTAGGCTGGATGGAGTGCAGTGGTGCAATCTCAGATCACTGCAGCCTGGGTTCAAGTGATCCTCCCACCTCAGCCTCCCAAATAGCTAGGACTACAGGTCTTACTTTTTTAAAATAAACTTAATTTTGCTTATGTTTTAGTTCACTAACTTTTAAAAAAATCTCAACTTGAAGGCATTGAAAAGAACATCGTTATTCCAGTCTTGGAATATAGAAGTATTGGGAACAGAGCTCAAATGCTCTAGATTTTATTCTATTCATATTTCCTTTCCTCCATTCATTTGATCCTCACTGACCTCTCACAGTTTGTTTGTTTGTTTGTTTGTTTGTTTGTTTGTTTCAGATGGAGTCTCACTCTGTTGCCCAGGCTGGAGTGCAGTGGTGCAATCTTGGTTCACTACAACCTCCACCTCCCGAGTTCAAGCTATTCTTCTGCCACAGCCTCCGAAGTAGCTGGGACTACAGGCTCGCGCCACCACGCCCAACTAGTTTTTGTATTTTTAGTAGAGACGGGGTTTCACCATGTTGGCCAGGCTGGTCTCGAACTCCTGACCTCAGGTGATCCACCACCTCGGCCTCTCAAAGTGCTAAGATTACAGGCATGAGTCACCGTGCCCTCACATTTTTAATTCATTCTTCTTTTAACTTGTTTAATAAATACTGAATTCCTATTATGTATCAACTACTGTAGTAGAGGTTGAGGAGACTGAAAAATTCGATTTGATTTCTGCCTCAGAGGATCTACTACTGGTAGGAAGAATGTGCAAACGAGTCATTAAAATGCAAAGATTAAGTCCTATATTAAGATATATTCAAATCATATGTACTAAATTTTAACTTACACTTTAATTTACCAAGTAAATACATTCTATAAGTTTATCACTGTGTATTAATATGGTTTTTGACTAAATTCCAAGAGAATTCCAGACACGTGACAAATTTTCTCATTATGTTAGAACACCACCTGTGGAATTCTTTTGTAACTGCAGAGCTAGCTTTTTATTTCTTATGTTAGATACGGACTTTTTTACATAATTGCATAACAGTTTTTAATTGGTTGTGTTAGAGTGTCATCATGTGGAATTTTTATGTAATTGCAGAATATATTTTTGTATCTCTTATGTTAGAATGTCCCCTGTGGGGTTGTCATGTAAATTGCAGGATCGTAAGGCAGATTTTTTTTTTTTTTTTTTTTTTTTTTTGAGACAGGGTCTCACTCTGTCACCTGGGCTGGAGTGCAGTGGCGCCATGCACTCGGCTTACTGCAGCCTCCACCTCCCAGGCTCGGGTGATCCTCCCACCAGTCTCCAGAGTAGCTGGGACTACAGGTGCACACCACCACGCCTGGCTAATTTTTTGTACTTTTTTTTTTTTTTTTTTTTTTTTGAGATGGAGTGCAGTGGTGTGATCTCAGCTCACTGCAATCTCCGACTCCTTGATTCAAGTGATTCTCCTGCCTCAGCCTCCCGAGTAGCTGGGATTACAGGCATGCGCCACCATGCCCAGCCAATTTTTGTATTTTTACTGGAGATGGGGTTTCGGACGCCTGACCTCGTGATCCGCCCACCTTGGCCTCCCAAAGTGCTGGGATTACAGGTGTAAGCCACTGCAGCGGGACATATTTCGTACTTTTTTTTTTAGTAGAGATGGGGTTTCACCATGTTGGCCAGACTGGTCTCCAACTCCTGGCCTCAAGTGATCCGCGTACCTTGGCCCCCCAAAGTGCTGCGATTACAAGTGTGAGCCACCGTACCTGGTGAGATTTTTTTTTCTTTCTTTCTTTTTGAAACAGTCCAGCTCTGTTGTCCAGGCTGAAGTGTAGCGGTGTTTTTCTTATTAATGAGGTTCGAGTGCCACCTAGGAAAATTTTCTTGTAATTGCATACAGATATGTTTTTCTTATTACTCTGATTACATCGCCCCCTGATGGAATTTGCCTGCAATTGCATATGAGGGTCTTCCCTATTACTGAGGTTAGAGTGCCACCAGGTAGAATTGTCACGTAATTGCAGGACAAATATGTTTTTCCCACTATAGTGGTCCCTGCCAACCCTTATCTTCAGGGCATATGTTCCAGGTCCCCCAGTGAATGCCTGAAACTTTGAATAGTACTAAGCTCTCTGTATACTGGCTTTTTCCATCTAATTACCAAGATGGCTAAGTGACGAATGATGGGTAGCATATTCAGTGTGGATACCCTGGACAAAGTGGCGATTCACAGCCTGGGCAGGACAGAGCGGGACGGTGCGAGATTTCATCACACTACTCAGAACAGTATGTAATTTTAAATATGAATCGTTTATTTCTAGAATTTTCTGTTTAATATTTTTGGCGGAGGTTGACCATGGCTAACGAAAACTGCAGAAAGCGAAACCTTGGATAGAGGGGATGGCTGTACGCAGGTTAGTGTGCCACCTGGTGGAATTTTTCTGAAACTGCAGAACAGATGTGTTATTTCTCATGTTGGAATGCCACCTGGCGGAATTGTCCGTTGTTAAAAAATACACCTATGGTCCTCAAACTTGGCATCCAAAACACCTGGAGAGCTTGTTATTTTATTTTATTTCTGAGACAGGGTCTTGCTCTAGCACCTAGCTGGAGTGCCGTGGTGTGATCACAGTTCACTGCAGCCTCAACCTCCTGGGCTCAGGCGATTCTCTTGCCTCAGCCTCCCAAGTAGCTGGGACCACAGGTGTGCCACCACACCCAGCTAATTTTTGTATTTTTAGTAGCAGTGGTCAGGCTGGTCTCAAACTCCTGACCTCAAGCAGTCCTCCCACCTCAGCCTCCCAAAGTGCTGGGGTTAGAGGCGTGAGCCAACATGTCCAGCCCAGAGAGCTTTTTAAATCGAAGATTGCAGGTCTCCACTCCCAGAGTTTCTTATTTGGGAGGTTTGGGATGCAGTCTGGGAACTTGCATTTCTAACAGATTTCCCAGTTTGTGTTGATGCTGCTTGTCTGAGGCTGCACTTTGAGAATTACTAAGTCCTCACTCCTTAAATTTTAGTTGCACACATAAGTGGGTTCTTTCCTATATGATTTTCACAAGTCTTTCATCTTTGAAGAACGGTAGAGATTTGAAATCTTGGCTTTCTGGAGTCTTTCCAAAGAACTCAGGATACTTTTTTTTTTCTTTTTTTTTTGAGTTGAGGTCTCACTATATTGCCTAGGCTGGTCTCAAACTCTTGGGCTCAAGTGATCCTCCTGACTCCTGAGTAGCCGGAACCACAGGCACGTGCCACTCTGTGCAGCTCGAGATACCTTTTGATTAAATCTACCAGTTGCTTTTGAAACCAGTTTTTACAACCTGATCTAAATCACTTTACAATGTAGGGTTTTGTCTGGTTTTTATAGCCCTACATCCTAAAATAGGCACTCTCGAAATAATCTGTTGGAAGAATGAATGAATGTGGCCCTTTGACACTACGTCACTTGAATAAATAGGGTTGTGTCCCACAATTAAAGCATGTGAAGCTCTTTGTCTCTTTCCTTCTCTACAACCTCACTATTATGCTACAATAAAAGAAGTCATAGACAGAATTTTATCCAGATCATTTATTTATGCAGGCACAAAATGTGCCATACATCCTGTTCCCTTAAGCTTGGCAAGGGCCTGTTCTCTCCTTCTGGGAACCATGACAAGCTTCTTCATGAAGTGTTGATCCCAGGCAGACCCAAACAGGTGGCTTGTCAGACGGTTAGACTCTATTCACACGAGAGCTGGCGTCCCTGAGAGTCTTTTGAGCCAACTGCATATCTATTTTCTTTTCTTTTTTTTTTTTTTTTTTTTTTTTTTTTTTGAGACGGAGTCTCACTCTGTCACCCAGGCTGGAGTGCAGTGGCGTGATCTCAGCTCACTGCAACTGCAACCTCTGCCTCCTGGGTTCAAGTGATTCTCCTGACTCAGTGTAACCTGCATGGACCTAGGGGGACTGAACAAAGGGGGCCGAACGTGGGAATAAAAGACAAGAGACAAAATAGTGTATTTGGAATAGTATATTTATGACAACCAGCCCTATGAGATGAATGTTGTCATTATGCTCCATTTAAAGATGAGGAAACCGAAGCACAGAGAGTTTAGGCAAATTGCCCGAGGTCACACAGCTGGTAAGCGGTTGAGCCAGGATTTGAGACCAGGCAGACTGGTGCCAGAGTCCAGATGGTAGGCCGCCTCTCTGTAGAACAGTTCTTAGGTTTCCAAAGGCTGCTTCCATTTGGGGATCAGCCACAGAAAATGATTGATGGTAACTTCAGGCCAGACTCATCAGCGTGTGCCTGAAATCTTCCCTATTAAAATACGTATTTTTCCACATATCTCCATTGGATAATAAAAAGACATGATGGACTGAGTGCAGTGGCTCCCTGTGATTCCAGCACTTTGTGAGGTTGAGGTGGGAGGATCGCTTGAGGCCAGGAGTTTGAGACTTGCCTGGGCAACATAGTGAGACCCTGTCTCTATTTTAAAAATCATATAGAAAGATATGCTCATACTCACTGTGGTTCACCTATCTTAGATTCAGGAACCCTGTGCTCTCCTGAACACACTATGGCACCTCCTTCCATTAATTTCCTTTAGGGTCCTGTCATGAGAGGGCACAGCTCATCTTCCATATTTACAAAATGCAAAGCTGATATGAACATCCTTCTTTGGCTTCCCATTATTCTTAGGAAAAGTGTCTAAATCTTTAATGAGGTCTAACAGGACCAGGAAAATCTATTGCCAACCTCGTGCTCAGTGCACAGACCACAGCTAGAAGTTCCTCTCAGTGCTGAGGTCTGAATGTGCCCCCTAAAATTCATCTGCTGAAACTTAACCTCCAATGTGAGGGTACTAGGAAGCAGGGCCTTTGGGAGGTGATTAGATGATGAGGATGGAGCCCTGCCCACCCCTCCTGGGCCCCCTTGAATGGAATTAGCACCCTGATGGAAGAGGTTGAAGGGAGCACCCCAGGCCTTTTTTTGCCCTTCCACTCTTCTGCCATGTGCGGACTCAGCCAGAGGGCCCTCACCAGACACTGAATGCCCTGACCGTGGAGTTCCCAACAGCCAGAACCGTAAGCAATCAATGTCTGGGTTTGTTTGGTTGGTTGGTTTTTATTGTTGTTGTTGTTGTTGTTTCTCGAGACAGGGTCTTGCTTTGCCACACAGGCTGGAGTGCAGTGGTACAACTGTGGCTTACTGCAGCTTCGACCTCCCGGGTTCAAGCCATCCTCCCATCTCAGCCTCCCAAGTAGCTGGGACTACAGGCACCTGCCACTATGTCCGGATAATTTTTGTATTTTTTGTAGAGATGGGGTTTCACCACATTGGCTAGGTTGGTCTCAAATTCCTGGGCTCAAGCGATCCACCTGCCTCAGCCTTGGAAAGTGCTAAGATTACAGGTATGAGACATCACGCCCAATCAGTGTTTGTTGTTTATAAGTTACCCAGTCTCAGGTATTTTGTTAAAGCCACTCAAACATTACAAAGTCCCCCAACAGCTTGATCTAGTAATTCCTCAGGGGTTACAACACAAGGATATTAAAATTATATGGTTCCTTTTTTATTTACCGCTGGAAATTGTTCTATAAAGAACTATTCCTCATCAACTATTTGTTGACATTGAAATTCAGTCTATGTAAGAAAGGCAGAATAAGTCCTCAGTTCTTTCCCTTTGCCAGATTTCAGAATAATTACTATTGGGCTGGTCTTTGCTTCTAGGTCTTTCCAGTCGACAGAGTTAAGATACACACACACACACTCACACACACACACACACGCACACGCACACACACGCACATCGTTTCTGCTTTGAGACACAGTCTCATTCTGTTGCTCAGGCTAGAGTGCACTGGCACGATGATGGCTCACTGCAGCCTCCACTTCCCAGGCACAGGTGATTCTCCTACCTTGGCCTCCCTAGTAGCTGGGACTGCTGGTATGCACCACCATGGCCGGCTAATTTTTTATATTGTGTAGAGACAGGGCCTTACCATGTTGCCCAGGCTGGTCTTGAACTCCTGAGCTCAAGTGATCAGCCCACCTTGGCCTCCTAAAGTACTGGGATTACAAGTGTGAGCCACCGTGCCTGGCCAAGATATATATCTTGAAAGGGGGAAATAATCATGAGTTTATACTGGTATTTCCAATTCAAATTCAGGACCACTAGGCTTTGACTTGTTGAATTTTACATTTGTGCCTCTGTCTTTTATACTGAAAATCTTGGTTCCCAGTGGCATTAACATAATTATATATTTACTTTATCAGTGTGGGTATGTGCAGTCAAATAATAATAACACCTGACAAATGAGAACAATTTAAGATTTTTTTCTGTAGAGATGGGGTCTCCCTGTGTTGCCTAGGCTGGTCTAGAACTCCTGGGTTCAAATGATCCTCCCACCTCAGTCTCCCAAAGTGCTGGGATTACAGGTGTGAGCCTTGCCTTAAGATTTTTTTTCCAGTTCCTTTTGTCTTTAGGCTATACCCCACCAAGTATATGCAGTCACATTGCTGTGGTGTTAAATAACTTGAGATCATTCTCTGCAGGGTTATGCCAACCACTTGATATGTCATTAAATTGGTTTGTTGTATTTCATTTCAATATTTATTTCATTGTGTTTTATGGTTGTGTAAAAACATTTATACGGTTCCAAAGTTAAAATCACCCCTAGCCATAATCCCTTCACCAGCTGGTGCTTAGTACATCAAAGACATTCGAAAATATTTGTTGACTTTTATGACATATGTATATGATTGTCCTATTCTAATTCATCTGCTGGGGGATGGGCGTTTCCTACTAGAAAACCAGAGACATGTTAAGGAGCATGATTTGCCTTAAAGCTCAGCTTGATCGAATACTTTTAGGGTGATTTGCTAACGAAAAGTCAAAAGGCATATTACAGGGTCTCTAATCAAAATTGCCCTGCTTCACCCAGATAAGTTTTTTTTGTTTTGTTTTTTAGAGAGATGTGGTCTTGCCCTGTCATCCAGGCTGCAGTGCAGTGGTGCAGCCATAGCTTACTGCTGCCTCAAACTCCTAGGCTCAAGTAATCCTCCCTCCTCAGCATCCCTAGTAGCTGGGACTACAGGCATGCAACACCATACCAGACTAATTATTTTATTTTTTGTAGAGACGGGTATCACTTTGTGGCCCAGGCTGGCCTCAAACTCCTGGCCTCAAGCGATCCTCCTGCCTTGGTCTCCCAAAGTGCTGGGATTACAATTTCCCCCAAGATTAACGAGCCCTCCTTTCTTAAGACTTTCTCTTCCTGCCTTTTGCAACTCTTTCTTTCTCTCTGGCCTCCTCTCCTGATACAAGAGTCTTTTGTGAATGTTCTAGCGCGTAACTATAGCCTATAGTTACTATAGCCTAGAGTTAATGACTATAACGTTACTATAGCCTATAGTTAATGACTATTAACCACAATCATCACCTGTCACCACTTGACACAGCATCTCAAACTGTCCCTCACCTTCAAAGCTGCTTCCAACTCCGCTTTGAAATATCTGAAAACAGCTGGGCGTGGTGGCTCACACCTGTAATCCCAGCACTTTGGGAGGCCGAGGTGGGCAGATCACCTGAGGTCAGGAGTTTGAGACCATCCTGGCCAACATGGTGAAACCCCGTCTCTACTAAAAAAAATACAATATTAGTCGGGCATAGTGGTACTCACCTGTTTTCCCAGCTACTCGGGAGGTTGAGTGAGGAGTATCGCTTGAACCCGGGACTCAGGTGTTGCAGTGAGCCAAGATGTCACCACTGTACTCCATCCTGGGCAACAGAATGAGAATCTGTCAAAAAAAAAAAAAAGAGGCCAGGCGCGGTGGCTCACACCTGTAATCCCAGCACTTTCAGAGGCCAAGAGGGGCAGATCACGAGGTCAGGAGATCAAGACCATACTGTCTAACACGGTGAAACCCCATCTCTACTAAAAATACAAAAAGCCCGGTGTGGTGGCGGGCGCCTGTAGTCCCAGCTACTCAGGAGGCTGAGGCAGGAGAATGGCGTGACCCGGGAGGCAGAGCTTGTAGTGAGCTGAGATTGCACCACTGCACTCCAGCCTGGGCGACAGAGCAAGACTCTGTCTCAAAATAATAATAATAATAATAAATATATATATATGGAAAACAAGAAATGCAGAGAAAATATCCTAGTCATTGAAAAATGGGTTACTTTGTTTCTGCACTGCAAAGTTACTACTTTAAACTTTGTAATGAATCTAATCGAGATCATTTGAGATGATGCAAATGTCCTGTTTCTCATCATACATTTACCCACTAACTTTAGCCTCTATTGATAATTCTCACCTGCAACAGTTACTGTGGTCTTTGCCAAATGGTGATTTTCTTTTTCTATTTTCATCATTCCTTCTATATTAATTAATTGGAATTCTACTGTAAGGAAAAGTTGTTCCTTCAAACCCATTGATTTGTTCAATCATGTATTTCAGTAGGACCTATATTTTATTTGTTCCTTGCTATATCTTCAGTGTGTAGTACAGTGTCTGACACATAATCGGTGCTCAATAATAGGTGTTGGATGAATGAGCGAATGAATGAATGAATTTGTATCCGTATGTGGCCTACAGAGTTCCCGTACATGCACAACCAATATCACCACCCCTGGAGATGACTCCCAAATTAATATTTTTAGCATATGTTCCAGACTTACAACTCCAACCTCCCGGGAGACATCTTCAGATAGCTGTGCCACCGCCACCACAAGGTCAACATGTCCCAAACCATTCAGACCAGCTTTTTCTCCTGAGCTGGACATCTGGCCTCCAACCTTTTCATTCTCTTTTACCTTTCATATTCTATCAGCAGCAACAGCTGCTGAAATCATACCATGCAAGTTTCTCACGTCCATCTCTGCCTTTTAATGGCGCCCTCTGACTCTTTTAAGAAGTTTTCTTCCACTACAACCTGGTCATCAAGTTGGAAGGACTCAACACGATCTCTCAGTCCAGGGTCTGACCCAGTGCCCAAATTCTTTCTCTAGCTATGCCGAGAGCTGGTCATGCTTTGAACTTCTGCTTTGAATACTTTCAGTGACACTGGGAGAGAATTATCTCATTGGACCATTGTCATTGTTAGAAAATTCATTGTTATGTTGAAATGAAAGGATTTTATTCACACACACACACACACACACACACACACACACACAATAGCTTTTCCTCCTGGAACATGACTGGCCTGAAAATGTATGAAGACATATCCAATCCTCTCTGGTTTTATTGTTCATTCAATTTTCTGTTCTCCTCCTGGCAGGATTATATTTCACCTTGTGGAACCCAGACATGGTCGGGTAACTAGCTCTGGTCTGTGAAAATTGAGAGGAAGTGACATGTGTCACTTCTGGACAGAAGCTTTGAGAGCCGGTTTAAATGATCCCTTTTCCCTTCATCCATGAGACAAGCTAAGTTCCACAGAGAGGGTGCCACGCTGTGAAGGACCTGTGTTATGAGCACGATGTCTCGTGCCACTTCAAATTCCTCAGGTGACTGAAATTTGGAGGTCAGTTGTTACCACATCATAACCTAGCCAATTCTAGTTAGCCTGTTTTCTTCCTAACTTCTTTAATCGTTCTTCATAAGTCACAATCTCAGCCCCTCACCGTTCTGACCACTGTCCCCTGGATTCCACTCAGTCATTATCCCCCTTAAAATGTGGAGCCCAAATGTGAACCCCAGGTGCAATCCCACTAGGGCACAACAGAATGGGTTCCTGTGCCCTTTGATCCTCTGAATAGAGCCTCTTGTTGCTTTGGTGTTTGTCTCTGTGTGTGCTTTCATCATTGGCTGAGCCACGCTGTTAACTCGCAGTGAACCAATAACTAGAGAAAAAAGATTTTTCCCATTGACCTCTCGACATATATTGGGAAACAAATTTTTTGATCCGCGTTCAAGTAGACAGGGCAGAATTTTCCAACTGCTACGTGATCTTTTAAAGACAAGTTAGTGGCAGACCATTTACAGAAACCAGGTGTTCTGTCTTTTGGCTCTGAGCATGCTGCTAATCTTCATCATCTCGTGTACTGAGCGAGGGCTGCAGAGCTGCAGCACCGGCAGGACTAGGCGCTCGGTAGGACCGGGCGCTGCAGTGCGAAATCTAGGAAGGCGCCTTTCCCGCGGCGCCCTGGAGGCGGGGTCCCACCTTCCCACGCAGGCGCTCTCAGGTCCCGCCTCCTCACCCGCCCGCCGCGTGGCGTCGGAAAGAGCGCTCAGCCCCTCCCTCTCTGGCTCTGATACCCAATGGGCAGCCGCAGGCCTTTAGCGGGGGCGGGGCACTCCCTGGACGCCGTTCTGGTTGGCCCGTGGCCCGGCGCAGCGCATGACGTTATTATGACTCTGTCACGTCGCGCTGCGACTGAGGCGTGGCGTCTGCTGGGGCACCTGAAGGAGACTTTGGGACACCCTCGTCGTGCCTCTTGGGCTGTGAGGAGTCGCCGCTGCCGCCAGTGCCTGTGCTTCATGAGGAAGATGCTCGCCGCCGTCTCCCGCGTGTTGTCTGGCGCTTCTCAGAAGCCGGTGAGACCTCCTGGGCGGCCGGGGTGGGGCGCGAGCGGGGCTGAGGCGGGGCCGGAGGGCGGGCCGGGCCGGGCCACCCAGAGCGGGGTAGAAGGAGCTAGGGGAGCCGGGGAGCCTTTACTTCGCCCCCACGCCCTGCTTTCCGTTCCTGGCCTCAGCAGAAGCGACGCGGACCGGGATCCTGCCAAGGTCCCTGTGGACTTCCCCCTTCTCGACACCCCGCTGCCGCCGCCGGGCCCAGCTGTGCGCCGGGCGAAGTCACTGTGCTCAAGAGGTGCCTGTTGGTTTACAGGACTCGGAAAGGGTGACCTCGGCCTCCTTCGAGTCTCCGATTGACCCTACTCATTTCAGATCTTCCTAACTTAATTTCTCTTGACAGAGAGGCTTTGTAATAGCGTAGAATCTGGAGACGGGGTGGCTCCATTCAAACAGCACCCTCACCATTGACTAACCCTGTGACCTTGAGCAAGTTTTTAAACTTCCCGGGGACCCGGTTTCCTGAAATGTTTGCGCTAAGTGGAGTTAATCTCTAAATGGAGATAAGAGTTATCTCTGAAATGTTATCGGTTATTAAAATGTTATCAGTTAACTCTAAAATGGAGTGTTAGAGTTGTCTTGGGATTGTCTTGAGGATTCAACGAGTGACACGTGTGGATACGATTCCAAATAGCACCCGGCACATAATCGATAGCATGTGTGTTGAATAGTGTTATTTATTGAGTGTCCCGTTCGGTATACATTTCTTGAACACCTGTGCTCAGTTCTGAGGCGGGTTCACAGAGGGTCAGCCTCTTCAGAAACAAACTTCCTCCCCTTCCCTCTCTCTCAACATCTGAGCTTTTCTTGGCAGTGAGTTCAGGAGTGCGGAAGCAGAACTCAGAGGACGCTGCCCTGCCCTCCCCTTACCTACACATTCTTGGGGTACAAGTAGCTAAAGCAAACAGCAACGATGCTTGAGGGGTGGGGGGTAGAGTCCAGCACTATTTCATGGCCTCAGCATTTAGAGGTGCCTAACACCTAAGCTTCTAGCATTCTGACCCCTAGGCACAGTGAGGTCGTGTTAATTGGTGTAACTGCAGGCCTCGGGAGTCTAGTAATTCCCCCAGGACTTGATACAGCTCTAAGTACAGGCAGAGATTGTCAAAAGGTAAGAGGTATGCCCCTCTAGGAATCCTGTTGCCTAAAATAATGACAGAACTGCCGGGTGCCGTGGCTCAAGCCTGTAATACCAGCACTTTGGGAGGCTGAGGCGGGTGGATCACCTGAGGTCAGAAGTTGGAGATCAGCCTGGCCAATGTGGTGAAACCCCGTCTCTACTAAAAATACAAAATTAGCTGGGCATGGTGGCGGGTTCCTGTAATCCCAGCTACTCTGGAGGCTGAGGCAGGAGAATAGCCTGAGCTGGGGAGGCGGAGTTTGCAGTGAGTGCCATTACGCTACAGCCTGGGCGACAAGAGCAAGACTCCATGTTAAAAAAAAAAAAAAAAGTCATTCCCTTTGGGGATATCTGTGGGTAGAGGGCTGTACTGGTAGTTATGGGCTTAGAAACATCCTTCCTTTAGGCACCCGATGTAGGTTTATTATTTCTTCTGCAAGTCAGGTTTATCGTTTCCTCTATCAGTTTGCAGGGTCCCCCCCGCCCCCACGTTACAGTAGGAAGAAAATTGAATTCCAGATATGAAGTCACCTTAGAAAGTGCCCAGGTATCTTTCCACTTAGTGGTGTAAACTCTTCAGATAATTAGGAAGTTTTCTGTGTCACTCAACTTGTCGTGGACTAATTAGGAACAATTCCTGAAGCTTTTAAGGGTAGAACTAAAAGTTTCACCTTTATCTTTTTAAAGGGTGGAATAATTAACGTGTTGACTCTTTGTTTTTTGTAATTCTTCATACTTATGGATGTCTTTTTACTTAACTGTAAGTAACAAGATAGATCAAGGTTTTAATTTTTTATATTATACATGTAAAAAGACATTTTGTATATAAGCCTTTCACAAAAATCCTGACAGTAAACAATAAGCAGTGGCTCACCCAAATTAGGCAGACTTACTGAACTAGATTCCTACCATCTGTGTGATACTCCATGAAGGGAGGGATAAGTTTAGGCAGCTGGTCTGATGGCTGTGACACAAGTTAATCCCCTTAAGCTCCCAAGATGCTGTGCGTTTTTTCCTTTTTCATTTTTTATTCTCCCTGGTATTTTTGTTTTGTTTGAGATAGAGTCTCTTTGTCACCCAGACTGGAGTGCAGTAGCATGATGACAGCTCACTGCAGCCTCAGCCTGCCGGGCTCGAGCAATCCTCCTACCTTAGCCTCCTGAGTAGCTGGGAACATAGGCGTGCGCCACCATCACACCCAGCCAATTTAAAAAAAAAGAAATTTTTTTAGTAGAGGCATGGTTTCGCTATGTTGCCCAGTCTGGTCTCCATCTCCAGGCTCAAGCAGTCCTCCCACCTGGGCCTCCCAAAGTGCTGGGATTACTCTCACTCTCTTAAAACCAGGCAGGTGGGGAGATTCATCTCAGGTTTAAAGATTGCCATTGTCTCATCAAAGAGTGTGTGTTGTGAAACTTTGAAATGAATTTCAAGATTGTGTTTTCATTTTTGAATAAGGTCTGTAGTTTTCATAGTTCTTATTTCATGGAAGAAGACTGAATTGCATTTAAAATGTTATTCTTTGTTTTATTGTTTGCATTTCTGTATGACTTTTTTTGAGATCTTTACTGTGTTTTGGCTTTATAAGAGGTAGGTAAGAGTTTTAATTTACACTGTTAGAATATGGAATTTTCGAAACACTTTTCCTCTTTCACATGAATGATTCCTATGTATTTAGGAAGTTAAAGTTTTACTTTTTTTTAATTTTTTTTTTAGGCTGGACTGCAGTGGCACAATCATAGCTCACTGTAGCCTCAGATGTACGCCACCACACGTGACTAATTTTTTAATATTTATTTTTGTAGAGATGAGAGTCTCATTATGTTTCCCAGGCTGGCTTTGAACTCGTGGCCTCAAGTGATCCTCCCACCTTGGCCTCCCAAAGTGCTGGGGATTATAGGCATGAGCCACTATGCCCGGCCTAATTTTTATGTTTTAAAATTTGAATGGGTTGTTCGTGGTTTCTGTCAGAGAGGAATCCCATTTAACAGAGAATCTTTTTATGACTCTCCAGAGAAAATGAATAGTAAACTTATCTTAATTTCTGAGCTCTCACTCAGAAATTACAATACACTCACACTTCTGATAGGACTTTTAGCTTCTTTAACTTTGCTCCTTTCACTCATATCAGTGGTTCTTATTTTTGAGATACACAATAATGAAGTCAGGGGAGAACGTATCTAAGTAGCTTTCTGGCAGTCCTAATCTTTGCAGGCACAAGATGACGGGTGCGTGCCACAGCACTGGGCCCCTTCTTGCTCTTTATTGTATAGCATTATCCTGCCTCATCGTTTCAACTCTAGGATTGAGAAAGAAGTTACCTTTTCTCTGTTACTGTTTCCTGGCTGATTTGGACTCCTGCCTTCCAAAAACTGCAGTTTCTGTAGTTGTATTTGGAAATTATTTCGCAATACAGTACATTTCTGGCCCCACAAAATAATTTATTAGTTGCCAAGAATAACACATCTGTTTGATGATTGCCAAATATAACCATTGATTTGCTGTTTCACCCTCTCTCAGCTTTACTTCTTCCTAAATTCCCTTCAGTTTTTCTGAGATACATTAGTGGACTGTCTCTGTCTGTAAGTTAACTGAAACACTGATTCTTAGTATTTCAGTTGTTTTCCTCCAGCACTGTCATTGTCTGTGTTTGTTGGCTTTGTCCTATAATGGTCTATTGAGGGATGAAGAGATATGTAATTAGCTTTCTGCCTATTGGCTTGTACACTCCAGCATATACTTGGCAGATCAGTCTTAACTCTTCTCACCAAGATCCAGTCCACTGCTGGATTACGTAAAGTATGAACACATCAGATGTGCTTTTTATGGAGAAATCATGTTGGTTTACATGTCAGTGTGTGAGAATATGGCAGAAGGGAGTTAAAATAGTACGATAATACTAACTGGATAAATACTGTCATCTAACCTAAACCTTAGCCATTACGTAGAATACTTTTGCTGTGAGCAGGTTTGCTCAATTGTAAAACTGGAAAGGAATCATTTCTTGCCTCCTCCCAAGCTTTTTACCTCCAAACAGTGACAGCCACCCAAACGCCAAGAGAACAGTGTTTTAGAGAACGTTTCTTTCTACTGGGGCTTCAGGAGGAGCCTACCCAAGATTTAGGCTGTTCGAATTATAAATTATAAAACAGCTGGCTCAAGCACATTGTGTTTAAGTCAGAGAGTGCTAAGTATCTTTTCTTTTATCTTGTCTCCCTAATGTATTTATCTCATACTTCAATCAATTTAAAATATTTTTTCTTACAGATCCAATTTGATAGAAGAGTCAACTTTGCCTGGAGTGGGGATTAAATCATAGTTTTATTTGAAGTATAATTTTGGCTTGCTCAAAATGAACAGTATCTGGTTATGACTAGAATGGCATGAACAGGTCGGACGCGGTGGCTCACGCCTGCAATTCCAGCACTTTGGGAGGCCAAGGCAGGTGGATCACCAGAGGTCAGGAGTTGGAGACCAGCCTGGCCAACATGGTGAAACCCTGTCTCTACTAAAAATACAAAAATTGGCTGGGTGTGGTTGTGGGTGCCTGTAATCCCAGCTACTCGGGTGACTGAGACAGAAGAATCACTTGAACCCGGGAGGTGGAGGTTGCAGTGAGCCGAGATTGCGCCACTGCACTCCAGCCTGGGTGATAAAAGCAAAACTCTGTCTCAAAACAAACAAAAGAATGGCATAAACAAACACAGCTCACAGATGATCTAGTCTCTTTAGCCACTAATTTCATTATATTCTCAACTATAATTTCTTTGAAGACAAAGGATGGGTTTGGTTTTTGCCCCTCTTTGCACTGCTTGCCTTCAGATGGCGGGATGATCATGTTTCATTGGCCAAAGCATGAATTCATTTTGGAGGCTAAGAAAGATGCAAACACAGTGCACAGGGTGGAAGAGAAGCCTATGAGTACGTTGAGGCTTATTAAATTTCCATAACTTCATCCTGATAACTGATTAATAGTTATACTTTCCAAAATAGCTGACAATTAAAAAGTACTGATTTGTTTGTATATTTTTGTCTTTTAAGGCAAGCAGAGTGCTGGTAGCATCCCGTAATTTTGCAAATGATGCTACATTTGAAATTAAGGTAAGAGGTGTTTTACTTTGTTAATAATTTTTTCACAGGTATACTCTGATATACAGTTTTACTTTTAGAATAGAACATGTTCAGTCATTTTCTTCTAAACGTTCAGGATCAGAGGTTCAGAGAAGCTTCACGAAAACTAGAATTTATTAGCAGCAGCTTGCTGTTCTGTGGGGGGTAGGGGGAGGAGCTAGAAAATAAAAGCTTATTCTAAAGTTTAGAAAGTAATTCAGTGAAATATTTGAATAAGAAGAGTCTTAGTTGTTTCTTTGAAGGTTCTTTCAACCTATATCTCAGTTGGCTTCTAGGGGCTTTCAGTGAAAATCATCTTACAAAGATTTCCTTTCCCCAAGCCCCATCTCATTGCACAGTGAGGTTTATGGATTTAAGGAACAGAGGCGATATGAAGCATTACTAATGTGCTCCTTAGCAGTTTTTCAAGTTCAATATTATTTGCAATGGAATTAGATCTTAGAGTGGTCAACAGTGTTTGCAGTGTAGTATGTGGAGGATAATAACTACCTTATTCCATTTCAGAAATGTGACCTTCACCGACTGGAAGAAGGCCCTCCTGTCACAACAGTGCTCACCAGGGAGGATGGGCTCAAATACTACAGGATGATGCAGACTGTGCGCCGAATGGAGTTGAAAGCAGATCAGCTGTATAAACAGAAAATTATTCGTGGTTTCTGTCACTTGTGTGATGGTCAGGTGAGTGGTAGGTTTGTGATAGAACTGTGTTTTTAGGTACTGAAGTATGGCTTGTACTTATTGGGCTTTACCCTGCCTTATGTATCAGAAGAGTTTGAGGCTGGTAATGTAATTTTATTTTATTTATTTTTTTGAGACAATCTCTCTGTCGCCCAGGTTAGAGTATAGTGGTGTGATCATGGCTCACTGCAGCCTCTGCCCCCTGGGCTCAAGCAGTCCTCCCACCTCAGCCTCCCAAGTAGCTGGGACCACAGGTGCACACCACCAGACCCAGCTAATTTTTGTATTTTTTGGAGAGACGGGGTCTCACTGTGTTGCCCAGGCTGGTCTCAAACTTCTGGGCTCAAGTGGTCTGCCCACCTTAGCCTCCCAAGGTGCTAGGATTATAGGCATGAGCCACTGTGCCTGGCTGAAGCCAGTATTTTAGAATTAAAAAGTAGAATGCCAAAACCTGCTATGAAGCTTAGGCTAAAGAATTCATTCACACATAACATTGCCAGTTTTCTGTACCTGTTCTTAGAGTTTTACTATTTTAAAACTTTCTGGCACTGTGATCACCTGTACTGTATATAATTTGGAGAGAAAGGATTAGTTTGTTTTTTGTTTTGTGGGCTTATGTCAAGGGTTATAGAATCAAATACCTATAAGGGCCAGCCAGGTAGAATAAATGAGTGAAGAAGGCTAGGTATACAAAACAGAATGGTGACAGGGACTCGTGCTGAACTGGGACCAGCATGCCCTACCCAGAGGAATGCCATGACTTGGTTCCAGCCAGTTGGTACCATGTGGAAATCAGGGGTAATGCTTCCTGTTTTCCATGTCTCCAAGAGAAGGTGGAAGTCTGGATTTTCATGTGAAATACCCCAGTGTTTTAATGTTGACATCTGATGTAGGATTTTCTTTTAGGTCATCATACAGGAGAAAGGAAGGAAGTGGCCCATGTGTGGGTTGCCAGTTTATTGCTTCTGGCTTGGGCCGTCCGCTCTGTATTTTGGTGGAAAATAGCTACTTTCTCTGGTTATTAATGACAGGTTCTACTAGCCCAAATATTTCACTACGGTCTAGGAAATGTTTTTATTTAGAAACATGTATCGTATTGCTTCATAGTTTCTCCTTCCTCTAACAGGAAGCTTGCTGTGTGGGCCTGGAAGCCGGCATCAACCCCACAGACCATCTCATAACAGCCTACCGGGCTCACGGCTTTACCTTCACCCGGGGCCTTTCCGTCCGAGAAATTCTCGCAGAGCTTACAGGTTTGCTGTTGATTTACAGAAAGGGGAAATGAGTGGATTAAGTTTTTAAATATCTCTCATTAAGATGCTATTTTATGAGTTAATATTTAAAGTTTTAAGTTTCTTTTTTTAACCCTCTCCTTTGGTGCTCTGGTACTTCTGTTGTGCTCTTGAGTTAACTGACCATTTGTGAAGTTCTCTGGCCCCTCAGGTAAAAGTTTAAAACAGGTTAGTGCTATAAAATCACAATAGGTTTGGTTATCATTCAAGCATGCCAGCAGAAATCTAGCAGTCATAGAAAAGTAAGTTGGGTTGAAGCTTGGTATGCAATGTAAATTCTAGAAATCTTAATATTCCCCTTTTCTTTGTCCCCCTTGACTATTTTTTTGTTTTGGTCTTTTTTTTTTTTTTTTTTTTTTTTTTTTTTGAGACTGTCTCACTCTGTTGTCCAGGCTGGAATGCAGTGGTGTGATCTCAGCTCACTGCAACCGCCACCTCCCAGGTTCAAGCAATTCTCATGCCTTAGCCTCCCAGGTAGCTGGGATTACAGGCATGCACCACCACACCCGGCTAATTTTTGTATTTTTAGTAGAGATGGGGTTTCACCATGTTGGCCAGGCTGGTCTCCAACTCCTGACCTCAGGTGATCTATCTGCCTCGGCCTCCCAAAGTGTGCTGGGATTACAAGCATGAGCCGCCGCACCTGGCCTGTTTTGTGTTTTTGAGACAGTCTCACTTTGTTGCCCAGGCTAGAGTGCAGTGGCCTGCCTCAGCCTCCCAAAATGCTAGGATTACAGGTGTGGGCCACTGTGCCCAGCCCTTCTTCTTTTTTTTTTTTTTTGTTTTGAGACAGAGTTTCGCTCTTTTGCCCAGGCTGGAGTGGCTGGAGTGAAGTGGTGTGATTTTGGCTCACTGCAACCTCCATCCCCCAGGTTTAAGCAATTCTCCTGTCTCAGCCTCCCGAGTAGCTAGGATTATAGGTGCCAAACCACCACAGCTGGCTAAGTTTTGTATTTTTAGTAGAGACCAGGTTTCAGCATGTTGGCCAGGCTGGTCTCGAACTCTTGTCCTCAGGTGATCTACCCACTTCGACCTCCCAAAGTGTTAGGATTACAGGCGTGAGCCACTGTACCCGGCCCTCCTTGACTCTTGAACTATGGTTGTCCCTCCATATATCCAGGGGATTGGTTCTAGGACCCTTGAGTATACCAAAATCTTCAAATACTCAAGTCCTGAAGTCAGCCTTCCATATCTTCGGGTTTGCATCCTGAGAATATTGTATTTTCAATCCATGTGTGGCTGAAAAAAAAAAATCTGTATAAGTGTACCCATGCAGTTCAAACCCTGTTCAAGGATTGAATATATTTAGTGTACTAGTAGAGGAGAGGTCCTAAGATGTTGGTAACTGGTCAAAAAACCAAAAAAGTCTAGGGTACCATCTGGACTTTTGCTAACATCTGAAGGAAACTAAGTGACTGGAGAGTAGGAAGAGCTGGAAAGGTTGAAGCACATGGAACTAGTAAAAGGACAAGCAGAAACGTGTTTGCCTGGAGAGACAGGTACTTAAATGACTGAATTGGCCTCTGCGTTCTAATGGTTGAGCCACTTGGGGTGTGGTTTGGTTTGCTTTGTAGAGTTGGTTTGTGCTGCACATGTGTATGTTCTGCCATTTCCAGGACGAAAAGGAGGTTGTGCTAAAGGGAAAGGAGGATCGATGCACATGTATGCCAAGAACTTCTACGGGGGCAATGGCATCGTGGGAGCGCAGGTAGTCAAGGACGAGGATTGTGTGCTGCTTTAGATTTGGCCCTGGCCTTTGTCTTCAAAAACTTTCCCAGCCCCAGACAACTTTTCGTGAAGTAGTATAGCCATGTGCTGCACAGTGACACTTTGGTCAATGTCGCATATATGATGGTGGACCCATAAACTTACAATAGAGCTGAAAAATTGCTGTTACCTAGTGATGTTGTAGTGGCACAACACATTACCTTTTCTATGTTTAGGTATGCAAATATTTTGCCTACAGGATTCAATACAGTCACATGCTGTGCAGGGTTGTAGCCTAGGAGCAGTAGGCTTCTACCATACAGCCTAGGTGTGCAGTAGGCTGTACCTTCTAGGTTTGTGCATTACAGTATGGTGTTCACACGACAAAATAGCTTAGTGATGCAATTCTGAGAATATATCCCTGTTGTTAAGGGATGCGTGACTGTATTTTGGGGGCTTGGTTTGCTTTTAAAGACCTAGTGCTTCATATCCTACTATTTGAGCGATGAGTTGAGTAGATTTGGATGGTGATTTATAATGTTTCCTTTTAGGTGTCTGCTGTTTTATAAGTAAGCAAGAGCCTCTAGCAGTGGAGCCATACCTTCCCCTTCCTATTTGTATTTCAGTACATTGCCTTATCTTGTCAACTTCATTATGGAGTCCTTGTTCCCATCAGTTAGTGAATGATGAAGAATTAACAGCACAAAATTATATCCCAACTGTTTCTTTTCCTAATATGTTAAGATTCTATTATGTGTTTTTTTTAAAAACCTACTTTTTTTTTTTTCCTTTTTTCTTTTGAAATGGAGTCTTGCTAAGCCGCCCAGGCTGGAGCAGTGATGTGATCTCAGCTCACCGCACCTCCACCCCCGGGTTCAAGCAATTCTCCTGCCAGCCTCCTAAGTAGCTGGGACTACAGTTAAGCGCAACCGTGCCCAGCCATTTTTTGTATTTTTAGTAGAGGCAGGGTTTCACCATCTTGTCCAGGATGGTCTCGATCTCTTGACCTCGTGATCTGCCCAAAGTGCTGGGATTACAGGCGTGAGCCACCATGCCCGGCCACGTTTTATTTTTTAACTCTTGAATGCAGAAATGTTATTGCTTACTGGTTAAAATAGAACATAGTATTTATATATTACTTTACAGCTTCATTGAAAATATCGGGGGTGGGATAAACAGAGAGATGGGGTTGGAAGGAGAGTTTGTAGCAGCAGTGTAATTTCTGTGCCAGATTCTGGCCAGGAGTTAAAATGCAGGGCATTAATATCTCCCCTCATGGATTTCTATGGTTCCTTTCTCGGTTGTCCTTAATGTCAGGTGCCCCTGGGCGCTGGGATTGCTCTAGCCTGTAAGTATAATGGAAAAGATGAGGTCTGCCTGACTTTATATGGCGATGGTGCTGCTAACCAGGTAATTATGTCTCTTAACTTCCCAATAACAGTCTTATTTTCAAAGTGTTTAATATTCACAGTTGAATTTCCAAAGAAGCAGCTTATTGCTTATTAGGTGAAATAGTAATTCCTATGGCTAGCTCAAATTTGGTTGACTTATGGCCAGATTAGAGAGTGGCCTTTTAGCATTGTTTCACAAAAGACTTGGGGGGCGCATTCCTGTGAACGAGCTCACCTTTGCTCTACATCAGTGCTTGGCAAAGGCCCTGTGGTAAAGGACCTCCCCTAACCTATTGCAAAATGATACGGACCCATTCTCTTGGATGTCCGCGCTGGCAGTGTCAAATTCGGATAATAGCATCTCAGTCCTAACTCAGTTTTTGTGCTTCTCTTGGTACCAAGTAATACCCAGTCTGTGGCCGGTACTCTGTGAAGCCCTGTTCTAGAGGCTGATTCACTCTGACTATCCAGTGGGCCCGACAGATTTCATACTGATCTTTTTTCCAGTGTGTTCCTTACTGCTAGCATGGCCCCAAAGAAACAAGTAGTAGTTGGTTTGTCATCTTCCTTAGTTGCAAGAGTATGATGCCTGCTGCTTCTCATCTGTCACCCACCCCGCTTTCCCTCACCATCCAAAGCTCGGTTTTTTTGGTTTTTTTTTTTTTTTTTTTTTTTTTGAGAGAGAGTCTCGCTCTGTTGCCCAGGCTGGAGCGCAGTGGCACGATCTCCACTCACTGCAAGCTCTGCCTCCTGGGTTCACGCCATTCTCCTGCCTCAGCTTCCCAAGTAGCTGGGACTACAGGCACCTGCCACCATGCCTGGCTACTTTGTATTTTTAGTAGAGATGGGGTTTCACCGTGTTAGCCAGGACGGTCTTGATCTCCTGACCTCGTGATCCACCCTCCTCGGCCTCCCAAAGTGCTGGGATTACATGCCTGAGCCACTGTGCCCAGCCCAAAGCTCGGTTTTAGAAGAGGAGGCTTTCTGTGTTTTATGAAAGCTTTCTGTGCCAGGCAGAGCAGCAGCTGTTACGGATGATGGATCCTAGAGAAAGAAGCCAAATGAAACCCCTTTTCATAACTACTTCCAGGGCCAGATATTTGAAGCTTACAACATGGCAGCTTTGTGGAAATTACCTTGTATTTTCATCTGTGAGAATAATCGCTATGGAATGGGAACATCTGTTGAGAGGGCAGCAGCCAGCACTGATTACTACAAGAGAGGCGATTTCATTCCTGGGCTGAGAGTAAGGACACCTGTGGTGGGGCCGGGGCCAAGGCCAGGGGTATGTCCTTGTGCAGACCCTTGACAATCTTAGAAACATTGAAGAGTTTCGTTCTCAAACATAAGCAGGTGATGTGAAAGTAAAATGGTTTGGGGCAGCTGGATTCATGCTTCGCCCCTCCCGTTTATTAACAGGTGGATGGAATGGATATCCTGTGCGTCCGAGAGGCGACAAGGTTTGCTGCCGCCTATTGTAGATCTGGGAAGGTAAGGCTCTAAAGGCCTCTGGGCTAATGACATTTATCTCTGGAAGTTCAAAGACTGCCTCCCGTGTGCCTGCTGAAGCTGTTAGTGGGTAGCTGCTAATTGAGGTGCACAAGATGGAAGCAGAGTGAAGCAAGCAGGGCTCCTTTGGGTAGCTTGGTCTTGTGGTAGCTCACCTGCTGGGAAGCCCACATTTCTCTCATTTGGGGGAAGTCTGTCCTGGTGCTTCCTCTGCTTTCGCCTGTCTTCATCATGACAACTACACTGCCTTTTTGTTAGGTTAATTCTGTCCCTCTTCCCCACCCCCCATTAATCATGAGTCCCTTGAAGGAACAGATTGGGGATCCCCGTAGTGTCCAGCATAGAATGTCATGTATACAATACGCATTTAATATGTGTGTCTTACACAAACAGTATGGTTGAAGCTTGTAATCTCAGTCTTGCTCAGTCCTAAGGATCTTTCCCTTCAGTGTATGGCAGTGAGGGAGATGGTAACAGGGAGACTGGCCTAAAGAGGTTTCAGTTCCTTCAGCACTAGTATAGGCTTAGGAGGTTTGGGTGTTCTCCCTAAATTAGTGTTCCACAGCCCGGACACAAGGTTTCTGAAGTTGTCACTTCAGTGCCATACCATGTATGTTTGGGCAGTGATGCAAATGTCAGAAAGTGGGGAGACAGGGAAGTAAGGGTGGGATGTAGTAACATTAAATAAGAGCTAATGAGTAGAATGAACTAGAGCAGGACCAAGATGACAGCTTGGATACAATGGGCTGAGCAGTCTATGTCAGGACCCTAAGGCTGGGAGTGCCAGGCCCTGAGTGATGGATATTGACCCCACCTCTCCCAATTCCTGAAAAGAATACATGGGGGCCAGCCCTGGCTGGAGACATGGTGATTTGTAGAATGTATGACTTCCCAAACACATAACCTTCACAATTCTGAGTTAGGTGTTACTGTTTTGCCCATTTTGCAGACAAGGAAACTGAGCCACAGAGCAGTTAAAGGTACATAGCTACTCTTATCATGGAGCCAGCTCCCCACTCACCCATTTTAACTACTGCACCAAACCAATCAAGGATCCTCAATGTTTCCCCATCCCTCAGTGTTCAGAGCCATCTCCTGGAAGTGGGCTAGTGTAGAATGAGCAAGCCACTTGGTGATAGACCCCAACTGGTCAGACTCCCAGCAGAGCCTCAGGGTTTGGGCAGCAGAGGTTGTTGGTGCCTGTCAACTTTGTTACACACTAGCAGGATCTGTGAAGTAGAAGTGGCTGCCAGCCCCACAACACACCACAAGAAAGGAGCATGAGATGGAAATCTGCCTAGCCAATAGCAGGAGGCTCTAGAACATGCTCAAAGCCTTTTTTTTTTTTGAGACAGTCTCGCTCTGTCCCCCAGGCTGGAGTGCAGTGGTGCGATCTCGACTCACTGCAAGCTCCGCCTCCTGGGTTCATGCCATTCTCCTGCCTCAGCCTCTCGAGTAGCTGGGACTACAGGTGCCTGCCACCTCGCCTGGCTAATTTTTTTTTGTATTTTAAGTAGAGATGGGGTTTCACCGTGTTAGTCAGGATGGTCTTGATCTCCTGACCTTGTGATCCACCCGCTGCTGGGATTACAGGCGTGAGCCACCGCACCCAGCTGCCTTTTTTTCCACAGGGTCTTGCACGGTGGCACACTCACAGCTCACTGCAGCCTTGACCTTCCAGACTCAGGTGATCCTCCCAAGTAGCTGGGACTACAGGTGCATGCCACCATGCCTGGCTAATTTTTGTGTTTTTTGTAGAAATGGGGTTTTGCCATGTTGTCCAGGCTGGTCTCGATCTCGAACTCCTGGGCTCAAGTGATCCAACCACCTCAGCCTCCCAAAGTGCTGGGATTACAGGCATGAGCCAACACACCTGGCCTTCAAAGCCTTTTTGATTCAAAACAAGCTGTCGGTAGATTGCCTTATTATAAATGAGAAAAATGAAATATGCAATCAATACATGCTAGAAATGAGAACAGATCAGTCAACCAATAAGAAGTCCATGATACCTCAAAAGATCTGGTAAGAATACACTGGATGCTTAATAAAGGGCCTGCGTTTGAGGCCGTGGAGTGTCAGCCTGCTCTTCCCGTCATTGTTCCTAACTGCCTACCACTTCTGTTTTAGGGGCCCATCCTGATGGAGCTGCAGACTTATCGTTACCACGGACACAGTATGAGTGATCCTGGAGTCAGGTGTGCTCATGGGCAGTGTGGTTTCCAGAGGGGGTGGACTTTGAATGGTGTTACATGGCAAAAGAAACACATTTCAATATTTGCTTTTGGAGCTAGATACCAGTTCACTTCATGCATGCAGTTGTGTTGGCATCAAGTTACCTGAAAGCAGTGCCTCCTAATAAGAAAGCTTTACTGAAAATGCCTACAATGTATAGTGTGTGTGAGCACGAGCAGCGATTTTTAGAGAGTGTTATATACCTTAATTGTGCAGGAAAATTGTTACATAAAACAAGACCGATGGTAGTGTAGTATCTTGGCATTTAGCTTTTGTAGGCATTACCCCAAGTCCATGCATGGCATACTCCACCTGAAGAGGATCAGAATTTGGAGATGGTCTTCTGTCTGGTACAGAGCTAAGGGTAACTAGGTGTTCAATCCGTTCAAATACATCAATCAAAAAAAGCTAGGTTTCACTAGAAAGGCATGAATTTTACTTTTTTGCTTAGCTCTGGCCTGTAATTCTGGAATCCCAGGGTTGACACAGTTGAATAAATAAGCCTTTGTAGAGTGGATTTCTAAGGGAAAATCATGTAGAGAGCACAGTATATGGAATAGATCCACTTTGTGTAAATCTGTTGTGGAAAATGGTAGAATCCTTTTAGTGTTACTTCAAATGATGTAAGCATAAGATACATTGGTTTTGCTGGCTATGCTTCTTTAGGGGGACTTAAGGGAGAAAGGCAAGGCACGTGGATTTCCTGCTTGGTGCTCTTAAAATCTATCACCACACACACCATCTCTGCTGTCCCCTCCCATGTAGTATACAGGAGCCCAAATGGGTGGGATGAGTGACACTTCTTTAGACCCTTATGTCTAAGTCAAAGCAGCAAGCAAAAACTTGGCCCCTGTTGTCGGAATGCCAGGGAAGCCATGTGACTTACCAGCGTACGGTTTTCTAGAAGACAGCAGTAGTTCTTACAGAATGTTAGGCTGTGCTCTGGTATTTTGAAAGTATAACTCTGCCACTCCTGTAGTGACATAGCATTGATGTGCCCCTTTGTTTCAGAAATACACTTCTGTATTTCACCTAATTGGGACAATCCAACCCCATGTCATATTTCATCATACTGCCCTTGCTCTACTGGAACTGTTCTTACTGATCGATTACTACTTTTCCCTCCCCATAGTTACCGTACACGAGAAGAAATTCAGGAAGTAAGAAGTAAGAGTGACCCTATTATGCTTCTCAAGGACAGGATGGTGAACAGCAATCTTGCCAGTGTGGAAGAACTAAAGGTACAGTCACTTGTTTGTGGTGGTTTGAAGGTTGGCTTTTTTTGCCTCCCACAGAAAAAGTTGCCACCCCCTGGGTGGCCACAGCGTTTCTGTGGGTTCCTCCAAGCCCAGAAAGTGATGTGCCGGGGCATAAATAATTCCGAAGCCCCTCAGGGTGGGGGCTTTTCCTTTAGTTTCCTCTATTCAAAATTGTATTACCCTTTAGATTTTGGTGGACTGTAAACCACCATCACAGTGGCAAAGCCCCCACAGTAGCGTAGTAGCATAATTCTTTTTTCCTAAAAGTATACTGTGGATTTTTAATTCATAAAAAATATACACCCTAGAAATCTGTATTCCAAAATCTTCTGAATTAGCAACTGTTCATACTTAGAGTTACACCAGCAACAGGTCCTCCATAGAACTCTGGTTGGTACCTAAACTGCTGTTCATTCAAAAACCTTTTACACTGTTACCTAATTTTTAGGAAATTGATGTGGAAGTGAGGAAGGAGATTGAGGATGCTGCCCAGTTTGCCACGGCCGATCCTGAGCCACCTTTGGAGGAGCTGGGCTACCACATCTACTCCAGCGACCCACCTTTCGAAGTTCGTGGTGCCAATCAGTGGATCAAGTTTAAGTCAGTCAGTTAAGGGGACTAGAAGGGGAGGTTATACTTCAGGGGGCTACCAGTGTTCTCAACTTGGTTGAGGAGGAAGAAAACGCAGTCAATGAAATTCTTGTAAACTTCCATTAAGACTAAGTGTGTAGATTGAGCAGGTAGTAATTGCATGCACTTTGTATACTGTTGCATTAAAAGATTAATTATTGAGTGCTTAAAGATTATTTTTGACTTAAAATAGTTGTATACTTTGAACAAATACTCTAATTATGAAAAGGAAGAACAATACCTTGTGTGCCTGTTTCCCCTACCCCTAGCCACCTTTTTGGGAGGAGACCATTATCAATCACAGGGCCCCTCACAGGCATGCTTGTGGTAACAGCCCACAGTGTTCTGCCATAGCACCCGCTCCAAGCAGCGTTGGTGCTACAGCCTGTTTGCGGTGACCATCGTTTCTCTATAAGACACAATATTTATTATCAGGCAGGAGGACAGTTCCATTTTAAAATAAGACTCTTTCATAATCATTTCAAAGGCCACATAACTTAGTTTTCTCTACTTACACATTCAGTATAAATATGAAGCTATTTTCTGTTCATATCAAACATTAACTACAAGGCACATTCGTATCAATTTTGTGTTTCTCAAATTTAAGTACCATACCAGTTCTGAAGCAGTGTCCCAGCTTCCATGTTAAACACCCCTTGTTTCACCATTCCAGCAAGTGCTAAAGGGTGTACTTTTTTTTTTTTTTTTTTGAGACAGGGTCTGGCTCTGTTGCCCAGGCTGGAGTGCAGTGGTGTGATCACAGCTCACTGCAGCCTCCATCTCCTGGGCTCAAGCAATCCTCCCACCTCAGCCTCCCTAGTAGCTGGGACTACAGGTGAATTTCCTAATATTCCGGGAGTTCACTGTTTTCACAATACACACAGTTCTATGTTTATAAATAATAGGTTTCAAAAGAAACTCAGGACAGTGTTTAAAACTTAAGTTCTTAAACTATTAATTGAACAATGGCATTTTTAAATACGTAAACAGCAGAATTCGTGTGTACACTAACAGAAGCTTTAACAAAACATGTAGCATGGTGGCACACTCTGCTCCAGCTTAGCTGATTGGTATCAAGCCTCATCTTTGGTTTCTGAGGCCTCCTGAGCCCTTCTGTACTGGGAGACTGCACTCCAGAGCCTGCAGAGGAGACCACCCCTAGGAAACAAACAGAGCTGTCTTCAGAGTCAGAGCTTCAAGCCAACAGAGCTTAAAAATGCAGTCCCCAACTTAAAAACCTAATGAAAATCAAAACATTCTCTTCACATATGGAGGTGACGCTCGTGTCCCAGCAGTGGTAGGACATGGCCTTAGAGGTACGTACCTGCAGAGAGCTGGCTATTTCAAATGACTCAGGAACAAAAAGGCAGGTTGCAGTTTAAAGAAGGGGGTGGGTCCAGCATGCGGGCACGCTTGCTGTGTGCCTTCCCCCACTCCCAGCCAGGCATTAATGGCAGGAAATTGGCCAGCTCTTCTCTGTCACCTTCCTACTTCTGACTTCTGCCTGGCTTTCAGTTTCTGCCATGCCTTGGCTTTTTCCCAGCTTGAACCTAGCAGAACTCCAGAGTTTGCGGGGAGACCCAGCCCTTTGTTTTCTACTTTAAGCATATTCACACATAAAAAGTCATGTTCTCTTTTACAAACTGTTTTGAGGCTCTTACCGTAGTTGAAGGTATCTTAGATCTTCCTTAGTGATCTCATTAAGAATATCAGAAAGTGTATAACCCTCTTCAACAATCTGAAACAAAGATCAAATCCTTAAGAGCTGAGCAGCTGTGTAATAACAGCATAAGAATTTCTTTGTTGTAAAGTTACCTTTTCAATTGTCTTTGCATCGGCTCCTTGCAGCCGCAACCAGTCTATAAGCTCTTTATCTGTTCTCTGCCCATAGGGGCCTGCTGGGTTCTCTGTAATACCTGTAACGATTTGCAATTTGTTATCTATTAGTCTAACCATAAAATTCTTCAAAAGTAACCAGCTGGATTAATAAATGATTCCAGAATATAAATATAATGTGAAAAAGAGATGAATTAGCCCTGTATCACTCAGCCACTCTAGTACGTATTACACAATTCATAATTCTGAGATTTCACTTTCTAAAGAAAAGCCTCCTCATCTAGGATACTTTCAGTTAGTTTGGAATTTGACATGTTAGGTCTACCGCTTTAAATGCTTACCCTCACATCTTTCAAATGCCTTTCCTTAGGAATCACATCCCTAACTGCGTTGGAAATCCTACAAAGAAATAGGTTTTAGTGTTGAGGTTTTACATCGGAGCTTATCTAGTCCACATTCCAAGAGGTAGCTCTGGAGCTCATTTCTAAGTGGCCCAAAACGAATGTTGGGTTGACAGAGACATACTTGTTTACTTATGCAGTAAACTACCCTTTTTAGGTGTCCAATATGCTGTGAAGGTGGCAGCATAGATACAGAAATGATTGTCACTCCCAAAAGTCCTCATGTGCCCTTTTACAATCAGTCCCCTCACCTCCCCATTCTGATTCTGTCCCTGTAGTTCTGCCTTTTCTGGAGGAAAAGGAATCATGGTATGTGAATCTTTTTTTTTTTTTGAGACAGGGTCTCACTGTCACCCAGGCCAGAGTGCAGTGGCATGACCTTGGCTCATTGCAGCCTCGACCTCCTGGGCTCAGGTGATCCTCCCACCTCAGCCTCCTGTGTAGCTAGGACTACAGGCACCCATCCACCAAGCCCAGCTGGTTTTTTTCTATTTTTTTTGTAGGAATGGGGTTTTGCCATGTTGACCAGGCTGGTCTTGAACTCCTGGGCTCCAGTGATCTGCTAGCCTCAGCCTCCCAGAGTGCTGGGATTACAGGCACGAGCCACCATGCTTGGCTGTGAATCTAGCTCTTTCACTTAGCATACTGCATTTATAACGCAGCCATTTGTTGAATGTATCAGTAGTCCCTTTTTATGATTGAGAAGTAGTCTAGAATCTACTGGAGTCCTGGATTAACAGAAGATAACCTCATTGTTTCTTCAAAGCTAACTAGAATATTAGCTAGATTTTAAAGTCTGTCTCTCCCACAAACACACCTAAGAGCAAGTGGAAAATGACTCACAATTTGATTTTAATTTTAACTGAAGGTGATACAATTCTTGAGTTTTCTGTTCTAGAGTTTGCCGCAGAAGATTCTGGTACTCTCTCTCTTTTTCAACTAGGTGTTCCAAAAGTCTGGTTTAAAAAAAAAAAAAAAAAAGCCATTATCCAGAGAGCATTCAACACCATTCAATTTAACTCAAGCATCTGTTGTGCATACATTAGAGACTGAAAAAAATGGAAAATGGGACAAGTCTAAGAGTCAGCCTAGAGAGGGAAGCGCATGTGTTTCTTCAGGTTCTGTGACTCAGACTTCAGTCTGCAGAGGGGAACCTTCCTCGTGTTTTCCTCCCCTTGACAACAAAGGCCAGTGCTCACAGCTTGGGTATATTTTTGCAATGGACTCAATGTGTGCCCCTCACCCGCCCCAAGTTCATACGTTGATATCCTAACCCACAAGGTGATGATGTTAGGAGATGGAGCTTTGAGAGGTGAGGTGAGAGGAGTGTCCTTGTGAAAGGAGACCCCAGAGGCTCCCTCATCCCTTCCACTACGTGAGGACACACAGTGAGAAGATGGCCATCTGTGAACGGGGAAGCAGGCCCTCACTGGCCATGGAATCTGCTGGCACCTCGATGTTGGACTTCCAGTCTCCAGAACTGTGAGAAACACATTTCTGTTGTTTATAAGCTGCCTGGTCTCTGGTGTTTTGTTACAGTAGCCTGAACGCACTCAGGCAGTTTTGTCTCAAAAACATATCATGAACCAAAAGATCCCGATGTTGATCAGAACTCAGCCAGAAGGACGATGTGATTATTTAAACCTGGGATAAGGCTGCTGAAACTAGAATAGAATGGTAAGGTTCTTTCCTCCTCACACGGGACTAAATCATGAGGACAGAAGCCCCTGCTTTTTTTTTTTTTTTTTTTTTTTTTTTTTTTTTTTTTTTTGAGACAGAGTCTTACTCTGTTGCCCAGGCTGGAGTGCAGTGGCACAATCTCGGCTTACTGCAAGCTCCGCCTCCCGGGTTCAGGCGGTTCTCCTGCCTCAGCCTCCTGAGTAGCTGGGACTACAGGCACGTGCCACCATGCCTGGTTAATTTTTGTATTTCTAGTAGAGATGGGGTTTCACCATATTGGCCAGGCTGGTCTCGAACTCCTGACCTCAGATAATCCACCTGCCTCGGCCTCCCAACGTGTTGGGATTACAGGCATGAGCCACCACACCCAGCCAGAAGCCCCTGCTTCTAATGGGGCAGAGCAGGGACAGTGAGAGATGCTGCTCTGCCGGTGGGGAGGATGGCTCCCGCCAACATCCAGCAAGCACTTCCTACCCAGAATCCAGGACTGTGCCAAACACTGCATGAATTCAGTCACTGAAGCCTTGTGGCACTTCTAGGAAGCACTGGTTGTTCTTAACCTCCGTTTTGAAGCTGAGGTAACTGAGGCAGAGGAGTTAAGTAACGCCCAGAGTCCACAGGCTGAGCTCTTCCCATAGGACCGCCTCCTGAAACCCAGTCTTGCTAATGGGCTCTCTGGGATCAGATAGGACTTGGCACAACTGTGCCTCAAACTTCCGAGTCCCCACATGCCAGCTCAGGCATAGCATGCCTTGGGAGAAAGGGCTGACAGATTTGAACTGTGTCTAGCTTTTGTTGGGGCTCAGAAAACAGTGCCCTCAAATGGCCTCAGCAGCAGCCTCAGATGCAAAAGTTTTCCTCTGACCTTCTCCTGCCTCCCTCTCTCGGTCCATTGTCCTGGAGGCACCATAGAATCCCTCTTCCCCAAAGCGGGGCATAGAAACCAGAACTCCTTCTCCCCAAAGCCAGCCACAAAACCTAAAAATATGACTCTAACTTTCCCTCCGCCTTTCTGTGTAAAAATTGGTTATAAAGAAATTCTTGGCTGGACGTGGTGGCTCACACCTGTAATCCCAGCACTTTGGGAGGCTTGGGTGGGCGGATCACCTGAGGTCAGGAGTTCAAGACCAGCCTAACATGGAGAAACCGTCTCTACTAAAAATACAAAATTAGCCGGGCATAGTGGCGCCCGCTACTCGGGAGGCTGAGGCAGGAGAATCGCTTGAACCTGGGAGGCGGAGGTTCAAGGGAGCCAAGATTGTGCCACTGCATTCCAGCCTGGGCAACAAGAGTGAAACTCCGTCTCAAAAACAACATATTCTTCAGGCTGGGCACAGGCTGAGGTGGGAGGATCACCTGAGGTCAGGAGTTTGAGACCAGCCTGGCCAACATGGTAAAATCCCGTCTCTACTAAAAATACAAAAATTAGCCGGGCATGGTAGTGGGCACCTGTAATCCCAGCTACTCGGGAGGCTGAGGCAGGAGAATCATTTGAACTCAGGAGGCGGAGGTTGCAGTGATTGCGCCACTGCACTCCAGCCTGGGCAACAGAGCCAGACTCCATCTCAAAAAAAAAAAAAAAAAAAAAGATTATTCGATCTATTTTGTTTGACTGTAGGTCATAAGACCCTCATTCCAGAGGGATCTGCCCCACATCCAGGAGAAAGGAATGCTGCTCAGAGAGACCAAGAAGGATCTAGACAGACAGGCCTTGCTGGGTTTCCCCAGTCTATCAGCATTCCATCAGGCCCTTTTTATCCCTGTTTCTCCACAGCTCTCCGTACTTTGTTAAGCCCAAGCACAAAATAAAAATGGACAATTTCCCCTGGATCTTTGGGTCTTCATGCTGAAGGCTCCCGTGTATACGTGTTAAATACATTTACATGCCTTTTCTCTAATTAATAAGCCTCATGCAGGTGATTTTCAGCAAACCTCCAGGAGCCCAGGGCCTTGCCCCCCACACTTTTGTTGTTTGCCACATACGTAGTACATGGAATTTGTTTCTTAACTGTGTGTTCCTTCAATTCATTTATATGATCCATGCTGGTGAACTTGGGAATACAGAACTAAGCTTTACTGAAATTACTGAAGGTGGCTGGGTGTGGTGGCTCACACCTGTCATCCCAGAACTTTGGGAGGCCAAGGCAGGCGGATCACCTGAGGTCAGGAGTTTGAGACCAGCCTGGCCAATATGGTGAAATCCCATCTCTACTAAAAATACAAAAATTAGCCGGGTGTGATGGTATGCGCCTGTGGTCCCAGGTACTCAGGAGGCTGAGGCAGGAGAATTGCCTGAACCCAGGAGGCGGAGGTTGCAGTGAGCCAAGATTGTGCCACTGCACTCCAGGCTGGACGACAGAGCAAGACTCCATCTCAATCAATCAATCAATCAATCAATAAAAAGACTTCAGGTAATTATTGAAGTTGCCATGAGAAATCACTGCAACAGTAGAGAGATTAGAACACAGGAACTCCCGGATTATTTGGTGGCAAAGTGAGGTGGGGAGAGGAGAACACTTCTGCCCCAGCACAACAGCAAAGAGGAAATATTGATACTCAGCAAATCAGAAGTCCTCTCCAAGCCCTCCCCTGCCTGCCTTCATCCTGGTCTCTCTAGTAGTCCTCCTTTTATGTTAGTGAAGGAAACAACACAAGCTCATGCCTGTATCCACTGAGAAGGGCTCTCAGGACTCATTCATCAGGACAGACACATCATCCTTTCCAAGAGGTGTCATCTTCCTTCAGCTCTGCCCAACTGCCACACAGCCAAGGCACTTCATACTACAGTGATATGGTTTGCCTGTGTCCCCACCCAAATCTCATCTTGAATTGTAGCTCCCATAATTCCCTTGTGTTGTGGGAGGGACCCAGTGGGAGATAACTGAATCACGGGGGTGGTTTCCCCTATACTGTTCTCATGGTATTGAATAAGTCTCATGAGATCTGATGGTTTTATCAGGGAAAACCCCTTCCACCTGGCTCTCTCCTTCTCTCCTGTCTGCTGCCATGCAAGACGTGCCTTTTACCTCCTGCCATGATGATGAGGCCTCCCCTCATTAAACCTCTTTTTCTTATAAATTGCCCAGTCTTGGGTATGTATCAGCAGCTTGAAAACAGACTCACACACACAAGGACAGGCACCTTATGCAGGAATGTGCAGTTCACGTCAATGCCATTCACAGACCGGCTGCTGTCTAACCAACTCCTCATTCCACTGAGACTGGAAAATAACACAATGACTATCGACAGTGGAGAGGAATAACCTTCAAACCCATATATAATCATTTTATGAATTTGGTGATTATAAATCTTATTGGGTGACCCAGCAACTCCATTCTGGATATATACCCAAAGGAATAGAAATAGTTCTATTATAAAGATACATGCACATGTATGTTCGTTGCAGCACTATTCACAATAGCAAAGACATGGAATCATCCTAAATGTCCATCAATAACAAAGAAAATGTGGTACATACACACCATGGAATACTATGCAGCCATAAAAAAGGAACGAGATCATGTCCTTTGCAGGGACATGAATGGAGCTGGAGGCCACTATCCTTAGCAAACAAATGCAGGAACAAAAAACCAAATACCATATGCCATGGGAGCTAAATGATGAGAACATGTGGACACATAGAGGGGAACAACACACACTGGGGCCTGTCGGAGGGTGAAGGGTAGGAGGAGGGAGAGGATCAGGAAAAGCAACTAATGGGTACTAGGCTTAATACCTGGGTGATGAAACAATCTGTACAACAAACCCCCATGACACAAGTTTACCCATGTAACAAACCTGCACTTATACTCCTGAACTTAAAAAAAAAAATCTTATTGGGAAAAAATATTAAAGAAATGCTAAGTATTATTACCAACTTTAATATTTGTGATATTTTAAAAACTTTCAAAATGTTGCCACCACTACCATTTAACTAAAACTCTGGGTCTTTTTAAAAAATAAATGATTAGATGATCTAAGATTGAATTTGAGAGATCCCTGACAGCATATACAACTTTTCATCCAAAATACGGAGCTGCCCCCTTATCTCCCAGTTAAATAGTCATTAGCATTACTCGCCAGTGATCACACAGCAACAAAGCGTCATTTGGAACGAATACCAACTCATTTGCTGTCACTACGGATTACTTTTTTTTTTTTTCAGATGGAGTCTTACTCTGTCACCCAGGCTGGAGTGCAGTGGCATGATCTCGGCTCACTGCAACCTCTGCCACCTGGGTTCAAGTGATTCTCCTGCCTCAGCCTCCCAAGTAGCTGGGATTACAGGCACACGCCACCACGCCTGGCAAATTTTTATATTTTTAGTAGAGACAGGGTTTCACCATGCTGGCCAGGCTGGTCTCAAACTCCTGACCTTGTGATCCGCCCGCCTTGGCCTCCCAAAGTGCTGGGATTACAGGCATGAGCCACCATACCGGGCCAACTATGGATTACTTTTAAAAACCAAATCACGCAGTTGATAATGTGACTTCCCAGAGCAAACAGGAATATTTTTATTCATTTCACAAGTATTTCTTCCTTTCTTTTTTTTTTTTTTGAGACGGAGTTCCTCTCTTGTTGCCCAGGCTGGAGTGCAATGGCACAATCTCAGCTCACTGCAACCCTGCCTCCCAGGTTCAATCGATTCTCCTGCCTCAGCTTCCCAAGCAGCTGAGATTACAGGCGTGCCCCACCATGCCTGCCTAATTTTGTAGTTTTATAGAGACGGGGTTTCACCACGTTGGCCAGGCTGGTCTCAAACTCCTGAGCTTAAGTGATCCACTCACCTCGGCCTCTCAAAGTGTTGGGATTACAGACATGAGCCACCATGCCCGTCCATTTCACAAATATTTATTAAGCACCTACTATGTGCCAGGAAGTGAACAAAACAGACCAGTGCACTGGAGGAATATGATGCTGATGCCAGGGTTCCCTGGTTGGGAAGGTAGCCCACTAATGCCCGTCTAGGGATCATGACAAATCACATGGAAGAAATGACAACAGGGCAAACTTCCTCAGGGTTGGGATTATGGGATGTGCATCCACTGACGAAGTGCTAACCAACCCCCAAACCCTGCGACTTCTGCAGGGCAGGCTGCTGAGCCTGCGAGACCCACACACCATGCCAGGCGCCCCGTCTTGGTGAAAAGACACAGAGAAAGAATTCAGAGATGCTGCTGCCTTCAGTATGAGTAATTTCTGTGTGGCCTGGGGCAAGGTACTATACCACTGATTCTGACTTTTTTTGTTGTTGTTGTTAAAGGAAGGCATTCCTCTAGTCCCTCAATGAAGGCTGAGAATACGCCCTTGCCCAGTTCGTGGATGATGAAGCTGCTTTTTCCTAAGACCTGGGTGAGACACTCAACAACCAAACCAATTCAACAGCATCTTGGTGGCTCAGGCCATTGTCCCAGCCTCTGCTCCCAGAGGGCCCAGAAGCTCCTCACCTGTTGGTCTCCTGCCTGAGCTCACCCAGCTGGAGGCTCAGGTGCTGCTGGTGGGGCTGGGCCTCCTGGCCAGGTCTGGCCGCTGGGGGATAGCCCTCTTCCGCTTCATCCATGTCCTTATCTACCCCTTCAGTCTCACAGGTAGGCTCAAAGTGGGCTTGGAGCTCTGCAAATCACACAAGACATGACCATGGTGAGCAAACCAGGCCAGTAGGGCCTGAGGTCACAGACACCCGGGTCAGCAAACCGGGCTGTTTGGAAGCTGGCCCAGCCCGTGCCATGCTCCATTAGGGGACTGCTGACTTTACAAATGGAGAGGAGACCATTCCATTTGGTTCTCTGCAGCGTAAAGCTGATCACGCCAGTTTCCAGAGGAAGAAATTGAGGCTTAAGGATATAAAGCGAGCCAAGGCCAGCATTCGAAGGGTACAACCAGGCCAGGCGCGGTGGCTTACGCCTGCAATCCCAGCACTTTGGGAGGCTGAGGCAGACAGATCACTTGAGGTCAGGAGTTCGAGACCAGCCTGGTCAACATGGTGAAACCCCATCTCTACTAAAAAATATATACAAAAATTAGCCAGGGCCAGGTGCAGTGGCTCACGCCTGTAATCCCAGCACTTTGGGAGGCTGAGGTGGGCAGATCACAAGGTCAAGAGATCAAGACCATCCTGGCCAACATGGTGAAACCCCGTCTCTACTAGAAAAATTAGCTGGGTGTGGTGGCGCACACCTGTAGCCCCAGCTACTCGGGAGGCTGAGGCAGGAGAATTGCTTGAACCCGGGAGATCGAGATTGCAGTGAGGCGAGATCACATCACTGCACTCCAGCCTGGTGACAGAGCAAGACTCCGTGTAAAGTAATAATAATAAATTAATTAATAAATTAGCTGGGCATGGTGGTGCATACCCCTGTAATCCCAGCTACTCGGAAGGCTGAGGCACGAGAATCACTTGAACCCAGGAGGTGGAGGCTGCAGTGAGCTGAGATTGTGCCACTGCACTCCAGCCTGAGTGATAGAGCAAGACTGTCTCAGAAAAAAGAAAAAAAAAGAAAAGAAATAGGTACAGCCAGACTGCTACCCAAGCCTGTGCCGCTTTTACTACAGAAGATGTCTGCTTGGGGTGGGAGAGGAATGAAGCACTGGGGTTTCCCAAGCCTCTCCTGCAGCCGAGCCTGGGCTAAACAGTGCATTCAGGAGGGTGAGCCGGAGCCGATCAGCAGGGGGCTGAAGGAAAGGGGGAAACCATGATGGCAACAGAATGGGCTGTAAAGCCTCCCTTAGCGGGAAGAAGTTGCCAGAGAAGGAGAATCAACTTTGGTAACGTTTCAAAAAGGAAATCGGGCCGGGCGCGGTGGCTCAAGCCTGTAATCCCAGCACTTTGGGAGGCCGAGACGGGCGGATCACGAGGTCAGGAAATCAAGACCATCCTGGCTAACACGGTGAAACCCCGTCTCTACTAAAAAAAAAAAAAAAAAAAAAAAAAAAACTAGCTGGGCGAGGTGGCGGCGCCTGTAGTCCCAGCTACTGGGGAGGCTGAGGCAGGAGAATGGCGTGAACCCGGGAGGCGGAGCTTGCAGTGAGCTGAGATCGCGCCACTGGACTCCAGCCTGGGCGAAAGAGCGAGACTCCGTCTCAAAAAAACAAAAAAACAAAAAAACAAAAAAAAGGAAATCGACAAAAACCAAAGATTTCTGTAACTACTATGTGATGATTCGGAGAGAGGAATCTGAGCCACTGTATTGTCAATTACCCAGGAGGCATTCCTCAGTGCACAATGAGGGGGATACCAGGGGACTGGAAGATCCTTCCTCTCTGGCCCCATGGTCCCTTTTTATTTTATTTTTATTTTATTTTATTTATTTTTATTGAGACGGAATCTCACTCTGTTGCCCAGGCTGGAGTGTTACTGCAACCTCCACCACCTAGGTTCAAGCGATTTTCCTGTCTCAGCCTCCGAGTAGCTGAGATTACAGGCACGTGCCACCAAGCCTGGCTAATTTTTTGGTATTTTTAGTAGAGACGGGGTTTCACCATGTTGGCCAGGCTGGTCTCGAACTCCTGACCTCAGTTGATCTGCCCACCTTGTCCTCCCAAAGTGCTGGGATTACAGGCGTGAGCCACCGTGCCCAGCCCCATGCTCCCTTTTGAGATCGTGAGTTTAGTCTATGTGCAGTCACCTTCATTATGCTTCAGGGACATGTAAATACAGCACCATGAGATGCTCTCAGAACTGCAGAATCAGCCCTGCAAGAGGTCTATGACAACATGCATTTAATTGCAAGGAAGTACATAACCAAGATGGAAAAGAGAAAAGCAACAACTGTTGAATGAAGAGGATACTTCTTATCTTTTCACGGCCTAAAGCTGACCTTGACCACAAAGGGGGCGCTCACCTGGGATGAGAATGGTGACCGCGGCCTGCACCGCTCGGCGGATGATGTTGTCCATCGCGAACATCCAGTGGGGCCTAATTAAGTGGTTCCTCAAAATTTTATTTACCTAAAAAAACAAAGAAAAATCACAAAAATCCAGATTTCTAGTGCATTGCACAGAGAATCATGACAATCTATACTCATCCTCTTGGGGACCGCATGCAATTGGCCAGTTCACCCAGATGCCACTTCCTGGACTTCACTGTTTAGGAGGAGCTGCTGAAGCTCAGGGTTCGGGTGCACACAGTTAAGAAGAGATGGGGGCTATGGAGGAAATGGTCACTGAATTCCGCGATCTGGTGTGTTCCCTAGGGCCAGATGGAGCACTTACGGCATCCTGAAATCCGAACAGCACCAGGTGAATCTGACTGATGGACGAGCTGTCAAAGTCCAGGTCCACCTTGAGCTTTGATATTGTGGTCGCCATCACCCGGTGCTCTGGGGAGCGGATGAAGTCCCTCAGGATCCCAATGATTTGCTTGATGTGGCCAACTGAGAGATGCAACTCTTCGGAACTCTGACAACACACACAAATCATTTTCACTGAGTGAGTCGGATTGAGAAAGCGAGAATTCAGAACATACTGGGGGAAGCAAGATGGTCCATTTGCTAAGAAACTTGTGGAACTCCCAGGTGAGAAGGGGTCTCTGTTGGTTCCTGGAATTCCCTCCATAACCTTCCTGTCAGGGTTCTGGCCTCTTCTCCCTGGTGGGTGCACGGCTAAGCCCCTCTGTGAATGGCCTCCTGTTTAACCCCTTGTAAGAGCCCCCATCAAGGCCATAGACATAGTTCAGAGCGGAGCAGCGGCCTTTTCCTAAAAGGCCCTTTTCCATCCAAAATAAGGGAGGGGGGCCGGGCGTGGTAGCTCACACCTGTAATCCCAGCACTTTGGGAAGTCTTGGCAGCCGGATCTCCTGAGGTCAGGAGTTCGAGACCAGCCTGGCCAATAAGGCGAAACCCCATCTCTACTAAAAATACAGAAATTAGCTAGGTGTGGTGGCAGGCACCGTGTAATCCCAGCTACTCGGAAGGCTGAGGCGGGAGATTCACTTGAACCTAGGAGGTGGAGGTTGCAGTGGGCCAAGACCACACTGCTGCACTCCAGCCTGGGCGACAGTGAGACTGTCTAAAAAAAAATAATAAAGATTAAAAAACAATAATAATAAACTGAAATAAGGGAGGAGGATCGGTTTACCAGTCCTGCGCCCTAGTTCAAAGTCAGATATTTTCACCCATAACCACCCTCCCCAAGGTGGCTGTTCTCCCAGCTTCTGAGGGCAGCTCTAGCATGTCCTACAGTTGGGGATTAACTCCAGGACTCAAAACCGGATCATGAGAGGCCAGAGAAAGCGCTTCGGGCTTTCTGCTACAATCTGGCTGGTTTTCACCAGGTGGCAGCACCGCCCCACCAATGCCTAGAATCGCTGCGGTATCTGCAAATCCATGTTTCGGCAGAGCTTTTTTCTTTGTATTTTCTTTTGTTTTGTTGGGGAAGGGAAGGACATTAGGGAAACATTTACAGTGATCACTGTAACTATGCAGATGTTCCAGGGCGGCAGGAACCGAGGTCCCTGACTGGACCTGTCTGGGGACTGGGACTCGGGCAGAGGGAGCGGGAAGAGTTGGTGCCCTCCCTTGGGCAAGCACCTGGGCCACGCACTCCTGCAGGTTGGAAGCCACCTGGTTCTGCTCCTCCCAGAGGATTTTGTACAGGATGGCACGGCGCTCACTGTCCTTGCGTAGCAGGAAGAGGCCTGGGTCCCTGTCCTCCGGGGATGAGGCCAAGCTGCGGTCTTCCAAGGCTGAGCTTTCGTCTGGAACACTGTGGACAAACACGTGTGACAATCTCTGTGCGTGCCCGGGCACTGTCCCCGGGAGTGTGTCACATTAGGACGCCCTGGAGGAGGGCTGAGAGGTAACTGCGACGCAGTCCCTGTGCTCAAGAAGATGAAATTGTCAGAGGAAGGACAGACATGCAGTGTTCTGTCAACCCCCACAGCAGCGGGGAGAGAAGGAGGGGGAGGCGGGATAAAGGAGCCTCCCAGGAGAGGGGGAGAAGGGAGGGAGGGAAGGGGGCAAGCGCAGAAGGAGAGGTGAGGGAGGAAAGGTGAGGGGGACAGGGGGAGGAGGAAGAGAGAGGAAGGAAAAGAAGGACAGGAGGAGGAAGGGCACAGGAGGAGGAAGGAGCCAGAAGATGAAGGGACAGAGGGGGCGAGGGGAGGTGATGGGGAGAGAGAAGAGGAAGAGGAAAGAGGGGAAGTATCGAAGGAGAGGGGAGAAAGAAGGGAAGAGGAGAGATGGGTGAGGGCACATATGGGGAATGAAAGGACAGGGAGGGAGGGGAAGGGACAACGAGTGAATGAAGCGCCCTCCTTGCCAGGATGGGACTGCCCAGCCGCCGTACTGCCCTGCAGAAGGGAAGCAAAACCCCTCAGCGGCCATCTGGTTGGGACCAGGGAGGTGCCTTGTGGCAGAGGACTGCCAGCACCCTTTCAGGCCCGCAGCGGAGGGACAGGATGCGGGTGTACCTGAGAAGGTGGCCAAGGTGATGCCTGGGCGCCCGGGTCCTCTCAAAGAGTGCGTCAGGCTGGGCGTCGGAGTCCGGGGAGACAGAGCTGTGCTCACTGCTGCTGGTGGCCATGGGCTCCCCCTGTGTGGGCAGGGCTAGGACGACACCCCGGGGACCTTCTGTAGGGGGACAGCCAGACACCGAATGGGGAGCCTCAGAGAGCGACGGGGTAGGGCTGAGTCCCTGGCAGCCCCTCAGGCCCAGGTGAATTGCCCAGGCACCCAGGATCCTGGAGAAATGTGGGTCGGGCGGGGTATGGGCCCCAGGTGCTGTATTTCTACTCTGATGCATGCAGTCGGGGGTCCCTCATGCAGCAAGTTGCTGAGTCACTCTGTGGTGGCTTCTGACCCTGATCGGTACCGGGAAAAGAGGATAAACTGCTTCCTTTTCAGGGGCCACTCTTACATCATTGCCAGTTAGGACTTACTGCCCCAGAAGGTGTCACTGGACTTCGGGGGCCTGCAGGACAGCCACCTCAGGCAAACCTCCCTGACACGTCCTTTCAGCAAGGTCAGGGGTGGCGCATGGTGACAAGCCAGGCTCCAAAACCGAAGCCCCAGGCTCTGCACGTGGGGAAGACAAAGAACCCCAGCTGGGGTACCTCTAGCCCCCCGCCTCTCTTCCCAATCCTGAAGGAACAGCTTCCAGCAGAGGGCAGTCCAGCCACCCAGAGATGCCCCGGGCCTCGGTCAGAAGATCCACGTGCATTTATTAGTTAAATGTTGACAACCTCCAAACCTACTGCATAGGTCCTGTCACTCTTTACAAACATGGGCATGATGTGAGCAGCCCAGTGCTCTGGACAGCCAGAACTCTCCCTCCTGAGCAGCAGAGAAGCCCAGGGGCCCAGCATTCATGTGGCCAGGGTGCTGCCCCAGCTGGCCAGGGAGGCCTCACCTGAGGGCTTGAAGGCAATTCGGTTCTTCTTGCCCTTGTTCACCTGCCTTAAGAAACCCTCTCTCAGTAGCTCAGCGGTGGTGGCACGTTTGTGGGGGTCAGGCTCGAAACAGGATAAAATGAAGGCTCGGGCTTCAGCGGAAAGAGCTTCTGGAATCTCAGGGTGGATCTTAAACATGCCCACCTGTGTTTAAGGGAGAGCCAACCGATGTGTCAGTGAGGCCTTGGGGGAATTCGGGTATCCACGTCTCAGTCCAAAGCTCCTATACACCTGGCACAGGGCGGGCATAACCCATGCCTCCACCCCGAGGTGGAGTCCATTTCCCGCCCTGCCCCCGGCATCTTGTGACTTGACTTTGACCAACAGATGGTGACAGAAGTGACATGGTGAGAGTTTCGGGGCCTGGGCCTTAAGAGGTCTTGTGGCTCCGCTAGTCCCCCTTAAAGCCCCGAGAATACCATGCAGAGAGGAAGCCCAGGAGGCACAACCCCGTGGAGAGGACGCCCCAGCCATCCCAGCTAGAACTGCCACGAGGGAGGGGCCTCTCAGGCCACTCTGCTCCAGCCAAACCACCTTAGCTGCAACCACATGAGTGAGCCCAGGCGAGACCCACAGAAGAGCCAACAGCTCACGGAGGCATGAGAAAAAGCCACCGCTTTAAGCTTCCGAAATTTTGGGGTGGTTTGGTACATAGCAGTAGAGAACTGAGATGGGACTTGGGCCACAGCCTAGGGCGGCATGTCCTCTAAGGATACTCAAAGGCATCTGTTACCTGTTCCCTGACGCACAGGGTCCCCAAGAGATGCCTTTAACACCTCTCAATCCCTCTGCATCCACAGCCCAGATTCCCAGCCTCCAGCTCAAAACCACAAGCAGACAAAACCTTGAGGCTGCCCACGTACAGACAGGTAAGTAATGGCTCTCTGTCCCTGTGACCTGTAGGGAGGCAAGAGTTGGTTCTGAGCTGTCACATCTTGCTGTGACATGGGCATGCTTCCATGACATGTTACATAGCCCCTCATTCATAACTGTTCCCAGTAGGGTGGCCCTCTCATCTTTTTAGGAGTTGTCACCTTCAGTTTCGCAGTCCGCCCTGTGTCTTTTCCAAGCCCACCCGACAATCCAGGCGTGGAAGCTGTTTTGTCCTCCAGACCCACACCCACTCCCAGCTCCTCAGAGCTCCTGGGGGCTGGCTCGGCCTCCACGAGCCCCGCCGAGAGAGCTCAGAGCGCTGCAGCGTAGAGGGTAGAGCCTCCCGACTTCATGTCCCCTTGACTTGGCAGCCATGGCCATGTGCTGTTTCCAATGCACCGCTCCCTCCTGGCCAGGCTGCCCAGCTCAGGAGTTACGGATTCGAAGAACACTAAATGCTGGGTGAAATCCCGCCACCAGGTCTGCAATGCAGGGCGCCTCATAGGTGGCTCCTCTCACCTGAGCGGTAGGGAGGTTAAGTCGGCAGTGCTCACAGGCACTAGGGTACAAAGACCAACATTCAGGCAAGAACATGAAGAGGAAAGGGTGGCCTCTCCCCTGGCTCTCAGAAGACAGCAAATGTGGGCAGCACGCTGACACCTGGCCGGGATGTCCTCTTCAAGGGTGGGGTGCTTTGCTGTGACCCAAAAGGTCCTCATAGAGGTCTCCTGGGGCCACTGTAACAAAATACCACAAACTGGGTGGCTGAAACAACAGGAGCTTATTATCTCACAGTCCTGGAGGCCGGAAGTTCAAGATCCAAGTGTTGGCAGGGCCAGGGACTCCTGAAACATGTAGGGAATCCCCCTTGGCCTCTTCTAGCTTCTCGTGGTCTTCAGGTGGTCTCTGGTACTCCTTGGCTCCTAGACGCACCCCCCTCACTCGTCTGCCTCCCCGAGGCATTCCCCTGGGAATCGCACTTTGTCTTCCGAGCATGTGTGTTCAAGTCTCCACCCCCCACACCCCAACTTTTTGAGACAGGGTCTCACTTGTTCGCCCAGGCTGGAATACAGTAGCATGATTATAGCTCACTGCAGCCTCCAACTCCCGGGCCCAAGGGATCCTCCCACCTCAGGTTCCTGAGTAGCTGGGACCACAGGTGTGTGCCACCAAATGGGCCAATTTTTTAATCTTTTATAGACACAGGGTCTTGCTATGTTGCCCCAGGGGATCTTGAACTCCTGGCCTCAAGTGATCCTCCTGCATCAGCCTCCCGAAGTGCTGGGATTATAGGGGTGAGCCACTGCACCTGGCTCAAATATCTCCCCCCTTTTTAAAAGACACCAGGCTGGTCCAAGTGCAGTGGTGTTTGCAGCTAGTTGATGACAAACAGTTACAGATTTCTTTGTTCCTTCTCCACTCCCACTGTTTCACTTGACTAGTTAAAAAAATAAAAAGATTAAAAAAAGAAAAAAAAAGTATAAAGACACCAGTCATACTGGATTAGGGCCCACGTTCCAGACCCCATTTTCATTTGATTTTCTTTGTAAAGACCCTATTTCCAAAGGTGGTCACATTCTGAGGTACTGGGGGTTAGGACTTCATAGATCATTTTTGGGTGACACAATTAAATCTGCAACAGTCCCTTCAGGGGAAAGAGAGTTTTCTTTGTTTCAGATACTGCCCAGAAGTTTCTTGAAATTTTTCTAAAGGATTGAAGAGTCCCAGAAATAAATAACACAGGGGCCATTATTTATTTAATAATAACTTTCTCATTGGCAATGAAAAGTGACTTCATATGCCATCCAAAGAAGTCAATACATTTTCAAACCCTTTGTACAGGCTGGGCATGGTGGCCCTCGCCTGCACTTGGGTGAGGAGCACTTTGGGATGCGGAGGCAGGTGGATCACTGGAGTTGCCAGACCAGCCTGGCCAACATGGTGAAACCCCATCTCTACTAAAAATACAAAATAGCCAGGCATTGTGGCCCACGCCTATAATCCCAGCTACTCAGGAGGCTAAGGCAGGAGAATCCCTTGAACCCGGGAGGCAGAGGCTGCAGTGAGCCAAGATCGCACCACTGCACTCCAGCCTGGGCGACAGAGTAAGACTCTGTCCAAAAAAAAAAAAAAGGCCTTTGTACAGTGAATTAGCTAAACAAAAACAAGTGGAGGCGGGGAGCCACTCACGCCCTATTGAGCAATCGAGCCAGTCACAGCCTTCAGCCCTCTCCCTGGTTTCCCGGAAGTCAGCTGGTCAGAAAGCAGCCAGTCATGGCTCTCAGGTGGGCCTCATATTTCTGTCATCACCCGCTGCTGTTTATTCCAACACTGCTACGGAAGCTGCAGGTGAGATCTACAATGGCCCCAACAGGGTCCACTGCAGATGGTCAAAGTGCTGAGGAAGGTTGTCGCCGTCTTCCAGCCCAGGCACTCAGGATCCTCTTGGGACTGCAGGTGTCAGAAGACTCTTGTTGACTCGAGGTCTTGGCCTTGGCTCTGAACCCAAGCAGCTGACAGGAGGGCAAGAAGCCCTGAGAACCTTCTTCAGGGGCCTGGCCAGGCTTAAGAGAGCAGCCAAGGCACCCAAACAGGCAGCACTCGGGACCCATTGAACGTGCTGCCCTCACCTCAACCGGCAGAAACCCATACTCACACTTCCAAGTTCCTTCTGCCCAAGAGGCAAGCAGGGAGCCTGGCACAGACACACGCCATGAAGACACCATGTTTGGCAGAGAAGCCAGGAAGAGGCCTCTGGAATCGCATTCTATCAGGGCCATGTCCACACACTGTGGCCCCATCATCCATAAGCAATGGCCATTGGTCCTTTTGTGAGCCTGCTCTCTCAAGCCAATGCTCCATGGAAGGTCAGTGCTGGAAACGGCATCCGAGGGCCAGAGCCCTGCATGAGTCTGTTCTCATGCTGCTATGAAGAAATACCTGACACTGGGTAATTTATAAAGAGGTTTCATTGATTCACAGTTCCACGTGGCTGGGGAGGCCTCCGGACATTGACATTCACGGCAGAAGGCACCTCTTCACAGGGCGGGAGGAGAGAGAATGAGAACCAGCAAAGGGGGAAGCCCTTATAAAACCATCAGATCTCGTGAGAACTCACTATCACAAGAACTGGATGGGGGAAATCGCCCCCCATGATTCAATTATCCTCACCAGGTCCCTCCCACAACACGTGGGGATTATGGGAAGTACAGTTCAAGATGAGATTTGGGTAGGGACACGGCCAAACCATATCAAGCCCCTTACATGTTTCTAAGTATACACGAGGCCAGAAGCTGCACACCTGACCTTGGGTACACAGGGGTGTCCTGGCATCAGCTTCCCGTGAGGCCACAAGGAAGGACATCCCTTTCCACAATTTTGGCTGCTCAGCCGTAAAAACCCCCACCCACAATGCTCAATCTACACTATGCTGGCCCCAGCACACGGACTGCCCTTCCTGTTAGCTCCGGGAGGGTTGTTGGAATGATAAGGGCTATATTTACCTGATAGCCCAACTCCCGTCTCTCCAGAAGCCAGTCAGAAACCTGTCCCCCAAAGGCACAGACCCCACATGGCCTTTGAGTCTTACCCACTGTAAGAGTAAACATGAAGGGAAACTAAGGGCCTGGATTCTCCCTGTCGAAAATAAGGGGAAAGGACCCTCCCCCGCCCCCACCCCACCCAGCTTTCTTAGAGCCTTGACTTTAGAGAATTTATAATTGTAAGGTTCTTTCTGTCTCCAAATTACATGTGAATCTTTTAAACAGCTAAATAAGCCTCTTGCCAGAAATGTCTTTTGCAAGGACCTGGAAGCCATCTCTTTGAAATGTAATCATCAAAGAAGATAGAGTCTCTATCTCCTAGTTTCCTTTTCTTTTTTTTTAAACTTGTCATCTTTTATTAATTTTTTCATAACTCTGCTCTCCCCAGAAATAGGAAGGTAGGTTTTTAACTTTGGTGGTGGCTTCACTCCAAAACTAACTACCTACTGTCTTAAAGATACGAGAAGTTTAGTGTTTTCCTTTTTTTTTTTGAGGCAGTGTCTCGCTCTGTCACCCAGGCTGGACTGCAGTGGTACAATCTCGCAATCTCGGCTCACTGCAACCTCTGCCTCCCGGGTTCAAGCGATTCTCCTATTTCAGCCTCCCAAGTAGCTGGGATTACAGGCATGTACCACCAAGTCCAGCTGATTTTTGTGTTTTGTATTAGAGACGGGGTTTTGCCATGATGCCCAGGCTGGTCTCTAACTCCTGACCTCAGGTGATCTACCCATCTCGGCCTCCCAAATTGCTGGTATTACAGGTGTGAGCCACCAGGCCCAGCCTATATTTTCCTTTGGATGAAGCCAAACAGTGAACACAAACGGTTCCCCCAATCACCAGGTGAATCTGAGATGAGCTCTGTGTGACAAATGGCGCCACCAAGTTGTCTTACTTGAGGGCCGGTTCTGGTTTCTCTTGAGAACCCAGACGTCACGGGTTGTGTCTGCTCGGCTCTATGAAGCTGTGAGATTGCTTTCCGTCCCTGCAGTCTCAGCGGATCGCCTGTGACGCATCTCACACTCTGGTTTAATGCTTATTCAATAAAAAACTGTTTCCTTCTCTCCTACCTTTGTGGAGAGGTTTTCTGCATTGGGAGGAGGCTTTGTTTTGAATTCTACTTCCCAACCACGCCCAACCTCAATCACAAAGCATGACTTACTTTGAACATGGCTGCCTGCGGCTCACCGAGCTCATGGAACGGAGGCTTGCTGGTGGCCATCTCGATGATGGTGCAGCCCAGGGACCAGATATCGGCTGGGGCACCATACCCACGAGGTCCTTGGTCAATTATCTCAGGTGCCATGTACTGCAGGGTGCCTATTTGGAAAAAAACAAACAGACTGTGGGTACCATATTGCTCAGAAACTAAGTGGCCTGTAGTCCCAGCTACTCGGGAGGCTGAGGCAGGAGGATCACCTGAGCCCAGGTGTTGGAGACCAGCCTGGGCAATATAGCAGGACCTTGTCTCCAAAACAAAACAAAAAACCCACCACTAACTGTGAAATGAATGGCTTCATGAATGGCAGATGGAGTCTCGTCCCATGCATAAATTTTCTTTTTTTTTTTGAGACAGAGTCTCATTCTGTCGCCCAGGCTGGAGTGCAGTGGCATGATCTCGGCTCACTGCAAACTCCACCTCCCGGATTCAAGCGATTCTCATGCCACAGCCACCCAAGTAGTTGGGAATAGAGGCACAAACCACCATGCCCGGCTTATTTTTGTATTTTTAGTAGAGACGAGGTTTTACCATGTTGGCCAGGCTGGTCTCGAACTCCTGACCTCAGGTGATGTGCCTGCCTCGGCTTCCCAAAGTGCTGGGATTACAGGCGCGAGCCACTGCACCTGGCCCGGTTGCATCTTTCTTTGACCAGAGACATGCAACATGCCTTCCTTTAATACTAACCACGTGGAGAGAGGACTGCCTGGCCCCTCAAAGGACAAATCGTGCAATTCAGTCAGCACATATTAGTACATGCCAAATACAGGGAAGCCAGAACGTGAGAAACACAGCCTGATGGTAGGGAGCTGCCTAGTGGAGGAGACAGACAGAATGCTGGCAGCGGTGGCAGTAATGGCAAAATGTGGTAGCTACTAGGACAGAGAAATACACAGAAGGCTACAAGAACATTCATAAAATAGGGTTTGACTCTCTGCCTGGTTTGGGTCAGGGAAATCTATGGCTGTGTCCATTTGGGTCTCTGAGGAGTAAATGCCAAGACGAGATGAAACATATGAGAGATTTATTGGGGAGAAGGTCTCTGAAGGACAAAGCGGGAGGGACCGGGGCAGGCAGGGCCGGCTACAGACCACACGGCAGGTTCAACACCTGGGAGCGGAGGGGAAGGCAGAATCGGGGACAATCTGGGATGGCAGAGCAGCCCAGAGAGGGCTTCAGCCAGGCCGCTGGGGAGTCTGCAGCCCAAAGTCATCTGCTGGAAGAGTCCCACCTGGGTTCTAGCACCCCTGCCAGGCTCAGGCCTTGATGGGCAGCAGCCTGGGTAAAGTGTGACTTTGCTGGGTTGGCAGCCAGGGTTGTCAGGGAAGCAGGGTCCTGCTGTGAAGGCCAGAGAGCTGGACAAAGGGGATCATGGGTGTGAGATAGACAGCGGGTCTGGGGAACAAGCCATGTCTGACACAGGGCAAGGTGTGGGAAGAGTTAAGGAGGCAATGGCAAGGGCACAGGCCCAGGGGCAAGCTGGGTGGGCCCAGAGCTCTGGCTTTGGACGTGCTCTTGTGGGTCACGAGCTACCAGAGGTGCGCCACAGGGAAGGTGGTGATCAGCTGTGGCGGCGGGAAGCTGAAGGGTTGTTGAGGGGAGACAGCACAAGGGGAGGTCAGTAAAGGGCTCTGCGAATAACATCCTTTGTTTTCCTTAAAACTCAGCCCGTGCAAAGGGGACACGTGTGGAAGTGACAGCAGCTACTGGGGGCTGGCAAAGAAGACAGCAAAGTCAGAGATGACCTTGGCCACGCATGAATAGAACACTGAAACCCAGAGAAATTCAAAGAACTATCTCAGGATTACACAACCAAAGGTTTCCCAAGTTTTAATCAATGAAAGCAGGGACGGGCACGGTGGCTCACACCTGTAATCCCAGCACTTTGGGAGGCCAAGGTGGGCGGATCACCTGAGGTCAGAAGTTCGAGACCAGCCTGGCCAACATGGCGAAACCCCCGTCTCTACTAAAAATACAAAAATTAGCCAGGCGTGGTGGTGGGTGCCTGTGATCACAGCTACTCAGGAGGCTGAGACAGGAAAATCCCTTGAACCTGGTTTGCAGTGAGCTGAGAACGCACCACTGCACTCTAGCCTTGGTGACAGAATGAGACTCAGTCTCAAAAAAAAAAAAAAAAAAAAAAAAAAAAAAAAAAAAAAAAAAAAAAGAGAGAGAGAGAAAGAAAAGGGCGCACTGGCTAAAAAGAAAGTTTGGAGAAGCCACCTACTACGCGCCCCTCTGGAAGATCCCACGTCTTATTAGCATTCTTTCCGTGCCCATTTTAAATACTCTAGGGGCAGCTGTGATGGATACAATGTCCTATGATGATGGCAACATTCTATTCTGTGTGGTTAAATATGGTAGTCACTAGCCTCATATATTTGACTGTTGGGCCCTTGAAATGTAGCTAGTGAGACTGAAGAAACGCATTCTTAAGTTTTAATTTTATTCAATTCCAAGTGACTTAAATATAAATTTAAATATGAATTGGGTTGTATCAGTGAGCACAACAGATCGGTGAGGCACAAATGATGGCTTTGGTCTCCGGAGCTGATGCCCTGGCGGGGAAGTGTTCAGTGAGCTGCAGAGTTGAGCAACATGGCGGCGCATTACACTTGATGCCCTGTTGGGAAATCCCAGAGCCCCAAGAAGGGAACGTCCGGTGACATAATATCCCCTATGGGCTCTTGCTGCTGTAACAGACGGAGAGGTCTTGGCAGGGAATGTGCCTTCTAACGAATCTCTAATTGAGGAAGGATCCGATACTGTGCTGCTTATAAAGTTATCCTCTCTCAGCTCTGCTCCGTGAGGCTGAGTCTGGGATTCTGCTTCGCTTACAGCTCCCCATTAGGCTCTGTAAGCAGGTGGCGCTAAAGAGAGACCCTGGAAGGATGTGGGAGGGAGCGGAGACCTGCTGTGTGCTTGCTGTGGCCCTAAGCTTGACATTGGACCCTCAGTTGGCCCCAGTCTCCAGCTGTGTGTCACCCCATACTTCCAGAACCAGCCTCATCTTGCCCCTCAGAGGTACCTGCTCCAGCCTGATGACACTCCCTCCCAACAAGTACTAATCTCACCCTCCCATTTGACCCCCAAGCCCTAGCGGGATAGGCTTCCTGATACCTCAGGGCTTCCCTTTCTGCCTTTTTGGTTTTTGGTACCCAGCAAACAGTTATTTCTATTAAATTCTCTCCGTGGAAATAACTGGGGTTATTTTTGTTTTTCTGCCTGGACCCTAATATAATCACTAAATTTATTTCTTCAAAGAGCAAGAGAATACATTTATAGATGTATCCAGCAGTAGAAAAAAATGCTAAACCAAACAAAAATGGCTAATGCTAATTGGCTCTGGTCAAATAACTGTCCATCCTGGTACAATTATTTCATAATTGAAGCCTATTTAGTCTGCTTAATTCTAAATTTTGAGATTTTGCACAGCAAAGGAAACAGTCGGCAAAGTGAAGAGAAAACCCACAGAATAGAAGAAAATATTTGCAAACTATCCCTCTGCCAAGGGATTAATCACCAGAATACATAACGAACTCACACAACTCTATCGGAAAAAAATTTAATAATTTGATTTTTTAAAATGGGCAAAAGATCTGAATAGACATTTCTCAAAAGAAGACATTAGAATGTCAAACAGGCATATGAAAGGGTGCTCAACATCCCTAATCATCAGAGAAATGCAAATCAAAACCACAGTGAGATAGTATCTCACTGCAGTTAAAATGGCTGATATCCAAAAGACAGGTAAAAACAAACGTGGGCAAGGATGTAGAGAAAAGAGAACCCTCACACACTGTTGGTGGGAATATAAATTAGTACAACCACCATGGAGAACAGTTTGGAGATTCCTCAAAAAACTTAAAAGAAAGTTATCATAGGATCTGGCAATCCCACTCCTAGGTATATACACAAAAGAAAGGAAATCAGTATATCAAAGAGATATCTGCACCCCCGTGTTTGTTGCAGCACTCTTCACCATAGCTAAGATTGGAGGCAACCTAAGTGTCCATCACCAGATGAATGGATAAAGAAAATGTGGTACTTATATACAATGGAGTACTATTCAGCCATTAAAAGAATGAGATCCTGTCATCTGCAACAACATGGATGGAACTGGAGATCATTATATTAAGCGAAATAAGTCAGGCACAGAAAGAGAAACATTACATGCTCTCACTTATTTGTGGGAGCTAAAAATCAAAACAATAGAATTCAGGGACATAGAGAGTAGAAGGATGGTTACCAGAGGCTGGGAAGGGCAGTGGGGGCTGGGGGAAGGTGGGGATGGTTAGTGGGTACAAAAAAAATAGAAAGAATGAATAAGATCTAGTATTTGATAGCACAACAGGGTGACTATAGTCAATACATTTTGGCCGGGCATGGTGGCTCATGCCTACAATCCCAGCCCTTTGGGAGGCTGAGGTGGGTGGATCATTTGAGCCCAGGAGTTTGAGACCAGCCTGGGCAACAGAGCGAGACCCCATCTCTACTAAAAATGTACAAAAAATTAGTCAGGGGTGGTGGTGTACACCTGTAGTCCCAGCTACTTGGGAGGCTGAGGTGGGAGGATCACCTGAGCTCAGGAAGTTGGGGCTGCAGTGAACCAAGATCATGCCACTGCACTCCAGCCTGGGCAGATGGGAGTGAGACCTTGTCTCAAAACAAACAAACAAACAAACAAACAAAACAAATAAACTGTATATTTAAAAAAATGAAAAGAGCATAATTGGATTGTTTGTAACACAAAGGATAAATGCCTGAGGTAATAAATACCTTATTTACCCTGATGTGATTATTACACATTATATGCCTGCATCAAAATAGTCTATATACCCCATAAATATACCCACTATATACCCACAAAAGTTAAAAATAAATTTGCAGATTTTTAAAAATATGGAGCCATGGTGAACAGCACTCTTTCTAAAGGCAAGGACTTAATAATGGCATTCATATTAGTTATTTACTGCTGTTTAAGAAATGATCCCCCAAATCTATCAACTGAAACAACAAACAGTTAGGTCTCACAGAGTTTCTAAGGGTTGAAATCCAGGAGCAACTAGCTAGCTAGGTGGACTTGGCTCAGGGTCTCCCAGGAAGTTGCAGTCCAGACAGCAGTTGGGGCTACAGTCATCTGAAGGCTGGACTGGGGCTGGAGGATCAGTTTCCAAGCCCACTCACTAAGGATAGAGCTAGTGGAGGGTTTCGGTTTTTCACTACATGGGATCCTCCATAGGACTGGCTTGAGACACGGCTTCCCTCAGAGAGAGTGATCCGAGAGAAAGAGGAATGGCACACTGCCTTTTATGACCTAGTCTCCAGGTCACACACCATCACTCCCACTCCTTCCTATTCATTAGAAGCAAGTCACTAAGTCCAGTCCACATTCAATGGGAGGGAATCATGCAAGGGTGTGACTGTCAGGGGGCAGGGATCATTGGGGGTCATTTTGGAGGCTGCCTGCCACAAATCTGACTTCTGGTGAGCACTTGATGGCTTACCAATTGTCTTCACGTAGCTTTGTCCATCTGACTCAAACGACTCTGGAAGGTTGGGCAGAGGAAGCACTGTCTACCATTATTCCTGCTTCACACAGGAGGCAACTGAGGTTCAGAGAGGCTAAAGGATTCGCTTAGGCTAGAACCCATGTCTTCTACCTCCAAGTTCAGAACTACACACCATGACATCACTTATCCACATGCTACAACAAGAAGAAGCACTGCTGGAAAAAAAAAGCTGCCTGAGTAAGAGCATGTAAGGATTTCCAAAACCATATTGGAGCATCTTTCCATGTCACTGGAAGGTACAGGGCAATAATGGAAAACTGGGTGCTCCATTTTATGCACTACTGTATTCACAGGGTAACCATTCACTCTCAGTACTGCCAACAGAGAGACGGACACACATAACTATTTCAAATACTCAAGGGAACACTCCCTGGTGGGATGCACGCTGGGTGTGTACATCAGCTATCCCAAAGGCTGGATTCTGTCGAGAAAACCAAGTGAAGATGGCATTATGGGGCATCTGAATCATGCACAACTCCTGGAAAATTGGGCTGCCTTAAATCTGGCTCTCATAGGCCAGGCACAGTGGCTCATACCTGTGATCCCAGCACTTTGGGAGGCCGAAGCAGGCAGATGGCTTGAGGTCAGGAGTTCGAGACCAGCCTGGCCAACATGGTGAAACCCCGTCTCTACTAAAAGTACAAAAATTAGCCGGGCACGGTGGCGCGCGCCTGTGGTCCCAGCTACTCGGGAGGCTGAGGCAGGAGAATCGTTTGAACCTGGGTGGCAGAGGTTGTACTGAGCTGAGAACATGCCACTGCACTCCAGCCTGGGCGACCGAGTAAGGCTCCATTTCTAAAGAAATAATAATAATAAATAAAAATCTGGTTCTCTTGGGGCCCCATATGCTCCCTAAACTATATTTCCTCCAAGGTATGCCCTAACACACTGGTCACTGGTCACAGCCCACTATGGCTCTTAGGTACCCACACCAGTGCAATGGTGCAGAGTTCAGAACAAGGTGACCAAGAGACCCGCAGGCACTGACTCAGACCCCCTAGGGCACAAAATCCATTGGGGACTCCTGGAGAATTGTCCAACAGGATTTTAAGATTACCAGCAAAGAAGACACACGACAGAAGACACGAGTTTATAACTGAGGCCCAGGAACCTTCTATTCTGATCAAGGGGCTGAGAGAGTTGACAGAGTAGTGTAGGGGGTGGTGCTGAGGCAGCTTCTTCAGAGAGAGATATGCTGGGCTGCCTACCCTCTCCCAAGTTACAGGATTTGGGGCAGGACTGTCCCCAAAAGCGTGTGGGCCCAGGGCAATTCAAGCCACTCAATACCAAGTCACGATCAGTACATCTTCCATAGGCCCTTAGAGATACCGTTAGAGCCCAAATTTCGAAATTTCATATAAATCAAGTACAGAAAAGAAAAGTAAGGTACGATCTTCCCATGGTCCAGGGGACTACCCTAGTTGACCTGCCCAAGGGATGAGTCTGGTGGGAAGGGGGCGCCACTTGTTCCTAACCCAAAGCCTTTGAAGGGGGCTTCACTGAGCCAACTCACCTCCATGTGTATGTGTTCCTGTAGGTAAATTACACAGTGGGCTGGCTCCCAAGGGAGCAAAGGTAACTTCCAGCAGCAGACAGGGGGCTGTACGGTCTGGGGATACTGCCACACCCTCTCAACAGTGGGCTGAAGCTTCATGAACCCCAGACACCAGATGGGGGACCTATTACAGAAATACTGGCTTAGGGTTTATCTTTTATTTTTATTATTTATTTGATTGATTGACTGATTGACAGGGTCTCTTTCTGTCGCCCAGGATGGAGTGCAGTGGCACAATCAAGGCTCACTGCAGCCTCATTCTCCTGGGCTCGAGTGATCCTCTCACCTCAGCCTCCTGAGTAGCTGGGACTACAAGTGCACACCACACACCCAGCTAATATTTATATTTTTGGTAGAGACGGGGTCTCACTATGTTGGCCAGGCTGGTCTCAAACTCCTGGGCTCAAGCGATCCTCCCACCTCAGCCTCCCAGAGAGCTGGGATTACAGGCATGAGCCACCGTGCCTGGCCTATGGTCTTCCTAAAAGGAATCCTGGGAGTCTCTCTCAGAACCTATTCTGGTTCCAGGGGCTGCCCAATAAAATATTAAAAAGAAAAAAAGAAAAGGAATTCCTGCTCAAACACAGTCCTCCAGGAGCTGAAACCCTCAACAGGAAGAGATGGAGGGAGGATGTGATGTAAGCGGTAAATGACTGGGAGGAGGGGGCAGTCAGACAAAGGACAGGCCCCTGCCCACGACACAGGCGTTACATCCAGAGGGAGCCAGCGAGGGAAAATAACTAAACATCAGCCAGGCCCACAGCATGCAAAGCCAGCTTCCAACAGTGCTAGTCAAGTGACAACTTTCCCTGCTCCTGTCCTCTCCTTTCTGCAACTGGTGATTAGGGAGAAGAAGCCAACACCCTGCTCCTGACCACAGGTTGCTGCCTGCAGGGAGAGGGGAGAGCGGTCTGACTTTTGAATGAGGACCAGAGTGTTGATCAGTATATTAGCCTGAATCCTTCTTTTTTTTTTTTTTTTTTTTTTTTTTTTTGAGACAGGGTCTAGCTCTGTCGCCCAGGCTGCAGTACAGTGGTGCAATCTCCGCTCATGCAACCTCTGCCTCCAGGGTTCAAGCAATAAGTCCTTTTTAATTTCTGAATTCAGACTGTGTGTGCTCCTTCAAGTGTCGGTATGACTTTCTCTGTTATGTAAGGGTGGCTGGAAAAGTCAAAGGAAAGAAATCCCACCCCGGGCAGGATGAAAAGTGGGAGAGAAAAATCCAGTGGCTTTTGTGATTATACCTTTTGAGTTCAATGGGTTCAACACATAAGTTACACACCTAAACTCAGTTCTCTTAAAGGCTCCTTCCAGCTCTAATAACCCATGACTTCTAAGTACAAGTGAGTATTTAATTAGCAAACACTTCAATTGCACTTGCTATGTGCCAGGGACCAGTCAGAGCACTTCATCAGTAACTCACTTTAGTCTCCTAAAAACCCTATGAGTAGGTATGACGAGCATTTCTATTTTACTTACGAAGAAACTGAGGCACATGGAGGTTAAGTAATATGCCCAAGGTCACAGAGCTAGCAAGTGGTTGGGCCAGAATTTGAACCCACGATGTCTGCAGCCACACAGGAACAGAGTTCCTGTCCTGAGTTCTCCCCCTAGGTATCTACCCCAGAGGGCTGGAAACATATGTTCACACATGCTTTGTATGCGAATGTTCACAGTATCATTATCCACAGTGGCCAAAATGTAGAAACAATCCCAAATGACTGTGAACTGGTGAATGGATGAACAAAATGTGGTTCTCCACACAATGGAATGCCATTCAGCCATGAAGAACAACGAAGTACCCATACACACCACTGCGTGGAGGAACTGCAAAAACAGGACTCAACGTGAAAGAAGCTACATGCAAAACCCCATATATTGTATTCATTCCATGCATGTGAATATCCACAATGGGCAAAGTCACACAAACACAACAAAGCAGATGAGTGATAAGCTGGGGCTGGAGTGGGAATGGGGATTGAGTACCAAGGGGCATGAGGGCTGCTAGGTTCAGACACTGGATCGTGGTGATGGCTGAGCAACTCAGTAAATGTACTGAAAACCAATGAATTGTGCACTTCTAAGGGGTGCTCTGATGATATGTCAGCTATACCTCGATAACGCTATTAAAAAAAAAAAAAAAAAAAAAAAAAGACAAATGGGGGCTGACCCTGGCTATAACTTCCTCCCGTTCTCACAGGTTCCTATGTGTGGGGCAAACCCTTCAGAGGAACACATTGAGGGAGGGCTCCAGGCCAGGAAGTTGCCTGAAAGCCTCTGGCTCTCCTGCCAGGCTGAGCAACCACCGACCCAGAGTTCTGCACCAACCAGCTGAGATTTCCTTACAGAACTGCTCTGTTTTGCAAAGAGCAATTATATGCAGGGGAATTTCCTAACCAAAATGAGACCCCTTCTTTATTATCCCCCAAACACCCCTGCATTCTTTTGCAATGCAAAATCCGTGCCTCCCCAAGCCAATTACTTGGGAAATGTGATATGCAAGGATGAATTATACATGTGTTTTCTTTGTGAGTTTGTTTCCTCCTCAGGGATGCTAATTATGAGATAAATTGTTGGGGGTTTTATGTCTTGAAATAACTCCTTGTCATATCAGAGCCCCTCTTGCTACGTATTGCCAAGCTAATTGTTGGCTTCCAAAGAGGAGGATACAAGTTATTTTCAATTAGGGTAGTAAAATGCTAAAAGAAAATAAAGTGCTAGTCATACATACATATTCATATACACATATTGATAGATGTATATGTATATTTATACCAGAAACAATGAATGAAAATTCAATGCACTCATTCTTTGGGAGATTCTGATAGTGTCCCTGGTATAATATTTTCCCATTTTCAGGCACACTACCTCCCTTGTGTTACAAGTGAGAAGTCATTTTGTGATGTATTAAACTTCTCTTTAGATGGTGAATGTGTCTCCACTGTGGGTGTCCAGTGGCTGACACACAACAACTCTCTCGTTGACAAAAAGGTTTTCAAAGCTGAGACATTATTCACCAAAAATAAGACCCAAGCTGTCCACTCCACAGCTTTAGTGACTGCAGAGATAGAGAACAGTCACCTGTCTTTTATACCTTATTCAGAGCTATATTATTTTAAGAGCTGATTTTTTTTTTTTTTTTTTTTTTTGAGACAGAGTATCGCTCTGCCACCCAAGCTGGAGGGCAGAGGCACCATCACAGCTCACTGCAGCCTCAACCTCCTGGGCTCAAGAGATCCTCCCACCTCAGCCTCACTAGTAGCTGGGACCACAGGTGCACACCACCACACCCAGCCAATAATTGCTATAATTATTATATAATATATAAATATAACATGTAATAATGATTATTTATTTTTTGTAGAGATGAGATTCTCCCTATGCTGCCCAGGCTGGTCTTGAACTCCTGAGCTCAAGTGAGATCCTCCTGCCTCAATCTCCCAAAGTACCCAGCCTATGAAAGCTGTTTCTTTCTTTTTTTTTTTTTTTTAAAGAAATGGGGTCTCACTATGTTGACCAGGCTGGTCTTGCACTGCTGGCCTCAAGTGATCCTCCCATCTTGGCCTCTTAAAGTGTTGGGATTACAGGTGTCAGCCACTATGCCAGGCCTCAGCTGCTTCATAATTCTATCAAGCAAGATCTTTGTGATCTTTACATTACTCCTTGGGGGACTACAAACCTTTACCTATTCAAAAATCAGTACTTCTTTCCAACGATCAAAGTTCTTGTTATTAGTCAGGTTTAAGCAGGAATTTCCAATAGCCACAGGTAGCTTTTGACCATCATTCTACTTATTGATCTTGCAACTGTGAAACTAGCTGGTAATTGTACACCACCCTTTGAACCCAGTCCCTCTCAATGCTCGTTATTCCATCACTGACACACGGACAAGAAAATCCAATTCCTCAAAATCACTTAGAATACCACATTCCCCAGGAAGACTTAACCTCTCTTGGAAACACAATCATGTCAAAACACAAGGTACCAGAATTCACTACGGTAACAGGTTATTTTTATGACAGGCCAATAAAATGTCTTAATCAGTTGTCTGAGGAATATTGTTATTCAGCATTACCTACAATTTCAAATAATGTGCTATTAACTTTAAAGAGGTGTGCTGCGCCATCCTGCTGATTGGTTGAGGGACCTTCAGAAAGCCTGAGCAGAGGCCGAGCACAGTGGCTCACACCTGTAATCTATCCTAGCACTTTGGGAGTCTGAGGTGGGCGAATCACTTGAGGTCAGGAGTTCGAGACCAGCTTGGCCAACAGGGTGAAACCTTGTCTCTACCGAAAATACAAAACTTAGTCAGGCGTGGTAGGGGGCGCGCCTATAATCCCAGCTACTTGGGAGGCTGAGACACGAGAATCACTTGAACCCAGGAGGTGGAAGTTGCAGTAAGCTGAGATCGTGCCACTGTACTCCAGCCTGGGCGACAGAGTGAGATCCCGTCTTAAAAAGAAAAAAAAAACTCAGCACCTCAGCAGAGCACTCCATCTACCCAACTTCTGGATGACAAAGAAGAAAGTAGGGCAAGCTTGTTGCCACAAGTAGCTGGCTAAGTGCATCACTATGACAAAAAACAATTTGAAGTTGGGGACAATACACCGTCCACTTCAAGTAAATTGCTCACTCTGCTCCGAGAAGGTGCTCACTAAATAGCGGTTGAACAACCACAGCTTGTGCAGAAAGCATAACTGCGGGATGGGCACCCCACGCCAAGCTCTGGTCCGCTTACCAGTAAAAGTCTCTGTGCAGGGGTTCACACCCGCAAGACGTTTTGAGGTCCCAAAATCGGAGATTTTCACCACTCCACTGTAGGTGTTCACCAGAACATTATCGCCCTTTGGAAAAGAACAACATCAAGTGCTTAAAAGACCGGCTGAAACGAACTCATAGGAAACAGATCTGGACCTTGGGAAACCGTCACAAGTCTCTAGGGAAACTAGACTTTGCATTTTGGGGACGGTTGTGCTAAATCATACCCCTCTGTTAGCCAGTCACTCAGCAGATACCACCGACAGCTCTCGTGATCTGATACGAGCAAAGGCAACCTCGTCAGCTTTAAAAAGTAAGTACCTTTATGTCTCTGTGCACGATCTGGTTTTCATGGAGATACTTAAGGCCCTCCAGGATCTGTTTGGTGTAAAACTTGATCGTCGGTTCCTTCATCGGCCCCCATTTGGATCGCAGAAGAGCCGAAAGGCTTCCTAGAGACAGTCACGGCAAAAAACGTAGCAGAAAGAGAAAGTTTCCATGGTAAGAGTTCAGGGAAATAAAGCGAGGTGAGGTTTCTAACCTAACATAAGCGCTTACACCAACACCACTGGATCTGGGCGAAATGCAACATGTTTCCTCCCCACTATAGCTACAGCCAGGGAACGGACTGGAAGCAAAGCAGCACATGAACCTGACCAGAGGCGGAGGGTGAACACAAACCCCTTGTGCCCCCTGAAATTCAGTGGGGCCAGTTGTGGGTTTAGCTCTGTTCAGCTGCATGAAGTTAGGAGGAGAGCGAAATAATTCTCTCTCAACTTGAGGGACATGGCCTACTGGCCTAGATAACTCAGGTCCCATGACACTTGTTTACAGCAGGTCTGTCTCAGCCATTCTGCTTGGGTCAAAGCCACGTTTTATACCTTTCCTGTAATCAGAAGTGGACAGGTCCAGAGTGAGGGGCCCTTTAGGGTGACAAGGACTAGGACTGGAAGAAGTTGGGTCTCTCTGTCCTCAGTGCGAGAAAGCCACAGTGGCAGGTCACAGGGTAGGACTGTCTTGATCAACAACCACTTCCCCCAATTACACTATTAAACACTGAATATTTGGGCCAAAAGAAAAGCTCCCTTCAGGACGCTGTGACCACGTCTCGAAGGACATCATGTGAGCTGCAGGACGTCCTGTTCACTGGCAGGAACGGGCCCTCAGACATGCTGGTCTCAGCTTCCCACTTACACAGTGTTAATGGGACCTTGATCTACCTTGGTCTCTCCATCTGTAAAAGGGGATGAAAACATCTGTCTCTGATTCTGTTGATACCCTTAAACCTAAGACCTGGGATGGGGTTATCAACTAATGTGAAGAGTAATGGGTTGGGCGCAGTGCCTCACGCCTATAATCCCAGCACTTTGGGAGGCCAAGGTGGGCAGATCGCCTGAGGTCAGTTCAAGACCAGCCTGGTCAACATGGCAAAACCCCATTTCTACTAAAAATACAAAAATTAGCCAGGCATGTTGGCACGCACTTGTAATCCCAGCTACTTGACAGGCTGAGGCAGGGAGAATTGCTTGAACCCGGGAGGCAGAGGTTGCAGTCAGTGAGCCAAGATCGTACCGCTGCATTCCAGCCTGGGCGACAGACAGAGAGACTTCATCTCAAAAAAGAAAAAAGCAGCAATGGACGAGTTTTCTGATAGACTATGACCAACTTAAGGGGAAAAGAAACTACTTCATTTATCCTAACATAACCCTGAAAATCTAGCCTACTGCCTGGCTCTTTCTTTTATTTTTGGAGACAGAGTCTCACTGTGTCACCCAGGATGGAGTACAGTGGTATGATCTTGGCTCACTGCAACCTCCGCCTCCTGGGTTCAAGCGATTCTTGTGCCTCAGCCTCCAGAGTAGCTGGGACTACAGGCACACGCCACCACACCTGGCTGCTAATTTTTTGTATTTTTAGTAGAGAGGGGGTTTCTCCATGTTGGCCAGGCTGGTCTTGAACTCCTGGCCCCAAGTGATCCACCCGCCTCGGCCTCCCAAAGTGCTGGAATTACAGGCGTGAGCCACTGTGCCTGGCTGACTGCCTGGCTCTTAATAAATATACTTAAGACTCTTCCTGTAATAGTAGACTCTTAATAACTGTCGGTTGAGTGAATGAATGAAGATTTCTAACTGAGGTTTCAACATCTGTATTCAGATAACTATTATTTTTTTGAAGAGTTTGTTTTATTATTTCAATGAGCACTTACTGAGCTCTTGTTCTCTGCCAGACAGAATCCACCGAACAGCCCACTGAGACAGCGTTATTGTTATTCCAATAATTATTACTCCAATTATCAGAGTCATTATTACTCCAATTTTACAGTTCATTTATTCAATCAATCAGAAAACTGAGGGCACAGAGAGGGAAAACAATTTGCCTGAAGTCACACAGCTTGTGGATGGAGGAACTGATTCAAACTAGATGGTCTGGCTCCAGATCCCAGGAACTCCCCACCTGTGCCCTACGTCTTGAATTCAGGGATTTTTGTGGATAAAACACTGGTGCTTGATTTCATCATCAAAATGCTATTTTGCATTGTCACTTTAACACCTATGTTCCTTCTTCTGCACCCTTGTCCAAACCCATCTTTTAACTCCTAGACTGTGAAGGCCTCAAGGCCAAAGACTGTTTTCTCCGTAGACAGTCAATGAATATTTGTGGGTTGAACAAACTGCATCAACAAACCAGAAATAGACTGCTTATATGACATTTGGAAACTATCCAACTTTCCAACATCTAAAAGGTCTGTTGCTTTTTTTTTTTTTTTTTTTTTTTTTTAAGAGCGATGGGCTTTTGCTCTGTCGTCAGGCTGGAGTGCAGTGCTGTGATCGTGGCTCACTGCAGCCTTGACCTCATGGGCTCAAGTGATCTTCCCACCTCAGCCTCCCAAGTAACTGGGACTACAGGTGCCCTACAGGCCTGGCTTAGGGGTCTGTCATTTTGTAAATGGCAGGACAACAAATGACATCAATGTTGTAGTGATTTTCAGAATGTGAGACCAGAAGACAGTGACTACTCACCTCCAGGCACCTGCTCCATAAATATCTTAATGTAGCCATTCTCTGAAACAGAGCCCAGGTACTGAACAATATTGCGGTGCTTAAGGTACTTGTGCAGGGCTATCTCCTCATGCAGTGGCTGGGAATACCTATTGGGAAAACAGAGCCAGAGTCACCTGCCAAATCCCAGGGACTCAAGACCCACATCTCACCTCAACAGGACCTGCCCCACTGCTGCCCATCCCTTCTTTCTGGAAACTTGCTCTCCTCTGGCTTCCATGAGACTACTCAACTTCCCATCTGTACAATAGAGGATAAGCCTACAGCCACGCAGGGCTGCCAGGGGCCAAGGCATGTCCATTTCCTTAAGCACTTAGTGGAATAGCTGGTATGTGGTGAGTATTCAATGAATGACTGCTATTGTTACTACTGTTATTGTTAGGGCCTGAACCCACCAACCCTTCCTTACCTCTCTCAACAGCCCCTCTTCCTCTGCCTCCTCCCATGAAGAGTGGTCATCCTCTGCCTCCCATGAAGAAGGGTGGTGTTCTGGAAGGTTCTGTCCTCAGCTGCCCTCTTGTCTTATTCTACAGAGTCACCCCAGACCACAACAGCAGCCACCTAATGGGCCACCCAGCCCTGGTCTCTGGCCTTTTTAATCCATTCCCCACCCTTGGCCATTATACTACCTCTTCTTAAAACATACACTTTACCGCATCCCTTCCCCACATAAATTCCACATAAAGACCAGGCTATTTAATGTCATATACAAGGACATTCAAAGATCAGTTCAGGCTAAGGCTTTAAAAAAATTTTTTTGGCCTCATTTCAAGAGCATTCCACTGCCCTGTATCCTACATTCAAGTCATATCAGACAATCTGTTGTTCTCTGAATATACTTTGTGTTTTAACAGCTCTGTTTTTCCATCAGCATAGGCCTCCTTTTCCGCTAAACAAATTCTTACTCATCCCTCAAAGTCCAGCTCAAAGTTTATCTATTTTTTCAAACTTGCCACAACTCACTAAGGAGAGTAATTCATTCCTCTTCTGTGTTCTAAAAACACTCTGTGTACTCCTCTATCATGGCACTTGGCACTTTCACTTACAGGCAAAGCATCTGCATTTCCCACCAAACCAGCACCATACTGGGAAGAGGACACTATCCTAGTCACCTTTCAGTCCCCAGTGCCAGCCCAGAGTCTGACACAGAGAAGGTACCGATCATCGTAAGTTCAGCCTATAAATTTAGGGTGCTGAACAAAACAGTCTCTAAAAGGTCTCTTCTGGCTCTCATAATCCCAGGAACTACTGATCAGCAACAAAAAGCTAGAACAGTTATTACTACCAAATGAAGGAGATGGGACATGCCAGCATTTTCCCCGAATATATACAACTGCAACACCTTATCCATCATGAGAAAAGAGACTGGATGCTGGATGAGGAACTCAAGAGACTCAGATCCTAGTCTTGTTTCTAAACATCCTTGGGAAAGTCATTTAATCTTCCTCAGTCTTGATTTTCTTATTGGTGAAATGAAGAAATGGAAATAGTTCATTTCAGGTCCTGTCTCATAATTCACGTATCATAACATGCTATCCCACTGAAAATCAACAAATAGATGAATGGATGAATGAAGGGTCTTAGAGCTGGCAGAAATCCCTTGAAACTCATCCCCAATATATCAGCAATCACCCGGATAAAAGGGTATTTACACATATTCGTCAGCACTCGGCACTGAAGGCAACCCTACAGCTGTGGTCTGGCACCCCTGTGGACCCTGGGATGATTAATTCCAACTGTGTATGTAGCTTCTCTACAGAAACACTTGGCAGTCAACATTGCAATGCTCATTTTGCATTCTGTGGGGGTATACATTTAAAAAGAAACCTTTTTTTCTTTTTTTTTTGAGACAGGGTCTCACTCTGTCACCCAGGCTGGAGTGCAGTGGCACAATCTCGGCTCACTGCAACCTCTGCCTCCCGGGTTCAAGCAATTCTTGTGCCTCAGCCTCCCGAGTAGCTGGGACTACAGGCATGCTCCACCATGCCCACCCACCTAAGTTTTGTATTTTTAATAGAGATGGGGTTTCACCATGTTGCCCAGGCTGGTCTCGAACTCTTGACCTAAAGTGATCTACCCGCCTCAGTCTCCCAAAGTGCTGGGATTACAGGCTTGAGCCACAATGCCCGGCTAGAAACAAACATTTCTTCAAACTAAAAAAAGTCAAAGAAATGAATAAGCAGTACTAATGGTAGAAAAACAGTCCAAAATCCATGGGTGAGGGTGAAGGGTAGGGTGTTAAAAAAAATTCTGTACTGCAAAAATCTGATTTTTTTTTAACTACATGTAATTTTCCGCAATGATGCATCTGAACAAATCATAGCCATTTTCAACTGCTACAATGTGAATTTAAAATAACCCAGTCACATTTAAAAATTATATTTGCACTCAAAAATTAGACAGGCATGGTGACGTGTGTCTGTAGTCCCAGCTCCTCAGGCAGCTGAGGTGGGAAGATCGCTTGAGCCTAGGAGGCAGAGAATGCAGTGAGCCGAGATCTGCCACTGCACTCCTGCCTGAGCGACAGAGTGAGACTTCATCTCAAAAATGTATATATACTTGCAAACAACTACGCAAAAAATGTAAAACTTTAGACCTAGCTGACGGGTGGAAAAACAACAAACGTTTTCTTTTAAAATATGATCCTCTGCAATCCACATGCCTCTGAAGTGAAGTTCTTCCATTTTCTCAATCTATAATACACAAAACAAAAGCAGATCACGCCGGGTGCGGTGGCTTACGTCTGTAATCCCAGCACTTTGACAGGCCAAGGCGGGTAGATCACTTGAGGTCAGGAGTTTGAGACCAACCTGACCAACATGATGAAATCCCGTCTCTACTAAAAATACAAAAAAAAAAAAATCAGCTGGGTGTGGTGTAATCCCAGCTACAGGTTGAGCCACGAGAATCACTTGAACCTGGGAGGCGGAGGTTGCAGTGAGCTGAGATCATGCCCCTGTACTCCAGCCTGGGCAAGAGAGTGAGACTCTGTTTCAAAAAAAAAAAAAAAAAAAAGGGCAGATCATCCCTATTACAAGAGAATGACAGGTTTTGTGATAACATAATGCTTTCGTCCTTAACTCCTCCACACCATCAGCGGTGGGTATGGGATCTGGGGTGTGGAGATGGCACCCAAAATGTGGAAGGCCCGCCTGGACTTGCCTGCTATCTCTCTCCGGAATTTCTTTGATGGCTATTCGCACTTGATTGCTCAGATCTCGGCCAGCATACACAATCCCATACGTGCCTTTCCCCAAGACAACTCTCTCACCATTTGCATCATGGTCATACTCATACTGAAGAAGGAAAAACAAAAGGACAAAAAAGCATACAACTTGTAGCGGAGAAGCCCTCTAAGGCCCGAGTTGTCTAGCAACTAAAAAAACATAAATAACATTATTTGAGTGCCAGGCAAGTCACAATCTTAGCTTAGGCCCTTTTCATTAAATGACTTGAAAGGGGTAGAATTCCCCATTGTTCACATGTTGATAGTATGACTTTATGAAATGGAATCCAAGAAAATTAAAAATATGGTTCGCACATAACTGGCTCACCTTTTGGAAATTCCTCCCCATTTTAATGCTGCAATTTAAAACTGCTTCTAAGCATGTTGAACACCCCGACTAGGTGTCTTCCTGCATAATCCCTTATCAACTTGTCAGGAAACAAATATCTTTCAATAGCCCAGAAAGGAAGTGAAGGTCAATATAATTAACATTATCTTAATAAAAAAGGAAATATGCTGGGGCTTCCCCACTCTTTCAGGCATATGGATCTAGTAGTAAACACCTCGTACAAAAATTTGATTTACAATTAGCATTACTATTTTGTTCCCCCATCTTCCCATCAAAAGCTGTCACATACAGATGCATTTGATTCTTCTCGATGAATAAAACAAATGTGACTGTAGGCTGAGCAACACTTATTTAAAGCAGAGAGGCAGCAATCAATTCTTTCTGTTATTAGGCATGATCCACTGCGTCTACTTACAGAAGTGCAACTTACACACGGAATAGCTGGGGGTATGTGGGTGTCCTTTCCCATCTACTTCTAGGGATGCTCATGACAATTAAGATTACTAAAGAGTTGGCCGGACACAGTGGCTCACACCTGTAATCTTAACACTTTGGGAGGCCAAGGCAGGAGGATCACCTGAGGTCAGGAGTTCGAGACCAGCCTGGCCACCATGGCGAAACCCCATCTCTACTAAAAACACAAAAATTAGGCCAGGCATGGTGGTTCATGCCTGTAATCCCAGCACTTTGGGAGGCGGAGGCAAGTAGATCATCTGAGGTCAGGAGTTCGAGGCCAGCCCAGCCAACATGGTGAAACCCCATTTCTACTAAAAATACAAAAAGTTAGCCAGGCGTGGTGGCACATGCCTGTGGTCCCAGCTACTCAGGAGGTTGGGGCAGGAAAATTGCTTGAACCTGGGAGGTGGAGATTGCAGTGAGCCAAGATCACGCCACTGTACTCCAGCCTGGGCAATAGAGCAAGACTCTATCTCTAAACAAATAAATAAAATACAAAAATTAGCCAGGCATGGTAGCACATGCCTGTAGTCCCAGCTACATGGGAGGCCGAGGTAGGAGAATCGCTTGAACCCGGGAGGCGGAGGTTGCAGTGAGGCGAGATCGCGCCACTACACTCCACTCCAGCCTGGGCGACAGAATGAGACTCTGTCTCCAAAAAAAAAGATTACTAAAGGATCTCCATCAGTGTCTGATGTAACTAGCAATCAGCCTGCTCCATAGAAGACTTTTACCTCACACCTCCCTCTGTTTCCCATACCTGCTGCCCTCAAAGCACCATTGCTTAGTTCATTTCTACAACAAACTCTGGTCCTGACCTAAGAATTCTAGAGGTTAACTCAATTATTAAAATGAATCCTTTTGATATTTTCTGAAAGAAACCTTAAGGAATTCCTTTCAGTCTAACCTGAGAGTACAGAAAATCTCATTCAATTGTAATCACTGGAAGAACCTGAGTGGCACATCTGAATAACTGTGCAAGATTTAAACACATGTACAATGATTTAGTAACTGTGGACTGTATCTGTGCTGTCCAAAAGAGCTTATGATGAGCCTACTTTTTTAAATGATTTTAAAGTTGTATTTAATATACTACATGCACATAGCTATAACTGAAGTCATTTTAAGCATAATTTAAAAAGTCTGCTTCCAGCTGGCCAACTAATTCTCTTGTAGTCTCATAAGCATGACTAATTAGCTTAGAGAAAACTTTCATAGGTTGTACACAAAAGGAAATTTTAGTCTAGTCCATGGCCATATTTTTCTTAAGCAATCTGAGAGAATCCCAAAGTAATGAGATTCTTTTTAGAGACACATGAAACATGATCTCTGGGAGCCATGCAGTGATGACTGGCAGGTTCATAAAACATACTCAACAGAGGACTTTTACAGAAAGATGGGACATTTTCTTGAAGCATCAAACACAATCAATAATGTTTTCCATATTCTAGGTCGTCCATGACTCACCTCCAAGGTGTCTCCATCGGTCTCTCCCTCCAGCTCCACTGTACTGCCTGCTGTATTGGTTATCATCTCTTTGACCAAAGAGAAAAATCTAGAACAGCAAATGTCACAAATATGTTGCCAATTCAGAATTGCTCTCGTTCCTTGTTTTTAACTTAGCTTTATTAAACTGTACTTAAATATAAACCAAACTTTTACAAGTCATGGAACAATCGATCCCCTCCTTGATTTGACATGGTACTTTAGTGGTTATCAAATGTAGGGCAACTACCAATGTGATACCTGAATCCCCTCTATACAGTATCTCCACCAACTGGTTGGCCAATTGATGCTTGAGTACCTCCAGCAACAGAAAACTCATTACCTCCCAAAGACAGCTCATTCTTGGAAGATCTTAATGAGAAATGTTTCCCTTTTATTGAACCAAAGACTTCTTTTATGTGGGTTTCATCCATAGTTTGCTTACAATTAACCACTTTTCTACATGACACCCCATTAGAAATGCACATAATTTTACCATGTCCCTGTAAGTCTTTCCTTTCTGTCCCATCACTGTTTTCCCCAGGACTTGCAAGTTACTCCACTAGCAGGTAATTCTTCAGATGACGTCCCTGTGTTATTATTTATTTATTTTTTTTAAAGACAGGGTCTCACTCTGTCACCCAGGCTGGAGTACAGTGATGTGATCATGGCTCACTGCAGCCTCAGCCTCCTGAGCTCAAGCAATCCTCCCACCTCAGCCTCTCAAGCAGCTGAGACTACAGGCACCCATCACCAAGCCTGGCTAATTTTTGTACTTTTTGTACACGGGGTCTCATTATGTTGCCTAGGTTGGTCTCGAACTCCTGGACTCAAATGGTCCTCCCACCTCAGCCTCCCAACGTGTTGGGAGGCATGAGCCACCATACCCAGCCTCCTGTATTATTCTTGAAGTCTAGCCTCAAGACCAGTGTTCAGAGGGGATCTAATCAATGCTAAGGATAGTGGGACCATCACCTCTCAAAATATAGACAATCTAGTTCTCAGTAAGATACAGGGTGTTGTATAAGGGGAATGGCGAGGAGGAAACGCATAAGGTGGCCACATCATTCTGTTGACATAGAATAAGCTTAATGTTGACCCATAAATCCTTCTCACAAATTCTGCTGGGCCACATGGGCCACTTCCTAGACTTGTGCAGTTGTTTATTTGGATACAAGTCATCTTGACTCATTAGAACATTTTTACTTACAATTCTATCTTAAGATGTCAAGGAGGAATACTGTACATTTCAGGATAATTTCCATAAACCATTAAAATGCTCTTTTTTCTAACTAACCCATCTCACCTTTTCTCTTCTAATCTTCGAAAACTGGGAAACCCGATAGTCAGGCTTCTTAAGAGATATATGGTATGCACTCACAGAAGAACTAAGATTTAAAAGATGGTATCAGCTGGGTGTGGTGGCTCACGCCTGTAATCTCAGCACCTTGGGAGACTGAAGCGGGAAGATCTCTTGAGCCCAGGAGTTCGAGACCAACTTGGGCAATGTGGCTGAAACCCCGTTTCTACAATTTTTTTTTTTTTTTTTAATTAGCCAGGCATGGTGGCACATACCTGTAGTCCCAGCTACTCGGGAGGCTGAGATAGGAAGATTGCTTGAGCCCGGGAGGCAGAGGTTGCAGTGAGCCAAGACTGCGCCACTGCACTCCAGCTGGGCAACAGAGCAAGACTCTGTCTCAACAGAATAAAATAAAAGATATCAACTGTTCTTTTTTTTTTTTTTTTTTTTTTTGAGACGGAGTCTCGCCCTGTCACCCAGGCTGGAGTGCAGTGGCTGGATCTCAGCTCATTGCAAGCTCCGCCTCCTGGGTTTATGCCATTCTCCTGCCTCAGCCTCCCAAGTAGCTGGGACTACAGGCGCCCACCACCTCGCCCGGCTAGTTTTTTGTATTTTTCAGTAGAGACGGGGTTTCACCGTGTTAGCCAGGATGGTCTCGATCTCCTGACCTCGTGATCTGCCCGTCTCAGCCTCCCAAAGTGCTGGGATTACAGGCTTGAGCCACCGCGCCCAGCCGATATCAAATGTTCTTAAGAATACGGAACAACTGGGACTCTCATACATTGCTAGTGGGAGTGTAAATTGACACGACCACTTTGGAAAACTCTTGGCAGTATCAACAACCAAAGCTGAAGATAAACCTACCCCATAATCCAATAATCCACTCCTAGGCATATACTCTATAGAAATCAACATATATGTTCACCAAAAGGCATATATAAGAACGTTCATAGTCATTTTCTTCATAATAGCCCCCAAACAGAAACAATCCAAGCCTTCATTAATAGAAGAACAGATAAATTGGAACACAATGGAATGCTACACAGAGAAATAACTGATACACACTTCACAGTTGGATCTCATTTTGTTTTTTGTTTTTGAGATGGGGTATCACTCCGTCACCCAGCCTGGAGTGCGGTGACATGATCATGGTTCACTGCAGTCTCGACCTCACAGGCTCAAGCAATCCTCCCACCTCATCCTCCTAAGTAGCTGGGACTAGAGGGCACACCACCACGCCCAGCTAATTTTTTTATTTTTTGTAGAGACAAGGGTCTCTCTATGTTGCCCAGGCTGGTCTTGAACTCCTGGGATCAAGCGATCCTCCCACCTTGGCCTCCCAAAGTGCTGGGATTACAGGTGTGGGCCACCGTGCCCAGCTATGAATATTATTTTAAGGGAAAGAGGTGAGAAACAAGGGTACAAACTACATGATTCTGTTTATTTGTAGGTCAAGAACAGGTGAAACTAACCGTTGGTGGTAAAAATCAAAATAGTTAACACTGGGGGGAGTTTAATGACTGTGAAGGGGCACAAAGCAACTTCTGGGGTGCTGACCTGGGAGGCGGGTACAAGAATGCAGATACATACTAAAATTTATCAAGTGTACATATTAAGCTGTACACTTAAGTGTACATTACAAACTTTACTTGTTTGTATGTTATACATCAATAAAAAAATTAAAATGTATTGCAAAAAAGGCACTGAGTACTGAATGAGGGTCAAAAGGGCACATTCTGTAGTAGCAAAAGGATGTTCTGCTTAATATTAGGTTTTTAATGGCAAAAACTGAAATTACTTTTACACCAATTTATATCTGGCAGCATTTTTTCTACTGTAAATTGAAGGTTATGACCCAATGATTCCCTAGTCTGCTATTTATTCCATTGTTTTTTTGTTTTTGTTTTTGTTTTGACAGAGTCTTGCTCTGTCACCCATGCTGGAGTGCAGTGGCTTGATCACTGCTCACCACAGCCTCAACCTCCCAGGCTCAGGTGATCCTTCCACTTCTGCCTCCTGAGTAGCTGGGATTACAGGTGTATGTCACCATGCTGAGTTAATTTTTTTTTTTTTTCGTACTTTTTGCAGAGATGGGGTTTCACCATGTTGCCCAGGCTGGTCTCGAACTGCCCACTCAAGCAATCCTCCTTCCTCAGCCTCCCAAAGTACTAGGATTACAGGCATCAGCCACCACTCCCAGCCTAGCCTAATCTTTAAATATGTTGTGACAATGATTGTCTGAGACACAATGAATTAAGATTTTCTCAAATTACATGATACAAATAAACTATGAATAAAGGGAACTTCCTCAATCTGATAAAGGTTATCTACGAAAAATCTGCTGCTAACATCATACTTAATGATGAAAGACTAACTTCTTTCTTCTTAAAAACAGGAACAAAATAAAGATGTCCACTCTCATCACTTCTATTCCACATTGTGCTGGAGAGTCTAGCTAGGATAATTAGGCAAGGAAAATAAAGGCATCTAGGTTGGAAAGGAAAAACTAAAACTGTATCTGCAGATGACATGATATTATATACAGAAAACCCTAAGGAGTTCACTAAAGCCCATTAGAACTAATACATGAGTTCAGCAAGGTTGTAAGTTATAAAATCAACATTTACAAATCAAGTGTATTTCTATACATTATCAGTGAACAATCCAAAAATGAAATTAAAAAAACTCCAGTATCAAAATAATAAAATCCTTAGGTATGTATTTAATAAAAGATATACAAAATTTGTACACTGAAACTACAAAAATATTGTTGAAAGAAATTCAAGAAAACCTAAGTAAATACAAATCCATCCTGTGTTCATGGATTGGAAGCCAGGATGGTTAATATGGCAACGCTTTCCAAATTGATCTAGATATCCAATGTATTTCCTGTCAAAGTCCTAGCTACCATTTTTTCTACAGAAATTGATAAGCTGATCCCAATATTCACATGGAAATGCAAGCATCCACAATAAACAAAACAATCTTGAAAAACAAGAATGAAGTTGGAGGGCTCACATTTCCTGATTTTACAACTTACTACAAAGCTACAGTAATAGAGAAAGCATGGCACTTGCATTAAGAATAGACGTACAAAACAGTGGAATGGAATTGACAGTCCAGAAATAAACTACATTTGTGGTCAACTGATTTCCTAAAAGAGTACCACGACCATTAAACCAGGGAAAGAATAGTCCATTCAACAAATGGTGCTGGGACAACCACATATCCACACGTTAAAGAATAAAGTTGGAACCCCTACCTTACACCATGTCCAAAAATGAATTCAAAATGGGTCAAAAACCTAAACATGAAAGCTAAAACTATAAAACTCTTGGAAGAAAACATAAAAACCATAGGACACCTCAGGTTAGACAAAGCTTCTAAGACAGGAGCCAAAAGCACAAATGACAAAAGAAATAAATAGGTAAGTAGTACTTCATCCAAATTAAAAACTTTTGTGCTGCAAGTAATACCATCAAGAGAGTGAAAAGACAACTTACAGGATGGGAAAAGCATTTGCAAATCACATCTGATAAGGAACTTACATGGAGAAAAAAATACATTTTATATACATGTATATATCACTCTTAAAATCAATAATAAAAGGATAAATAACCCAATTATAAGTGGGCAAAGTTTGGAGATAGCTGGCAAACACCACTTTCACCAGATGATCCAAGTTAACATCACCAATAATGACAGACAGATATTACGTCCCTTGTTATGAGGCACTGAGAAGGACACATCATTTCTGTGATATTCCTGCCAAATACATAACATCAGTGTACTCGTGAGGAAACGATAAACAAATCCAAGTCAAAGGACTACCCAAAATAAACTGTCTGTACTCTTGGAAAGTATTAAGTCAAAAAAGACAAAGAAAGACCGATGATGAACTCTTCCAGGTGAAAGGAGACTATGTGGACATGACAACTAAACGCAACATATGATCCTGGATTGGAACGTGGACCAAAGAAAAACCTTTTGTTTTGCTATAAAAGACATAATTGGGACACTAAGTAATATTTGGATAAATGTTGTAGATTATAGTACTATATATCTTAATTTCCTCATTAGATAACTGTCCTGTAATTACGCGAGTATCCTTGCTTTTACAAAATACACTCAAGTATTTACAGGTAATGGAGCATTATGTCTACAACATACTTTTAAACAGTTCAGAAAGAATAACCATATGCACAGAAAGAGAATGTAAAACCAATGTGGTAAACGGTTAATCCTGAGAAATTCTGTGTAAAACATATATGGAAATTCTTTGTATTGTTTTTTGAAACTTTCCTATGGCTCTGAATATTTTCAAAAATAAAAAGTTTAATTTTTTTAATTGGGCAAAGAATTTGAATAGACATTTCTCCAGAGGTATATAAATGGTCAATAAGCACATGAAATGATGCTCAGTATCATGAGTCATCAGGAAAATGCAAATCAAAACCACAATGAGATTCCACCTCACATCCACTAGGATTATGATACTCAAAAGACAGATAATAACAAGTGTTGGTAAGGACGTGGAGAAATTGGAAGCTGCATACATTGCTAATGGGAATATAAAATGGGGAAATGGTCTGGCAGTTCCTCAAAAGGTTAAATGTAGAGTTACCATAAGACTCAGCAATTTGACTCCAAGAGAAATAAAAACATGCCCTCACAAATACTTGCACATGATGCTCAGGGAAGTATAATTCATAATTGTCAAAAAGTACAAACAACCCAAATGCCTACTGGCTGAGAGATAAACTGTGGTATAGCCATACAAAAGAATATCATTCAGCCACAAAAAGAAATGAAGTACTGATACGTGTCACACATGGATAAACCTTAAAGAAAATTACGCTAAGTGAAGGAAGCCAGTCACAAGAGACCATATACTGTATGATTCCATTTATATGAAATGGCCAGAATAGACAGAGTCATAGAGACACAGAGATTAATGGTTGCCTAGGACTGGGGCCAGGATAGGGTGAGGTTGAGGAAATGAGGAGTGACTCTATGGATACTGGGTTTCTTGTGGGGTTGATGAAAATATTCTAAAACTAGATTATGGTGTTGATTGGAAAACTATGACTATACTAAAAAACGCTGAATGTTATGTTATTTAGTTTTTTAAATGGAGTTTCGCTCTTGTTCCCCAGGCTGGGGTGCAATGGCACAGTCTCGGCTCACTGCAACCTCTGCTTCCTGGGTTCAAGTGATTCTCCTGCCTCAACCTCTCAAGTAGCTGGGATTACCGGCATGAGCCACCACATCCGGCTAATTTTGTATTTTTAGTAGAGACTGGATTTCACCATGTTGGTCAGGCTGGTCTCCAACTCCTAACCTCAGGTGATCCACCCTCCTCAGCCTCCCAAAGTGCTGAGATTACAGGCGTGAGCCACTGCGTCTGTCCAAGTTGTATATTTTAAATGGCTGAATTGCCTGCTATGTGAATTATAGAAAATTTTAGAGCTTTTTTGAGATGTAAGTTAACATTTCAAGAAAGACAGTAATAGCAAGTAAATATCTTTCAGAACAAAGGCCCTTTAAAAATGATTCGCCATAATCAGATTGCAAATACCTGAATCAGCTGTAACTCACCTACTGCACTGCTCTTCGGTGGAAAAGTAGATTTGAAAGTCATCAGAATTATCATGGACATAAAGAAAACAACACCGTTCATCAAACTTTGATAGACTGTAAAATTTCAAAGCATAATGTTTATACATAAGTTATGATACCCATTCTAAATCTGTGGAACAATCTTTTCTATTTTATCAATTTCTGAAAGATTCATTAATGTTTTAACAAACACCCCCTAAGTGTGCCTTTTATTTCTCTATGAAATTTAAATACCAGAGACATTTATCTTGCTTATATTTGAGTTTGTATTTATCAATTGACCTTAGTATAAACTTACTCTTAATATAATTCAGTGCTAAGCAAAGCATATGGGCAACAGAAAAGGGAGCAAAATATGGTTCTCTGTCCTCAAGGGGCTTATAATCTCATGAAAAAGGAAGTCAAGGTATTTGTGAAATCATTTATTGTGGTATTAAGGGAAATTCTAGATTCGGAAAATATCAGGATACATTATTTGTGACCACACAAGGAAAATGGAAATAAATATGGCATTGTAGCTCAAGAAAGGCCTTTAAATGTTTGTTATCTGGTCCATCTCTACCCAGTGTCTGTACCTGACTCTACAGCTCATCCAACAAGCAACATTCAACTTGCCTGGACATAGCCAGTGACAGGAAATCTGCTAGTAGACTGTATGTTAGAGAGTTCTTCACCCACACTGGGCCAAAGCCTCTGCAGTGGCCTTCATGCCAGGAGGTATTATGGAGAGGAAGACTATATTCTCTTCTATAATTGTCCCTTCAAAAACTGAAGCCACTTTATCTTGTCCTTTCTAAGTTATCTCTTCCTGAGACCCAAACTGTCCTAGACCATTCTTTATGTTATAGATTGCATGACAAATACTAGGTTGGAACACCAAGAGTACAGGGGAGATTCAAGAAGAATTAGAACTAGATTATAAGTGAGGTTTTGAAAATCAATCTGTAAAGCAACTACCACAGTTAGTTGGAGAGCCTCTGGAATGCTCAAAGTATACTCTTCAGGTCACATCAGTCCCGGGGAGGGGTGGGACGAGGCTGATACGCCCTCAGGCCCTTTGTAAATTCCCACTGATGGCTGAAATGGCACCTAGAGGTATCTCTATGAGGAGGCACAAACAGAAGGTCCTTGACTACTTCCTCTAACACAATTACTAAGTAATACACTTTGGAAAATCTTTGCCAGGCACAGTGGCTCACGCCTGTAATCCTAGCATTTTGGGAGGCTGAGGCGGGTGGATCACTTGAGGTCAGGAGTTCGAGACCAGCCTGACTAACATGGCAAAACCCTGACTCTACAAAAAATACAAAAATCAGCCAGGCATTGTGCCACACGCCTGTAGTCCCAGCTACTCTGGAGGCTGAGGCAGGAGAATCACTTGAACCCGGGAGGCAGAGGTTGCAGTGAGCCGAGATCATGCCACTGTACTCCAGCCTGGGTGACAGAGCAAGACTCTATCTGGAAAAAAAAAAAAAAATCATCTACTAGCAGATTTTCTGTCACTAGCTATGTCCAGGCAAGCTGAATATTGCTTGTTGGATGAGCTGTAGAGTCAGGTACAGACGAGGACAGAGACCATATTTTATTCCCTTTTCTGCTGCTTTGTGTATGCTTTGCTTAGTGTATTTCAAATTGCCTTGTATTTCCTGGGCAGTATCACCCCAACGCACTACTTTGTACTTAAATTATTTCCCTCCTTTTAAGTGATACTGACGGTATTCTAATTTCAATACTGATGTTTCCAGGACAGGATCACACTGTGTCTGGAAATAACTGGGGATTCATTCAGTGGCTGAGGTAGCCTCAGAATCAGAGAAAGGAATGTTCTAGTCCAAGCCCTTTATTTGAAGAAAACAGTGAAGAAACTGAGACTTAGAGCAGCTGAGTGACTTTCCTAACATCACACAGCAAAGAGAGATTAGAACTCACATCTACTTCAGAGCCAGTCTCACCCTCGAATGAACTGCCAAGGGTGACAAGTGCAGCTGAGATGTTTAGCCCTGCTTGGGTGAGGCCACACAGCTCAGGCCCAAATGGTTACCACTCCTGATCCAAAATGCCAAGAGCTACGCCTCTCCCCAGAATACACCACCTCATGCCCTCCCTGAAAAAAATCTCCCGGCTCCATTACTCTGTCCACAAGATCCCAACCCAAGTGTCACTACTAGTCATCTCCTGGCTTCAGTTCTCAGAGTCACTGAGCACTTGAACATCTTTGGCTCAAGAAAGATACATCTTCTCTTCCTACAGATCACTTCTTTAAAAAAAAAAAAATGACACAAGTGAGTTTAGTCTGCTGAGTATGAGCAAAGCTACTCTATTATAACAATCCAAGAAGTTCTTACCAGGAGTACACTAGTATTAATAACTAGCTCAGGCAGGACAACAAAACAGAAGAGTACATTTTCGATTCCATTAAAAATAACAACATTCCATATTATGAGTAAGTGGAAACATTAAAGTGCATAAAACATCATCATCATTTGCATTAAAACAGTAACTCCATTTTCTCCTATGTTCTTACCTTATTCCCTTTATGGAAGAGGCTATAAAATTCCATTCGTGCATTTGTTTCTGCAAGTTATCAAAGACAGAAGTCAATAGTTTGAGTTTTTTTAAGCAAAAGATTTTTTTTTTGTTTCATTCTATGGTCAATCATTTCTGCTATTTTACCTACCAGTAGTGATTTTTTTTTTACAGGTTAGAGCAATAAACCTTGTATAACTTGGAACACCAGAAACATTTTCTTATGTATTATAAAAATTCGTTTGTATCTCTAATCCAGTTTAAATGATGTAAATTTGAAATAATCTAAGTTTCAGATGGAAATAATAAGCATAGAATAAACACACAGTGAGAGGCTTTTCCTCTTCTGTCAACATAGTAGGCAAACTCTAAAACAAGCATGAGAACAGCCCACCTACGTTGAATGACTTGCAAAAATACTGGGAGAGGCAAGACTGTGGCAGATACCTTTCAGCACTCATCAGTCTTCCTCTTCTCCCTGAACAGAAAGCTGAACTACATTTCCCAGCCTCCCTTGCAGCTAGAGAGCTATACAGTGGAGTTTTGACCAATGGGATGTGAGCAGGAATGCTGTGCATCGCCTGCAGGCATGACTCATAAACTCCACAGCAACCCTCTATTTTCTCTTTCCCCATACAGTGCAAGATGGAATGCCCCCCAAATGCCACCCTCTGCAACCTGGATATGATATGAGGCATAGATAAACTTTTATCATGTTAAGATATTGAGATTTGGGGGCTGTTTGTTTTAGAAGCTAGCCTACCATGACTAATAGAAAAACTAACTGGGATTTCAAGCAGCACCAAGTTGCACTTACAAACAAAAACTAACTTGGTCCCCTCCCTTCACTACCATTACACTTTGCACAAAGCTAAGCCTGAGAAGGAACATCTGAAACTCCAGTTTTGGAAAATCCATAGGCAACAACATCAATACATCGCCAACTGCAGAAAATAATTTTAAGTAGGAAAATCCATTTGGGCCAGGTGTGGTGGCTTACACCTGTAATTCCAGTACTCCGGGAGGCCAAGGTGCCGAGTCGGGGGGAGTGGTCACTTGAGGTCAGGAGTTTGAGACCAGCCTGGCCAACATGGTGAAACACCGTCTCTACTAAAAATACAAAAATGAGCTGGGCATGGTGGCACACGCCTGTAGTCCCAGATACTCAGGAGGCTGAGGTGGGAGAATCAGTTGAACCCAGGAGGTGGAGGTTGCAGTGAGCCAAAATCACTCCACTGCACTCCAGCCTAGGCTGGAGTGGACAGAGTGAGATCCTGTCTCAAAAAAAAAAAAAAAAAAAAAAATCCATTTGGTTGGCCTGAGGAAGGTCACAAGTGACCAACTAAGCCACCCAGAGAAGAAAAGTATGAGAACCACGTGACTGAGCACAGCAATGACAACAGGAACAGACAGGGAAGATGGTTCCCAAAGGGAGAAGTTTTAGTTATATGTGTTGATCAAGCACCTACCATGTATGTGCTAGGCAAAGTACTAATACTGAAGACACAGCACAGAACCACAAAATTCCTGCCCTCATGGGCCCTACATGTGAGTGAAGAGAGATGGACAATAGATTAAATAGTAAAATCATAGCATGCGGGGGCGGTGAAAAGTGTTATGAAGACAAACAAAGCAGGGAAGGGCATTCAGATAGGGCAGGGGGTCACGTTATTCAACAGGATGTTCAGGGTACGTGTCGCTGATGACTTCTGAACAGAAAGCTAAAGCAGGGGAAGGAGGAAGCCACGCGGATGCCTGGGGGAAGACTTCCAGGCAGAGGGAACAGCAAGTGCAAAGGCCCTGAGGCAGGGGTGTGCCTGGCACATTCAGGGACCAACAAACAGGCAAATATGGCTACAGTGGAGTGACTGGGGTGGGAGTGGAGGAAGAGGGTGGAGAGCTCATGGGAAAATCATGCAGGACCTCTAGGCCACCCTCGGGACATCAGCTTTGACTCTGCGTGAGACAGGAAGCCACTGGAGGCTTCTCATAAGAGGGTATGAGACTCTGAAAGTCAGCAAATCACATCCAACTGCATAGAAAGGCTAAGTGTATTTCAGAGGAGACATGAGTCCAAAGTCATGCAGAGAGGATAGTGGCAGACAGCAGGAGTCTGCCTTTGGATTCAGACACAGAAAAGGGAGCCAGGGCAGACTCGAGAGAGTCTTGTCTGACCCACAGCCACCTGCAGGAGACTGCACATATACAGAAAGCTTAGCCACATGAGTTTCCAAAGTCTTTCCCGATGGCAGGTCTATTCCAGGATGGCTTTAGAGAACTTGATTTGGGAGGAACATTTACTAGTTAAGTAAACAACACATTTTATGTCGTAATCAACAGGCATTTGTTCAGGAGTGGGTAACTATTCCGTAGCTCCTACAGCTACAAACATATAGAAGTCATGTATGGGCATTCTTAGGATGGTCTTCTGTGCATGATACAGGCAGTTGGTAGCCTAGAGACACTCCGTGCAAGGAACGAAGGGGCGGTTAAAGATGGCTTTGCAAAAGCTAGGACTTGGATAATCGGAAGAAGGAAATCCCAAAAGGAACAAGGATGGAAATAAAAGGGTAGACAGGAACTCCAGCAGGGACAGTTCAGGGGCTGGTAAGAAGACAGCCTGACTGGCACTGAGGGCTGGAGAGAAAGAGGAAGGGAGGGGGCAGGATTGTATACAGAGGGACTTGAACACTCTTAGTAAAAGAGTCTGAGTTTTATCTGGAAAGCCACAGGATCCAGTAATGGTTGAGATTCATCAAGAAAGCCAGTCTAAGTGCTTCTAAAAATATATTACTATTTTATTTTTCTAGAGACAGGGTCTCACTGTTGCCCAGGCTTGAGTGCAGTGGTGCAATCATAGCTCATTGTGGCCTCGGCCTCCCAGGTTCAAGCGATCCTCCCACTTCAGCCTCCCAAGCAGTTGGGAGATGTGCACCACTATGACCGGCTAGTTTTTTAAATTTATTTTTTGTAGAGATGGGGTTTTGCTGTGTCGCCCAGGCTGGTCTTGAACTCCTGGGCTCAAGCAATCCACCTGCCTTGGCCTCCCAAAGTGTTGGTACTATAGGTGTGAACCAACACACCAGCCTGTATCCTCTACCCACTTCCCTATGGTTTAACTATATAAAAAAAACTAACCAACTTGTATTTAATGTTTTTATACACACACACACACATTCCTCCCCCCTACACCCCACCACATGCTCACACACACACATATGCATACACACACACATAATGGAAAAACCTGCTTTCTCTCATCTGTGATCATACTCTCTCATATATTCTCAAAATTCAGAAGTTAAACACGGGTGCCTATTCCTTCAAATACTACCATCTAGACTTCCCTATTTGAAAATTTAATCTTTGATTCAATTGCTTGTGAGTTTTCCTCCTTACCATTTCTGTGGGTGAGACATGCCATAAAGAAACCGTTCTCTCTTCGGCTTCATTGTTTATGGAAACGTAAGAAGGCTGGTACACTTTGGTTGGCTCTATCACCAGAACCTGAAACAAGAAGAGATGCCTGTTAATGTACACGGGTAGGAAACACAGCGCACCACAGCGCACGCTGCCCAGCAAGGAGGTGGGGAGGTTCGTACTCAATAAATCTTCACTGAGGGTCAGGCACAGTGGCCCAAGCCTGTAATCCCAGCACTTTGGGAGGTTGAGGTCGGAGGATCACTTGAGCCTAGGAGTTCAAGGGCAACATATTGAGATGCCATCTCTTTGGAGGTGGGGGGAAAGATGCAAGGAGATAAAAAAGGAGGTGATGGCCCATCAGTAAGGTGTTATTTTGTTAAGAGAGAGGAGGAGCGGGGAGAGAGGGAGAAGAGGGTGAGGAGGAGGAGAGTGGGGAGAAAGGGTGGGGAGAAAGGGTGGGGAGAAAGGGAGCTAGAAGGAGGAGAGGGGAGAAAGGAGAGAGGGGGAAGAAAGAGAAAAGGGGGAAAAGGAGGGAAGAAGGCAGCGAAAGGAAGAAAGTGGGGAGAGAAAGAGGAGGGCACTTTGGGAGGCCAAGGTGGGCAGATCACCTGAGGTCAGGAGTTCGAGACCAGCCTGGCCAACATGGTGAAACCCGTCTCTACTAAAAATACAACAATTAGATGAGTGTGGTGGTGTGCACCGGTAATCCCAGCTGCTCAGGGGGCTGAGGCAGGAGAATCGCTTGAACCCAGGAGGTGGAGGTTGCAGTGAGCTGACATCACACCACTGCACGAGACTCCATCTCAAAAAACAAACAACAACAACAACAAAAAAAAAAAAAAAAAGAGGAGGGGAAGAGAAAGAGGAGGGGCGAGATGGGGAGGGAGAGAGGGAATAAATCTCCAAAACAAAGCAACATGTTTAAGATCACTAAACCTGGTTAGAGATTATGCTGTTGTCTGCTCCGTTTTTTTTTTTTTTTGTACCTTTCAGTAGGTTTGAAATATTTCGTAACCAAAAAAAGATTTTCAAATGTATTATTAACCAGCAACAAAATAATTATCAATCATTTCAAACAATCTCTTATTAGATGCTTAATGAAATTCTTGGAAATGGGCTGTTCACAAACTCTCAAAGCATAAATATGGAACACAATTATCTAAAGTTCAATTTCCAAGACATTCACATATTTCACTCACGACTCTAAGATGGTCATAACATTAAAACAAAAACTCAATGAAAAGCTAAAAGCAATTTTGCCTTTTTGATACGTTTTAAATATTAATTAGTGGCCTTACAGGCAATCCAAAGCTTAACAGGAAACCATGCTGAATTCCAAGTTTCCACTCGTGGTGCTACATTATTTTAGAGGAAAGTTTGTCCACTTTGGCGCTGGATAATTCTTTATTGGAGAGGGCTGTCCTTTGCATTATGGGATATTCAACAGCATCCCTGGTCTCTATCCACCAGATGCCAGTAGCGCCACCTTCTCCCCAAGTCATGACCACCAAAAATGTCTCTGGACATTGCCAGAGGTACCTTAGGGGGACAAAGTTGCTTCCAATTGAGAATGACTACTACAGAGGATACGGCCAACGATCTGTCAGTGAGCTGATCTATCACTTACTGATTTCACATAAGATAGATATTTATCCCAACATTTAAAATTACTCTATAGCTTTCTTCAGTTCAGAGTATTCAATAGTTAAATAGGACCAATCCCTAGTTTTTTTCCTAATCTTTAAAAAAAATGGATTTAGCATATCTTACCGGAAATCTGAGTCCATTAGTGACTTCATTTGTTGCCTCAAAAATTATATCTAACCAGAAGTTCAGCCGCTCTTGCCTGGGTGAGTGTTCAATAATGGGTTTCTTGAAGCGCCGAATTAGTAACAAGTTCTGAACTAATGATCGCAGGTACCTGGAAAAATCACAAACAGCAATATATTGGATTCCTAAAGAAATTGAATTCAAGTCCCTTTAAAAGAAGCTTTCCAAAAGCTTTTATTCACTTCAATTCATATTATATCATGAGTGCTTCATAAATGACTGCTCAGCAGCCACAAAACTAATTAAGAAAACCCAAGCAGTAGGCAAAGTAAGCCCAACCAACAAAATAACACAACGTGGCTTTTTACCAACATTGGGCTAAACCTCAATTTTAGTACCTATTGTCTAAAATGGGAGACTGGAAAGCATGTGAAAACTGTTTTAAATAACAAAGGCAGGCACAGCTGACTCTTGAACAACACAAGTATGAACTGTGGAGGTCCACTTACACACAGATTTTTTTTCCCAATAAATACATTGGAAAATGTTCTGGAGATGTGCGACAATTTGGAAAACTTTGCAGATGAAGTGTGCAGCCTAGAAATATCAAAAAAAATTAGAAAAAGCTAGGTATGCCATGAATGCATAAAATATATGTAGACACTAGTTTATTTTATCATTTACTACCCAAAATATATACAAATCTCTTATAAAAAGTTAAAATGTACCAAAACTTACACACACAAACACTTACAGACTGTATATGGCACCATTCCCAGTCAAGAAAAATATAAACAAACATAAAGATGCGGTATTAAATCAAGACTGCATAAAATTAACTGTAGTGCATACTGCACCACTGTAAGAATTTTGTAGCCACCTCCTGTTGCTATTGTGGTGAGCTCATGTTATAAGTATCTGCTTAAAACTCCACCATGTGGCCAGGCGCGGTGGCTCACACCTGTAATCCCAGCACTCTGGGAGGCCTAGGTGAGCAGATCACCTGAGGTCAGGAGTTCAAGACCAGCCAGGCCAACATGGCGAAATCCCGTCTCTACTAAAAATACAAAAATTAGCTGGATGCGGTGGCAGGCATCTATAGTCCCAGCTACTCGGGAGGCTAAGGCAGGAGGATTGCTTGAAGCTGAAAGACAGAGGTTACAGTGAGCCGAGATCACGCCACTGCACTCCAGCATGGGCGAGAGAGCGAGACTCTGTCTCAGACACAAACAACAATAACAAAAAACTCCACTATGTGAGAATGATCATTTTTGCATGAGCAGTTCATCTCTCCAGTAAATTGCAGATCATAGTAAACAGTGATCACTCACGGTTCTCGTGCATTCTTCATTGTATTTAGTGCTATACCATAAACCTTGAGTAACACCATGGGACCCATACAGAGTGCCACTAGTGATACTGGAAATGCTCCCAAGAAGCAGAGAAAAGTCATGACATTACTAGAAAAAGTTGAATTGCTTGATATGTACTGCAGATTGAGTTCTGCAGTTACAGCTGCTGCCATTTCAAGACAAATGAATCCAGCCTAAAAATCGTTGCAAAAATAGAAAAGGAAATTCATGAAGCCGTCACTGCAGCTATGTCAGCGGTTGCAAAAATCCTGCACTTTTTGCAAAATATAAAATACAAAATATTGTTTACGTTATTGGTAAGGCTTTCAGTCAACAGCAGGCTATTAGTAGTTAAGTTTTTGGTCAATTTTCAACTGAGCCCCTAACCCCCACATTGTTCAATGGTCAGCTGTAGTTCAAAGTTCAAAGCAATTACAAAATGACAAAATTTCAAACTCATTTTCTTTTTAATTAAACATGTTACTTTGAGGTAATTTTACATTTACATGAAGTGCTAAGAAACAATACAGAGAGAACCCATATATCTTTGACCAGGTTTACTCCAATGGTAAGCATCCTACAAAAACTATAGTACAATACCACAACCAGGATGTTGTCACTGATACAAGGCAAGACAGAGAAATTTCCATCCCCACAGGGACCCTTCGTGTTGCCTTCCCACCATCATGCCTACTTCCCTCCCATCCCACCCACTCCCTTACTCCTGGCAATCACTAGTCAAACTCACTGTCTTTTATTTTTTTAAAAATTAGAATCTGACTAGGTAGATTTTGATGTTATGACATCTTGACTCTGACCACACCTTTGCTCTTTTCAGGCATATTGAACTTTTTGGAACATAGGTGCCAGGCAGTATTATTATATATCATAGTATTATTTATATCATAGTATTTATATCATATTATTTATATCATAGTATTATTATATATCAGAGTATTATTTATATCATAGTATTATATATCATAGTATTATTTTGCTCTTTGAGGATAAAAGCTGGAGCTATCCTGGGAAGATAGGCCAGCTAGACTCCAACTGACTTGCTTGGGTACTCAGCAGGCCTGTGCTGTCCAAACTCTACACATTCAAAAGAAAGATCTGGCCCTGGACTGGCTATTGGGAGATCACCTCTAAGCCCTTGGGATATACTGCCAGCTAAAAGCATCTCTGTTTATCTGGGACCTTGGGCCATCCTAGATAGTTTATGCTAACGATATGATTCACAGTCCGTGTCCTGGGCCACACTCTATCAGTTTGACCTCTGGAGAGGTTGCAGCTGAGGTATTAATATCAGCCACATGAGGACTCCATGCCCACGTGACGCATCCCCAATAAAAACCCTGGACATTAAGGCTCAATGAGCTTTACTGGTTGGCAAGACTTCATGCATGTTGTCACACATTTTTGCTGGGAGAATTAAGCACTGTCCACATGACTCCACCGGGAAAGGACAACTGGAAGCTTGCACCTGGTCTCTCCTGGACTCTACCCTATGTACCTTTCTGCCTTTGCTGATTTTAATCTGTATCCTTTCATTGTAATAAACCATAACTAAGAGTATAACAGCTTTTCTGAGTTCTGTGAGTCCTTCCAGCAAATCATGAACCTAAGACGGGTCTTGGGGACTCCTAACAACAGGTAATAACAGTGTAAGTCCTATAAGAGAGCCCAGGTGCTGACGGAATGGGATTGTATCCAATCCTGGGGTCTCCACTCCCTGAAGTCGGCTCCATCTTGCCCAGATAACAGCAACGCACTTTAAGATTAGTACTTTTCAAATAGCAGCCACTCCAGGAGGGCTAGAGGCCCAGCCTGGTTCTGTATCCTCTCAGCCTCAGAGAACTTTCAAGGGGTTTGAGGGCCAAATTTAAGTTCCTTCAGATTGGGAAGAAATAGGGTCAAACTAATTATGACTGAAGAGATTCCTACCCCCGGTAATCCGGACTGACCCGCTGAACTAGGATGTAAGGGATGGTCAATGAACACAAATGGTTAAAAGTATGTGGGGTTTTTTTGGGGTTTTTTTTTTTTTTTTTTTTTTTTTGAGATGGAGTCTGGCTCTGTCGCCCAGGCTGGAGTGCGGTGGCCGGATCTCAGCTCACTGCAAGCACCGCCTCCCGGGTTCACGCCATTCTCCTGCCTCAGCCTCCCAAGTAGCTGGGACTACAGGCGCCTGCCACCTCGCCCGGCTAGTTTTTTGTATTTTTTTAGTAGAGTCGGGGTTTCACCGTGTTAGCCAGGATGGTCTCGATCTCCTGACCTCGTGATCCGCCCGTCTCAGCCTCCCAAAGTGCTGGGATTACAGGCTTGAGCCACCATGCCCGGCCTAAAAGTATGTTTTTTAAAGTTATATAAATAATCCATATGCATTTAAGAAAAATCAGAAGACAAAGGTAAGAAAAATCGGAAAACAAAGGTAAGAAAAAAAAAAACAGAATAAAAATCCTTATAAGGCTATCTCCCTGACACAACCACTGTCAATATTCTGAAGAAAATCATTCACCATTTATTGATTATACAATTATCTATCGAGCATTTATTATGAGACTATAGCAATCAATAAGATAACCACAATTCTAACGGAGCTTCATGTCTATGGGGAAATCCGATACCACCCACTCCACCTGGGCCTTTCCCTATAAGTCACATGCCAAACACATATTTTTAATTAAAACAAGATCATATAGAACAATGGTTCTCAAGGTGTGGTCACCAGAGCAGCAGCAGCAGCTTGGAATTTGTAAGTGCAAATTCTCAGGCTCTACCCCAGACCTACCGAGCCAGAAATCCTGAGAGTGGGCCCAGCAATCTGTGTTTTATTTCTTTATTTTACCTATTTACTTTTGAGAGAGGGTCTCACTCTGTCACCCAGGCTGGACTGCAGTCATGTAATCACAGCTCGCTGCAGCCTTGACCTCCCGGGCTCAAGTGATCCTACCGCAGCCTTCCCGAGTAGCTGGGACCACAGGCGTGTGTCACCATGCCTGGCTATTTTTTTTTTTTGTTTGGTAGAGACTGGATCTCACTCTATTAGCCAGACTGGTCTCAAGCTACTGGTCTCAAGCAATCCTCCCACCTCGGCCTCCCAGAGTGCTGGGATTACAGGTATAAGCCACTATGCCCAGTCTGTGTTTTAATCAACATAGGTTGATTCTGACGCACAATAAAATTTGAGAACCACTGATACAGGAAAATCTACCCAGGAGCCGGCTTTTCTTACTCTACAACAAACCACGAACACACTTCCACGTCTCCAAACATTATTTCCCGCACATTTAAATGGCTGTGTAAGGCTGTTGCTGTGCCACCGTTTTATTTACAACACCCTATTATTGTTCTTTTAGTTCCAGTTTTCATTTGTGATAAACATTTTCTTGGTGTGCTTTTTTCACTTTATTATATGCTTTCTCACAAATGCATAATACATACTAGTAGCCAAGAGTATTTTGCTCTTAAGGACCTAGACAACCTGCAGAAATTATAATAGGATAGAAGGCCTAATCTCAGGGATGGAGCAGGCAGGGATATATTCTGTGTGGATCTGTCTTTCCCTCCCTTCACATAAAAGCAAGGGAATTCTCAGAGCAGTTGTGTCTGTGCTAACTTTGCTTTAATGAAAAGTCAGAAGGAGAAACATAGTGATTATTACTGTTTTTGCACTTCCACGTTTTTTTCCCTGAGGAAGACATTTCAGAACAAGGTCATGTGTTGAGATGGGTGATGACAACACACAGACACAACTCACCAGACTGGAGGTTTCAGTTTGAACAACCTCTCTGCTGCCTGGACGGCTTTCCCGACATCACTGGCCAGCATGCTGACGCTGAAGAACTGACCCACATCCCAGTAATTGTTCATTTTCTCCAAACTCCCTTTTCTTCCCAACAAACTGTTCAGCCGGACACCTTAGAATTTGAATTTTAGATAGTCAGAAAAATCTTTCTTAGTTTCTGTCATATTGAGGATAAGCAGGTATTTTATTTTGGCTGCTGTCTCAAGTGCGCTGTAGGAAAAGTAACTGATTGTTCCTTTTGAAATATAACGCTAGTAGGATGGGCACGGTGGCTCACGCCTGTAATCCCAGCACTTTGGGATGCTGAGGCAGGCGGATCACTTGAGGTCCAGAGTTCGAGACCAGCCTGGCCAACATGGTGAAATCCCATCTCTACTAAAAATACAAAAAAAAAAAAAAAAAAAAAAAAAAAATTAGCTGGGTATGGTGGTGGGCACCTGCAATCCCAGTTACTCGGGAGGCTGAGGCAGGAGAATTGCTTGAACCCAGGAGGTGGAGGTTGCAGTGAGCCAAGACCGCAACACTACACTCCAGCCTGGGCAACTGAGCAAGACTCTGTCTCAAAAAAAGAACAGAAATATAATGATATAATGCTAGTTATTTCAACATAATTTTTAATGCCAAACTTGTATAATCAAAGCATCAACATGTGCAGTAATAAACAGCTTTACCTATTTTCCTTAGTTCCAAGGAAGTTTCAAATTGTTGTCCAGCAACTATCAGCAAAACTGCAAGATTAATTCCCGAATAGAGAGATGACTGGAGTTCAAACCCTTTGCGATACCTATAATTATAGAACCACCAAAGTCTGATTATATTACAACAAAAAATGTTTAAATAATGGTATAAACCAACTTTCTCATGAAAAGTTTTCTTTCTTTAAGCTTGTTGTTGCCTATTCCCCTTGCCTCCCACCACCCACCTTCACGAACAGCCACATGCAGCTCTCTAGTAACTTCAAAAATGTCGTAATAGGCCAGGCACCGTGGCTCATGCCTGTAATCCCAGCACTCTGGGAGGCCGAGGCAGGTGGATCGCTTGAGGCCAGGAGTTTAAGGCCAGCCTGGCCAACATGGTGAAACCCCATCTCTACAAAAAAAATACAAAAATCAGCTGTGGTGGTGCATGCCTGTAATCCCAGCTACTGGGGAGGCTGAGGCAGGAGAATTCGCTTGAACCTGGGAGGTGGAAGCTGCAGCAAGCCAAGTTCGCACCACTGCACTCCAGCCTGGGTGACAGAGCGCGACTCGGCCTCAAAACAACAAAAAAAGTCATAATAGCAACACAGTAACTTACACCAGGGAGGTTTTTTTTTGTTAATAAGATTATTATAAAAGCCTCACTGATTGTATAAAATAGGGAAATCATCACGAAGTACACAAAAGAAATTTAAACTCAATTCTAATCCTACTCCCAGAAGATCACCACGATTTGATGTCCGGAGTGCAGAGGTGTAATCATAGTTCACTGCAGCCTGGAACTCCTGGACCCAAGCAATCCCTCCACCTCAGCCTCCCAAGCAGCTAGGACCACAGGTTTGTGCCATCATGCCCAGTTAATTTTTTTTTTCATTTTTTTTTAAACACAGGGTCTCTGTCACCCAGGCTGGAGTGCAGTGGCACGATTATAGCTGCAGCCTTGAATCCCTGGGCTCAAGCGATCCTCCCACCTCAGCATCCCAAGTAGCTGGGATTACAGGCATGAGCCACGCTGCCCACCTAAACCTCGTTTCTAAAGTTGGATTCTAATTATGCATTGAGTATTTTTTTATTACATCGAAATGGCATCAATGGTAGGCCATTTCTCTGCAAGCTGTTTGCTTTTAACAATATGGAGTTGTTTTCTCCTGCAGGAAGCAGTATTGCCAAAATCCTGGATCCCAAATAACTACAGGAGCAGTGGCAAAGTAAGGCCAGTGACAGCGATCTACTCTATCAGGATAAGGAACAGGATACAAAATTGGGAATCGTATTTTTATACCAAAAGGTTAACAGTGACAAGTTCACTCTCTTCTTTACCCTTTTCTATACATAATAAGTTCATTTCTGTTCTATGAACAAGTATGAAAATTATAGGCAGGAAAAAAGAACTCAATTAATGAAGTAACGACACAAGTGTCTTTAAGTGGCACAGTTTATACCAAAGACTTGCTAGTAGTAATTTTGTCACTCATGTGACAGCAAGAGATTTCAACAACAAAATATTAATTCTTCAAAGGAGAAGTTATCATTGAAATCAGTTAAAATATGGCTTTATCAATTCTGAGGCATAATACAAATAGCCTCAGACAGATCAGAGGACACCGAGAAAGTCCTTCCTACCTTAGTCAACAAAATTCAACCTTTTTTTTTCCCTGTGTGTTTTGGGAATTTTAAATTCTACCTCCTTCTAGATGTGACTGTTTTATTTTCTTCTACTATGAAAAGTTATACTGAGAAGAGGGCCGAGAGGGTTGCTTCTCCAGAAGTCAAGCAGGCCCAACTTTGGGGCAGAGAAGAGCTGAACTCCAGGCAGGATTGTAGTCCCAGATTCACCACTAACCAGCCCTGTGATCTTGGACCAGCTCCCCACCTCCCTGAGCCACATGCTCCATGTCCGCACTGGAGAGGGTGGGTTAGATGACATCCAGGATAGATCTTATCCACAGCCACCACGCCCTGAGCAGAAGACGAAGCTTCATTTGCTTCTGCACCTACCATCACTACCTTCTGAAGTCGCTGGAGAAAACCTCCTAGGACTTTCTTGAAGGAGCCAAAGGCAGTGATTTTCTGACCTGGGGACTGAATTCCCAACCACCATAGTGGGAACACAGCTTTCTGTTTTGGCTTTACCAAACATTAACTTCCCTTCAATACCCTGAGTGACTCCTCTCCACCACACGGTGCATTAGGAACTACAGGACATTTTAAAAAAGAAGATGAGGCCATTATGTTCCAAGAACTTACACTAGGGTGGAAGGGAATAAGATCTACACATAATTAGTAACAACAGAAGCAAGAATGTGGTATCTTAAAATCACACAAATTCAAGTGTAGAGGAACTCACAAAAGACATATAAGGCCATCTTACCTAGATACTTGAGACATGGCATAAAAATAAAGAGAAATAATCCCAGCAGTTTGAGAGGCCAAGGCAGGTGGATTGCCTGAGGTCAGGAGTTCGAGACCAGTCTGGCCAACATGGTGAAACCCGTCTCTATTAAAAATACAAAAAAGTTTGCCAGGCGTGGTGGCCTGTGCCTATAATCCCAGCTACTCAGGAGGCTGAGGCAAGGGAATTGCTTGAACCAGGGAGGTGGAGGTTGCAGTGAGCTGAGATCACACCATGGCACTCCAGCCTGGGTGACAGAGCGAGACTTAGTCTCAAAAAAAAAAAAAAAAAAAAAAAAGGCAAGAGAAATGAAACAGCAGTGATTTGGAAAGGGAACCCTCAGCATAGAAAACAGCAGCAACAGAGACAGTAGTCTGGAAAACTCCTTAGGAACTACAGTTTAGTTGGACACACACCAGGTAGTGGGAAACAGGGCTAGAGGTAGGTTGGAGAAAGTGTTCAGGACACCTAGAATGGTGATCTGAGAGTCTGAATTTTTACATAGTAGGGAGCAGGGAGCCATGGTGGGTTCTTGAGCTTTAGGAAGAATAAGTTATAAATCTGTGAAGGATAGACTGAATAGACAGCAAGCAGGGAGTCTACTTGGGTACTGTTAGAACACTCCTGGCAAGAAAGTTAAAAAAAAATGGCAGTGACTGGGGGCAGTGCTGATGGGAAAGGATTGGCAAGCAGTGAAAGAGGGCTCGCAGAAGGGCTGCAAATGGGGCCTGACTGGATGGGGAGGTAAGTGAGTAAAATGAATCGAACACTGACCAAAAGTTTACACCTAGGAGGGTAGAGAATAGTAGTAAGAAAGCAAGACATTGAAAGCCATACCTTGTGGAGAAGAGTAAATGACTTCAGCCTTCAAAATGTTGAGTCTGAAATACCAGCATCATCTTGAGGTAGAACAGGTGGGCAAAGGGGGGAGGTGTAAGGCCATCACTTAGGATGTTGGGCTGGAGAGTTCCAGCTAAGGGTCCCTAGGTGTGAGAGTGGCTGGGATTGCCAGAGAAGCAAGTGCAGATGGAGAGAAGGTGGGGAGGACAGAGCCTCCTGTGTGTATGAAAGGAAGAGAGAGAAAGAAAGAGAGAGGAAGCAGTTAGAAATGAATGAAAGCAGAACAGCAATGTCAAGAGCTCTTATGATGGAAATGAATGATGTGGGCCTGTTGGTTCCACCTTCAGAATATATCCTGCATCCAACTTCTCAATATTTTTATCCCCACCACCTTGGCTCAAGCCACCACCAGCTCTCCCCTGAATTACTGCTTTATTCTCCTGTTCCCTGCTTCTGTCCTTGTCCCTGTGATAGACTGTTTAATGGCCACAAATTCCTCCCATTGCAATGTGCATGCACCTCTGCAATGCAACTTTGCTATTCCTCCTAGCCAGAGGTGGAGCATATTCCTCCATCCTTTTGAATGTGGGTGGGCCATGTGATTTGCTTTGACCAATAGCATGTGGCAGAAGTTAACCACGTGTGAGTTCCCAAACCTAAGCCTCTAGAGGCTTTGCTGCTCCCTTGTTCACTCTCTTAGAGTTCTGCATACCAGGTAAGAAAGCTGGTCTACCAGGATTAGAACCACATAGTGGAGAGCTGAGGCACACCATCAGTAGCCAACACCAGTGGCCAAATGTGTACGGGGTCATTTGGATCTTCCAGCCACACCTGACCGTACAGCTGACTTCAGTTTTAGAAGTGAGCCCAGGTGAAGCCAGCAGAAGTGCCTGGCGAAGCCACAGAATCATGAAAAATCATAATCATTGCTGTTCAAAGCTGCTAAGTTTTGGGTTATGCAGCAAGTGACAGCTGATACACCCCCTAAAATATATTCTTTGCATAACAGTGAATACTCCTGTTAAAATGCATGTCCGATCTTGTCACTCCTCTGCTCAAACCCTCCATTTAATGTTCCTTCTCACTCAGAGCAAGAAGGTCTTGCCCCCTTCCTGTTTCATATTGCTCTCCACCCATCCCTTGCTTACTGCTGACCATCCTGGAGTGTGCCTGGCATGCTTCATCCTCAGAGTCTCTGCCCTTGCTGTTCCCTCCGCCAAGAACACTTTCTCCAGTTATCTGTGAAGTTCACTCCCTTATCACTTTCCTACCTTTAGGCACCTTCACTGACCACCCTATTTAAAATTGCAGACCACCCTTCAGAGCCCTCCTTTATCCCCTTCCCTGCTTAACTTTTCCCCATAGCCCTCACATGACATCCTACATGTGTCGCTTTCTTTAACTTCCCTCACCAGTAAGGCAAGGCCCCCAAGGGCAGGATTCATGTCTGTTGTGTCTGTATCCCTACCACCTAGAAAAGTTTCTGGCACACAGTAAGCCATCACTGAACATTGTTAAATAAATGAACGAATAAGTGAATGAATGAACAGATCACTGGGGAAGATGATGCCCTGGTGGTGGGGGACAAGGTTCTGGAAGTGGGAGCTCGGAAGGAGTGTGCTGGGCCTCCTTCTTGGCCCTTAAACAAGTGTACCTGTGGGAAGAGTGTGACCAGTAGAAAACCCTGTTTCTCATGGTTTTCTCTCAAAAAGGGAATCTGGAAATTCCCAGACCACATTTACTACAAATAGTTGCTCACTGCCAGCAGACAGACATATACATAAGGAAGAGATGCACATCCTCAGCCTATGTGATTCTGTTCCTTGAAGAGATGCATGTGCTGATAACTCAGGCTGAGGGTTTACCACTCAATGGCGCTGTCTCGGCTGGTGTCATCTTTGCAGTCTGAATCCAAGAAGATGTCCTTGTAGATCCTCCCACACAGGCAGAACATGTCGGGGCCCGGGTGATCACAGCTCTGCAGAACCTGGAGCATGATCTGCAGAGCCTTCTCACGGTCACCTGTGCTGTTTCTCCTGAAAGACAGATGTTATAAGGTCACAAATGAATGAATCAAGACAATGGAATAGAGGCCAGGTGCAGTGGCTCACACCTGTAATCCCAGAACTTTGGGAGACCAAAGTGGGTGGATCATTTGAGGTCAGGAGTTCGACACCAGCCTGGCCGACATGGTGAAAACCTGTCTCTACTAAAAATACAAAAAGTAGCCAGGTGGTAGTGGCCCATGCCTGTAATCCCAGCTACTTGGGAGGCTGAGACAGGAGTATCACTTGAACCCAGAAGGCAGAGGTTGCAGTGAACCAAGATCACGCCACTGTACTCCAGTCTGGGTGACACAGTGAGACCTATTTAAAAAAAAAAAAAAAAAGACAGTGGAATATATATGCATTCATCGTGCTGAAAGACAGGTGCAAGGATGCCATACTTCAGCAGAAAATTTTTTTTTTTTCATTTTCCAATGTAGTCACTGCTTAAGATCCACACCAATAAACCTTATACAATTATACTCAGTCTCTACTTGATTCTATCTCAACAACTAAATCATAAGGAAATGAAAAAATAAGCAAAGGGGAAACCTATATAATAAAAAAGACTTAAGAGTCATATCAACTAAATGCAACATGCAGACTTTGTTTGGATCGTGATTCAAACAAATCCACTAAAAAACATAATGAGGCTGGGTACAGCGGCTCACACCTGTAATCCCAGCACTTTGGGAGGCTGAGGCGGGTGGATCACTTAAGGTCAGGAGTTCGAGACCAGCCTGGCCAACATGGTGAAACCCTGTCTCTACAAAAATATAAAAATTAGCCAGTTGTGGTGGCAGGCGCCTGTAGTCCCAGGTACTTGGGAGGCTGAGGCAGGAGAATCACTTGAACCCGGGAGGCAGAGGTTGTGCCACTACACTCCAGCCTAGGCAACAGAGTGAGACTCTGTCAAAAAAAAAAAAAAAAAAAAGGAAAGACAATTGGGAAAATTTGAGCACTGACACTGAGAAATTGTTAATTTTTAGGTATGATAATGTAAAACCTAAAAACTGTTCATTTTTAGGTATGATAATGTAACCATGCCTATGTTTTATAAGTGTCTTTAACCTTTTTTTTTTTTTTTTTTTTTTTTTTGAGACGGTCTCGCTCTGTCACCTAGGCTGGAGTGCAGTGGCATGATCTCAACTCATTGCAACCTCCACCTCCTGGGTTCAAGCGATTCTTGTGCCTCCCTCAGCCTTCCAACATAGCTGGGATTACAGGCATGCGCCACCACACCCAATTAATTTTTGTAATTTTAGTAGAGACAGGGTTTCACCATGTTGGCCAGGCTGGTCTTGAACTCCTAGCCTCAAACGATCCACCTGCCTTGGCCTCCCAAAGTTCTGGGATTACAGGCGTGAGATACCCTGCCCAGCCAAGTGTCCTTAACTTTTAAAGATACACACTGAAATATCTGTGGATAAAATGGTACGTCTTTGCTTTGTAATAAACCCAGCATTGGGGTGTAGAGGAGTGGGTAGGGGCAAAGGGGAACAAAATTGGCCATGCAATGATAATTACCAAAGTGGATATGGGGTAGATGGGGGTTTATTATTCTGATGGTTAATTTTATGTGTCAGCTTGACTGGGCTAAGGAAGGCCAGAAAGATAATAAAACGTTATTTCTGGGTATGTCTGTGAGGGTGTTTCTGGATGAGATTAGCATCTGAATCAACAGTCTGAGTAAAGAAGACCACCCTCACCAATGCAGGTGGCATCATGCAATCCATTGAAGGTACCAAGAGAACAAAAAGGCCAAGGAAGACTGAATTTTCTTTTTTTGAACTGGGAAATTCATCATCTCCTTGGACATCAGAGTTCCTGGGTCTTGGACCTTCAGGCTTCAGGACTTACCACAACAGCATCCCTGGTTCTCAGGCCTTTGGACTCAGACCAAATCACACCACAAGCATTCCTGGTTCTCCAGCTTGCATGGGACTTGCCAGTCTCTAGAATCACCTGGGGCAATTCTCATAATCCATCTCTTCCTCTAGATCTCTATACATCCTATTGGTTTGTTTCTTTGGAGAACCCTGTCTAAGACGATTATGCTATTCCCTACTTTTAAATATATTTGTGATTTTACATAAAAACAAAAACAAAAAAGGTACCCATCCTGACCCAATGATTCCACTTCTAGAATCTGTAATATGTACATCTTTTTTTTCAATAATTTTTTGAACAAAGATGTTTGTTATGGCACTGCTTGTAATAGTAAGGAACTGGAGATGACTCAGATGTCCATTAATGGAAGAACAGCAAAATATATTTTGCAACAACCAGACTACAGAATAAAGTAATCATTATAAAGGGGCAGATCCATGTGTAATTACCCAGAGGAACATCCGTAACAGTAACATTTCATGGAAAAAACCTGAACTAAATGAAAAGCATGACTCAATTCTTTGAAATAAACACTATTCACGTTTATGTACGTAGACAAAAGTCTGTAAGGATACATATTAAAATGTTCAGAAAATCATTGTTGGGATTTATACAAAACTGGGTATGTTTTATTAATAACCATTCTAATAAATGAATAAATTATTCTTTTTAATTTCTTGGTAATAGGTTTTTTTTTTTTTTGAGATGGAGTCTCGCTCTGTCACCCAGCCTGGAGTGTGGTGGCACAATCTCAGCTCACTGCAACCTCCGCCTCTCAGGTTCAAGCGATTCTCCCACCTCAGCCTCCGGAGTAGCTGGGATTACAGATGTATACCACCACACCCAGCTAATTTTTGAATTTTTTTTTTTTTTTTTTAAGGAGAATTGGGGTTTAACTATGTTGGGCAGGATAGTCTCGAACTCATGACCTCAGGTGATCTGCCCACCTCGGCCTCCCAAAGTGCTGGGATTACAGGTGTGAGCCACTGCGCCCGGCCACAATAGGCTCTTTTATGTTTTCTTTCCTGAGGACATGCACCTCAAAAACTACCGCATAATCCCAGATATCAAATTAGTACCTAAAACAGCCAGACTTTCTCAACTGGGGTTCCATGACAGAATTAATCCCTGGAAAAAATTATTTGATTATTTGAGTAACTATTTTTTCAGGGCTCCCAAGAATGGTACGTAGCCAGCCTCATTCTGGATGCAGAAGAGAAATTCAATCATTTCATACAATAGATGCCAGCGGGCATTAGGACTTAATTGTCTTGTGGAACCCAACCTGGGTGGAAAAGGGCTAATCTAGACAATTGGCCACCTTCTGGAAACCTGCAATAATTAAGCCTGTATTTTGACTCGGACTTTTTCCATTTTCTACCTTGATCCTGTTCTAACATATTTTATCTTTCCTCTTTTTGTCATATAGAATCTAACTGAACTAACCTGCAAATCGGATCTCTTGTTGCACAGCCATTGTATAATATTCTTTAATTTTTAAGAACCAACACAAACCAACTCAAATTTACTAGAGCATTTAAATAATTTCTAATGTCTGTGGCAAGAATATGAAAGATTGAAACTTTAATGAGGCACAACATTTCCACATCTGTAATTAGCCAACTTTTGAGGTGTGAAATATTCATGATTCTGAAAAGAATGTACTAAAGTCAATAAACTCACTTAAATGCTTTTTTTTTTTTTTTTTTTTTTGAGACAGGGCTTTGTTGCCCAGGCTGGAGTACAGTGGTACAATCTCAGTTCACTACAGCCTCAACCTCCCAGGTTCAAGCGATCCACCCACCTCAGCCTCCCAAGTAGCTGTGACTCCAGGCACGTACTACTACACCTGGCTAATTTGTGTACTTTTTGTAGAGACAGGGTTTCGCCATGTTGCCCAAGCTAATGCTTAATTATTGATACGAGCTCAGGTTTGTTTGGATTTTAGCTTTTTGGACCAGTTACATCAAGATTTCCCTTGAATTTTCTCATTAACTTGAAATTTACCCTTGTTACTCGAAACAAAAGGTCTTTTGAGTAAAAACAAAACAAAAATCAAACATTTGAAAAAATTAAAAGCAAAGAGATTTTCAGCTTAAAAGCCACTTTAAGACAGGTGTTAAATAACTAATCCTTTTAGTGGTTAATAATCAGCTTTTGGATCTGCTTATCATTTTCAGATCCCAAGGTATCCAAGAACAAGCCTACAGATAAAAACTCCTATATTGAATCAGTCAGCAACATCTGTTTCTGGCAATTAAGGCCATTTCACAATTAAGAGAAGGAAACTTTGACAGTGGGTCTGAATCTTGGCTGCATATTAGAATCACCTGGGAGGCTGGGCATGGTGGCTCACGCCTGAAATCCCAGCACTCTGGGAGGCCAAGGCGGGCAGATCACCTGAGGTCAGGAGTTCGAGACCAGCCTGGCCAACGTGGTGAAACCCTGTCTCCACTAAAAATACAAATATTGGCTAGGCATGGTGGCAGGCACCTGTAGTCCCAGCTACTGAGGAGGTTGAGACAGGAGAATCACTTGAACCCCTGAGGCAGAGGTTGCAGTGAGCCGAGATCGCACCATTGTACTCCAGTCTGGGCAACAAGAGGGAAACGCCATCTAAAAAAAAAATAAAAATAATTAAAAAAAAAAAGTATCACAGGGGAGCTTAAATCTGAAGACCCAGACATCAGTGCTTCTCATGCTTGACTTTCTGAGTCAGTAGGTTGGCATCATTGCTAAATCCACCACTCCCTTCTCACTGCTTGTCCTATCTCACATACATATGCATTTGACAACCGTGTACTCCTTCCTCCTTGGACTACTTTTATCATTTGATTTGCAGGACACCACACTCGCCTACTTTATTTTCTCCTACTTTAGTCCATCTCTCTGATCTTTTCACACTGGAGTGTACCTTGGCAGTACCCTTGGACATTTCATCTTTCTTGGTTACTACCCTAGATCCCTTGATCATCCATTGCTGTGACTTTTCAAACCATCCATATTCTGATGACTTCCAAATTTCTATATCTAGCCCAGGCCTCTCCCCTAAAATCCAGACTCACATATCCAACTGCCTTCTCAGCATCTTGTTTGCATGTTGATACCTCAAACTTAACGTGTCCCAAATCAAACTTTTTTCCCCCCTCCCTGAGACAGAGTCTCACTGTCACCCAGGCTGGAATGCAGTAGTGCATTCTCAGCTCACTGCAACCTCTAAGTCACAGGGTGAAGAGACTCTCATGCCTCAGCCTCCCAAGTAGCTGGGATTACAGGCGTGCACCACCATGCCCAGCTAATTTTTGCATTTTTAGTAGAGACAGGGTTTAGCTGTGATGACCAGGGTGGTCTTGAACTCCTGGCCTCAAGTGATCTGCCCACCTTGGCCTCCTAAAGTGCTGGGATTACAGGTGTGTGCCACCATGCCCGGCCCCAAATCAAACCCTTCATTATCCCATCAAACCTGTTCTACAGTCTTCCCCTTCTTGTCAAATGGCCAATCCATTCTTCCTCTTATTCGGGCCAAAAACTTTGCAGTCATGTTTGATTCCTCTAACACCATTTATTGGACCAGGAGATTCCACTGGCTTTTATTTCAAACTATATCTGAAATTGACCCACTCCTCATTAAGCCCACCCTTACCACGCTGGTCCAAGCCACGTCATTTCCTGCTTCCACACCTTCTAGTCTCAGCACAGAAGTCATAGTGATCCTCTACGCTGTAAGGCAGGTCATGTCATCCTTCTACTCAAAACTCACCAGTGGCTCCCATCTTAGAGCAAACACCAATTTTCTTTCAATGGCCTGTAAGGATCTACAAGATGTGTTCCTAGTTATTTCTCCAACCTCATCTCTTATCACTCCTGCGCCCCAATCACCTCCTATGCTCCAGCTACACAAGCTTCCTTGCTATTCCGCAAGTTGATCCCTCTACCTGAAATGATCTTCCCCCACATATCACACGATATGTTCCCTTGCCTCTTTCTGATCTTTTCTCCATGCCACTTTCTAGTAGGTGTGGTCTTCTCTGAGCACTCAACTTAAAACTGCAATCTTCCCACCCTACTTACTGGCCACCCTATCGCCCTAAACTGTTTTAATACATTTAGTTTGGTTTTTTTTTTCATTCTATCTCCTCATTTTAGAATGCATGCTCCAAGAGGGTAGAGATTTTTGGGTCTGATTTGTTAACTACTGTGCTTAGAACTGGATCTGGCACAAAGTAGGTGATCAATAAGCGTCTGTGAAATGAATGACTGAGCAGTTATTGTAGTGACATGGAGAGATCTCTAAGCATTGATTACTAAGTGAAAAAAAACAACAGAATATCTCCTGTGTGGTCCTATAGTTTAAAAACTCTACAGTATGACATATTTTCACAGTATGTAAATGCATAGAAAATTGTCTCCAAGAATATACACCAAACTGACAAGAGAGGTTACTTCTGGAATACGGACGGGACAAGAGATTAGAGTTCAGAGGGATAACTGTTTTAAATGGATTGTTTTTCAGTTTTTCACAGTAATATACAAACATATTCATCTACTATTACTTTTGTTTTTTTGAGGCAGGGTCTTGCTCTGTTGCCCAAGTGGAATGTAGTGAGTGGTGTGTTCATGGCTCACTGTAGCCTCAAGCTCCTGTGCTCAAGTGAAACTCGTGCCTCAGAGTGCTGGGAATACAGGCACGCACCACCACACCCAGCTTTTATTTTTTTAAATTTATTTATTTTTGGTAGAGACGGGGTCTTTCTATGTGGCCCAGGCTGGTCTCAAACTCCTAGGCTAAAGTGATCCTCTTGCCTCGGCCTCCCAAAGTGCTGAGACTGCAGGCATGAGCCAACACACGTGGCTTCATCTATTACTTATGCAATAAAATGCACAGAATAAAAACACAACACTGGATTGGGAATCATATAGAGCTAGATTCTGGTTATTTTCACACCATTGATTACCCATTTGAATTTTGAGGAGGGCACTTAGCCCTTCTGTGCCTCAGTCCTTCACCTGAAGTGTCTGACTTTGCTTACCTCAAAGCATTGCCATGAGCTACGGGTCTGCCAGAGCATCGACTTGCCACCAACTATCCTGTCTCCCTGGCCCCCTTTTCTACACTGTGTGTCTACAAGAGGAAATGCATAGGGCAAGAGACAGAATCCCAGTAAATCCTCCTTCTAAGCCAGCCCTGAGCTTTCACACACAAAAGGTCTCATTAGATCAGCGTCCTTTCTAGGATATAGTTTGTGTTGGGTCACCTGTCAAAAACCTTACAAGAGACTTCTGCTTCCAATCAAGATGTAGAAGAATGTGAAAGGTCTTCACTCTTGTAGTGACAATAAAAACCCAAACAAATATAAAAATCACACGGAGGTCGGGCACAGTAGCCCATGCCTGTAATCCCAGCACTTTGGGAGGCCAAGGCAGGTGGATCACTTGAGCTCAGGAGTTTGAGACCAGCCTGGCCAACATGGTGAAACCCTGTCTCTACAAAAATACAAAAATTAGCCAGGTGTGGTGATGGGTACCTGTAATCCTAGCTAGTCGGGAGGCTGAGGCAGGAGAATTGCTCAAACCCAGAAGGTGAAGGTTGCAGGGAGCAGAGGTCGTGCCACCAGCCCTCACTCTCCCTCTTGCTCTCTCTCACCACACGAGCTGCCTGCTCCGCCTTCATCTTCTGCCATGAATGAAACCTGCCTGAGGCCTCCCCGGAAGCTGGGCAGACACCAATGCCATGCTTGTACAGTCCGCAGAACTCTGAGCCAATTAACCCTGTTTTCTTCATAAATCACCCAGTCTCTGGTGTTTCTTTATAGCAATACAAGAACGGCCTAACACAGGGATATAATATTCTATATCTTGATTGTGGTGGTAGTTTCATGGGTGCGTTTATTTGGCCAAAATCATCAAATCGTGCACTTAAAATTTTAGTTTATTGTATGGTGGTTTTCTGAGACAGGATCTCACTCTGTCACCCAGGCTGGAGTACTATGGCATGTTCATAGCTCACCGCAGCCTTGAACTCCCAGCCTCAAGCAGTCCTCCCATCTCAGCCTCCTCAACAGCTGGGACTACAGGCATAAACCACCAAGACAAGCTAATTTTTTCTTTTTTCTTTCTTTCTTTCTTTTTTTTTTAATAGACAGGGTCTCACTGTGTTGCCTAGGCTGGTCTCAAACTCCTGGCCTCAAGTGATCCTCCCGCCTTGGCCTCTCAAAGTACTAGGATTAAAGGCATGAGCCACAGTGCCTGGCCTATGGTATGGAAGTTACACCTTATTAAAGCTGACTTTAAAAATACTAGAAAACTAAGCAGTAGTTCTGATAGTGTCCTACTGGGGCAATCACTGGTGTCTGCCCTCAGATGCACTCTTGGCCTTTCTGCACCCCTGCTTTGTGTTACAGGGGAGCTGACTCCTCTAGGTTGCTATGCTCAGCTGACAGCAACCGGTGGGAGGCACTGGGGGCAGAAGGTGAGGCCCTGGAGGATGGGAAGGAAGAAGAAGCCAGCGCAGTTTCTCCCTTTTTCTTGCCACTCCAGCAATAGCTGCATCTCTGTTAGACTCAGCTCCCACCAGGCTGGCTCACAATTGTTCCAGGTGATCCTGGCACCTGGGCTCTGGTAACATCACCTCTTCCCTGGGTCCCTCCAGCCAAGGGGTGATAGCAGCTTCCTGCTGATGCTAACTTCAGGGCTGCCTCATCATTTCCGGTCTGGTTTGTCAGCTCTTCTATCACCTGTGTAACCAATTTCCTACATTGTTTCCTCTATTTTAGAATATATGCTGCCGAAGCAAGCACATAAGTTTCCTCTATTTTAAATACCTAGAGTGGTCTTTGTTTCCTGACTCGACCCTGACAGATACACACCTACCACAAGAAAGCAGGTGCCCTGCTCTGGCCAGATGCCCCGTATTTATGTACACGGAAGGGAACAACTAGAGGCGACCTGTGTCTTAGTGTGAACAATGTTCAGAGCCAAATAAATGCACAAACCCGAATGGTTGTTTTTCTACTCTACAAATAGGACCCAGTTATGTATCAGGCACAACCACCATGAAATCATCCACCCTAGCTGCCATCATCCCAACCTTTCCCAGTCTCCTGGGATCGCAAAGCACCACCTGTGAAGGCCCGGCTCTACAGTGGGCTGACAGGCCCTCTGATGGGGCTGGGCATTGCCCAGGCTGGCTTTCCCATTCACACGAAGGCAGCAGGAGCTGAAGAGTGGCCTTGCCTGAACTCTCTGTTCTGCTCTGTGACATGTCACCAGGAATCTCCACGCTGACAGATCCAGTTAAACTCTACTCCTCCTTATTTGCAAATTGTAACAGGGTCACCAAGCCCCATTTCTTTTTGTTTTCCTGGGCACACAGCCAGACCACATTTCCCAACTTCCCTTGAAGTGAGATTAGGACACGAGACTGACTTGTGGCCAATGAAACATGCAAAGAAGTAATAAACATCACTTCCTGAGCAGGCTCCTACAACCCTCTCTAGTATAGTCAAAAGTGCAAACAACTCAAATGCCCATCAACTGATGAATTAATGAAGTGTGGCCCATCTGTACAATGGAATATTAAGCCATAAAAAGGAATGAAGTCCTGACACATGCTACCACATGGATGAACCTTGAAGACAGTATGCTAAGTAAAGGAAGCCAGACACACACAAAATACATACTGTATGATTCCATTTACATGAAATGGCCAGAATAGGCAAAGCCAGAGAGACAGAAAAGAGACCAGTGGTTTCCTCAGGCTAGAGAGTCAGGCAGGAGAAGGGGGGTAACTATTAACAGGTTGCCAAAATGGATCAGTGATTGCTTAGGAATGGGGGAGAAGAATTGAGGGAAGCCAGGAAGTGGGGGTAACTGGTAATGGGTATGGGTTTTTGGTGGCAGGGGGAGGATGATGAAAATATTCTAAAATTGATCGTAGTGATGGTTGTACAACTCTGAATATGGTAAAAAAAAAAAAAAAAAAAAAAAAAAAAGCCACTGACTTGTACACTTTAAATGGGTTATTCTTTGGGTCTCTGAGACAGGGTCAGGGTCCGTCGTCCAGCCTGGAGTGCAGTGGCGCAATCTCACTGCAATCTCCAACTTCAGGGCTCAAGCCACCCCGAGTAGCTGGGACCACAGGCATGTGCCACCACGCCTGGTTAATTTTTGTATTTTTTGTAGAGACAGGGTTTTGCCATGTTGGCCAGGCTGGTCTTGAACTCCTGAGCTCAAGTGATCCGCCTGCCTTGGCCCCACAAAGCGCTGGGATTACAGGTATGAGCCACTGCATCCGGCCAAAATGGGTTAATAGTATGATATGTGAATTACATCTCAGCAAAGCTGTCCCAAACACAGACACAAAACTTCTCTAACAAGTCACCATGCTCTTTTCCTATCATCTGGCTGAAAGGAGATCTGAGGACCCAGGAGAGGGCAGAACTTCAGGATGCAAGGAGACTGAGTTCACCAAGAAATACCTGAAAAAGAGACTGCCCAGCCAGGATACATCCACATTGGAATAGTGCGTGAGTGACAAGAAACTTTCATCACGTTTAGCCACTGAAACTGTGGGGCTGTTTGTTACAACAGTTACACTAGCCTGACTAATACCCAAGTCAACACTACCGAGGCGGCAGGGGTTCCCTCGGTCAGGAAGATCTGTTCCCCTCTGACTTTTTACCACATCCCTTTTTTAGCAGACACCCGGGATCTCACGCTAGGAAGACCTCCATCACCATGCAGACCCCTCTACTTTTCTGCATTCCCTGCTTTGAGCCACACCCTACTTCAGTGGTTATCTTTGGGTAGTGGTATCACCGGTAATTATGTTTTTTATATTTTTCTGTATACAATGAGTATGTCTGACTTGGATGTTTTTAAGCACAGACTCACATATAAATAAAGAAAATGCAATACATTTACTTTCTACTACCAAACTTTAAATTAACTGTGGCACCCAGACACTCATTATGTGGTTCTCTTCTAATACTATACCATGGTTGATCATTAGTCACTTCTTCATTCACTTACCCATTCAACAATTTTTTTTTTTTTTTGAGGCAGAGTCTCACTCTGTCACCCAGGCTGGAGTGCAGTGGTGCGATCTCAACTCACTGCAACCTCTACCTCCTGGGTTCAAGTGATTCTCCTGCCTCAGCCTCCCAAGTAGCTGGGACTACAGGCGTGTACTACCACGCCTGGCTTTTTTCTGAGACGGAGTCTCACTCTGTTGCCCAGGCTGGAGTGCAGTGACACAATCTCGACTCACTGCAACCTCCACTTCCCGGGTTCAGGTGATTCTCCTGCCTCAGCCTCCCGAGGAGCTGGGATTACAGGCATGTACCACCACATGTGGGTTGGGGTTTCACCATGTTGGCCAGGCTGGCTTCAAACTCCTGACCTCAAATGATCCACCTGTCGCAACCTCCCGAAGTGCTGGGATTACGGGCATGAGCCACTGCGCCCAGCCTTTTTTTTTTTTTTTTTGAGATAGAGTCTTGCTGTGTCGCCCAGGCTAGAGTGCAGTGGCACAATCTCAGCTCACTGCAACCTCCGCCTCCCGGGTTCAAGTGATTCTCGTGCCTCAGCCTTCTGAGTAGCTGGGATTACAGGCATGTGCCACCATGCCTGGCTAATTTTTGTATTTTTAGTAGAAACGGGGTTTTACCCCATTGTCTCAGCCCAAAATCTCCTTAAGCTGATAAGCAACTTCAGCAAAGTCTCAGGATACAAAATTAATGTGCAAAAATCACAAGCATTCTTATATACCAGTAACAGACAAACAGAGAGCCAAATCATGAATGAACTTCCATTCACAATTGCTTCAAAGAAAATAAAATACCTAGGAATCCAACTTACAAAGGATGTAAAGGACCTCTTCAAGGAAAACTACAAACCACTGCTCAGTGAAATAAAAGAGGACACAAACAAAAGGAAGAACTTACCATGCTCATGGATAGGAAGAATCAATATCATGAAAATGGCCATACTGCCCAAGGTAATTTATAGATTCAATGCCATCCCCATCAAGCTACCAATGAGTTTCTTCACAGAATTGGAAAAAACTGCTTTAAAGTTCATATGGAACCAAAAAAGACCCTGCATTGCCAAGACAATCCTAAATAAAAAGAACAAAGCTGGAGGCATCACGCTACCTGACTTCAAACTATACTACAAGGCTACAGTAACCAAAACAGCATGGTACTGGTACCAAAACAGAGATATAGACCAATGGAACAGAACAGAGTCCTCAGAAATAATACCACACATCTACAGCCATCTGATCTTTGACAAACCTGAGAGAAACAAGAAATGGGGAAAGGATTCCCTATTTAATAAATGGTGCTGGGAAAATTGGCTAGCCATAAGTAGAAAGCTGAAACTGGATCCTTTCCTTACTCCTTATACGAAAATTAATTCAAGATGGATTAGAGACTTAAATGTTAGACCTAATACCATAAAAACCCTAGAAGAAAACCTAGGTAGTACCATTCAGGACATAGGCATGGGCAAGGACTTCATGTCTAAAACACCAAAAGCAACGGCAGCAAAAGCCAAAATTGACAAATGGGATCTCATTAAACTAAAGAGCTTCTGCACAGCAAAAGAAACTACCATCAGAGTGAACAGGCAACCTACAGAATGGGAGACAATTTTTGCAATCTACTCATCTGACAAAGGGCTAATATCCAGAACCTACAAAGAACTCAAACAAATTTACAAGAAAAAAACAAATAACCCCATCAAAAACTGGGCAAAGGATATGAACAGACATTTCTCAAAATAAGACATTCATACAGCCAACAGACACATGAAAAAATGCTCATCATCACTGGCCATCAGAGAAATGCAAATCAAAACCACAATGAGATATCATCGCACACCAGTTAGAATGGCAATCATTAAAAAGTCAGGAAACAACAGGTGCTGGAGAGGATGTGGAGAAATAGGAACATTTCTACACTGTTGGTGGGATTGTAATCTAGTTCAACCATTGTGGAAAATAGTACGGCGATTCCTCAAGGATCTAGAACTAGAAATACCATATGACCCAGCCATCCCATTACCAGGTATATACTCAAAGGATTATAAATCATGCTGCTCTAAAGACACATGCACACGTATGTTTATTGTGGCACTATTCACAATAGCAAAGACTTGGAATCAACCCAAATGTCCATCAGTGACAGACTGGATTAAGAAAATGTGGCACATATACACCATGGAATACTATGCAGCCATAAAAAAGGATGAGTTTGGGTCCTTTGTAGGGACATGGATACAGCTGGAAATCATCATTCTCAGCAAACTATCACAAGAACAGAAAACCAAACACCGCATGTTCTCACTCATAGGTGGGAATTGAACAATAAGATCACTTGGACTCGGGAAGGGGAACATCACACACCGGGGCCTATCATGGGGAGGGTTGAAGGGGGAGGGATGGCATTGGGAGTTACACCTGATGTAAATGACGAGTTGATGGGTGCAGCACACCAACATGGCACAAGTATACATATGTAACAAACCTGCACGTTGTGCACGTGTACCCTACAACTTAAAGTATAATAAAAAATTAAAAAAAAAAAAACCAAAAAAAAAAAAAAAGAAAAAAAGAAATGGGGTTTTACCATGTAGACCAGGCTGGTCTCAAACTCCTGACCTCAAGTAATCCACCTGCCTCGACCTCCTAAAGTGCTGGGATGACAGGCATGAGCCACCGCGCCAGACCCCATTCAACAAATCTGTATTGAGTGCCTACTCTGTGGGTGTCACAATGTTACTAGGCACTGGCTATATCATGGCTAGTATACACCATGGCCCCTGCCCCCTCAGGCTTATAGTACAGCAGGAGGGATGATAGGTATTAAACAAGTAATACAGAAATTGAGTGCTATGAAGGGAAATAACAAGCACTATAAGAATGAGTAACAATAGGAACATCCTTTCCAGACTTGGTATTCTTTGCAACATCAGCTTTTCTCAGAAAGAGACACTGAAACTGAAGGATCATCAGCTTCAGTCTGGTAAGCAATGAGGGAAAGGGTATTCTGGGCGGGGGAACAGCATATGCTACCATCCACAGCTGAGAACAGCCTGCTGCCCTAAGACTGAAGGCGGATGAGGGCAGCTAGAGAGGAGCAAACCAGGAGGCACAGGCCAGGCCACATGAAGTCATTTCTATTCCTCTTATGCCAAGTTTCTCAAAGGCTCTGCCTAATCAAGGAACTTCCTACCCCAAAGGACTCAGGAGCTATTCCCCAGGTTTCACATGTCACTCCAAATGGCTTTCCAGATTCTAGCTCCTCCCAAGAAGCCTTCCCCCAAATACCCAAGGAATAGCTATTTTTCCATAAATGTGCTGCACTTACCGGGCCGTCCTCACACCCCCAACTGCACAGGAAAACTAGCACATGAGTAGTTCCTTCGTGTCTCCTGAATCCTTTTCTGCGCATTCCTGCCATCCATGAATAATCTCCCAAGGGCTGGCTGCTGGTCAGAACTTCCTTTCATCTGACTTGCTGAGCAACTATTCTTTAAAACGTCAAGAAAAGTGGCATTGTTGTTAAAATAATATTTAGTGCATGTCACCTAAGATCACCACGAGACCTATTCTGATGTGCTGCTAAGTGTCTAGGTCATTTTTCACAGGAATTTTCTCATCTCATACAGGTCCTCTGATGGTTATCACTGATGTTTCCTTTGGCTTGATGGCAGAGCCAAGATCGCCATCTGTTCTTAAAGGGAGGCATCACAGGAGAGTTTTCTCTCTGCAGTGATTCTCCTGAGCTGCTATGAGGAGAAGCCAAATCTATGTGTGCAAATTCCAGAGATATGCCACTAAAACTTTTCTGCCTGCTCAGAATGATATTTGTTGGCCGCTCAATCATGCATTAAAAAAACAGAACCACTTTTGAATAAAGAAACATCTCAAGGAAAAATCTTCAATACAGTAGCCAGGCAACTATGGCATCAATACCTCTGGTAACAGATCTCAAAGTATACATATTTTAGATCATTCCTGGCGTCTTCTGCAGAGCAAAACAAACTACAAGAAACTAAAATTAAATTCTCCCCAGAATTCTGTACAAAATAGAACACGGAAAGACTCAAGAGTTCCCCAGAAATTGGTATTTCAAGAAAAACAATTGATCAGAGAAAGAAGGCATTAGAGATTTAAAACAACATCAACTCCCACAAGGGCAGTAGGTGCGAAAGACACACAATGGCCTGATTGTGTCCCCCTGGCACTCACCTGTGCATACAGGCTTGATGGCTCCTAGTGCCACTGCCATTCTCCCTCTCCCCACCACCCCTGGGAGTGTCTCACCCCGAGGGCAGCCCTCAACCAGTGATGGCTGAGAGTTAGTGGATAGGACCCCAGCTTCCTCGTCCATTGGGTGAGACAACTCTATATGTTGTTCTATAGAGAATGTTCTATAGAGCCTCCCCAAACTCCTCAACACTAGAGAGCCTCAGTTTCCCATACACTGATCATCTGCTCATTAATATACCCTCCACTGCCTTTCTTTCTTTCCCTGTCTCATTTCCCTGTCTCCCTTCTGAAACTTCCTAGGCTCACCTCCCAAATAAACTATCTGTCCCCAGATTCTTATCTCAGGGGCTGTTTTGGGGTTGGGGGAGACCTAGATTACGACTCTAGACATACATTAAAAGTTCTTAAGAAAAATTAGGGGCCAGGCATGGTGGCTCGTGCCTGTAATCCCAGCACTTTAGGAGGCTGAGGTGGGTGGATCACTTGAGGCCAGGAGTTTGGGATCAGCCTGGCCAACATGGTAAAATGCCATCTTTACTAAAAATAGAAAAATTAGTCAGTTTGGTGGCAAACGTCTGTAATCCCAGCTACTCGGGGGGCTGAGGCAGAAGAATTGCTTGAACGGAGGAGGCAGAGGTTGCAGTGAGCTGAGATCGCACCACTGCACTCCAATCTGGGTGACAGAGTGAGACTCTGTCTCAATAATAATAATAATAATAATAATGTGATAGAAATATTAAACTAAAATTGCTTTTAAAATTAATCAGCCAAAGTCCAGGTGTAGTGGCTCACGCCTGTAATCCCAGCACTTTGGGAGGCTGAGGTGGGTGGATCACCTGAGGTCAGGAGTTTGAGACCGTCCTGGCCAACATGGTGAAAGCCCATCTCTACCAAAAATACAAAAATTAGCCAGGCGTGGTGTCAGGTGCCTGTAGTCCCAGTTACTCAGGAGGCTGAAGCAGGAGAATCACTTGAACCCAGGAGGTGGAGGTTGCAGTGAGCTGAGATCATGCCATTGTACTCCAGCCTGGACAACAAGAGCAAAACTCCATCTCAAGAAAAAAAAAAAAAAATTAATCAGCTAGCAACAGCAACAAAACTAGACAGAGACTACCTGAGGCAGTGGACAAATAGTTTGAGGAAAATTTGGCATTTGGCAGTGAAATAAATTGTACGTATGCCTTTTAGTTCTCTTAACCTGTGTTCTAACAAAATCTTTTATTGTTTAAGCAAAAACTCCTTTACTATAACGTGTTACTACGAAGCAAAGTGAGAAAGCACACAGAGTAGGTTTTCCTCTCCCCGGAACGGTGACATAATTGAATCTACAACAACAAACAGGACTGACATAGATGGCCGATAGGATAAAGAATCCATCATAAAGCAAGGTCTTAAAGGATCTGTCTCTAATCGTTCAACTAATAAAATGATGCTTCAAGTTACAGACTCAGAACTTTTGAAAGGAGAGCAATATTCAAAATCATCTGGCTCAAATCACTCTTTCTCTTTTTAAAAAAGATGACTATAGGGTCTAGAAAAGTTTGGTGACCTGCCTAAGGCCATGCAGATAGTGGTGGAGTCGGAACCTGGCTCATGTCAGTCTCCTGTTTACAAAACCTTCAGTAACTACTCCCTAGGGACTACAGAACAAAATCCAAATACCTTAACTTATCAGTCAAGGTCCTCAACCCCTGGGGCCAACCTCCCTCCTCAGTCATCTATTTCTCCCTATCACCTAAACAAACCCTTCAGTCAGGCTAAACTGGACTGTTCACTGTAGTCAGAGCCCATCTTAACCTCTGGTCTCGTCAAACATCAACCACTGAAATACAAGGGGTGGCATCGGGTGAACTTGTAATCTGGCACCTGGAGAACAACTAAAGAGACACCCTGAACTGGAACTGGTACGCAGCCTACAGCCTTCCCTTACTTTTTTTAAAAAATTATTTATTTATATGCTTTAAAAATTAATTAGGTAATTTATTTTTTAAACTTAATGATTTATTGATTGAGACAGCCTGGCTCTGTCACCCAGGCTGGAACGCAGTGGTACAATCATAGCTCACTGCAACCTCGACCTCCTCGGCTCATGTGCTACTCCTGCCTCAGTCTCCTGAGCAGCTGGTACTGTAGTTGTACACCACCACACCGGTTAATTTTTAAAGTTTGTTTTGTAGAGACAGGGTCTTGCTATGTTGCCCAGGCTGGTCTCAGATTCCTGGCCTCAGAAGTTGCTGGGGTTACAGGTGCAAGCCACTGTGCTTGGCCCTTTTTTTTCTTACCTTTTATATGTCCACTTCTACTAATTCCTGGGAAGTAAAGTGACTTGCCCACACATACCCAGCTAGTTGGTAGCAGAACTGGGATAGAATACAGGCTGCCTAACTCTCAAACCAACACTTTCCCTACAGCACAAAGTCCTTTCTTTACAAACCTTTCAACACAGGCATAAATGCATCCTCTCTGTATTGCTGAAATAAAAGCTGTGATATACCACAAAGTGTTCACACGCACTGAAACACAACTCTTCTGAATCTTAAGTGAAGCATTATCCAGACTCACTTACTGATAATATTTCATCTAAAGTAAAATGTAAATTGCCATCCTGAATTTACAAGGGGGTTATATAGGGTTGATTTAGTGGCCCTTCTGTCTCTTTAAAAACTCATCCATGAAAATCTGAAAGGCTGTCTCCCACTTTCTCTTTACCAATGTCCTTATCTCAAGGACAATAGCAACGAGGATGAACGTATGTGAAGTCTCTCAACGTCCACTCTAAGGTGGAGGAGGCTGAATCTACAGGAAAGTCAATGTTTCCCAAGCGGAACGGTGGCTTTTGTCATTTGTTTGAAATCCTCAGGCAGAGGGCAAGAAGGCAGATTTTCCAGGGTTAGTGTCTCCTGAATTTCCAGTTTGGTCTTCCTGATTCAACGTGGCAACAAGGACTTCAGAATGCAGCTAACAGGGAATGTTCACATGCAATTGATTCAGAGTGCCAAGCGCAGGCCCTGGTAGCAACTTACACGCGTCAGGATTTTCCTCAGGAATGGTTAATAATTAATGGTTTACCCTGCATGTCAAAATGTATTACAAATAAATTCCCAGTCCTTATGTCCTCAACTGATACCTGAGGCTGGTAACTGCAATACAGGCTACCACTAGCCTCAAAACAATCAAGTGAGCAACTGGCAGGGCTGTTAACACTGTTAACCAATTTTCTGGATGCCCAGTCACAAAAGATATGTTAAAACAAAGTCTCCTGTATTTGACTTTACTGTTACGGGTGAAAAAATACCTTAAGCCACTGGAGGAAGTCTTCCCTCCCGCCGCCAAAAAAAATTATGCATGAGAAAAACATAAGGAACTGTGCTCTTAAATCTCATTGATGGCAAATTTGATGTCAGGTAGGGAAAAATTTTATTTGAAAGTCCTTTACGCATTCTATTCATTAGTCTTAGCTCTCTCAGGGTTGCATTTTCTTAGGCTGATAGAAAACTTGGTCATAACATTGTTTTTGGTTCAGACTATCATTGGAGATGACCTAACACTGTTGGTTGGAATTCTCCGGTGGGAAATAGAAGGGCAATTAACATTCATCCAGCATTATTTAGGCACTGGGCACTATGCTAAATATTTTACTTATGATATTCTTATTTAATTTTTAAAGTCTCAAATTAATTCCCACCATTCCACTTTTTTTCACAGCAATCCAGTCCACAGTTCTGTGGGTTGCAAATAGCAGAACGGTTTTGGCATATTTCTCAAACCATTCCCCAAGTTGAATGCTCTCTGGGTAACCAACAGCCGGTTAAGAGCTCTGGGCCACTTTCTAGCCACATTACAAGCAGTTTTTCTTGCCTACTTTAAGCAACCATAATTCCTACAGACTAAGCCACTTGGCACTTGCCCTGTTGACTCTGTAATCTTTTTATGTAACACTAGGCTATCTCCCGATTAGAATTAAGAAGTGTAAATGAGGGATAAACAGAGGAGATATCAAACTTTTATTAACTGCCTTCTAGCTGCCAGGGGCTGTGCAGTCATTTGCATATGGCATATCTTATTTAGGCATCACCATCCTGGTTTACAGATGAACAAATTCAGGCTGAAGGAGTTTAATTAGCTTGACATCATATTGCTGGTGATGCAAATGTCAAAGTGTGTGCTTTTTCTATACCTCAAATGTCTCCCTGTAAATCAGTGGTCTCAACCAGGAGGGATTTTTGTACCCTATAGGACATTTGCCAATGTCTAGAGATATTTTTGGTTGTTACAGTGGGCGAGGTGCAGGGGGAGTGTTACTGGCATCTAGTGGGTAAAGTTGAAGGATGTTGCTAAACATCTTACTATACATAGGACAGCCCTCATGACAGAGAGTTATCCAGCTCCAAGTATCAATAGTGCCAACGTGAAGAGACCCACTAAATCAATAAACTTTGAATTTACCAAATGATCCCTTTTTTCTACAAATACCTATATTCATATAAACCCTGTCCCATGCAAAATAGTCACCTCAGAGGGCCAGACACTTATTCTAACAATGTTCTTGTGCTAACAGCACTTCTATAAATTTCTCTTAAGAACTTTTTCAGAGCCAAAGGTAGGTTATTTTAAATATTGTCTGTGGTGGCGATCTCTGTATTTTGCTAGTAGTTTTGGTATTTGGAAATGGTCAAAAGCTATCCCTCAAATCTGGTAGAAAAAAATATGGGTGATCAAGCTACACAGTAACAGTGACAGTAACAGTAACAGTAACAGTAACAGTAACAGTAACGGTAACAGCTATAGCCAAGCACCTGCTTCGTGCCAGGAGTACTCCAAGTGATACTAGATGGTAGATGTCAGTATCCCATTTTAAAAATGGGGACACTAATGTTCCAGGATGTTAAGTGACCTGACCACAGTCATAACACTGAAGTACAGAAGCAGGAACTGGAACCCAAATCTGTCTTCAGAACACACTAGAATGATACTGACTTCCTATATGCCTTGAAAGCTAGCAATTCAAAATTAGCTGGGCATGGTGGCATGTGCCTGTGGTCCCAGCTACTTAGGAGGCTGAGGCGGGAGGATCACTTGAGCCCAGAAAGTCAAGGCTGCAATAAGCCATCATCACACCACTGTACTCTAGCCTGGGCAACAGAGGAGAGGAGGAAAGGAGGACAGGAGAAGAGGGAGAGGAGAGAAAAAAAATAAAGAAAGCTGGCAATTCCAAAGGAAAAAAATCCTCTCTGACTGATGCCATCATATTCTGAATAATGGCAGCATTGCCAAAATCAATGCAGAACACTGCAGTGAAATTCATTTGAATCAAACAAATTCACTTGTTTAAGTTCAGGTGTGTGTGTGAGAGAAATATATACATGTGTAATTTTTTATTTTTATTTTACCTTTAAGCTCTGTTAGACTTGAAAATGTAATTTTTTAAAAAATCACCTGTTAACTTCAGGCACCCCTCAGGAATCCTCTTCCTTTACACACAGCCCTTCTACTGACACATAAATAAGTTAGTAAATAAAGGAGGAAGACAAAAGGAGGGAACTGAAGAAGGAAACAGAAAAGGAAGATATCATGGGCTCAAGGAGGTCAGTGAGGAGGAGTGAAGACAAAGCCCTTTGAGTAAATACTTTTTTTTTTAAAGATAACATATTGGCAAGGCCACTGCTCAGAAGATAAGATTGTTCATTTATCAAGAAAAAAAATACAACTGGCTTTTTGTTACAAAAAGTATACATATGGCAAAGATTTCATGGGTATGACACTGCAAGCACAGGCAACAAAGCAGGATTAGATAAATGGAACATCCAGCCGGGTGCGGTGGCTCACACCTGTAACCCTGGCACTTTGGGGAGGCCGAGGCAGGTGGATTACTTGAGGTCAGGAGTTCGAGACCAGCCTTGCCAACAGGGCGAAACCCTGACTCTACTAAAAATACAAAAATTAGCCAGGCGTGATGGCGGGTGCCTGCAATCCCAGCTACTCGGGAGGCTGAGGCAGGAAAATTGCTTGAACCCGGGATGTGGAGGTTGCAGTGAGCAGAAATCATGCCACTGCATTCCTGCTTGGGCAACAGAGTCAGATTCTGCTTCAAAAAAAAAAAAAGATTAGATAAATGAGACATCAAACTTAAAATCTTTTGGGCATCAAAGGATACAATCAACAGAGTGAAAAGTCAACCTATAGAATATAAGAAGATAGTTACGAATTGTATATCTGATCATGAGTCTACTGAATATATACATAAAAACAAAACAAAACAAAAAAAACCGTCCAACAACAAAAAAATCAAATAACCTTTAAAAAAATGGGCAAAGTACTTGAATAGACATTTCTCCAAAGATAATATACAAATGGCCAACAAGCAGACAAAAAGATGCTCAATGTCACTCATCAGAGACATGTCCACTGAAACTACAATAGGCTATCATCTTATACCCATTAGGGCGGCTAATAAAAAAAAAAGAAAACAGAAAGTAAGTGTTGGCAAGGATTGGAGATACCGTACACTGCTGGTGGGATGTAAATGGGGCAAGCACTATGGAAAACAATTTGCAGATCCTCAAAAAATTAAAAATATGCCAGGCATGGTGGTTGGTTCATGCCTGTCATCTCAGCACTTTGGGAGGCTGAGATAGGTGGATCACTTGAGGCCAGGGGTTCAAGACCAGCGTAGGAAACAAAATCCCATCTCTACCAAAAAAATTAGCTAGGTGTGGTGGTGCGCACCTGTAGTCCAAGCTACACAGGTGGCTGAAGCAGGAGAATCACTTGAACCTGGGAGGCGGAGGTTGCAGTGAACCCAGATCATGCCACTGCACTCCAGCCTGGGCGACACAGCGGGATTCTGTCTCAAAAGGAAAAAAAAAAAAGAAAAAGAAAAAAGTAAAAATAGGACTACCGTATGATCCAACAATTATACTTCTGGGCATATATCCAAAAGAATTGAAAGCAGGGTCTAGAAGAAATATTTGCATACTATGTTCATAGTGGCACTATCCACAATACTCAAGAGGTAACCTAAATGCCTGACAGATGAATGTATAAACCAAATGTGGTCTGTAGATACAATGGATTATTCAGCCTTGAAAAGGAAGTTCTGACACATACTACAACCATGAATGAACCTTGAGGACATTATACTAAGTGAAATAAGGCAGTGAGAGAGAGACAAACCCTGTACAAGGCTGTTCAACCCGTGGCCCATGTGGCCCAGAATGGCTTTGAATGTGGCCCAACACAAATGCGTAAACTTTCTTAAAGCATTATGAGGTTTTTTTGCAATTTTTTTTTTTTTTTTTTTTTTTTTTAGCTCATCAGCGATGGTTAGTGTATTTTATGTGTGGTCCAAGACAATTCTTCTTCCAATGTGGCCCAGGGAAGCCAAAAGATTGGACAATAGTGCTGTACAATTTCACTTATATGAGGTACCTGGGATAGTCACAGCCACAAAAACAGAAGAATGGTGGTTGCTAGGGACTGGGCAAGGGAGCAATGGGCAGCTATTTAGTGAATACGTGCAGAGTTTCAGATTTATAAAATGAAAAGTTCTAGAGCCCTATTTCACCATATGTTTACATATTTAACAGTACTGAACTATATGATTAAAAATGGTTAAGATGGTACATTTTATATGTATTTTTTTGCTACAATAAACACCAAACCAAGGCCGGGTGCATTGACTCATGCCTGTAATCCCAGCACTTTGGGAGGCCGAGGCGGGTGGATTACTTGAGGTCAGGAGTTTGAGACCAGCCTGGCCAACATGGTGAAACCCCGTCTCTACTGAAATACAAATATTAGCCAGGTGTGGTGGTACGTGCCTGTAATCCCAGCTACTCAGGAGGCTGAAGTAGGACAGTCACTTGAACCTGGGAGGCAGAGGTTGCAGTGAGCAAGATCACGTCACTGTACTCCAGCCTGGGAAACAGAGCAAGACTCCATCCCAAGAAGAAAAGAAAAAAAACCTAAACCAAACCAAAAGTTTATATTATGAATGGCAGCTTCAATACTCAGCTATCATCTAATGCTCTCATCGTCTATAAAACACCCAGGACACATAAAGGTACAGCCCAACAATTTCAAGTGGAGGGCCCTGCCTTATTTTGGTTGTCCTTCAGACATACATACTAAAACATACAAAAATTAGCCAGGTGTGGTGGCACACGCCTGTAATCCCAGCTACTCAGGGGGCTGAGGCAGCGGAATCACTTGAACCCGGGAGGCGAAGGTTGCAGTGAGCTGAGATTAAGTCATTGCACTCCAGCCTGGGTGACAGAGCAAGACTCTGCCTCAGGAAAAAGAGAAAAAAAAGTAGTACATGCAGCGTGCTATGGGGAGGGAGTTCTGGTTCCAGATCTGTTATTGACCAGGTGTTATATTTTGGGCCCTTGCCTTTTTCTTTGTTTCTTTCTTTCTCCTTTCCAAAACAGAGGATTTGAACTAAATGATTCCTTTTAAGTTGGCAGATTTTGTGGTTCTCTTCACTAGAAAAGCAACAAGTATATATCCTTCTTTCACAAGATGCTTTTAGGCACGTGGAGACAATGCATTAGAAAAGTGGGAAGATGTCATCATTTTTCTACATTTGACAAACATGTCATAAAGAATGCTACTTATAACCACATGGAAATAAAGACAGCAAGATCAAACAGTGAATATCAACAGAAGAGACAAAAAGACGCTCATGGCTACTGTAGCGATGACAAGCTCACTCTGCCTCTCGGTTGGGAAGCTCAGAGACTAAGGCTCAGGTGAATACAGTAGGTTCTGGAATAAGCATGCAGCCCCTCTGGTGTGGGCTGGATTCAGTCACGTTCATCTAATGTCCCCTGCACACATTTCTAGGGTCTGCAGAGTATCCTCATCTAGCACTCCCTTATTTACAGAATGACACATCAGACATTCCAATCAGTGTGTCACACATCCAACTGCCCTGCCACTTAGTGAGTAATTCAAAGAGGTAAATTTTGCCAGAGTTGGTAGTCTCAATCCAAAGATGCTGGAAGTAGAATATGAGTACATGCCTTCTATTTTGCGACTGGCAGGTTCTGTTTTGTTTTTAACGGGCGACTTTGCTTCTGATTTTCTTCTTCTAGACCATCCGGCTCACTGGGTGGATCCCTGATCAGAATATTCTGACTACATTCATATATCTAATAAAGTCCCATTTGTAAAAGCAACAGCAAATAAAAATCACTCATAAAGGACTCCATGCCATCAAGCAGCAAGCAGTTTAACTGCTCAGTGGAAACTTGAAGTAGCTTAGAATGGGCTTCTGAATGCAGTGGAGTGGAAGGCATCAGGGAAAGCTGACCGGCTCGAGCCAGCTTTCCCACTAACAGGGAGCCCTTGACATCTGAGGGTCGGAAGTCATCCATTACTGCCAACCTTTAGTAACTAATTTCTGGCCATGATTTGCTCCACTTCCTGAGAGCTAAAGGTCAACTTTAATGCAGGAAAACTCATTTCTTGTCCATCACTATTTTCCCCTTCTTTACAGATACAAAGTAATGCCATAAACTCCCTCAAAGCTATATATACCAGTTGGGTATCTCTTATACGAACTGTTTGGGACTAGAAGTGCTTTGAATTTGCGGTATTTCAGATTTTGGAATATTTATATTATACTTACGAGTTGAGCATCCTTAATTTGAAATACAAAATGCTCCAATGAGCATTTCCTTTGAGCATCACGTTGGCACTCAAAAAGTTTTGGATTTAGGAGCACTTTGGAATTCAGATTTTCAGATCAGAGATGCTCAATCTGTAATGCAAACTCCTACTATGCTGGTGGCTGGCCAAGTTAAGCCTAAAGCAAAAATGTGAAATTCAAGATCAGGTTACATGTGTAAATGATGCAAGTACTGCAATCCTATAGAATATCCTTAGTTTGGGCCGGGCACAGTGGCTCACGCTTGTAATCCCAGCACTTTGGGAGGCCGAGGTGGGTGGATCACAAGGTCAGGAGATCGAGACCATCCTGGCTAACACAGTGAAACTCTGTCTCTACTAAAAATACAAAAAAATTAGCTGGGCGTGGTGGCGGGCGCCTGTAGTCCCAGCTACCTAGGAGGCTGAGGGAGGAGAATGACGTGAACCCAGGAGGCGGAGCTTGCAGTGAGCCGAGATTGTGCCACTGCACTCCAGTTTGGGCGACAGAGTGAGACTCCGTCTCAAAAAAAAAAAAAAAAGAAAAGAAAAGAAAACCCTTAGTTTGTTGGAGAAAATGAGGTTCTCAGCGTTGAGGATCCCGTCTGGCCCTATTAAACAGAGCCACTGTCTAAGAGGAGATAATCCGACTAAAAGGAAAAGACCCATCAAGGAGAAAGGTGGATCTCTGGTGTGCAATCCCAGCCACTCTGCTTCCGAACTGGAAACGTATTCATCTCAGGATCACCTCATCCTGCTATACCTGTTTCTTCTAAATACCAATTTTCTATGTCTTTTTTTTTTGGAAACAGGATCTCCATTCTGTCACCCAGGCTGGAGTGCAATGGTGCAATCATGGCTCACTGCAGCGTCAACTTGCCAGGATCAAGCAAGCCTCCTACCTTAGCCTCCTGAGTAGCTGAGACTACAAGCATCATGCCTGGCTAATTTTTTTTTTTTTTTTTTTTTTTTTGTAGAGGCAGGGTTTTGCCATGTTGCCCAGGCTGCTCTTGAACTCCTGAGCTCAAGTGATCTGTCCGCCTCGGCCTCCCACAGTACTGGGATTACAAGCGTGAGCCACTGCAGCCGGCCCCAATTTTCCATTTCAAATCTTGTTTTAACTCTTTTGCTATTTTCAGAAAATGGCAATCTATTATTTCATTCTCTGTCTGACAACAGTTACCTCTACTGTGTCTGGGAAAAAGACTTAGTGATGAGTAACTTAAAACGCCCTTATAGTTTTTATTTAATGAACCAATTTTTTACAGCACTTCCAGTGTGCCAGGCACTCTCCTCCCAAGAACCTTAGAAGTGATGACTCATTTAATGGTTATAAATCAAGCACAGGTAAATATAAATAAGAATGGAGTTTACTATGTTGGGGGAACAGTTACAAGACTTTGCTTTATCAGGCTTAATGAAGACTGGCCTTCATTCACAACAATGCATCCTTGGGATGCTGGGTTTAAAGGCTGCTGGGGAGAGTGTAGGCACATTTCCACAGAGACCATGAAGCTTCCTCCCAAAAAGGAATCAGAATCCTACCATTGTTTGCCAATGTCTACTACAAGCACACGCTATATACCCAAGAAACGTATCCATATGTGTAGAAAAAGCATGTACAACAATGTCCATAGCAGCGCTATTCTCAGTATCCCCAAACTGCAAACAACCTAGAGGCCCATCAGCAGTAAAACAGATGATCGTGGCATATCTATACAAAGGACTACGCGACGGCAATGAGAATGAACAAACCGCTAATACAACAGCATAGATGAATCTCACGAACACGACGCTGAATGACACAAAAAAGTGCACACTGTGTGATTCCGTTTATGTGATGTTCAAGGATAAGCCAAACTCATCTATGGAGACAGAGGCTGCAACAGTGGTCACCTATGGAGGGGGTAAGGATTGCCTGCAAAGAAGCACAAGAGAACTTCTGGGGTGATGGAAACATTTTCTTTTTTGATGGGAGTGTTGTTTCCATGTGTATAGCCAATTATCAAACACAAATGATATACTTAAGATGTGTGCATTTTGCTGACTGCAAATTTTACCCTGATTTAAAAAAGAGATGTGACCTCATATGTGTTACAAGATACATGAAGCCGGGGGTGCCTGTTTTGCTGCCATCATAAGCTATTAAGGTGGATCGATGTGTTCAATCTCACAGCTAGAATGTGTATTCCAAACACAAAGTCCCTGACGACAAAGACTGGGCCTTGCCCATCTTCATAACCTTGGCATTTAGTATGTGACCTGGCTCATACTCAATGTTAAATGAAAGAAGGAAGCAGAATTCAACAGGCGGCATGTTTCAAAACCCTGTACATACATTATCGTTCTTACCTATTCAGTGCAAACGCATAGTGGAATTTAATGTTATGCTGATCGGCCAAATCACAGGTAGGCAGCATCTCCAGTGTTTCTACCAGCTTCACCATCGCATCATAGTCCTGTTGGCAAGAGGTCCCAAAGTGAGCAAGAGAGGAAACACAGCTCTTCACTGATTTTTCTGAATTGTTATAAACATGAGACAGCCTCAGCACTTAAAGACAGGCCCTTCCTTACAAAGGGCATTTAGTGAAGCTACCTGTAACCTTTAATAGGAGGGAAAAAGACCAGAAAATAAAATGGATAAGAGAGAGAAGAACAGAGGAGGAATCCCTGCTATCAAAGGGCATGAAGCATCCAAAGGCAACAAAAGTAAAGGAGCCCAGCAGCCAGGAAACAGCTGAGTGTAGGAGAGTCAACAGTATCAGCAGAGGCCAGGCCTGGTGGCTCACACCTGTAATCCTAGCATTTTTGGAGGCTGAGGTGGGTGGATCGCTTGAAGTCAGGAGTTCGACACCAGCCTGGCCAACATGGTGAAACCCCATCTCTACTAAAAATACAAAAATTAGCTGGGCATGGTGGCGGGCACCTGGAATCCCAGCTACCCAAGAGGCTGAAGCAGGAGAATTGCTTGAACCTGAGAGGTGGAGGTTGCAGTGAGCCGAGATCATGCCATTGCATTCCAGCCTGGGCAACAGAGCAAGACTCCGTCTGTCTCAAAAACTAAAACAAAATAAAAACAGTATCAGCAGAGATGTGTGTTAAAGTGAGCTGGACAAATACACACAAGCAAACTTCCAGTCAAAGCAGATAGATTCCAGTCCTTCCTATTTTGCCAGAATCAAATACATTAATCTAAACTAGTGTTTCTCAACCTTGGCACTAGTGACATTTCTGGACCATAATTCTCTGTTGTGGGAGCTGTCCTGGGCACTGTAGGATGCTGGCCTTGACCCACTGGAAGCCAACAGCACACCACCCTCCTCATGTCCTACACATACACGCTTAGTTTTTATAACTGAAAATGTCTCCAGACACTGCCAAAAAAGTTCTTGGGTTGAGAACCACTGCTCTAAACTCTGCATAATTACCTGGGGAAAAACTGCGACCATGCTTGTCTCAGCCAAGTCCCCTCTTAGCAGTGCCACCTGTTACTCTTTCAGCCAGGCTTAGAATCGTTGGAACTGGCCAACTTGCCGACAGCCAGCCATAGTCAGCAGAACAGGGCTTCCCACTGAAATGCCATGCCTGTCCTGTGGCTCTGCACCTTGCTGCTGCTGCCCCAGGAGGGAGAAGGCAGTGTATTCCAAGAACTTCTTGGCCCACCTTTGAGCATGAATGGAAGGTTATGAAAAGAAGGGATGCATGGAGAGAAGGGTAAAAGGAAGCAGCTTGAGGGAAGAAAGGCTTCAAGAAAAGCCATTCCCATTTTCTGGTCCTGGAAGACATGACCTAATCATTACCATCATCCTTAGTAGCACCTGCTATTAAAATCAGCCAGGTGGCCAAGTACGGTGGCTCACACCTGTAATCCCAGCACTCTGGGAGGCTGAGGCGGGTGGATCACCTGAGGCCAGGAGTTCGAGATTAGCCTGGCCAATATGGTGAAACCCCGTCCCTACTAAAAATAAAAAAAGTTAGCCAGGCGTGGTGGCAGGCACCTGTAATCCCAGCTACTTAGGAGGCTGAGGGAGGAGAATTGCTTGAACCCGGGAGTCAGAGGTTGCAGTGAGCTGAGATCACACTACTGCACTCCAGCCTGGGCAACTGAGCAAGACCCTGTCTCAAAAAGTAAATAAATAAAAATTCTAAAAACAGAAATAAAAATAAAATCAGCTAGCTGCATCTGTTTATCACTAGGGGCAGGAATTCCTTACTGGGTGACTCTGTTTTGGTCCAGGTCATAAGTGGATGCCTCCATCACTTCAATTTAAAGACTTCTAGCCAACAACCCTCAGCATGGCTTTGTGGAACTCTATGAGTAAGGAACATGACCCTGTGTTCCTCCAAAGGGAAGGAAGGCAAGACATCCTTAGAGATGGCTCAATGGCATTCAACTTGGAGGGAGGAAACGCTCAATTTCCTTCACGGAACCACAGACCAGGAGCCCAGTCTCAGAACTCTCCAGGAGCTTCTGATGCTTGTCTTAGAATAAACAGCTACATTCCCTGGGTCCTGAATGTGTTTCTGCTACTCCTGTTCTCCTTGTCACTGATGTATGGTGGTAAACAAAGGAGGAAGTGAGAAAAGCCTAAAGGAAGTCGCACAGCAGAGGGGTTAGGAACAAGGACAACGGAGCCAGTCAGTCTCAGTCTGAATCCTGACCTAACCAACTGCTGTGTGACCTTGGGCAAGTTACTTAACTGCTCTATGCCTCAGTTTCCTCACGTGTAAAATCAGGATAATCAGAGTATACATATCCTATATAGAGTTGTTAAGAGGATTAAATGAATTTGGGTTTGTCAAAGGGATTGCAACAATGCCTAGCATAAAGTTCATATAAACTTCAATTCTTGGCTCCTGCCAAACAGTCTTGTTTATGACATCTCTTCTTGTCGGAGTGGTCACACCACCCGCGATGTGACAAAACCTCCAAAATTTCCACCGCAACAGATAAGCTGGATGACCTATGACCTAGCCACATACCTATTTGTCTAGAAAACAGCCACCTCTGGCCGGGCACAGTGGCTCATGCCTGTAATCCCAGCACTTTGGGAGGCCGAGGCAGGTGGATCACCTGAGGTCAGGAGTTTGAGACCAGCCTGGCCAACATGAAACCCTGTCTCTCCTAAAAATACAAAATTAGCCAGGCATGGTGGTGCATGCCTGTAATCCCAGGCATGAGATTAGGAGAACAGCTTGAACCCGGGAGGCTGAGGTTGCAGTGAGCCGAGATCGCGCCACTGCACTCCAGCCTGGGCAACAAGAACAAAACTCCATCTCAAAAAAGAAAACAGAAACAAACAAATAAAAAAAAAACCCAGCCACCTCACCACATACTGAGTATACAAGTACTTCACAAGAAGTTCCTCAAGCCAAGGAAGAACGCAGCATACGTGAGCCTCGGCTAGGTGGATTTCATACCTGGATATCACGGTAGGACAGGAGTAAGTTAATGATGATGTCTGAGGTCAGAACCTCAGTATTATCCATGCGGAGCTTGATCCGAGCCAGCTCCTTCGCCAGTTCCTCACCTTGGTACTTCTCTCTGGCTTTCCGGATGTCATTTAACAAGGTTTCTTTGTAATAAACACTAGAGAAAGAAAACCACAAAAACCTCCAGTCACATCTACACACACCCAGGACTGTCTTGCGCCCAAAATGGTTCTCATTGACGTGACTTAGGCTAACACATGGGGACCTCGGCCCAAACCTGAGCCTCCCTGCGCCAGCAAACAGGAGATACTTTCTACTTATTCACATTTTATAGACTGATAAATAACAAATAAAAATCAGTTCATTCAACCTTGAAGATATTTTCAAAGGTGACTCCCACCTGTACTCAGATAATACACAGAACTTGCTGCCAACCAAGCCCACTGTCTCTGGCATTTTCAAACATATAGAGGGCGAGAAGGTACCTTCCTTATGTATGTATTTTGCCCACTAGTAACAAAGCCAAACGGAGCTCCAAAACCCAGGACACATACATGAGAATGCTTTTCAAATGAATTTCTCTATCAGGTGTCTCTCGTTAGTAGTCATGAAGCCTTCCCCAATTGAGGTGAGGGCTGGAAACTGGTGTTGTGTCCCTGAGCAAGACACGATGGGACACACAGAGGTCACGCCCGGAAACTTATGGACAGCCTTGCTCTCCTCATCATATTGAATGGCCAGAATGTTTTCCTTTTTTTTTTTTTTTTGAGACAGAGTCTCCCTCTGTTGCCCAGGCTAGAGTGCAGTGGCGCGATCTTGGCTCACTGCAACCTCCTCCTCCCTGGTTCAAGCAATTCTCCTGCCTCAGCCTCCCAAGTAGCTGGGACTATAGGCATGTGCCACCATGCCCGGCTAATTTTTGTATTTTTAGTAGAGACAGGGTTTCACCATGTTGGCCAGGCTGGTCTCAAACTCCTGGACTCAAGTGATCCACCTGCCTCGGCCTCCCAAAGTGCTGGGATTACAGGCGTGAGCCACCGTGACTGGCCCGGAGAATGGCTTTCTAATGGAAAACACAAAACTTCCTTCAGGTGAGCACCTAGATAAGCACGAGGAAGCTTAAAAACACTTAAAGCGGTTAAATTCACACTGGAATATCACCATACTCTCTTGAAGAGCCAATGCTATTATCTTGTATTTGGTTTAAAACCTTGAAAAATGACCTAATTTGGTATACAGAGGATGAGTTACAACAACCATAGATTGATTTAAAATATCTTGTCTATTTTTCATAGGAATTTTTAAGTGGAGGTGGGACACTGCCAAACAGTAATACTGTCGCCCCATTAAGAAGCTGAAATGGGGCCAGGCGTAGTGGCTCACGCCTATAACCTCAGCACTTTTGGAGGCCAAGGCAGGAGGATCACCTGAGCTTAGGAGTTCAAGACCAGCCTGGCCAATGTGGCGAAACCCCGTCTCTACTAAAAACACAAAAACTAGCTGGGCGTGATGGTGGTGGGCACCTGTAATCCCAGCTGCTTGGGAGGCCGAGGCAGGAGAATCGCTTGAACCTGGGAGGCGGAGGTTGCAGTGAACCGAGATCGCACGGCTGCACTCCAGCCTAGGCAACAGAGTGAGACTCGGTCTAAAAAAAAAACAAAAAACAAAAACCACACACACACACACACAAAACGAAGCTGAAATCGTCTAACTGCAGAGTGTAAAATTAGGCTGTTCATTAAAAAGAGAGTAAGCTAAATTTAATAAGTCTTCAGAGAGAGAAACACAACATGAGATAGGATAAGAACAAATGGTGTCTACTTTCAATAATTACAAAACAATGCCAAATATGTATATGTACAGTACATAACCTGGTCCAACGCTCACAAAAGGACCTCCGTTAACATTTAAAGAATGAAGTGACGCACACAGCAGGGGTTCTGATAGAAAAATATGAATGCACTGCTTTAGTTTTCTATTTCCTTATTTGTCAATTGCCATCATCCCAATGATGCACAAAATTAGCAGATTCTGCCAGTGTTTAAAATTCTGTCACTAATTGAATGAGTCATTAAGTTGGATGCCAGCCATTGCCCATTTGGTGGACTATAAAGGCATTGAAGCTATTAAAGTGTTATTAGGTTAGCCTGATAAGTAAAAAGTTATACTTCAGCCTTATTTTTCAAGGGTAATTCTGAAAAATAATTTTAATAAACTAAGAAATCTAAGAAGAACAGTACCTTTTAGGTAAATTAAACACTGGTTTGAGGATGGCTTGAGGACATCAGATATGTAATAAGCATGCAGCCATTTCTGCCTCTGTAATCAAGGAAGATGTTGCTGATCAATGAGAACTTGGAAATGGCTTCCAAGCCATTCTAGCACAGGTCTCAAAATAGATTTTATAAATCTATCAGAGCTGGCACTTGAGCTAAAAACTTCCTTTCCATCTGTGTTATAGATGTTTTAAACTATAAGCACCACTTCCCCTCTTACTAACTGTTGCCAGACACTGCCAGTTCATAGGGTAGAATCCACCAATAGGTATTTCAAGCCCTTTGAAATTAAATGAAATCACAAGAGCTGTTTGCCTACTGATACATACACACACTGAATGAGAATCAAACTTGAATCCATGTCTTGCAAAGACCTAAATCATCTGGCAGATCTAGCCAGTCTACCTCCTTGTCAGACCTGAAAATATGGTATTGGGAGAGCTTTCCATAAAACTTCACTAAAGTGTTTATTTTGCAATCAGACACCAGTTAGCAAGGAACAACTGCATGAGGTTTTCCGGGAATGTGCCACAAAATGTCCCACATTTGCTCTCGATGTTGGCATGCGGTCCCACATATTTAGGTTTCCAATCTCCCTTTCCATTAAAGTCTGTAGAAGAAGGTCTGCATCCAGAGAAGAGGTGATGGGATAGAAAAGGACACCATTAAGAAGTGTCCTTTTCTACATACCAGTGCTACAATAGAACACTCCACAGTTCAGGGTGCCACTATTTGAGCCACAGTGTGGCAGGAGGTCCTCTACATTTCATTTCAGGTCAGCTCTGCCAGTGTTTGGGATTTTCATTTGTTTTGGAAGGACAAATCCTTCTCCTTGTGACACAACTTACGGGAATAAATCCTTTAAATTGGCCGCAAGCAAAATAACTGGATCCTTTGGTTAAGAAGAATAATTTTTCTGTCTTTTACTTTCACAATAAGAACATCTGAAGGTATGGTTTCTTGAGCATTGAGGCTCCAATAGGTGAGCTGACCATTTCAGTGCTACACAGGTAGGAATCACCTAAGCCAAGATTCCAATCTAAACCTATTCACTTCTGCATATTTCACCTCACCCAACCTAAATCTAAAGACAACACAGGACAGTACACCCTGAGGATAGCTGCTGCTCCACTCAACGCACAAAGGCTTATTAAAGCACGAGAGCGTAAGTCAGAATGACCTTGCTGAGATATTTGAAGAGCCTCAACAGCCATGCGAGTGTAAAACCATGCTCAGAAATCATCTTGAAACACAGGATCTCAGAGCTGAAAGAGATCATTTAAAAAAACATCACTGACAACTTCCTATAAGTTGTCTTATCTAGAAGAGAGAGAACAATCAGAGAGAAGAAAAGTTACATGTCAAAATCAAACAGGAAGTCAGGGCCAGACACAGGCTCAATCCTGACCTCTTAATTCCAGTTCTATTCTCTTTTGGCTTCATTTCAGTGGCCCAGCTAAGTGAGCCAGTAAGGTACAATAGTGGGTTCTCCAGCAACTCTGGTCTCCGTGAAGGTGTACCACTTCCCTGAAAGTGAGGGGGAAATCTTGATGAGTCTCCAGGGGTTACTGGTGGCAGATGGGAATTACCATGAGGTCACGTGGATGTCCTTAAGGAGGCTAATGAACCTGTCCACCAAAGGCACGCACAGCGGGCCCAGGATGTTGTCCCAGTTGGGCTGCATGTACTCGGAGGCTCGTCTCTGGGCATCACTCTCGCAGCAAAAATAATCAGCACACGGTGTCACGATGTATGGGATGAAATAATAATTACCACTGGATGCCTGGAAAAAAGAAACAAAGATGTTCCAGAAAGTAACCGATGTGGAAGTGTAGGCTCTGGGCAGGTGGGGCCTGGTGGGACAGGCACGGAGAAAATACCTGAGGACGAAAACAATTCGTGCAATATGACTATGGATCTATTAGGCACAAAACAGGAAACCACTTGATTTCAAAAGCTCTACCGCATAGATATATGACAAAAATTTGGTTTCAAATACTGATCTGTATGTATCTCTGAACTTCATTGGCAGAAATTTTAGGGTTTTAAATCTCAGAAATCACATTGTTTCATTATATGTACCCAAAACCAGAGGGAACTTGAACCTCCTGATAAGCAAGGATTACAACGTGGCATATTGTTTTTCTTTCAGCATAGATGAAAAAGGCATATTATTTGATCATTTAACTATAGGTGAACTATTATAAACTTTGTGGAATAAAAATTGTTCTGTAGGAAGCATATATTAATTAATATAACGAGTCTCAGATCTTTTCTGCTTTTTGAGACAGGGTCTTGCACTGTCACCCAGACTGGAGTGCAGTGACGCAAACATGGCTCACTGCAGCCTCAACCTCCCAGGCTCAAGCAATCCTCCCACCTCAGCCTCCATAGTAGCTGGGACTACAAGTGCGTGCCACCATGCTCAGCTAATATTTCTATTATTTTGTAGAGATTGGGGTTTTGCCATGTTGCCCAGGCTGGTCTCAAACTCCTGGGCTCAAACAATCTGCCCACCTCAGCCTCCCAAAGTGCTGGGATTATAGGCTTGAGCCACCATATCTGGCCTAAATTTCATATTTTTACATGTCCTGAAATCATCATCTTATTTTGATATTTTCCAACCATTAAAACATGTAAAAAACCATTCTTAGCTCCCAGGACATACAAAAACAGGTGACGAGTCAACGTTGTCTTAGACAAAGCTTCTGATATTCTATTATCCCTGAAAATAGGGTTGGTTTTCTGAGAATACTTACATTCTGCTGCAAAGCAGCAACTGGACACCATCCTTGTGGGTACCAGCTATTGGCATTAAGCCTGTCAAAACACAAATACTGGCCAGGCATGGTGGCTCACGCCTGTAATCCCAGCACTTTGGAAGGCAGAGGTGGGTGGATCATTTGAGGTCAGGAGTTTGAGACCAGCCTGGCCAACATGGTGAAACCCCATCTCTACTTAAAAAAAAAAAAAAAATTAGCCAGGTGTGGTAGCACATGCCTGTAGTCCCAGCTACTCAGGAGGCTGAGGCAGGAGAATCACTTGAACCCAGGAGGCAGAGGCTGCACTGAGCCGAGATTGCACCACTGCCCTCCAGCCTGGGCGACATAGCGAGACTACATCTTAAAACAAACAAACAAACAAAAATACCAGTGTTGTAAGTAGAAAGGGTAAAAATTCAGGCGGGTATGTGTGTGTGATAAGTGGGGTAGCAGGCTCCTATCTACTTCTTCACAACCACTAGGAATTGCCTACCCCACAGGAACAAAGACCCTTTGCTCCCTATGGTACTTTTTTTTTTTTTTTTTTTGAGACAAGGTCTTGCTCTGTCACCCAGGCTGCAGTGCAGTGGTGCAATCACAGCTCATTGCAGTCTCAAACTCCTGGGCTCAAGCTATCCTCCTGCCTCAGCCTCCCAAAGGGTTGGGATTACAGGTGTGAGCCACTGCACCTGGCCTTCTAATACTTTCAAGTTCTTAAAGAGACTCAAATCACTCAGCATTAAGGTTTTGGTAAGTTAGAGATAAATTTCTCCCTCATCCATGCCAAGAAAGCCACGTTCCTAGACTAAATTAAATGATATTAATATATTCAAAAGTTAAACTTTCTTTCTTTCACCTTGATATGGTTAGGCTTTGTGTACCTACCCAAATCTCATCTTGAATTGTAATCCCCGTAATCCCCATGTGTCAAGGTAGAAACCAGGTGGAGGCAACTGGATCATCATGGGCGGTTTCCCCCATGCTGTTCTAGTGATAGTGAGTGAGTTCTCAGGAGATCGGATGGTTTTATAAGGGGCTCTTCCCCCTTTGCTAGGCACTTCTCCTACCTGCCACCTTGTGAAGAAGGTATCTTGCTCCCGCTCCCACTTCTGCCACAATTGTAAGTTTCCTGAGGCCTCCCCAGCCATGCTGAACTGTGAGTAAATTAAACCTGTTTCCTTTACAAATTACCCAGTCTTGGACAGTTCTTTATAGCAAAATGAAAACGGACTAATACACACTTGAAATTGCTTGAGTTTATGGTCAAAGACTTCCTAGCTCAGATGGAGAAAAGGGCTGTGTGGATCAGTGAGGTCTAGAAGGAAAACTACCTTTGAAGAAACGCAGTTTGTTATTTTCAAAAAGTTAAAGCTGGACTGGAAGTGTAAGGAGCTTCCCAGATCCCATTCCCAGAAAGACAACCATAACTGACGAAAATTATTTTTAAACAGCCATTTAAAGCAAGTTTGTCCAACCATGGCCCATGGACCACATATGGCCCAGGATAACTTTGAATGTGGCCCAACACAAATTTGTAAACTTTCTTAAAACATTTTGAGATTTACACACAAACTTTTTTTTTTTAATAGCTCATCAGCTATTGTTAGTGTATTTTACATGTGGCCCAAACAATTCTTCTTCCTCCAATGTGGCCCAGCAAAGCCAAAAGATTGAACACCCCTGATTTAAAGTCTCTACAAGTTGTCCTGAGGGCATGTAGCAAATGGAAAAACGTTTTATTCAAGAAAATCTAAATCTTGGTAGTAACAGTAAGATTCTGCAGCATTCGGGCCATAAACTGCTCCCCCATCCCCATACCCAGCCCAGAGTGACTGAAGTTCTACTCTAAGTAGGTGTGGCCAAGACAAAAGGGTTCCCTCTTGTCCCTGGTCCAGAGTCACTGTTTCTCCTTAGGAAGACCAGGCCACCAGCATTCTTATCCCTCACAGCCTGATACTGTAGAAGTTCTATTCCAGGCAAGTGTGGTCAAGATGACCAGGGCTCCCTTGCTTTACCCAGCCTACACCTGCAGGGTGGAAGCTCTACCCTAGGCAAAACAGGCCAAGAGACTGGGTACAGTGGCTCACGCCTGTAATCCCAGCACTTGGGAGGCTGAGGTGGGTGGATCACGAGGTCAGACGTTCGAGACCAGCCTGGCCAACATGGTGAAACCCCCTCTCTACTAAAAATACAAAAATTAGCCAGGCACGGTGGCGGGCACCTGTAATCCCAGCTACTTGGGAGGTTGAGGCAGGAAAATTGCTTAAAACCGGGAGGCAGAGGTTGCAGTGAGCCGAGATCACACCACTACACTCCAGCCTGGGCAACAGAGCAAGACTCTGTCTCAAAACAAAACAAAACAAAAACAAAGAAACAAACTAAAAACAGGCCAAGAATGCTGAAACTTGATTGTCCCTGCCCCAGCTCTCTCACAGAATGAAGGTTCCGTGACGAGAGGCAAGCTGAGAAGATCAGAGGCTGTTGCCCCTACCCAGCACCCCACTCAGAGCAGGGTGTCACCCCAAGAGAAGTAGACTACTGTTTCCACTGCCATCTCCACAGCAGTGTTGCAGAGCTCTGCCCAGGGAAAAGGCAGGCTGTAAGAACTGCAGCTCTTCACAAGGAGAGCAACTTCATGCGGAATATGCCATGGGGAAGTTCAAGCTTATGAGTGCTGTACAAAACATCATGGAGATTTTGGCGGCTGACAATTAAGAGAAGGCTGGTAGCTCTATGACAGGGAAAAGTAAAGGGTAGACCACCTAGAAGTTTAACAGAGAACTGGGAAAGAGACAGCTAAGAGGAACCTTCCTGAGGTCAGAGCAAGCCTCAGGGATTAGACTTAAGGACTATTCCTGCAAAACTTTAATTGTATCAAACTGTGGAACAATTATGCCTCAAGGTATTGTCAAAAACAACAGAACAATCAGCTAAGGAGGGAGACTAACAACTGAGTGTAATACCAGTTGTATAAGACCAATACAGAAGATTAGTCAGAAACTTAACAGGGAGATCAGGGAAACAGATAAAGAGAGTCTAGCTGCAACTACTGTCATTCCTGGTGAGGATACAAGAGTCAGAGTAACTGTGCACACACACAAGAGTGTCCCCTTTAAGAAGTGACATTAGAGGCTGCACATTGCAGAAAAATAGACTTCACTGAACTAGTCAAGTCATGAAACAAATCAACAAGTAAACAACAAAAACAACATGCCCCAGAGGCAGAAGGCAGAAAGATCAGTATCTGAAGTTTCTACAATATATTATCTGAAATGTCCAGTTTTCAACAAAAAACACAAAACATGCAGAGATAGGACAGTGTGATCCACATATGAGAAAAACAGTAGGCAATGCTAACTGCCTTTGAAAGGACCCAGATATTAAATGTAGCAGACAATGACTTGAAAGCAGATATTACAAATATGTTCGAACAAGTAAGTAAACCATACTTAAAGAATTAAAGGAAGGTATTATGACAGTATCTCAAATACAGAAGATAAAGAAAAATTACAAAAAATGGGGGGGGGGGGGTAGGAATTCTGAAGTTGAAAAGTACAACAGCCAAAATGAAAAATTCACTCAAGAGGCTCAACAGGCAATTTGAGTGGTAGAAGAAATAATCAGCAAACTTGAAGACAGATCAATAGAGATATGCAATCTGAAGAACAGAGAGAAAAAGAAAAAAATGAACGAAGTCCTAAAGGAACACAGGACAGCATTAAGTACACCAACATATGTGACACCTAATAGGAGTCCCAGAAGAAGAGGAGAGAAAGGATCAGAAAAATACTCGAAGAAATAATTGCTGAAAAGTTCCCAAATAAGATTTTTTTTTTTTGAGACGGAGTTTCATTCTTGTTGCCCAGGTTGGAGTGCAATGGCATGATCTTGGCTCACCACAACCTCCGTCTACCAGGTTCAAGTGATTCTCCTGCCTCAGTCTCCTGCATAGCTGGGATTACAGGCATGCACCACCACACCAGCTAATTTTGTATTTTTAGTAGAGACAGGTTTTCTCCATGTTGGTGAGGCTGGTCTTGAACTCCCGACCTCAGGGGATCCACCCACCTCGGTCTCCCAAGTGCTGGAATTACAGGCGTGAGCCACTGTGCCCAGCCCCAAATATGATTTTTTTAAAAAATTAAATCTACATATCCAAGAAGTCAAATGAACTCCAAGTGGGATAAAGGCAAAGAGGTCCACACCCAGACATGTCACAGTTAAAATTTTGAAAGATAAAGAGTGAAAATCCCGAAAGCAGCAAGAGAAAAATGTTTTGTCATATATGAGAAAATTCCAATCAGATTAATGTGACTTTTCATCAGAAACAATGAAGGCCATGGGATGACATATTCAAAGTGCTGAAAGAAAAAAAAAAGTCAACCAAGAATTTTATATCCACTAAAACTATCTTTCAAAAATGAAGATTAAATATGAACATTTTCAGATAAACAAAAACTGAGATAATGCTAGCAGACCCATCTTATAAAAATACTAAAGGAATTTCTTCAGGCTGAATGCAAATGACACCAGACAGTAATTCAAATTCACATGATAAAAAACAAAGAATACCAGTAAAGGTAGTTATGTATACAATCATAAAAGATAGGATAATTGCAAATTTCCTCTCCTTAACTGGTTTAAAAAGCAGTTGCAGAAAACTATGTATATAATCATGTGTTGTGGTTTATACAGAAATGTAATATATTTGAAAATAACAACAAAAGGATACTGGTAGGAATGGAACAAGGCTACACTGGAATAAGGAAATGACACCGAACGGTAGCTTGAATCCACAGGAACAAATGAAAAGTACCAGAAATGGTAAATAAAAAGGTTAATATAACTCTCTCTCTCCCCTACCTACATTCTCTTTTCTGTTTCGTTAAAAGACATAATACAAAAATACTTATAAACATTACAATTAAATAACCCTGAACTTCTGTAACAGGTCGGTAAATTGAAGGTACAAGAATCTAACCTATTTGTAAAGAATTGTTATATGTCTTATAACTGTCTCCAAAACAAACATTTCTGCTGAAATCTTGACGTTATTCCTTTAGCAAACCTAGTCTTCCCAAATACTACAAAAGTAAACTTTGCCCCAAAGTTCTGATCAAATCCTAAATAATGAGGTGTGAAAAACTGGATTTTGACAAATATGATATGTGCCATCACAAGTTCTTTGGTGAAAAAGAAATACTGTTCAAGAAGGCAGAGCAGTAGCAGCAGAGACTGATGATGTCTACCCCCCAGTTAGCAGAGGATCTGATTCACAGAGCAAATGTTTAGTCATAGTTAGAGAAAAATAAGGAGAAAGAAAAGAAATGCATGAGCTCTGAAAACAGTTGAATGAGTTTAATGAACAGGACTGAGGAGACAACAGGAATCTGGAGACTTGGGAAGGTAAAAATACTTCCCTTGAGAAAGTCTTCCAGAAAGTTTAAGAAATCTGACAGAAATTGGGACTAACGACTACATTTTAAAAAGGAATTAACAGACTTCCAAATGAAAGCATAAGATCTTAAGTACAGTACTTTTGTTCTTACAAAGAGAAGAACAGACCTAAACATCTTCAAGTGATAGAACACATTCAGACTCTTGTTGGTCAAGAGACCAGAAATTAAAAATAAAAACAACGATTAACATAACACATACTCAATAGCAAACTAGGATCAGCTATTTGTAGCTGTTACATTTATAAGTGGAAACATCTCAAGAATCCAGCTCATTAAAACATTTAACAAAGGCAGTTTAGTTCCCTACATAAAGAGGTATTTGAACCAGTATGCTAACCACATTAATATGTAAACTCTTATTCTAAACACTCTCCAAATATTTCCAAAAGGGTGGTTCTGATATAGTAAGTGAGGTCAGAGGCCCAAGGAAAAGTCACTCGTCTCTGACAGTGTGGGGATAGGAAGCAGAAGAATTTTTCCTCTAAAGGTTTTGGTTCCTGACCTAGCAATTGGCATTTCCAGAACTACTACCATCTACAAATATCACCACCATGAAAAGACTGTCCTATGTCATCACTTAGATTAAATAACAGGTGCTTTTAATAAGCACTCATTACAAAAGCTTAATTATATAGTCTTAAGTGTCATAATTTTAAATGCCTGCCTAATACCTGTATTTACCATCTGGTAACTATATATAGGATACTTAACCATTCTTCTATTGCCTAACTTTCAGTTTGTTTTGAAATTTCCTTACTGTAAGCGTCACTGAGATGAACATCTTTGCATATGGCATCTTTGTACTGTGGTCTTTTCCCAAGGATATCTTCCCAGGAGTAAAATTACTAGAACAAATTTAAGGATATTAATATATGTTGACCAAACTGTTGTCAGAAAGGATGGAGCAATGTACACTCCCACCCACAGTGCATAAGGACATGGTAATTCATTTATCCTTTCAGCAGAACTGGATAGTGTTGTTTTTCATATTTGTGAAGTGTGGTGAACAAGAAATACTTTATCAATATAGAAACAAAGTATCATCTCAACTCAAGCGTAGCAATGTAGTGAAGAATTCAGAGGGCCAAGGATTGAATTCCAGCTCCATCCTATCCTAAACGGATGACACTGAAAAATGTACTCACCTATCTAAACCTCAGTTTTCTCATCTTTAAGAGGGAGATAATAATACTGTCAGCCTCATTAGACAATAGAGGCTTAATCACGGCCATTTTTTTTTTTTTGCACAAATATTCTCTATGTGCAATCATTCTAGAAGGGACTAGGAGTTCTAAACCTGAGATCCAGTCATTCTTGCGGGGGCTGGCGGAGGGTGGCCTGTGAACTTGAAAGAGAAAAAAAAAGTTGTGGTCTGTGAACTTTGTCATCATTTGCCCTCAACTGAAACGTAACATTTCCCTCACTTAGGAATGTAGGTAACACACCCCAGTAGTAGTAGACTTGAGACTTAAGACTTTGTTGGTAACAGGAGTCACAGACTTTTTCATATCACATTACAGTTCCTGCAGAGATCTCAAAATAACTTTTATACCCATCACTACTCCAAGTATTATGACAGTTTTTAAGATCTGCTGTTTGATCTCAAAGACGTTAGTAAAGAAGCACGTAATTATAATTTTAGAATATTTTGATAACTGTATTTTGATATGAAGGGTCTCCTTTGTAATTCCTTGTATTTAAACACTTTAAAACAGTGATCCCCAACGTTTTTGGTACCAGGGGCTGGTTTCATGGAAGACAATTTTTCCACGGACCAGGTGGGCAGGGGTTGGGGATGGTTTCAGGATGATTCAAGTGCATTACATTTATTGTGCACTTTATTTCTATTATTATTATATTGTAATATATAATGAAATAATTATACAACTCACTGTAAAGTAGAATCAATGGCAGCCCTGAGATTGTTTTCCTACAACTAGACGGTCCCATCTGGGAGTGATGGGACACAATGAGAGATCATCAGGCATGAGTTTCTCATAAGGAGCACACAAACGAGATCCCTCACATGTGTAGTTCACAATAGGGTTTGTGCTCCTATGAGAATCTAATGGCGCTGCTCATCAGACAGGAGGCAGCGTTCAGGCGGTAATGCGAGCAATCGGGGAGCAGCTATAAATACAGATGGAGCTTTGCTCGCTCATCTCCTGCTGTGTGGCCCGGTTGGTGGCCCAGGGGTTGAGGACCTCTGTTTAAAACATATTCTGGGAAGGGCCCATAGGCTCCTCAAGACTGGCAAAGGGGTCCTGTGACCCCTAAAAGGCTAAAAACCCCCAATCGTGACTCTTAGATGCTTCATGTAGAACATCCTAACTGCAGGCCTAAAATGCTAGGATGGTTCCTTCAGTGGGCTGCACATATAAAGCTCTCCATGAATAAACAGTGCAAGGCCCATCTGCAAACAGCTTCCTAGATTCTTCAGGACAGCCCAGGAGCAGAGCATGTCAGAGCCTCCACTCAATTGTCCATTGGTTTCAATCACAGTCACTAACTAAGGACACCTAGGA